>NC_142982.1:3961428-5278571 GCF_061535395.1 Colias eurytheme | reverse complement strand
GTACGCACGTCAATAAAAAGTGTCGACCAATTATCATCGCAAATATATATCAAGTAGCTCATTTGTGTACAAATTACACGGTACCTCGTGAGAGTAGAAAAATGCAGCCTATCATTATTGGCGCCTCAGCGACTTGAAATCGCATCAATCACTCTGTGGGCAGGCGGCTGAAATTGTAAAGTAGCTCCTGACTTATATCGATGTTCTTCATCTCACTTACCGATTATCATTTATTTGATCACCCGAATAAATGATCGCCACTGCTTACATTAGTAGTGGCTATAAAAAATGTTCGTGAACAGCCATTTTTTGAGTACAATATCTCATATCATGGCTTCTACATACATTATTTATTTGTTTTTTTTACACTTTCAGCGAAGAGGAAACTAGTTACAAATAATGTTACGGTCACATCCATGACATAGCAGATACCGTATTTGTAAGGCACTTGACAATACCGTAGGTTCTCAGTGCGGTGGCACTGCGGGGAACAGTTACCGATTGTGAATATCGCATTCTTTCCTCACTTTTTCTTTCGACAGATTGATTCGAGATACGTTGTGTTAGTACAATGCTAAATTACAAGCGCGGGAATTTTACATCTCATCTAATTGAATTGAATACCTACCGAATTGATTTTCTATCGATCCCGTTCGAAAAGCTTCCGAGAAACTAGCCTGGTTACGGTTATTGAATTGTTTGTCAGTTATTTTTAATCTATCTAGGCGATACTACAGGTTTATGTGCATAATGAAAAGATCTCACTTGTAATCGAAACTTGATTAATTGAGAATGTGACACTAATAACAGAGAAACTACCCGAGAAAATAAATTAACGATCAATAACACAAGTGAAATGATTATTTTATAAAGTCATTTACACTTAAATGAGCTGTCTTTTTAAATTACTCTATCATTTCTCTATGTCTGTTTAGTGTTTACGCAAGGCCTGGTTTTGATAAAAAAAAGCATTACAATATTTTATTACACGCCGCATAGACAATAAATTGAATATGGGTTGAAACCGCCAATGATCATGAAATCCACACACAAGTGATAATAATCTATTGAAGACGTATGCGATCACTTTTACTGTTATCCAATTTAGAGCGAGCCGACATCGGTTTCCGCTTTTACACGGTTTGTGGCGAGCGGCGCGAAACACATTGTTATTAACCAAGAGCGTGTCATTGGAATGGTAAGTGTGGAGGACGTGCGGCAGACTGACACACATTCTCGACCTCTCCTGGCTGCCAACATCACAGACGATTTCCCCGATGTCTGTCGATTAGTGCATCTTCATGTCAGTCGGATCTTATCTCGGCATTTGGGTTAGGAGCTTCGTGATCTGAGATAACTACGGCACGCTCGATACTATTCATTTCATGATCACTCATGGAATGAGAAATCATGTTTGTGATTTGATGGAATCTACCGTCTGCGCTGTTATTGCGATAAGAGATATCATCTCATTTCTCTTGTGCCAAGTTCAATCAATCTAAGATAATTGAATATAATCGAACAATATCAGTGTTGGCCTCATCATCCTCATTAATACCGTTCATAGTAGATAGTATTAAGCAAGCGATTGAAAATAGGTTTAAATCTTACCTAAACGCTGCAGCCTGGCAGTCGGGCTCTTCTCGACACCATCCCTGACACTCATAGAGCGAAAGGTTCCGTACGGTGTAGTATGCTGTTCCTTGGAAGTCGACATCTGTTAGCTTTTCGAATGCAATTCGACCTGAAACAAGATAGAAGAATAAATCTTTTGGAATTTCAAATATTTAGAATGTAGAGCGAACTAGATGTGTTACTTAAATAAATTATCATAATATTATATAGTTAGTTAGCACTCCGACTTTAATAAAAATTAATAATCTATATAATTATGAGTATGACATAAATACGAGTATTAAATTGATATTAATTGGTCCTATCGCGTTTCATTTCCTCAACATCTTACGCATAACTTGCTTCTCAGAGTCATTGGAAATTTATTACGTACGGTTTTCACAGTTATAACACAGGTAACCAATAAAATGCATTCTAACAGTCTGTTGAGGTAACCGTTATCGATACCTTATAATTTTTAAACCAGCGTCAATTCTGCAAGGATGGAACAAGGCGCCTTATAGAGATAGTAAACCATAAATCTTATGTTTACGGAAGCAAATAATGAGAAGCTGCAGTACTGAAGAGCGTTCGTAAGAATAGCGGGAGTAAATTTAAGTGTACACTTCACAATAGCGGTAGTTTGAGAATTTGCTAATAAGTGACTAAAAGCTAAGCAATTTGCGTTATAACTTATGAATATTACGTTAACTCTTGTGTACGCTTGATTATGCATGCAGGCGATTATCTTCCGTTTTAATTATAAGACCAAACAACGTTATGTCGTTCTAAAGTAAATTTTATAGGAATGCCGTATGGTGGGTTATCTATTTAACAAATTCTAGGTTATGTTACCTAGAATCTTGAAATGGAATAATAGGATAATTAAGTATGTTTTTTAAATACTATGATAATGATATAAACTGCTTTTAAATAAATAATGTCTACGGAACGCTGTATATACTTTTAGATAAAATAAAAAACAACTTACTTAGAACTAGTGTTGACTGCAGTAAAAGTAAAAATAACGGCGTCAGCCCGAGCGTACTGCCCTTCATACTGCCGCCAGCACCTGTAACAAGAAACAAAAAACATTAGGTATTACATTTATAAAATCGTGTAATTTGACGAGTACGTTGCAATTAGAATGCAGGTCAATCGTTTCTACGCTTACACGAAACTACAAGAAAGGCGGTGACACAAAATTTCATTTATTTTTTGCATTGCAATATCACTTTCACTGCTCTTTTATCAAGTAGATGAATGGCTATCAGTAAACGTGAAAGTGAGACGATTGTTATACTGTAGTCCACAGTCCACACTTAGCGCTGAAATCATTCGTACGCATGTTTAATGAAACGAACAACTTTCGATCGCTTTTAACGTTCTGCTTAGTTTAACACATTTAATAAATACTTCAATTAAAAAGCCATTAGTTGGAAACATGGAGTTTTGTTGTTAGTGAAATCACACCATTGATCGTAGAAGCTATTAATGAAGAATTCTTATTGAATCGTCATAAAATGTACAAATTGCACTTTTATATCTACCGCTATTTTAATTTAACTTTCACGGAAGTTCCATTGGAACAAAAATACTAAAAATTCTCTGTGGCCTGGTTCGCTTTTGAAATTGACATTTTTTTATTAATTTATTTACAGTTTACTCGGATTAAACTCAAGGTAACCTAAAATATCTAGGTTAATTTTATAGAAATACTCTCTATCTACTGATAAGATAATAAACATGAGGTCAATACGAATACAAGTATAATATATCATAGATTTCTCCAAATATAATAATTTTAAAAATGTAATTAATACAAAGTTACGTTTAAACTTTAACAAATATGAATGAATGAATAAACAAAACTTCATAATCATAACCGTTGGTTCAAATTGTTTGACTAAAATGTAGAGCAAAATACATAATTAAAATTTTAAATTCTAATCTACAGTTACGTTCAACAAAAGTAAACACAGAAGGTCATGATACGATGAGTGCACAAATACGTAAATTACGAAATGAATTATTATAACTGAGATGTTCTGTGTTCACCGTTAATAGTAGCGTGAAACAGGGCGTGATGGGAGACGCTCATAAGCACAATTATTGACGGTGACGTGTTTCACGTATGTCACATAATGATTGTAACAGTTATATCACTAGTCACGGGTGCGGAGCAGAGGTATGCGGATCCAGGAACCGTAGCTACCGTGCTTTGGATTTGCCCGATTACATTTAGCAATACAAAAATTGTGTTTGTAAATACTATTCAAAAAGGGTTTTATCAGGTCACTATCATTTTACAACTGAAATCTAAATTCTTCACTTAAGTTTACTTTTTCTATTCCTCCATTTACCTTACAATTCAATACAGAAACGAAACGCAAATTATACTATTTTAAAATTCTAAAATATCAGTAAGTATGTCAAAACGCCTACTGCATTCCAAGTTTGGTAACATTCTTTCTTGTGAACGATGATATCACACTCGACAGAAGAATAATAAAAGATATAATTTAGCTACATTTTAATGGTATTAAAACTATTGAATACGGCCATTCTAAATTTGATGAGAGATTTTTGTCTTGTGATGGACTTGGGCTAGATGGGCTAATAGAAAGGAGAGTTAGTTCGGACGGACTTACAACCGCATTCTTCGAACTGTAACGTATTTTTTATTTTATTTTTTTCAAATAATCTTCGCCGGATCGGAAAGCGTTTTCTACAGCGAATTAGAATTATCAAAAATGTTCGTAGTAACCTAATAAATCCACTTACAATACCCGCTAAGCTATATTCCCATGCGTTTCTACTTGAGCAATCATGATTTATGCCTATGAGACGCAGTTTGCAATTATTTACACTCCGACTCTATGCATATAGAACAAATTACACGTTGAACTTCCGCTTAACTATTTAGAATACTCATTACAACGTAAATTGCTGCTTATAATGAGAGGTTCCCACAAAATGAAATCATATCAAAAACATTCACACATAACACTTAAGAGTCTTATTTGTATAAATAAACAGTTTAGCGGCTAGTAACCCGGATTTAGTTGAAATTAAAATTCCAGGATCGAATTCAAAATGTGTGAACTCGTGTCCCATTGTGGTGCATGTGCAAGATGCATAAAACTTACAATCTCCTCTATTACTTTTGGTCAATTCATTAAAATTTGTTGCCTAAGATCTCATCTTTTCTCTCCGAGTCTTAACTCGGAACTAGGTATTAATTATTTGCTAAACACTTAACTCACTCAAACTAACAGGAATTCTAAAGTTATTCCAGATATAGTAATCGACATGATAGATATTGTACGAGAAGTAAGTTACTCTATACTATTCATAAAATTTAATAGACTTGTATTCTTCTAATTATTATTTAATCATTAACTACTTTCCAAATCAAAACCAATGACCATTATAGGCCTAAAACTCAACGTATTGTTTAATTTCTTGACCTGACATCATGATGTAGGTGAATTACATGGTATCAACATCTGTATAGAAATGCAACAATACAATATCAAATTACATATAGCACAAAGAACCACGCAAATCTATTTGGTATAACGCTAACAAAAAGAAAGTAGCAATTGACCTCATATTGACAAATCACTTCCCCTAATTATCTACCATGACCGTCAGAGCTGGGTACCACGGAACAATAAGGTTTTTAACTGGCCGGTAGCTTTAGTTTCCGATTAAAGTGTTCCATGGATTAAGTCAGAGCACATCTGTGTCAGAGTATTTAAAATGGACTTTGTACAACACAACCCTATTGTGTTGTGTTGCATTCTTAATACTTTTTGTATATCGAAATAAATAGTTAATGAAGCCAAGAATTAATATCTGAAGGCGTTTAATTTATTGAAAATGAAATGAATAAATCACAAGCACATATCAAATAACAAGTAAATAGTATGTGTATGTAAAAAGTTAAATTAATAAATTACTTATTAAAAACTTATTATGATTATTTCGTTAATTGTTTGTGTTTCGTTATGTTTAAAAATAAACCATAAAATTATAATCAAAAATATTTTAAATGTAATTAAAGTATAGTTTTTATAAATACCACAAGAAATAAATTATAAAATAATTGAAGTTCAAATCATTTTACAGTAAATTTAACATACATGGTATTACAACATCGTGAAGATTTACATCTGATAAGGTCGCGACAGTATTTCAAATTTCCGTTAGAGTCAAATGTGCCTTTAAATGCTCGGGTTTGGAATGTGCCATGAAAGGAATTGTTCTAACATACCTTACACTTTAATTTAGCTTGCCGTGACCAACTATGTATTCAAGAGAAGAAAACGTATGTTTACAGTTGTAATGAATATTCTAATGCCGTGCGGTACTGCCATTACGAGATAGAGCCCGTGTATAAACATTAAGAGGTCACTTAGCCTTCGTAGACAACAAAGTGCGCTCAGCTTAAACATATGATGCCTTATATCTTTGATATAAACCGACACGACGCGACGGGGTCAAGCGATCTTACTAGATGCTTATCCTGGCCATACGTTAATAAATAATAATGTCTGTTTTGAAATAACAAGAAACTCCACACAAATATTATTTCCATGGTGAGGTGAGATTTATGTCATTCAATATACAGAAGGTAATAAAATGTAAAGGAAAGATGAATAGGAACAAGTTTGATTAATGTATGTTTATAAATAATCCTGAGATATATGCCATTGATATCAATATAATGTAATATTGTCTTAGCGGCGCGGCAATGTAGAGACTTCTAGTTGTAGTTCATTTATCGTGAAAATTTTGCTAAACATTTAACAGACCAGATAACAACAGTACAGCAAAATCTGTTAACTTTTTATCAATAACGGTCTGTTAATGAACGGTATCGGAAGACGGTACAGGCGCTATCGTTGGATAATCTATATGTCACAAACTCAATGTCAAGTAGCGAGCGTCACAATGGGCCGAACTTGACCGCGGTAACGGTACCGCCGAACGAGACGCGAGACAATGCGTGTGAGTCGACAGGTTGCTCCCCTGACCTAATTATCTTATAAGTGAACCATTATTTACGAAACGCATGAGAATTTTTATTACACCTTTCACGTTTATGATCCTGTTTGGAGTAAGGTTTAAATGAAGCGAAAGTTTGCAGTTGACTGCGAATTTAATCTATGTCACTCTTTTCACTGGCAACGAGTTTACTCGTTTATCTTGCCCTCGAATTATATGCACGTGGTTTGTGAATGCAAAAACAAGAATAAACTATTCACCTTCAATGCACGTCAATAAATTTGGTCTGTATGAATAAAGTAGAGTAAAAACTTACAAGCAAACAAAAAGCTTGGGTGAGCTGAATCCGTGCAGAATTCAAAAGAATAGATTAACATTTAAGGCACTAAGTGTTTATTTTACTAGACCTCGCTATCAATATAAAACACTCCAGCTGCTGGAATATAGGGATAAATTGCATTGACATTCAATGGTTTTATTGTTCCACTGTTTTAGTCCCGCCAACACGACAAGGGTTTCACATTCTTTAAGTCGACACATAGCCAGGCTGCTCTCAGGTTCTTGTATATTATCTGCGAGTCTAGAATTCAGTCGCATGGTATCATTTCTGAGAGCACAATTTGAAAACATAATTATTTTTACTGGTTCGTAATTTGCAGAATTTTTGGAAAAACAATTATAGTTATTAACTATATTAAAATTCAAAATTTAAGCCTTACCACAGGCCTTACTATAGACCATCATAGCATATTTATTTGAATGTAAGTATAACCTATCTCTTTCCTTGAGTTGACTATATATAAATAAGAAAAATAAGAAACTATTGTTTCAATTTTCCTTCATTAGGAAATGAATCGTTTTTATCTTTATGTTTGTATCCTATGTGTGTATATATATGTAGACCAATAAATATGCATTTCATATAAAAAACGCAAATAAAACAAACAATAGAATATGAAAATGAAATATTCCCATTTGTGCGCTTCGTCAACTGAAGCGTAATGTTAATATTCAAGAATAATAAATTATTAGCACTCATTCAAAGTAATTATACGGACTTTCTCAACAGAAAGCAAAACCATGCACTCTCTCATAATAATATATGTACCCTTTAGAAAGATCTGACAGCAAAAATGACCATAAGTTTATGTACCAGTGGACATAAAATGATAGCAATTTTGCCATACCACAGCAGAGTCAAAGGCTGACATGGCAAAAAGTCGCGGGCAAAGTTCACAGACAAGCCACGAGCGTGCTTATATTACTGACGTATAAATCAGCTTCGAGTTCGCTTTTCTCTCTTTTAAAATGGAATTTGATGTTTATGTTATAAACAATATACCTATTTACTTACAAATATTATATTTCACAAACCTTAAAGTCTTTAAGTAGAGTCGAAGGTTAAAAAAATGTGTATAAATTATATAAAATACACTTTAAGTTTGAGTAAAAATAGTTTTAATTTCCTCATTTACTTATCGACTCATAAACAACGATATTCAAACACTAAACTCAAATTAGAAGTGGATCACGTTTACATTGGTGCTTAAGTCAATAAAGCTCTACTTTCTACTTTCCTTCAACGGTAGTTGCCCAGAAAATAATTATAACAACCAATAAATATTTAATTTGGGTATTTACACATTTCATACAGCGACAATGACTTTCTTTTTAAAAATGTGTGTTCCATTTTTATTGTAACATATACAAAATCATTAAATTTAATGTGAGCTCTCTTTAAGCGGCTGTAATTTTACATTCAGCCGTAAATTCATGTCTAATCGTAGAAACTTTACGACCAACACAACAATAGTATAACATACCTTAATCGGTTGTATAAAATTTAGCTTAACTCTCATCATTTCTAAGAAATTATAACGGTTAGCAAAAGAGTTTCGTTTTACCCGATTCGCCATCTTTCAGACAATTCGCTATCAATCTTATCTAGCTAATGACGGGTTAACATCGAAGAGCGCGACGGGACGCATATGGCTCGAGATAAATGCTCGCTGGAGCAAGGATCGTAAACAAGTCGAGAGACGTGGTCTTTTTGTTATTACTTGAGAAAATATCGTTAGAAAGCACAATAGCGCCAGAGGCAGCGCCGTGTGCCGGTGAATAGGGGGAAAATAAAACGAGCTGCGTCGAAACAGTATCGATGTTTGGTGCTCACTTCCCTTTATCTTTGGCTGATCGCGCTAGACTCGGTGGTGGTGCAAGCGGGGCCAGCCGCTGCAGTGTGGAGGGAGCGGCATGTGCATGACCGCGCCGAGCGCAATGACCTTGCGCACATTCCGACCGCTCCTCCTGAGGCTCCCGCGATCCTCCTATCCCGCCATTTATCTAGGCTATATCATAAATGACTGTAACTCAAATACGACTATCTCGCAATTTATTTATTACTGATGTGTGCGCGTTTATATTACAATGCGTCCCAATCTCTTAACAGCGATAAAACGTCAAGGAATTTAAAGGAGAAGAATTTCCATTTGAATTATCTGCTCGATGTTTTCTTATCGTCACAATAACTGTTGTAGACTCTTGAAACGGCGCAATGGTTTTCCATTTTGAGACAAATGTAATGTAAATGTTTGTTGTCTTGAATGGTTACATAGGCACAAGAAAGTGGGTTATCAACCTCGTCGAGTGCACAATGAATCAAGCTGTGCATACAAAGAAAATTCACAAGATATTTTACAAATGTATGTTTTAATGAAAACTGGCTCTAAATACGACTTTCTAAAAGTATAACATTTCTTTTAATTCTCGTTAGAACTGTCCGCCTTTCATTAAATGCATCTAAGCAAAAGCTGCGCCTACTCGTGGAATAACGGTCCGTACTCCGTAGACCAAATTATCAAAACCACTAGCGAACGGGAATTGGTTTAAAGCATTCAGAATTGGTATAATGCCCACGCTTGGGAACGAAGCCCTGCGCCGCTGCGATGCGTAACACAAACACACATAACTGCCATTTCCTTATAAAGTATTTACTGTTTGGTCGATGTAATATTTGCTTGAACCTAAGAATCAATATAACTGGTTGTTAATAACCGTTTATATTTTTAACAAATCTAGTATGGAAATTGTAATTAATTGACCTCCAGTTGAACCGTTTGAATATTACTTAATCTCTTAAGAATTGTATATAATTATAAGTTTGAGCTTTTTCGAAAATGAAGATATATTAACAATTTTAATTAATAAATGATACACAGTGTGATAACTATGAAGTTAAAAATAGTTATTTGTAGCCCAGAAATTTTATTAAATAAATCAATTCCATGAGAAAACCTTCAACTTACAGTTTCAAAGAACGTTGACACCGCTATCGTGACTTGAACAATATTAAAAGTATCTCACCTTTTTGCACGGTTAGAAACCTTTCTTGATATCGTCAATTGTCAGCTCTTTACAGGCTTAATTAGCACTCCACGGTACCGTATTAGTCATTTAAAGAAAGAAAAAACAGACGTTTAGGAAATGTTTCTCGTCGGCGTAATAACTGAAACGTTTCTTGCAACTACTTAGCATAAGAAACATATGAATTAAATGAAATTAATAAGTAACGTTAGTCAAACAAAATGCCGATGCTGGTACAGCCGGATGTGAAATGTTATCGATAAGCAATACAAAACGATTCATACGTCTGACTTCACTAGATAAAAACTGGTAGGCAATTGTAAAGTATTATATGACAATATTACCACAACATACCGTCACATAACTTGATCTCATCATCTTGTCCAAGTGTGTGAACTCAAAGATGAATTGATACAAACCTGTTTCCATTACGTCAATTACGTATAAGCTATATTTGCTGGACTAGTTTCGCTGACCACTCTTTTATAAGAACGCATGATTTAAATAAAAGATTTAACCAACGAACAACTCATAGTTGGCTGTCTTATATCAACTGACGTTTAATTAGGAAAAATCGAAACATACAAATATGTGCGTATTCATATCATTTCCTAGTGGATAATTTGCATTGATTTAAAACGTGGAAAACATGGGCAATCTCATCCGCTAATAGATTACCATCATGGGAATGATGCCACTGCGCTCTTGAGCGATCCTGCATAATCATTACGTGGGTAATTATGGAAACTGCTTCTACGTAATTTCATTTCATCAAAGCTTTTACAAACATTTCTTTGAATGATGATGAAACTAGTATGTGTATTACGATTAATTTTGTTTCAAAAGCACGTTCCATTAACGGTTCATAGCACGTTAAAATATTACATTTTTAGCATCATGATAACGTTTACGAAAACACATTTTTGAAGGCCGGATCAGATTAACTAAAAAATTCCGTATGGTTTTGGTTAAATTATCGAGATGAACTCATTAAAACGTTTGTGTGTAATCGTGATGGGCTACTTAGTATTATCAACTAACAAATAAAAGTAACACTGAATGTGACGATGTAACGGTCCGTTATTTTCGTTTCGCGAAGATCTGACAAACGGACATACTTCGACACGCTATTAAATCGAATTTTACGCCTCTAATTGCAAATTAGTGGACACAATGATTAGAGTAATTTAATTTTTAATAGCGTACGGCTCGGAAATAAAATCAATTTCAATTTATTTATTTCATTTGTAAGTAATAGTTATTTGAATATTTATAGCGAGTATGGAATAACAGAGAGAGCGTTGATGTCTTTTATAAGGCATAAACTTTATGCTGTATACTGCACAAGTGTTATTGTCTTTGCTGTACAATGTACATAACCTACTTCTCTTTTACTTTCTATAAATTATAATGATTATTATTTATCTATTAACTATGTTGTGTAGATAATAAAAGTGACTTTATTAACCTTCTAGCACTTGATGAGGTTCTAACAATTTTCACCGAGATGGTTTCAAAGTATTGATAGAAAGTGGCTGTGCTGAACTTTCTTAGGAAAAGAGGGTAATGTCGATTACCCAGTGTTTGTAAAATAATCGCATTGAGCGTGATCACGTGATGACTGGACGAGCTTTTTTTGCTGAGTCTTTCCACTGGACATAATTCGACATGAATGCTGAACAATTTCACAGCACTAATGCTTGCTAAGATGCTGAGAAATACTTGAATGGAAGTGCATTGTTATGATTTTCTCACTGGAAAAAACGTCTTAATCTTTTGTCGCCTATAACTGTATGACCTCTTTCTTGGGTTTATTGTGTAGCATTTCATCTACAGATCAACTTTTTGTGTTACAATTATACAACATTCTTATTCTGCACGACGTCTGTAACTAAACAACTATAAAGAGATGCGTGTGTTAATAAATAAAAATATGACATTTACGTACAAAGTTCAAAGTAAATTTCATGCGAAAAATTTCTATCCACTCTGTGAAATAGTGTGATAATGATTAAATTGTAAATTGATACATAGTGTGACATTATATCGGAACAAAAAAGAATAAATCGTAACAAACCGCGATCGTTGACAGAATGGATAATAATGTCTCTGTAACCAGGAGGAACCTGGTGCAGGCTGGAATGGGTCAGTGACCGCGGCGCACGACGCTACAATTATTATGTAACTAGTATCTATGGCAAGAAATTGCGGTTTCTTATTCGCCTCTCGATTCATTAATCTCAGTTAGAATTAGCGCTCTTGATAATAATAATAATAATTCAAGGCCGTAAAAAGCTATGTCATAAATGGAACTGTTCCTAAAAAAAAGATTTGTTGTGTTTTTATGTGTTTGTTATGACATTCCATTCCTTATCTTAATTTTCTGGAATAATATTTTGTTGCGCTTAATAAAGCATTCCATATAATAATATCTAATCCCAGATATACTCGGTCCACTTCACAGATCTAAGATAAAAAGTTTATGTGGTCTCTGCGACCGCACGGCGAGTTTCAGATTACAAGGAACAAACGCGTCGCTATGCGATCTGGATAAAAACACCCAAGAAAGATGTTGAAAGGAATCCTACGACGTTTTAATGTTATTTATAATATAAATTATTAGAACAAAAATAGACTTATAAACAAGACCTACCTATTTACCATAGCTTCACACAAGATTATTTCTCATGAATGCTTTCGGTTGGAATTTGTTTAGATGCTCTGTTAATTAAACGTGGGAAGCTACATTTATACTCTGAGTCGTTGGATTATTTATTAGTACTATTACTGTTCATTGTTTTTATAGACATGAAATAACAAATTTGATACACGCATCTGTTTTATCTACTGCCTCTATCAATAAAAATAAAAAAATATTCAAATAGTAAGGTCCGCTGACTATTCGATGAAGATAAGCATCGTGAACAGAACTAGACATATACAATTACATAACATGTGTAATATGAAAAATCTGCTACCGGCTAGCAGCCATCAATTACGAGCCGTGTCGAAGGAATTTTACACATGAATAAACATCATTAATATAGTCTACTAAAATTTGTTTTATCTCGCATAGAACTCATTTAGTATAAACCGACATGAGCACGAGTCGTGTCATGAATTGAAAAAGAACTGATTTTTATTATGAAGCAAAACATTGTGATGGACAGTTTGTTTAACTTTCTTATATCAAGTACGTGTGTATACACCAAATTCACTTTCACTCAATCTATTTCAATGAATAGCATCGAAAAATCGATTATTTGACATGAAACATGAAAGGTTATGATTACAAACGTTTTGACATAGGAACTTTCTCGTGGGTACGCTCAGTGATCGGAGGAGAGCGTGTCGGTCAAGTTGGTCATGCTCTAGGTCCATGTAAGACTGCAACATTCGCACTGAAGACTGGGGGCAACACCACCGACACCATTCTCAAGCCTCGCTACGCGTCACTGCGTGCAGCAATCGTGCCGTCACATTTCCTTTAGAACACGATCGTCTCGATTACAACAAAAATAGAAAACATAGATTAAGAATCTTAGATACATTTGCATACGAGAAAAAGATGACCGCAGACAAAACATCACTAATTTTTATGAGCTCAATGAGTTTTATCTTATTAGTAGATAATATTGAAATATTAAAAAATATTAATCAATAAAAGACTCACTAGAGGTGAAAAACTAAAAAGTTTATTCCCATGTCCCTATGTGGCGTAAGGAGAAAATAGATATCTGCTTTACTTAACGAAATCTTTAACGAACTAGGAGGTGCTGTGCTGGTAGCATCAGACTTGTTTTTATTAGTTTTCTTCCGTTGGGATTGACCGACGGAAGCAGTCAGATCATCCGAAAAGAATTTACTGTTTTATGCATTATGTATGTAGTACCTTAAGTCGTTTTCACATCATTAAGAAAATATGCATAAATTTGAATAACTCATGAACAGGAGAACAATAGAAGCCCAGAATGGTTTCGATGTTTTCTCTCGGTTGGACGGTGGTGCGGTGGTGTTAAGAGCGTTTTCTAAATCCAAGAGCAACATATTGTACGTGCTTGTAATTGCGGTATGCACCGTACGCGTAGGCCCCACTACTTTCCCCCGACCCAGTGCCCTCTCTGCCGAGCCGACCCAGTACCCACGAGCGACGTATAATTCCGTAATGTTTCAGATTTTATTTGAAATTTGCCGTGGCTCATTACACGTCCCGTGTACAGTTACATCAAATAACAAATCTCGATTTTGCGATTATCTACTGAGATAGAACTTGTAATTGATAGCGAATAAATGGTATTGCACGAACGTGTCCGTTTATAATGTAACGCGATTATTCTAAAGTATAAGAACCTCTTCATATTGTAAGCATTCAAACCAACAAAAGGTAAAAATAGAGAAACAATGCACACTGCAGCACTGTGCTCGTGATAGAAATGAAACTACAATGTTTGCATTGTTTAGTTCTTTTTCTCCCTTTAAATACTTCTATTTTTTCGTTCTATTGGTATCTTTCTCTCTAACTAACGAACATTTACAAGTGTTCATGTAACCTGTAACCAATACCAGTAATGTATGCTATTGTATTGTATTTTTATAATAATTTTTATACCTCGGATCACTTGTACAAAAAGAAGGTTACATGAACTGAGACGCAAGGAAGTTGAAAAACGCGGGGTTGATGTAATAGCGACAGGTGTATTACGTGTGACTGGAAATGCTTTGAGAAAAAAAATATAACACCATCGCAAGACCTGTATTGCATGGTTCTAAGTGTTTAGTAAATAGATGGATGAAGAAATTAATAATTTTAATTAGTCGTAAAGCAATATTAAAATCATGACTATATTTGCTTTGGTAAAAGTGGGATTCAAAACAACATCAAACAAGCCATATCTCCAAACAATGTTGAATATTTTTTTTTCTACACAACATTAAAAGTCAACGCACTTTTTAAAACCTGATTTCTAATATTAAACATTTACCTGCCCCAAAGTATTCGCTGGATATTTATATATAACAAATGATTCATAAAGTATAAAAAATGTTGCTTTTAACAAACAACATGATATAATACATATCCTGAAAACGTTATTTCAAAGATAGAGAGGTCCATGTTAGTCGTATGACATGCGAAATGGAAAATAAATCGAAGTGGCGCCTTGCGTGCTTATCAAATGAAACGTAACAGGCGTGAAATACAATCACGAATATGGTTTGAAAATTAATAATTGAGATTGATTTTTCTTGTATTAAAGAATTAAGATTATCGTACATACAATTTGTCAATTCTTGAAGTACAAGCGAATTAAAAATCTTGACTGGTGTTTTGCCAATGATACGAACTAAAGTAATTAATTAAACTTGACCAATGTAAAGTCGCACCCATGCGATACATACCTAAATTAACACACGTTTTATCAATATGTAAATCATAATTTTCATTTAAATTATGAGGTTATGCTATGGTTAATTATCGTAATAGCATCTAAACTTTACACGTTTATGTTAATGGTCAATAATGTGATGGCAGTTCATTTATTATTTAATCATAACGCTCATCATGCTTTAAATTACTAATTCTTTTATAAAAAAATATTAACATAATATCTATCTACTATCATAGCTATAAAATAATTGTTGCACTTAAATGAACTAAATACTCTTAGGCATTGAAACTAAGACAGTGCAGGTATTAAAAGAAAAATAAAATTTAATGAAAGCACGACAGCGCGAAACGAAGTAAGGGAAGGTAAAAACGGTGCCAAACGCAACCAACAGACGCAAAAAAGAGGATAACTGAAGTAGGAAAAGGGAAAGGCAAATCAAAAGGCGGACAATGAATATCTTATCTTTTTACCAGCTTAGTCAAAATCTTAACGGCTTAAAGATTGACAAAAAACACACTTTCACTTACAGTTTTGATCAAGATTAAGAAACACGATTTTTAAATATATGTATCATTAGAGAATAAGGAATTTTTTGTGCACTAATAAAGATAATAAAATGGAGTAACTTTGATACAATAAAAATAAAGACTTTACCTCTACTTTATTATCTTTATTTTCTTGTGATTATCCTATTATCATAATATTATTTATAGTATAATATTTTCCACCCAGGAACTTTATCACTCTTTCTATTTCTTGTCTAATGATAATTTTATTTTTATATAGCATAGAACCCTATATTTAGGGTATTAGATACCTTTTACGATTTTACTCATTAACCATGCCACCGCACCGGCTACGTTTGCCCCACAAATACAGTCATTTATACATGTGCAAGATTTTAAAAAGGACTTAGAAATGAAGAACATTATTAAGCTTAACCTTTTACGTTTATTATATTATATATTTTCAAGTATTTACATTTGAAAAGAAAATGTACATTTTAAAATTAGCCGTGGAAACCTAGAAACACATTATGGTCCATCTTACGTTCAAAGCACGGACAAATCTGGCCACATCTTTACGTCGCGACCTACTAAAGTTATGAATAAACGTGAAAGTGTACTTGCAACGACACACATTTTGTCCTCAACGTGAATCATTTAAGGAATTTCATCAATATTTTCACATAATTCAAGTTCACGCTTGTCTAAATTGTAGAGCAATAGCTTTCTTTTTATATATTTATTAATATATTCAGATCCTGCAATATGACTCACTGCATTTGTAAAGAGTTATAGTATGCGGTTTAAATAACAGCTAACTCTAGACCATTTCCTTTAATATTATTTATATTCGTTGATTCACTAGTTTAAAATTTTAATCACGTTATATAAATAATATCGTCAACCAACGAGTACTATAACTACCATCAGAACTTAGCAACGTATCAAAAGACAATTAAATTATTCGTGCTTTATAATAATTCATTCATAAATACTCCAAATAGAGTATGTCTATTCATAATGACTTAATACACACATGTCTAAGTGGAGCATTGAATGATTTGGGCGGCGCGCTCGCGGTCAAGGCCGCGTGCACTTAACGCAAAAAAGCAACAAGTTATGCGCCCACATATCATAATGATCATAGTAATGTTTTTTGCATGAACCTCACTATATACCACATATTTGTTCAGGCCAATGATTGCCTCAGTTTTTGTTTATGTTTGAATTAGCTCCTCGTAACAACCCACAGGTTTCCAACGATGGACATCATTAGTTTGATTCGAGTAATGATTTTATAATGGTTTCTTATTTGAATATGTGAATGTAATAGTTTCATAAACGAATTTTTACTATTTTATCTGGTAAATATTGTGGTTATACGATATTGTATATTAAAGCTTTTTTTTAACACCTACTATGTATAATGTATTAGTCATAATATGTATCTACATATTTAATAAAACTTATAAAGAGCATTAAAATATTTATTATTCAAGGCACTTACATCAGACAATTAAAAATTAAATAACTATCCTGCATAAGCACACTCAAACAAGTTTCAAACCAGAATTAGACTCGCTCGCTTTAGGAGACTTAAACTCCAATTACTATTTTGATTTTTTTATACTCATTACCTTAAATAGCATTTTAACGACATAATTCTGTGCCTCCAGTGAATAAGGGAGTAAGACGAGTTATTCCCTTTGGTTTTTATTGCACCATTGGATTCAGCTCGTCAAAATACACAACATATCAAAAGGTCATATCTCTAGCTGCGTCCTAACCCATTTTTTCGAATGACCCAAACGGTATAAGTAGGGTGTGATTAACGGTATAAGTTACCTTATCCATCATTCTAGGCAATCGCAAAGGAACTATTCGTCTCGAGTCAAAATTACCCACGAACACAAAGACGTATGTGTAGTTATACTTTTTGAATAAAGACTTAATTCATTTTGTTCCATCAGTCCTAACACTATTTTAGTATAAACGCATTTGTGTCATTTTTCTAACATGAGCATAAAGGAACAACTCTTTTAGTGTCATTGGTTCAAGTGACGACATGAGACAGTTTGGCATTAATGCCGTGTTGCTATTGGTCTATTAATTGAATACTGCACGGAAACAACACACCATACCTATTCCTTATTATTTTTAAATCGTTTTTTTCAATAAATCTCCAACAACAAATCTTTATATTTTTTAAAAAAGGTATTTATCAGTTAACTTGGGATACTAATATATTTCTATGGAAATTAACTATTTTTTGCAATAGATATTAAAAATACAGTTAACACATTAAGTGCATTTAATGATATTATACTCTTTGTTTATATAAATACAGAACGATAATTGAATCATCTAAAAAAAGCCAACAAAAATGTTAAACTTATATTTTCTTCTTAAATAATTGGGTACTTAAGTTTTTAAAAAAAAAACTCGTTTTTAATTTTTTTTTTTTTAATTATCTAACTACAATAATCAAGACAATAATATTATAGTCTATAATAGTCGCATAAAAAAAAGTATTTATAACCAGGCTTGACAATAATTATGAATATTGTTTTCTCCGCATATAGCGTTTTAGCCACTGTGCTTTGGTAATTTGCCTTTTTTATAGGAAAAAAATCCGCAATATCGATACTTCTTTGGTCCTGCATTTTCGTAAACATTTTATGGATACTCTGGTACCACATATTTTGAAAAAATTGGGCTATTGTCACGTAGAGTCTCTTCAAAGTGCGTGCCACAAGTCGTATTTGCATCCAAGGCACCTTCAAATCTGTGCTTAATTTTGCATAAAATCTTTGCGGCTCATTGTATTTTCTGTATTTATCTACATTATATGATATAGACATTGTTAAAATTCTATACCATGCCGTAAAAAATCGCCACTGACCACCTATAACTTTTCCTGTATTAACTGAACATACAGGAATATGGTTTTCGGTCTTCTCTTATCTCTTTATAGTGCTTGTATCCTCAATGTATACCACCATGACATTGTGGCGTTGCCACTTTTATTATCTATATTTTACGAAACGGAACGCACTTGATTGAATTTTAAATTGATTCGACGATTAATTTTCACTAGGACAATAGTTAATACGCAAACCGCAATACGCAGTTGATACGTATTTAATACCAATACTCAATGATTGTCTCCTGCTAACCTGTACAGACTAGGCTCATTGTGGTGACTGGTGAAAATTAACAACATAGTACTGTATTATTGAAAGATCGATTAAACGTTTATTTTACAATCTACGACTTTCATTATACATGGGTAACAAAACCCCATAACATATTCGGTTTTACTCCGGACAACATCTTCAGCCACCCAATCCCCTTGCTTGAAGTCCAAATCCAGCGGAGGACAATAATCGTCATTTACTAAAATTGAAGGTTTTTCGTCCTAGTATAAAAGTTGTCTGGATCCCATTTTATACACAATCTATAGTATAATACTATAGATATCATGTGAAACGTGACTTGGAAAAAATTATTCAAATAAATCACAAAATAAAAATTTGAAACAATCTTAAAAGTTACGAAAAGCCCAATTATACGTCAAAATGACGCACAACATCCTCTTTACAACCAAATGGCGGAATTTACCTGGATGAGCCAACTATGTACTGCTAGGTCTCGACGGCTAATAAGTTGGTTCTGGATTTTGCAGCGATTCGATGGTAAATATAGAAGAGTTCATACGTCAAATTTACGTAGATTGGACTTCTAGGGTTAAATGCATAAATACCTAAATGTTGCTTTGTTTTTATTATCTAATAACGAAAAAAAACCCGTTGATTTCATTCGTTTTTCAAGCTACGTGCATAGTTTTTCCACTAAAATGCCTCAATTGAGTCATAAAGTACACAAATTTCAAGCATAATAAGTCACATCATTTCTATAAAACCAAAACTGGCAATAATATAAGTCGTGTTGTGCGATTATGAACATAGTGCATAAGGGCATAAGTCGTTATATTGCAAAGAGTAAAAAAAAAATTATGTGAGTACATTGAGTTATTCCATGAAGTACTCGTTCATAAGGCCACAACTACAAAAAAACACGAAAAAAGTATATTTATGGGGTTGTTACAATATGTGTTCCTATGTAAAAATATAGTCTAACATCATATCTTACACATACAAGCTTAAAATTTTGAATTACTAAAGATTTAGTATTGATATACAGTTTTTTGTCTCTCCTGAAAAGTGCTGTTTTTGAGTTATTCCCTTATTCACTGGAGGCACAGAATTATTGGTATAACTCGCCTTTACTAGAATGCACACTAACAAGATCCTTTCATATTCCAATAAAGAAACAAAACATTATGTTGTTCTCGTGTACAACTCTTTTACAAGATTTAAACAACTAGTACAATTAACTACTATAATCTCTGAAGTTTAACTTAACTTTTCAATAGTTGTTCTTTTTTATCGATATCATCTTTATGAACTTGATATACAATAATTTTCTGTCAAATCAATTTAGGACACATGTAATAATCGAAAAGGGCCTCTCTATGTAGTGAACCTTGGGAAAAATTACTTTTTCCACTCTTACTTTTCTGCGAGTGTTACAGAAGTAATTTCAGGTCCATTTTCTATGATTACTTGAAACAAAAAAGCAGCTAATCATCAATCGGAGCGGAATACCTCACGCAAGTGCATATAATGGTGTAAAGGACGGAACGTCTCAGTAATTCGCTGGTAATGACGGTAATCATTTTACCATCTTCGTACCAATAATGCGCACCACTTTGTACGCTCCAGACCTCAAGAAAGACACGGTCAATCGTGCGAATAGTTGCTTTGCCCTACACTTTATTGAATAGTTCTGACCTAGCCTGAACTTTTACTGTATCTATGTATGGTACAATCCAAATATGTAAATTGTATTATTAAAAAATATCATTCTCTTCTCCGTCCACTTTTGCAAAACATTAGTTATGCAGGATTATATTGTCTCGTTATTAAAATTATAACTAGAAATAACAGTCTTGAGGATTTTATTATCTTATTAAATTGCAGCAAATGACTAGCTATAAAGTTTATGAAAAACCCTATTCGCGTAATAGAAGGTCTAGGTTCCTAGGTACCAGGCAACGTATTTCAATCAAAAAAGTAGATTAACCGCTTCTTCGCCTTCCTCTAAGTTACGTATCTAATTACGCTTAGACTGTATTAGGTTCATAGACTTCCTGACGTAAAAATTTGCACAGCTTATGGTTGTTATTATTTTTAATTAGGTAGGTATACCCAATTTTTTTGCACGATTTTATTAGGTAATATTCTAGACTAGTTTTTATAACATTTAAAATTATTTATAAATGTTGAAATAGATAAATATTAAAAATATATATAAAAAGCTTAATTAAAATTGGAATGATAGTATATCCCATAAATTGCTATTTTTCAAACAATTATAATTTCTTTAATTCCTTTAATAAATACAAATAAAAATAAGCTTTTGCCATACCTATAATTGCTGCACCAAGAAGCACCTCGAATGATTTTAGATAATTACACGTAACTGAACAGTGTCCCAGCGATACTAGAAGCGAGCACTAGAAACCGAGCTTAAAGACCGAATGTAAGAGATGAGAGAGCTTGAAAGTTCGGCACTACAGAGACGGGCGCGCGCAGACACGGGGGCACGCAGCCTAAGCGTCTCAAACGGAATGAAATGGTGAAGAAGACGCCGCCGTCTTATATAGACGTGACCGTAACCTGACGCCGAATAACGGACTCCTATCGGCGCTTGAGCCACACAAATATCGTCCCTAGCACTCAGACGCAGTGCCCTCTCTGCCAACCCTTTTCCGTTGAAGCAAATGAAACTATAAGTTTCAAAGACACCCTACGGAGTGTGAACATTACTGAATAGTCTTTCTGGACTTAGTTCCTTTTTAACTGAGTCCTTTCTTACTGAATCTGATAATTAAAACATAAATCAACTTATGAAAAAAAATCTTAATAGATTCAGGGAAATTTATTTCTCTGTAGTGACTTTGACGCTTACCAATTAGTTTTTAAGGATAAGAGTCAGACTTTACCACCACCAGATATTAAGTATGTTTAAGGACCGGCATAGAGTTTTGTTGAACTAAGGTTGTCTTGTTCTTATATAATATTAGCATTCCTTAAAACCTATCTATATATGTTCTACATTACAAATAAATCATGAAAAATAGGTAACTTACATTTGAATTATTCATTATTTACCATATTAGCTTCGCAATTCCCATTCCTGAAAAAACTTTATGACCAAACTCTACACACGAAATCTCTACATAAGAATCTTAGAAAATCGCAGAAAAATTGCATGATACTTTAAATTCTTGTGTCTCTAAAATCTTGTGTCCATTTCAGTTCTAGTTATTATGATTGTTATTTGAATTCATCAACGAACCAGAAAAAGGAAGACAAGAGAAATTTAACATTATCCAAAAAATACCAAAGTTTTATTTTATGTTAAACTGCAAATCAACGCCTATTACAAATAATCGAACAGAAAACAATTATTTAAGTAATTGCCAAAAAATTCGTACAGTGTAAATAATCTAACATAATTTAATTATACGCTTATGCGAACTATAAATCATCAATCAATAAAAAAGGTGCATAAGTTAATTAAGTTATTACTCTTGACAAGACAGCCCTATAGTGTATGTTTATGAATTCTATTCAAGTATTTACATACATCTTATCTACATACATCTTCGAGAGAAACATGTAATTTACATAAGATTATCATTTAGGGCTAAGTAGGGAGACGAACATGTGATTAATGAGTTTTTAAACAAAAAGACACCTTCATATGTCGTGCAGATTATTTCAGATTGTTACGGGAATACCTTCGAACTCCTCCAATAGGTGAAATCCAGAGCACAGGTTCTTAACACAAAAAAAATACGGAAAGAGCAGATAGATTGAACAAAATATTTTTAGCACATTTTTACCGCATTAGAAAAGTTTCAAAGAATACGTGGGATTTGTTTATTTCGTTGTACACATATTATATGCCTTTATTTTGTGATGGTTTAGAGACTTTACACGCGTGGGTCACTTTTTATGATTCTTAATTCAATCGAATCAAATTTCTAAAAAGGATTTACAGTAAATAAATTTGCATAAGTAAAGATGTTTTGAAAAAGAAAATATCAGTAAGTAGGTTCATAATAGATATTTATATGAAAATAGTCTTATGGTATTTGTTGTTTTCTAATAATTTTTGTTTGAAACCACATTCCAATTTATTTACTTACTGTAGAGCTTCAGAGTGCTCTAAGACGACAATATGAAGAGTAAGCTCTTTAAAAACATAAGAGCGACTATCATCTAACAACAATTTAACATTTATTATATTTAATTTAATCAATTTATAACTTTATAAAAATCCATGCAGCTTTTGTAACTCGTTTAGGAAGATATTAAAAACTAAATACATATACTAATAGTCTGAGATGATTATGGGCTGATTTTTCAATCCTTGGTTAAAACTTATTCGTCGAATAATGTATAAAACTACCATTTTTAAAACGTCTAATTGCCCGAAAATCGGCCCTGAGTAGTGACCGCAGCAAAATAATATTTAACAGTCTGTGATATCTTCTTCGAATAATTGCACATTATTTTTTGAGCCATCATCCATCGATGCAAACGTCTATAATGCTAGTGGAATCCTATAAGAATATGACCGTCCAATTAGTGCAGCGAATGGCAAATAGCGATCCTATCATGAGCTAGAAGTATGTGGGTTCGATGCCTCCAATTAGAAAAAAAGTTGGATTCGATATAGACCCCTTTTTATATCGGATAATGCTATAAAAAATATTAGTCCAACGAACACAGCAGTTTTGGATAAAATGCCATTCTGGAAAAAGTCACATTTTACGAGGATTAGAAGTGCAGTACTCTAGCATACTTCATTTTTAAAATAATAATTATTATTAGATGTATAAACGTCCTTTATGTCCCTTACTTGCTAGAAATATAGTATAACAATGACTTGGTATGAAATTTTTGTTTTGTTAGTGTGTTTTGGGCTTTCCCTGCAAATAAATGTTTCTTTCCTTCTATCAAATGCCATTTATATTGTTGTATAAACACTTACTTTTCTTTTTTTTACCTTTTATCACACGACGTGAATAAATACTATTGCAATGGCAAATCTATTATAGTGAATTTTCATTTTACTTATTCTTAAAACGACGCAAAGGCAGAAAAAATTGATCGTGCTGTCACGATCTAAACTTTTTAAAAATTGCACATAAATGCTATAAAAAATGGCAAACACTATCAGTATTTCCTGCTACTAAGACTCTTTTTTAACCACTTACTGACAATAACATTAAGCGCGATGTAGGCTTCTTATAAGTATATAGTAACTTATAGAATATACTAACATTTTACATGCCTAGTTACTTAAAATTAAATAAAATATATTCTTTAATTAAAAAAAAAAAACAATATGAAACGTGATGAAAAGTTGCTCGAACCGCGTACGCTTTTAATCTCACTTCCTGCGGTTTCCGAAAGACGATTTAAGGCCAAGAGCACGTTGATACAGCAGTGAAAGTTAATATGTCGATTCATATAATTCGCAGTGTCACTGAGACGAAACTAAAAATTGCTATGTACTCAATAACTTCCATTTATTCTATTTAACCAAGATTCAATTACATTTAAATGATTAACATTCAGACAACTAATTCACTCTCGGCTTAATGTAAGAAATAAAAGAACAAGTAGTTGTTACAACAAAGGTAATGAGTGTCAGTACATCTCCGGAGGCCAAAATAAAACAATAACGAAATGGAAATAATGATACCACAGTGTTACTAAAGAACGAGTAATACAATTCAATATCAATTTCCTCAGCAAATGCTACAAATTGTTTGATGATATAAAAGAGTATAAATAAAAAGATTATACGTCTTCTTCTTGAAATAACATATATTTTTAAAGTAAAAAATAGGTATTAGGTACTTAATATCAGCGAATGATATTGCTTTCCTTTAAATGCACTTTGGCATGATTCTTATAACGCCTAGAAAGTCAAGAAATAGAACTTGGAATTAC
This sequence comes from Colias eurytheme, assembly GCF_061535395.1. Classification (NCBI taxonomy): domain Eukaryota; kingdom Metazoa; phylum Arthropoda; class Insecta; order Lepidoptera; family Pieridae; genus Colias; species Colias eurytheme. Next base: position 5,253,593 of record NC_142982.1, on the reverse strand, counting down.
TTTTGATTAATCTAACGTTTAACATAAAAAAGAGACGATAGAGATACATGGATTTTTTATTTGCACATCTGCATGATTAAAGAAAGTTATAAATTGCTTTTTAATGATACATTTATCTCTCGTCTTCAAATAATATGGGTTATTGTGCTAAAGATAAATATTTATTATTATCTAGGAAATAAACACTTGAAAAACACTTAAATAATTAATTATTAATTTTACAACGTTATTAGCATCGAATTGTAATAAAATATCAATAAATGTAAACTCGTAGTACATTCTCAGCAATCACTGCCGATCGTTATTTATGCAAGTTAATTAATCACCGTGAGATACCTTTGCTCTACCTTATGATAACTCTGTGAATTCAATTGATAAAGTAAACGGTATCATAATACATATCCGTACTGTACATTATGACGTACAACACAAATGTGAGAAATTCCTTTACTTTCAGAAATATTCCCTATTATTTATGAAAAATTATACCATTAGTATTTGTTCAGCACAATAATAAATCATGATTCAATCTTGAAACTTCGAAGCGCCTATCCATTTCACATCATTTTCACAGCTTTTATTTTGCGTTGAATAGTTTTGCTCGAATTGCGTTCTTGCTTCGATCTAGGTCGAGAGCCCAAACAGTGGTAATACACAGCACTTTTACTTGGAGAGATCGATTATTATTAATTTTGTTTTGCATTGACTTGCACCTGATACACTTAACCGACTTTTGGTGACGTACTAATTGTAACGAACAAATAGTTTAATTACAATCGGTGCGGTTAGAAAAAATTGAAATTGAAACACGTATTTATTATCTATGCTTTATACCTATCTTTTATACATTTCATTAATTGATTTCAACTGAAGCGTTTTCAATAGATTATTCTACCGCAGTGTTTAATTAAAATTTAAAACCACGTCAAGAAAAATCATTCATTTGCATTCATTATTGGGAATAAAATAAAGCAAAATTGTGATGACTTTCTGATATTATAATTCAGATGACACGTGTTAAGTACTAGGTGGTACTCGTAAGAAAAGCGCATGCCGCTTAATCGTCGCGTAACGGTGGCAACTGTAAAGCTTACCACGGACCGCGGATTGCGTGCTAAATTTGCCGAAACACCGTGATTACTAGCGGGAAATTCTTAAATAACTTTAATGCGTATTTAAGTCTTGAACCCGAATGGTTCAATAAAGTGACAAATATTTAATGAATAAACCTCGTGGTTAACCACATCTTACAGGCTGTTAAATGGATTTAAGTAGCCGTGTATACGAGTATTAGTAGTTACATATATACATAATTTCCTCTTTGTGAACAAAAAAAAATATTTTTTATTCTGAAATAGAGTCATGACTATTTGTAATGAGCAAAATAACTTAATTTGTAGAATGTCTATACTTGTACCCTCATTTAGTAGTGTAGGTTAAATAAACTCATAATATAGAGGCGGAGTCCAGTCAATCACTCCTAGTCATTTGCATACTAAACTTTAGCCATTAGGCATTCTCGAGATACACCTACATTTACCACTTTACTGTTTGATGATAGAGTACTTTATACAATTTGTTAGAAATTTGTTTTAACAGGTACTTACTTGATAAAATTTAATGTAATTTTAAATACTCTTATATTATATGATCAAAACTCAAAACCATTAGGATAGAAGTCATTAAAGCTTACTGTTTCATACTGTTAGGGTATTTCTCGAAGTCAATTATGGAAATATCGCAAGAAAAAGCTAAACAGGAAATTGACAGATCGTTGAATCTTAGTTTTTTCTGCATGCGTTATATTGGCTTCTCATTTGATGAACCAAAACACAGAATCGCACGTCTTCTTCAGAAATTATGGTTTCTCGCTTCTATTCTTGTTATTTGTAGCCATGGATTTAGTGAGATTGCATTTATCGTGGTAACTTTTGCAAATTCGCCTCGTGTTGAGGATGTTGTTCCTTTATTCCATACATTAGGTTATGGGATATTGAGTGAGTTATCGTCTTATGAGTACACAATATATTTAAAAAATTACACCTTTTTTCACAAACGATTCATCTTTGATTAAATTGATCTTTTTTACAGGTGTATCAAAGGTTTTTGTGTTGTGGTACAAAAAAAGAGTTTTCAAACAACTTTTGGGTGAACTCACCGTCATATGGCCAGTGGCTCCTTTAGATGACGAAGCTTATAGTATAAAAAATCAGAGTCTGAAAGCGCTACGACTTGTTCATCGCTGTAAGTATTATCCATTCAATTTAGTAATAACAATTTACCGGCTGACTTAAACAACCTCATGTAAAACAAAAAGAACTGATCATATAAAAGTTGTACCGTATGTAGAAATAAGTAAGGTATTTTACGGTATTATTCAGACATCAACAGTCGGAAAGCAACGATGCACAGTCGTCTCTGATTCCTATCGCATTTTTTTAACATGTTCGATCTTCGTACAGTGGCAATCATTTGATGATAAACATTAAAAAAATAAAATAATTTTACAGGGTACTTCGCAGTCAATATATCTGGAGTATGGTTTTATAATTTGACACCAATGGGTATTTATTTATATCAAATTGCTCGCGGCGAGGATGCTCGTTTAGGTTTTATTTGGGCATCTTGGTACCCGTTCGATAAGACACAACCTGTTGCTCACGTATTTGTGTATATTTTTGAAATAATAGCTGGTAAGTATCCATGTATGCCAGCATACATTGTTACAAAATGTATTGATAGAGATAAAAAGCCATTAACCTGGGCCATTACATGTGTAGGTGTTACATATTTATCTTGAAGGCTGTCCTATTATTGAAATTCTAAACATGTATTGAAACCTCTTACACTAACATTTTGTGGCACGTATTTTAGGACAAACTTGTGTGTGGGTTATGATTTGCACAGATTTATTATTCTCTGGGATGGCAAGCCATATTGTTCTTCTTCTTCGTATTCTTCAAGGACAACTAAAATCTCTTTCAGTCTCAGATAAGACAGAAGATGAATGTTATCATAATATTATCAATTGCATAAAACTTCATCAACGCCTCATCAGGTAAAATAAATTACGTAAATTATTTTAAACATTATGGTGACTGAATAAAACGTTAATTATTTCAGGTATTGTAAAGATATCGGAGAAGCTTTTTCATTTGCGAATTTAGTAAATATTGTATTGAGTTCAGTGAACATATGCTGCGTTGTTTTTGTTATCGTCGTGAGTACCTCTTTCTAACCTTACGGAGTTTCTCTTCATAAAATAATTGATTTCTTAAAATCGTAAATCGTTTCTTGTTTTAGCTTTTGGAACCTATGGTGGCAATAAGCAATAAGTTGTTTCTTGGTTCAGCGTTGATCCAAATAGGCATACTTTGCTGGTATGGGCAGGACATTATTCATGCAGTATGTAAATTTTGATTTTTTATGTTACAATATGTTATTTTAAGATCGCCTGTAAATAACATCATATTAAAACAATATGTTTTGCTTACTCAAACCCACTCATTTGAAGAAACTTAAAACCATACACTAAAAAGCTAACAAATTATATAATTTACATATCTATTGCAATTAAACTAATACAATAATATTAAATTCCAGAATGCGAACATTGCAGCAGCAGCATACGACAGTGACTGGTACAACATGAGTCCACGATGCAGGCGTGCTTTATATTTTCTCCTACAAAGGTACTTACCTATTTAACTAGTTCTGATCGATAATTATTACAATAAGAACTTACTTTCTTAAATATAATATTAAATTTCAGAGCCCAGAAACCAATTTCATTCACTGCTATGAACTTTACAAATATTTCTTTGGTTACGTATACCGGGGTAAAGTAATAATCTTTTTAATGCACATAATGTTTAGATAAAGGCAAATAGGACTTAACGACATTTAATTTTCAGATTTTAACAAGATCTTACTCCTACTTCGCTCTTCTTTACACACTTTATAGTGAAAATTGAACTAAACTAAACCAGAGAGAGCAATCTCTACATGCCTGCATACTTATTTATATATGTGTAGACTCATTTATTGCATAATAAAGTTTTAATGGAACATATTCTGTTTTACTGTACTTCCCTGTACTTTTAATAATATGTCTAAGAAAATTATAAAGAAATTCTGAAACTTTTCCAGCATTGAACGTGTCACCAATCTATCAATCAAGAAGAATAAATACTATGCTTTAACTTTTTACTCAGGCAATTTTGCGCTAAAATCTATAAAAGGTGGAAAATTTATTATACTGAACTGCTGAAGAAAATATACACCACATATCGACTTGTAGAATTTTACATTGGTAACAATGATTGAATCTAATCAGGAAATAGCTAAGCGCGAAATAAAAGAGTCTTTAAAACTTAGCACATTTTGTATGCGTCTTATTGGTTTCTCTTTAACTAAGCCTAAAACACCAACTTCTGTATTTCTTCAGAGATTAACGTTCGTGGCAACTATTTTCGGGGTAGGAATACACGTTTTCAGTGAAGTAACGTTTCTTTGTGTTACCTCTGCAAACTCTCCTCGTGTTGAAGATGTTGTGCCTCTGATACATACTGTTGGCTATGGTATACTCAGTAAGATATAATTATACGTAATTATGAATAAAAAATTGTCTTTAAATTAAACATTTGATCATATATAATAGATAATTTATTCATCAAATTAATTGTAATAAGCTTTAATAAATTAACAAAACAATTAAGTTCAAAAAAGAAAGAAGTAAATTGAAAAATAATCATCAATTATCAATTTCTTACTTTGTTAAGGTATATCTAAGTTTGCTGTTCTAAATTTTAAAAGAAGCGTATTTGCACAATTATTGGATGACCTGACCTCAATCTGGCCAGTGCCGCCTATTGATAAAGAAGCTGAAAATATTAAGCAAAAAAGTTTGAATGCTTTACGCCTTATGCATAGCTGTAAGTACTTTTTAATTTGATAATTTATCTTTTCAATCAATTCTTATTTAAAATGAAAACAGTTGTGGTAGGAACGCAAAAGAATTGCTTTTTGTTTATTTATGCTTTTTAATAAAAATTGTGTTTCGTAGGGTATTTTTTACTTCCTTCATAATCCGTATAGAATATGATTATTAAAATACGATGAGCTTTTCTTTTAGGGTTCTTTGGATTGAATGTATCTGGTGTATGGTTTTACATTATAACTCCAATAGGACTCTACCTTTACAACAATTTGCGAGGCAACAATTATAAAATCCGCACGGTTTGGAAATCTTGGTATCCTTTCAATATTTACAGTCAAACATGGATACATGTAATTGTGTACATTTTCGAAATATTTTCGGGTGAGTATAACACCATCAAAAATTAAATAAAGAATTAAAATGGTCTTTTCGGAAGGTAAGTGGTTGTATATTATAATTTAAGAGAAAGACTAAATAAGTGAGTTTATAATTGTAAATATTGAGAATATAGGTACAATATGTATTAAAATTTTGGAAATACTGGACCAGGCCAAGGTCCACTCGTGGCTGTAGAGCCTCAGATGATGATGGTGATTAAAATTTCGATAAAATTAATAGGTATATGTTTATAGGTCAATCTTGTGTATGGGTAATGATATGCTCTGATCTATTATTCTCTGGAATGGCAAGCCATATCGTGCTTTTATTAAAACTTCTGCAAAATCGCCTACGAGTGTTGGGAGAAAATAAGAAATCGGATGATGAAGATTATCAAGAAATTACAGAATGTGTTAAACTGCATCAAAGATTAATCAGGTGATTTAAAAAAATATCTTACTAATACTTTTTGTTGAGTTTTTCTTTATTTATTCTAATACTTAAAAAATATTTTTAATTGTAAATTAAATAATGATTATGCATTTTTCAGGTATTGTAATGACTTGGAGGACGCATTTTCTCTCGTTAATCTTATTAACATTTTATTGAGCTCTGTAAATATTTGCTGCGTCGTTTTTGTTGTTGTCGTATGTATCTGTGCTAAATATATAATCTATGAACTAGTATACAATTTATTTTAATGATCACTTAATACTTTAACAGTTATTGGAACCATTAATGGGAATGAGTAACAAGTTATTTCTCGGCGCATCTCTTATACAAATAGGAGTAATATGTTGGTATGGAGAAGATATTATACACGCGGTAAGAAACTGGTTAAACAGACGACATGGGAATTTTAATAGCATTAATGTATACAATGCATCATTAAATCCTTTTTAGAACGCAAATGTGGCCGAAGCAGCATACAACAGCAAATGGTATAAACTAAGTCCTCGATGCAGACGCAGTTTAGCTTTTCTAATACAGAGGTAATAATTACATTACCTATCCCCCCTTCTTTAAACGTATTTTAACTTTTTAATATCATCGCAACCAATAATTATACAGAACTATTACTGATGTGGTTTATTGCTCCCATTTAATTAAATGTTACTTTTCCAGAGCACAAAAACCAATTGCGTTTACTGCTTTGAATTTTACTAACATTTCCCTTGTTACTTATTCAGCGGTAAGTTTTAAATAAAATATCGCTTTTATAGTGCTTGCATACGTTTGACCTTTTTCAATAGCTTTATTATCTATACTGAAATGATAATGAAATAATCGACCTTTTTTACAGATTTTGACAAGATCTTACTCGTACTTCACTCTTCTATACACTATGTATAGCGAAAACTATTAGCTTAAAAAGGCCGATTGTTAAAACTTAACAACGGTATATTGCGTATCAATTAAACTTTTACTATCGCTTTATCTTCTTTTTCTTAATCCCTATCAAAGTACCTTTAGAATACATCGAAATAAGGAACACTATATAATGACAACTGTCGAATTTTAATGATGCCTATACCTATCTAAAAATAGGTACCTATGTATCTCCCTTGACAATAAATTATAGTTTATACTATATTATGTACCACTACTTTTTGGAAATATTATATCACACTAGTGGTCCGCCCCGGCTTCGCCCGTGGTACCTACATGTTTAAACTATCCTTTCTCTCAAGTTGGATCGAACTGCACATGGTGTGCGAATTTTATTATAATCGGTTAAGTGGTTTAGGAGTCCATTGAAGACAAACATTGTGAGTTGTGACACGAGATTTATATACCTATATTAAGATTTGTTTCATAAGTAGGTACGGTCTAGATATGTAGGTAGGTACAGCTTAAAAGATATTCAACTACATGCGTGCATGACGTCGTTAAAGTATTTCGTATGCTTCAAGTTATTTCTACGCACATTTAGGAATGTCATGTCTAATCGCGAAGGACCGCTATATCATGCATAGAGACATTCGCTGTATGGTTCACATTTCACACGTGATATGATATGTTCCACCGAAACGTGGAACGAGGTCGAGATAATAATGATCATGCCATTAGCGATCATAGTAGGTCATCGTTGCACTCGACGAATCACTAATGACAGTGATTTAAGTAACCGCATTAGGTACCTACTAGGCATCTTACCTATAAATTTTTTAAATTAACGGATTATTAGGAATAAAATCCTATTAAGTTTTCAACAAAGCAAGTGTGCTCTATGTTATTAGGTATACTTAAAAACTCAATGGACTTTAAGCTCCTTACTCATATAATAAAGAAAGTCAAACAATAGTCATATTTTTTTTAATAATAATAAAAATATATCACCGCTTTATCGGGCTAACTTATGGTCCAACTACAGTGATACAGATTTATCGTGTTATTTATTGGTCAGGTATGTGCTTTGGGAGTTTTAATACTTTCAAAAATTATTGTCTTCGACTGAGGCACGATGCCTTAGCGCCGTGTGGCCGATGAATGATGTTGTATATTGGACAAATAAATTGAAAAATATATCTCTTACTAGCGCGCACGTCTGGTCTCAAACTTCAAATTATCCATTATTATAAAATTTACAGACCATTTTTATATGAATACATTAAAATTTAAAAGATCTTTCATTGATTGACTATTTGGGGTATGCAAAAATGCAGATGCGAAGTTTTGAAACTAGTTAACTAAATTATATTTGTGTTCTTAAAAACATCTACCCATACATAGGTACTACAAGCACACCTGCTTGGTAAGGTGATAAGCTAATTCAAAATAATGTGTAACAACTAGAGACTGTCATATGCAGTCTATGGATGATTGATTGAGAAATAATTTTGATTAATAATGTATATACCTGACTTAGCTTAGCGCCCGCGGCTTTACCCACGTTGAATAAATCTTAATAAATTATATAGTATAGGTAGTATTATAATATCTGTGATAAAAACTTCTTCAAGAAATACACTATTCTTTGATGAAAACAAAATGAAATTCGGTGCAGTCGTTTTTAAGTTATTATCGAACAGACGAACAGACAGATGCGGAGGGTTTTTCTTATAATTTTAGGGAAGATTAGCAGCACGCTTGGGATTTCATCGTTTACCTCATAATACTCACATCACTACTACATCGTTTACACATACCGTTTATAACATTAACGAAAGCAACAATGCATTCAGTTCAACTATACATAATTAAAACAAATCTTATAAAAAACATTTTATTATACATATATTCTTAATAACTAAACATATTCAGTAAAGTATAACAAGTTTTGTGAGAATAAGATACAAAAACTGTTTTAAAATCATTGAGATAATATTAATAGGAGACGACACCGCCTACATCACTTATGTTCCACTCAACATACGTCATGTGACGTATGTTGAGCGGTATTTTTTAATGGTTTTAAAGTGAAACGCATCAAACATGCCTTCGTGTGTGTTACGATATTGCACAAATAATACAAATAATACGGAAAAGTGCAAAGGAATAACTTTCATCGTTAAGTACCTAACTAAATAATAATTTTTAAAACTTAGTTAGAGCAAAAAAATGGCGCACAGATTTTGTTCGTGGTGTCTCCTCCATACGTAGTAATATTATCTCAATGTTTAAAATACAAAGATCCTTTCACAATAATATAACCGCCCATTCATCAAGTTGCTAATACATATTGCTAGTATAATTATTATTGATCAAAATCGATCATGCATTCAGCACTTACACGCTCGCGACCCTAACAATTTGACGGACACAAACATTATAATACACATACAATTTTAATTAAATGAAACAAGTATTCTATAAAATTTTAATTTTTCTATCCTACACTTCTGAGAAACGCATTTCCAATTTCCTCTTTACATGATGATTCTATTATTTTCACGACAATTAAAACCTTTATTACATACTTAATCATAATTGTTTATTAGATTAGTGAACATTACAGGTCGGTTTAATCTCATCTTTAATAACTGTGGAAGACAGTTTAACAATACACTGGGTAGTAACTGCCACTTTCAAACCATCAACGAGTGTAAATCAAAATTTATAACTACAGAAACATTGCACATAATAAACAGATAGCGTTAAATACATAAGGGTGGGTATACACTAGAGCATTTTCGCGAACATTTCTTTGTAAACGAAGTTCGTTCGTGCCAATGCTCGATGATCTGTTCGTTGTAATGATGAGAGTTAATGTGCATTTACATATTTGTAATATTTCTACAATAAATGTAATAATCTCAATACTCTTGCTGGTTTTTAAAATCTGATTTTAAAAAAAGAGCATCGTGTCCTCAATACGTTTCGTTAAAATTTAAAAACAGTGAAAGCTCAATGTCACTAGAAAATACTCTAGTCTATATTCACCCTTTCATAAAATCAACAAGAACCGAAAAGAGGTTTCCCTACAACAACAAAATCCGATCACATTCTTATATGGAATTTGCCGGCCTTCGTGATATATTTGACGCCCTTGAACGGTTTGTACTTAGCGCCGTACATGTCGAGGCGGCTGACGCGCAGCCCGCTCACTGCGAGCTGCGGGATCGTGAAGTGCACGTTGATGTTCGGGTTCGCGCCCGATGTGTCCGCACCCGATTGTACGGATACCTACAGGAAATTAACTTATATATTTTAATATGTACATAATAGTTGTCTTCTTGTATTATAGAATGTTCCCTCTATAGTCTATAGACATTATTTACCCTTATTACAATGATTCTTAGTCTAAAAATCTTATTGCAATTTCCGATAAAATATTGTGGTATTGGTGCAACTTTTTAAATATTGATGTATGTCATAATAATCTGGAAAATATTGCATCAATAAATAAATTCGACAAATTCAAATAGTTATGAATACATACCGTCCCTCGTATATTAGGTAGTTTCGGTAATTCGATGCGTCCAATATCCCACATTAGGACTTTACTAACAGGATCATACGAATATTTCCCTTGGTTTGCAGTCAAGGAACAATTCAATACACATTTAGGCATACAAATCTCGAGTGCTACATCTGAAAATGGATAAGAAAAGTGCATACAAATAATAAGTTTCAAAATAAATAACTTCTATTGAACTTTGATACTTAAAACCATAAACAAAATATTAATCTTACTCTCTAAAGTTCTGCCCATAGTCTGTTTAGGCCCTACAGTCAGATCCAACCTTCCTTGATCCCCGTTTGACTTCAGCACGAGGTTGTGTCTCACGTAAATAGGTATCGCAACTACGCTTTGTGATCCAACATGATATGACATTAACCGGAAATTACCATCCGGCGGTATAAACGACAAAATTCTTTCCGACTAAAATTAAAAAGGAATATTTAGTTTTATTCAATTTATTATTATTATATAAAAATTCGTCTTAGAAAATCTTAGAAAAAGGCCTTACCTCCCATCTCTTAAATCTTACACATGGATGGAATGATACATCATCAAACAGTCTTGGGTTAACAAATGTAAGGGTTAAATCTGGCATTCCACTTAACTTGATACAACAGTCAACCTGACAAAAAAAAAAATAAAGAAATCAAAAATCTCATTAAAATTATTCAACTTTTTAAACAATAAAAAATAAACAATTTTTAATTCTCATATACATACATATCCTTGAATTTCGGCGGAGACTGTAGCACCACTTTTATCGATAATTGCATCTACTTCTTCAACCACATCAAAGTAAGCTTCATTATTTGCATATTTAACTCCAGATCTACGCCACGGTACATTAGATAGCTGACCAGAGGGCAGTATTGATGAAACACTAAATTGTAAGAAATAGAGATGTGTAAAATCCAATTTCAGTAATTTGTCAAGTACCACTTTTTATAACACATTTTAAGACAAGAAAAACATTTGAAGGCAAAATTAGGTGTTAAAACTCAGTGCCCACAAATGAATACTTGAATTAGAAGGTAGACTTCCGATATAAAAATAAGAAGTTAAGTATGCCTATGTATGTTATTTTGACCTATATATCCACAACATTGCCAATAATTTTTATAGTAAGAAATATAAACAATATATAGATGTGAGAAAGTATCTTGAAATGAAAGAATAAAATTATTCATAGTAGACACCTACTTAGATTTTCCCGTTACAGTATTAGCAATTGTCCTTAGAATATTTGGTGGTTTAATCAGTTCCTTCAATATATTGCTTTCGGTAGCCAATGGGAATCCATTATCCAACATTTCATCCAATAGCTAGAAAAAAGGTACAAATTTAGTTTTGTACAAGTTACTTATCAAAAGTATTTTAGTTTTAATTTGTATGTTTATATTACCTCATAAACCACAACATAATTTTCTTTAATAATAGTTTCCGTACAGTCAGAAAAGTAGTCCTGCAAAATGAACATTTTTATTTATTATCATTTTAGTTCCAAGATGTGTAAGTATATACTCAAAGGTACAATTATTACACATAAAGCTGTTATATTACAGGTGACCTAAAATTTGATAATATTAGTAGATAGATATATAATATAGGTGTATAAGAGCATTCAAATGAAACAATATATGAAAGTATGTGATGAATCATGCATGGTTTAAATAGTTATGACAATTATAAGAAATAAATTAATCTTAAAACAAGCATGTAACTCAATCATCTAGCACCATAACTGCTACTGACACAAGTTATATTAAGAATATCGATCTAATATAACAAGTTTCAGAACCAAACTTACCTGGAATGTATCAACAACTCTATGTAAAAATTCAATGACAAAAAGAGGGGCAACTTCCTGTTTGCTCACAGCTACCAATGCAACTCCACCTCTCTGAATTGAAATTAAGTAATGATGTGGTGCTGCTAAGACAGGTGGTACATCCTATAAACATAAATAAATACTGTTCATGTTGTCCTTTTAAAATTTCTAAACGACTATGTAACCAGATCTAAGTATTTAAATTTTTTATTGTATCTTGAAAATCCCAAAACTTTCGAAAATAGGGATGAAATTTAAATGATGTTTATATCTCAAGTGCACTTAATGTTGTTAGTAAATACTTACATTAGGTGATGCACGTTGAGCTTCCAAATAATAATCACACACAGAACGTGGTATTACACTTCTCCAGTGTTTCTCAAGAAACACGTCCCTGTAAATATCATAAATAAATTAGTAATAAAAATTTACTCGTCATCAATAATTTTTCATCCGTTTTAATGGGATGTCTAATGAAACCTACCCAGAAGGGTTTATAATAAATAAACTGTGGATCATTGCTAACAAGAAAACGAATAGTTTATTAAGTATTTAACTTCAAATAAAAACAACAGGACAAAATCTAATATCAAGCATCTGTTCAAACTTTCAAGTTTGTAATTGTGTCAAATTGACAATTGACATATCATATATGTCAAATGTGATAAAATTATTAGCATTGTTCTAAAAAAAAACTACTTTTATATTTAAAAAATTATTTAATAAATATAAACAATACAGTATTTTAGATTGTTAAAATTTACAGTGTTACTGATATATAATAATATGTTGAATAATTATAACGCCATCTATGTGTTGCATGGAAAGTTAAGTAAGCAGCAGTGAGTAGGCCATCATTTTCAGCAATCAGCATGTAGGTAGTTTGAATATTGTACGAGTTTGAATATTGTACCTATGTGGGGTTCAAAAAGAGTTCAAAGTATAATGTATAGTAGGTAGGGTTTAATATGCTTCTCAATTCTTATCTAGTATCTACTTGCTTGCTTACTACTGCATTATGCATATCCTATCTAGTTGTTATACCTACCAGCATTTGGGACATTAAAAATATTTTCTCATAATAAAAGAAATTAAAAACTATCAGATGACTAGGCTATTCAAACCAATGATTCAAACATTTTTTTTAACAAAAAACTAAACCTTCAACTGGTCAGAACTGGACCAATTTTAAATGGGTCCAATCATAAGGCACTAGCAACTTTATAAATGCAGTTAATGCACCTCTTGTCCATAAACTTATACTTACACTGTTTTTCCTTGACCACCAGGTTGTCTGGAAGAGATAGCTGTCTTATGATAAGACCGCCTGTTGAGGTTAACTGTGTCTATTTCATTTATATAATATTTACTTTTGTGATTTTTATTTCTTGGTGGCTGGTGCACAATAAAGTATTTCTGTTTGTTTGTTTGAATAGAGAAACTATTTTTTAAGTTGGTTGAAAATAAAACTAGCATAGGTACTAAGGAATATTTCACTACACAGCACCTGTTCATGTTGAGTTGTACAGTGTACTGCATGTATTCAAAGTTCAATAAACACTTTTAATGCTAGGCAGATAATTTGATTGATTGAATTGAAATAGTGCAGTTTAACATGTTTAGTTATTATGATGTAAAATCATTAAGAAGTTGCAGATTGCTTAAGACTACCTATCTACATAGATGATAATAATCAGAATGTTACAAGAAATCTATAGAGATATTTTCATTAATTATATATTACTGAAATATGCCATATTGCCATACAACTTTACAAGTAAAGATTTATATTCATTACTAAAGTGAATGCTTTGGTACTGATTCTGATAATTTTAATTAATAATTGTGTATGTACTGCTTTGAAACTATGTATAAGTATTTTAGTCTAATATTCTGAAAATCATTTGGAAAAACTACAGACTGCAACAAGAAATAAATAATTAATATTCTATTGGAAATCAAGTTCAAAAACAATTCATACTATTAACAGAACAGGGAACTCATAGAAATAAAACAAAAGTTAGCTTTTTTTGTTTATTGAGTCCTGCCCTTACAAAAGATTAACGGTTGGATTTAGCAACACGTTCCAGCTCGTCCTTCTTCTTAATTGCGTATGAGTTTGATGAACCTTTGGCAGCGTTGATAAGCTCATCAGCAACACATTCGGCAATTGTCTTGATGTTCCTGAATGCTGCTTCACGAGCACCAGTGCACAGAAGCCAAATGGCTTGGTTCACCCTTCGGAGAGGAGAGACGTCCACAGCTTGACGACGCACTGTACCAGCACGACCGATTCTGGTGGAGTCTTCACGGGGACCCGAGTTAATAATGGCAGTAACTAAAACTTGCAATGGGTTTTCTCCAGTTAGGAGATGGATAATTTCAAAAGCGTGTTTAACGATTCTGACTGCCATTAGTTTCTTGCCATTGTTACGACCGTGCATCATCAATGAGTTAGTCAGGCGTTCGACGATGGGGCACTGAGCTTTGCGGAAGCGTTTGTGAGCATACCTACCTGCAGAGTGGGGTAAGTATTTAGCGTATTTTTCTTTGACAGAAATATAATCCTGCAGGGACATATCCGACACTTGGACATCAAAACAACTCCATCTTCCGAACAACTTAATTTCGGGAATATCAGCCGCCATAGGCAGGGGCATGTTATCGATAGCCACGCCGCCTGTCTCCATGCCGTCTTCGGTCCAGTTTTCTTCAGCCATTTTTGACGCCTAAAATTTTATCAATACGTTACTAAAATCACTTTATTTCACATTAAAACACTAAAAATAATAAGTAAACAAGTATTTTACGTACTTTTTCGCGACTTATAAATTATAACCTCGTGTTGTCAAAAGAACACGAGAGAAAAGGAAGTTTCAAAAGTTCACATTCCGCTTTTTATTTTTCAATGTTGGCATCCCATAAAATATTGCCATTATTTAAAAGTTATGTCAACATATTAATGCAAGGTCGTGGTGTTGGTTGCATATTTTCGTGAACAATAATATATCAAAATACAAAATATATTAAATAATAAAAACAAATAATATTTTACGTTAAAAAATAAACATTATATGTTTTTCGTTCTTAGATATACAATATGTAAACATTGTGAAAAAAATTAAGTGTCGCCATAATTTGATTTTCTGGTATAACACGTAATAAGTGAAATGTACTAAATAATGTATGGCTACCACCTGTGGCTAC
Organism: Colias eurytheme; assembly: GCF_061535395.1. Taxonomy (NCBI): domain Eukaryota; kingdom Metazoa; phylum Arthropoda; class Insecta; order Lepidoptera; family Pieridae; genus Colias; species Colias eurytheme. Next base: position 5,238,335 of record NC_142982.1, on the reverse strand, counting down.
CATTGGGCTACCACAATAGCTACCTTTCATTGACGCGCCCACCTGACTTCCGGGCCGCAAAAAAATGCGCAAAGCGCTTGTGCCTGGACGATCAAAGAGGATATAATCTCTACGTTTTGGACGATGACGGATTTTTCCACGGATCGGTACAACTGCGGATCGGCTCACAGTGCGTGTAGTGAATGCTTAGCATATTGATATAATTTCGAGTGTGCGGACATTCACGGCACGATATAAATAAATAAATAAATATTATAGGATATTATTACACAAATCAACCTAGTCCCACAGTAAGCTCAATTAAGGCTTGTGTTGTGGGTACTAGGCGACGATAAATATAATATTTAATAAATACATATATAGATAATAACACCCAGAGGTCCCAGACCCAAGAACAAATAATTGAGTGCATCACACAAATATTTGCCCTGACCGGGGATCGAACCTGGGACCGTCGGCTCAGTAGGCAGTTACTTTACCACTGCGCCAACCGCGTCGTCAATTATATATTTAATATTATATTAATATATTTTGTTAAAATCACTAATCACAGATGTAGCGAATCCAAGAAGAATCCACTTGCCAAGTTAGGTGTGAAAGGGATAAAAAAAACATACAGGCGTCATTCAAGGTCATATTTTCTTGTTACAAGTTAATGTTCATACTGAAATCTCCAGTGTATTAGATATAAGCTTCTTGACTCTTGAGCGAATCCAACGATATTAAAAATATATATAATATACTGTGTATCACAAGTCGAGAAGGTAGAGCATGCCGCGCCCCGACCAAAGATCAGATGAAATAATAACATACACGTAGTGCTAGTGTTTGCCGTGAAAAAAGTCTCGTAAACGCGGCACCGTTGCGTCGGGCGGCACCTAAAATTACATATTATGTAAATCTTAAATTTAAATATTCATATACATTCAACACGAATTGGGAAAAATAGATAAATAGTAATTAGTATGAACCGATTCATTATTTGTGTTGAGTAGGAATAGTTATTGTAACTGTATGGAAAATATCTGTTTCACTGATTGATTTTCTTTTGGTACAAGTAGGCGATCAGCCTTCTGTGTCCTGCCAGACCGAGATATTTTTTTTTTCTTCGTCCCCACCGGGATCGAACCCAGGACCCCTCGGTACTACGCTCGCGCGTCAACCACTGTACCAAGAAGACGGATTTTATAGAGTTCATATTATTTATACTATGTAAATAGTTTTAAGTCACAGTTGTAGTTGGAAACACAGTCCACAGAGCAAGTATTGGGAAACTTGTGGAAAACTCATGTCCTTTTCCTACATTCCTCTACATATTTTTTAGGGCGGACCTGTAAAATTTAGTTCCTACTTTCGCCGTGGGTCTTCTTTTGTGGCGGCTCAGACCAATAAAAAATTTAATTATTTTATTGTTTTGAAAGGTAAATATCCCAGATATATAAACATTACTTGAAGGTAAATATATATTTTGTTTGAAAGGAAACTAGTTATAGTCAGCGGATAACTTTCACCGTTTCACGATATTGTTTTAAATTTAACTATGGTATTGCCACCCTAATGACGGACATTTTTGTATTTATTTACAACTTTAAGTAATGCTATAGAACCTTGATAGAACTCTGTCTGTTTCTCTTCTTCACTCTTAGATACTGAACCGATATGAACGATATTGAGAAAGCACATAGGAAAGGTCTTGTCCCGGAAATTACACGGGAGCAGGAACTATGTGGGTTCTTCTATAATTAAGCGGGTGAAGCCGCGGGCAGAAAGTAACATGTACAATCTGACTGACTGTTACTATAGACAGCGAGTAATAGCTGTGGCACTGAGTGAAATGTGGAGGAGATTAGCACATGGGATACTGTCGCACCCCTCATACAAATTTTACTCAGATAGGATCTTATTTCAGACTTCAGGTTCCGAAGAATTGCAACTGGATGTAAAAAAAATTATAATAAAAAATTAAAAATATATAACATTTTTTAATATAGTTACAAAATATAGTATATATTTTTGTTTGTCTCAAATAATGTAAAAAAAATAAACAATATCACCCATTACAACAAAGTTTATACATTTAGTAAGTTATGCTTAAATTATAATACATTTTGGTTATAAAACCAGAAGATTTTATTGGATTAATCATTTTGTAGCAATGTCAAGCATTTTGTTTATGCATGTTACCTTTTCTCTAGGTTTACCAGACTTTTTACCCTGATCTACTTCATATTTATCAATTTTTTCCCATCCATTCCAATCTACTATGGGAACATTTAAATGTTTTCTTACACCATCAAATCCATCCCTATGAGAACCAGTCCCAGTTTGTAAATCACTGCATATATTCTTGGCAACTTGAAATGCATTACTCATTGTGTGTATAATAACCCCAGCAGGTCCAGTGCCTAACCATCCTGCAACATATAATTTTGCTAGTTCTTCTGAAGTGTGATCTTCTATTACTCTACCATTCTCATTTCTAACACATCCACTTGAATTAAATACTAAAGCTTCATCAGCCTTTATACTTTTATAACCAATACTTCGAAATACAAGACTGCAATTTAAAATTTCTCTATCCTCAGTTGCAACACATTTCTGGTCTTCAAGTTTATCGCCAACTAATTTGTTACAGGTAAGCTCTATTCCACTTACACAACCATTATTTTCTAGAAATTTATTTGGACTTCTAAAAAATATTGGTCTAAATGTTTTTTCATGTGCACCAAAAGTCTGGGATTTTTGTTCTTTAAGTGATTTCAACATTAACTCTGTTAACCGTTTTCGAGGTCTTTGAAGGTTATTTACTACTTCCTCTACTCCAATGAAGTCATTTTCTCTCCAAATTGTTTGACAGTTACTTAATTTAAGTTGCTCTCTTAATTCTTTGATTGTAAATGCAACTTGCAGAGGGCCTCTTCGTCCAACTAGATATAGTTCATTAATCTTTGATTCAGATATTGCTTGCAGAGCATATTCAGTAATGTCAGTTTTTTTCAATTGATCAATAGGCGATAGAAGAATTCGAGCTACATCTAGAGCAACATTGCCTTGTCCAATTATAGCTGCCTTATTTCCTGATAAATCAACCTGAAAATCAATCATTTGGAAAAATATTTATATTGCAATAAATATGAATAATCTACTAATAATTTATTTTTCAAAGAACATGAATAATAATTTATTTTACTTGTAAATTTTTGTCTCGAGGATGTCCATTATACCATCCCACAAAATTGCGTGCCGCAATAATGTTTCTAGCACTTTCATTCTCTATACTTAAAGTGCGGTCTTCTTCAGCACCATATGTCTGTAAATAATAAAAAATTACAACAATTATACATTGTATTAGAGTAAGGACAATTTTTTTAATATTTTATTTAAGTAGTTAATTATAAAAATCTTTACCAGCAAAATAGCGTCATAATGTTGCCTCAATTTACTTAATGTAATATCTTGCCCTAAGGTTATATTTCCATAAAAGTTTATGTTCTCTTGCTTGGCTAATTTGGTAAATTGATTTATGCAATTCTTAACTTCTGGATGATCAGGAGCAACTCCGTATCTAAAAATATATAAAATGTTATTTAAACTAATTCACATACAAAATAATTAATATTAATAAAACCCCTTTTTCGTATAATTTTCGTACCTAACTAATCCAAACGGAACTGGCAACTTTTCTATGATGTCAATTTTGATTGAGTTTATATTCTTGGCTAAGTGCATAGCAGCATAAAATCCAGCCGGCCCAGCACCCACGACACATACATGAGGAACATGACTCGTAGAGCATAGCTGCCGTACCGCGATCCTTACAGTTTTATTCATCGAAGATCTGATCATTGTAGACATAAAACAATTAACTGCTCTTATCTAAACGGTATATCATTCATAATTCCATAGATAAATTTATTACAATCCCTTGTACGATGGTAATGCAGTAGAATTTATTCACAATAAAGATCTTCACACTTACAAATTAACATATACTCGTAAAAAATTATATGTAAATAAACTTTAACACACCTGTCCAAATAAATAATGACACAATAATGTCACTACTCACTTTGAGACAAGTGACAACAGGCAAAAGTCCAAATAACTTTACACCGAGACTTTACAAGTGTGATATTATTAAGCAGGTGATAGACGTACGAACTTTAAAATCGCAGTTTTATAGTTGGCGTATTTACTCGGCTCGACGACCGCGTCGGTGATACAAGTTGAGCTTCGTCAGTAGCAAAGAGTAAAAAAAATACATACGGAAACTGGAAAGTCAGTAGCTTCTCGCGTGTCACCGATATCGAATGTCGCTATGTTATCAACGGAGAGAATAAATAAATATTTCACGATAATTTTCACACACGGCACGATCTGATCCCCTACTAAGCTTTCGCTTGTGTTATGGAAACCAGATGACTGTTAAACATACATATATAATTTTAAATAAATGAAAACTCATGTAGATAATTAATACCCAGACACGGAGCAAAAATCTATTTTCATCACACAAATATTTGCCTCGGGTCGGAATCGAACCCTCGAAACCTCTAGCTTGGAAGGCAGGGCCTTACCAAGTACCAACCAAGCCAACCGTTCAGTCATTTTGTGTTATTCAGGAATTATATTATAATAATTCATAAAAGTAAAAGCAGAAGACGAAATCGGCAAGAGTGAGTGAAAAACAAAAAGAGAGCGTTTATCCCAAGTAAATTTATTGAAGGAGTTACGTGAAGAGAAGGAAGCATAATTATTTAAGGATGCCTGAGCCGTTATATTATGATGAACTTTTGCCCTTAGTAACACCTATTATACAGACGTGCAAGTAAAGGCGGGCTACGAGCAAAATTTCAAATATGTTGGATCGTCAACGAACTTACTCGACGGTTTTTAAGTACGCGACCTTGGGGTGATACACGAGCGAAAAAGGTCGTCGAGCCACAAGTTTGCGTACTTACTCGCACGTCTATCAGTTCTTTTACTTCTAATCTGTCATTATCACAGATTAATCTAACAGATAATAAAGTCTACGTCACGGTTTTCTTGTAGTTTTCTTTCATAATAATATTATGCATCGTCATCCATAGCTCGACAACTTTTGTTGCTGTGTCAGCAGCTTGTTTTAATGAAATAGAAAACCGGGTACTCCCTATATCCAGGAGCTATTTACCAAAATTGTACTTACTCTACTTGCTTACGAATATCTCATTCTTGCTTGCGATTTAACATAATGGGTTTCTTGCTTAAGCAATTGTCTGTGCGTTGTTTAAACATAGTTGATAGTTCTCGAATGGCCATTTATATGCGGGTCAGCACAAAACACGCACAAAATATCTTATTACTCTGTATAATACTAATGTCAATTTATAATGTCATTACTCATTTGTCAAATCACCAAATGTCAATTTTGGAAGTTGTTGCTTTTCATTAAAATTATTTCAACAATTGAATAAAAATTACTATATGTAGTACCTACACATTAAAGTACTACATATTTACGTTAAAAGTTAGCCTCTGATTATTACAGATTTCTTTATATACTTTAAAACCGGACGATTTACAAGTGAAAATGTCGCACATAACAGATATTAAAGTATTAATTTCTAGGTTGTGTTCTATGAAATCTGGGTATGTAGATGCACATGACGAGATTTCTCCCGAACCCAAACCCGAATATGTATTTTAATTGTTTAAAAAAAATCAAATATTCTGAAATCAAAATGTTTTTCAATTTGTAGAGCTAGTTCCCTACGTTTTGGTGTACGAAACTTTAGTCAAGGAGATAGACCCTTACCAAAAGGCAGTGTAACGCCGCTTCCACCATTGTCTGAACCTATGCCAAATCTCCCACCAGTAATTTATACCACAGCAAAATCTGAAGATACTTTGACCGAAGTTACAACCCTTAGTAATGGATTAAGAATTGCATCAGAAAAGAAATTCGGTCAATTCTGCACTGCTGGAGGTATTTATCTTTTTTTATTTATATTTCTTTATCCTTAATTTTTTTTTAATTTCATTTTCTATGTTATTGTATATGTTCCAGTTGTTATTGATTCTGGGCCAAGATATGAAGTAGCATATCCAAATGGAATTTGTCATTTTCTTGAAAAGTTGAGTTTCGGAGTGAGTATTCTTAAATCTAATCCACAATAATAATTAGATCTTAAGCACCCAATATATTTTAAATATTTTTGTTTAAAAGGCTACACATAAGTTTCCTACTCGGGATGTGATGCTCAGAGAACTAGAGAGGCATGGAGGTATATGTGACTGCCAAGGCTCTCGTGATACAACTGTTTATGCTACAAGTGCAGATTCCAGAGGTTTGGAAGCTGTTACACAGGTATAACACTTTATATTCTTATTTTATTGCACTTCTTATACTTTGGTTTGTTATTTTTCTATCATTTTATTTCTGAAAGGTGTTGGCAGAAGTGACTTTAAGACCACAGCTTACAACAGAGGAAATAGAGGCTGCGAGACAGGCTGTTGCTTTTGAATTGGAAACTCTTGCAATGAGACCAGAACAGGAAACAATCTTAATGGACATGATACATTCTGTAAATATACACAAAAATAAATCAATTTATTTATAAAAAATATAAATATTAAATTGTCTATTGCATCTCTTCAATTAACTCTTTATGTTTAGGCTGCATATAAAGGAAATACACTTGGGTTACCAAAGATATGTCCAAGGGAAAATGTTAATAAAATTGATCGGGGAATTATTTTAAATTTCCTCAAGAATCACTACACGCCTGAAAGGATGGTTGTTGCTGCTGTTGGGGTAAGAATCACTACTGTAATTTAATTTAATATAATAATATAAAATTTTATTAGCAAATAGACACCTACTTAAACTAAAAAATAATATATTATTTTATTTATCTATTTTAATATTCTCTAAAATACTACAACAATATTGCAATATTTTTTTATATTAATTTGAGATAATTGGATTATTTCAGGTGGATCATGAACCATTTGTTGAATATGTTCAAAAGTATTTTGTTGATGCAAAACCAACTTGGCATACCTCAGATGATGCTTCATTTAAACCTCAAAATGATCACTCAATTGCACAATATACTGGAGGAATGGAACAGGTAAATTATATGAATTTTTATTGTATACTAGCGGTCCGCCCCGGCTTCGCCCGTGGTACATATTTACGTTTTCTCTACATAAAAACCATCCTCGTACTTCAAGGAATATATTAAAAAAAGAATTATCGAAATCGGTTCAGCCGTTTTCGAGTTATGCGCTTACCAACACATTTTGCGATTCATTTTTATATATAAGAAGAAGAAGAAGAAGAAGAAGAAGATTGATGACATTTTTTCACTGTGTATTAAAATTCGTGTTTTTTTTTTTTATCAATTATTTAATTTTTACATTATTGTTTTAGGAAGAGTGTGAAATTCCTCTATACCCTGGCTCAGACTTACCGGAACTTTCCCATGTTGTTATAGGGATAGAAAGTATGTACTATTTTAGTCACCTGAAAAAATATTTTGTACTTCTTCATCACAAAATGTTTCTCATAAAGAATCTCAGTTGAAACCCTTATGTTTTTTTATAGGTTGTTCACATAGCGATCATGACTTTGTAGCTACTTGTGTACTGAATATGATGATGGGCGGAGGAGGTTCATTTTCAGCTGGCGGCCCAGGAAAGGGCATGTACACAAGACTGTATACAAATGTACTAAATAGGTAAATGTTTAAACTTCTTCAATATCCTCCACTTTAGAAACTTCTGCATTTAGAAAAATCTGAAAGGAAAACAATGATAAATGATTGACTAACTTAACTGTCAGTTAAAAAAAAGTTACTTACATCGAAAGTGTCAAATAAGCAGGTACAATATCAGCATGTGCAAAATTGCCATAAAATAAAAATTGACTTAAAAATGTTTCAGATATCACTGGATGTTCAATGCGACCGCATACAATCACGCCTATGGTGACACAGGCTTGTTCTGCGTCCACTCAGCGTCCCCGCCTAACCGTATCTATGATACCACACTTGTAATTGCGCGGGAACTGGCGAACATGGCGGGAAAAGTTGGCGAAACTGAACTAAGAGTAAGAATTTGTATATAATGTGCAGACAAGTTTTTTTTAACCTATGTTTTTAAAAACGACAGAAGTTCTCAAGTAGCATTTTTTTAAATTGTATTATTCAATTTTAAAACCAGTGCTTGAATTCTTATACTATTGGATATCCTACCTTTTATTACGATTTTGCATGAAATGGATATTATTATAGAATATATGTGCTTTCTATTATTTCTTTATAATTGTGTGCATTAAGAATACATAATATTCATTTTCTTACAGAGAGCCAAAACTCAACTTCAGTCAATGTTATTAATGAATCTCGAAGCTAGGCCCGTCGTATTCGAGGACGTCGGCCGACAAGTTCTCGCTACAGGAAAGAGGAAACCGCCGTCTTATTTCATCAATGAAATAGGTATGTTATATCATTTTAAAAGATTATTGTATCTTATTTAACTAAATTCTTACTCTAACAACTATAATATAGGTAGTAGTATAGTTTTAGTTCAATATGTATTTTTACGATACATATTGAACTAAAACTATGATACAAAATAAAGTGCATGTACATACTACACGAAAACTTCTAAAACAGACAATTTTCGCATTACAGAAAAAATTACAGCCGACGACATAGTGCGAGTAGCTCGTCGTATGCTCAGCAAGCGGCCCGCTGTCGCCGCCAGGGGAAAATTGAGTCATTTACCGGCGTTCGAAGAAATCCAAGCCAATATGACCCTCGGCAAAAGCGATACGTCGCCCCAGGGACGAAGACTTAATCTATTCCGTGCTTAGTATTATTAAAAAATAGAAAGTTATTTAGGTTAAACTGTCGAAATTTATTTAAAAATAAATGTTTAAAGTTATCCTTTTTTTTCATTGTAGAAGTAAACCACATATAATACTTAGTAGTTAGGTACATACTATGTAATAACACAATTACTATGAAACAAACTTAACTGAATTATTTTCTTTCCCTTTACAGTTTTGAATAGTTAAATTGGATAACAGAAAATAGATTGTGTTTTTGAAACATATTTTATTGAACTAATAACATGTGAAATAACAATAAAAACAATATCCTCAGTCTCGTTTATAAGTGTTTGAATATATAACAACTTATACATAAAATAATTCGGTCAAATAAAAATTCGGAATTTATACAATGATAGTTAACTTTGTGCTTATAGAATATAAACTAATTAAAATGATAATCATTTATTTTGTTACTACGATACATTATTGTCATGTGTTTCTTAATTCTGTCCTTCAGCTAATTTAACAGCAGCTTTGGCAGCTTCATCTGCGTCATTAATAATATGAAACTTGAGACCAGACTGTTCAAGAATTGTTTTGGCTTGAACTGAGTTAGTGCCTTCAAGTCTGATAACAAGAGGGTGCTTTGGTGGATTCTCCTTGCATGCTGCAACAATTCCATTTGCCACAGTTGCACAATTTACAATACCTGTAACAAGATTATGATAAAAATGTAAGAAATTCATAATTATTAATATACTAGATTTCCGCCCGCGGCTTCGCCCGCGTTTTCAAAGGAAAGCCCGCATAGTTCCCATTCCCATGGGATTTCCGGGATAAAACCTATCCTATGTGTTAATCCAGGTTACCCTCTATATGTGTGCTAAATTTCATTGCAATTGGTTCAGTAGTATTTGCGTGAGAGTGTAACAAACACACCCACATCCTCACAAAATATAATATATTAGTAGGATTTGTACATAGGTGTAAGTAGTAATTGCTACATACCAGCAAAAACATTGACAAATATTGCCTTCACTTTGGGATCTGACTCCAATATTCTCAATGCAGCTGACACCTGTGATTGGCCCACACCACCTCCAAGGTCTAAGAAGTTAGCTGGCCTTCCTCCACTTAACATGATAAGGTCCATTGTAGCCATGGCCAAGCCAGCACCATTAACCATGCAACCTATACTGCCATCCATATCAATATAGGTCAAGTTCAATTCTGATGCTTCTCTCTGTATAAGAAAATAAAATATTTTTTTATACAAATTGATTAATTAAATTAATTAAATCTTGCTTTTAGTATTTCACCATTATAGACCGGGAGATACTGACACAAAATTTCGAGTCATTTGTAACAGGATGGCGGTTCTACTGGGGTCTTAGTACGCAATGACAAAAAGAAAAACGATGGCGTGAACGCTGGTACCGGCGGCTTAGTCGCGTGGGCGTTAGTCGAACTCGTCGGAAAATAGCGAAAGTCAAACGATTTGTAACAGTATGGCACTTATTTTTCCTGTAAGTTTGAGGATCAACAAATATAAATACAAAATTTCAAAGATCTATGTGTTGGAAATCTTCACTTATATAAATTAATAATAAATTAAGTTTTCAAGTATGACAGCACTTTTTCCCCCTACTAGAAGTATGGCAAATATAATAATGGTCACATTTTATCAAATACTCTCCAAAAATCCAAATGCAATACTGGTACAAAAAGTTTGGCGAAATAAAAATTTTTTGCAGATTTTCGGCGGTATGGCGACCATTTGGAATCGTCCGAAAAGTATGGCATGGCGATTTTCGTAAATGGCTGCACGACGATAGTTACCTGTGCAAAAGTTAGCCTGGTACAAATGGTTGAATGATTGTTTTATTTAAATCAACACATTCGCATCGGTATGGCGGGCTGTAAGTCACACCGGAAAAGTATGGCATGACACTACCGCCTACTACTTTTTTATGGGCTATCGGTAAATTCTAAAATTTTTGTGTTACAAATCGTTTGACTTTCGCTATTTTTCCGACGAGTTCGACAAACGCCCACGCGACTAAGCCACCGGTACCAGCGTTCACACCATCATTTTTCTTTTTGTCATTGCTTACTAAGACCCCTGTAGAACCGCCATCCTTGTTACAAATGACTCGAAATTTTGTGTCAGTATCTCCCGGTCTATTATTACTAAAAAATAATTATTAGTGTTAAAATAATTAGGGAGTATAATATTTAATGTGATAAACAACAATATCAACATCCATTTATGTAAATGTTTGCATAAGTAATAACTTATACTTAATCAGCATATTATACAATGAAGAATCTGAGACACATCAAAGCCCAAAGGTAAATCACATATAATGGACATTATATTTTCATTATGTATAAAGCAATAATAATGTTTACAAATTATTGATACCCTTGGATTCATTGTTATCACTTATATTTATTTATAGATATCATATTACATATAAATGATAACAGTATAGACAGTGATAACTAAATGAAAAGTTACATAAGAAGAAAATATTTTAAATTTTTTAGACATTATGTAACAGGACTTTGGTTAAATTGTGTTTTTTTTTTCAGTAATCATAATAAATTCATACAACCAAAAGATACCAAAATTTCTGCCTTAATATTCAATTAATTCTTCTTTCATACTCACTTCTCTTGGATCTACACCTGATACATCATCCAGAGCAAAAATCTCTTTCTGCCTAAATTGAGCATTGTCATCAAAATTGATTTTTGCATCAACTGCAACTACACGGCCGTCATCTGTTTCAACAAGGGGATTAATTTCTAATTGTGTTGCATCTACCTGAAAATTTTAAATTTCTTGTTATTTAACATATTTAAAGCAGCAGCACACATTTAAAATTGAAAATAACAAAGGGTTATTACACTCAAAAAGAGCTCCCATAGTTTTTTAATTTCCTCTGCACATTTCTTTGCCATTGAACCTTTAAATTCTAAGAATACTGCAATTTCATTAGCCATTTTGTCAGTTACTCCTTCATGAATATCAATTGGTACTGTTTTTAATAAATGTGGAGTCTTTTCAGCAACAGCTTCAATATCCATTCCTCCAGCAGGTGATGCTACCAAAGCAGCCCCATTGTAACTTCTTTCCATGATAATACTTAAATAAGTCTCTCTCTTAATATTGACACTTTCAGCTACCATAACTTTGTCCACAAGTATACCATCTTTAGGAGTTTGTTTAGTTATTAGTTTGTGACCAATCATGTTCTTGGCTAGGCCCATGATTTCATTGGGATCTTTAGTCAAATGAACACCACCTTTGAATCCATTATCAAAGTGTCCTTTTCCACGACCACCAGCTAATATTTGTGCTTTTACAACATATTCATTCGCTTTAAAATCCGACAAAGATTTAGGATCCAAATTGGAGTCTAATAAGCGGAAATTTTGTATTGACACTTGATGTTTTTTTAACAAGTCTTTGCTGTGATATTCTTGAAGATTTAAGTTTCTTCTACAACTTATTTGTGGTATATTTCTCCTTAACAAAAAATTTAAGGTCTTGATGCTTTGAGCATTTTTTAAAGCGGCCATAATGATCTTTGATCAGGATCACTTTACGATGTAGTTATTGAAATACTTGATATAGAATTTATTTATCCAAAACACAAAGTTCATTAAGTAACCTAAATTAAATTGATTAAAGCGTCTACTTTATTAAATTAAGGTTAATAAAAAAATTAAAACTGTTTAAAATCAATCAATTATGAAAGAACCCTAAAATAATAACTGCAAAAGAACTTTCTATCACTCAGCAAAAAGAAATATCGCAATTCGCAATTCGCAGACCGCAGTCCTGTGTCCTGAGTCCACTATTTCAGACAGCTGTCACTTGTCAGAACTCAGAAGTCAGAACTCGGGTCTCGGATTTCGGAACTGTCAACGTCAAACGCAGAATATTGTCTAGTCCAGGGGTTCCCAAACTGTACGCCGCCGCAACCTGGTGCGCCGTAGAAAGTGGAGAAGGGCGCCGTGAGTCGATCTGCTTATATTCGCGAGTACATTTTTTGAGCGCAGTCGGTAAGAAACATAGCGTCGTAAAATGACATACAAGATTTTAAATTTACTTCTATATAAATTCTTTTACAATAAAGGAATCGAGTTATTTTTTTAATTTTTGTTCTTCTCTGCCTAATCTAATTTCTATTCATATATTGTAGGTGCCTATATCGACAGTTTCCTTTTCAAATAGCTAGGTTGGGTGGTAGGGCGCGCCGTGACAAAAAACTTAACATGAAACTGCGCCGCGAGCTGAAAATGATTGGGAACCCCTGGACTCTAGTCGTTTGAATAAATTCTATTATACTTTTTTGGCATACATTATGCGAATATATAGTGATCAACTATGATGCAGATTTTATGAATATCCAATGCATTTTTAATAATTTTAAAAAACGTAGAAAGAAAAGTAATTTATTAATATGTATTTATAAAACGAAAAGTCTTCATGTACACTATAACCTAAAATTGATTATCTGTAAACTTAACCTCAAAATAAGCAATCAGTGGTTCGTCTGTTTTTGACACAATATATAACATTGCTATTTGAAATCAAAATATTTTAAATTTTATTTAATATTTTATTTATGACTGTAAGTGATAAGTGACCTAAGTATACAAGTAGAAACATTATTTTTTTATTATTTATTATTATACAATTAATTATCTGGTAAATAAGTTAAAATATGACGAATAATAGTATTAATGTTGGTGAATATATTGTTATTCAAAAACAAAACTACAAAAAACTTCACAAGTTTAATAAAACAAACTCATGCTTAAATATAGGAAAAGATTCTGTTAATTTAAGTGGTATAGAAGGATGCAAGTATTTTTCATTTTTTAAAATGATACCAAAGGGTTCAAAAAGAAGCCGAGAATATGAGTTAGAATTAGTTAAAGAAACCCTTAGTCTTAAAGATGAAATTGGAATTAAATCTTCCGGTATGGATAATAGAAATATCTACGACGATGGACGTTCACAAAAGTTAACAGCAGATGAGATTTATGACCTGAAAAGCGATTCATCTAAAGCGTCAGATATTGTCGAAACTTTGATAACTAATTCCAACACCTTTCACAATAAAACCGAATTCTCGCAAGATAAATACTTAAAAAAGAAAGAAAAGAAATATTTTGAGTATGTTCAAGTATTAAAGCCAAATTTAAGAGTGATTTCTGAAATTTTGTATAAACTAGAACCAACAAAGGTGCAGGGCATTCGTATTGATACTCTATCACAAATTATAACAATGGCCAATATTAATTGTGAAGGAAATCACTTGCTTTATGATTCAGGATCAAACGGTCTTGTAGCAGCTGCTTTATTAAGTGCAATGGGAGAAACATGCACTGGCAATCTGATTCATATGCACCCTGGAAATATGTCTCAAAAGCAAGCATTGTTGGCAATGAATTTCGATTCAAATCACTACAATAAATGTATTTCTGTGAATGTTTACTCTGCTCTAAGACAATATTATCAAGGATGTGATACCAACACGGAAAAAGTTGTAGATGGTGTTTCTGAAAATACAACAAATCTGAAAAGAAAAGCAGAAGAGATTGTGCAGCATAATGCAAAAATTCCAAAAACTTCTGAAAATGAAAGTACACAAGCTGAAACAAGTGGAAATGATGACAATAATTTACCAGAGCCGAAAAAACCCAAGTGGCACTTTGATAATATAGAAGCTTCAAAAGTTTTATCAAATAAAATGGACTCACTGGTTATAGCATGTAAAGAAGATCCTCAGAATATATTTTTAGAATTGTCGAAGTTTGTAAAACCTGGTAGACCATTTGTTATTTATTATAATGTTGTAGAACCATTACAAAATTTGTATATGTTCCTTAAATCACAAAGTAATGTTGCAGCGCTAAAGCTTACCTGTAATTGGATGAGAAATTATCAGGTTTGATTTTTTACAATAATATTGTGTTAACCATAATAATATGTATTTTATCAATTTTTTAATATTTGTAAATTTAATATTTCTTTTATTTCAGGTTTTATCAGAAAGAACTCATCCAGAAGTTACAATGAATGGGGCAAGTGGATTTCTTCTAACAGGGTACATACTTAAGTGATATATTCTTATTGTTGTATTGAATATATGTGTACAAAATTTTATTTTTTTTTTTATTTCATTACTTGCAATTAATCTTCTTATATATAAAAATGAATCGCAAAATGTGTTGGTAAGCGCATAACTCGAGAACGGCTGAACCGATTTCGATAAATCTTTTTTTAATATATTCCTTGAAGTATGAGGATGGTTCTTATGGAGAGAAAACTTAAACATGTACCACGGGCGAAGCCGGGGCGGACTGCTAGTACTTCTATATTTTTTATCAAACAGATCATGAAACTTGTAGTCTGGTAATTAATACATTTTTTGGATAAAATGAAATGACTAGGTATTTTAATAAATAATTTATTAATAAGCAAATAAATTTCAATGAGTGACAATATGACAATGAAAGTAATCATACAGTACATTTATATATGCTTTATGTTGTATATCACATTAAATATATATTATTGCAAATGAAGGTCTAAAAATATTGAGGGATGTCTATCGCCATTAAGAATTTTTATTGTCCACACATTTTTACAATCTAACCATTAAGGTTAGATTAATGGGAATGTCATTAAAAATGCACATATTTAGGAAGGTCATCTCATGGGTATTTTATAAATTATTAAACCAATATAAAAATGAGAAAAATCGAGATGATCCATAATTTTGAAGATGATATCATTTGGCACAAGTACAATCCCTATTGCACTTTCGAAATCTTTGAGCATTCAAAAAGATGCAGATTTTATAATACTATGGAAAGCTATGAGGAATGTGACATTTTTCTCAACACAAATATTAATTGTACCTGTTTGCCTAGCAATAATTGTACAATACTTCCAACTAATAAGCATGTGCAATAAATAAATTTAAGAGGTGTTTATTCATAATAAGAACATATATTACTATTTATTACAGTAACATAAAATATAAATTACATTTTTTTAACCTATTTTAAGATGAGAATTTTTGCAAAATAAAGATGCACCAGTGAAGACAATGACAGAAAGCAACTAGAATCAGCTTTGTCTTAATGCAGGTGAATGATTTTACAATAATTCCGCGCATATCAACAGTCTTCAGGCTTAAATTAATGTCAATTTATAATAAAAAAAACCTTTCTACGACTCTAAATTTCAAAAACAAACATAGAAACAAATCTAATATGAATATTCAATAAAAGATCACTTAAATGCAGTAGCTATCATCTGATTCATAAATATAAAGCTAAATAATACTAAAGAAACTGGTTTTACAGCCACATAAATACTAACTATGGAAAGATATTACATTAAGAAAATAAATAAAAAAAGAAGTTCATTTGATGATCACTTAACAATTGTATCAATTGGAGAAACACTGAATATAAAAATCGAATTGACCATAACGACGCTGCCGCATTAAAAATTGATCAAAACGCTTTTATTAAAAATTGAACACATGCAAGCAGCATCGTTGTCCATTTTTCAGTATATTACGGAATAACTTTGGTATTATTGGTGTTTATAATATATGACAAGGCATGCAGAAATAAGAGCGCGGCACTAAACCTTAGCAAAAATCGCGTGTATTTGATTTAAGCCGTCACATAGCCGCATTCACATTAGCGTGGACGTCCTGTAGCTATGAGGAATCCTCGTCGTACCAAGAGCGGAAGTCACACATTTCATCATAGTCATCCTGCAACGAATATTGAAATTTATATGGAAAATAATTCATTATGAATATGACTTTAGATTACAAAATATACTACTAAATTTACGGTGTAGAAAATAAATTTCTACTAATAAAATCACTACGTACAATTCAAACTTAATAGCGGCTCGGAACATCGTACGATCCGATGCGCAAGAAAACAATTTTAAGTATAAGGCCGGTTGCAGAGCTTCACCGACCATCAGTGCGTACGTCAGTCGCGCTTGTCATATGTATGGAAATACGCGTGCATACGCGAATTCATAAAACCGTCTAGCTATGACAAATTTCCATACATATGACAAGCGCAACTGACGTACGCACTGATGGCCGGTGAAGCTCTGCACCCGGCCTTAGAGACGGGACGTTAAGAGACCTGTGCGCATCCGCAGTTGCACCTGCACTCAACTTCCGAAGTTTGAATCGAACTACACCTATACTCTTTCATGTGGTAACAGAGCGATTTATCCCAAGTTCTTACCGACATCCACGCATGGTCGAGCACGTCCTCAGCGGCGAAGCGCAGCTCGGGCTGGGGCCGCAGCATGTTCGCGACGAGGTCTATAGCGCCCGCCGACACGCGCTCCCAGTGCGGCGCCGGGAACTCGAGCCGCGCCGACAGGATCGCGTCGAACAGCTTCTCCTGGTCGCCGTCCGGAGACGAGAACGGCGGGAACCCGCAGAGGAGGATGTACAGGATCACGCCCGCCGCCCATACATCGATCTGATGGATATTCGCTTTATAAAGCTTGCGTAATGGAATATTTATTAGGGTGCAAACAAAAGACTAACACTTTTGTTAATTCATACTATGAACATGAGGAATATGATTAATTTGTGTGATGTGCATATATAAATTATATGACAAAAGAATTATTTATTTATTTATTTAACTCTTTAATAGTTGTTCAAATAGGAAACCTTAGAACTACTTACAGATAGAATAGAGTACAACTATTTTGGCAGCCTTATCACTTAATAGTGATCTCTTCCAGGCAACCATGGTACAAGGTAAATAAGCAAAAAGATCATTATAAGTGATGAATAAGGCACATTTTGATGTCTCATTATTATGCAATTATTCAACTTATAATAATTGGGACTAACAATAAAAGTGGTAAAGTGTGGAAAATCTAATCACTAATAATCATGTGTAGCTCTTGCTAACTAAATCTCTATAAAATAAAATTAATCAACAAAGTTAAACCTAGATAACTCACTTTAAGACCATATCCAGTCTCGAGTAAGATCTCAGGTGCGACATAAGTAGGAGTACCGCAGACCGCGTGTAATGGTCTCCACACTTCGACGGCCAGGCCGAAGTCAGCCAGCTTCAGCCCACGTATACTGCCATCTGATCCTACTTCCACCTTTACACAAAAAACATATCATATAAGAAAAAAGACGGGTTGCACTCTAGGAGTGCCGGCAGAAGTGAAAACTTGATTATTAACGCCCGTCTTGTGCTGAATGTTCTATGAACAGATTGCATTTACACATACATAAAAAACGCCCGTCTTACGCTTACGCTTTTCGATCAGGCCACGTGTCCTGACGCGAGTTTAAGATTTTATACCCAACGCCGCTAAAGAAGTTTTCACTTCAATAAAGATAGCAAAATAATTATAATTTATTGATAAAATTTTGACAATGAAGTTTGAAAATTAGGAAAGAATATCATACTTAATATGTTAATTAACATTTAAACACTTCATTAATTTTGATGATTTCCATATATATTTACACCATATAATACAGATATTTATTAGTGTTATTAAATGATAAGACCGTGAAAATGAACGTCTTACCAGAAGGTTTTCGGGTTTGATGTCTCGATGCACAATGGAAAGCGAGTGTAGATATGCGATAGCGGATGTTAAGTGACCAATTAGCAAACGCGCCTGCGGTTCGGAAAATTTAGAAGCGGCCGCGATACTATCGAATAAGTCTCCTCCTAAAAATATAAATCATGTGCTATGTTAATATGTTATATTATTAGGAAATATTCATATTAAATAAATATTATTTTGCAAATAACTATTTCATTACCATTGCTATTACATGAGAATTTTTATTCTTATAGGTAGGTATTTACTACACGATTGAATTATAAAATATGTACATTTTAATACAAAAAAGTGTATTTACATTTAAAATTTCTGTATTAAAATCTGGTCACTAAGTTATTTATTAGTACACATTTAAATAAATTGAAATTGTACCCGTCTTTAATCAGATACATATTAATTTAAGTAAGTATTATATTTTTATTGTGAATGGTTGATATTGTTAAGGTTTGAATAAAAAAATGAATCATGAAACGATTACAATATTAAGTATACATAATAAATTAATAATACATACCGCTGACTAATTCCATTACAAGGAATAGCCATTCAGGACTGTCCTGCTCTTCAATGAGTGACACAATGCGTGGATGACAGAGCTTTCTCATTACTCTTACCTATGTAATGTAAATAGAACAATTTATTAACCATTTAGTATTAAAAAGATCGTGTGTGCCAAGGACACGTGTCAGATGTGAAACTTCTTTGAAAAGATACAAAGATATCAAAATCGTCGCCTTACTCCATGACGTGACGGTATTGCCATGTCGCGACCTTCAAATTTTACTCTCAACGCGCCTTTAGAAGTTTCACTTCAAAAACAAATTAACTTAGTTAATAGATAATAATAACTTTACCTCTGCTTCTACGTAGTGTTCTTTTCCTTTACACTTGGCTTTATCAATTACTTTCAGAGCATAGTCTTTGCCTGAGGTTTTGTCTGTACATATTCTAACAACTGCGAAGTTGCCGTCACCTGTGCAATATAACAAAATATACATTATAATCCACACACAAAAAATGAGATTTTTTTTAAATATTAGAGCTATTACGCACTGTCGACCAGTCGCCGGCGACTGACCGTCGACTGGACTTACTCCTGGACGACTGACGACTAAGTGCGCAAGCCCCTATTTAAACTATAGTAAGTCACAGTCGCCGGCGACTGGTCGACAGTGCGTAATAGCTCTTACTTGATTACTTGATTAAGTTGTTTAGTTACTATAAATATTCTTATTTCTTAGCAAACAAATTCAAATACAGTATTTTGAGTAATCATCAACAACATTAATTGATTAAATCATTTCTGTCCATTTTTCAACTTTCTCCACCTTTCATAAATATACTTTAAAATCACACAATTTAATGAAAAGCACTCATTATGAAAAAAAGATCGCCAGAACGATAAAACTAACCTATAATTTTGCCCACATTGTACTTGAGACGCAGCGGCTGTGGTAAGAGATTAGCCAGCGGCGACTGTTCGTTGTCTCCCGCCGCACCGCTCGCTTCGTTCTCTTTACGAGCTGCCCCACCAGCTTTAACTGGCATTCGAGGTTTAGGTCCCGATCTATATAACATGAGAAATAAATTTATAGCTGTATAGTGCATACAACTGATAGCCAATGTGCGGCAATTTTGAAATAATTAAAAAAAATGTAACCAGAAACCTTTTTTATAACATAATTTGAAATAATTTACCTTGAATTTCTTGTGATGGGTGTTTTTCTACACTGTAGGACAGCTTTGCTTTCCTCAAACTCCAATTCAAAATCTTCTTGGTTAACCCTGTTAAAAATAATTAATTCATTTGGTATCATCGTTTGGTTCCCGTTTTACTTGCTCTAACTCGTAAAAAGAAACCAAGATGTCTTTGCATCAAAAATTGAACATGTGATGTGACATCCTACATGAAGTGTTCTTACAGCGGAATTAAAAGTAGTTTGATTATAATAATAAGTACTAAAATTTTACCTTTCATTTCCATAAGCAAAGAATACATCTTCCTCTTCAAAGAACTGATTTAACGCAGTGACAGGGGAGCCAGACTGTGTAAATACTTTGCGTACACAGCCCGTGTCAAGTTTAATGCACTCAGTGATTGCAGCTAAGGCATGTTCCAGAGTTGGACTATTGCGTTTATTCAATAGCAATCTGCATACCTACAAATTATTTTACAAAAATAGGTTATAAAGTTACATTTAATATATGAATTTCAAACAAGAGCGTGTGTGCAGAGTATACGTGTCAGAAGTGAAACTTCTTTGGCAAGATTCAAAGTTACCAAAATCGTCGCCTTACTCCATGATTTGACGGTATTGCCATGACGCAAAATTTTACTCTCTACGTGCCTATAGAAATTTCACTTCATAAATTTGTTCAAAGTCAAGTTACCTTGCGGGGTTTGACCCCATTCCTAATAATTGTAACTATGCGTGGCCGGACTACATTATCACCTGCTGGGCTTACTCTAGGTGATCCATTGCCAGTTGTACTGCTACCGTTTGTCTAAAATTAATGTATATCTTGAGTATGTTGACAGGTGTAATACTTACTACTTTTTTTCTAAATAGTTATAGTTAGAATAAGTAGGGTTAACAGTAAATTTTACTAAAGACAATTATTTGCGACAATATTACAAAACTTTTGAACGGAGTAAACATTTAATTACTCTTTGTATGAGGTAAAATATAACCTATAAAGCTGTTGGATTAACATATTAAAAATTTTCTTATTAGATCTATGCTATACACTAATTCTTTTCCAAAAAACTGTACTGTTTTTTTATTAAAATATTTCTCATATTCAAATGAGTAACACATTATCTCATTCAAATAGTAATCCTGCTGATAACTTAGCTGGGTCAATGACCTCATTTTAAAAGTACTCAATTTTATAAAACTTGTACTAAAAAATGATAAAAGCTATTAACCTGTAAATATCGGGACAATCTGTTGTTTGCCCTGGCTGGAGATGGACTTGCACTATCACTCAGAGACTCTGGTCCACTTAATCTAAAAGATTGTGGAGTCACAGCACTAGCTTCATAGTCCAATCGCTTGAATGGTTCACCAAACCCACTACAAACATATGATTGCCCATCTTCTAAATCATCTAGTTTTCCTATCTAAAATGTATTAATAAAAATTAACAATTTGTAAAAGATAAAGAAAACATTAGATATAATAGGTGTTATAGTTTTTAAAACTTACTTTTCTACCTTCAAGTGAATATATTGTTCGGACTCCACTAGGCAGTGTCACATTGTCAACTAAAACTCTAGTCAAATCTGCAGTTAAACTATCAAATGATCTGTAATAAATTGGAATTATAATCATTTATTTTAGGTCATAAAATCTATAATAAATAATAACGCAAAGTTAATGAGCATGTTTCACAGTTGTTTGCAATTTGGTGAAGGCAAATCCATTGATGAAAAGTGAAAGTTTATAATAAATATTGATTGAAAGTTTTATTGTAATACCAATTATACCTGTATCTTTCTGGCAAGACTGGAATTATAACTCCGGAATAAAATTTGTCACCATTTCGAAAAAATCTTATTCTTTTCGCTTTTCGTGCTAGTGGTGTTCGAAGAATTACATTCCTTCGGTTCGTCCTAGTTTTCATAATTTCCATATCACTGAGGTCCTTTTCGAGTTCACATACTGAGCTCGAGCGGCTACCACTCCGACTTAAATTATTCTCCATCCTGGAACATTAGCAAAAAAAGTCTGAGTAATAATTCTGCTAACGGACGATTTAACACGATTCACAATTATTCGGGTTGACCTCACCTCTTTCCTATCCTTTTTTTGTAACTAATTGATGTTTTACTTTCAAATTCTAAAACATATTTGAACCAATTAACATCGCTTTTCTTCGGAGGAAATATGAATATCACTTTTAAAAAACTAAATAAAATGAAACAATATAGGATTTCAAGAAACACGGAAATCTACGGAAATCAGTGCATTTCGCAGATAATAAATAGAAATTAGAAATGGAAACAGATCACAGATGTTTCACATACCACAGAGCAGGTAATATCACATACTATTTAAAGTGTCAGAGTTAAAAAACGAAGAAAAATATCTAGTTCATTTCAATACTACATAATTTCTACAGTAATGTTTAAAAATGCGTTAATTCAGATTTTTCTATTTTCTTTCATAGCATGCATGATAAAATATTAGTGATTTATAATTATTTTAGTATTGGACAGACAGCAATTTTATGTGGCAATATTTGTATACTGTGCACCGTGCAGATGACGCATTTATCTATTCCGTAATCCGTATAATGTCAAAAATACCTTCACAGTTTGGATCATTCAGACAAAGAGCGATAAATAATTTTGTTTTTTAATTGTTAATAAATTTCTTTGTGCAAAATGTCCTCACGAAAAAAGGTCCTTTTGAAGGTAATCATTTTGGGTGACAGTGGAGTCGGGAAAACTTCGCTAATGAATCAGTTTGTCAACAAGAAATTTTCCAATCAGTACAAGGCTACAATAGGCGCAGATTTTCTCACGAAGGAGGTAATCGTTGACGATAGGATTGTCACAATGCAAATTTGGGACACTGCTGGTCAAGAGCGTTTCCAGTCATTGGGGGTGGCGTTCTACCGTGGGGCGGATTGTTGCGTATTAGTGTTTGACGTAACGGCCCCGAACACGTTCAAGTCCTTGGAGAGTTGGCGAGATGAATTTCTGATACAGGCGTCGCCTCGTGACCCAGAGAACTTCCCCTTTGTGATCCTAGGTAATAAAGTGGATTTGGATAATCGTGCCGTTTCAGCTAAACGAGCCCAGCAATGGTGTCAAAGCAAAAATGATATCCCATATTTTGAAACCAGTGCCAAAGAAGCTGTGAACGTAGAGCTAGCATTCCAAACCATAGCACGCAATGCTCTAGCCCAAGAGACCGAAGCTGAACTCTACAATGAGTTTCCAGATCAGATCAAATTAAATGCAAATGACAATGGTCGCAACAGAGATGGAGATAACTGTGCTTGTTAGGCTATCATCAAACTTCCAATAATAGCAATACATAAGTGTCCCACTATTTTATATAAAACTGATACATTAGAATATTATAATCATAAGCAGTTATTACTTCAATTTTTGTAACATCATGTAAAAATGTACAGGTGTGAATGAAACATTATCAATTTGGCTGTTCCTTTTTTATTGCACTTATATATTATGCATAATCTTGCACTTCCAAATGATGTGTTTAGCATGTTCACATTTTTCTTTCTTATTAATAGAATTTCATGAACCTTGGTACATTTTATAGATATACTAATTTTTATCTTGTTATTAGTTTATAACATTTATAATGTATTTGATTGTTATACTGAAAAACAGTATATGCTATGTATTTAAAACCCAGTAAGTTATTGTTATTGTCATTCCTGGTATATTTATAAAGAATTTAATGGGTATTATATTCTTAAAAATGTGATATATTGAACATCATATTTGCCTATAAAGAGCCTTACAAATTGGTTTTAAATAAATATATTTTTAAACAGCATTGGATACTCGTGTAAGATCTGCCAAAAGGCACCTACTCATTTTAAAAATAAATGCAAATTAAATACAGTCATGTTTATCTTAAACATTAAATATTTCTGTATATATTTGGATTTTTAAAATTAGATTTAAGTAGTTAATCAAGAAGTAATGGTAATATGACTCAGCATTTTTATAATTCATATTAAAATGGGCACTGTAGGGTGATTTTCATAAATGATAAATTAAACTTTTATTAAGGGTATATTAAATATAATATTGCAAGTGGTGTTTGTGTACAGCTTGCATTAAAGATTTGAGTGTTGTAGATTAGCTATTAAGCACCAACACAGCAACGGCCTTAGTTAAGACAATTTACAAAAGGTTATGGAAACATAATTTGGTTGAAAGCAAAAATATAAAATTGTGATTAAAACTGTAATTTCATGGCTGCTTTATTAGGAGAAAAATGTTTATTATAAACAGAAAAAAAAAACATATAAATATGACTTAGTTATTTATAGCAGATATGATATTATATGACTTATGCTGTAATAATGTTTGCTTTTAATTTTATATCAATAAAATTTAAAAACTCATAAGTATTTTCTTATATTTTTAGCTTAAGTAATATATCTTATTTAATAAAATATTTCTTCATACTGTTTAACAATGCTATTATACATTTAACCGAGACCTTATTATATTTATATAATGCATCTATTCTCTGCTATATATAGAACTAATCTTATTATACTTAATAGACTTTGAAGTAGTTGTGATGTCACAGTACAATTATGTATATCTTGAATCTTTTCAATCATTGGAATTTGAGTTTATGCAGAAACTTGGTGGCTGATTAAATAATAAATGTAATACCTAACTATCCAAACATCATGTCATATAATGTTCTGAAATATTTTTCTTTTCAATAATATGATTCGACATTGTACAGATAAAACAAATAAGTACAAAATATTGATGACACGAATGAGGATTTCCCCCTCCATTTATATTTATCTAACATGACCACAGAGCAAGTATTATAGAACATGACCAAGAACATGACCAATGAATAGATATCCTTTGTGATATCCTTGACATGTTGGAGAGTATGATTCACTTATTTTTTTATAAATAATTAATATTGCAATGATAGTAATAAGTGACAGAGCAACAACCTTGTAGGTAATCGATATTCTAGCCGAAAATAGATACTAATTGTGAAACCTTTGATGGAAAACCACAAATACTTATTTGGTTTCAGTATTGAGTATTTAATTTAAAAATGGTGGAGAATCTGTAGAATAATATATTATGCAGATGTGTAATCTTAACATCTGTCAGTCATGAGTTAACTATGCTATGCAGGCTGATGGCATGCTGATTTGAAATTATATGAATGAAATATACGTAATATTCATTGAAATCGGCTATAGATGAAACCACGACACTATTCCCTTCATATTATCCGCTATAATATATGCGCTGTTAATTGTTATGTCTGCTGACTGCTTGAGTGGTAACTTGAAAAGTTGAGTGGATTGGGTTTCTCAAACAAGTCACAGAGGAACTCTTTGACCTACTTACTCAAGTATCAATTTGCTAGTTTTTTTATAAATAAGAATTACATTATGTACCTTTATTGCACGATGAAAATCCTATAATAAGAGGAAATTATTTATTGCTATTAATAATATATTAATTTCGTGCAGAGCCATCTAGTAGCCAATAGCGGCAATGTATGGAAACTTGCGATCTGTTTGTTATCAAAACTTAAGTAAGTGCCACTAGATGACACTTTTAACAACAATCGACATGTAGAGAACACGTCGTAGAGTATGATTATAATTATAATATTATTATTTTCCTTCGACAACGCACTATGATTTTTGGCAAAATAAAATACAGTTTGAATAATTTGAGTTAATTTTTATACGTAGATATACATTAAGATTTATGTATATACCTACTGAACTAGATTAGGCCAAAATATCTAGATTAGGTTAATCCTATAACATAATATCACAGACTAATAATAATATACTACGTATACAAATAATATGTAATTTCTCAATATTATGGTCCGGGAGCCAGGAACAGATTTTATGACCAAGTTCCTCTCAAGCGGTAATTAGTAAAATGCATCAAAGTATAGTATTATGAAGCCTCGTGAACGTCAGCTGGAGCTCGGTTGGGGGGAAGAGCGGTTGTAGCCTCCCGTATCAGCTGACGGTTTTTCCACCAAGATACAGCCAGCTGACCTATATATTTATCCACAGTTACATATAAGCTATCATCAGGTAAATTTTTGTTTGAGAGGAAATCACGGAAAATAAATTTTTCTTTAAATTTAACTATCATGTTCGAGACACCAGCTGACGTATAATACACCATGTTGTAACCAGCTGATTATTTTTTTTCGTTGAGATATTGGGTTAGCTACAATTTGACAAATTTTTAGCTGAGAGGAAATGAATGAATGAATGTATTTTTTTTCCTACGTGCGTGGGAGGCTACAACCGCTCACCCCCCCAACCGAGCGCCAGCTGACGTTCACGAGGCTTTATAATACTATACTCTGATGCTTCTGACGAATTATCTCTGGAGAGGAAATAATGAACCCAATTTGCACCTGGCTCCCTAACCATTAGTACATTGGGGTATGATTGGGGTCTTCCGAAATAAGAGAGTATAATATTGTATTAGTCGTTATAAGGCCAATCAAGCACTGATAACACCGACAGTGTCACTAGAGTTAACCACAGTCCACAATCATCAGGTGGCCCATCTACCCCTTTGCTTGCTCTACCAAGTTCCATAAAAATATTCCCCAGTAATTCCAGATTTCTAATATGCAGACACTTCAACGATTGATACTTATACCTCCTGGAAATTGAAAGTAATTATGTGTGTGCTATATTGGTGTCTACTGTCTACTGTGAAGCGAACGTGACCTATTTCACGCTGTTGGTTTCATGAGTCAATATAAGTACAAGTATCTTAACCATTGCAATGATTTCATTTTTAGAGAAAGTTTTAATATACAATGCAGACTAGGATTTAATAATGCAAAATTGTAAAGTATAAAATCCTCATGCTCGGAAAGCTTTTCTGAAAATTGTATTCGAAATTAATTTCTTATTTTAGGAAATTAAAGTCAGCGTAACTATTTGACTGCAAGTTCAGACACATTATATTTATTGAGCGCAAACCTATTTAGATTTCTGTATCGAATGTATGTACCTACAGAATATACTTACACGAAGTTCAAACCCGGAGAACACAGCGTAGCAGCGTAGTACTTCTACAGTACATATTAACTCAATGTTCTACACTCTACATTTTGCTCTACATACTATACCTCCAATAATTAAAGTCTCGTTCTAGCTCTATCTTTCGATACACTTAATTTGTTTATTACGTGTACGTTAAACGTGACGTAACGCAACAAAATTATCACATTTCAAAAAAAATAAACGTGTATTTGTCTACAACATGCCAGGAATAGTTGACAATAGAAGTAAGATATTTAGTAGGTATTGTATATTATATTTTATTAAATAGTGTAAGTATCTTACTACAGCCAAAAACTCCAACGTCTGTCCCTAGTACGTAGACTAGCTGCAGTCTCCAGATATATGTATTTTTTCCATATTCAGGGATCGCACAAATAAAAAGTATCGGATCGGTCATGTGGAAACTATAAATACCAAAGTTTAGACTGTACACATACTCGAACGTCACCTCGTATTTCATCGCAGTCATTCATTAGTACGTAAGCAGTGTGATTCAGAAGAACAAGGGCTTTACTTTCAGCTCGCGCATGCGGGGCGGGGTACGGGGAAGCTAGGTTGTTTCAGGCAACCACTAGGCATTCGCTTCGTTCAGTCTCGCTTGTGACATGAAAGGGCGCGATCCTTCACACGCATCACGGTGCTCCGAGAAATGCATCACCATGAACAGCCGCCTGCGATTGCATGTAATGGTAAGTGATGGGATAGGTACCCATGTTATATATACTTAGGTACATATATATTTATCGGATAGATCGTTTAACGGAGAGCAGCATAGTAACTCAGACATGTGAAGCTTCAAATGCCATTTCTACTCTGATGCAATATATTTCGTTAGTTTCTGATCATAAACCAATAAATAATGATTAAAAAGTATCTAATTAATAGTTACTTATTATTGTTATAGATTTCTGTTTAATACCTATTTGAGAAAATAAGACTATCACAAGATTTATCTACAATAAAGAACATAAAAAAATACATTTACAGACAAATTTTCAGCCTAAGCCTAATCGAAATTTACAAAAGCTTTAAACTAAAGCTTATTTTCTGGATATGTATTGTAGTTATAAGTACTTGTTAATAGTTATAGTATCCATATTATAATTGTTAATAATAAAATAGGTATTCACAACAATTAAAATATTAGAAAATACACATCAGTAGTTACATATAGTTTTCCGCAAACAATCAATCGAAAACCAATAATGCACTCGTGTACTTTTTATGACCTTGAACACCACGTGAGTTTTTCATCATTAGATTGTAAAGAGTCCTGCCTCCTAACTAAATAAAAAAAATTCTGTCAACCTATATTTCTTGGTATAAACTACCATATCACTTAAAATAATTTTTCGTAGACAACATAACTACCTGCTTGTAAAACATAAACCGATCTAAGAAACAATAATTATACGAGCTAAACATGATAAACCTTTAGCATGTAGGTAGGTATAAAGTCGAAACATGTCTTATTGTGAAAGCATTTTAGATTAATTTCTATGATAGAGCTTTTTATATAGGTATCTAAAGGTCACACAAGGTCACGCCAGATTTCCATAACATTGTGTCCTGGAATTAAGTCCACGGTAACAAAGAGAAGAAAATGACTAGATAAAATATCATTATAATTTTACTCATAGCTTAGCTACCCAGATAGTTATATTAAGTCTTGATCATCCTTCATTAGTTTCGTAGTCATAATTTAAATAAAGTAATGAAGTAATTGAGAAACACATTTAAAAAAAAAATTGACAGGTACCTCCTCTAAGAAAGCTCCATAAATGGGTATAAATAAAATATAATATATCAATAAAATAAGTATAAAGAAAATAAGTTAAATATCATTTAATTACCTAGCTTAATTACCTACCTTCATACAACATGCAAATATGTAGGTATCTACTGTCTATGTATTAGGTAATCGAAGATTTTTTTCTACTAAGTTCTATAATATTTATCAAATGGGAAATATCATCTTCATTCAATTTTACGTTTTTATCGAAATAAAGGTACAGATTAATAATCCAATTAATCTTTACATCGAACATCACTAGGTAATATCGTTGATAATATCTGTGGTAATCCTATCGCGGTCTTCAATAAAGAAATTTATTGTTCCATTATTATTTCAGATAAGATAGGTAATGGTCCTTGTTCAAATCATAGGTATCGACACAGTTTGTGGATTACAGTCAATATCATCTAGTGGTATAGGCGGGTAGATATTTTATCAATGCAGTCCTTAATAACAAAGCGTTGAATACAAAATAGGTTGTTAATAAGACGAAAGAAAAAAATAATTTGGAAAATCCAAAAGTGCACGCCTCATAATTTTTTTTTAATAAATATTTATTAATTATTATTTTTGTTTATTTAATAACAATTAAACCACATCGAATCAGACCCTGAAAAATGAAAGGGTTCTATTCCTGAGCATACTCAAGCGTAAGAGAAAAAAAAAGACTCGATTAGTAAAGTATTTCGGTCGCTATCGTGTTAACAAGAAAAAGGATCCGCACATACAGACACACGGACGTCCAAGACAGAACTTTTTTAAACTGTTTTTTAACTAGTTTAAATAACAAAAATGACATCAAAAATATCATGAACGTTAAAAATAGTGTTTTTTCTTAATATGTGTGTGTATGTATTATCTTACAAGTGCAATGTATGATACATAAAGACATTTTAAGTTTGAAAAATCAGATGTTTTGCGCGAAGTGACAGTAGTACCCACCTCAACGCTTCGCTTATGAGGCGTGCAATAAAGTGATCTAAATTCTAAATCTACCTAAAAGTAATAAAAAATAAGTTAAAAAATAGCCACATGCCCACATACTTATTAATATAATATTATATAAAATGTAACTAATAACCTATACGTGTATTAAAATTTGCTTAGTCAGCGTGGTTTACTTCACTATCATAATATTATTATTTTGTAACACAATGCGAATGCAAGTTTTCGTTTACTTACTCATCAATACCGCGAAATGAAAAATATAATTCTACCTATTAATGGGGAAGGAAGGTACCTACTTTCTATTTTCCTTGTTCATTAATTAAAATATAATAATAATTACCAACATTCTAACTTAGGTATTGTTTTTAAATAATTCCAATTATTTTATTGCTAGAGCCTCCAGCACCAGGTTTCTCTAATTCCTAATTTGACAGCGACAAGGACAAACCCGCGGGCAAAAGCTCGTACTTCTATAGCTTAAGTGTTAAGTAGTTTAGTACTTACCTTAGCTACATCACTGCCAAGTATCCTGAAAATCCGTTCATTGGTTTTCGCACGAACGAGTTACAGTCATTCATCCGGAAATGCTTACAAATTTTCGTATTTATATACGTAGAGCTAATTTGTACTTACCTGAAAAATAAATCATTACGAAAATTCCTTTCTTTAGGTTTTTATTCACAAAATAATTTTGTTAATCTTCGTTGATATTTAAAACTTAAAAGCTAAGGAACCTTAAAGCTTTAAAAAGCAGCAACTTATTGCGTAGCTATTATTAGAAAGTTTTGCTTGATTTTCATTACAGGTTTTCATTTATTATTAATGGCATGGCACCTTTCACAGAATTATAATGTGTAAAATTTAAACACAGGTTGAAACAAGGGATTTGGTAGTTTCGTTCCGCAAGATCTGGTTTCTTTGAGATGTCAGGTTCTTGCAAACAGAGGTGCAATACATTAAAATTACTTAATCTTCTTTAAGAATCATTTAACATAACTACCATAATTTTTAATTGTATAATTCAATTAGAAATGTTGTTCTTTTTTTTACTACCTACTGCTGAACTATAGGCTTGAACTATCCATAGGATAAAAATGAAATAAGATATAGGTAGCCTAAAACATTCCCGGAAAAAGTAACTCTATATTGGTAAAATAATTTTTAAAATCGGTTCAGTAGATCCAGAAATTACTCCGTACAACGTGACGTTACAATAGTAGTATATCTACTTAGTACTTATAGATAATATTATGGCAGGATAGTTTATTAAACAGTTAATCAATCTTAATTAACAGTAATTTCGTAATCAATCACCATGACATAATTTTAAAGGGTTAGTTATTAACATAGTTATTAACCATTTATATTATAATACTAGCGGTCCGCCCCGGCTTCGCCCGTGGTACATAATTACATTTTCTCTACATAAGAACCATCCTCGTACTTCAAGGAATATAATAAAAAAAGAATTATCGAAATCGGTTCAGCCGTTCTCGAGTTATGCGCTTACCAACACATTTTGCGATTCATATTTATATATAAGATGTACCTAATACGTATTTATTGTGATTCCTAACAATACATAATTAATAACAATTTGCTACCTACGCTCTATATGAACGGGTCTTCTTCGTAGTGTTGTGTTACCATGCTTATTCAGGCTACTTGAAACGGTAAGTCTATATACCGGCGTTATGTAATATTATGATCAATAAATAAATACTAATATCACACTTACCATTTTTGATTATTATGGGTTATTACTTATTATCTTAGATTATTATTATCTAATTACTAATTTCGCTCTTTAACAGCAATATGACAAATTCGCCAACAGTTACAATGCCTAACTGCTAGAAGCTATGTATTATTGACGAGTGACGACGCGGTTGGCGCAGTGGTAAAGTAACTGCCTACTGAGCCGACGGTCCCGGGTTCGATCCCCGGTCAGGGCAAATATTTGTGTGATGAACTCAATTATTTGTTCTTGGGTCTGGGTGTTATTATCTATATATGTATTTATTAAATATTATATTTATCGTCGCCTATAGTACCCACAACACAAGCCTTAATAATTGAGCTTACTGTGGGACTAGGTCGATTTGAGTAATAATGTCCTATAATATTTATTATTAGGTTCTTTCTAGTTCTAGAATATAAAGAGGTAATGAAAAGCTCCTATACCTAGACTGTCCAGTTGCCAAGAGTTATTTCAAAGACTTTCATCATCAAAATCAAATGATGGTTTGTATTTGTGGTCATTCATCCTAAACAATCCTGGAAGCTAATGATATATTTTTTTATCATTAGATATTTGGATCACATAAATAAACTTACTTATGGCAGTGATTTTTTTGTTCTTCTTATTATTGGTGAAAGCTTTTCTGAATTGTCAGTATCAGAGATGCGTAACAGGTATTTCTTAATATTATTTGATTTTTCATCAAGTGAACAAGATCGTCATAGTGATAACGATGCGGTATTTTTTTATTTCGCTGTAAAATACGATTAGATTATAAAGATTCAAGGAAAGCGTGAATTATCAATGAAACATTTGCAATTGCTCAATATTTAATTTTATACATTTTGTTAAATTGGTAAAGAATATGTCTTTGTTGAAAAACTTAAAAAAATGGAAAGATCCGATCACGAGGCGGGATTTAACGCGCGTCTTTCGCAAAACCGTGGTAAAGTTTGACTCTTCGGAGTTCTCAGCTACCTTTTTTTATATTATTTAATCATTTCCAATTAATAAAGCGTTTTAATGCTGTTAATCTAAAAATAAGATGAGTTTTTTTCATTAATAATTAGTACTTAACAACAACGATTTTTAAACAATTCTAAGAGTGGGAAGAGAGTGGGTAATTAAACCACCATTCTGACTGATGACTCGAACAGGATGCTCATTATTTTGTTACAACCTGTTTTTAAAACCAACGAGATTAATGGTGAAAACAATTTTACCGAACAAAAACTAACGGGCAATACGATGTTGTCCATAATTGGTTCATTTTCCTCCATCTTCCATTTTTTTATAGTTTTAATATAATTCACCAAGATAAACACAGCTCTCGCATCTTATTTCAACCAAAACGTAAGGTACCTAGTACCTACTACCTACTAAATGTACGTATGTATGTAAGGTAAATGCACACTTGTTGTGGGCTTTACCCGTTTCTCTAGGCATGTGGCATGACGCCGAACAGAGCTTCGAGCATTCGCAGGAGATTTTACCCTTTATATTTTTCTTATATTCGTACGAACGTTAGGTACATTATATGTATAGAAATGGCGGAAAATGCTCTAGCTTACACCTATCATATTAAAAACACAAATTGAATTCAAAGAAAATATATATGGTAGCTTTAATGAACTTCTAAAGAAACGAAACTATATTTAAAATTAAAAGGAAAATCAAATTCAATTATTATAAAATCAAAATAGGTAAGTTATGTGATTATAAGTGTTTTGACGCATGCGTGAAACATATTGATTGAATCAGGCGTGCTTCTCTCATGGTCTAAGGACTCCTCTATCAAAGACAACATCATCAGTTGAGATGAAACTTTTTAGAAGGACTGACTACGATACGATAATTTTTTTTTCATTCAATTTCGTCATGTATTGTATCAAAAATTAAAGGCGCGCAATTGTAACTCAGTACCTACATTGATGTTAGTTCTAAGAATAGAATGATTGTTAGTAGCTATTGTGCTTTGAAAAATTAGTTTCAATTACAATTACCTACTCAAACTCATTGAAAATTTAATGAGTTCACGCTTTGTAAGTGTGAACATCATAAAACTATATCTAAGTAGTATAACCCTTTAATATTGTGTGAACCATCAATTGAGTGTATCGGTGCCGCCACACTGGAAAAAATATCGCAATGATACCTATGTCGTGGCCATATCGTAGATTTGCTCATTTCATGAAATGGCCAATTTAGTTTGGCCAGATCGTTAAATCGTCAACGTTTCACAAATTTGGTCATCCACGTTTGGCCAGATCGTCGATATGGCCAAACGTGGATGGCCATTTCACGAAATGCGACCATTTTTGTTTCTTTTTTAAAAAGCGATTCGCTTCTGGCATTCGCCGGCCGCTGCCGCGGCACGCTCGCTTTGCTCGCTCGGCTCTTGCGTCGTTTATTAAAGTCTAACCTAACCTAACCTAACTGTTTTCTATTGAAAAAACCATTCGCTTCTGGTATTCGCCTTCGCTACCGCGGCACTAACTTAGATGACAATAAACAAGTTCTTAAAATATTCTGCATTTTTTAATGTTTTATGGTCTCTCTAAGATATTTTATACGATCTGGCCAAACGTGGATGACCAAATCGTGAAACGTTGACGATTTAACGATCTGGCCAAACTAAATTGGCCATTTCATGAAATGAGCAAATCTACGATATGGCCACGACACCTACATGTATCAACAATATGTTTTGTACTGCGGATTTTATATGAGATAAATAATAAAGTAGACTCACATTACAACTTTTGATTAGAGATAATGAGCAAAACTGTACGTACTTTAATTTAAGAAAAGCTCAGCCAATTCAAATAATTTAAAAATGTAAAAAGTAGGTGTGTTACAAAGAATTAACGTAACATTACAGAAAAATGTAACGATCGTAATGGATATTTTCAGAATCTACGTATGAGATAAAGTGACGTTGAAATCTCGGAATAACTGGCAGTCGCTTCTAAATGTGTGTGATGCATACAATCTAGACAGTGAGATATAGTTCCTCTAACAATGCCAATTAAAGATTGATTGATATATCAAAAATTATGCAAATTTTCTATGAGGCTTGAAAACATTTATTTGTCATAAGGAGACACGTGGTTTCAAAAGCGGGGTTCGCATTTTCTTTACATCACGATTTTATTGTGCGCTACTTTTTTGTTTCTTGACAAAATTGAACAAAATGACTAACAATTAATTGGACCTTGTTAATTGTTATATATAAGATCCCAATAAAGAAGTTTCATATGTGATCATTACTTTTAAAATAATGTTTGTATGCTCCAGTAAAATCAACATTTAGGTATGCTTCATTTTTTTGTTTTCCGGAAAATGAATTTCCACACAATTTCTAGTTGAAGTACCTATTATATAATAATACAAAAAGGTTGTTTCAAGGGCATACCTTTCAGGCGACATAAAGTCTGTTAAAGTTCCGTAACAAAACAGGGCTGTTAACCTTTCTTATGAAAATCACTTTAGTGCGTGACTTTTCACACGTAGTGGTGGGTTCCGTAAAGATTATTAAAGCTCTCAATTTACCGACTAGATAAGATGAACTTAGAGCCGTATGGGTTTAGGTAGCTTACTTTTTACGTTAGGTTATTTACTTTATTTAAAGGAACATATTTTTGTATGTAGGTACTATAATATGTAGATACAAATGTAGACGTAGATAGTAAAATTTGTCTAACCTAATTCAGTTATATTTAACTTAAATATTAAACAAATAAGTAATAATATTATACTAAATTCCCTGGCCGGGATAGTTTTTCCTTCAATAATTTATTTTTATTTTAAAAGTCACATTGAAAATCAATATCATAAAGTTTTGCTCCCGAATTGTTTTCAATCTAACATTTAAAATGAACTCTTTAATTGTTTTATAAATCCTTTATGAACATACACCTATATACATTCGGAAGCTCTTGTTTTACGTAGCATTGTCCCAATTACATTAACGGTAGAAAGCTCATTACTGTAGGAATGTCTTAAAACTTTGCAAAAATGTACCTAGTCCTTCTCGGCCTATGCGTATTGAATTCTCGCACAATGTTTATAAGAAAAGCATACATAAATTAAGACACAAGGTAGTCTTTGATAAACAAATTAATATATCAAGAAGGAAAAGGTGCAATTAAAATGTATTGACGTTGATTGCGATCGGATGAGTCGCAGCGCTTGCCAAACAATGAATACTCTTGTGACTGCTATCGAGGTTGAAGTATGTTATACAGAGATATCATAATGATATTACCGTACAATTATTGCTTTCATCGTGAATCAAAACAAACGGATGCTGATTTTTAAAAGACCATTGTATAGAAAATATTTTATATCGAAATTAAAATTCGTTCTTCGTTAAAATTATAAATGCAATAAAACAACAAGAAAGATATAAAACTCGATCCAATATCCCAACTACAAAAATATTATGAATCTGGAAGTTTGTATTCATGGCTACCCGAATAAACTGTAAAGTTAAGGTAGTCCAGTAGAAATAAAATATAGAATAGCAGAAACTATTCAGTGCCAGAGAACATATCCTTTCGTACCTTATTATTACCAATGCTGTTACAAAGTAACGAAGACCATTCTACTGTCCCTTTTATTTATGTAGAGCGCTGTTGAAAGAATAGAGTTATAACAGGACTCATATGGATAATAGAGGTTTTGAAGGCCCAGGTGTCAAATCTCGTAGCCATTGATCGGCGGGCGGGCGACGATGAGAGGAAAACGTTCGCCCACGTGTTGGCTCGGGCCAGGAATAGACAGTCCGCCCTGAACCAGAGAGGAACGTTGACATTCTCGCCGTTTTACAGCATATTATTGCAAATTTAAAAACGTGAAACAAAAGTGCCTTATTATTTAATGATATCAGAATAAATATATAATTTTCTTAAAATTTTACATATATAAACACATATCGGTACATTTTAGATATTTGTACATATTGAGTAGTTAGTGTGGAGTGATATCAATAAATCGTTAGTACAGTGTCAGTGCGACATTGGCAAAGTGCGTGTGTTACGAAAGACATTAGTTCAGTGCAAAGGAATTGGCTCGTACTTATTAATTAGGTATATCAGTATTGTCTGGCGCCGGCGCCCTTAGAGGTGTCGAAGCGCGGACGCATGTGCGATGCGATGCGCGACAAAATCGCCGCACTGCTCCGCAGTTCTGTGCGCGCGCCTGCGCATACAGAAAACACGGATAAACTGCAAAATGGCGCTATGGCTCCCGTGTTATTCTTCACCGAAGCAGGTACAATCTGATAAATATGCAAGTCGATAAAATCCTATCGCAGATCAAATCAAATCTACAATTATACTAGCGGTCCGCCCCGGCTTCGCCCGTGGTACCTACATGTTTAAACTATCCTATCTCTCAAGTTGGATCGAACTGTACATGGTGTGCGAATTTTATTATAAATTGAGGACAAACATTGTGACACGAGATTTATATACAGGGTGTCCCACTATTGGTATACTAAGCGCGAAGGAACTTGTAGTTTTGCATACACTGATCACGTAAAAAATACTTTAAAAAAAATTACGTCCAAAATTTTTTGCTAAATTTTTCCTGAAAATCCATGTTTTCTTCTCTAGCTTCGCGTAGCCAGCATATACCGCTTCTCTAATATGAGCATTTTATCTATGAAAACATAATCTTAAACGATAGCTCACGTGCTGGTGGCAAAGTTGGGCGGCTCGCTTGTTATGGGTGTACACATAGAGTTTTAAGAATTCATCTTGTATTTGAAAAAAAAATGCGTCTGGAATTTTTTAATTATTTTTTACGTACTCGGCGTATGCAAAACTATAACCTCCTTTGAGCTTAGTATACCAACAGTGGGACACCCTGTATATTAAAGAAGATATAAAACTTAAAGGTGACTGATATAGTGATCTATCAACGCACAGCCCAAACCACTGGACGTATCGGGCTGAAATTTGGCATGCAGGTAGATGTTAGGACGTAGGCATCCGCTAAGAAAGGATTTCCCGAAATTCTTGCGGGAACGGGGAAAAACGGGGATGCACGTAAGCACAAAGTCGTGGGCGGAAGCTAGTCAGTTATAAAATTTGATAAAATATTTTTAGTTTTTTTTTTTAATAGAAGAAAATATGAGGTGAAATAATAAAAGGTGAACATGAGGATTTTTTGTAAATATTTAATTAGTATTTTTAAAGATTTATGAAAATTTGATGCATTGTCGCTCCTGTTGGATGCATGATAGATATCTTGATAGAGTCGTATTGAAAGTTGGTCATGTTGTTCTTATTTTATTCTATTAGATTCTAGGATAGAAATTCAATCCAGTTTCCCGAGAAAATAGCAACTTAATGATGCATCATATTGATAGAGCAGTTCCAAATATTAAGAAAACATAATTTAAAATAATCATGGATCGAAAAAAATTAAAGGCTTAGCTTTTAAAAACACTTTATTTGTTTTCACCTTCTGGATACAAATTAATAACAACAAAGGACCCTTAAATTGTAATAAATAATTGTGACCCTATCCATAGAAAACGATGATTACGTGACGGGAATTGAATAACATCAGCGGCATATTTAAAAATTGGCTTATAGATTGTATATATGTATTTAAGCTCTTTGACCGAGAGATTGAAATATACTTAGATATTTTTATATTTATACAAAATAACGATAATATATCGTGTAGATAACACACGCAACGTCTTAGGTACGAATAATGGTTTCCTGAATTGTAAATGTGGCTTAACATTAAAAAAAACGTCATACAAGTTTACATTTTGCATTCTATCGAACATAAATACAGAATGTGTTTTATTTATTGTCTAAACTGAATGTATTTTTGAACAAATCTTATATACGGGGCACGTGATGAACGAACTAGTACGTCACTGCAGAAAATTACACATATAAATCTTAATGTTATGTTGTTCCTTCCTTCAGCTCACTGTTTTACGATAGCTTTCAAGAAATTCGTGTGCATGAGATAAGATAATGATTATTCATCATAACAAGTAGAATTTACTTTTATTTTGGATTATTATGTACTTACGAAATAAGTTTCTAAATGATTTATTCAAATATTGGTTATGTATCTAACAAATCGTAGAAATAATGGTCTACGTGATGTTCAAGCATTTGTGCTTGTTTTGATTACGTAGCATCCTGTTTGCCGCGTAACAAAATATTGAACATTTTATGATGTTCTCAGCAAATGAGATACTCAAGTGGGCGTAGCAAGACACACTCACATAATATTATATTTATTGGTGAATTATACAACAACTGCATAACACATAATTTGAGATGATTTATAATTTATAACAGTATATATAACATGAATATGAATATCCTATATGATAACCTATTTGGTTTTATTTTTTATACAATTAATGCAAGTTATTCAAGGTTAAATTGGTTAATAGGTAATTTAATTATCCCATCGGAATATTATCTGACATTCATCTTCCTTCCAGTATCTCTTACATTCATCTTCCTTTATCCCAAATTGTGTTTTTTTTATTAAAATAATAGATATTTGTTATATACTGAAATGATTAAATAATTCCACTAGCAGTAGCAATAATAGATCTAGATTTCTGGCAAATTCCAAATCCGTTAATTACATTAACCGCTAGAAACTGAAATTAAATTGCTAGCTGTAAAATACGATAGCCATTTGTCAATGACGTATGCAGTAACCTATTCATTCCGTATATAATGCTAGTGTAGACAAGGTCGATAAAATTGTATAAGTGCTGTGTCCACTGTCCACTATTGATTTTGAACCAGCCAATGATTTTATAGGTCACTTATTTTTACTTGCGATTATTAAGTGGGTACGGGCATGGTAAGGTTTGATTCGGGTATGAAAAATAGGATAATTTTTACAACGATCTACATCTATGCCTCATTTTAAGTATCAATTTTACGCGTCTATTGATATTACTCATCCGCTATTACTACAAAGCACATGACGCCAATTTTTTTTACTGTAAATCCACGTGTACATACACACAATGCACGAATACCTAAGCATAAGAAATGTATTTTAGTCATGGTATAATCTATTTGTATCTTGCTACTCCTATAGCATTGGTTAAAGTATGTAATTTCTTGGCAACTATCTTAATAATTACAATTTGTATAATAGCATTAAGATACGATTTATGTCTTTAACACAATAATGTGTCGCATTATTTAAAGTAAATGTTTGTAACGTAAAATTTATTGCGTTTACCTAGCGCCAATAATGTTTTGTTTTTGTTTGTAAAAGCGCTATTTGCTAAAAATAAAATTCTACCTAGACTTTAGATATAACTATTTTAGACTTAGAGCTTGCGGGATAGATAAATAAACAAACTAAAGTAATTTTCACTAAGATTTCACATTCATTTTCATTGAGAATAATTAAAAAATATGTATACCGGTGCAATTCAGTGAAACATGTTTTAATACCAATTTTTTCCTACTTTAACCCAACCAATTTTATTTCGGTAGATACCTACGTATATTTATTTAATGAAATGACTGTTATCTATGTCCCAATATGTAGTTAAATCCAGACATGACAGTTCATTGTGCTCCGTGCTCGTAACCCACGTTTCATAGGTTTCCATGTCAAGGTGCCTCTCGAAGATTGAATTTCTACAAAATATGTAATATTGAGATGAAAATACCTTATAATCTACCCCTGAATAATATAATATACAGTTTTACTAAAATAATTATTATTACCTATAATATTGGTAGATAGAATAGAAAACTTTTTGTGTAGGTATGTTGTGTAACTAGTAGGTCTCAGAAAAAAATCGAATAAATATTTATACCGCTCTGTAATAAGGGTCTATTGGCAGAATACCGTTAGACGGAGCTAATAATAATTGCTATTTAATAAAGTATTAGAACATAAAATATTTAACTAACTATTACCCATATATAAGATGTGCGAAATGAACGTAATAATCGATTTTTGAAATTTATTAGAAAATATAAGAACTATGTATTTCAGGGAGCACACGCGAAGGCGGATTGGTGTGGCGCGGGTGTTCCGCCGGGTGCGACGCCGAGGACGGCGCGGCGGGAGCGCTCGACGACGGCAACCTCAACCCAGGAGACAAGGTATAGCCACAGATAATATAATACTATGGTAAACAATTAATTAAAAATAATTACCCTTTATCTTCATAAAATAATTGTATGTGTACAAATACAATTTTCGTCTAGAAGTTATAAGTAACAGTTTACGGTATTACATATTAGATTACAGCAATCTTATTTTAGTAAATCAGCGGGCTTGTTTACCGCCCGCGTATAACAATAGAGAGGTCATTGATATTTGTTGGAAGGCAATAAAAAATGTCTGTCTGGGCACAGAAAACTGATCAGCGACTAGCTCTTAAGAAAATCGATCAGTGAAGCATCAAGCAGATGAAAATGTTTCTACTCTATATCTTAGAAAGATAAAATCGTTTATAAACGACAAAGATGAAATAATATTATAGGTATACAAAGTAAGTAATGAAAGAATCACTTGAAATACTGTGTGATCTCTATGTAGAGTCATCTTCACGCATTTGCAAATATGAACAGTAAGCGTGAAAAATTAGATTTATTCACTGTATTTTAAATCGAATTGTGAGTCTTTGGCTATGTTCATAAAAAAAAATAAACATTTAACATCGATATGCCAAACTAAATCGAATGTTAACGTATTTGCTAACAACTACCTACATAAAAAAGTATTTCCCGCCCTACGTAGAAACTTGCTACGAAAATGCGAAATAAGCAAAGAAACTAAACATAATGTTATGAGTTTACAAGCCTTGACCAAGTTTTAGGAATGTGCGGCCACGGAGATGTAGTACATTTATTATCACAACCATTTTCCCACGCATGCTATATTTAAAGCACTGCAAGAATGAGTAAAACTAATAAATAATGTGTACCCGCGGTAATACATATTACATACTAATTACAACTGCAAATAGTTTTGTTACAACAAACAATAAAGCCATAGAATGAGTTGTGTAGTGGAAATCGTTATCTGTTCTTTAATCTATATGAGAATAAAATAATAAAATGGAATGGCACTGCAAAAAAATTTAAAAGTAATTGATATAAATAACTAATGGTTTATCAACAAGAAAGACTATTATCACCGGTCGATTAGACTCCGAAGGTCAAACTAAATTGTATTTCAGTATAATTCTAGAATTTGATTAATGCTTTACAGTATTTCCTCTTCCATTTATATTAACGTTATACTGGTATATTATATTTTAATGTCAATAAAAAATAATTCTATAACTATTATTTATTTTAAACGAATAAGGAAATTCGCTTTTCACTATCCAATAATAATTATTGTTATTCAGTACAAAATAAATAAAAATTCTATATTATGCAAATAAGGATGCGAAACATATTCACTACCTACTTCAAACTTAAATTTCAATCAACTTTGAGATAATAAATCTATACATATTATACATATAATAAAATCGTAGGAAATTCAAAACTGTACATTGAATATTTTTTTAAAAGAATACATAATCCATGATCTATAATCGATATAGAAGCCAAAAACATAGTTTTTAGAATTTTTGTCTGTTTGTCTGTTTGTCTGTTTGTCTGTATGTTTGTCCAGGCTAATCTCAGAAAGTACTGCACGGATTTACTTCAAATTTTGCATGAATATTACTAACAGGTCGGGTCAGGCTGTTATATACATATTATCATGCTATCACCTTCGGGGGAGGAGCTGTGAACCTTTATTTTTCTTACGTATTCCGTGTACTACGACAGCGTACAATATAAAGACTCATGTTTAAATGTTGTTTTTGAGTAAGCCATGCTATTGTCTACCTTTACACTATAAAAACTACATCATTTAAGTAATTTTGGCAGAGAAACAGTATAATGAATCTTAGTAGTATAAAGACAAATTTAAAACAGCGCCATCTATGAGATTTCATTAAAATTAAATCAATTTACATAATATTAACGCTCCTTGGAAATTCATAATTTAAATATTATGATGTGGTGAGTTTGTTTTTTTTTAAAGTTAAATAAATAATTCATATCTTCCCAGAGTAAATTTCAGATGCG
The DNA here is from genome assembly GCF_061535395.1 of Colias eurytheme. NCBI lineage: Eukaryota > Metazoa > Arthropoda > Insecta > Lepidoptera > Pieridae > Colias > Colias eurytheme. The sequence continues at coordinate 5,195,411 of NC_142982.1, read as the reverse complement.
CTTATATTTCATGTGAATATACTAAATTTTTATAAGTGAGGGTAGATGTTTATTATTTGATGTTAGTTACAGTTATATATAATAGACGTAGTATTTGTATTCTCTTTGGGTAATAGTAGATAACAGTGATTGTGTTCATTGGTTACATTTTTAAAAATCTTCGGCCTTTTTTTAATTTTCGCCTTCTTGCGTTCCCACAAAAGGTAAGTTGTAGCTTTTATATTTATTGTTTATTATAATTATATAGTTAGACTCATGTTTTTAATTAGTTAAAGTTATGACAAAATAAGAAAATGATGAAATTTTATTTTTATCATGTATAACTTTTACAAGACTATATTATACGCCCAAAGAAGGTCACTTTAGTTCTTGATAAAACTTTATTTTTTAGTAGCTTTTTATTAAAATTAGGTACACTTATCTTTTGATTTTTTTTTATTTACAGATTCAATGTTCATAAAAATTGACGATTTGCGTGAGGATGTAGTGGAAATTAGTAACCTTGCGCGTGGTCAATCAATATTCAATACATATTATAATAAAATTCTAGAAAAATGATGTCTGTACAATGAAAATATGTAAAAAAATAGCAGGGGTTATTATTAAATCGATCTCAAACCTAAAACTGTAGTTATAATTTTTTTTGTCTGTTTGTCTGTATGTTTGTGCACGCTAATCTCAGAAACGGCTTATCCGATTTAGATGCGGTTTTCACTAATATATTGTGGTAATCTTCATTTAACATTAAGTGTTTATTTCATGTTTTGTAAATAAAAAAGTTATGACCATTTAAGTATTCACGGCGAACATTTGCAAAGGCATTCTATTGTACACTATACAGTGTACGATAATACTTAAGTTATCTGTTATACGCTACAGTAATTATTCCTTATAAATGTCCAGGTGATCATATCGAAAGTCCCCAAGGGTGGGGGGGTAAGCTGAGGTAGTAGGGGGGGAAGGGGTCAAATTAGAATTATGCTTAATTCTAGGTAAATTTTATACATAAAATGTCCTTTAAATTATGTCGTATTATATTTTTAACCCCTTTTAACCATTTTTAACCATCAAAAAGATGGGTGATAAGTGTTTGACCGCTATGTTTGTCTGTTTGTGCCACCGTAGCTCGCTAACAGGTAATACGAATTAGATGCGTGTTAGGCAGCATATTTTCCGACGCTGGTTCTTAGATAAAGTGTATCAAAATTGGTTCATCCATTTATTATACCTAGGTATATAGAGGTAAAAGTGGGGATGTGGGAAAAAATATTAGTTATATTTTTATCCAATTCGGTTTATCCATTTATTAGATTACAGCGGTGAAAGTGGGAATGAACAATAATCGAATGTGGTCAAATAATATACTCAAGTGGCATATCAAATTATAAAAGAGCAACGTGTTTTATCGAAATCGGTTCATCCGTTTATTACATTTAGGGGTGACAGTGGTTAGATAAATAAACCAAATGGAGCATCAAACGACAGGATATGACGTGTACATATAGGTATAATTAGATAATGTGGTTTACATCAAAATCGGTTCTGCCATTTACTAGGTGTGGAAAGAGAAGGGTTGAAAGTCTGTGAAAGAAGAGGGGGATACGGGAGCGAGAGGATAGCCACACCCTGGAAATTTTGAACTCTACTCAAAGCCACATAGGCCTGGATCTTGGCAATTTTTTTTCCTAAAGATACCACTTCTTTTGCCACTGTGATCCATTACAATTTGTGCACGGTTACGGCCCAACTTAAAAGATGTCAAGGAGCAACAAACTTATAGATATCAATATGATGTAGGAATGTAATATGGAGGTAGAGGCAGGTCTCGCTCACTCGAAAATATCACATGAAAATAAGAAACCGAAGTTAAAAATTTAAAAATTAAAAAGAAAAACCCAACGTTACGAAGGAAAAGGAATAAATAATAATTTTACAAACTTCCCGACGATCTTTAAAATTAAGTACCATTATAAAAAAAATATAATTGTATATGATATGATAATGATGGTATGGCAGCCCCGATGACTTTGTTTTTTTATTTTTATAAATATTTAAAATGGTATTTATTTTTAAAGATCTTCGGGAAGTTTGTAAAATTAGTGAAACTTTTATTACATCGTCTCAAACTTTTTGGTCTGTGTAGCGCATGTCGCGTGACGGTCGGCTGCCGAGTAGGTATAAAGCAGTGTTCGGAGTCATTATCGTACAAATACGATAATTTTGTGCCTAAGTTTCACTTTTACCGTGGTTTCATAAAACCACACAACATTTTTTCCTTTTTCTATGCACTTTTCTTCGTTGCGTTGAGCTTTTTTTTTATTTAATTTTTATTGCACGGTCTAAACGGTTTAGTTACTACGGCGTGAGACAGGAAAGATCTGAGCGCTGAGACAAACGTCAAAACGCAAAGGAATAGAATCCGCTATCGATACTAATTATTGTCTTACGCGTATGATGTTTTTTTTGATAAGGATTTGTTCACCTTACCAACGACGACGACGACCACGAACAAAATTTTCATCCAGTCGTAATTTAACAAAATTGTGCAAAACACAATTAAAAATAAATTATTAAAATTTCCTGTCGTTCTGGTGATTGGAATTTTTATTTTTGAGATCAACGAATGAAAAAATAGATTTTTCGTAGAAACGGTTATATATATTGTCGAAAACATCCATACAAGGAAGGAATTTATTTTTATTTTTTAGCTCAGTTTAGTAATAAATTTTACTAACAGTTCGTTTAATTATTTATGGTAGTACGTGTTTATTCAATAAAAGTTAAGTAGTAACTACCTACTATGCAGTCACTATTCCACGCGGACGAAGTCGCGGGCACAGCTAGTGAAAAATAAGATAACTAGAGAAGATCGAAGAGAGTAGAGCATCTATATTCTTGAAAATAAAACATTTTATAAAATATCTTGTATAGATATATAAGAAGAGTTTTTATCGGAGGTATTGTTAACATATAAACGTAATAATAATAATTTGCAGCTGGAGGGGTCGGACGCAGCTCCGGACGACCCTGTTCACCTCAAGAGACGGGTGGGACTCTTCAGTGGGGTGGCTCTAATCGTCGGAACTATGATCGGTGAGCCACTTATAGTCAACAAAGTCTTTTCACTTATAGAGGTTTTACTAATTTTTAAAGAAAATGACCTATAAAATAATATAAAAAATGTTTTTAGAACATTGTTTAAACCTCATTTTGTTTAATACAATGGTGATTATGTATTATTTAACTAAAAACGTCTACGTGATATTTACAATATTAGCACTAACATGCTAATTCCTCATAAATAGGTACGTGGATTACTGCAAATAAGCCTTGACATTGGTATTCGGAATCCATAAAACCAGATTATATATAAAGGCACATAGTACATCTGCATTTGTTAAGCAAATAAGATTTATTCTAAATGTATTTAAGAGTTAAATCTTGCATTTTCACCACTATTTATGCTGACACGATTATCAAAAATGTAATCAGATCATAAACACGCGTTAATCTTATATTGCATCATCTACGTTGCAAATTACCTATATTGAATTTTCATGACTCGATAGAAATATGAATCTACTAGTTATTTGTAAAACGAAACAAACGACGATGCAAAATAACTAGGTTTCATATTGAAAGATTTATAATGCATGATCCACTTTGTACTTCGATATGAAAATGTAGGTATTGATATAATATCTCGATTTCAGGATCTGGTATTTTCGTCTCGCCCTCTGGGCTTTTGGAGCGCACTGGCTCAGTGGGCATAAGCTTCATAATATGGATGGCCTGTGGTCTTCTATCATTGCTTGGTAACTATACATATCATATGAAATTGTTAAATTGTAATGGTCCTCTGCAATGTACTCTATTCAATAATTTTGTAGGAGCGCTCGCATATGCTGAATTGGGGACGATGAACACGTCTTCTGGTGCTGAATATGCATATTTCATGGATGCATTTGGAGGACCGCCTGCATTTTTGTTTTCATGGGTGATTGGTTTATGTATTTTAGTTTTAATGAATAATAAAAAAATGTATTTCAGTACTCATATTCCATTATGTTTCAGGTGTCTACGCTGGTTTTGAAGCCTTCTCAAATGGCTATCATCTGTTTGAGCTTTGCAAAATACGCCGTGGAACCATTCGTGGCGGAGTGTGAACCACCGAACGCCCTTGTCAAACTTGTAGCGGTCATTGCGATTGGTAATAAATTTTATTCCTTGATATTCATAATTAAATATTGAAATATTTATAACGTTAAGTACGCATTTGCAATTGCTAGACCGTAGTGATAATTATTGAGGACCCCATTATGTCCATTCAAGCGATTTTCGTCATGATGGGACGTCCTTTGTGAGGATGTCATCTAACCCTGAAATAAGAGCATAATTGAAACCACTTGGCAATATTACACAAAATAATAGTAGCAATTAATTTGATCAACATCCCATTATGAAAGACATAAAATGCTTGACTCTCATTATACTGGTTCTTATTTCTTTTTAGTGATGATTTTGGCGGTCAATTGTTATAGCGTGAATTTGGCCACAAATGTCCAGAACATCTTCACGGCAGCTAAACTCGTGGCCATAGCAATAATCGTGTGTGGAGGAGCTTACAAATTGATATTAGGTAATATAAATATCTACTCGTCAATGTACGTGGTGTGTGCATATCATTTTATCATTCATTGACGCTTGTGATATAAATAAAATATCCAATATCCCAATTTACATTATCAACGATCTGATTAGAAAATAGTCACGTAACTACCTTTGTTACTTTGTTTCTAAATTATCTTCCGAAACACTTCATCGAAAAAACAAAGAATGTTCTTCTAATCAGACTAAATCCACATCGCCGCTCCTCGTTTAATTCATACCTACCTATAATCATAATGGGAAGTGAATAATTGATGTAGACTGACAGGAGTTGTGTCCGTATGGTGCAGGTAATACGCGACATTTACAGGAGCCCAACTTCGCCAGTAGCACGGCGACTCTGGGCAACATAGCAACAGCATTCTACACCGGCCTTTGGGCTTATGATGGTTGGAATAACCTCAACTATGTGACTGAAGAGATTAAAAATCCTTCCAAGTAAGTGCACTTTCTGCGTTAGTGTGTTATTACTTAACTATACTTTACTATAATTGACTCTACTTATATGTATGTTAATGATACACTAGGTATACCTTGTTTCAAGAAAAGTTAAACCTTACAATACTATTATTTTTTCTTAACTTCCTTACATGTTTTCAATCAATATCTACTCTTTGGAGATATATTTATATTCATAGCAGGTCACACACCGCAGACGATTAATTAAAGCTATATTGCTATTGATTTTAATTGACTGTTTATGTTAAAATATGTATTAAAAAGTGACATTATTCCCTAATATTTATGATTACTAGGAATTTACCACTGAGTATAGTAATCGGAATACCACTGGTGACGCTGTGCTACGCGTTGGTCAACGTGTCATATCTGGCCGTCATGTCGGTCAGCGAGATGGCCGACAGCGAGGCTGTGGCGGTCACCTTCGGCAACCGCCTGCTGGGGCCAGTCGCTTGGCTCATGCCGCTTGCCGTCACCATATCCACTTTTGGCTCAGCTAATGGCACGCTCTTTGTAGCGGGAAGGTAATTGGACTCTAAAAATGTTTCGCGGAATTGTTCAATCCTCATAACGGATTTGTGGACTTATAATTCAATAATTGCGAATTTTTAATATTTATCTTTATAGGGGTCAATTTATCTTAACAGTCAATAATAGATATAAATAAAAACCAAATGTAACATCTATTCACCGATAATAATTTTATTATGTGCGCTGCACGATCTACTATTTTTTTGTTAGCGTCTATCAGTCGTACTAATTACACAGTCCTCTTTGTTCTACTCTCATATGTATTAATAACTGTACCAACTACCAGAAGGGCAATTTACTACTCTATTAAATATTTTTACAGGTTGTGCTTCGCAGCGTCACGCGAAGGCCATTTATTGGACATTTTATCGTATGTGCATGTACGTCGCTTTACGCCAGCACCGGGACTGATTTTTCATGTAAGTTTTTTTTTAAACTACATATTCAAAAGTCTTTAATGCGCAAGCCTTATGTTGTAATTTGCCCAACAATGACAACATTTTTTAAGATAGCATAAGGCAATGCACACTAAACATGTAGCTGTTAATTTGGCTTTAAATTGTGAAATTCAAATCGTCTTTTGTTTATAGTCGCTGATAGCAATGGCGATGGTGTTGTACGGCACAATAGACTCCCTGATTGACTTCTTCTCCTTTACCGCGTGGATCTTCTACGGCGGCGCCATGTTAGCTCTGATTGTTATGAGACGGACTAAACCGCATGCGCCTCGACCATATAAGGTTTGAAATATATTTTCCCTTTAGCTGCACAATTCATACATTCAGTATTCACTTGTGCACTTAATATTTGAAGTAGGTATTGATTCATTTACTATCTTTATTTTCTGACTCTAGGTACATTTACATGTAGGAGGTATCCTCGCTAAGCGAAATGCACTCAAATAATTATTTGTTTTTTATTCGACTCATTGAAAAAAATCTATTCTTTTCATTAAAATTATATTTTACCATTTTGTCGATAGGTGCCCATTTTAATTCCATACATAGTGCTGATAGTGTCGACGTACCTGGTAGTAGCACCAATCATTGACAAGCCGCAGTGGGAGTATCTCTACGCAGCCGGTTTTATACTCTGTGGTCTGCTCGTCTATCTACCTTTTGTTAAATGGGGCTATTCTCTACCATTCATGGGTAAGGATTGTTTTGATCATTTTTTGTTTAATGTTAATTATAGTAAAAGCACTTCTATTTAGATACGTAGATAGTTATCGTGTTGGTGTTTTAGCCTTCTTTGTATACCTATTTGTTTATTTCAATACGTATCCTTTTTTCCTACAGATAAGATAACGGTGTTTCTGCAGATGATCTTGGAAGTTGTGCCAACATCGACCACTTTCGAATACTGAGTCCGCGCCGACTTTAAAAGGCATCATTATATTTTGCAATATGGATTTTATTTAAAGATCTGTACTTGTTTATTGCTATAAGGCACTTCATTGTTGCCGCAAAATGGTAGGAGCTCAATTAGGTATATTACCTAACAGTTTAAATGACAAAGAACTTCGAAATTTAAATTAAGTATACTTACCTATATTATAGACCAAGTTCATTTAATATATTTTTTGACTGATACAAAATTTGTTCCTTTTATGGTATTTTTGAATTTTTACTGAATGTATTTTGACAAAGTAAAATTTAAAATACCCTAATGTTAATTATTGCTCTAAAATATTTGTTTATAAATAATAAATAAATATTCAATACCATACCAATTTTTATTTTTAGTGAAACTCAATATGCTTTGTGCTATTTAAGATGATTTACTATGTATAAGCGTAGAACGTTCGTTCATTAGTTTGCACGAATCATTCCTCAAGGATCATGCAGTTTAAGGTCACGCCAAAAAAAAAGAAACAGGGTTTAAATAAAAAAAATTAAGGCCCATACTGTAACTACTATCATGAAGTTCTTTTGATGGAATGCAAACATTTATTTGTTTTTGAATAATAAGACTCAATTCGAGCCCACGATATTGTAAGGAATTATAATTTCTATATCATTTACAAATAGCTATGAGTGATTGTGCTAAACTCATGGCTTGTAGGATTCATCAGCTCTCATTTTATACTAGATAGCTTTCTAGACGTACTTCTAGGTTTTTAGTTTAAATATTTAGCTCTATCGTAATTATTATAATTTGATAGGAATTTTTATCTTTTTATTATGTATCAGAAGGGATAGATAACGAAATTATTTATATCATCACTGCAAAAGCAAATATTGTGCTTTTACAGGGATTGCACAACATTGAAAAGTTTTGGCGTTTTCATTTTTTTTTTCAATGAAGACTTAACGATACTGTCAATTTTCTATTTTTTTTTCTATCCCTTATTAAAGACTTAATGTGTTTATTTATCTTTTTACAAAAAATATATGGGCAGAAGTTTTGCGACCGGCAAAAATTGGTCCTATCATTCCTTACCGGGGCATTACGATACTGTTCAGGTTGTATTTTTATTATGTATAAGTTTAAAGTGTGAAAATCATAGTTAGGGCATATAAATAATCCCACCCAGTGGTAATTATTGTTGGTGGTTGTTGTATTTTAACAAAAAATACATTATTTAGAAGAATGTATATTTTTAACGTCATGATTTGTTTTTAAAAGTGTAACATGGTAAGTAGATGACAATCTCCACGCTTGAATTTTAATAAACTGTAAGTAAAAACAGTCGTGTTAACTATTTTGTGAGACAAATAATACAGTTGTAAATTAGAAATATGTATTTGGATAGCCCATTAAAAATGCTTAAGTCGTTTTAATGTATCAAGTATTGCATAGCAATTGTAAATTGAATATTTTATGTATCTATAATAAATATGGGCACATTGAAGTACACAAACCTAACGATGTGATATTGTTATGGGTAAAACGGAATGGTTTTTATTTTGTGTACAGAAAATATCATTAAAATACTTATTTCTATACCTAAAGATCAGATTTATTTATTGTTATACATTGTCATTTGATTAAGTAAATTTTAAATAAAGACAACCGAAAATAGAATCGTGAATTTTATTTCTACCTTTAAGTACCTAATAGGTTCATAGTCATAAAGTTCCTTTCCATGACCACTCAAGAATTACAGGTGGAAAATAAAACAAAGTGTAAGTTCAACAATTTATTGTTGTTATATGACAAAGATCACAGATCTTTTGACATTTCCATACCATTTAATTGTACTTTGGCTGAATAACACACGAGTCAAAACTTTACACGACTAAACATTATATAGAGCAAGTAAGTATTATATTATTTTTGGTAAGTACCGCTTATTCCCAGTAATGAATGTTCAATTCATCCGAGTATCAAATTGAAATTGAGAGTAATTTATGCAATTTAAGCTTGTTGTGACGAGTCATTAACGTTGGCACGTAGATTAAGGAATGTCGCAGTTCGCAAAGGCACTTGGGAGTATGAGGTCGCGTGACGACACTGTTGCTAGGAGCCGCGGTTTAACAACGCCGGCAAGGCGCCAATTCAATGAACCAAAGTGTTTAATCAAAACATTCGATACATGGGCGACGCTTTTATTCACAAACGAATAGAAATATTTATTGAAATCCATACTAATATTATAAATGCGAAAGTAACTCTGTCTGTCTGTCTGTTACTCAATCACGCCTAAACTACTGAACCAATTTGCATGAAATTTGGTATGGAGATATTTTGATACCCGAGAAAGGACATAGGCTACCTTTTATTGCGAAATATGTACCACGGGCGAAGCCGGGGCGGACCTCTAGTAACCTATAAATCGAAGTGGGTTTTGAAGATTTAAGATCTATTATTATATAATTTTAACGACTAGCCCTGCTCTCAATACCTATTTGTAGCATCTATGAAAATATCCTGATATTGCACGCCTCATAAGCGAAGCGTTGAGGTGGGTACTACTGTCACTTCGCGCAAAACATCTGATTTTTCAAACTTAAAATGTCTTTATGTATCATACATTGCACTTGTAAGATAATACATACACACACATATTAAGAAAAAACACTATTTTTAACATTCATGATATTTTTGATGTCATTTTTGTTATTTAAACTAGTTAAAAAACAGTTTAAAAAAGTTCTGTCTTGGACGTCCGTGTGTCTGTATGTGCGGAGGATTTTCTTGTTAACACGATAGCGACCGAAATACTTTACTAATCGAGTCTTTTTTTTTTCTCTTACGCTTGAGTATGCTCATGAATAGAACCCTTTCATTTTTCAGGGTCTGATTCGATGTGGTTTAATTGTTATTAAATAAACAAAAATAATAATTAATAAATAATTATTAAAAAAAAATTATGAGGCGTGTACTTTTGGATTTTCCAAACTATTTATTTATATCTTTTTTTTGACGATATTACCTACTCGTAATTAATTATTTTATTAAACTCGTTTCAGCATACAAGATATTGCAATTTTATACAAATAGCAAAGGCCTGGAGAAAAGGCATATAGATAACTATTTAAATATATTTAGAAAACGTCAAAAAACTAATTATCTTGTTGATTGGGCCTTCATAATGATCCAATGTATTTTTATTAAAACTACATCTACACGAGAGTTTCACGACTGTTAATCTTTTGAGGAATTCTAATTAAGCAAGAAAGTCAAGAAGCGAGTAGATGTAATTAGTCAATAACTCCAGTTTATATAAAATTTATTTAAAAGAGTATAAGGTATGAAAAATATTCTGATATTTATGTAGGACAAAAACTTCGTTCTTAAACTGAGATACTTCTGTAGAAAATACAACATTCCAAGGAGTGTTATTAAAACTCTATATATGGCATTAGTGATTAACAAAACAGCGGATTAACAAGGTTTTATTAAACTACTTACTAGTGGAAACTTAGAGATACATTCTCTTAATGTCATAACAGCTATGTATTGGTTAAATAATATCACTTCAGTCAGTCAAAATAGTAATTAAATGGTATGAATTGACTTAGATTCGCTTGCTAGTAAGGCGTTCATATATTCACACAATATATTTATCTATAGGATAAAATTCAATAACACTATAACAAAATTAAAACCTAAGATGTGGCTTATTCTTCATCATGTGCCTGTAACAAAAAGAAAAATATTTATACATATTTTTCTACAAATTAAAATGTATGTGAATATCAATTATAAAGATGGAATCAGTTCAGTTCAGTATCAAATTAAAGACAGTTTTGTAACCACAGAACATATAAAAGAGGGTAGAAAGGCATTGTAGCTATGATTGGCTAGATTTGAAATTGCAAATATGTGCGTAAGCGGACTTGCGCGGACTTGGCCACACCCACAGGCGACACCGGTTCTTATAGGAATGGCGAATTATTGCCATTCTTACCTCTTTTATATGTTCTGTGTTCGTAACCCTTCATGTTCCACTTTTTAAAATAATCATAATTATCCTTACCTACCGAGTCAATCTCATAAAATATAGAATGTCGAATTTTAGCGTACCTAAATAAAAAACAAATATCTGGACCGCTGTATGATCACTTGTGTTTATTCCGCACGCTTCGTGTTTATTTGACTTTGGGCACTGAACCAAATAATTCATTCTAATACAAGTTCCTTTTGTGAGTTTTTGAGTTATAATTTGGTAGGTGATATTTTTTGCCAACTGTACCATATTACAAATCAAAGAGAGTGCTTGTCTCAAATATTTGAATTGTTGTTATCAACAATAGACAAGATATTCACAATTATTCAAGAAAGAACATGGAAATGTATCATCCAAATAAAAACTATTTTTAAGTTGGATTCTTGAGTAGCTTTACTTCCGTTAGAAATAACTATAGTTTCTTTCCTTTTTTTGTAAACATTAAATATCCATTCTGAATGCAAATAAAATTCTAATGAAACTTTAACATTTAAGTAAATAAATCTCTTTTTTAAATAAATATAAGTGTAAATAAGTAGCATATTACATATTTCAATATATCATAAAATACTATACTACATACTACTTATCAAAAAATTGGTTGTTTGTAAAGTAGGTTTACGATCGAGATGTTTACGTGATAACGTCTTATTGGTGGCAGCGCTCGAGATGAGACGGGAGATCGGTCCGTCTCTCTCTCGTTATACCTGCGATCGCGCTCGTGAGGTTTTGGTGTGACACAAGTTTCTGAACATGTCACCCGACTAAAACGATTTTAAAAACGTTATCACGTCAATAAATAAATAAAAAAAAAGACGGGTTGCACTCCGGGAGTGCCGGCAGAAGTGAAAACTTGATTATTAACGTTCAGCATGTTTGATATTTTGGAATGGTATCCGTCTTTCGCATGGAATATAAGGGCTAAAAAAAAAAACATCCGCCTTACGCTTTTTCGATCAGGCCACGTGTCCGGACGCGAGTTTAAGATTTTATACCCAACGCCGCTAAAGAAGTTTTCACTTCAAAAAATAAATAAAAATTCCGCATCCATACTTGTCGAGCGTCTCCCAGAAGGCGAGCAGCGCTGCGCGGTCGAGATGCCGCTTGGTGCGGCTCAGGTTGATCACCGTCACCGCCCACCGCGCCACGTTCGCGTCCAGCTTCATCTCGTCGAACTTCAAGTGGAACGCGCATACTGCGGACATTGTGTAGTAGTATTAAGTAAGTTTTATATATTAGACTACCCCCAATATTTATTTAGTGATGTTTTATATATTAGCAAAAGATAAATGTTATTAAGAGTTTTCAAGTTTGAGTAATTTCTTGTATTGTCGAGCCATTTTAATAGGCAACATTTGACGTCTATCAATTTTATCTTCAAAGTGAAGTAACCTGCATAATAACATCAATTAAAGTGAATTAATCGATACGGATTTGAAACATTTGTCAATCGAACTTGAACCACATGCCAATTTTAAAGTTCATCAGGTGAATCCCTGTCCCAGTAATATACTTTCTGTCGTAAATTTAAGGAGCAAAAAATAAGACAAATATGATACATAATTAAAAAAATACAACGCATTTATTAATTTATAATGATTTGTATTCACAAGTAATCAATGCATTCGATTCTAGATGTCAGATTTCGATTTTTAGAGTAACATCTCTGGTATTTAAAAAGAAAAAAGGTTTATTGACACAAAATTGTAGCGACGTCAGTTCATTAAATGAGAAATTGTTTATTATGTTTAGAATGGTTTATCAGTAAAATAAAATCTTAAAATCACTTGTATAGGTCATTATTATTATAAATAAGTAATCGTAATTGATAAAAGTTAAGCAAATGTGCAGTCCTAACAATACGACATATCATGTTATTCTATGTCGTCGTTACTAGGTTACGTTGTTGAATTTTGTTGAACTGTCAAATGTTGCCTATTAAAATGCCTCTACTATAGTAACAAAAATGGGCGTTTTAAAGCTAACGATACTTACGTGGACAGTTAAAAAGTGTTCATTAACACCGATTATTAATGATTGTATAATCATTTACGAAATGAGGGTAGTTTTATAACATATCATTACAAATTATAATCACTGTCCTGGAACGTATAAGACATGAATTATGTATGAATATTAAACATAATTAATATATGCAATTTTAAAGTGCAACAAAAATTTAAATTTATCGGAAAAATTAAAAGTAAAAACTACATTTTTTTTAATGTTTTAAAGAGCCAAAGAATTAGACACTTCAGGACTCCACCATAGCTACTACATAGCCATAGGTTGCATATACCATAGGTTGCCTGGAAGAGATCACTCTTAAGTGATAAGGCCGCCTTCTGTGCTGGACTAGTTTTTAAGTTTTAATTTTAAAGATTAATTTGTATGCCAGCACAATAAAGTGTAAATAAATAAATACTACATACTATTAGCAAATATCTGCACAGGGTTGCCATCCCAGGGCCAGCCCTTGAACTGCCAAGCCGGTCCTTGCACGAACACGGCCACCACGCGGTCCCACTCCGCGGCTGACAGCCTGCTGGGATTGTCCACCACGCGATATGGGACCTAAACAATATTTATATAATTAAAAATATACATCTATATACATATATAAAACTCAAAAGTGACTGATATAGTGATCTATCAACGCACAGCCCAAACCACTGGACGTATCGGACTGAAATTTGGCATGCAGGTAGATGTTAGGACGTAGGCATCCGCTAAGAAAGGATTTCCCGAAATTCTTGCGGGAATGGGGAAAAACGGGGATGCACGTACAAAGTCGTGGGTGGAAGCTAGTCTATACTAATATTATAAAGCTGAAGATTTTATTTGTTTGTTTGAACGAGCTAATCTTAGGAACGACTGGTCCAATTTGCTAGCCTATTTTTCAAGGTAGGCTATAAGCTATATATGATCACGCTAAGACCAACAGGAGCGGAGCAATGCGGGTAAAACCGCGAGGAACAGCTAGTATTATAATAAAATCATTATTTTCCTGTGGATGGCCACAAAAAAATCGTCTTTACTGACTTGAAAAGGATGAAGCTTTTTTTGGTTAAATAAATAGTTCATAATTCAAATAAGTACCGTTATTGTTGTTGCATTGTTGGGTACATTGTCACCAGATGGACCCTTTCGCCTCTGCAATAATACTTCATTTTCACGTGTGGCGCCTTCGGCTTTCTTTTGCTCCACAGCCACGAATCTGAGGTAATAAAGTTGAAAATTGCATTGCATATTTCATAAAATACTTCCACATAAAAGCAAAAACAGAACAATAATCAAAGGAATAAACATCTGCTTTACTGCACAGATCTCTGTGCACTAGCTATAGATAAAATAATTCTATAATTTACATAATTACTAGACTATATTAATTATTTGAAATTAATTAATTATACTAAGAACTTGCACTATTATGTGAATTGTAAGCATTTCACAATAAAAGAGAAGATGAGCTAAACATTCTAAAATTAAGAAGCATAAACTGTAACTAGCATAAGAAAAAATGTGTGCGTGTACTAGTGCACATACGTAAGAAGTAAAACTTTATGACCTTATTTTTCAAAAATAATTTACTATATGCAACTTTACAGAAATACGCGGTAGGGATAAAGAAAAGATGGCGCGTAACGGAAAAATGTCACGCGTAACGAAAATATGTTACACTAAATTTCCAACCCCGATAAAGAAGTTTCACTTCAAAAATTATAACATTTACACCTACTTAAGATCTTGAAGCATATCCTTAACATTGAACATGGATATAAGCGAGGTTGCAGCTGCGGGTATGATGATGATGGGCGTTCGGGAAGGTCTCTTCCCTCCGCCCGTTGGAGGCCTTGCAGCTGCTACTGGTAGGAGCTCTTTACGACCGGGCGTGCTTGGTATGGGACCGTTTTCTGCAATTTTATGTTTGTTTATATGAATGAGAAAAGTATGTTGGATCTATTTCAGATTGATTATTACAATAATACATTTAATACACATAAGATGTACTCTACTTCATTGTAATTTGCTCATTAATTTATTTCAAGGAAGGGCAAGGCATTATAAAAAGGCAGGTAAGTAAATTTTAATAAAGATAATAAAATGCCAGACTTGCAATTAAATCGCACAACACAGACAACATTTAATATATTCACATTTGATAATTTGATAACACACAAAATAAAATAACTTTCACTCTATATTACCTTTTATTTATGTTTTTAGATCTATAGCAAATACAACATAGTTAACAATATTGAATATTACGACACATAATATTTTACTTACGTGGCATTTGTCGTGGATGGTTCGGCGTGGCAGGAGCTCGCGCTGCAACCGGCACACTGGGGCCTTCTGTCACTGACTTCAGTGTCATACCATGATATGTTCCCATAGTGTCAATTTTAAAGCCCTCCGTTTCTGCAACATGAAGATGTCATATATAAATAAATAAATATCATAGGACATTATTACACAAATCGACCTAGTCCCACAGTAAGCTCAATTAAGGCTTGTGTTGTGGGTACTAGGCGACGATAAATATAATATTTAATAAATACATATATAGATAATAACACCCAGACCCAAGAACAAATAATTGAGCTCATCACACAAATATTTGCCCTGACCGGGGATCGAACCCGGGACCGTCGGCTCAGTAGGCAGTTACTTTACCACTGCGCCAACCGCGTCGTCGATTTAACAATCAATTTAAGACAATTTAAAATATGTATAGTGAATTTAGTAATAAACAAGTTAAGTATGACTTGTGTGGAGTTTATTTTCATTTATTTATTTCACTATATTCTGGTGAAAACACTAACATATAAAGAGATAAATGTGTCAACTTTAACTATAAACCGTCACAAATGCTGCATTATTTTTCATATGTGGTATCTTCCCTGAATCAAACAAAATTGAGGGTATGCCTGTATTTACATATAAGTCGTGACAATTTTTTTTTATTCTTTTTATTTTAGAGTACATACTTAATATAAAATTATACCTTCTTTTTGCCTAATAAATCTTTCCTGATCGTATCTGTTATACTGTGTTTGTTGTGCAGGGATTGCTGTGGGTTGGGGAAGTATGACTGGCTGGGGCCTCGGTACTCCTGCCCTGCCTTCTTCCCTTGCTTTTATACTTCCAAGTAGAGCTCCAATGCTCTTTGCGAATATCTGAAATAGCAAGCTTGATAAGAGACTAGTTAAATTAATAAATTTTCATCTACAACTAGCTGTGCCCCATGGTTTAACCTGTAGTGCTCCGCTCCTGTTGGTCTTAGCGAGATAATGTATAGCCTATACCTGTATAAATGGGTTATCTAAAACCGAAATAATTTTTCAAATCAGACCAGTAGTTCCTGAGATTAGCACATCCAAACAAACAAACAAACTGTTCTGCTTTATAATATAAAGTACATATAGTTAATACCATATTGACGAAATATAGGAATTTTCCTTTATTTGTATGTGTTTAATGGATGTTGTATTAATAAAATTGTAGCTTAACAAGCAAACTAGCTATCAACAGCCAATTTAAAAAAGCTATAAACTATATTGAATAAATGATGATAAGCTTCTTACTTTTCCATTGCTTTGTAATACTGTTGTCCTAGTCCTCCACTGCCTTTCTCGACTGATAATATCCTTGGTGAGATCAACATCATAATCCAGAATAGCCCTCAAGTCTGATCCAACCACACCAAGTGTATCAGAGTAGTCATTACTTTTAATTGTTGTCCTTTTTTTAGCCAAACGTTTTGCCTTAATAGCTGCAATCTTTTCAACAGACATAGCTTCAGATAGAGATCTGTAAGACAAGAGTAAAAGTATTTTTATTTTATTACTTTTATAGTGCAATGTTATCGCATGTGTTGGTATTACAGTGAATTTATACTTTCAGTCTTTTATTTTTAATTAAAATACCATTAAAAAAATTTTTTCAAACTTTGGTGACTCAAATTTATTAGCAACCAAATTCTTACTTGATATTGTCAACAGTGACAGAAGCTTCTTTAGGTGCATCAAGGCGAGCTGCAAGCTGCTCTCGCACTTTTTGTACATGAATCTCTTCAATACGAGGTTTCTTGGCCGCTGATTCGCCACCATCATGGTCATGTGTCCGTTTAACCTTTATTGTTTAAAATAAGTATTTTATTACAATCACAGTACAAATGATTGTAATATTGGTAGTAAAATTCACACATACCTGCGTTGGTATTTCTAAGGGTGCACTTTTGTCAATAGATGCACTTGTTGCCGTCTCACCATTAAGATATGCAAGCATATCCTTACGATCGGGACGGCGTACAGGTGGTATGTTTGCAGCCTGTACAGAAAAGCAAATAGGTGTTATTTATGAAAATATAATGTAACTTATTATAAAAGTAAAGTTATATTAGTACATCAATAGATCTCATGATTGTTGTTTTTGACCAAAAATGAAGATATATTTATAATATTTGATAATTGCCCGATCATTCCTTTTACTGTCTGTCAATGATTAAAATATATAATACCAAGTCATATTACAAATACATTATTTTACCAAGCACTTGCTTGTATATATAAATAAAATATGATTCTCACTTACAGCTGCTTGTTTTACATAAACTGGATGGGTCAAGTGTGTATTTTTAAGTATGAATAGCAGGCATTCCAAAGTGTAATATTCTTTTTCGCAGCCCTCCTTGCCCGAACTGCAAAAAATATTTAATGATATGAAAAATTTATACAATTTTGTTGGATAATAGGTTACATTTGATTGTCAAAAAAGGAAAAACGGTATCGGTACGATAACTTACCCCCACATAAGATAGTTTGTTTTAACATTTTTCGGCCACGAAAATTCGCCAAATATAATTTGGTTGTCCCGTTCAATAATTTCTTTTTTATTTACATTATATTGGCGAAGCAAACTCAGTGGATCCGCCATGATTATTTCGTCTTGTTGGCGTTAATAAACAAACAGAATTTTGCTCAATATCACTCCGTAAAAGTTCAACAAGCTACGAACATTATTTGCTTAAAGTCAACGAAAACCTTTGCACTTTTATTTATTATTTACTACATAACGCAAGATATCAGAAACTGTTGATACACGATGTCAAACACAACGATCTCCATTTCTATTTTTTACAAATCAGACATCAGTTGCTTGTCTGCTGTCAATTTGTATTTTGTTGCAAACGAGTAACAGATAATAAAGGTGCATTCATTATTAGATTGACATAACTCGTAGGCTATGTAAAATAATATTAATGTACGCATTTTGAATGTGTAGCGAAGTTCAACTTTGATTTCATTTAATCATGTAAAAGTAATTCAGATAATTATAGCGAATATTTAAAATACATACATCTGTAAAGTTGAGTAAATAACATATTGGTTTGTGATTGAATAAAATATAACCTAAGTATCTAAACATGTTTTCTGTTTAAACACATTATTATTTTTGTAAATAACATAACTCAAATTATTGTTATTTCTCAGTAACAATTATTAATTTATCACAAAATTATTGAAGTAGTGAAACGTGTATACAACACTTTTTGATATAAACAGAAGTTGACAGAACAAAAATATAGTGTCTAATATGGCTGCCGGTCGATTCTTAATTTACTGAAGACAGTAAAAAGTTTTTCTAAATTGTAAAGCGCCAATAACTACAATAATATGACAGTGGACTGATAATAAATTAATAATGACTTCAACTCCCAAGTCTGAGAAATGTGGGCAAGGTAAGAAGATATTGTGTATTCTTAACATTCCACTTGAGACTACTAATTTATTGGTATTCTACTTTTGTACTTCTTATAAATAGTTTCGCTTCTGCATATTTATTACTAGCGGAGTCTATTAAATAACGCATTTGAAACGCACGCTTTCTCTTAAAAACACAGTGTTTCTGCGCTATAAGTATTTAAAATAAGGACACATTTCATACTTTTTTAGACATAGGCCATAGCTCATGTCGCGAAATATTATCAACAATGTAAATAAAATATTAAAATGTGAACTTAAGTTTGAAAATGACAAAAATAAGTTTTTATTTCATAGTGAATGTTTTTAAAAACTTTAATAATCTAACCAAAGGCATGTATGCCTGCATTTTATTAATTATATTATCATTAATCAGTCATCAAAAAGTTTTAATGAAAACATAAATGTAACAATAAATTCCAGTCAAGTGACAAGTTTTGCAGTGGTTGCCTTTTATAGGATAACTTATTCATTTTTCTATATATGCAGTCAGTTATAACTTTTATCTATATATATAAAACTCAAAGGTGACTGATATAGTGATCTATCAACGCACAGCCCGAACCACTGGACGTATCGGGCTGAAATTTGGCATGCAGGTAGATGTCATAACGTAGGCGTCCCCTAAGAAAGGATTTTAAAAAATTCATCCCCTAAAAGGGTAAAATAGGCGATGAAAACTTATACCATGAAAATTTATCTTTTCCACGCAAGCGAAGCTTCGGGCAACAGCTAGTTTCATTCAAGACAGATTACTTTATATGTAGATACCTACTAACTATAGTTATTATTGAAAAAAAAAACTGTTCAATTTAAAAGTTTCATTATGATACCTAGATTATATGTATATAAACATTCATAGATCATATAAATTTAAAAAAAGTACTTATATATAAGTATAGTTGTTTTTATGTGATATTTTATTATAGTTATTTATTATTTCCTTAAAATATGAGTTCCATTGGCATGTTTTCTAAGTAGAATTTGAAGACAGTACTAAATTAAATCTTGCCTGTTTCAACAAGAAACCTTTAGTTTTAAGTTTTAACCAAAGGAGCATATTTTTTTTAGTTCAATTGAGTATACTTTACAGGTTGTAATTCAATTTTAAGTTTTAATTAACTTTGCTTAGAGCATATCAAGGAATTTATTACAATGTTGGTATATGTGTGTTCAAAAAGTATGTTTCCTTTACAATGCCTCAACAATTGTATAATTTACTTTCCTAGAGTATATAATTAATACAATTCATTATTATAGGTTGAAATCATATTTTAATGTAAAAAAAGGGAATTATAAGTTACATAGGTACATATTTTTTTTTTCTACTAAAATGGTTGCAATTTTCTGGGGGGAGGATGTCACAACTCCAAATTCTATATTGGGCTTAGATCATTAAGTAATGGATGGAGCACGCTGGCAAATGTTCTAACTAAACTTTCTGCCGGTTTTGGTGCGGGGAGGGTAACTCACACTTTGAAACACAATCACACATTCACAAAAATAATTTGTGTCTTTACAAACTCAAACTATTACAAAATGGACAGACTAGCATGTTTTTGCACACATACATCGATTACACAGAAAAATCTCTATACATATACGTAATAATACAATCGCTCTAAAGGGATGTAACCATATCGATAATACAAAAATAATAATTTTGTTGAAATTAGAAATAACATTAATATTATATTCATAAAAAATACTACACAGGTCATTTGTAACGTTTTCATCATTATTATATGCATACGAAAAAACAATAAAACGCCATTTCATTTGTATTTGAATTTTGAATATGTATTTATTCAACACATCACATATTATATTCAATAAAATAAATATCAGTCCAGAAATTTTTATTATTTCTGTACCGAGGTGTCCATTCTGATTTTCTCCCACAGCATTCAATCCACCTTAGCCTTAAAGCAGGATTTTTTGTAAATCTGAAATATACGCAATATTCGTACATACATATAAATAAGGTAGCTGCTCCGCGCGGTTTCACCCCCGTGGCTCCACTCCTGTTGGTCGTAGCGTGATGATATATACCTTCCTCGATAAATGGGCTATCTAACACCGAAAGAATTTTTCAAATCGGACCAGTAGTTCCCGAGAATAGCGCGTTCAAACAAACAAACAAACAAACAAACTCTTCAGCTTTATAATATTAGTATAGATTACATAATAGAAAGGTTACAAGATTAACATTACAAAAAAAACGGCTAAATGCGAGTCGGACTCGCGCACGAAGGGTTCCGTACCATTAAAATGTTCTGCCAGTTAAAAGTAACCGAGCGTAAATTTTAATAAATATATACAAGACTTACAAAATAAACATTATACTCCTTTTTATGCAGTTGTGTAAAATTTTAATATAATAAAGATTAATTCTCATCTCATTTCAAATTATACTTCGAAAAATATTTTTTTATCGACGTTCAAGTTAAAAGCAGTCCGTCACTAAGAAAGTCGTAAAAATTAACGACCTTTTAAGCGACGAGTTTTTAAATTCAACTCTATCACTAAGTTCATAAAGATTAAATTTGAATTTCTCTTCAAGATAGTCTCGCTACATCACTTTATAGTCTCGTGGGGAGTGCGGTTCAATATCGCGTTCTAAATTCAACTTTATCGCTTAGTTCATAAAGATTAAATTTGTATATTTTCTCTTCAAGATAGTCTCGCTACATCACTTTATAGTCTCGTGGGGAGTGCGGTTCAATATCGCGTTCTAAATTCAACTTTATCGCTTAGTTCATAAAGATTAAATTTGTATATTTTCTTTCCATGATAGTCTCGTGAGGCCGCATCAATGATCGAGTACACACATGACTCGATTATTTGTCTTGATCATATCGCTAAACGATACATCGACGATTATTAGAAATTGCATTTAATTAGAAATGTACGTTAAAAAAATAAAAAAATATACACAAATGAAAGGTTATTCCATCTTTTTTAATATTCGACATGTTTGAATTGCTTCTGCAAGACTTGACAGTGCAAAACGGCATTTTTAGCGGAGCACTCGCAGACGTCCTTTCGATGTTTTACGAATACGCAGAGTGTTCGTAATCGATTACGCAAGTAGTTTTTATGAAAGCATAAGATTTTTCGATTCGAATAATCTTATACCTCGGCAAAAGGGGAAACGCCTGCGTGTGTTATCCATTACTTAATGATCTAAGATATTGGGACAGCAATTGCCTATTAAACACAAATATCGTGTAAATCAGTTGAAAACCCACACACAGTTATTGAGTAACAAAACCAAAAAATAATACAGGAGAATGGGAATCTCGTTTTTCCAAAAGTTGGTTGAATATTAAATTGAGAAAAATTATAAATTTGACAATACATAATACAGCTAAAGTTTGCCATTGTCTGTGGTCCTATAGCACTCAGGGATCAAACAGTGAAATCGGCTCAGTGGTTCCTGAATCCTAAGATTAGTGCGTTCATACATATAAACAAACTCTACAGCTTTATTTAATTGTACTACTTATAGTTCGTCGTTGTTTAGCTACTTAGTCACCAAACTGTAGTAATTTTTACATGGTGTGGCCAAAATACTAAATTCGCGATGTATAGTTAATGGATGCGAAGATCGGGCCGCGCGGGTATCCGCCGAGCGCGGCCTTGTTCCATACTAGCATGAGAGTTAGACGCCCTATCGGGTCATTAATGAATTTGCCTGTTTAACATTTGATTTCAAGGTTCTATTTATTTGTAAAGGTCATATTGTACTATTTGATTCAACAAGTGGTTGAGGAATTACGTTGTTTGAAAAGCGTCAAAAAATCCAACGTTCGTACTGTTTATGTACTGTATACACATTATGTATACCCAACATAACATCTTCTAGTGCCAAATTAATTTGGGAAATTTCAATATTTTTTACTTTATACATTTAATTTTACAAACTCAATGTTTAAAGTTTAAAATATTGCGTATGTAGACACGATTAATTTGTTTGAGTTTCTAGTAATACATATGTGAAAGTTCTTGTCTTCGTGCTCCCTCGGTCATTTAAATTAGCCGTGAAGTGAAAATTCAAATAGGTAGGCATTGTCACAGTTATTGTTTTACAACGATTGTCAATGAATAATTTTTATGCTGATATATTGGCGAAACGTAATTTTTCAGTTAAATGCAAGATTAATTGACTTATTCGACAGTATGATAATTATCTCCAATAAGTTTGTTTAACGCTTGAGTAATATCGATAACACCTTTGAAAGAGCCGACGCAATTTAAAGGCACATCTCAGTAAGATAAAATATATTCTGATGTCGATCAATATCGTATCGATGCAATAAATGCGGTTGGCTTGCAATAAACGTCAATGATCAAGGAATTTGAATGCACGGGATTGCGGTTTCCTCTACAACTATTATATTTCGCTTAAATTGGCTATCACCTACGTTGAAAGATGAAGCTTAGGAAAGACGGAGACTTTAGAATGAAGGTTTTATAATATTATTGTTTCTTAACCTTTTGATCCCCCCCAGAAAAACAAATCGTCCGCGTTGGCATAATTCCACATCTTCCAATCCTAATATTTTAATTATCTTGGTGTGAAAATAACTTAAGAGAGTAACTTGCGTGTGTGTCAGTCAAATGCTAGATGGTTGTTATTTTTTTATTAATTTAATGTATTTTTATTTTTTATGCTTTACTTTAAAATAATATTAGTGGACTACAAGTGTGCCAAATTTCACACAGCAATCGCTATTTTCGTAAAAAGGGGTACAAAGTTTTTGATTCACGTATTATTTAGATGTAATACATTTAGTAAACTGTGACAATTAGCGGCAAAGCGGCTCTAGAAAAGATTATATAAATGAATTTTTAGTTTGCCTCGTGATATAACACGAATATCATACCTATCTTATATCAGGAAATGTAGTTAAAGATGTTATTAAAGTGTATTTATAATGTACGACCCACTTATAAACTGCCTTTAAAATAAATGTTAAATTCATTATATTTTACAAATGTTCAAGCAACGTGAAATCATTATCTCTATTGCATTATAATAATTATAATTTGAGACAGTTATATAGCAATGCCTACGTGCTTTGGCCTATCTGCTAAAGCTCCATAACGGGACCTCGACAGAGACTTGTACTGCCGCCTAGTTTCCATTTCCTACATTACACGTTTTAGCCTTTCTTAATAAATTTACTCAAAATAATTGTGTATAAGTAATTTAAGTTTATTGTAGGTTATTACTTTTGATTGACATATCAAGGCAACGATAAATGGACCGTCCATTATACTTTAAATTCGTAAAAGCTAAAATATCGTCATTATTACAATTTACAGTGATGTAAATTATAGATAAAAATAGTTGATGGATGACACTGTACACGTGCAATTTAATTAAAGAACTTTGATGTATGTAATCTTACCATTTATAATTCGTGGATGTAATATCTGAAAACATCATGAAGTGTTTCTGAATGTTAAGATCCGTTATGGGGAACCCATTTGCACTCGGCACAAGTCATTATTTCCTCCATTACCTCAAGCTATTCGCATAGCTTTGTTTGCGCAAATGTTTGTTTGAATGCACAAAGTACCTAGCGAATCTTGATTGAGGTTGATGTTGTGTTACGGCAGGTTGGCAAAATGCCTTAAGTGCTCGAATAGCATTATTAGAATTTGTCGATGTTATCTTTCCTTTTGTTGAAAGTGAAAGGTTTGTACTATGGTATCTTATTTCAACTTATATCTCGAATCTCTAGTCGTCCATAACGCACTGTTTGCATGTATCTTGTATAATATATGCGTTTGTGACGATTTAGAGGTCTACAACCGTTTCTAAACGATTTATTGTTATTACGACCTTATGCGTAACTTGTGAGGTGGAAATGATGTTTAATGCGCTAATATCGTGACTCTTGGAGTTGGATGTTGCAACAGGTAAACAATAAAATTGGACCAGAATTTATATATGTACCAAGTTAACTTGCATCTAAATACAAACCCATAAGTATATTTTTAATACGCGAAGAAAATTAAATTAAGACTTTTTTACGACAATTCGCTAAAAAGGAGTATGACGGCATACTTAGAGTTTATAATTTACTAGCTGCTCCGCGCACTTTTATCCCCGTGGCTCCACTCCTGTTGGTCGTAGAGTGATGATATATAGCCTATAGCCTTCCTCGATAAATGAGCTATCTAACACCTAAAGAATTTATCAAATCGGACCAGTAGTTCCCGAGATTAGCGCTTTCAAACAAACAAACAAATAAACAAACTCTTCAGCTCTATAATATTAAGTATAGATATGGAGAAGTGCAGAATACTAAAATTATTTAGATATCGCATTAAAAAAACTAAACACTACCATTCATTTAAAACACAGACATGTATGTGTATTGCAGACTTTTGTTTATGATAATGGTCCAATTTCGACCAATGGGCTACTAGAGTACTAGTACTTTATGATTGCGAATTTCTTAATCATCGGTTACAAAACGATATAAGAGGATTAGTAACATAAAGAGTTATAACGTTAGTACATACGTTGACTAATCGATTCGACTTACGTTCACAATATTATTGCTAAAATTCTCTGAGAATATCTTATATTTCATAGCTTGGAGCTTGTGTAATAAAAACCCACCTATGTGATAAGCGCATAACACAATATCTATTATCTCCTAGCAAATTATTTTAGCTTAAATTATCATAATATGTATTTTAAATATTTACAAAAAAATAATCGTTAATATAATAGGTGTAATTTTACTGATTTAGATGAAAATCTATACATTAGCTATGATAATAAATCCCATATGATCAACTTATATTGCACGCCTCATAAGCGAAGCGTTGAGGTGGGTACTACTGTCACTTCGCGCAAAACATCTGATTTTTCAAACTTAAAATGTCTTTATGTATCATACATTGCACTTGTAAGATATAACATACACACACATATTAAGAAAAAACACTATTTGTAACGTTCATGATATTTTTGATGTCATTTTTGTTATTTAAACTAGTTAAAAAACAGTTTAAAAAAGTTCTGTCTTGGACGTCCGTGTGTCTGTATGTGCGGATCCTTTTTCTTGTTAACACGATAGCGACCGAAATACTTTACTAATCGAGTCTTTTTTTTTCTCTTACGCTTGAGTATGCTCAGGAATAGAACCCTTTCATTTTTCAGGGTCTGATTCGATGTGGTTTATTTGTTATTAAATAAACAAAAATAATAATTAATAAATATTTATTAAAAAAAAATTATGAGGCGTGCACTTTTGGATTTTCCAAATTATTACATTTTATTCCATCCGTATATTGATATGTTTGCCATTCGTTATTGTTACACTTATAAGGGCGCTTGTGCACTACAAGGAATTTTACTGTCCGGCATTCCGATTTTTTACGGTCCGGTGTGGCATGAAAAAACCGATGAATTGCTTGTGCACCTGTCCGTCTTTACTCGGATCAGTGCGGTTAGCGGTACAGTTCAAGGAAGTATGGCGGTATAATGCTATCATAAATGATTGTTTTCGCATTTTACAAGAAACGAGTAAAAATATAGAAGGTGAAATATTATATTACTTCGTTATAATAAAAAGTAAAGTTCCGTAAGAGATTTAAAATGCGTGTTTCACTTATTTATTTTAATCGGTGACGAGGAGCTAAATCTATTCCCACTTGAACTTTAACTTACCAACACTTACTTAGATAATAATTATAGGTCAATGCTTGGTCAATGTATATAAAATAACAATACCGACTTCTCAAATCTCATTGCCAGCTAAAAGAAAGTAAAACAAGAGCTTGCTTTCAATTGGCATATGCAATAAAAAGAGTAAAATCCAAGCAAGTGGGCACTCGAAAACAATTATACCTACAGCGACTCGTAAACTCAAAAAACCATCCGGAATAGGGAAAAGTAAAATGTCGGACAGTAAAATTACGTATAGTGCACAAGCTAGTATTTAGATTAATTGCGTGCCATACCGGACCGTAAAAAATCGGAATGCCGGACCGTAAAATTCCTTGTAGTGGACAAACGCCCTAAACGTGCTGTATGATCCGTAAATAATCATGGATTGCAACACATGGTCAATATGTCAACATATATTTTTTTTATTATAATTAATAGATACTTAATAGTTTCTATATGTGTGTTCATGGGACATCTTTTGCACGTGTACGTTTTCTAATGGACTGTTTGGTATAGTGATTGCATTTTGTATTTAATTATTTTTTTTAATTAGCTTAGCGCATCGCTCGCAAGAATTTTTTTTAATTTAGTCCTTCAAACTTGATAGTTTATTAAATAAAATTACACGGATCCCGCAAGGATAATATTAAAAATAGTGTTAGAAATTAAAGATTTTTTAACGGATTTTAAACGCGATTTATTCGTTATATTATTTTTCCGACGTTTCGAGCATTTTGCAGCGAGCGTGGTCACGGGGAGACTAGAAATACTAGAATTACTAAATGTACAATACTCGCGTAAAATCAAACACTAGAAAATACTAATAATCTGTTATTTTAGAAGATAAAATTAACAGATTGCGAACATAACCATACATCTCAAATCACAATTATTGACAAATAAACGAGGCTATTCGGCGCAAAACTCCGTCCGACTAGGGCCCTTCCGGCCTCCTCCACTCAAGCGACAGCCCAAGCCGAGGTTCGAGATCCCCGTCAAGGGGGGACGCCCTTGCGCATGTCGTTACCAGGGTGATCCTTCAGTTCACCCTGCACGCGTCCGCGTTAAAATGTAGAAGCCCTTCTGGCTAACATTGAGAAACACCACACAAAAAAAAGGTGCAAAACTAGTATCTTAGCCATACTCGTACTGCATCTATGAAATTGCTTAAAAAAATATTTTGGTTGATGAATGTGTGCAAATACATACGGCTACTAGAGTACTTATCTGTAAGTTGGTTCGGTTTAATGTCATGTAAGGTACATTAAAGTAATACAATCCCGTTAGGCTAGGTATCGCGATCGGGCTAGCTCATTGGAAAGTGAGTTGCTTGGACCGTGGCTGTAGTGGTCGAGCGTTGCGACTTGCGTCTCTTTCTATTTGCTTATTGTAGATGAAACTCATAATCTTTTATAACTAATTAATGTACCTATTTTTAATGACAATTAGTTAAATTAGCCTAATTTATAATCATAATTGGTTTATGGTTCTGTTAAACATCCCCTCGTTTAATGACATATTTTCTCGTGATTTCTGCTAATTGCGGTAAAACGTTTAGTAAATGCTACTACAATTTGGTTATTAAAATCAACATAATAAGCGTTGTAATTTTCTTCTTTTTAATTAGGCCCATTTATGTTGGCAACGGTTTAAATGCATTAATTATTTTTATTTATACTCCACCGAAAGTAAGTTATAGTACTATGTACTGGGTTTAGATCAACCGTAACCGACCTGATTCTATAGTCTTCTTGAGCTAACGCTGGTAATAGAAATATATTTCGTGACTTGCACTCCTTTATTTGTTTTGTCCAAGATACCGTTTAAATTGTTACCTACTTTTCTTTGACGACTGATAAAAATTTCATCTTTAAGTAAAAACTATTTTCAATTGGTCTATTTCAAAAAATATATTAGGTTGCATGTTAAATGCAGATTAACAGCAATTTATAAATGCCATTGCGTGTAACCCTGGCGCTGTTAATGGTCAAGTGACACAGATCTTTTAGCACACTTCTAGTTTACTTACTCGCTTCAATACCTTATATGATGATAATCTATGTGGTTGAAACTTAGAAGGGAAAATTGTTAAACGATAAAACTCTATTCAGTTAAAAACTTAAAATGATGTTAACTAAATCCTTAGTAACTAAATAATTAATAAATAAGTAAACTGGAAATTTCTGAAATATTTATTTATTTAAAATTTAAATCCATAAAAATAAGAATCGTAAGCTAGAATCACTTTCTTATAGTTGGACCTAAAAATTATAAATATTTTAACATCAAAAAATGCAAATTCTTGAAATGAAACGTTCCGTTTATAAATGCATCTTTTGTTAATATAATTTTACAAAATTAATCTATTCCTCAGCCAGATAATACGTTTAATTAGTGTTCCTAAATTTTGCACGTAGATAAAAATATGATGTGCGAGCACAGGTGTGCGCGGGCGCAGCCGGCAGAGGTGCATGGAACCGGCACTTTCACTATTGATGGTGCGACAGCCTACAGCAGCGACCGCGACTGCCCTCGCTGGCTTGCAGTGCCGCCGCGCCGCCGCGGCCGATCGCACCGCTCCTCTCCCGCGGCTATCTCGCAAATCTATCGATAATTCGAAACCCTGTGTCAATCGCATGGTCCGCTGCTCGTAGCCTCGCCTATTCGTTGCTCTGCTGAATATCGAGAGCATTGTTGATAGTGTTGTGAAAAATATCTGTCTAATTTTAGCGCAGATATTTCCTCAGTGTAGTATCAAGTATGCGCCCTTGAAGGGATTTTCATGAATTTTTTGCACGTGGTGGAGATATTTTAGTGTGAAAATAATATACTTATATATATTTTTTTTATAAAAAGTGGTGTTTACAGAAAGCGACATACATAAACAAAGTTTAATAAACGTGAAACCATAGGTTTCACTTAGTGCAAATGTTTGCGGAAACATTTCCCAACTGCAAACATATTAAATAAATTGTAGTTATAATTTATACATGCTGCTCTACCAAGCTTTAAAATTGCAAATTCTTCGATTTTTGGTTTAACTAAACTCAAGTATTAGAGAAAAGAACCGTTATTATGTATTGTTCAACATTATCAAACTTAAAAATATCGATTGTAAGATAGCAGTACGACGTTCACTGTAAATAAATAATGACCTAATTGTACCTTACGTCTTAGCTATTTCCGTTACTCAATGATACATAACAGTTTTTGGATTTTGGCTTCAGTCTCAGAGTAGCCGGGAAAGCCAACACAGAATTTCATTAAAATTCGTAAGAGAAATTTTAAGTAAACGTGCGCCATTGAAGATTTCTAAAAGGGTCTCCTTTCGCTATTGCAAACTTATACACGACCCATGTTTTGATTGAATTTTAAACTAAAGAAATATTTTTAATGCAGTGAATTATGAAAATTTCATGAGTGAAATGATATCCGTTAAAATGCCACATTACGACGAAAGTTTTATTCATGATGACAATTTAAATCAAAGACGCAATAAACGGAGTTATCGTGTTTATAAAAATGGTATAAATCCCTGTATTTATCCCGAGTCCAGTGATTTGCATCCTGCTGAAATAAGAGCTGACATTGCTATGAAGCACGGAAGACATGTGAAATTTCGGGTAAACCGCCATAAACTGGAAAAATCTCCGTTACAAGAAGGAAATTACGTAAAATATAATAAAACACCAGACATACTGATCCACTGTCCAAGAGTGAGTGTTTTTGACCCTAGTAAATTGTACGACATCAGAAATAATAATATTGTGACATTAACGCCGTGTAAAAGCTTTGACAACTTGACATTGAAGCAGTCGAAAAAAGACAATCTAATAAAAGAAACAATAAGAAATGGAATAAGCTTACAAAATTTGTCCCGCGATGATAGCATTAAACATTACGTATCACCTGCCCAAGAACGATGTGCACCACGTAAAGTGGATGTTAGAAATTCATATTCAATAGAAGAAGCGCGCCGAAGACCGGTACATCGTAGGTTTTCTCGGAGTACTGCTGTACCTGGTGTTGGTACTTACAGAAAAATAAGTGGGGATTCCGACAAGAATGTTAAAGGTTTGATTTTTATTTATTGATATATGTATTATGTTTCTTGCCATATCCGGAAGCTTATTTTTTAATATATTTAGATCAAAACTTCTGTTTTATAGTTTGCTAAGGTCATGCGTTGATTACTATACCTATTTATATCCTACACGCGTATCAAATTTTAATTACTACACGAAATTAGACGGAAGGTCACGTTAGAAATTGTTAGTTTACCATAAAAACGGAAGTAATGGTTGTCTATTTCTTCCTTGTAAAAGTGTTTGTGTTGCAGTGTGGAAATGCACATAATAGGCTGGCTAATATTGTATAATAAGACGTAAGAGACGCGGGAACTTACTATTGTACCCATTGTTACAATAATGTTAAGGCCGATTGAAAAAATCTCCTGTTTCGTCTTATTTACTCAATAGTTGTTAGCCCTATAAAAAGTAGACTTAGCGAAGAAATTTTTTGTACTCCGTGGTCCGTGGTCGTGGTCTGGTTTTGTATATCGTACATTTTGTTTTTTTTTTATTCCTGGAAATTAGCACTCCTAATTTCTGTAATCAAACTAGCCCGTAAAGCAAAATTGGTAGTTTAAAAAGTTAGTTTAAAAGTTTGAAGTTTAAAATTGGAAGTTGGAATGAAATCATGGTCAAAGTTTACAGTAGAGACTTGATTAATCGTGCTATATTTTGTTGTCACTAATCATTTGAATGGTTGAGCCTCTGGATAATCGATCCTAGGACGAAAAAATCGCTTAAAATATATCAAGTAGGTACTATCCAATACACCTGCAGAAATTGTTTTCAATTATAACAATTAAATAATTAAAAAAAGTATAACACATAATATGATTAAATTGAAGATTCTTCTGTGTTATGAAATTAAATGAAATGAAATGATTTATTTTGCAAGAAATGTGGAAGATTTACAGATGTTACATCTTAAAAGTAATCGTAATGTTAATGTGTAACGTCTGTCGGGTTCGGAGTTGGTGTGAAGAGTGCAGGATCATGTTTATGATGTGTATAAGTATGACGCACTAGAGGCCAGGAAGCGGGCATGACCTGGCGTCCGTCCGGCGCGGGACGGTGCGAGTGTCCTCAGTAGCCTGTCTCAGACTCAGTCGTCACGCGCCGTGGTTTGGGCGCGTCCTGCTGTCGCCTTCGCGTATTATTTATAACTCGCGCGTCATCAGTGATAAACTTGTGTTTACTTGTATACTCATCTCCGATATTATATAGGAATACTATTACACCAACTCCGATCCTGCCAGACGATAAACATAAATAATGCCAAAGTTCACATTTTACGATCAACTTTAGACTTCGTTGCAGGTACGATTCTGTGCTATTGTTTAAAGATTTAAGGAAAATAAATGTAGTATGATTAACTTTGCCTTGTATTTATTATATTTGTACGTTTTATGTTTTAATTAAACTTCATAGCTATTGGATTATTTGCAGCTTTCGGATCTTTAAATAGAAAGTTTTCAATGAGCCCACAAACGATTTTTTGTGGGCATTCGTTACCTAATAATTCGTATTACATCACTTACTGATGTACAAGAACGTATAAGGCATGGGCTTGATATGTCGACTATTGGCTCTCCTTACGTCATTGGAATTTCTTGTGAATATCAAAGTTCGTACTGAAACAAATTTATTAATTTGGTTTCTTGAAAAACATGTCCATTATTGTCTCTGTTACTCCTTTAATTACCCAATAAAGCTATTTTCTGGTTTCCTTGGATGGTATTATCTTAGAGCTACCACATTTGGAACATTACGTCACTTGTTTACATATTAATTCAGCACTCCTAAAGGCCTTGGTCTGAACGTTTCTTATAATTGATATTTTATTAGCTATAGGCCAGTGGAAATTAACATTAAATTCGCAAAGCACGATGTAGATTTGAATTTTTGGTATGTTGTTTGGATCAGTTAGGGTGATGTAAATCCCAATTTGCAACTTCGAAAAAGTTGTGCTCGCTGCGCACCACGTGATAAACTGCGAAAATTTTGGACTTTTTTCACTTTTTGCTCTAAAAGTCATAAACTATGCGTTTCCGAGAAGTATGATTCAGTACATAAATTAAGGTTATTAAATTTGCAACAATTTAAGCCTAACCGCAGCTCTCTAAACCTTATAACGACTAAACTGTGGCCATTCGAAGATGGTTAATTTTTCCGGAAATATTGAAATTTTTAGTTTTGCTCCCGTTTGAAGCAAAATATTGGCAAAAACCGCTCGTTCTATGAGAAGTTCGTATAATAAAGTTGTAGTGCATTTAATTTTCTTTCATAAGAGCATAGAACAAAGTCTGTGAGACAAATATTTCACACACAATATCTGAAAAACAAAAAGAAGGTAGAAATAGATTTTTAAAGAATTGAAACTGAGAGCATATAAAATCATAAAAAGAATAATACTTTTTCATTTGCAGGATAGGTAATTAACGAAATTACAAAATTTGGGAAAGTAGGAAAAAAGATTATACGCAAATAATAAACTGCGAAAATTTTGGACTTTTTTCACTTTTTGCTCTAAAAGTCATAAACTATGCGTTTCCGACAAGTATCATTCAGTACATAAATTAAGGTTATTAAATTTGCAACAATTTAAGCCTAATTAAAGCTCTCTAAATCTTATAGCGACTAAACTGTGGCCATTCGAAGATGGTTCATTTTTCCCGAAATATTGAAATTTTTAGTTTTGCTCCCGTTTGAAGCAAAATATTGGCAAAAACCGCTCGTTCTATGAGAAGGTCGTATAATAAAGTTGTAGTGCATTTAATTTTCTTTCATTAGAGCATAGAACAAAGTCTGTGAGACAAATAGTTCACTCACAATATCTGAAAAACAAAAAGAAGGTAGAAATAGATTTTTAAAGAATTGAAACTGAGGGCATATAAAATCATAAAAAGGATAATACTTTTTCATTTGCAGTATAGGTCATTAACAAAATTACAAAGCTAATTAAATTCGCAACAATTTAAGCTAAACCGCAGCTCTCTAAACCTTATAATAACTAAGCTGTGGCCTTTCAAAGATAGTCAGTTTTTCCCGAAAATTTCAAATTTTTAGTTTTGCTCCCGTTTGAACCAAAATATTGGCAAAAACCGCTCGTTCTATGAGAAAGTCGTATAATAAAGTTGTAGTGCATTTAATTTTCTTTCATTAGAGCATAGAACAAAGTCTGTGAGACAAATAGTTCACTCACAATATCTGAAAAACAAAAAGAAGGTAGAAATAGATTTTTAAAGAATTGAAACTGAGGGCATATAAAATCATAAAAAGGATAATACTTTTTCATTTGCAGGATAGGTAATTAACAAAATTAAATTTTCTACAACTTTATTTTATGACCTTCTCATAGAACGAGCGGTTTTGCCAATATTTTGGTTCAAACGGGAGCAAAACTAAAAATTTGAAAATTTCGGGAAAAACTGACTATCTTTGAAAGGCCACAGCTTAGTTGTTATAAGATTTAGAGAGCTGCGGTTAGGCTTAAATTGTTGCAAATTTAATTATCTTTGTAATTTTGTTAATTACCTATCCTGCAAATGAAAAAGTATTATCCTTTTTATGATTTTATATGCCTTCAGTTTCAATTCTTTAAAAATCTATTTCTACCTTCTTTTTGTTTTTCAGATATTGTGAGTGAACTATTTGTCTCACAGACTTTGTTCTATGCTCTTATGAAAGAAAATTAAATGCACTACAACTTTATTATACGAACTTCTCATAGAACGAGCGGTTTTTGCCAATATTTTGCTTCAAACGGGAGCAAAACTAAAAATTTCAATATTTCCGGAAAAATGAACCATCTTCGAATGGCCACAGTTTAGTCGTTATAAGGTTTAGAGAGCTGCGGTTAGGCTTAAATTGTTGCAAATTTAATAACCTTAATTTATGTAATGAATCATACTTGTCGGAAACGCATAGTTTATGACTTTTAGAGCAAAAAGTGAAAAAAGTCCAAAATTTTCGCAGTTTATCACGTGGTGCGCAGCGAGCACAACTTTTTCGAAGTTGCAAATTGGGATTTACATCACCCTAACTGATCCAAACAACATACCAAAAATTCAAATCTACATCGTGCTTTGTGAATTTAGGGTTTTTTAGTGTCGATTTCTACTGGCCTACTAGGTTCTTATTGAATGCCATTTAAATCAGTTAAAATGTTTATATATTGATATATAAATTCAACAAAAACAATAATGAAGGCACGTTTTTAAGTGACCATGTATCATAATTAATATGCTGTCAATGACCTTGCTTAATATACCTTTGTAGGTCAATGTTCACACAGCATGTTCTTATGTGCAAATTATCAAGGGCTTCATCTCCACCATCTCATGAATAATAATGATCGAGATGAAGTAAAAATAATAATAATAGAAAAATAAAAATAGATGGTTTTCCTGGACTTCCCTTTCTTTAAGTTCGGTCCGAAAATTTTTGTTGTGCCCTACACTTGTCACGTAGGGTTATAAAAAATAGGTGTTGACCGATTCTCAGATCTACCCAATAGACACACAAAATTTCATCAATCAATCCAGCAATCGTTCCAGCCGCTTCGGAATTTGGAAACTGACATTGTGACACGATAATTTTATATAAGTATACATGTATACAGATTAGAGAAGAAGTTTTGCTTTAAGCACATTACATTTTCCATGTATATTCATTGTTTTGTCGATTTCTTAATTTATTCAGTGGATTGATACACGATTCATAAAAGCTTAAAAATTAGAATTTTATTGATAGCATGTAGTGTACAGAATCAGAACTGAATACCTAAAGGGCTGAATATGTGTTGAGCAAATGCCATTTACGTTGTGTGACTAGAGTTGAAGTGTGAGCTTAGGTGTTCTTTGTTGCAGACAACGACGCTTGTGCTGAAGGAGGGTCAGGTCACAGAGGGTCCTTGCGCGGCGCTAACAAGCTCGCGAGGCGCGCGCGCTCTTTCAAGGACGATCTACTTGAGCGTATCTCCAACATGCGTTCGCCCGCGCAGGCTCCCCATCCGCCGCATCTCTCATCAAATATCAGGTCAGCTGAACATTATCAAACGCGTCCGTTTGTGATAACGCACCACTATTTTACTACATTCGTTTGTTCGGAGGTTTTTAATTACACTTGTCGGTTGTCATACAATTAGGTCATATCGAGTTTTGTAGTTTTGTGTGTGTACAATTTGTAGGTATTTTGTATGTACTTCATTTGTAAGTCATTTAGTTAATTAAAAAATATCAATTGAAAGTAAATGTTATACTACATTTAATGCACTTCTACATATGTTAATTTGAAACAACTATTCAGAAGTCATATTTGTAGTAATTAGTTAATTAGCTAACTAATTAGTATATAATTATTTTGGTTGGTATTTCACGCGATCTTATCTATTCGCGTTGTATACATAGCGATGAAATCTACAACTCAGCTATATTGTCCCTTATCTAAATTGATAAATATACTTGCATACATAACTCTACTATCTCACTGGCAGCAACTCAAGAAAGTGTCATTCCATTTTAACAGTTTTATCTCTGCTTCTACGCCGAAAACAATAGTTTTGTGTTTTAACGTTACGTAATAATAAATTAGTTAATAGGCAGTAATTTGTGTTTATTAATAGTGAATATATTTGCGAATTCCGTACTTTTCATATTTGATCGCATAAAATGTGGCAGTGATTATGAGTCAGAGGCGACACGAACAGTCGCGCGCATTAATGACATTGTTAACTGAAATCTCATTAGTTCAGTGCGTGCAATGTTAAATGATTACATTTTAATGTCCACAACCAGGCTCGCGGTCGTGAGATCTTCTTTTATTCGTTGTACAGTATGCATAAGTGAAGTGTAAAGTAATTTAGTGGGGAAATTAGGAGCAGCAGTTAGTTTTTTCGTCGTAAATGTCGAACAGAGTGAAATCTCCAGTTGGTGACTGGATTAATAAACGTACGAATAAACTTCATCGTCGCCTCGCGTACAATGGAAAACGGTAACTGTTCAATAAAACATTGAATAATTTATTTGGGCGATAGGTAGCTGGCAGCTGACTCGTAAAGTAAACAATGGAAGGCTCGGTATGAGTATGCCGTTTGAATTTTTTTTGCGATTGTGTTTTGTACAATATTAAGTATATTCATGTGTTTAAATAAAATTGTAGTAATGTGACACCAATGTTTTTAAAACGTTGTCGTTGTTTTTTTCCTAATATTCAATATCTCGGATATGGAAAAGACAGAAAATATTTACCTAGTTGAAATATGGCGAATATTTAAATTTTTGATCACAGAAAAATTTTATACTAAATTATTTTAATAAATTTATTTAATCAGTATTAAATATCTGACACGATTAGAGCATTTAATTGAATATTTTTTTTTGCAATAATTTAAATTTTATTGAACGAATAAATTTTAGTTTTGACTCTATATATAAATTTGTATGAGTATAGTGTTAGTTCAACCGGGACTCAGTTGAATATCATATATAACTTAGCTTTGTTATTTGCGCGACAATGTCTCGCATACTAAGTGCTTCCTTTCGCAATACTAAACATTCCATTCAGCAGCACACTCGAGTGATAATTTTATGTAATGGCCCTACTTAATTATTTTTTATTGAATTGCCCAATCCTTAATTGTGAACGTTGTACTGTCGCGTAATAAAACATTGTGAAAGTGGTAAGTCATATGACAGGGGTTAAGTTAAATAGAGCTCCATCAAAATGTATAAAAATATCTGCATATATTAGTTACTTCACATGTATATTTTGAGAAGTTATATTTAAATACATCTATAAATATTAACAGGCACGAAATTTCTCCGAAAATGTATGTTACGAATCAATAGTTATGAAGATGTTAATTTTAGATCACATTCCCCGCTTAGTCCGAAGCTTCGGAATATGGGGACAAAGTCGAATACACCGGAAGACAATGAAACCACTCCTGCCAAAGAACTCGAACGGCTAGTCAAAGAGGTGAGACATACTTAATATCTATAACAAAATCCATTAGCACAACCCATTACACACAGTTGAATGAAAAACCACAGCCCAGACTAATTATTGAGTTGAGTCAAAAGGCAACATATTAATTTTTATGTTATGAAGTTAACTATTTAAACGAGCATAACTAAGGCGTTCATGTGTGTTTGGTGTTATTTGTCTATTAGTCTAAGCAGGAAAATAGTTATGTACTTAAATATAGTTAACT
The DNA here is from genome assembly GCF_061535395.1 of Colias eurytheme. NCBI lineage: Eukaryota > Metazoa > Arthropoda > Insecta > Lepidoptera > Pieridae > Colias > Colias eurytheme. Next base: position 5,157,613 of record NC_142982.1, on the reverse strand, counting down.
CGTAGACTAACCTTGACAATAAACACATTTTTAATTTCAACCACATTTATTTTTTGTGTCTCTAAACATGGCTATAAATAATTGTATAATTGAATCCGTTGATTGAACGCCTAAGTGCACATTTGTACTATACTCTATCTATTATAATAAAGTAATAATAACGTCAAGGCATTCAAGTGTGTAATAGGTCAATAGTTGCATTCAGTCAATAGTACCAATGATCGTTAATTTGGTATTTACTTGTTTACAGGTCAGATTTGGCCTAAAACATTTCTCAGATGTCATCACAAAGAGGAAATTGGAAATGTTGCCGGATAACGGAACGATCGTGTTCGAGTCGATTGCTAACATACACAAGGGTAATGGCCCTTTGACACTTTGTTGACATTTTCATATACTTAATTATAAAATTAATTATTTTTTTCAAGATTCACCAAATTCTCTTATGTAGTTGAAATATTTTTTCTTATCTAACGTTCATGGTCCGTTTGCAGCGATAAAGCCGTACTGCAGTCGATCGCCACCTCTCATGAGTGCGGTGAAGCGGCTATGTACAGCTTTAGCCATGTTGATCAGGCTCTGCGACGAGGTCACCGTGGTTAGCCTCAGAGCGGACACAGACGAGTCTGAAACAGAGACTTCCACAGCAGCATTGTCGCCAGAGCATGTGAATTCCATAGTGAAGGGATTGAAGTCAGCGGTAGAAGAGGTGGCGAGTTTAGCGCAACAGTATATGACGAGGCCGGCGTTGTCGCCGCGCCCGGCGCTGGTGTCTCCAAGGGCTTCGACACAGAGGAACTCTTTGCCTGGTATGTTGGTTATGTATCCAGTGCAGTTTGATTTGATATTGTACTTTTAAATAGGACTATTTTTATACATGATGATGATTGTTTTTTACTTTAGTTTTTATAGGTTGTGACTTGTGACTATAATTTGAATACTTAATTTCCTGAAAGAAATTAGGGCTAAATTGCAAAGAATATTTTTTTTTCATCATATCTCCTTAAGAAAATAAGATTAATTTTATCGCTTTAAATATGATTAACTGCTGAACAAACCTTGAAAGAGATACACTGTAATCTCATTAGAGCAAAGCATTTATATGGAATCTTATGTTAAAAATAATATACATATTTTTTGTTGCAGATATACCCCTAACCCCAAAAGAACGGTCTCTCTTAACAGGGGAACCAGGAAATGAAGCGAGTGGTGTGAGAGCGTCGCATTCCTCAGAGTCGATATTAGATGCTCCAGACTCACCCCCGCCAAAACCTGCTAGACCTAATAGGTATGCAGATAATAAATAAAAAACAATTCGTCTAGATGAAACTATAATTTTGTACACTCTAGCTCTAAAATTAATCGATGATTTATGAACGTGAAAGTTATTTTTAATTTGCTTATGTAATGCTATTAGTATAAAGTGAGACTAGCTATGTTACCTAAAATGCAAATAATCGCTTCGGAAGTAATATGTATTATATATTGACAACCTTGATCACATAACCATAAATTAAATTATTTGCAATGTTATTAAAAATCAGGTTTCGAAGTAAAGTGAAAGTTTGTTTTGCAGGAAAATCGAGTTGGCCCCACCTCTTCCGCCTAAGCGCAAGTCTGCTAACGACAACTCTCTGCTCGGGGTTTCGATAGACAGGTAAATGGAATTAATCAACTTTTTATATAATTCGCCTTTCCACAAGAAATTATAAAATTATACAGGAATCTCTTTGCTCATAAGCCACTGTAATGTACACGTCTGTCTATAAAAGACTTTCCTAAGCCGAGATTAATTGCGAAAGTTGTTCGCAACAAGTTGTTCCTGTTTTGTGCCCGACTTAATAAATTGCTGCAAAGTTTTTATATTAAACGTCTTTACATTGACAGTGGGATATGATTCACGGGAAATCTTGAGATTGTTAATCATCTAGTTACAGCTAAATGAAGTAAATTTTATTTTTTGTCACGGTTCAAATTATACACTATGCTTACATAAAAATTGAAGTGAGACTGTTGAAATGTTTTTGTAGGTATTTTTGAAGTGAAAACTTCTTTAGCGGCGTTGGGTATAAAATCTTAAACTCGTGTCAGGACACGTGACCTGATCGAAAAAGCGTAAGACGGATGTTTTTTTTTTAGCCCTTATATTCCATGCGTAAGACGGATACCATCCCAAAATATCAAACATGCTGAACGTTAATAATCAATTTTTCACTTCTGCCGGCACTCCCGGAGTGCAACCCGGCTTTTTTTTATATTAATTCCTTTTTACGATGATTTTTAAGTTTTGTAATAACTGCAATGTTATTCGATCTTATAATATATTACTTACTTAGAAAAAAATGGCGTATAAGCAGTTAGACTCACTTTACGATTGACATTAATTAATAATAGTATATGAATGGTTGATCATGTGCAAAAACAGCAACTTTACCTCATGTTATCCATTTACGCAAATATAATTTCCAATAATGCGTCTATGATAATACATATTATTGCAATTATTTCATTAGTCACCTTATATTAATTACCGAGGCGGTATTAGTGTTAACATTTAAAGGTTTCAAGCGTGCTTTTGCCTATTTTGTTAGACTGAATGAATTAGAATGCTAAAACAATTTGTATTTGATTATATTATAGTCATGCAAAAATATCATTATATTTAACATTGACGCAGCGTTTTATAAAAAATATTGTTATGATTCAATTGTCATGCACGTGGAGTTTATGTTTATGAATCATTTATGCTCTATTTTATCTCGTCTTTGTCGTCTCGACGATGCATCTATGATTAATATTTAACCCTTAACACGGCAAGCCCTGATATAATGTACCCAGATATGACCTGAATTGGTTTTAGTGATAGTTATTGATTAAAAAATACTATAGTAGAGAAGAAAATAAAACAAATTTTCTGTAAGTAGGTTTTTCAGTATGTCCGTTAAAACGGCCTTTGCCAAGAACCCCGTCTTCATTGTTGTCTCAAAAAACGGACAACGCTGTCATACAGCTTATAAAATAAGAATGAAAAAAAATAAAATTCACTTAATATAACACAATTGAAAACAATTTCAAGTAGCATTTTATTGTTTTATTGTATCTCAGTATTTTCACTATCTATTATAACAAAAAATTCTTCAATTTTAACTAAATACCTAAAAATGATAATTGAGCTCTCTCGAGCTCAATCACACTATTTAGTTGTGTGGAATGTTAAATAACATTAATTATTTCGTGTCGAGCAACCTTTGGTTTCATTTAATACAAATAATAATGGTTTTTCTAAAATGTAAAGTGATATTTGGCCGATGATTAGGACATTTAGACGAAATGCATGTGGAGGTCGAGGAACTCCCGGTTCTATTGTAGACCCAACAGATTTAACTGGTCTTAGATTATATTCGTCATTTTGAACTTAATTAAAAATAATTCTACATATAATTAAAGACTCTAAAGCAAGAAAATCCCATAAAAGTGATATTTTATTAAAGTACGAATCATGGCAACGTCCGTTTCTTGGGACATGCCAATGGGTTCTTAGTTACCTGTATCTACGGCACTGTCCCAAAAAACGGACCAGCTATATTTCGAATATTTTGTCATAGAATTATTTGAATATTTCATCATATTTAGAGCAAAAACAACAGTTTATCTCACCTGAAAGTTAAATCAATAGCAATCAAACATGGAAACTATTTCATTAAAGCTATTATTGACCAGAAACACAAACCATAACTTATTCCGGGAATCCCTAAATTCAACAGTCATCTAGCACACGAATCAAATGTTCTCTATAATTTGCATGTAGGAGAAAAATAAAGGATTGTTATCGTACTTTCTCCAACGTAGTCAATTTTCTAGATTTTTTGGAACGTTCAAGATTTACACGGCAATAAGTACATGTACTAAAAAAGTGACAGAAAAGCTTTAAGGGTTAATACCACTAGTTACCTGAGGGTAGATATTAATTATTTTTCGGAATCGCGGGGCATAGCTACTATTTATATAGAATATATTTTCATTTTATAAAAATCCGTGCAGTGGTTTTCGTGCGAAAGAGACAAACACAACTATAAATTCTTACAAACTATCGCGTACTAATAGGAATCACATCGTTTAATGATTTGCAACGCTATAAAAACTCAACTAAAACTCTTGGATACATTTTTAAATTGCCATTTCAGATTATCTCTGCAGTCCCATAGCAGTGGATCGCAAGACTCGATGCTCAATGTGTCCAACGACGAGGACAGGAATGCGCACGATTCTATGAACCATGAAGTTTTTATTACCCCACCCAGTTCAGATTTAGTTGGTATGTGAAATTAGTTTATGAGCACTCGTAACTATTTTAATTATAGAAAATTTTGTTGCGGTAAATAATTTTCCTGGAAAATTGCAAATTTACAAATATTAATATTTTTCCAGGTATTTGTAATTGTAATAATATGAATGAAATGAGGACTTCGGTGGAATCACACTTGAGCAACGCACACTCTCACAATCGGTAAGTTATTTTTAAGTATTGTTGTTTATCACTCACATACTCCAAAAAGTGTAACAGTGAAACACACTTAACACATTTTCGTATGTCAAATGGCATTTTATACTAGTTCTTACTATTTGTTTTGCCACTTTTTAAACTATTACTTATTTGTTAATTTCAGTATTTTTACTCTTGTTGAAAAATAGTTCCGCATGTCGTAGTTTTATTTTTTTGTTTAACTTATTTGTATGCACGGTCCAGATTTTCAAACGAGTCCGGCTTCGTGTCCGTGGGCCACTCGGAGATGTCAACGGAGCACAGCTTCACATCCACCTTCTCATCACACCACTATTCTAGTCATGCAGACAGGTGACATATTATATGAGACTGATTTACACCTTACGAGTTTTATGGTTTACACCTTACGAGATTGTTTTACACCTTATAGATGACATTGTTCTTTGACGCGCATCGAAATGCACTTAAAAAGTGAAAAGTGAAAACAATTTTTTTTAAACGATTTTTTTTAAGTTCATTCAGCTGCGCCTTTTCTTTAATGTTGAAAGTATTGGCTGTTTTGTCTTAATTCTGTAACTTTAATTTTTTATATCACGTTATAACTTTGATTGTTCTTTAGTTATTATGTGTTTAAAAAAACTGTGTTTAGTTTTTATGAATACAGCATACACACTTATATTATAAAAACCTGAAAAAAAAAATTAAAATGTAGAGTACTCAATGTTTGCTGTATTCCTAAAAATAACATTTTTAATACATGCATGCACATTTTAAAACTCAATACACATACTCATTTGTCACTGTTTATTCGTGTTAAATTTTTGTAGTGATCACACTTCATGAACATCATTTAAATCAGTTTCCCTTCAGGTTGTTTGTTCTTCATGCTTGTTGTTTTGATATTGTTTGCAGTACTTTTGAAAGTACAGAGTTTGTGAGCGAAGTGAAGTGCACAATGCAAAGTGTTGAGAGCCGCATGAATATAATCAGTATGAACAGTGTAACTACACAAAATACAAAGTGAGTGTCCGGAGTGTTTGTTTCTATTGCATGCTTTATGTTTTGGATTTTGTACTAAATACGAATTATAAGTTTCTACTGGAAAAGCATAGAATCCTTTAATTTTGTTTATCTTTCCAATCTTAAATTTATAACATTTTATGTTGCATTACAAACATACAAACAACTATATGTAATCCATAATATGTGATCTTGTCAGCAAATAAACTTCTAAGATGTTACGAACCTTTTAAACGTAAAAAATACGTTATGTATGTTTACATAACACAAAGTTTTACTTTCTCTCCAGTAATAGAAATTTCGAGTTAATTAATCACACATTTGATTGCAGCACAGATACATTCATAGCTACAAATTGCGATGACCTTATGAGATCAAAATATAAAATTCAATTTTTTTTAAAGTATGTATTATGAAAACATAAGTAACGATTACATACGATAATCACAAGAAGTCATAAAAACCGAATTCACGCATACATTAACCTCCTTCTCGTGGAACAACATAAATATAATGATATAATGTTTTGTTCTACTTACGCCGGCTATTTGCCGACACGGTAAATAAAGTGAGATTATAAGATACATTGTGTCATTGTTCATAACAACATTATATGATTTATTGCAGACGCACTTTTTATATGCTCGTCTCACTACATTTCGTTGTTAGTAAATTTGCAAGAATAGAAAATCAATGCAATCGAAGTTTTTATGGTATTGAATTAAAATTAAAAATTACTCGGAGAGAAACTTTACTCTCATAACCACGATGTAATACCGAAATAAATATTAATTAGCATAAACTTACATATCATCACTGCTCCGTATGTATGTTTTATGTAAATTAATTATGCGTTATCTGCATTAGATTGGAGAGTATAACGTCAGATGAAAATGAGACGCCGCCCGAGTTGCCGGTGAAGACGCGTCGCAACATCCGCGCCGATGTGCAGCAACACTTCCCAAATGTTGAAATCAGGTGTGTTGTCGTTTTTCTTTCATTATATACGCATTAAGATTGCATCCGTTGCACTCTACTTATTTTCAAGGATTTGTTTTTATTTTGCTTGGGGTGGATGTAATTTGTTGAATTCGTCTGTAACTTTGTGCAAGTAGAAGTCCAACAAGCAGATATATATGTATACATAACGATATATTTGAAAAAGTTGTAATTCTTTATATCCCGTAAATTACACTATTCACGTGTTGTACACACCTTTTATCTTTATTCTTTTCATATGTATAGATAAATGAAAAAATTAATTAAATTATCGAAACAATGTGTATATTATTAATATATTTCATTTATTTTTCAGGAAAAGCCCACCATTCTCGCTACACGAGGCACGGCCCCACACACTGGCAGAGCACAACCACCAACGACCTCCGCCATTGCCACTCAAGAAAAAACACAGTCAGTCTTTTATTTTCTATTTTACAATTTTATATGGGCTCTCATCTTGTGAAAGTCTCGACAAGTTGCGTCTCATGGGCTTGTAAAAATATATAGCTTTTAATATTAGTTCTAACATAACTGAGAATATTATGTAATTATAAGGTTTAACAATAATTGATTAATTGAAGAAATTAAGAAAATGTTAACATCATCTAAAGCAAGGCCTACTCCTTTACTCACTTTAACTGATCTAATGGAATTTAATACATTGCACATATTGTGATATTATCACAGTTTACCTTACTAAACTAAAATGTATATTTTTAAATTTTTATTTTCTGTTTCTTGTCCTTGTCCTCTCTTCAAAACCTTCCTAATAAATACTGTATTTTATATTCCACAATTTTCGAGTAAATAGAAAAGGTATTTACTAGTCATCAAATGCTTACAACTCACTCAATTTATTGAAATTTTATTGTGATATGGATTCTGGTGGGGTGTCCTTGTATAGGGTATAACTGTGTACATAAGAATGGTAAATGTTTTGGGGAATTTAATGGCATGTTTGTCTGTTATGTCGGTGCGGCGCTGCAGTGTTTCAAAGCGTCGCATACAGCGGTGAGTGGATCTATGCATGTTATCAGACAATTAGCTAACGTTACTAAGCAGAATCTTCAGATGTTCGCAGATCCACTCCAAGTAATCGACGTGTTGGAGATTCATTTACATGTGCTTCTAGCTTTAACGACACATTTCATTACATAATTATCGTCCAGCTTGCTTCCTACATAAGTTACGCTTTGTGTCCGTTAACGTCGACGAGTTTCGCGTAGTTTTATCACGACCGATTGGTGTTTTCTCGTGTTCAATAGCGCTTAATTTCGGTTTTGCTGTCTCACATGTCGTATAGAAGCACATTTTCGCCTTTGTTCTAACTTGATGTAAGGTTGATTTTTGTTTATAGTGTAGTAACTTAGTTGTTGTATGTGTGCAGTTATGGCTTATATGGAGATGTTCGGGAACTGCAGTCACACGATCAACGCTCACCCGCAGATAAATGCAGAAGCGCCACCAGATATGTTCAGGCATTCTATACACACGTATAATTTGACTAGGTAAGTTTTAGCGAATATTTATTATTTACTTTATTATGATGTCATTAAATATTTCCAACTATGTACTTGTTTTTATAATTATTTTTGTCAATATAAAGAAGGACTTAAAAAATTATTGATGATTAATTCTAGTCCTTACGTTCGTTATTTACTTGCATTTCGTAATGACATTTTAATTGCAGTTTTATTATTGACTCTAAGAAAAATTTCCCATTTTTAGTGCGCAACATACAAGTGCTGGCAGTATTAGTGTGGGTCACCACCAGGTGCAACGCTCACTGGCCTCGTCGGTAACAGTGCAGCATTTAAGCACACCCCCTCTCAGGTTTGTAACACTCCAATTCGTTATTATTATCGTCTAGTAACCAGTTTAATAACCGTATTAATTGCAATATTGATTGATAATCGATGAATGCGAAATGTTGTGTTGTGATTCATTTTGTACATGGAATGTTTGTAGATTTTAATTAAATGTTTTCTTCAAATGATATCTATAACTAATGTGTCTTTGTAGTGGTTCCGAAGACAGCGTCAGTATGAAGACGTCGAATCGTACTAGTCCACTGCCTATCGAACCGCCTGCGCTACCACCAAAGATGAATAAAAATAAACAGGTATATCTTTTATTTACAAACTTAAGGTCACAGAATGATTAAAATATTTACACAAGGAAAGATTTAATATAAACGAAAGATAGTATGACAATTTTTATGGGTGGTATAATTACACTTAAAATTTAACCTTGAATTTAATTTATCTGTGAAGTGATGTTTTCTTTATAGTCTAATAGCTGTGCTCCGCTACTGCTGGTCGTAGCGTGAATTTTTCAAATCGGACCAGTAGTTCCTGAGATTAGCGCGTTGAAACAAACAAATTCTTCAGCTATATAATATGAGTATAGATTTAAAAAGAGTACATTTAAGATTTTTTAATATTCCATTGATTTTTATTTACAGATATCAAATTATTCGAGCAACGAATTACTGCCCCCACCTTCACCGCGGCCGTCTTCGCATAACAGTTCGACAGATGAATCACTGTTGAATAATGTGGTATGTTTATCCTTTTTAAATCAATATTTTCATGACATACAATATAAATAGAAAACATGGTTAAAGGACATGTATTTTTTCTGTAAAAATTTTAATGAATGGCAATAGAAAATATGTTATTTTGATCAATATTAACAGCGAAAAACTTGTTTTATTTTGAAGATTTTTTATATATTTTATCATTATTGAATATTTACAGAGCACAGAAGAGATGTACGTAAGCGTATCATCGCCAGGCAAGTTTCCGCTTGATGATGATGAGCTGGACCGGCTCGTTCAACCCGCACCTTCGCCTGTTCCTTCACAGGTAATAAATAGGGACTGAACCTAATATTTTTTCCAGTTATTATATTATATTCAGACATAAGTAAGGCAATTTATCGAGTCATATGTGATATTCAAATTAATAACGTCTTATGTTTGTCACAATGTAGATGGCATCCCATTTATTATACTTAAATACATTATTGGTGCTATATTTCTAAAATATAATGATATAGAAATATAACACCAAACGATATAGTTCAAGGTCAATTTTGTTTACCCATTATTCTTATTATTTAAACAAATTACAGAGAAGTGAAAGCAGTACAGAGCCAATACAATCCGAAACGGAGAAAAGCGCCCCGGCAGTGTCTGACTCGGAAGATATCGTTTTGCAAACCGATGTTAGTTCTTGGCTCTTATTGAAGGGGCCCAATAAAGAAGGCGTCGAAGTACGGGGCGGACACCCAGATGCGCTTATTGTACTCGCCACTAAGGCTACCAAAGGTAAATATATTGCAAATTAGTAAATATAATGATATGATATTTTATTAATATATCTTTTGATTGAGAAATGGGTTTACAATTTCTTATCAATTATATTCATTTAAAAGCATGTACATAATATATTGAATCAGATTTTATCATCTTTATCACATTCATTAATTTTCTTAGTCATTTTATAAATATTCTACTCGTACACATTGTATTTGTCTTTGGATATGGGTTCATCATTAACTGTGTAGGCTTAAATATACGAATCACTCTAACCATTGTAACTTTCATGCTCTCACTTTCCAGAAACGGACGAGTGTAAGTGAAATCATTGTTTGAGTTGGGACTGACAGAGACACTGGTTGTTTACTAAAACTATTTTAGCTTTGTAGTTGCTTGGGTTTTATTATTTCGCAAATCGACGTTTGACGCTTCTAGCTGACATTTGATACAATTCTCATTAGAGATCAGATAAGATCAAAATAACATAAACTAATAGACTACTGCATCCTCTGAATGCTTCTTAACAGAGTTTTATTTAATTAAAATTTTAACAAGGAATGTGTTTTTTTAGCATGTAGCATTTACAATTTGGTGTATATATTATAAATATTATAATGCACTTATGCTTTGCAATGTGATACTTAATATACGGCTAATCAGTATCACATGCTTGTGTTAAAAATAAAAGTGTCGTCTTTTGCGATGTACTAAAGATTATAGACAAACAATAAGCCACACCAATTCTTTCTCATGAAAATTCTTTATTAAAATTCTATATTCATTTGTAGATAACGTATTTTAATGACGAATCATTCTGTTCAATAAAATCCTTATTTATGAAGTAAAAGTTGTGTCGAAATGTCAAATGTCGAATATGTCGAAAACATCTTAAACTTGTTATTGTGTTGTGGCATTTTCTGGCTTGTGGCATTCAGCAAAACACCAATACATCGCTAAAGACGCTACCGCATCGGCTTATACAGTACGCTCGTATATACATACAGATTTCGCGTACCAAGAGGCGTTCCTGGCGACGTACCGCACGTGGGTGCCGCCGGGCGAGCTGGTGGCGCGGCTGGTGCGGCGCGCGCACCACTTCCGCCCGCGCCCGCACGAGCTGCGCTCCACGCTCGGGCTGCTCACGCGCGTCGTGGCCGATCTCACGTGAGTGCCGCTGGTTTAGTCACAGAATACATAATAGTAGCTAAACGCTACAGAACGGACACTCTCCGCCTCCCGCCAAAATTAAACACTTGCCTCACCCCGCACGATCAGTAAAAAAATGATTGCCGAATTGTTGAAGCTGTTCTCGAGTTTAACTCTTATCACACATTATCACAGTTAGCATCACATTTAGTGATTCATGTTTATTTAAGGTGATTCCTACGATCTGTTCCCAGCCAATGTCCCGCTAGATGGCGCTGAATTCTACATTTCTAGTTTATTTGAGTTTTTGCGTAATTGGAAAAGATTAAGGTCGTAGGAATAGTCATGGCGGTTACTGAATATTATATTTTATTGAAATATGTCATATCATTGCCTTAAAGTCCACCCAATTCGGTAAAAAAATGCATTATAACATCTGTCATTGCATACAGGGTCGTTTACACACACAGACGTATACAAAAATGATAAAGATTTAAGTCTAGATGGCGTGAATGTAAAACAAGTAGGATTGTTATAAAAATAAAAGTTATATTTGTTGGCGTAAACTATTTTGTTGTAATTTTGGGAAATAAATAATGTCAAAATTGATTACAATAAAACGCAGTTTTATTTTATTACATTACACTATTGTTTTTTTTTATCAAAACATGTATTTGAAGTAGCATATACCTATGATATAATATTATGCTAAGAATAATTATTCATACAACAACAAATCTAAAACACTATTTACTATGGAAAAAAACCAGGAAGGTGAAAAAGATATTTACGATTTCGACGCACTCGACTTTTAGTAAAATATAGTAGGTAAAAATTAAACAACGGTAATGTAAATTCTAAACAAACTACTACCAAAATACAATTAGAACAAAAATCATTTGACTTGTTTATTTCACCCAGAGGCCAGAGGCGGCTCGTGACAAAATTGTATAGGTGTTCACTTGAAATAAAACAACGAAAATACAATAGCGTTCGGGATGATTTATTACAAAAAAATGAGCACCACATTTTATAAATGTCTATAACACTAAAAATTACAAAGTACAGGCTATTTCAAAACGAATTCAATGACTAGGTATCAATAATTAGTAAATCACCGAATTTGCATTCGCGAGCGTAGGTATCCATAGTGTTTGTCACTGACGGTCACTGACCTCTATAACTTATAGTTATAGAGGTCAGTGGTGTTTGTTTGTATTTGAGTAGTTAGTAGCATATTATATTCTGAATTTCTGATCCATGCCTATTCACTCAAAACTAATAACACTAATGATTTGTAACAGTAAATTATTTCAATAGGTAGGTATTTGAACATTTCCCAACAAGACGTAAGAATAATTATTCGTAGGTATACAAGATACAATAACAAATCTAATACACTATTTATTATTTTATTATTTACTAGCGGTCCGCCCCGGCTTCGCCCGTGGTACATGTTTACGTTTTCTCTCCATAAGAAGTAATAGCTAGAGAGCTAGCGCAAAGCTACCTGTATGTATTTGACCAGACCTGGATTTTTGTGTGTTGATTCCCCTATACCTACTATACATGAGATGAGGAGTCACTAAGCCCAGAGTGGTGGACGGGGCGCGCGCTTAGGTAAGACAGGTGGAAATTTTTGGCGAACTTTGAAACCATTTGACCACGTCTGCCATTTTGATATTTGAAAATAGATTATTATTACTATCGGAAAATAACAATGGCAGACCATTATCACGCGGATAACATTCTGGCAGACACTTATGAAAGTGCTGAAAAAAATACAATTTTGAAAGTATTTGACCAGATCTGCCATTCATATATTTTATTTATTAGGGTCTTAAAAACTTATTTTCGAAACGGCAGACATTTTCATTGCGTACAGACTTCAGCAGACAACAAAACTTTACAGACTTCAGCAGTCAACAAGACTTAGCTTCTACATGGTCAGATGTTATATGTATTACGTTCCCTGACCTTACATCAATGATTTACTTTATTAATGTTTTTATGGTCATTTACATTTAATTTTGAAAACTATGGAATAAAATTTATAAATTTGATGATACAAAACTAAATATACATTTGTAAAGAATCTCAAATATAAAGTTGTGTTGCAAATAACAAATCATCATTTAAATATTTAGTTTATTTCTTTATTTAAGAAACAATTAACAATTACAAAACAACATAAAAAAACACGCATGCATTTATTGAAATGTTCATTCATCATCACTATCGTATGGCGTTGTGTGACTCGTCTTCATAATCCATTGAATCGGATTCTGTAAAAGTAAAACGTAAATTATATAATAAAAGAAATGAGTCATTATAAACTTACCTAGTAAGGCAATGCCTTTGATGTCGCACGATGCCGCCGCGCCGCCAGTGTAGGTACTTCTGCTGCTACATGAAAATATGCTAGGGTTGCAACAAATGGGAAATAAAACAATTGTGATTATTACTATTATGATGTAATCATTTATTCATATTATGTACATTCAAAACAATTGCTATTATTAAATCTGATGTAATTATTTTTTCATAAATATATAATTATTATTAATTACATAATATATTGCACTGTGAAATATTTACGTATCACTTTATTTTTGATGTTCTTAATTGTCTTTTATAAAATTTAAGTGACGCATTCGCATTGGGATCAACAATCCGATAAGAAAAGAATGGAGACAACATATACATAGCTTTGATTTCAATTCTACAGATACAAAATATACAATCTATCTAAAATGATACAACGGATGTTTCCTGCGTTTTCTCGTCAAAATACCGAAACAACGTAATTATTGTATAGTAGTTGGGCGTGAAAGTAAAAAAACAAATGAAAAGTGTTTTCCATATGATTATTTATTAAATTTACGCGATTAAGAATAATTTCAACGATACAATTTAGTAACCGAGAATTCAGAGGATTAAAGAAAATACCTGCCTGATCATTTTATCAAACTCTAAAAGAATTATGGTTATTTCGCATCACTCGGTTTATTAGTTTGGTAATAATTATTAAAGGTAGTTACAACCCTAGCCATTGAGTCGAACGGTAGGCAACACAATATCGACTTTGTGCGGGTACATATGGTACATTTCTTCTTGCTGTGAAGCGTAACACATTTTGCGATTCATTTATATATATATACTAGCGGTCCGCCCCGGCTTCGCCCGTGGTACATAATATTTACGTTTTCTCTACATAAAAACCATCCTCGTACTTCAAGGAATATAATAAAAAAAGAATGATCGAAATCGGTTCAGCCGTTCTCGAGTTATGCGCTTACCAACACATTTTGCGATTCATTTTTATATATAAGAAGATAAGATTATGTGAAAATAACCAGGAAGGTGAAAAACATATTTACGAAAACATAGTAACATAATATGGCTGTCGCTACAATAATTATATTTCAATTTTATCTTTTTATACCTAGTAGAACTGGCCGACGAATAAAAAAAATCGTATTAGAATAAATACAATAAATTACGGAACAAAAAAAGGATTGTAACTGAATTAGGTATGTTTGTTTCTGGGCGCACCGTTTTCGACGACGCGACGCGCGACGTAAGCGTATAGGTATAGGTACCTACTTTGCTAAAACAAACTAATAAAATTGTGTGTCTGTCTGAAAATTCGGAAAAGCATATTTTGCAAGTTTGTAATTACTTTGATAGTTTACCGATTTATAATATGTAATTGTAAAATTTGTAATTGTATAATATATAATTTGCAATGTGGTGAAATTTCATAAAAATCACGGGCCAATTTTTTGTTTTGAATCCCACCGAAAATATAATTGCGTTATTAGAATAATTAATTACTATACCTACCCACGATCAATTATTACAATATAGTCTCAAATGCATACTAGAGAAATATTGCAATTTGATTCAATTAAAATGCATAGCATACAAAAATAAATTCACAACACAAGAAATTCCGCGCGCAAATCATAGCGCGTGTCAATGAAATCAAGAATGTTTTATATCAAGCCGACGCGG
Source organism: Colias eurytheme (assembly GCF_061535395.1). Lineage (NCBI taxonomy): Eukaryota > Metazoa > Arthropoda > Insecta > Lepidoptera > Pieridae > Colias > Colias eurytheme. The sequence continues at coordinate 5,142,602 of NC_142982.1, read as the reverse complement.
ACGACGACGCGACGCCGAACAAAAGTACCTACGACGGACGACCACGCTTCGAGTTGCCAAACAACATGAGTAATAAATTGTTTACAAAAAAAACAAGTTTTCTATTTTTCTGTATGAGTAGACAGAACTTCAAAACGCCACCTGCTACGGTTTATATTATGAACGATTGTTATAAAAATACAAGTTATATTTGTTGGTGTAAACTATTTTATTGATCAATAATTTTGGAATTTAAAATTGTCAACATTGATTACAATAAAACGCAGTTTTATTTTATTACACTATTGTTTTTTTTATCAAAACATGTATTTGAAGTACCATATAATATTATGCTGATCCAAGCATTTTCACTCAAAACTTATATCACTAATGATTTGTAAAAGTAAATTATTTCAATATACATTTCATAACCAACATGTAAGAATAATTATTATTATTCCTACCTACAACAACAAACCTAAAACACTATTTACTATGGGAAAATAACCAGGAAGGTGAAAAACATATTATTATTTACGATTTCGACGCACTCGACTTTTAGTAAAATATAGTAGGTAAACATAATATTATGGTTTTGATTTTTGCTACTAGTATAAGAAAACTGCGTGTTCAAACTACTTGTTTGTCTGTCTGAAAATTCGGAAGTACTTTGGTAGTTTACCGATTTATAATAATATTGTATATATCGTTGTTTAAAAAATATTCAAACACAATAAAATATGATATACTGATTTATCACTGGTTTCAGTGATGAACTGATGAGTCAATTATAGCCACTATACTTTCGTCATACGTGTGTATGATTGATGTGATTTGCAACGTGGTGATATTTCAGAAAAATCACGGGTCAAATTGTCCCACCGAAAATATAACTGCGTTATAAGAATAACTATACCTACGATAAATTATACATAATACAATATAGTCTCAAATGCATACTAGTGAAATATTTTATTTGAATCAATAAAATAAAAAAAAAAAATAAAAAATAATAATAATACAAAAATAAATTCACAACACAAGAAAATCCGCGCGCAAATCATAGCGCGTGACAATGAAATCAAGAACTTTCGAGCCGACGCGGACGACGAAGGAGCCTAACAAAAGTACCTACAATCATAGGCGGCTCGTGACAAAATTGTATGGCCGTGTTCACTTGAAATAAAACAACGAAAATAGGTACCTACAATAGCGTTAGCAGTACAAAAAAAATGAGCACCACATTATAAATGTCTATTTATACACTAAAAATTATAGAGTATTTCAAAACGAATTCAATTATTATTTAGCAATAATTAGAAAATCCCCGAATTTGCATTCGTGATCGTATTCATAGTGTTTGTCTACACTAATATTATAAAGAGGAAAACTTTGTTTGTTTGTTTGATTGTAATGAATAGGCTCATAAACTACTGGACATTTTACCAATGTTTGCAAGTTTGTGATTACTTTGATAGTTTACCGATTTATAATAATTGTATACTTATATCATTGTTTAAAAATATTCAAACACAATATGATATAGGTACTGATTTATCACTGGTTTCAGTGATGAACTGATGAGTCAATGTTAGCCACAATACTAATCACTTTCGTCATACATGTGTATGAACTATGATTGATGTGATTTGCAATGTGGTGAAATTTCATAAAAATCACGGGCCAATTTTTTGTTTTGAATCCCACCGAAAATACATATATTACTAATTGCGTTATTAGAATAATTAATTACTATACCCACGATCAATTATTACAATTTACAATATAGTCTCAAATGCATACTAGAGAAACATTGCAATTTGAATCAATTAAAATGCATAGCATACAAAAATAAATTCACAACACAAGAAATTCCGCGCGCAAATCATAGCGCGTGTCAATGAAATCAAGAATGTAATTTTATATCAAGCCGACGAGCGACGACGCCGAACTAAAGTACCTACAGTACCATTTACCTTCAGTGTACAATACAGTTTACAGACCTACGACGGACGAACAATAATGAGTAATAAATAAAAAAAAACATAGTTTCTAAGGTCATTAGTTTTATTTTATTTTATTGTTATTTTCTTTGAACGATTGGAAATGAAATTACTCAATTTTTACACAGAACTTTGATTTATTAGAATTATGCTCATTATGCATAAGATAACGAACGCGAATGCACGACATCTAGCGCGTCAATGTCTAAACATCGCCTTTCGTTTAGACATTGACGCGCTAGATCTGTAATAAGTATATAGTCTATGCGCTAGATGTCGTGCTTTATGTCGTGTTTCGCTTGGCAAAAGTCACGCACACTACTGTAGAAGTGTCAAATTTTTCCGGTATTTTACTGTTGTTTTTCTAAGTAAATATTGTAAATTATTGATTAAAAAGGTCGAACGCGCACACATTTCATTATAGAGAAGTGATAAAATGATTAGTTTTAAAGAAATAGTGTCTGTGTTAAGTGTTTAGAGGTAATCAAAAATGTATGGAGGGACGGTCGGAACATCAACCTTAAGTATATAAATAAATTATTTTTTATTACAGGATGGCTGATTTAGATAGACCACTCATGCAAGAGATAATGGAATTCATATATTGGCTTGTGGAAGCTGAAGAGTTGCCTATTTCCAAAGCGCTGCGACAAATTCTCGTAGATAAACAGAAACAATTGCATTACCAAAATGTAAGGAGAAAGATTTATACAATTATTATTTACTATAAATTTTTGCTGTTTTTCACAATTATATCAATGTCGTTATGTTTTTTTTCAGTCAAACAACAGATACGAATATGAAATGGCATGTTATGGCACAGTATCCCTACGTAGGGATACTTTACTAGATTTCAAAGCATCAGAGCTCGCGGAACAAATGACAGTGTTGGACGCGGCTCTGTTTGTGCGGATAACGACCGCGGAACTACTTTCGTGGCCTCGAGACCAGTCGGAGGAAAAGTCGCCTAATCTCACCCGGTTCACTGAACACTTCAATAAGATGAGCTTCTGGGCGCGGTCGAGGTTATTAGAACAGGTAATTGTCTTTAATTTGTATACAAATGTTTTTCGATCGTGTGGCTAATAAGCTTGTATTTGAATAGCATAGCTAAAACTTATTAAACCTATTTCACGTTACATAATCATGTAAATAATCTGTTTTTGAAGGTAGGCACGTTGAGAGTAAAATTTCAAGGTCGCATCATGGCTATACCGTCACGTCATGGAGTAGGGCGACGATTTAATATTTATCAACTAATAAACCAATTTATATTTCCAGTACGAAGCGCGCGAACGCGAGAAGTACGCGAGCAAATTCCTCAAAGTGATGAAGGCGCTCCGCAAGATGAACAACTTCAACTCGTACTTGGCGCTAGTGTCCGCGTTGGACTGTCCCCCAGTACGTCGTCTCGGCTGGTCCAGGGCGATAGAGGACGCGCTGACGGACCATTGTGCGCTGATCGACTCGTCCATGTCCTTTAGGGCGTATCGACAGGCGTTGAATGAAACGCAACCACCCTGTATACCGTACATGTGAGTGTTCATGGAATAAATTGAATCAATTCAGTACAAATAGTTTGAATATTGTACTGTTACGTTTATAAATATATGTACTGATGATATATTTAATTCTGTATCAATATATCTTGTGAGAAATTATAATTAGACTATGATTTGATTCGAACTTTCGAAAGACGTAGGAATTTATTTTAATATTTTTTATTTTTATTTACAGTGGGCTATTTTTACAAGATTTAACATTCGTCCATGTGGGTAATCCTGATCTACTACCCGACGGTAGTATCAACTTTACAAAGAGATGGCAGCAGTATCATATAATGGAAAATATGAAGAGGTTCCATAAAGAGTGAGTATATTTTAATAAAGTTAATTTGGGTTCATTTGTAATAAAAAGACTCGATGAATATTTTATAAAACTTAAAGTCTATATTTAGAACAGAAGTATTGATATGATATTATACATAGTCGGAAAATTCTAGTAAAATTCTTAAAAAAACATAAATTTAAAATTTCTGACGCCAAACCATAGGAGATTAAATCCCCTGTATAAATAATTACCTGCCACTACCCGACTAGCTTCTATTCATTCGAAAACTAATAAAAGCATCGATTCTGCAGACAATACAAGATAAAGAAGAACGAGCGCATCCAGGCGATGTTCAACGAGTTCGACGACGTGCTGAGCGAGGAGACGATGTGGCAGATATCGGAGACGATCAAGCCGCGCGGCGGGCGCGCGCGCACCGCGCCCGACCCGCCCGCGCCCGCACCCGTGCCAGCTGCCGCCGCTACATAGCCCGGTATGTGTTTATACTACCTTTTTTTTTTAAGTGGGGAAATCTTGCATAGATACCCACGGCTTCCGGGGAAAGGGCCGTGGGTTATATCGGATTCCTACCGACCAAAACCCCACTGTGTTCCGTCAAGCCGCATCAACGACGGGGCCACGGGTATAGGTAGAATTCGTCCGTGACTCCATCAGCAGCTGCCTGTCTCCAGGCCAACACTAACTATGAGCCCGCCAGCTCTCACCTCATGGGGCGGCGTGAGCGGAACACGTCTCACGCCGCCTCATCTCACCGGACGATGGACTAAATCCCCGCTCCGTCGCCCGGCGCCCCTCGTTGTGTTTATACTACCTGCTACCTTTACGTCCGCGCCTCGTAGCCGCTGCCGCTACATAGCCCGGTGTGTGTTGTGTTCATTTTTTAGGGTTCCGTACCCAAGGCCAAAGGGTAAAACGGGACCCTATTACTGAGACGTCGTTGTCTGTCTGTCTTTCTAACTGTCTGAAGCTAGAAATTTTCAAAACTGATGTATTTCCTTTGCCACTAGAACAACAAATACTAAAAATAAAAATAAAAAATATTAAGGGGGGTCCCCATAGTACAAGAAACTTGGCCGCTTTTTATCTAATTTTATTAAACACTAGCGGTCCGCCCCGGCTTCGCCCGTGGTACATATTTCGCAATAAAAGTTAGCCTATGTTCTTTCTCAGGGTCTAAAGATTATCTGTGCCAAATTTCATCAAAATCGGTCCAGTAGTTTATGCGTGAAAACCATACATACATACATACATACAAACCTTTCCTCTTTATAATATTAGTATAGAAGTATAGACAAACAACATAACACATGACCATGGCAAACGACGACCTCAAATAAAGATACATAACGAGTTCATACGGCAAAATAATTTAATTATTGTCTTTGTTTCAGGTACAAATCGAACCCAAAGAAATTAAACAAGGACTGAATCGTCGTGGCATTACTGCGATATATTTGCTTATGAGGAATTGTGTAATGTATAATGGCTAATTGTGATTATCTGTCCTAAGATGGCCTAATTATTTAGTATATTTAAAAGTGCAACTTCTGTGATCGGCGGGCGAGCTCGACGCGAACGCAACGATGTTAACGACTCTAACATTGTTACGCCCAATTTATCTTTCCTTATTTATGTACAGTTTTGTATCTATTTTCTTACTGTAGCGAAATCTTTTACTCAAAATCTGTAGGCGTTTTCTCAATCGGGTTCTGTCGGGAGCTTTTAACGACGTAGCGGTTACTTCAGTATTTTAAATGAAACTTTATTCTGTAACAGTATTGAAATTCAATATTTTCTTACTATCTCAACATATCAGTGTAACTTGACAAATGTTTGCCAAGTCACTAAGTAAGTCGACACCGTGTGTAAGTTTAATACTCTTTTATAGTTGTTGTGATTCGCCATTCGTGTCTGAATTATCTGCAAGTTCAACATCTTGAATACATCGAATTAGGGGACTTTAAAAGTTTTAATATTTTAGGCTTATTGCTATTATATAGTAAATAAATAGACGTTTTCAAATGGTGAAATATTATTATTAAAAATCATCGAACTTTAAATGAACTAGAAACGAAAATGTCGTAATCATATTTCACCATGCTGTATAGCTTAGAATAGCCTTATACTATAATCGTGTTTTAACGTGAGTTTTAAGATTTCACATTGCTCTACTTCTAACATAGTAACAATAGTTAAAAGGTGCATAATTATATACATTACGTGCCTATATTTTAAGTAATATTATAATGTGTGAATTACTAATGATGATTTGTGGCTTATTTTTTAAAGATTCAGACAATTTCACGGTTTTTCAGAATTAGAACAAACGCAGGATATTAAGAAATAATGAATAGAATATGTGCCAAAATGGATAAACCATTGCACCCTTAAAAGTGAAACGATAAAATGATAAAAGTAAAATAAATATGGCCTTGATTTTCTGTTAGCTTGATTTATATTTTGTGATCACATCATATATAAATTTGTGTATTATAAAGCATTGATCGCATTACTTCTCATAATTTATAACTAAATCCAAACTATCAATAGATATATATATTTTTATTAATAATCATGCGACTTAATTTTGCTATAAATTAAAGTAAATTTACTTAGATTTTTATACTATAATTAGCGCAATTTTTACGCGATTTCATAAATAAAATTTAGTGCATATTATTTTTGATATTCAAAAATTCTATTTTTCCTATTTATTGAAGCTACCTTCAAGGAAGCTGTTGTTTAACAAATGTACTTTTGAGAAAACATTAAATATCGTCGTCACCTGTTGTGTCATCTACTCTTGAATTCTTGAATAGTTAATTTTAAGCTTAGATTCAGTACAAGCTCCGTACAGCATTTGGTAATAATAATTATTATAAAAACTAAACAATTCACCATAGACTACGTGTTTCATAGAAGTTTTTAATGAATATGATATAACCATATAGTGATCAGCATTATTCGTTTGCCTTAAGACAATCAGATTACTGACGATTGATGATATAGCAATAATTTTGTAATATGTATTTTTAAAGCACTCCACAATATGTGATAAGATGCACTCGTTTTGAGTGTTCGCTTACAACTCGGTTGACGTCCTCTATACGTAGGCAAATATTATATTAGACAAATATTAGCGGTAAGCGTAAATAAACCCCATTTTATCTTCAGAGAAAGGCGTGAGCGTAGAAATTTCAGATATAGTCAATATAAACGAGTTTTACTGTCACAACGTATTTAGGGTAATTTATAATACTTGTAATATGACATACCGCACTCATGTTGCAATACCGTGTTTGAATTTCGGATGCTAGTGAAAAATAGTTGACATCGGTATTGTTCATTCCGATAGGACTGGTATGTGACCCGCATGTACATGTATCGGGGTAGGATATTCCGGTGTGCTATATTACAATTCGATTTCGTAACATGCATTAAAATTCTCATAATCGTATAAAGGCAGTAAGTAGTTGATTATGTACTCGCAACGAAAAGGTAGTGCGTGTTATGCATGTTGAGGGATGGCCATCCCGCGCAATAATAAATTAGACCAATATTTAGAACGTTTTACAGCGCTTTACACATGTTTGTCTTGATATTGTAATTTGTATAAATAATTTGAACGTTAAGTTGATAGGTATGTTACCATTTTGTTGTATGGTATTCCATTGAATACTTATTTAATGAATTGTGAAGTTCAGTAACGTTTGGTGTTGGTTGATGAAATATAAAGACTGCCTAAATTAATTTACTCAGAATAGTGGATGTTGTAAGTTAGAAACAATGATTAATTAGATTCCAGAATATCACAGTTTTGTTATGAAGGTCGTCTGCAATGTCTTTATTTTATGTGTCGATGTCTATATTTATTTATACATGTAATAAAATGCTAGCATGGTACAGTTAAGTGAAGAGTGTACATCGTTTGTTGTATTAGCACAGTATTATGTTAAAAGAATGCCATAATGTATCAAATGGATTTATGTTATTTTTCGTTCATTCTTTGAACGGTTTATTCTGTTATTATGAATTATTTTTAATTTACTTTAAATATTATATGATTACTTATTATTATTTGTACATTATATTTAGCGGTTTGTCGATAAAATATATTGTATTTGAATTGCATGCGTGTACAGTTTACATTTTGTGTGTCGAGATTTTTTTTATAATTATTTTGTAATATAAATATAGCACGTTATTTACAATACCAAAAATGTATTTTATTTATTTTTTCCTTATACCTAATATAAATATAAGCTAACTTTAATATTTTTACCTGTTGAATCATTGTACAGAGATTATTACACATTCTGGTTGACGTTGGTTTATGTTAGGGTTACGGTTACACATAAATGTTTATGAACTAACGATACAGTTGTTAAAGTATTACTATGCATTAAACGTATTCCGTAGAAGCAAAGCTCCTTCTGTTTATCGTAACACGTAAGGATACTTAATATTCTAGACACAAAGTAAGTGAAAAAGGACAAATGATAAGAAAGCCAATGACTTATTACTTAGCAGTTTATCGCTGCCTTTAAAACACCGACTCTAAGAGCGTATACGCATTATGCGGGTAACCGCATTGCGGGTAGCTTTCCGGCTGACCGCAAGCACAATTATGTACGTAATATTCATTTCTATGCGCACTGTGCGGTCTGCGGTAGCCGCATCGCAGTGCGCATAGAAATGAATATTACGTACATAATTGTGCTTGCGGTCAGCCGGACGGCTACCCACAATGCGGCTACCCGCATAGTGCGTATACGCTCTAAGGTTCACAGCAGGATTCTCTGTTAACGACTCAAGTCTTAAAACATTTTAAATGTTTCTGTTAATTTTCGAACGTTACTAATTAACAATCGTCACTTATATAAACGCATAGAAATCAACGTAGTGTGGTTAGAAACTTGGCACTAAGATGTTGATCGTTTTCTCGATTTTAGTTATTGTTTCTTGCAAAGCATCACCTATCATACAAGATGAGCTGTACGGATTAGAAGATGTTTACGATGATGGTAATATTAACAATCATTAAATAATATAATACAAAATATATGAATAGATTTCATATGCATCAATTTTCTTACCAGATTTAAGTATAAATCCGGAATTGGGTGAGCACTTCGAAGGAGATATGATATTAACATCCGAACAAAGGGACTCAATAACTTCCGCAGTAAAAGGGCGTAACGGTCTCCTAGACGGTGCTAAACGTTGGCCCAATAATACCGTCGTATATTACATACAAGAAGACGACTTCGGTTTGTATTCAATAATATTTAGCATAATTACTACACTTCTTACTTACTACTACACCATACTTTGTGCTTTGTTAATATTCTGTAGCAATGTTGAGAGAAAAAAAAGATAAAAAGAAATGGATAAAATCGATACCGGTCACGCCTTAAAAGCCTTGTTTAATCTATTTATAAACGGCTATTAACCGAAGAATCGTCATCAAAGAGAAATGACTACGTATTTGCATATATTGGAAATTAACATTTTTTTTAGATATACATAAGTACCTACAAAAGGATAGGTTTTTTACTATTGAAAAATTTCTTACGATTTTTTAATATTAATCCAACGAATTAATAATCACATTAAATTATTAATTATTTAAATATCCGTTATTAGTAATAGCCAATCGGTATTTCGACACATTTTAGCACTTTACCAACTATTTCTTATAATTTTGTTATTACTGTCCTATCAAATAAATAATGATAATCTTATCTCAGATGAGGATCAAATAAAGATGATCGAAATGGGAATGGCCGATATTTCCAATAAGTCGTGCATTCAATTCAGCAAAAGAAAAGAGAACGAACATGCATTACGAATACAGGTACCTATGTCATATTAATTATTATTAATATGTCACTCTATTATAGTAACTGTGTGTTTAAATAGGCACTTAGAGATACGTATCAGTTAATAGACGCTTTGCAGAACATTCGACAGATGTGAGAGAAGTAAAATGAAGATATTTATTTAGTTTGTAAGTTGTCTGTAAGTTCGTAGGATAGCAAATTACACTCATAGATGGTAGATCTAGTTCTGAAAGATTACAAGTTATAATATGGGTCTATTTTTTACGAGCAGGCTCTTCCTGTCTCTATCTATAAAGTTATATTATCCTATGTGATAGATGTCCTTTACAAAATATTCCTGATATGTTGAAAAAAATATAATAAGGTGGAAATTATGTATCTATCTCTACCTGTCTATATTATACACAATTGAATCGACACATAATTATGCAAATGTTCTATGTAACATTTTTTTTGCTTTAGGGTTCCTCAAGCGGTTGTTTTTCGAATGTGGGTTATAGATTGCCAGAGGACGAGGAAGATGAACCAGACCAAGTTTTGAATCTCGCCAAACGTTGTTTTAAGCATGGCACCGTAGTCCATGAGATGTTACATACTCTTGGGTTTTATCACATGCAGAGTACGTATGATAGAGACGATTTTGTAGAAATTGTTTGGGAAAATATAAAAGATGGTAAGTGTGTGGACAGTGTGGCAGTGGACACATTTAATTTTAACTGTATCTGTTTATATTGTAATTAATTCACGTTTATATAGTAACTAACAATATTTGAATTTAATACATTTTACGTTTTAGGACATGAGCACAATTTCAAAAAATACAATAATGACACGATAACTGATTTTGGAATATCATACGACTATGGAAGCGTGATGCATTACCCGGAAAAAGCCTTTTCCAAAAACGGAAATAGAACGATAATTCCATTAGAGGTATTTTCATGTTTTATTAGCTTCATCTACACTAATATTATAAAGAGGGAAACTTTGTTTGTTTGATTGTAATGAATAGGCTCATAAACTACTGGACCGATTTTGATGAAATTTGGCACAGATAATCTTTAGAACCTGAGAAAGAACATAGGCTACCTTTTGTTGCGAAATATGTACCACGGGCGAAGCCGGGGTTGACCGCTAGTAATGAATATTTTAGAGACTTGATATTTATCAAGACCCTAAAATGCGTAGTAATCTTAAGCAAAAATTTGCTTATCTATAATATTCTTTACAGGAAGATGTTAAGTTGGGACAAAGATTAGGCATGTCTGAAAAAGATGTCATCAAATTAAATAAAATGTACTGTGAAAATACGGAGGAAGAATCTGCAGAGAATTAGTCTTAAAGAAGTTGTGTTATTTTTTTAATATTTCAATGTGTACCTATCTATACATATAATAAAATCGTAGGAAAGTCAAAACTGTACATTGAATATTTTTTTAAAAGAATACATATTCCATGATCTATAATCGATATAGAAGCCAAAAATATAGTTTTTAGAATTTTTGTCTGTTTGTCTGTTTGTCTGTTTGTCTGTTTGTCTGTATGTTTGTCCGAGCTAATCTCGAAAAGTACTGCATAGATTGACTTCAAATTTTGCATGAATATTACTAACAGGTCGAGTGAGGTTTTTTTAAACATATTATCATGCTATCACCTCCGGGGGAGGAGCTGTGAACCTTTACTTTTCTTACGTATTCCGTGTACTACGACAGCGTACAATCTAAAGACTCATGTTTAAATGTTGTTTTTGAGTAAGCCATGCTATTATCTAGCTTTACACTATAAAAACTACGTCATTTACGTAATTTGGGCTGAGAAACTGTTTAATGAATCTTAGTACTATAAAGACAAATTTGATTCAGCGCCATCTATGAGATTTCGTAAAAATCAAATCAATTTACCTGTTAACACTACTGAACACAATGTTAAAAATTAATAATTTAAATATAATTATGTTATTTATTTATTTAACTCTTTAACCCATAATAAATCTTCCCTTCCCTATAAGGTGCGCTTATAATTCGTGTGAATATACTACATTTTTAAAAGTGAGGGTAGATGTATATTATTTTAAGTCAAACTTGACACCATTACAGTTAATCTAATATTGATTGTGTTCATTGGTTACATTTTTAAAAATCTTCGTGTTTTAATAATTCGATCACGAGGCGGGACTCTAATACAAAAAGGTTAGTTCGTTGATAATTATTATTCCTTCATCATTTACATGTTGTTAGTAATAATATACTTTGACTGTTAATACTTTTGTTCAGTATTTATCTGTATGATTATTGCTTGGTAATTAATATATTTTCATGTCGTATACCTAATTATAAACATAAGTGTGATGTGAAACTAGCTGGATTTATTTTTACACACTCACAGTCTTATATTTTGTGTTAATGTTAAAATAGTATTAATAATAGTGTAAATCATAATATTTTTTCAAAGTTAAAAATATTTCCTTTTTTCTGATGGTGTTGCCATCGAATTAAACCGCGCTGTCGTTTCGTTCACAAAAAGTCATGTTATTAGGACCGAATATGTAGCCGCCTCAACTTACGGAAACGAGAGTAACCTGCGTTGTCTGTTAGTTATTGTATAGTCGAATTTAACGTTACATGGAAATTGGAATCTAAATATATGTATACCTACTTATATTAAATCTGTAGAGGTCAATTCTGCACATGAAATATATTTCCTAAATAACTATTATTTTTCATATTCGTGAGCAGAACAGCAACTCCATTTTTAAGCTTTCGTCGCGTGTGCGTTCTTAATGCGTGTATCTTAATGGTTAAAGCTACACAGAAATCAAGTATGAAAGAAATGTTCTCCATATTATATAAAAAATATCTCCCGACATCATAAATGTCTATCTTTTATGGTTGAGCTTAGGAGTTCAAAGCTTCCTGATTATATTTGTCTACTAGCTGTCCCCGCGACTTCTTTCGCGTGGAATAGTGACTATGGGACCTATGACCATGGGCTTAGGGTGGGGCAACAATAAAAAATCATTTTTATTTTCATGCTCCCACTCCCGCGCCCACTCGCACTCCCACGCCATATGCCACGCTCAGTCCCAATCCCACGCCCACGCCCACTCCCCTTCACAATTAGTACCTACCAGATCAAAGCCAGGGTAAGCGCCCCACCCAGCCCCACCGTGGCTACGCCCATGCTGAATTACTACTTAAGATACAATTATTGAGTAAATACGTACTAAAGTCCGGTCGCGAAGCAGAAAGAATTTCGTACAATGACCTCTTTACCTACTGACAGTGGTCACAAACATTTTTGAATGAAGTGCAGTTTACATGAAATATTTGGAGGAGAAAATGTTTTTTACTAATTTATTAAATAAATGTCCTCTATTCATTTACAATACTTATTAGTTAGTTACATTTTAACTTTTTCAATAACAACGATATATTATAATATAAAAAAAGTGTGCGTGTACACACATAAGAAGTGAAACTTCTTTATGACCTTATTTTTCAAAAAATAATGTATGTATGTAGGTACAATATTACAGAAATACGTTATTCTAACACGCGATTTCGACTTAGGCGGATTTTGATTGGACATAAAGAGTTTGAGGTTTATTCTTATAAATTTTGAATTCACAAAATCATAATTGAACACCTGACACCAATCAAGCAAACACAAACCTTACGCTCTCAGGTTAAAGGTTTACAATCCCTAAGGACGGCGGTCATTGCACCTGTGCGAGCAAGACACATTATTTTTACAAGGGAGTGACAGTGACAGGTAATAACAGGTTAATGTACGAAATTCTTCCTGCTCCGCGACCGGACTTTACCATAAATAATTAAAAGAATTGTTATTAAAATTTCTTACTAAACTGAGCTAAAAAACTTACGTACCAAATTATTAAAGAAAATCAAGAAATGAAATGCCTAACCTATACCAAATAGTTACTACATAATGTAATTAAAAATTATGATTAGTATATAATATCGAAAATCAAAAAAGAAATGCCTAACTAATTCTACGTAAAATTTCTTTTAAATTATGTCATATTATTTTTTAGGAACCAGGGGGGGGAGAGGAGCAAATTCTATTTCCTTCCTTTCTTAAACGGATGTTTTTAATAATCTATGGTGTAGCCACTGATCAGCTTAATCAAATCCAGCAACAAATCCAAATTAGATCTTTCCTGTCTCACGCACGTAACTAAAGGCTGAAGAGAGAGAGAGCACGTAACTAAACCGGTTAGACGAAGAAAAGTGTATAGAAAAAGGAATAAATAATTTCATAAACTTCCCGACGATCTTTAAAAATAAATTATAACTTTCATTTTTTTCATTCCCACTTTTACCCCTATGTAGGTATAATAAGTGGATGAACCAATTTTGATACACTTTATCTAAGAACCAGCGTCGGAAAATATTCTGCCTAACAAAAAAAACCGCATCTAATTCGGTTTACCTGTTAGCCAGCTACGGTGCCATAGACAGACACACACACACACACAGAAATACATAGCGGTCAAACACATAACACCAGTCTTTTTGCGTCGGGGGTTAAAAATATAATACGACATAATTTAAAGGACATTTTATGTGGAAAATTTACCTATACACCAGGGTAGATAATTTTTGAAACAAAAAAAAATCGCAGTAGGATGAAACCCATTAGAAAAGGATATGATAAAAATGTAAGGAAAAATAAATTACGGTCAATCGGAGTTCGGGAAGTGGGAGGGGGGGGAGCTTTTAAGAGAAAAAAATGGTTTCTCTCGATTTCTCGATAATAATAACACCTGCTAATTTTTTTCTACATATTTTAATTGTACAGACATCACTTTTCCACAATTTTATTATATGTATTGCTTCACAAGCATTGGCAGACGACAAGCGCTTGTCGCCATCCGTCGCGATTTGAACTGAGCGTTCCCACGGCATGTGTGCGTATGGCAAGCACTGGCGAGCGACAAGCGCGCCGATTCCCATGGCATGTGGTGTGGTGTGGCGCGGTCGGATTTGTGAAGCAAACATGTCGTGGGAATCAGGCTTTAACTTAATTTTTATTCACCCGCATCAGTGCCACCTAAAAAATCTTTATATCGAAATTCGAGCAAAGTTAAGAAAATGAGAAATAAGAGTTCTCAAGGATCGTTAGAGATAAGAGGCTTACTATTGACCGAAAACAACATGTGTTATGCCGAACCTGAAACCGCTTCACAACGAGAATTGCGGCTCACAGCTGACCGCAAATAGCATATTGTACTATCCCGTGAGACCGAAACCCTCACTGAGAGGGAATTACGTCTCACAGCTGATCACGATCGTCATATTTTATCTCGAGAATCTGAAACTTTTACTCAATATGAAGACCGTTTGACAAATAATAGGGTGCACCATAATATTATTCGATCTCTCGAAGATGAACATGAGCATAAGCAATGACTAGAGTAGGGACGCGAATATTACCATTATTTGAGACAAGAACGATTAATAAGTTTGTTTAATGAAAGATTAAGAATTGAAACTATTGGTCTCTTGAAACGGACGAATAGCGAGAGGCCCGTCTTACTGCAGACAGATTTCGACATAGTCTTAATGACTTAGAGGTAAACATAGAAGATCAATCTACAAATTCGGTGGTGTGGTCCGACAAATATAAAAGTGAGTTTGCTTATAACCTCACAATTGATTACCTATAGATCATCTTCTGTATAGGCGATATTAACGTAGTATGTTCTTTTTGTAATGCTTTAAAGTGGAGTAAGGAGTCGGCTTTCGTTTGAAGATACGCCGGAACCTTTGAAATCACTACTTTTAAGTTTTAGAGGAACATGTGCAATCTAAACAGTTCTTAGACAATATTAGCTCTTATAGTATTGCGTTTTAAATGATCCTTTGGTGCTCAACAATTATCAGATGCTCCTTTCATTCTTACTTTTAAGATACAAGGTCAAGTTTATCATTTGATAGGATCCCTTTTGCCTGAAGGCCAACCTAAGTTTCTTTAAATATATTTTGTATTCGACTACGACGAATAATCGAATACAAGAAATCAATATTTCTCGAATTTAAAACTGAACTCATTTCACAATTTTAGAACATGTTAATTCATCAGGTTAATCCGTATATATGCGTTTTAAATCGACATTAGAAGCTTTTCCTCAAGATGGTGATATTAATATAAAATTGGTATAAATGCCGATAGACGGAAGTCTATCAGCACTCAGGAATTCCCTGAGCGTGTTATAACGCCCAGGCCACAGTATTACAATTTTTCCTACAGTAGGGTGACGAATGTATTTTCGCATAGCAACGGAGGGGAACTCGTGGGGGGTAAAGTGACGCGGGCCACGTACCACAAACATGCTTAGTTTGTGGTACCGAGCGCGAAAGAAAGTCATCGTGTTTTTAGTAAAGTTACTATGTAAACTAACGTAATTTATTACTTAGGTACATATTCTATAATGGTGCGCTCAAACTGTTAATCTACATTTAATTTAGATTATTATTTTAATTACTAAGAAATGTAGAATTTAAATCACATTCATTCATGTTTTCCTCAGATATTCGATGTCTATGATTTTCGATGATTTTAAGATTTTCTTATCAGAGTATTCAATTTTAATGTAGTTAAATTTTATAAGAGACAATTAAGAACATTCAAAAATAAAGTGTCACGTATTTTTTTTAAACGACGAATGACGAAAAACGACCGAATCGCGGACGAAGTCGCGGGCAACAGCTAGTCTATCATAATTTTTTAAATATAAGAACAATTAGCTATATAATTGCCGTCTGCTCTAGTTATCTACGTTTTTCGTATTAAACGTTTCGTGTTGATCTACTTAGTCTATTTGTATTTTGCAACTTTCCTTTTATTCCGATTAACGTAAGCTTATATTGCTTTTTTTATGTTTCTATACAATTCACTCGTTTAATTTGCCAATTTGTGGTGAAAGCGTGTCCATTGCCGATAAAAGTTGCAACAATGTGTTCTTATTGTTAATTTCTTGATATCTAACAAATTAATAGATAATTATTGCACCTATCATTATTATTATAAGTTGTAAAGCTATTGATGTAAGTCTCATTTAATAATATCAACATAATTCATCATAACTATCTAATACTTATTAGAAAACGCCCTTTCAATTTCAAATCTTATTTTAATTTTTTATTTTGATTTTACACAAAAAATATTCAAAGAAAATTCTTTCAATATTTGCAATTTAGTTATTAAACATTACACGGAAATGAAATTGCAATCCAACTTCGGACGGACCTTGACTTGGTTAAATTGTTCAAAGACCTGCTTTTGGTTCTGTATGATATATTTTTTATAAATAGAGCAAATAGAATTATCGAAATCAAGGTTGTATCTGTTGATAAAGTAAATGGTGCAGAGAATTTGGCAATTAATTCTTGCATGGTAGGCGTAGTCCGTTTGTGTCACGCTCACTGTCGCAAGTCGCCGCTGCAGTAGTGCGCTTACACCTTGTGAAATGGTTGTATTCAAAGCTATATTAATTCCAGACCCACCTCGATGGGTTTTGTCACGAAAAAATTCGCAGTGCTGTACATTTTTTATCAAATCGATCTAGCTCAGCTAAAATATCAATGCGACGAGACATTAGTATACCGTTAATATGACATACTTTTTTCGAAAACTTGCGACTAAAAGCTGATAGCAGAACGATATTGCGCATCTATTAAATATTTAAAATTGAATAAGTTTTATTTTTGAATAATGAAGTGGATAAACTGTGTTGTTTTATTGTGTGTGTTTATAATTAAGTGTAAATCGATGTCCGAAAGTGAAATAGAAGATTTTGAGAACTTTTTGAAGGAGACATCACAATTAGATCAAAATCTTAAAAGTAAGTTTGGTATTTGTTATATTTGTATATCCAGGTAACTAATTGTGTTTTCTGTGCTTGTTACAATTTTACCTGTGTTCCATTTTATTAAGTTCAAATCTACAATAACCGTTACTCAGTAGGATGTCGCTATTAGATCAAGAGCCCACGACGGCCAGACTTTCCTTTCTTTCGGAAAGTTGAAAGTTTCTCTGTATATGTCTCCGATACAGATAAGAACGACCAGCGACTATCAAGTTTGGGTTGTGGTTACTTTGGCAGGAAACAGGTAGTGAAGGTGTATAAAATAGTACCTAACTTTCATTATAGTTTAAAAGCTAAATTTTATATATGTTACTTGGGGACCTATAAAAAGACATTACCTTAAGAGCCAGACAGTTTTCATGGTTCTTACATCTAGCCAGACACATTTAAAAAATAACTAACATATCATCAAATTCACATAACTACCTAAAAGCGTAACAAATATGAAATAACCCACTAAAACATTAGTTAACTATAATTATTAAAAAAATAAAAGTATAATATATAAGTAATAAAGTTATTACTTATCTTTTACGGGGGTTTATGTTGATGAAATTTCACGTATCTCGATGACACAATAAAAAAGTCATCGGGATACGTGAAATTCCATCAACATAAGTCTAAGTAAAAGATAAGTAATAACTTTATTACTTATATATTATACTTTTATTTTTTTAATAATTATAGTTAACTAATGTTTTTAGTGGGTTATTTCATATTTGTCACGCTTTTAGGTAGTTATGTGAATTTGATGATATGTTAGTTATTTTTTAAATGTGTCTGGCTAGATGTAAGAACCATGAAAACTGTCTGGCTCTTAAGGTAATGTCTTTTTATAGGTCCCCAAGTAACATATATAAAATTTAGCTTTTAAACTATAATGAAAGTTAGGTACAATTTTATACACCCTTACTACCTGTTTCCTGCCAAAGTAACCACAACCCAGACTTGATAATCGCTAGTCGTTCTTATCTGTATCGGAGACATATACAGAGAAACTTTCAACTTTCCGAAAGAAAGGAAAGTCTGGCCGTCGTGGGCTCTTATATTATATCTTGTCTCTATATCACTTAATTATATGCATTTAGGCCCTGATCCTTTGGCCATTGCTAAAAATAATTGTAAAAAATTCAGCTTAAAGTGAAATTAATCCATATTAAATATTTTAAGTCATTATATTATCGGAATTAGCAAAAAAACTAATATTACAGTAATCAAGTAATAAAAAAAAAGAAAACTCGCGATTCACAAGAAACGAAATCATTAGGAATAATTATGTATTTAAAGGTAACCCGGAAGCAGACTTCGATGAAGACGAACCAGCATCAGATAATGCATGGGAAGAAAGCGGGAAATTCGAAGGAGATCTTATCTTAAACGATCGGCAACGGCGCATGATTGTCACTAACGTTGTGGAGGGTCTCGCCCGGAACGGTCTGGCGGACAGCACCAAACGGTGGCCCAATAATGAAGTCATTTACTTCATTCAACGAGAACATTTTAGTAAGTAAATATGGTTGG
This sequence comes from Colias eurytheme, assembly GCF_061535395.1. Classification (NCBI taxonomy): domain Eukaryota; kingdom Metazoa; phylum Arthropoda; class Insecta; order Lepidoptera; family Pieridae; genus Colias; species Colias eurytheme. The sequence goes on along the minus strand of NC_142982.1, from coordinate 5,123,514 downwards.
GAATTGTTGTTTGAAATTGGTTTGCGTTGGTATTAAAATCAACACGTTTTAAGTAAATCTCTCGTCGTTAAAACGCTTTATTATTTTGCTCTTAGTGAATCATAGCCATAAAAATATTGTAGAACTACATGAATATATTTCATGAGTCTTTATAATCGTGTTCGTGTATTTACGCATATAATTCTTTAATATATAAATGGGTTATTCTTTACTTTTAGATCTAGATCAAGTACAAGCTATAGAAGACGGTATTGCTGATTTAGCGCAAGCGTCCTGCGTAAAGTTCACGCCTTATAAGAAAGGCGATCGTGATGCTGTTGTTATTCAGGTAAGTGAAAACAACTTAATTTAATTCAAATTTCCGTATCACCCGTTGCAATAAATATTTTCGATTATATTTCAGGGTAGTAGACGCGGATGCTTCTCTCAAGTCGGCTATCAAGGGGGTTACCAAGTGCTGAACTTGTCTGGTCGGCATCCAGTAGGCCGTGGATGTTTTAGACACGGAACTGTGGTACACGAGCTACTCCATACCCTCGGCTTTTACCACATGCAGAGCAGTCCTGATAGAGATGACTTCATCGATGTGTTGTGGGAGAACATCATTCAAAGTACATAGTAGATTCTCTAACAGAATAATCTTTATGTAATATTTTCTCATACTGGTTCGCTCGGTATTCTTATAATTGCTTCAAATAGATATAAAATAACGGGTCGCTCGTTGGATATAGAATATTATAACGGGTGGATCAAGGTTATTGTGTCAGCGATAGTTTATTCCGATATAGATGTTTAGAATATTAATTCTTAAATCTATTGTTTATTTACATTATGATCACAAATTTCTTTAGAGTTTTGTTCTTTAAATAACTTTTTTTACTAATGTAGTTACTTAGATCGTTATTTTTAATTTTTTGGTTAACTTCATCAAAATATTTTATACTTTCTACTATATTAAATTATCATGCCGTCAATCAGCTCAGAATAGTGAGAAGATATAGAATCAAAAACTTGATTATCTGTTCCAGCGACAAGACACAATTTTCGCAAATACAACTCGTTTGCGGTGTCCGACTTTGGCGTGGGTTACGACTACGAAAGTGTTCTGCATTATAGCCGAAAAGCTTTCTCTGTCAATGGGAAAGACACACTCGTGCCAAAACAGGTGACAATATTTTATATAATTATGTATAAGAAATAACAAGCGAGGCCGGGTTAAATATTAGTTTGAAATGTAATTAGAATGTACTGCGATTCTACACCGCTACCTAATTGATGTAGGTAGTTGATAACAAAACGCAGCTAGTCAACGACTATTAGTAAAGTGAGGGTAGTTGGGTCGAACGTCGTATAAACAGCGTCCGAGCCCCTAGGCACGATCCGTACGATTGCGCCACGAGACAAAGGAACGCGGCAATTTATAATATGCGACAGCTAAGCATGTTCGGACAGGAAACAGTGACAACTAAAATGACAACTATTCATCCACATAAATATCAAATCAGAAGTTACGTCTAACACGGCCATACTGACAATCGTACGTCCTCGTACGCCTATTCTCGTATTACAACACTACGGTAGTTCATCTCGGGATTACACAACCATCCTGCCTCGGCCAGACTGACCTGACAGAACAATAACCACGTCCACATGACATAGACACTCCATTCGCGTATCTTGGTATATCTACGCTCGTTCGACTAGTGAAATACATCACTACGATACGCCAGCGACTAGATAATACCTCAACGCCAGGGTTTGACTAGCGATTTGGATCACTACACACAATTCCTTCGATGAACTACATTCCCGTTACAATAATCCACGTAACAAATTTTTACTTCACACAACGCACGAAAAAACACAAACGCCAGTATGCCGTTACAAAACTCAAAACAATTAACAAGTGTAGGCTTGAATTCTATCCCACTTCTGATATAAGAAATAACAAGCGAGGCCGGGTTAAATATTAGTTTGAAATGTAATTAGAATGTACTGCGATTCTACACCGCTACCTAATTGATGTAGGTAGTTGATAACAAAACGCAGCTAGTCAACGACTATTAGTAAAGTGAGGGTAGTTGGGTCGAACGTCGTATAAACAGCGTCCGAGCCCCTAGGCACGATCCGTACGATTGCGCCACGAGACAAAGGAACGCGGCAATTTATAATATGCGACAGCTAAGCATGTTCGGACAGGAAACAGTGACAACTAAAATGACAACTATTCATCCACATAAATATCAAATCAGAAGTTACGTCTAACATATGTATTAATTTTTTTTTCATTAGGTATTTCCATTGAGATAATATTACTACGTATGGAGGAGACACCACGAACAAAATCTGTGCGCCATTTTTTTGCTCTAACTAAGTTTTAAAAATTACCGATGAAAAGTTATGTTAGTCACTTTTCCGTATTATTTGTGCAATATCGTAACACACACGAAGGCATATTTGATGCGTTTCACTTTAAAACAAATAAAAAATGAGCGTGTAGTTAAGCCATATGGCTTATGTTGAGCGGAACATAAGTGATGTAGGCGGTGTCGTCTCCATATGTATATCTTAATGGGTATTTCACCTCTTTCCTGTTTTTTTTGTAATTATAGAAACGGGAATAGCGTATTCCTTCTTATTGAAAAGATGACAAACTTTTTGTTTTAGAGGGGAGCAGAAATCGGTCAGAGGATTGGCCTGTCGCAAAAGGACACGCAAAAGCTAAATAAAATGTACTGTGATGCGGACTCCGATAAATTTTTAGATAGCGATTCTTCAAAATCTCGTCCGGCCGCGAAGAAACCTAACAAAAACAAACCTTTCGAAGGACGAGGAATAGGATATCATCAAGGTAAAGCCGTCGCTATAAAGCTACCCGCTGCACAAACATATAATTTGCATGACTTTTCCAACATTGATAAGTTTAATGATTTTAGTAAAACGAAAGAAAGTGTGCCTCCAATGTTTGTTCATGGATTTGGAGTTGTTAAGGAAATAAATAATTTATACGCTGTACCTCACTACACCGATAATGAAGAAAATACTCCTAGTGGAATGCTTGTTGTTAGAGGAAACAAGGATGAAAATGAATACATCGATGGTGTATATAAGTTTTCTGGTAAAATTAGGAATAATATGGATCCATCGGATGCTCGTAAATTAGATTACGGACGCAGTACAGTACCATTAAATCCGCATGAGTATGTCATACCGGGTGCAATGCAATACCACGATGTCTACCAACCATACACAGTTAAGCATTTAAATAATGGACGGGAAACATTCCCTAAGAATATCCTTCAAAAATCACAGGAAGGCACTGAATATACAGATAAGCAACAAGAAGACTATGTAAATAATTATCCAAAAGATCGCGATTTGATTCAACACATAAAACAGAAATATAATGAAAATATATATCAACATGATCAAGAAAACATTCATGCATTGCAGTCTCCACGAGGCAAAAGTCCATATTTTGATAACACTGGAAAGTTAGAAAACTACGATGATGATAATTATAGTTATGGACATAAGGGGGGCTACGATCCCTACGATAATGTTGCAGTCACACCAAACTTAAATATATTATATAATTCCAAAGAGTCTCAGCTGCCATCGCAAACAAAATGGTTAAATTCTAACACGAAGTTTCAGCAACTATATCATCCGTATGGTAAAGAAATACATTTTGATGACAGATAATACCTATCGTTAACAATTAACTAAGTATATTTTTGTATAAGTTTTAGTAATTAAGTTCGTGTATAAAAAATAAATGTAAATTAATATGAAGAAAAAAATGTTTCATTTCTGTACACAATCAAGACACAAATGTTTCAGTGAAATGAAGATTTAAATGAAAAATTTAATTGAAATGAAATGAAATTATTCGGTAATATCATTATGCTTACAATATTTAATAGAAAAAAAAAAAAAATGTGTGCGTGTACAAGTGTAGGTACACACTACACACGTAAGAAGTGAATCTTATTTTTCTAAAAATAATTTATTATATGCAACTTTACAGAAATACGTCGAATGACGCGTGGTAGGGATAAGAAAAATATGGCGCGTAACGGAAAAATGTCACGCGTAACGAAAAAATGTTACACAAAATTTTTTTCCAACCCCGATGAAGAAGTTTCACTTCAAAACCATTTAAATATTTAACTTTTATAGCATTCAAAGTAGGCACTCAAAATCGAAACAAATTCTATTGCTGACGCTGAATTCTGGATGGCCGACAGGTAAGGCGTTGCCTGTGTACGGCGAAAGACACGGGTTCGAATCCCTCCTTATTCAAAATTTTTTCTCAATCAAAACGTGATCAAAACATATCAGAACCAAAAAACGTAAACGTCTTTGATCAAAACTGATAACCATAAAAAAGTTGAAATGTCAATCGACATAATATGACAATGTCAAATTGACTACGTCAAGTGTCATTTATATGTCAATCTCAGTGTCATTTGTAAATTGTAATAAAAAATATAATAATAAAACAAACACTGATTATTAAGTCACTTTACATTGCGAAAACAGGAAATTAAAATGGAAATATCTTCAAGTGACTGACTGGAAAATTATCATAAGAATTGTATTGAACCAGGATCTAAATAGACCAGGTAGAGCTGCAATGGTGCATATGAAAAGGTGACATTTTGAGTAATTTTTCAATTTAATTTAATTACATGGGTTGCGCTGCTTCGGGCGTTAGCCGAACGATAATGTTATTTAATAAAAGCGCACACAATTCACAAGATTCCAGGGCTGTATTGGAAAGAAAATTGTATTTAGCTAAGGAATCGCCTGAACCTGATTTTGATTTATCAGGATGTAGCCTTCGACAGCTGCCTTCTGGAATATTTTCAATATGCAAAGTATTTCGAAAAGATTTTCTCTATTTACAAAATAACAGACTGAAATCTTTAAATGAAGGAGGGCAACTTTCTGATTTATATTTGATCAAAGCTTTAAATATTAGCAACAACTGTTTTACACATTTACCGAAGAATATTCGTTTTCTTACAAGTCTTACTGAACTCCATCTTAACAATAACCTGTTTGAGCAAATACCAGATGAAATTAAATTCCTAACAGCACTCAAAATATTAGATTTGTCAGCAAATAAACTGAAAGTGTTAAACCCCAGTCTTGGTCATTTAAAGTGTTTAAGAAAATTAAATATTACTGAAAATAAGGATTTAAATGAAATATGTGTGGAGCTTTGTCATGCCACAAATTTGATATCAATTGAATTGGATTACAATCAATATGTTGTGCCTCCTGCTGCAGTAGCTATAAAAGGCACAGAAGAGATAATGAAGTTCCTTTGTAAGGAGGCAAATGTTGAGTATATCCCACCATTACCTATAGAGGCAGATGTTTCAACAGTAGATAGTGGTAATAAATTACCCGACCCTTTTTCAAAACAAAAAATAACATGGGAGGAACAAAAAGAAGCTATGAAAAACAGTGAAAAGAAAATCCATAAAGCTAATCAACAGCAAAGAGAAAGAGTTTTGTCAAATCTTTTAAAAGATCAGATCAGTTTAGATATAGAAATAGCAAGAGTTCAAGAATATAAAGAAATAGAAAGGCAGAAACTCATTCAGACAATACAAAGTGAAGAAAAAGACATTGAATGTTTAATAAATAATTTTATGGCATATGATAGATGTAAACCTGAAGTTATTCAACAACAACTTGCTCATGAACAGTTGGAACATGATCGTTTATTGGAAATAACAAGACAAAATTATGATAATATAAAAAAATGTGATATTTTAAAAGCAATGGAAAATCTTTTAGAAGATAACTATTCCATGAGTAAACATAAGATGTTTTATAAGGATAATTTAAATAATATAAAACAAAGTCTTTTACATCAGGAGACCGATCTTGACGGGAAATTATCTGAGTTGTTGAGTGCTAAGGACCAGTCTAGAGAAGTTCTTGTGCAGCAGCTTTTGGAAGATCAAGATGTACAAAAAGCAATGGTATCTTCCTTGCTTGACCAGGTAGATGCAAGAAGTTGGAGTCTCAATCAAGAAATATCTTTTATTTCATCTCATTTAGCAAGACTGAGTGTTATCGAACAAGAAAAGAAAAAAATGCATGTAATGTACAACTATAATGAACTTCTTAATCAAAGAATACAGTTGGTTAATTTGTTAGATGATCTGTTTGACCAAAGAAATAAAAGAAGAAAACAGTTATTGGAGACTTTGAATGAGGCAGAAAATGAAAGTGATTATAAGACAGACTTTTGGCTGAGGAGTTATCAAAAGCTGTTAGATACTGCTCCAAGATCTTTGCTCAGTGTCGGCAAGACATTAGATCCAGTTTTGGCTAACTACCTTTTACAGGAGGGTGTAATTCATTGTTTACCATTTTTGGTGCAATTCATATTTTCTGATAAGTCTTTGTTAAATATTACCCAAGAAGATTTGCTAAAGTGTGGTGTATCATTGAGCACTGATCGAGAGAATATATTGAAAACCATACAAATGTATTCTGACTTCAAGAATGAGAACTGCGATATGCCTCAGACTGTAGCAGGGGCAAGCGCTCCCCCTGCTGATGATAATGCTCATTTGGGGGTTCTTGATTCGGATGCAAGTTTGAATGATGATGGGGAGTGCGTTATATGCATGGAAAGTAAGTCCCAAGTTGTATTTGTGCCTTGTGGTCATATGTGTTGCTGTGAGACATGTTCTCATAAAGAAATTAGTACATGTCCAATGTGCAGAACACATATAGAGAGAATTATTAAAGTTGTAGTGTCATAGGTCATTTACACTTTTCCATGGATATTGCATGCTATGTTATTAATTTCATAGTTAAGTGTTATAATCACTATTCAAAATGTTTATTATTTTTATATATTTTCTCATTATATCACTTTTAAAGGTTATTTTCATAAAAGTGTGTTGTGGCTGTGAAGGACTATGAAAATTCATAACAAAATTATCTCACATTTCTAAGTCATTTTTCTTTTTTAAAATTGTTTATAGTTTCAAATCATTAAGTTATGTTATGTACCTATTAAACATGAAAATGATTTACAGAAAGAGATGTTTCAAAGTCAAGAAGTGTTTATTATGACTAATGACACCACCTGGTGTAGACAATTTATAATTTAAGTATTAAAAAATTGAGTCAATGTTAATCTTCCAATTCTGTAAATCAAGAAATATTAAAATATTATTTTTTATATTTAAATAGGTATGTATATTAATTAACACATTAAATTTATTAACATTATTAAATACATACACTATACACATTAACATTATTAAATAACATAATTTCTATAAAAAAGCACTTTTAATTTTTAACTTTGATATTGTTTATTTATATTTTGTGAAAAGCGCTACATTACAGGTGACCTGGCGATAAGCAGATTTATAATAACTTTCATCTTAAGTAATGTATTTTTCTTTAAAATTTTGTGTATAGCCTCTTTAGCTTCCTTGTAACCCTATTTATTAAAAGGCATAATTTATAAAATACTTCTGACTACGCTTCTGATATTCTCACCTTTTAAGTACCTATGTATACATTCTAGAGTAATATAGGTATGTTTGTTATTTAAAATCATTTAAATATTATAGTACTGTGATTTAGTCAAGGTTTATATTCACATGCACAATTTTGATATATACATACATACATGTTATCCAAAAAATAAGTACATTTATGAATTGATAATAATATTATAATAATTGTAATCTATATTATGCAAATTAAACCATAAGTACATAATTTTAAGGTGACAGTTGCACTGCCTTCAAATTCTATTTTGGTGATTATTATGTGTGTGAAATGAGTCTTTATTATCTGGGATTTGCAAACACAGGAGGCTTCGCATCACATGCCATTAATGTGCTCAATTAAACAATAAGTAACACTGGCATTTTAACTGAAATAAAAAATAAATAAAAATTTTCTGCACTGTTAAGTGTGTTTTGAATTTTGATGTTTACCTACAGTTTATGTCTTTGTTATTCTGTTCCCTGTCCAAATTAACTCTCCAATCCTCCATCTTGGGTTTTCAATGTATTTAATAAATTATTTAATGCACAAATGTCGTTTTATTAATTATTTATTCACCTTCAACTCCATTATCGATAACAACGCAATTAAGATCATAAGATGGTAGGAAGCAGAATATTAACTACTCATAGTTTCACCCAAATGTCGCTTAGATGTCGCTATGATGACAATACGGCACAATACGGCTTGCATACTATACATTATAAAAGCTTATTATAAACTTTAAGAAAAGCAATTATCTAGACAAAAAATGTGAGTTTTATTTGTTACATCACAGAGCAAGTAATATGTTACATCTGTATTATAAATTGGGTTGTTGAGGAAGTGATTATGAGGAAGAGGAGGAGGAAGAGGAATTTTCACACACAAATTTAGAGGATGCGGATGAGGAAACGGAAGAGGAAGCGGATGAGGATGAGGATGATAGGAAATTATAATCAAAATTAAAAAACAAAAACTTTTAAAATTAAAAATTAAAACAAAAGCCATTCTCCTGTCTCTACATATTGATGTTTAAGGTTAGGGGAGGTTAGCTAGCCCGATCGCGTATTTACAAAGCCTGTAAGTACTATAGTAGTACATAGTATACTATTTGAGTTACGAGCCGGACTCAGATGAGCTTTTGTTTATGCATATTACTCGAAAAAACCCACAGAAAAAACCTAATCTATATCAGTGCCAGAAGCGACATTAGGCGATTTCCACAAAAAAAAAACTAACTGGTAGATATTATTATGTAAGCTTAAACAACTTGTTTATTTTTTATTTTAAAATGACTTTTGACAAACATTATTTGGTAAAATATGTTTCTTCTGAGTATGAGAGAAAATGTTATATTATTATGTTTAGAGATAAGTGTTAGGCGCAGATATAAATATGGCGGTAGGTATAACTCTACTCTTGTTCGTTACTAGAGTCCGACTCGTAACTCAAATAGGTACATAGTTTAAATAGGCTTTGTAAATTTGCCGCCCGATCGGATCAGCATCCTCATAAATCTTCTTATCTATAAAAATGAATCGCAAAATGTGTTGGTAAGCGCATAACTCGAGAACGGCTGAACCGATTTCGATAATTCTTTTTTTATTATATTCCTTGAAGTACGAGGATGGTTTTTACGTAGAGAAAACGTAAATATGTACCACGGGCGAAGCCGGGGCGGACCGCTAGTATCCTCTAAATTTTGAGGGAGCGATAGCGGAAGAGGATTTTTTTATTTTCATTTTCGAGGATGCGGTAACGGTAGAGGAACCCAAAATATTGCGGAACTTCCGCATTATGAGGAAGCGGAAGAGGAATCCTGAACAACCCTAATTATAAAATATTTTATTTGAGTAGACACCGTATGTTCAACCAAATGCATAGAAATTTTATTATAATACTAGCGGTCCGCCCCGGCTTCGCCCGTGGTACATATGAAAAATAGATGTTGGCCGATTCTCAGACTTAGGTACCCGATATGCACAGAAAATTTCATGAGAATCGGTCCACCCGTTTCGGAGGAGTATGCAGACTAAAATTGTGACACGAGAATTTTATATATAAGAATTATTTACATTATCCACGTGAACCTAATTCGTAAGAGAAGACAACTATTTATTATTGATTGAACAATATTAGTGCACACTGAAAAAATATACCTAGTTCCTACTTCTATTTTACTACGATTTTATTATGAGTCCCTTACGTTTATAAGGCGATGGCGTAACAGGAAAAAACAACTTAGCGCTAACGAGAATACTCTGAATATAAGCTCATCAAGTCATAGGTAGGAGGTGTGGATTACCATATTATGCCTATTTCGCTAACTTTAGATTTATATCTAAAGGTTTGTTTATTTTTGTTGAACTAAAGGTAACTATGCCTACTTTCAGCGCGTTTGCGTGAGTAGATACCTACTGATACAAATTCAGAGAATTTGAATTGAAAATGTGTTTCGTCACTTCTTTATTTTATATTTTAGGCTTCGAATATTTCATCTACTTCTACATATCTTTCTGAATTCTGAGTTCTTAGTCCATAATACGACAGTAGTCAGTAGGTATCCATTGATGAAAAATATTCACCTAGGTACTTCTTTAATATGCATCTATCTAAATTGGAATTGTTGTTATGTAACAAAGCTTAATGATGACTAACACAAGCCAATAAATTCAACTGAATGGCGAATTAAATAAAACAGTAAGTAAAAAGCAATTTCGTTCTCTTTTACCTGTATAGCCAATTAAGAGGACTTGTATCGGGGCCTCATGAATATGTATCTTTTGTTCCCATAGATTTGCTCTATAAAGCTTTCTTCGTTTAAGGCATTAAGCGGCTGAGAAAAAAGATACGCAATCATTTATTCGTTTAGAAAAGGTTTGTTTGTAGAACGGAGCCTCCTTTTTTGTAGTAGGTAGGATAAAAATTTGTGGAAATTGTTAAAATTTGTCAGTCAGACGTTGTGCATTATTTTCGATTGATTTTTTATACGTTTATATTCATATAAAAGTTAATTTACACACTTCTAAAAAAATAAAAACTAAATTTCAAATAATTAAATAATTCTTTTTTCTTTGAACAGATGAAACAGCATCACGAAGAATGTCTAATTTAATTTGCTATTCGAAATATAGACTTTGTTTTTGAAGCAGCCTTTGGATTTTAGTAGGTGTCGAATAGGGAATTATATTTTATGGTTAGTTTCATGTAGAATCATACCTGGGTACTAGGTAGGCACCTATATCTTAGTTGTAGGTTCTTGACTTCTTGGTACTTATATTATATGCACTTATATTTCATAATTGAAATTATTATTTTGAAAAAAGAGACAAGCCGTTTGTTTCCAGCGCAGGTTATAATAAAAAGTGTTGTAGAGTTGTCTGAAATCGTATATATACGAGTATGTATCTAATTAATTGGTAGAATATTATTTTTGATACAACCCATAAAAATATATTCATTTGAACCGGCACTTTTCTCATCCCTTGAATCTCTTAGTTTTCTCTGCCGGCGACGTTTATCTTTCACACTTGATAGGTAACTACGTCGCACTTTCTAGATTCCTATTTAATAAAAGAAAAGAAAATAAGGTAAGTATGTTTAATTCAAAGAAGATTGGAAATTCCGTAACGGTTCACATAAAATATAGCAAGGGGCCTACGAACCAATCACGTTCATCTTCGTCACCGTCAGCAATTGCTGACTCAGATTACAAATGCTTTTAGATAATTACGTGTCTGTATCAAAGAGGAGGAAAAATTTCGTGGAGCTAATTTAATGTCGATCTACACTGTTCCTACTTACATTTGAGAGGAATTTCTCTCATTTGTAGGTTAATACGTATTAAACCGAATACATAGTAGTTACATGCGAGCAAATCAATTAAGTATATCATATATCTTATTGTGTAGGTCATGTCACAAACAATACCTAATCATGTAAACTACGTACATTGTTTACTTAGTTATTTCTCTGTTACCTACTAGGTTAATAACAACATAAATTTCAAATAAATTATTAGGTATCGATTTGTATTCCCAACGAAAACACGAAGAAATATCGTCAAGTATTTATTCGCATACGTGTGTTTTTGGGTAAACTAACAAAGTGATGAAAGAGAGACCATCAGATAATTGGTTTCCTTTGATATAGAGCCCTATTTGGACAGGAATATAAAATAGCTCTTCCAAAATCGAAACAACATTCATTTGTATCATTCATATTCCTTTGAGGTCGTAACGTAAGACCAAATTTTTATTATAATTTGATTTCGCTTACATTTCAAATATCATTATCAGTCCATTTTATACCTACATAATGAAAAAATACTTTACGATGACGAGACTGCGTTCTGAAGGCGAATTTTCCAAGGAAGCGATATCTGCCATTCAACCTGATTTAAAGATTAAAAACAAATATTTCGATAACAACATAAAATAAAGAGATAATTATCCAAATATACAATACTAACTTTCCGCCAGCGGCTTCGCCCGCGTAGTCAAAGAGAAACCCGCATAGTTCCCGTTCCCGTGGGATTTCCGGGATAAAACCTATCCTATGTCCTCCCTCAGGTCTCAAGCTATCTTTGTACCAAATTTTAAGTAAATTCATGCAGTACTTTATGTGATTAGCCCGGACATACATACAGACAGAAATTCTAAAAACTGTATTTTTGGTTTACGTATCTATTGTAGGTCACGACTCAAGGAATATTTAAATAAAATATTCAATGATCTTGCAGTTTTGACTTTCCAACGTTACTATTATATTATGTAGATAGAAGATGTTTAGATAGAAGAGAGATAAAACATCCGCTTCCGCCTACCGAATATGCATCGGTTTTGGGACTTCTAAACTTCCGCCGAATTACGTTAAACAATGAATCAATCATTGTTCGCGTAGCCTCATAATGAACAAGAGTTAGGAAAACGATCGTGCTGACGTCTAATCCATTCAATTAGTTTGAGATTAGAAGATTATCTGCATTATCTGAGTTAGCGATAGTTTGGAATTCGCTAAGACAAAGCGCAACTCGGTTCCATTTCCCGTGAGAGACTAATACGTTTTAAGTGATTAGTTCCTATCATATTGATATTATTATTGCCAGAAGACATTGGATTGTGATTTATATTCGACTATTCAAATATCTTACTCATGAAAAGTAATGGTGACAATGGATAGGTATTGTTAAAAGAGGTCTAATATTACTATCACTGAAATTTTATAGGCATAATTGTACTGTTGTTGGTGCTTGATAGGTATACACATGGTATGCACTCAAAATAATCCCATACATAACATTGCCATTAATTTGAAGTTGCGGGAAAATACATTATAGCTTATAATAATATGTTAGGTAACTCATCTAATTACTGGTATGAATTGTAGCGCGCAAGGGAAGTAGGTAAGCTTTGTTGTTATTATATAACGTAGCTATGTCATGTAGTTCCGTAGGCGTAGGCGTAGCTTAAGTGTTAAAAGCTTATATAAATAACTAGCTGTGCCACGCGGTCTCACCCGCGGACATGACAAAAACAAAAGATTGATAAGAATACTAAGAAAAATGAACTTTCCAAAATCGAAAAAAATATATTTTGCTTCCATTAGATAATGAGTAAACCTACCAATAGTTGCAGTTTTATTTTATATATGTGCATGATATATTTTTATTTTTTTCTAAACCTAATATGCAATGTAATGAGAAATACAGTTATTAGCACACCTTTTTTATAATTTTCCTAAGCTTTTGTGAAATAAACTACGTCTAATTTTACTAAATTTTTTTGTAATCAATTTATTATTTGGATATATTCACTGACTAATTCAAATTTGTATTACAATAAGTTTTACGTACAGCCTGCTGTTGCCACAAGATTTCACTCTGAAGTATAAGAGCGCATTAGATATTTCAATATTTGTTAAGCACTCTAGCATTTCGCACAAGTACCTACATGTGGATGCTTACAGCATCTTCGGACATAAAATCTTGTATCCCTGTATGCGAGTGTGTCATCTCGATACCTAGTTGAAGAGATGAACTATTTTATATTAAAATGTGTTCAATATTATTTCGATCCAAAATTAAATTTTATTCTTGTTCTAATGTTCAAACTTTTGAAATATTACAACTTATTACAAGCTCTATTAAGATTCGGAAGGCGAGAACATTTATAGGCCGCGTTCGAAGAGATTTCGGCGAGTAATTGATATCAATTAGGGTTGCGCTGGCGGCGGTACTCGCTAACAATGGGCTATCTCGGCCAAGGAATAGCCCCGCTGAATTCGCTTTCACTCTCCGAGATTGTCCTTCTGATAAATTGTTTTCAACAAATTCAGAGGCTTCAACGAGACGCATGATAAATTTCTCTATCCGTTTCCAATTACCTCGATAGCAGATTAATTAGTGTACCTAATAATGACCTAATACGTATTAGTGTTCATACGCATATTTTTCTTTTAAATTTATAATTATTTTAATAATTTTCGGTAGAAATATCCAGTAATGTGAAATAAATGTCTATACATTTTATTTTAACAGTCGTTTGTTGTTATTCGGCAAGTATTCGGACTCAATGAAACATGTTCTAAACAACATAGATAGAGTCCATAGTATGGGAAGCGGGTTGCGGGTGCGGGAGCTGTTTCGTTTGAAACCTTAGAAATACTTTGAATGAGCCGAGTAAATGTAACAATTCCAGCTATTTAAATTAACAATTTTAAACCATTTTGTTAAAATTGCCTGTTAAAATATGCATAAAGCAAAGCGTTGATCATACTTAAGTGATGGAGATTTAAGGGGCGGAAGGCATTGTGAATGTGGAGCTCGAGTTGAGAGTTTTAACGGCCGGGGACTTAGTAAACTGGCCTCAAAGCTTCTTACATAATCTCACAACTTTTGAAATATTTGCCATTACTTTTGATCTTTTCCTGTAAAATTAGTAAATGCTTTTTACCATTTTACTCGAATTATTTTAAAATTTTCTTTAAATCTACTCTCATTTTAAGTTATTTAAAGTTATGTGATTATAATTACTAGTCAAAAGTTTTCAAATTTGATTTACAAATCCCCTTTACATTAATTAAATTGCTTACTTAATACCCCTGTAAGAGTTATTTTATTTCACAGGTCGAAATTGCATTAATATCCATTACTAATAGCTTCAATAACAGCGTTATTTAAAAAATATTTCAATAACAATACAACTCTCATACGGCTCAAATAAAGCCTGTACACTTAAAGTTAATGCAGGGTTTGTGTTCACGTTAAATATATAAACATAAAACGAAATAGCCGGGGACAAAATGTTTATGACCGTACACTTTATGTTATATTATAAGAACTGTGGATCTGTGAGAAGGTCGTTGGTAACTTTCTTTTGACAAGTTCTCTCGATACTCGCTCCAGGCACTGTTTCCATCAAAAGTTGCTGAAATATTTCGTACGCGATAATTTTAAATGTCAAAGTTTTCGAGCGATCCTGTGATTGCTCTTCGCGACAATCTGTCACTTTGTTTATCCTCGACTTTCGTGAATTAAGTTGATCTCGGGAACTTTCAAGAATTACGATCATAAGAAAACATTGGATCTCGATTACCTTTACATTGTTTTCCACTTTTCCGCTTTTTCTATCAAACTAAGTTATTTTTCTTGTTTTCATTTCTTTTAAACGAATGTAGAGCTACTCTATACTTGTGCTATTTAATAATTGCATCATTCGAAATCACGTAGGCTATTCAGTCGAATGATCATGCTTTCAGGGAATAATAAAATATAATTGGAATGATAATGACGCCAACGCAGTCCAATAAACTGTAATTTCAGCGCAGATGCTGCCAGTAATGACGGCATTAATCCAAATGATGGCCGTCACGACGATGGTGTGCTTAAATGAAATGGTTTCGGTTCATTAATCAGGCTATCATTTCATTAGTGTTTATCATTAGTACAGTCACTAGTCCATTACCTGCATATAGACAACTTTGTAGACAGGAATTTGCCATTATAATTTGGAAACAATTTTTATTAGATAAACGATAACAATACACAAGAGATGAATTCTTGAATTGATATTTAAATTATTATGATCTCAATTTATCGGTCAAAAGTAAAAGTTAAATAAGAAATGATCTGAAACATATAAATGTGAAATTTTTGGTTAGGTTACAATTAATAACTTTTAAATGTAAAGTACAGGTTTTTATTGCTTATTTTGGCACATCTAAATAATATTTCCCACGCGCGGTAGAATCGCAGGGTGATCCCATATATTGGATATCGTTACATTTCCGTTTCTTGAAGTCGTCATAGGAGGCACATCGATGTGATACAAATATTTGAGAATTTATGGATTCCCCATAATACACCCAGGCACAATTATGGTCTGAGACAACTAAAAACAACAAAAAAATCAATGACATGTTAAATTATTAATTTGCAAGTCGCAACCTGAAAAAAATGATACTCGAAATAAGAATACATAATATAGCTGCTTGAATTAGATATTATTCTTTATGTAGTAATAATTTGTAATATATGTATAAGGAACGTTATCTGTTTGCTGAGGAGGCTATCCTGTTAGATAAAGGTAGGCTGTTGTTTGATCTGACAGCTGTTCTGAAGCCTTCGTCTGAACCCCGAATTACTATGGACGTTTATCGTGTATGTTTATATTGTTGAAATTATATGTGCTTACAATTTACATATTGTTTGATAGTGCAGAAATCGAGAAAGTTTACACTTCACTAATATTTTTTGGTATATTTTAGAAGTTACCTTACCTTTACAAAATTTTATTAATTCGATATTTCCCAAGGTACCTATAGATTATTAATGTGAAAATTTGTGATATATTTTGCTAAAACTATTACTTACAATTCAAGTCAGGGTGTCTACAATGATACTGCTTAAGACCACCATTTGGGTAAAAATCGGCGTGTCCTATATCTCGGATAAATCCAAAAACGCCAAGATTTGTGTGAATAATGTCGACGAAATAGGCATCATTTTTGCTAATTGCACTGAATACCCTCGGATGTTCAAACAATGGACGAGCGGGGTCCAGTCCTGAAATTAATCAATTTTCATAATATGCTTTTCATAATAGAATATTCTGTAATGCTGGTATGTTTTCCGAGCGAAATTGTTACACAAATATGCAAGTATAAAATGGTGAATACAAAGAATTTGTTTCATCAAGTTTATAATCGACGATAATCGGTTTCGTTTGTTTATTTAGCTATATCATACTCGTTCTATATACATAATATTATGAAATGCATCATAATTTAGTCGGTTAATTAATAAATCTTTAATTATTCTATGTAGGTAATTATACAAACAACTTATTGTTTTCTTTATGAATTGCTGCTGAAAACAGAACTCACCTGTTATTCGAGGGACAATCACTTTATGTCGCATCAGAGCATTTCCAGCCCTTCCAACAACGTGAGCTCCTAAACTGTGCCCAATTAAATGCAAATCATTTATATCGAAATCGTATTCCTTTATAAGAGTGAGCACCATGTCTTTTATCTGAGAAACAATCAAGTTAAATGCGTACAATACGATTTTATCATTGTCTCCTTCAAATTAGCTAGGCACTAAACTTGAACAAATTGTCGTATTATGCTTCAGTAGGTAGCTATTTGGTTCTTACAATACAGAGCTAATTTACATTTCTGTAAGGGAGTCTAATTGATTAGCTGGATTTTGAAAAAAAAAAGTACTTAATAATGCCCCCTGTAATTTGAATGTAATATAGAAAAGACATACTTAGGCATATTTCTGTAGAAACATATCTGTTCTGTAATGATAAGTACCTAAATCTAAAATACAACATACAATAATATTATCTTACATCTTCACCGACAAGAGCGGTCATAAAAGAAGCCATCAAATAAGGTGTTCTAGAAGCGAGATGCCAGTCAACAACGATCACGTTCACATCCATTCTTTTCAAATATTCGTTTTTAATATATTGTACAGATTGTGAATGTCCACTGTTAACCCATCCATGAGTTATCATTATAAGGGGCTTATCGGCTTTAAAGTGTGTCCTGTTATTTGGTCTGCGATCGATGAACAGTTCTTCATGAATGTGCTTGTTATGTCTAAAAATAATTAACGCGTTATACGGTGCGACGTTTAATACGGAACACCTTATTTATTAATTGCTGTAGGTACCTAGTGTAGAGCCAAAATCTGGTTTTCCTTCTATAAAAACTCGCATCTCTGGATAGTTGGTCTAATATTTCATTATTTATATTCAAGTCGATGAACTGAAGTGCACCATGCTCATCAGGAAATACAGTCCAATCGATACCAATTTGTCCATTTGGCACGAATGCATGGATAACTGTAAAGGTGAATGTTACAAATTAATCAAATATATTAATCATGTAGTAAAAATAAAAACAAAGAATATAATTTCTGCGTGTAATGTTTTTTCATCTTGTAATGTTTTAATTATAATGTATCCATCCAGGTGTGTGAATGTACTCCATTTTATTAGAAGTCTGCTCACTCATAACAATGGATAAATAAAAGAAACATAGTGTGTTCTTATATCAAGAATAAATACATTATAGAATACGTATACTTGCAGTGTATAATTCCACAAATATGAAATATAATTAGAAGCATTGTTCTTGGGACAAATACAGAACTAAGCATTGCAGGATTCCATTGTTTTTGTTATATTTAAGTGAAAATAGAAACTAATTTTACGGATTATGTTATTTTTAACTAAGATTATTCGGTGTTAATAAACACGGTAGAAAATTAATCGATTTAACTTTCAATTCCTTCATGCTATTCTCGCTTATCTTGCTTGAAATTATGAATGTGTTTAATTGATTATAACAATATAAAGGTATAATAATATGTTTTCTATAAGTCTTTAAGTCCTCAATTGATTGATATAGGTATTGTTTTCATATAACGAATGCATTATCTAAGAAGAAGCAAAATTAAGGATAGGTTTAAGTTTTAAATAGGACACTGAATTAAAATATTTATGCTACATAATCCAAAGTAAAACCCACGTTGAGCAAACATACGATGTGGATGAATAATAAGTTATTTTGTATGAATGACTGTAATTTGTGGTCAGGACGGGCACGCAGGAAACATTAATATCAACCGTAGAAAAAGATACGAAATTGAACTCTTAAAGGAAAAAGGAAATGTTATGGGAATTTTCCATGACGATACGAAATATTTACGTTGTTTAATAACGTTGATGGTGGATTGAGGGTTTGTACTATTGACGTACATTTTACGAATCAGAGGAAAAACACTTTTACCGTAGATGAATTTTATTATAATTTACTTGGTACAATGTTAAGCCATATATGTTTTTGATAGATGTTCAGATAAATAAAAATATAATATTAATATATGAGGAAGACAATTTTATATCAATGAGGAGAATATACAGAAAAGTTCAGAAAGCACTCTTATGGAACCGAAACATTAATGATGTAATAAGAACGTATAATTAAAAAAAAAAAAACCAGTGTCGATAGATTCATTTCCCATTACGACGGATACAGAATGCAGCCATATAACATCTATCCTCATTGCAAGTTCAATTTGAAAGGTAGTGGAAAAATGGCAGCCTCGGTCAGCCGCCAATTGCGAGTAACGGCTACATCAATAATGTCGACTACGGATGGAGCTTGAACGTTCATCGATTAAATCTTTGTTGCATTGCTTTGTAATGACAGTTAAGTAGGACAACGTTTATATTGCAGAAGTTCGGTGTAAATATTCAATGTGAGTCTGCCAACTAACTTGGAAGAGGCTTCATTTTGAGACAGATACCCGTAAATTGTGTTCATTTGTAACATCAAAATTTTCAAGCAAAACCTGGTAAAATACATACCATATATAGTAACACTAATAAGATGATTAGTACTATTTACTTCCAGTGTACATTGTAGCTGAAATTGGAGAAATATTACTGTTCCCATAAGATAGAGTTTCATTAAATTAACTAGTTAGTATGAGTGTGTTCCGCTGAATCACCTTTATTCTACGGTCAGATATTTGGCAAACGGGTCTTCTTGTACAAGGGCCTTAATGAAAGAATACATTAATTACGCTCGAAAGATAAAGGGGATTTTGTAGAATTTATTTTCCCATAAAAATCGGAAAGGTCTCGAGGCTAGATTAATAGCATCGTCACGTGGCCAACCCTTTCTTTAAGAGCCTACGCTAATTAAGAAGTTTCAACCTCGATCGATGTAAATTTTGTTACTTCAAGCTCGCCAAAGAAAGTTTGACGTTTCAAATTTAATTAGTTTAATGGCGAATTGGATTTTAAATTTTATAGGAAGTAATATTTGTCACCGTCAATGCTCTGTAATTATGATTGAAAGTTAACAATTCTAGGTAATTATATACCGTTCTTATTCAGTTAGGTAAAGATGGAAGGAAAGTGGAAACACTCTGTTGTGCAATACAAGTTTGTAATGAATTGTTGATTAGTTAAGAGCTCCTCTGAAAGTAGCTTCTATAATTAGGTTAGATGGTGGACGTATTGCATACTAAGAAAGATGAAGATGTTTGTTCTACGGTACTTCCTTTGCGGAATTAGTATAGTATAATATTATCTGTGGCCTTTTTGAATCAATAACAATGAAGTTAACTGAAAGAGTAAGCAAAAAATAGTAAGAATAGTTGTAGATGCCATCTCCTTATTAAAGTATACTTGTTTTATTTGCGCAATAGAGAAGTTATTTTACTTATACGTACTTTTTTATTTTTAGAAATGATAATTTCTAAATCGAATCGGTTATATAAACCATAAATGGGCTTAAAAAACAAACGAGAATATTTCAAGGTTTTTATATTAACCCAAGTCATAAAGGACGTCATCATCATATTTTACTTTTCTCCCATGTCCCAACTGGTGTCGGGACAATCTTGTTTTTTCTTAAAATTTCCATCATGCGTGCTCTCACGACATACGGACACAAGTATATTTATACGATTTCATTTATACAATTTCAATCTTTAATAATGCTGGGTGTTAATTTTGTGACGCCGGTGCATTTAATTTTTCTTTAATCTGTTATAAATCAAAGTCTTTAGTAGCTGTTTAATTTCCATAGTAAATGCTCACACACCTTTACACAAGATGATTTAGTTAAAATTACAAACTACTGAGTATAAATTATTATTACTCACATATTTTGTTAATCGTTTTTGGTATCGTCTTCATACTTACATAATATTTGGTTTAAAGTAGAATATTGTTTGTGCTGACGTAAAAGCCTAAGGATTATTTTCAATAACTCCTGATATCTCACTCGTAAATAAGTATACCTGTTTAAAGCGAAGAGTTCAGCGATTGATTGAGTGGATCGTTTGTCAATGTCATACGCCGTTTCCACAAATAAAGCCGTCCGAGGACACCCTTGTTTTATTAGCCACTTCATTTTAAGATATTGTGGTTATAGCGCCATGCGGCGAAAGAATATAAATTACTTTGTGATGGTGCATTACCTTTGCAGGATATTAAATTTTGTACCATTCGTACTTTAAGTATGTCATTATTACAATCTTTGGGGAGTTTAATTTATGCGTTGATTTATTTTTGATACATTACCTACTGAATTTATAATTCACTTACTTTTATATAAGACTCGTGTATAATCAAAATATGTATAGGTACCTATCTAACGTATTTTGCTAATTTTGATCGAGACTATAAGTCGGTAAGTGGTGATAAGTAGATTATTTGATTATCATTGAACTTAAGTTTTGTTTTCAGAACTTCACGAATTTTAAGCAATTATTTCTTGTCTAGATTCAGAAAATCTTTTCAAATCTCAAGCTTTGTTTATTTTTCCATGTCAAACACACCACATTATGTCGCTTCCAGCTGAAGTTTTGTTTTAATTCCTTTTTAAGATTAGCAAATTTATATCAACAATAACAGGCAACTTGCAGACAACAGACAAAAGAGGATTTCGAAACTCGACAACCTCTCTCACTCTACGTATGGTCTAATAAAATAAAAATTAAAAATAAATTTAGTTCCTATTTTCGAATTGCACTAAACTAGTTTATGTCACGAAATAAACTCCCATTTCAACCGTCCGATTCCGTGGTCTGACTTGTGCAATACTGAGTTTGAAATGTGAGCCGCCGCACGCCTGTTTTGTATCGCGTTTCCAGATGGTTTCATGCTTCTACTTAACTTCAAAAACACATCACACCGAGCGTTTTGTTCCCACAAAGTTTTGCTGAAACTTTAAGTACCCGCTGTGTTCCTGAATATCATTGTCGTCTTTGAAATTAAATTTATATTTATAAATACATCGCACAAAATTCACAAATTAGGTGATATATTACATATTCGAAAACACGTAGGTATAGTTAGTATTATATTTATGTAGGCGTTAAGCTTATGTGGAGTAATAAAGCAGTATGATCAAACGTTATTAAATTAAAAAACAAGAACGAATTTATATTTCTTGAAATACGTAAGTAAGTAATATTTAAAGTATAATTTTCCTGTAATTATAACATCTATTCCTCACTCAGAGTACACGTTTATATCAGGTGAGATTTTAATAAAATATTCACCTGGATGCTGATTTATGAAGGCACAGTGAATGGCAATTTCCTTTACGGAAGTGTTGCTTTGGCAACCGGCTCGTAGTCGCTCGAAACTCGAGTATTTTGAGTATCATTACAGGGAAATTTTGTCGTAATAATAGAAAATTAATACAATCTCAATGTTTAATGAAAATTTTAACGTGACGTAGCACCTCGTTGTTCTGGGTACACAGTAAGACCTCTGTTACTATTACAGTCACGTAGTACTGTGTTTGTGTTTGCATTGGATAAGGATTAATATGGTTCAATTACGAAAAAACAATTCTGCTCATATATTTGTGTGTAAATTTTTTACAGTTATATTCATCACTGGTTGATACTTTTCGTACTAGATAGACTTAAGATTCTATCGTCTTGATTATTAATTTAATTAACCTTAAGACAGATACATTCCTACTATTCCTGCTTTAGGTCCAACGACTCTTTCATTTTCTTTATCATAGGTAAACACTTTTAATTACAAAGTATCATTTTATATGAAATAAAAATTAACTAATTAACACATCGCGGACAAATTATGAGCAACGCTTATAAAGAAATGGTAGAGAAAGGTTTATGAACACATTTTAAATACTATTTATTATTTACTAGTTTGTTCATATTAGTGGTGTTATATCTACTAGCTTAGTATACCATATACGCCAGAGAACTTCTAGAAGGATTATTGATATTGCATGTGTACGTTGCTTAGTGCTCACAAAGCTTGCGACAGTTCTCCAATCCCATTGCAGACTACAATCTTAAGACGTATTACGCCTTAGTTACACAAACCAGAACTAATGACCGACTGAATCTCCTACATATTGCATCGCTTATTAGATAACAGGAGATGGATATAAATGAACATGTATTGTACCTACAATCGTTAGCCATGCCACGCTATGCGGCTTTGTATACCTCTGGCAACTTTCCAAAATTCAAAAATTTATATGGAACGCAATATATTTTCTACATATTCTATGAACTTTTTATATTACATTGTTAACCCTACAGTAGTCGCGTGGTCTGCACGTGTAATCCAGTAATACAAAATTGCAAATTTCTAAAAATCTAATAGCTCCAGTAAGACTTTACACTACTTGAGTCTTTCATATATGTATGAAACGCAATGATCTCTACATTGCTATAAAAAACTACCAATTAAAGAAAGCTTTTCAATGTTGTTTAAATGAATGTCTAATTAATTAGCCTCGTGTTTCGGGGCTCGGCGCTAATCCCAAGTGTAATACCGGCAGAACCGTTGTTAGCGCAGTTTTCCTTAGGATTATTTAAGTCCTTTGTTGTGACATTTTAATAAAGAACTACGGCTCTGTTTTGCTTGGGAAATAATTTTCATGTCGGCTAATGGGTTAAACACGCAGCTAATCTGATTCATTAGCCGTATTTTAAGGAGCCTTAAAATTATAATTAGGTTAGATACAAATGTTTCCATGGAATAAATAAACCTTGTCATTATGTTTTTCTTAAGTATGTAAGTATATATTAATGCTTCACCAATCACCTTATAGTTGATGACGAAATATAGTGCTGAAATGGTTTCTAACCATATCAATAAATAAAATTGGATTGTCTGTTTGTTATCTGTGTCTTTTAATTGGCTAAGCTCAACATAAGTTTCGAGTCATTTGGATGAATTAATGGAGTAGCTCTATTGACGTGCACCGTGTTTATTTTTGGGGCACTGGCGGTTATAAATTAATAGTTCAGGATCCATCGCCCATTTTTGCAAGTGATTACTATCAAGCTAATTTTCCGTGAGTAGCTTTATTTTGATGAGACGCCCAATAATTTCCTGTTCGAAACTCTCGATTGTGGTAGCTAACAGAGGTAACAAGGATAAAATGTTTTGATTTGATAGAACCTCAAATATTTATTTCTAACTGAATTTTTTTTGTGTTCAATCTCAAGATAATTATCTAAATTATTCGAAAAAATATTTGTCCCACAAAATCTATTGTTTGATCTAAGAGACCCCTCTTTCCAATGTATATCGATAACGAGGTCATCATAAACCAGCTGATTTTTTTGTTTTCACTTAGTTAATATTTATTTAATTCAACAGACATATTGTACTACAAATTGCGTAATAAATATTTGAGAACCATCAAATCAAAACATTTTATCCTTGTTACCTCTGTTAGCTACCACAATCGAGAGTTTCGTACAGGAAATTATTGGGCGTCTCATCAAAATAAAGCTACTCACGGAAAATTAGCTCGATAGTAATCACTTGCAAAAATGGGATCCTGGACTATAATATATAACATATGAATAATAATAAAATAGAATAATAACAGAATATTGAAATAACACAAATAAAATTGCAATGGAATAGTTGGCTGTCAACAACATTAAAAAGATTGCATAGAGATAAGTAAATACATTCTGTAGCAGTATTTGTCGTCTGCAGAACACAGATTTGCATGCGACGATTTTGGTAGCAGGGGATTGCCGAACGCTATTCCAGTAATTTATTTGTTGTCCTAACTTTACCTCGATATAACTTTTGCTAATAAATTGTTTGAAATATGGGTCAACTTAGTTTCTGCTTCTGCGTGAAACTTTTCATCGAAATTCATAATACTTTAGCGTAATCGCGAGGAACCGGGGCGGAGCCGCGCGGCAAACGGAGTTCGTATTATGTGCTTTTAATTAGATTTAAGCTTAAGTAAATCTTATTATGTTCTTTATAAGCTGAGTGGAAATGATGTAATTAAAATTTTGTACTTACTGTACTTTGTATGCAATTAAAATGTTGTATTTACAAATTTTCATTCAAGTTTTTGAAAACGATTTTGTAATATTAGTGTTCTTTCAACTTTTATTGCTGTTTTATATTTGATAGGATCGAATAACTTATTTCAAATAAAACTTTCAAGCCGTTAATTTAAAAAAGGAGGTATTTAGTTATTATATAGAATTTAGAGAGTACTTTATCTGAAATAGCAATTTTTTTCTCCATAAAGTTCGTAAGCACCAGAAACTACAGAGATTAAATGGACGCAGTCTGTTAAATAGAGCATGTGGCAATTTATTACCGAATAAATCAATTTTATAACATAAAGTGAGGTTCAATTTATTCTACATTAGTGCACACTGAAGTTTTAATGACTCGCAAAGTTGTACCGTTACCTACTGTATGCATATTGCATATTACATAAGGATAGTGCATGCATATATTATTATTGTAGAGAATAATCGCAAAACAATAATGTATGCTATACCCACCTATAGCCAGCTCTTGGCTTTATAATATTTCAGTACTATCTGAACTTTAGCATTTTTGACACAATATATATAACTAAATATCCTGCAAATATACTCGAAATATTGAACATAGGAAAACAAAAGATCCTCAAAATGGGAAACGCCAAACAATAGAAACCAATAGTCACCGTCGTGTATCCAAAGCGAAGTAATCTTGGGGCGAATTCTCGTCCACATACGTAACACGAACTAAATTCTATTACGAGTGTAATATGTGGGGTGTTGGTGTAGCCCGACTAACTGGCAGTTTGCGCAATCCGACACACGGCGCGCAATAAAATAAACACTGCCGACTCTAATGCGGGAAGATCTGGCAGTTAAACTTACTACGCTTTCGACGTTTTCCTTTTAGTATTATGCCTTTGATCCCTTGAGGTTGATAGACGTATCTTTTATTTAACTTATTGTAACAATCCTACTTATATAAGAAAACAAAACTGAATTTTTTAAATTCTGACTCAAAACAAAAGCATCTTGGCAACATTTGTCATTATCTAGGCCGATGCAAATGACTGTGTTTGTAGTTTGTACTACGTACTACGTAGAACTTAAATGCCAAAAAAATCCGCACTGCAAACGTTATGCTCATCACTCTTTGAGCTTAATTTTACACATTTCCGTACAATGAGTGAGTCGGGCGAGTGTATTTAAATGACACGTTGCTGTTTAGGAATTCAGTTGCATTTTTCTCCATGTTTCCTTTCACCAAAAATATTTTTTCAATCAAATTATCATATCTATAAGGGGGCTTAGTTTTTTTATTGAATTGCCAAATATAAAATATCATCCGGGATTAAGACATAAATTCACCATTGAAGCAAGATACTACATAATATACACAAGCTACTCAGATATCATTTGCATAAAGATCCTCAATTATTACTATTGACTTATGATCAAAGAGCATTGCATACAGACTGATACTGAATTATGTAAATGGAGTACAGAGTTAGATGTGCCACTTAGCTCCTAACCTAATTGGACATGCAGCTTATAATAACTAATGAAGTATCTTCACGTAGCTGGGGAGTAGTGTAGGATGTTCAAGATTTCGTTAATTGAAACACAACCAGTGGCGCATACAAAATGTCTCATTAATATGTAGTTACTAATATAAATTTAGTCTCTAATTTAGTACCTCCTTTATTAATATGTTAAAGCAGTAATGTGGTATTTAAAAACAGAAACGAATAATTATTTATTGGTTCTATGTATACTCACTAAGATTGCTTCTTATATTAATGTAGGAGGTATAATATTTAATTAAAATTACATGTAATGAGAATTTCCGGTGTACTTAGATGCGTGCTCGTATGGAGTGAAGTGTCGAAGGTTCAAATTACACAAACCTGCCTCTACAAAGTGTGAAATTCAGTCCTTTTCCTTAATTCCCTTGGTGGTTAGGGGTTCAATGGGGTGATAATAGATCCACTGTATAAAGATCGTGCACCCGTGAGGATATTATATGTTATCGGTTAGGTATGGCCCATCTTATCTACTATTCTCTCTAGTATTTTTACTATTTTCCGAATAAAGAAAATATCTAAGCTACGTACGTATAAAATTTAACTAGATTTTGGTCCGCTATGTCTAGCGCTACTTTTGTAATAAAAATTGCTGATAAAACTTTATTGGGGATGCGTAAATGTGACAGAGGCTATAAAATGTATCGAGGAATCATCCCGTAAAATATTTGATAATAGCTTCCTGGCTACAAAAAATCTAATATTTACAAATTAAAAAAATATGACGTTTGATTTATATTAATACCGTACCTTTAATGTAGAGTTTCATATTAAATACAAAGATATTTATATGAAAACATAAGTATGTATATTTTTATATGCATATCTATTTAATAGAAAATGTTACACGCTAAAGCAGTTGTATGGGGTCAGGAATGCGTGAATTTAACAAAAGGATATCATGATTGATATGATCCTGGCACCTAATGATATTTTAATGCTTCAGACGCTTCTTTATATATGTGGCTTTTTAAGGTGACTCATATCTATATACATATGATAAACACAATAACGTTTTGTTATTTATTTATTTTCCACTTGTTCTTCTCGAAAGTTTTAGAAATTAATTTTAGATACAGACAGTCTTTTGTTTGTCACGCTGGCAAAAGAGATTTTATATAATATTCGTAAAAGAGATGTACCTATTATAATAGTTCTCTTACAGATATATATAAATTCCCAATATGGAACATGTTTACGTAATTATAAACTATGGCCAATTTATCTGTACAAACATGAAATGTCAACAGATTAGAGTATTATGTAGCGGTAGATTAGATTACTCTGTTAATTAATATTATTTTGTTTGTTTAACGAATATCAGTTTCCATTTTCTTCAATAAAATAATATTTGATAATGGCTCATTCCTCAAATAGAAGTTTTCAAATTTTGCACACGTTAAGAAAATAGAGCCTAAAGTCTTTTTTAAAAGGCAGAATTATTTTAAACTAGCGGTCCGCCCCGGCTTTGCCCGTGGTACATATTTACGTTTTCTCTATATAAGAACCATCCTCGTACTTCAAGGAATATAATAGAAAAGAATAATCGAAATCGGTTCAGCCATTCACACGTGATGCCGTGACAACGCGAAACGGGTGCAGACCCGCCGCCTTTTTAATTTTTATAGCTCCCGCCGCGCAGCGCGTCGAACGCGGCAACTGATACACAAAAATAATCCTTATGGCATGATTCTGTATTCACGCGCGATGACTTATAACGTATTTCATGTATAACTTTGGTGTTTCTACACCGATTTACATGATTCTTTTACTATAACCTGCCCAGGAGTATGAAGAATAATTGTGCCAAATTTAGTTAAAATCCGTCGGGTAGTTTTTGTTTCTATAACGAATATACAGACAGACAGACAGACAGACAGACAGACAGACAAAAATTTTACTGATTGCATTTTTGGCATCAGTAGCGATCCCTTATCACCCCTTCATAGTTTTTTTTTAAATATATTTCATGTACAGAATTGGCCTCTCTACAGATTTATTATAAGTATAGATAATATTACATATATACAGGTTAATATGCCGCAGTATTTAAAATGCCTGCATGCTGCAATGTAACTGCAGAATGCAGCGTGGCCATGTTGGATGTACTCTATGCATACAGAGCCCATAACAATAAACATTAGACGAGTATAGAGGAATTCTGTAGGAGCACTATATTACAAATAGCGTTAAATTTATTAAATAGTGCCTTATATTCGTTATTCTGTCAGCTACGTTGATTTACACGACATGTTTTATAAAAAAAAAATTGAAGACAAAATCTTTCAGAGGTGTTTTGTTGTGAATTAATTATTGAAGGTGAAACTAATAAGGAACTATTGAGTAAAAATATTTGAAATTTTAACTTTTATTACAGATACGAAACAGAAAGCTCTACAATTTCAAAATCCGCTAGATATGTACAGACGTCCATCAAATCTTTCAAAAAAGATTACCTTTGTAAATTTAACTGTAACATTTTTCAAGAATCCGTTTTAAGGTTCAAAATTTCAGTTTAGTTTATCCAGCAAACAACAAATATTTTGTGTGAATTGTAAAATGTAGATTAAAATGGTCGGCGTGTAAAATAAATATTAGTCTGTCCAATCGAGCTAGGTGTCTGCTTGCAGCATCCGTTCTGTTACCAATTTCAGTGCGCAGTCAGTTGTTAATACCGTTCAGTGCATGTGCCACAGGCCACACTGCATTTTGCGTCAAATCGTCACTTTATTATTTTTCTCTATATTCCCGTTGCTCGCAGTTGTGTCCCATGACGATTTCATGTACGGCACTCAATATAATTGGAACAGTTTCCGATAAAAAGCTTTCCATTGAAAATTTATGTTCTCGTCACATTTATTGCTTTTGTAGTTTATTTTAAAATGGAAGGTATGACTTTACGACAAGAATAATTGATGCGTTTCTCAGTAGGTATATGATTCGATTTAACACACGGTTATAACATGCTGATACTTTTTATTATTGATATTATTGATTTTTAAGCTATTGCATAGTTTCTATCGCGGGCCTTGAGCGCGGGGACTGAATCCAGAAATTCCGTAACGAAAAAACCTCACGCTCCCCACTAGGACGTGTGGCTTGAAGGCATAGCATGCAATATCTTTACCGCGGCAGTCCCCGAGTGCCACACGTCTTTTTTAAATTCATTACGTTTAACTCATAGGTACTTAGTAGTTTTCGTAATGCAGTATTAAAGAACATTTATTTAATAACACTTTAAAAGGCCTTCTAAAAGCCTTCTATAAAAACTTTACAAATAATGGTAGAGCTTCGGTTCAGCAACCCATTATGAACTGTTTCCAGCGGCGTCATGTTGATATATTAAATGATATCCCAAAGGATATTACCGTAAGGAGGTTACCTAAAGGACCTTTGTCGTGAAACAGCCCTTGGCTGTTGTTGTTTCATATACTCCAATAACAAAATAGAGAAGTAATTAATTATATCAAGGAAATACATATTTTAGATTATTTACGGCGAATAATGTTTAAACTTACTAAACCGAAACTAAAGTACCTAAACTTAATTTTATGCGGGTTAACCCGGCCAAAAATAGTACGGGCAGTGGACACTATCCTGCCTACAAAAAAAATATAATGCAAGTAGATATATTCTCTTTTAGTATGAGACATACTCCTGGCTACTATCTTCCTTCGCAGCTTTTCTGGTAGAAATATCTTAATAGCGATAAGACAAACTTCTGTACCCTATTCTCTTGTGGTTTATGATTTCTTTCTCTTTTACTTTCAGTTTCAAAGACTCCAAAAAAAGGAGGAGTAATAAGTATAGATAGGAAACTGCTCTTCTTATAGAGATGAATCAACATACGAAATGAACGAATCATATCTATTCTCTATATTTTCAAACTTATTATTTCATTTAACCTTCATAAAACACCGTATTATATTATTACGTTAAAGTTGCTGATTAAACATTCTGTTTAAGTTTTCGTTACGTCAGTGATTGAATTATAGATCTTAATTCAATTTGGCTGAGCATTCGGCTACAAGTCAATATTGGCTGAAAATTGTTTAGCGATCGCCAACGAATAATTTAATTATAACAAATTTCACAGTGCGATTTAACCGCACGCTTGTATTTAAAACTAGTATTTGAAGGGAATATTATATATTTTAACGTTACAATTTTGCTTCTAAAGTAATTTGCTCCTACCAATTCGGATGCGTATAAAAACATTTGAATGTTTTAGAATTTGCGTCACTGAGTAACAAATACATTTGTTTTTATTATATCTGCTGAATGGCAACTTGATGGAGGACGATTACTGTTAAAGCTTCCAATTAATGAAAGACGAAACGTGTTTATTTATAATTCCGCTCGTACTATTCGTACAATACGTATAAGATAAATCTATTGCTCTTAGGCACAACGGTCTTAAGAGACTTTAATATTTAATTATTCGAAAGAGATTATGTTTAACGGTTCATGAGCAATTTTGATATTTCATTCGGGTAAATGAAACAAAGTAACCTGAACTTAACTAGAACTTAGACGTCGGTAAAGGATTTCAAAAATGCGTTTTTATTTTTAATGTTTTAGAAGAATAAGCATCTTACAGAATTAAATAATATGTGAAACACATATATCTACATTTTTTTGTCATTAATAGGTACTTTAATAGCCTCGTTACATTTTTAACTTACACTCACTATAATAGAAGACTACCCTAATTTATAAATTTGAAACAGTTCCTCATTGATAATGTAAATATTAACTTCAATCTTGGCATTTATAAAAGTGAACTCGGCGGAAATTCATAGAAATAGCTAAGAAATTTTCATTTCGTCTTAATTGTTTGCATTCATCCAAGTTCAAACGAGAGCGAGGAGCGGCGAGGGCGGTAATTTTGTCAACAGTGGTCCATATTAATTCAACATAATATCGCTTTAACTTTGCGTGTTGAAATTTTTTGGCAAACTTCCACACTTTACTCTACTTTTTTTCTAAATTTGACTACGTTACCGAAGTGTTCATTTATAGTAAATTTGAAGGCCTATTATTAGGCAGGGAAATTCAGAAGGAAAACGTTCTCTCATCCCCGTAGACTTTGCTTATCGATGGGATTATCGGTGGCGAACCTTTCAACTCCCCTACCGTCCAACGGAATGAAGAACTGTTAAGCGTTTCCAAAAGGGTAAGCGCTAGGGACCATCTTAAATAATTCTTCCACAGCCCATAACGGGATATTGCTTAACGGACGCTTCCTTGAAGTTATCCGTGAATTATGAAAACGTAATATAAAGTAACAGAAACAACAACATCATAGTGATGAGATAAAGTGTATCCTTTGTGAATATTTAACCTAAATCCATAAATACACTTCTGCTTCTCATATGTAATTGGTTTATTTCACATACATTTCGAGCATGTAGAATTATCCACAAGGTCGTATACGATTCGTATAAGTATACGTATTCTATATTCTACCTGATTTGATTTGAATCTTAATCGATCTTGACGTAAACTGTAGTTTACATAGTTAATTGGAAATCTTTGTGTTAGACTTAGCTATTGTCGAATAGGTTACATTGCGTTTGAAACATTGGCAAAGAGCCATAATTACATAATTAATGAAATTAATCATAATAAGAGATTTGTACAGGGTAATAATATATCCCCATTTTAATTTTTTTTTAAGGGAGCGAGTAATTATCTATTACTTAAATCGATATACGCTTGCAAATGACAGTCGCTTTGCGTTTAAAAAATTATGAATATGTGAAAACGCAAATGCATTGAATTGAATATTTCATTTCAATAGTTTTGAATGCATATTTAGTTTTCAATATCTGGTCTACTCTATAAGCATTTAAATGCTTTTTTAATCCAATATTTAAGTTTCATATATCTGTATGTGTAAAGTCTATTGTATTGGTCCCGTATAAATATATTTATAAAAGTTATGAATACATACATTACAAAGTATACTCGTACATACAAAGGGCCAAAAAGTGACATTTTTACGGGATGTAAAATAAATTAGGTCACATTATATTTTACTTTACGACAAGAAGTATTCTACGAACAGTAAATAACAATTTGATGTCGGATTTCATATTCCTTATATCTTGATGAATGAAACGTAATATTACAGTATATTCAGTTATATTAAGGTTCATCTGAGTACACGTCCAAGGAATAGCATCTTATAATATGTTCAATGGAATATGTCTTATAATATGATACGTAGGCCAGAGGCGGTTTAAGCTTATTATGTTTCCGAGATAGATGTACGTTGGTCTTAACTTAAAGTTATATTGTGCTTGTATAATAATAGTCCAGTCTGTGGGGAAATGTAAAAGCCTCTGCTCTACAAAAGGTGGCGTAGAAAATGTTTTGATACAATATTGTTTAGGTATGAAAGGTTAATAAAAATCCAAGTTTTCGACCTTGACGGACCCAGGCGCTAGCCGCCATCTTGAATTAAAGGTGCTAAAATAAGGTATACTTTAAATAACTTCTCAATTGTTTACTAAATCACAAAAGTGCCTATGAGGGGTTCAAAGAAGACAAAATTACCTACATTTTTTAATACATGATTATTCTGTAAGTCTTAAAGGTAAAAAGTTACAAGCGACGGAAATAATAATATTTACAGAAATCATATAATTTTAATTTTGTTTAAAAATTGTGCAGCAATCTTTTTTTATTCTTTTTGATGGCCCGGGCTGGTTAATGGTGGCATCTTCATTATCGTCGCTGAAATTTTCTGTTTCATTGTCTGTATTTTTAGTTTCCAACCATGAAATTTCGTCGATTAAATTTACTTTTTATTGATAACTTTGCGAATCGTTCATATCGGATATCTTCTAAGGATTCCTTATCCATGTCCCCTCCGTAAAAAGTTACTAGAAAGCGTGCTCCAGCGTCTTCGATTTCTTCTGGTCATGATGACGAAATTTCATGGTTGGAAACTAAAATACAGACAATGAAACAGAAAATTTCAGCGACGATAATGAAGAAGCCACCATTAACCAGCCCGGGCCATCAAAGAGAATTAAAAAAATGATAGCTGTACAATTTTAAACAAAATTAAAATTATATGATTTCTGTAAATATTATTATTTCCGTCGCTTGTAACTTTTTACCTTTAAGACTTACAGAATAATCATGTATGCAAAAAATGTAGGTAATTTTGTCTTCTTTGAACCCCTCATAGACACTTTTGTGATTTAGTAAACAATTGAGAAGTTATTTAAAGTATACCTAATTTTAGCACCTTTAATTCAAGATGGCGGCTAGCGCCTGGGTCCGTCAAGGTCGAAAACTTGGATTTTGATTAACCTTTCATACCTAAACAATATCGTTTCAAAACATTTTCTACGCCACCTTTTGTAGAGCATAAATACCTACAGACTGGATTATAATATGTATAATGTTTGTGTATTTATTGTATAAATTACATACACGGATTCCTTTTCTGATTCTTTGTAATTCGTAAATGCAGGTGATTAATAAAATAGTATTTAATAATGCATTAAATAAGTTCACAGAGCTATAATTAGAAATTGGTTTGACTCTACTCAATGATCAATACAAAAAGTTATTATTAAAAAAATATTACAGAAGATGTGTGCTTCGGGAATTTTCTTCTAGTCTTGTTGAGATGTTATGAGACTCGACACAATAATGCCTAGGGATTTCAGTTTACCGGGGATGCATAGTTTGCTTCGAAATACGATATAGAAATACTTAGCGAAAGGATGCATCTGACGTCTATAATCCAAGTTATTTCATGAGTACAATGTGTTTAAAATAATTATAAGTCAATCTACATGGAGAACAGGACGATAAATTTAAATATCTCTAGGTACATGTATAAGAATTTCACCTATATGATTTGTTCATGAAATTAAGAAATAAATCAATTAAATTTTTATTCTAAACAATTCGGCTTCAATAGTTCCTGTCTTATTTGTTTTGTACGTGTGTTTGTCAATTAACGCCTTCTGAATGGCTTTACCAATTTTGATGATTTTTGTTGTTTGTCTTCAGGTGGATTCGAGGGTGGTTTATGGATGGTTCTATCATTCGAAAAACAGTGAAGCCCGTGGTCGTGGCCTAGAAATATTTTAAACTTTACTTATAAATAAAAAAACATAACAGTTATATTACAGTACTTACACATAGTTATTTACCCTTCATTTGTGTGTATTCTAAAAATACAATTTAAGGTATAAGCATTAAGCGTATCTAAGTTGAAAATCCTAGGAATTCATTCTTACAAGAATTCGCAGGGGTAAGCTTCGACTGTAAATTAGTGGATGCTGTATAATAAAGGATGAATGTGGAAAGTTTTAACTTTGGCCATGTTGCCTTTAGTCACATTGTCATTACTCTATGTATATATCTCCAACGTACAGCTATAAAATGAAACAATTTTAAACTATACCAGTTAACTTCTGGATTTTATTACACGGAAACGTACAGAGTAATAAATGTTGTGATTGTTCTATCTTTCGGAAGAAATGAATTTTTTCCTTAGAAAATTGTAAGTATAATTTAGAGAGGCTGGGAGGAGGCATGCTTAGAGTAGCTACGGAGTGAATTTTGCAGTATAAGTGAAGTTTAAGTTTTGTATCTATTGATAGTGATTTGATAGAGCCTTGATCGATCAATGCTGATAGATCGTTGTGTGTTTTAATTACTGAAGTGTTATTATTAAAACCCTGAAGTGAAATAGATTCTGAAATAAACAGGAAAATATGTATGTTACGATACTGCTCCATAAAAAGAAAAAAAAGTTCGCCAAAGTTGTGAAATTTACTTCACGTCTTGTGTTACGCAAAGAAAAAAGCGTTGCAAAATAATAGGCTCAATATTACAGTAGAAAGAGGGTTGATTTGTCGCTCCTTTCATGTCGCTGTCCGTTGCCTCAGTCCGGTTGGAAATATAAAATTTTCCGTTGCGTCCGCGTAGGACAATAAAATACATCTGTCGCCATCTGGAAACGGTGAATGGAAGTATTTGTCACGTCTGTTAATCGATTGACCTCGAGCCCTTTCTTTGCTTGGACAAATGGTATCAGATAGTATTCACTGATTTTATTATTACAGGGAAATAATGTTCCATTGTGTTGATACCTGAATGTAAGCCTGAATGATATCTGAATACAATGGCGTGCTTTAAATATGTCGGTATAAGTTTTAAAATGTATCTTTCACTGAAAATGGGTGTTTATCTAAATTAAACACGAAAATAGAAAATTAGAAATCATAAGGATATTTCCTTGATTCTATGTTACGTTTTAACTTCAATAACATATTAAAATTTACGTACCTACTGCGAAATTCTTCCAATCCCTTTTTTATCCATCTACTTAATTGTATAACTATTAAAATTTTCCTTTTAAGAGAAGTTTTCTTAAATTCTTAATTCTTATAATGGAATATCTGATACCTTAAATTCATCTGATAGCGCGAGGTGACTTCGTAACAAACTTTTGGCTCATTTTCCGCGTCATATATCTTAAGTTTCTTCACCTTCTAAAAAGTGAGGGGACCCTCGCTGACCCTTTCACGACACCCGAACCGTACTTCATTTACAGGCCATTAAAGTTCTGTGACTTGCGATACCATTACTCCTTCATAAACATTCGTTTTCGCATATAAATTCTGTGAGTCTTTTATACCACAACGAAGAGGGTAAGATTTATCAAAGAAAATACAACATACAATTTTCTTGTCGACCGCTTATACCGCGTCTGCTCCTATTATATAAGCCGCTTCTGATTTTAAAACTAAAAGCATAGAGGCAATATATTACAAAGCTCGCACCGCGCACGTGGCTGGTATTAAGATATGCAAATAGGACGATTACTTTGAACCACCTCATTGCCCCCTATCGGCTATATTTTAGTACTATCAATAATTTTCTTTGATAACATTGCATTGTTACAATTTTGAATATATTCTATCTACATGTTTTTTATACCTTATACCTACTTAATCAAGCAATTGAAAAGATCTTTATTGATAAGAGATTAGTTTCAAAGCTTCTGTTGTATTTTTTTAAGTTAGTAGCGTAAACTTAATCTTTAAATACAGATTTTATTGCAAGTTTAAATAAAAAATGTTGATATTCTGATCAAATACAAATAACTATCTGAACAATATTCGTTTAATTACATAGTACTTAATACATATCGACTATCCCGATATGGTAATATGTTGCAACAAATCCAAGGTTCCTGGGCTATATTGAGTAATAATGTAAACATAAATTAAATTAAATTTAATTAAAATTGTAGTAAGTACATGAATATAATAGACATTACCTTAAGATAGAGTAAATTGTTTATGGAAGAATCATCAAAACACTTCAATGATACTTACCTATTAAAGGTAATTGAATGCATAATTTTAATCCTAATTATTTTCTATCCTCCTCCAGAAAACAATCACCATCAAAAAAATTAACATTATTCCAAGCCATGGATTTATTATAACACGTAGTTGCCTCTGACTCTGCCGATAAAGCCATACATCTCACTCATCTTTAGTAATAAGTTATAACTAATAACTAAAAAAACACTTCGTTTCTAGTTCACAAATTTTAAATGTTTGTTTAAAAATGATTTAAAAAATGTATAGCGTATATGAATTTCACACTCTGAAAGAAAAAACAATAAACAATCTAATACAACGTGACACCTCACTGTTTCTTGGTTTCACTAAGAGTACTACAGTTCTAGTTTTTCAGTTTTGTTTTGTGAACAAAACGGGCACGTCGGAACTCAAGTTCCAATAAAAGGGGTTGAAATAGTTCCGCCAGTGTTCTCAGAGAATTCTTTTATACATAAACACGGTAAAACTTTTCATAGTTCTTGAAATCTATTTAAGATTTTCAAATATTATGTATAAAGTTGTGTCCAGTTTAAAATATTCTTACTATTTATACAGTTATTATTATAGTTGAATAAATGGTTTTGAAACGCGAAAGCTTATTTGTTGAATTCTAAGTAGATACGTATTTAAACGCTGCGCTGATTATAAAATTTGTTGATAACATAAGATGCCAACGAATAAGGTTTAAGTTTATGGTTATACTAATTGATAGAGTCCCTACATACACGTATCTATCAGTAAAATGCTTTCAATCACTCAATTTGTATTCGTAATCTTTAAAGACCTGCAGTTATACCTAAGTGTAGCACTTAAAGCTTGGCGGTTAAAATTTTCAATAAAAATTTGTATAAAATTTCAGATGTTGAAATGAAAAATTGAACAAACTGAATCACAAGACTGCTAACATGTGGCTCGTCTTGCAAAATAAATTGAATTGTAGTTTCGACAGCGGACTTTTCGGCTGAAACAAAGCATAAAACCTAACTTCGATCCAACGTAAATACAAAGGGATATAAAAAATGTAGGACTTGCTTCATTGTTCTTAGATTCTAATATCGTTGTGTAACTTCGAGTTGTCGATTTCTCTAAAAGCTTCTAGAACCATATTTGTCTTTTCCTTTCTTACCTAAGCCAAATATCCACAAATCACATTCAACTTCGAATAAGTTTCTGTTGATTGATTGCTTCAAATGCCTGTTTTAAATTCCTTAGCTAAGTAAAATTGACGAGTATAACAAAAACTTGAGAATTGAGACAAAAGTTTCCCCTTTATATCCCGCTTTCGCTCACGAAATCTATTTTTAAATATTAATCCTACTTTGCGGCACTCTTGCCAAACGTAAAGTATTTAGTAAAACATAATTTATTATTAATATATGACTAACTGTTGAGTATTGCCTGTATTCACATAAAACATAAAATTCCTGATACAATAGTACGTATTAAGTTATAAATGGGGAGGCTTCACACCACACAGAATTTTATGCATTTTCACCTAGCTAATTTAACTGAATATTGGTATTTTATTCAGCTGAAATTGCTTTTTTTACGAGAAGTGTTTTAATTTTCAATGATTTATGAAAACGATATTGATTAAGTGATTCAGTGTTCGTGTAATCCGATTAATATAAGGTTATCATTAAGGGTTCTTAATTAATATAAAGCCATGTAACGTTGCGTGAATTTTCCACCCGGTAAGCAAAATCGCTACGTAATAAACACAAACGTTGGCACTAAATTGAATTATATGTGGGTAATGAGAAATTAACAATATGTGAGGTTTGTGTGCGTTTATATCTGTATTATACCTAATAAAGCTGAGGATTTGTCCGTTTGTTAGGTTTTACGCGTTTAGAAACTACGAGTAGTATTCTTTCAGTGTGAGATAGCCCGGCATTAACGAAAAAGGCATATAGTACATATCCATAATCATAAGCTAAGACCATTAGGAACGGTGCAATGCGGGTACAACCTCGGGCACAGCTAATTATTAATATACGCCTTCGGTTTTTAAGAGACGAAGCGATCTTACAAGAGAATTAAGTTCAATAAAAGTGCACACAGATCATCGAGATAGTATGTACTACTAGAGGGGTTATTCCAAACAAAAACATTGCGCGCGGCCGATGTGGTGGGGTACGTGTGGAACGAGCGAGGCGTGGCTTCAAGTTCAAAGATTAAGCAATGCGTGCAGATGCGACACATTGTGCAATCTGTTTACTCGGTACTATCTGGTGGTACTGATACTAGGGAATTAATAAAACGAGGATTTTATATTAAACTATGTATTTTAATTTCCTTTAAATAATATCAATTTAGTAAGCTTTTGTCGTTTTGTGTAGTAATCAATAGTTTTATCAGTTTTTGCTTCATGATGTAATCGAATTTTGGAGTATTGGTTTATAATAGCCCTAATTAAATGGATACGATGATTCAATGTTGATGGCGTTTACGTATAAGAAACTCACATTTTGAAAAATCTCACGTGAGATTCGAGGATGGGGGAGGGGTTGAATAAATTCTCACGACATCTCACCAGGGGGGGAGGGAGGTGCAGAAAATTTTAAAAAACACCTCACGTAATTTATGGACGCCCCCTTACTCGATCACAATTTTTGTAATGAATGTGAAAGACGAAACAATAAATACGCAAAGCGGCTTTTACTATAAACGGAACTGCATTTAAAAATATACTTTATTTATTGAGTTATAAGGTTGCTTCCATTCTGTTTATTTACATTCTCAAAAACATCAATCGCCGCAGAGGTGGCTTGCGACAAAGGCGGCTTGTGTCAAAGGCCTCGGCGATATCATTTAAGAACATAATATTATGTACTTTAGGCAAACTTGTAATAAGATCTATTTTACTTTCTTATTATTCCATTTGACAAGGATATTGGGTAAGATACCTATTGGAATAATTTATTAAATCCGCGAATAAAAACAATTTTTAGTCGTGAATATAGAAATTGGGTCGCATTTTTTTAATCCGCGAATAGTGAAAACACGAATAAAGGAAGCGCGATTAAGGAACTTTTACTGTATTAGTTTCTGTGAATGTTGTGTTTATTTGTAATTGTTGTGCATAATAATTTATAAATCCTATTGGAACAACTGTTGATTAACCTTTTTTTAATAAATAAAAATAGGTAAATAAATAAATATTACTTAATATAACCTACCGTTTTACTTTGCGTAGTCGGGTAAAAGTATAAATATTTAGGTACTACACCACGGTAATCTTTCCTAGTATATATACATAGTTAAAAAAATCCAGTTACATTTTTTTAACAGACTCATCGATAGTGTCACGTCTGTGCTGTTAGTCTATGAAAAATGGCGCGAAACGCAGAACGCGTGGTGATTTTTCGCAAAATGATAACAATATTAGTAAAATGCATGACTTACTCATAATAAGGACACTTACTGGTGAAAAGTCACTCCTCGGGCTTTGTTTGTATTATGGGAACTTGTAAAACAATATCTAAGCAAACACGAAGGCATTTTGAACAGAGCAATAACACGTGTTGACGCGGCAAGCGGGGGGCACAGTCCGACACAGACTAAAGAGACTTGTGATTCTTACCTCTAGCTCGTGTTAAAGAGAGTGTAGTAGCGATCGCCTCTCTAGTGACACAGATTAGCAATTTTTATTAAAATTGGTTCAGTAGTTAGACAAACACGTGACACGTACCTAAATTATTCATATTATGATTTCGAAATGGAGCACATATTATTTTTTCTTCCAAATTCACAGGTACTTTGAATGTGTCAATGCGGCACATAATCGCTATAGAAATTCGCTGCGTGTGTCAGACACTGTCAACTGACATGTCAGTTACTGTCACGTGTCAATTTCAGCACTATGTTTAATGCCTCCACATATTCTGTGTTATATTCATTTTAAAATAAAGTGTTCACATCAATCAGAAATTTACGCAGATATTCTCAAATCTTTCTATTTATTTCTATAGTTACATTTTTTCGAAATTATAGAAATTACGAGACATACCTAAATGCCATAAAAAAAACTTAAAATCAAAGAACCTTGCCGTTTTGCTCATACAAGACTATGAGGTTCGATAACCATATCATTTGGCATTGTGATAAAATTGTTCCGTTTTAATTATTCCTCTAGAGAAACATGCTAACAATAGAAACACAGAACATGAACTAAGTCTAC
This sequence comes from Colias eurytheme, assembly GCF_061535395.1. Taxonomy (NCBI): domain Eukaryota; kingdom Metazoa; phylum Arthropoda; class Insecta; order Lepidoptera; family Pieridae; genus Colias; species Colias eurytheme. Next base: position 5,082,480 of record NC_142982.1, on the reverse strand, counting down.
GAAGCCCATAACTAAGATATTACCCATTTGGAAAAGCTATAACGTAGCCCAATAACGTGCGCTGAAACTATGTTTCGCGAAGTATTATATGTACGAAACAACATTCGGAGTACTAAAGTCCCTAAAATCTAATGTATTTTTTTATAATACTAGCACTAGGCTTTACTCGTGGTACATGTTTATGCAGTTTTCTTTCCATAAGAACCATCCTCGTACTTCAAGGAATATTATAAAAAAATAATTATCGAAATCGGTCCACCCGTTCACGCGGATGCCGCGCCGTGACCAAGAAAACCGGGTTTCATTTTTTTTATATATTATATAGATTTTAAAAAACGGTAAGGGGCCTTCACTTACAGTTAGAGATGCTGGCCTACGTCTGTTTCACTGATCGAATTTCTTTAGGGACAAGTACCTATGTAATTATTGAGTAGCCTTTATGTATAATATTATGTTATTGAGAACATGTTTTTATTAAATAAAATATTTAGTCATGCCCGTAGCCTGAATTACGCTGTTCTTTCAAACACATTAAAGAATTTAATTGTACCTATTATGAAACTGTTTCTTGTTTCCATTATTTAAGAATTTTCGACGCGACGATTTATACTGCCTTAAATAAAAGAACAGCCCTTTTCATAGTCATAGTCATACTAATGATTATATCATCTATATATTATTTGAGCTATTGAAATTGTATTGTATGGGTTGATTTGTTATAAAAAGAAACAATTACTTACTAGGTTTTCTTTTCTCTGCGTTAGAAATGACATTTCAAATATAATTATTAAAAACTAAATAGAATCCAATACCGAATTACGTTTAAAAAGGAATGAGTTTGAATTTGAATTGGTATTCATATTGTTATAAACTCGCACTTTAATTGGCATTCCCAATAACGAACAACGGTTATTTCCTAAATTGACCATTGTAAAGTTCATTATGTCTCATTTAAATTATAGATATCCCTTTGATATGTATGCAGAGATAGTTTATATTACCTACATAATATCATGTGTGAAATACCTTTGTCTTAATTATCGTAGTTATGCCGACTCTGTTTCACAGAACAATCTCCACAAAACTAATATTATTCCAGAAATCTCATATTGAAAATTTTCTCGGCCTGTTTATCTTAATTTCTTAATAATATGATAACTGATTGCTGAAATATCAAGAGTTTTTCTTTCGCTTATATATATAGAACAAGAATATACTTGATATTTACTCTAAAAAAGCACTAACGGAAACCACTCGTATGACAACATTTTTTTAAACGTAATATAATGCTATATGTAGATATTATGTACCACGTATATACAATACGTAGATGAGTGAACCACTTTTTATTCAATATTAAATGCTTTTCGTCCATTTATTCATACATACTACAAAAAATTCAATACAATATTTGTAGAATTTTTCTTTTAGAATCACACGCATAATCTGATTTCACGATCATGAACGAATATAAAACAAGGTACAATTCTTCAAGGTACGCTTCTTATTTAAAACCTATAAAGTCGGAATTACAATTATCATGTTCGTAATCCGGATAGAATATTGATTAGATCCTGAATCTTTGAAGAGCCATGACCCGGAAACAATAAAAAGTTTATAGGCTCTGGTTCCCTACTTCCCTGTTCACTGCAACATTATTTTCGGAGCGTTCATGGTTTTATGACAAAAACAGGCTGAAAAAATATCATTTTCCATATTTGCGTGTTAATTTAATCGTTTGATGTTCACGTTTGCTTGTACATTGTAATTTAGATATTAAATATACCTATTACCTATTTATATTATAGTTTAATAATAATACCTATTACCTAATTATATTATAGTTTTTGATATTATGATATTTAGTGTCATGAATGATATAAAACTAAATATTACAATTAGACTTTATTGCATGAATAAATTTAATACATATAAAGACAAATCTCATCTATACTAATATTATAAAGAGGATAATCTTTAGACCATGAGAAATAACATAGGCTACCTTTCATTGCGAAATATGTACCACGGGCGAAGCCGGGGCGGACCGCTAGTTATTTATATAAAGATTATCATTGTACTCTAGATTATAGCGCCTAGTAAAATGTCGAGCAAATTATTTTTTCAAGATCCGTGCTAATAGCAAAATGCATAGTAAGCATTGTATTGTCTATATTTTAATGTACATGCACAAGAAGAAAAAAGTATGCATGAATAATTAAAAAAATATACTAATCGTAATAAAAATAAAATATATAATACAACAACACTAGTTAAACTACGCAATTTTCAGAGACAAAATGACGACAAATTTATAGAATACATTCATGTTCAATTTGTAACTACGAATGTAATATGGCCGAATAGTGTATTCCCGCTATTAATTAATAACTAATGGTCGGGATGCATTCGAAGTTATGGTTAAACTAATGAATTAATGATGTATTGTCAGTATTAACTATTTATTACCCATTTAAAGTAGGTATTCTCGCGATTATGTTGAATCAACCAAGTATATGAATAAATAAGTATTTACATATTTAATGTGAAAACATTTACGAGGGAATGAGCAAGCACCTCACAACATTGGAAAACTACAAATAAAAGATGTATATAACTTTATAATTGTATATTGTTTTTACGCAATAACATCTTAAGTATATTTTTTAAGATTCCCAAATCATTATAATGTGGATTATATTTAAGTCGAGAGAAGTTTCACCAACGTCGAATTACAAAAGTTAAGTCTTAGTACGTAGTTAAACTACATAAAAATACATAAGTACCTCAATTAACTTAGGTAGGTACATCATAGTTGAGATAGAGGAGATGCAAAAAACTTTTTTATATAATGATATTACTTGAAAATGTATTTATCTATAGCTACTGAGGAATTCAAAAAACAATATCATTCGTTTTCTAATTAAAAGAGTACAATACGCAATGCAGCTTATAGGTGCTTAATTAAAGTATTCCGAGCGACTAGTCTGTCCCATTAATTGTGCTCGTTAGACCCGCGTGTAGGCGAAGAAAACTATGAGACTGTTCAATGTATCTAAACGTTTAATTAACGATTTTGGGAGCATAATGGGAAATTGTTACTATAAAATTTAATCTGTCTCTTTTTCATTTGCCGATGTTATATAACTACACTTTGATATTATGTAATGAGTAGTATTTATCTATGCACCAGTATAATATTTATTATAGGTAAGGACTGTAGAGATTTGACTAACATATAACAAAAACGATGGAAACGGGAGCAATAAGTAGGGTCTGTTACTTTTAATCCACATTTCTCATAAAATATAGTTAGTACGTACTTACCGCAATAATTATTACAGAAAAATACCAAAACAGTTTATAGTATAAGAAATCACAGTTATAAGTAGACCTCGTAAAGTATTTTATAAAGCATGAAGTATTTTGTCAAGGCTGTCTTTCCTAATATTCTGTTAGAACTTGATTACATTCACTGACCATATTTAACGAACGACGTAATTGGTAAAGTAGGCATGTTTAATTAAAGGACCTAGTTATAAGTAGGCATTAGCAGTTGCTCAAGATTTTTTGTTTTATTTATATCCCTCTAATTATAAAATATGTTGAATTTTCGCCGACTTTTTTTCTCTCGGCGTTTTGACTTCATTCATAAAGACTTCAATCGCCAACGATCAAATACCCATTCATGATTATTAAGAAATATCAAATAAGAAATAACATTTTACGATTCTTTGTACAGAATAAATTCAAGCGTAAAAACGAATTTTGCCATCAAAGCAAGCTTGGATTTTGTAGCTTCAACGTTGTTCAGGAAAATTGAAAAAGCGTGATGTCGTTGTCCTGTCGTTTGTTTTTAATATACGTTTAGAAGTACCGTTAGCGAGTTCAAGAATTTTTAATTTTCCACAAACGTGGATATTGATGTCAAAAAATGTTACTAAAAATTTCGCCTCATAACTGACGCCGAGCAATCTAAAACATGGAGGTATTAAAAGTAGTTTTATTTTAACACTAAACGTTATTTGCAACGTTGGCGGCCGGCGTGGCTCGGATAAATGGGGAACATTTACTTTGTGTAATTTATACAGCAGTATTTAATGTAAAGCTTAATGTCATCATTTTGAACATTAAATCCAACTTACCGAGTAAAACTGATATGTAATACTGTTGAAATAAAGCATTATTGTTGCATTTTTGAGAACTCTCTATTTTAAAATACCATCATGGGCACATTTTTGAAATCTCGGTATTAATTCGGTATATTTTTGTCCCAAGTTCTTGAATATCGAATAAAAATTGATAGTTTATTTGTAAGAAAAAAGGTTCACAGACCAGGTAGTAGGTATGTTGTGTAAAAAAAACAAAGAAAATCAGGGTAACTCTGTACATATGAAGTGATTTTTCACCTGTCTCATTCATAAAAATGTTACTACAGCCTATTAATAGCCTAGGTACTTAACACACGCGATTTACACGCAATCACGACTAGGGCGAGTTTTCAAACAAGCGTAGGCAGTAGTGGGTACGTTAAATAAAGAACGTAATATATAAAATTGTTTCTAAACCACTTTTTAGTGTATTTTTTGTTCCATGCTGAGCTTCATCAATAATGTTTTTTTTTGCAGATAAACACTGACTAATCACTGAGAACCACAAGGCAATTATAAAGAAATTTTCAAAATATTTATTATAATCCAGGTTATTAATTAGGGTACCTACGGCATTTACAACAACGTTGTTGGCTTAACAACATTTTTGATTTGTATCCCATTTATAAATGGATACTTGGTATGCTCTTTTCTTTTACTCTGCCGAAAATAGACATACTTTAAATCATTCAGGGTCGTGTTATTGCCCAAAATGTAAGAAACCCTCCCGGTCGAAGAGAAATCTTTGGGGAAAATGTTCACCTTGTAGTATGCATATAATATCTATGTATTTGGATCTTTATAATTTTTACCAAATATTAACCCACAATTTCATGTAACGTTGTTAATGAATAATTAACGCTTTCAATCGAATTTTCATCAATATTCCTACCGCCTTTGCCAATTACTCCTTATAGTCCAAGTTGAACTTTAGATGCAAAATAAATGTTGATAAAAGGGGGAAATTGACTTGGCCTTCTTTGATCTCCGCCGTTTATTGGAACTCGAACTGATTGATTCAATAACGGTGAAAAAACAAATTCGCTGTTTGATGTTTCTAACAATATGCCTTCATTATGAACGTACAATTTTGCTAATTTGATATAATGTCGGGATGTGATAATATTTGTATAGAATTAATTGTTTGATGTTGAACTGTAAGTCTAAATTTTGGAGGTAGAATATAGGAATAGTCTTCTAATAAACAGTAGGTTACCTATCTAATACGAAAGTACGGTGTTAAAAAAGTTTAATATTTTCAATATTTAATTATTTTTAAACATAAGTGATTTAGTGAAGTGACGTGAATTAATGAAACTTCATACAGTATAGAAGTATATACTGTATAAAGTTTCAGCCGCTTTCGAGTTGTAATTTCCTTCGGCTCACTAAATACATCATTATTCTTAATTAAGTAATTCTTCATTATGTATATTTAGCAATCTATTCAAAGTATCTAATTCATTAATTAGATTTGCGCTTAATTAAAACTAGGTGTCATAATAATTAAGTCTTCTATTATACGTGTAAGTAATAAATTTCTACTATTTTAGGTAAATTGATCAAGTTGTAACTATATTAATATAATGGGTACTTGAGAGAAAATACATTACATGTATATTGAAATAAGAATACATGCATAAAGAACTTTTAAACTACAAGGCAAGAATAGCTAATTGATTTCTTAAATTCGTATTGGTCGAGTCGTATAATAAATTTATAACTTTAATTATTAACCTATTAAAATAATATTATGTTTAAATGAGTGAATAAAGTGACAGTAAACAAATGATTACTTATATGTATAGAAAGTTCAAAGCTTGGAAAACGTCAATAGCCTTCGAAAGTGAAAATGAAGAAAATAGAAAGAAATCCCTAAAAATATTTGTTGGACAGACCGCCAATCTTCTTTGTATTGGAAACTTACTGGTTTATTTCATCAAACAAAATAAAACGTTTAAGTGTTTCTTCGCTAACTTATCACAATTTTTTATCAAGCATAGTATTATTATATTATACTAGCGGTCCGCCCCGGCTTCGCCCGTGGTACATGTTTACGTTTTCTCTACATAAGAACCATCCTCGTACTTCAAGGAATATAATAAAAAAAGAATTATCGAAATCGGTTCAGCCGTTCTCGAGTTATGCGCTTACCAACACATTTTGCGATTCATTTTTATATATAAAGAAGATTATCTGTGATCATGCTTTAGAAGAGCTGCAATCATAGGTGTTAAATCTCATAAATCGTATATTGCCGTTATTATAACTTAAAGTTACGCACATATTTATTTCACTTGAATGAGGTATAAAACATACAACATACATATTTTAAGAATTTTACTTAAAAATTGGCATAGTTTTTGAGAAAAGACTTATGCGTACAAATAGGTAGAGCTTATTCTATAACCTATATGTATCTATTGAACTGGTTTTTCCTTAAAAAACTGATAAAGTATAATTTTATTACCCAGTTATATATTTTGAAAAAACAAAAACATGAATAGTCCAATCGTCCAAAATTTTTTTTCAAAAATATGCATTATCATAAAATTTGGAGATAAACACTAAAATATTATATCCATCTATAAATGGTTAGAACCTACCAAAAACTTGTTTAGGATTCATAAACATAATTAACTAGTTCAATTTTGTTTTGAACACTTAGTTATCTGTCAGTTTTTAACTTAGCTCTATTGTAGAGCTTCCCACTCAATTATAAGTTTCCATTAGCCAATACTCAATTTAGTGAATGAGAAAAATTTAAGTAATTACATTGTCGTGTTTGATTGTGCACAACAATTGCCAGTTTTACAACATATCCGTTTATTCACATATTTGTGCAACTACGAATATCTCGAATAATTCACAAAGGCAAAGCACGATTTAAGTTGAAACTATCAAGACTCGAATTCGGGTTTCCCTTGGAGGTTAGCGTGCGTCTCTCTCTGGCTCGCGCGTATGTGGTCCAAGTTGTGCGCCGTCCCTCTTTAACTCGAGAGGCTTGCGCGGAAAGAGAATGTTGGTAACGAACGACCTTTCGGTGTTACGGGCAGCAGTGCGGAGCGTACGTTCACCGGGAGTGGTACACTCGAATGAAGCGGTACTAGATCGCACGACCATCTGACAGCCTGAAAAAATTACGTAAATATTACAACATACTCGAATTGATTATGACCGCGTAACCGCACGTTGCGGCACTGCTTCCCATCGCGGCACCTCGCTGAAAGCACACGAATTTCTTGCATAGTGCCGTCCGCGAATTGTTTGTGCGACTCTTGTTTGGCTCTGGTGATTTTATTTTATACAATTTCGTAACCGTGGTGTTTGGACTGTGTTTATTGTTGTGTTTTCTTTTATTTTTCTTTCAATTGGATTGTCACAGGCGTTTTTGGTAAGTTATATAAGTTACATATATATAAATTTAATTAAGCTCTAACTTTAAGTTCAGATTTCAAATTTCAATTCTGTTCATAATTTTCAATTTTCATCAAAGCAACAATTCATGATTTTGTAATGTTCATAACAAAACAAATCTCGATTTTTGTAAGTTTTAGAAACCAAAATTGGCATTTAGTAGTTGGATTAGTACAAAGCACCAATCAAATAGGTAAGCATGACAAAAAATCTTAAAAGATTTATCGCCTTCACGCGATTAATTACGAATTTATCTATAAATAAATCAAGTATTTTCGGGTACCAACGAAAAAAGAGAGCAATTTAAGAGAGCGGACATTTGAACTCCCTAACGAACTTAATTACCAAGTAGGAAATACGAAGCAAGATGACCTCTATCTCAAAGGAAATTCTTAGCTGGGTTCAAAGGAAGGCCGCTATTAGTGAGAAAAGAAACATTTTTGCGAAGGATTAACAATTGCATCGACACGTATCTACAAGCAGTTATCTAGGTATAATTCCGGCTCTATGTAGAGCTTATTTGAAGGACAACGCTTTCTCAACGACTTTGAATTATTATTCTCAACTTATTATTCCTAATTTATGTAAAAACTAACATAACATTGCAATAATAATTGTCATTTCCTATATTAATAAATACATACTTTCAATTTTGCCCTATTAATTAAAGAGTAAGGTCGCATTCATTCTTGGCTTCTAGAAATCACAATACATTAGAATGAATATATAGAAAGATAGATATAATACATAACACTATTAACTACAGAATAATTTTGATAATATGCACAATTTTAAGATGCTGAATACGCTTCTGTAACTCACATATTATGAGATGCAAGTTACGCACTGCATTTTTTTGCAGTATCTGTATTATTGTGACAGGTAGTATATTATATTAAATTAAAGAAAATACTGAAAGATCAACTACGATAAAATAATTCTGAAACGTTTTTCTAATCTTTGGTAACAGGAGATTTTAAAAGTCAATTAATGATAAAGGTTTAGGCGATAGGGCGTTAGCCCGTAAATCTATTTTCTCATTAATATTGTTACCGGTCAATTATTTACTTAGTAGGTAATTGAAATGGAGTGTTCAAAAGATCTTATAACAATCTGTATAAATTATCAAAACATCGTCTATTAGAAATTATTAATAATTCATTCATGTTACTATAGTAATTTCACGTTAAATGATAAAGCCTATAACTATTTCATATTAATTATGAAAATTATCGGTTGGTACACACAAGTCAGTATATAATGTTCAAAATCATGTGTATTTGACATTTAATTAATATCGGTAAACGCACGGAGCATTATTGACCACGAAAAGCAATCATTCACGTAATTAAACAGAGGATCCAATTTGTTAAAGTTAACGTCAATATTTTGGGCACAATAGCAGGTAGTGGTTTTGTTGACAAAATTATTATTAATGAAAACTGACGCAATACAAAACATAAAACATATTGTTACACAGTTAATAATTGTAACAATAGGAAAAAGTACAAGGAAACTCTACATTGTCTACAAAGCTACGAAAATTCTCAAAATATTTAAATTTAAAAGGTTTGACTTAACAATTATTCGTCGGTAAGGTGGCATTTAAAATTTTTATTCGACTGTATGTAAACAAGTTGTTTTATATAACACATTGACCAGAGAGATCCGGCTTCGTCAAGTTAATTTGCATTGAGTAGTCAGAATGGAATGCTTTGGAACGAACTGCTTGTTGAGAAAATAACATTTAGCTCCTAGGACGTACCTACTTATTATATTATGTAAAATTGTAACTGATAAAATTAAAAATTTAATTGATAAACATTTTCTTAAAAACATTCTTTTGGATTACATATAATATGTACTTAATAATAAAGATAAGACTATTGGTTAGGGAGCCAGGTGCAAATTTGGTTAACTATTTCTTCTCAAGAGATAATTCGTCAGACGCATGAGAGTATAGTATTATAAAGCCTCGTGAACGTCAGCTGGCGCTCGGTTGGGGGGGTGCCTCCCACGCACATAGGAAAAAAAATACATTCATTCATTCATTTCCTCTCAGCTAAAAATTTGTCAAATTGTAGCTAACCCAATATCTCAACGAAAAAAAATAGTCAGCTGGTTACAACATGGTGTATTATACGTCAGCTGGTGTCTCGAACATGAAAGTTAAATTTAAAGAAAAATTTATTTTCCGTTATTTCCTCTCAAACAAAAATTTACCTGATGATACCTTATATGTAACTGTGGATAAATATAAATGTCAGCTGGCTGTATCTTGGTGGAAAAACCGTCAGCTGATACGGGAGGCTACAACCGCTCTTCCCCCCAACCGAGCTCCAGCTGACGTTCACGAGGCTTCATAATACTATACTTTGATGCATTTTACTAATTACCGCTTGAGAGGAACTTGGTCATAAAATCTGCTGCTGGCTCCCGGACCATATATTATAAATGCTTAAATCTAGTAATATAAAAATACTAATTAATATTTCACGGTCAATAAATACACACGTTCGTGAAAAAAACATTAGGAACGCAAATGCATTTAATTTTAATATTGTAAAAATCCAATAACTTTGAGTATGTAAAAACACAACCAACATTTTTAGGTCAGCGATACACGGTATATCTTAAATATTTTTAAAGAAAACAAAATAAAAGGAGACATATTTATTTTAAAACGAAAAAAATAAAAATAAATAGCTCTACAATCTAAATAGTTAGGTACCTATACAATTTACACAATTCTCAAAAATAATATGTTTTACGTTGGTAATAAGTTGGGGTAGATTATTTTCGTTTGATAATTCATGTTAATAACAAACTGCTTAGCATAGTTTGTGGGCAGATGGTTCTGTTTGGATGACTCAGAAGGTCTTACCCGAGGTCGCTTGATTTCATCCGCCTTCGTAGACAAATCCACGCATTTAAAATCCTATTCTCTTAGTACCGATTTTCCAATTACCATTCTTAGAGACAATGAATTAGAAGTTAATCAATTATATTTTTCATCAAATTAAAAGACATTTTAAAATCATTCCTGAAAAACTATTTGTATGCTGGAGAAGTCATGATATCAACATCTTTGAAAAGCTATTTAATTTTCGGGCGTCTAGAGGGCTTTAGGGCATTTGCGGTCGGCCTCAAGCCAAAGCTTATTTGTATGCATTATTCAACAGAGTGTCTTTGTGTAGAATAGCGAACGCACAATAGCACAGACTAGTAATAATGCCATCGAATGACGTTTACACCCTCTCCGCTCGTATGAGGGAGCGGTGAAGGAAATGTAAAATGACAAAGAACCTTTGCGATCTTAAACTAGTTCAATCTATAAAGGACATGTAATGCAATAAAAACGGAATGCTTCGAGTTTCCTGTGTAGGTGATCTCATGAGCTCACGTTTATAGCTTTTGTTACATTGTAATGCGCCTTGTTATCGTTGTTTATATACTTGACCTGACTTATATGCCGTTACCGATTTGTAATACATTTCATAACGTTTCAGAAGGTTGCGTGATTATTTCATTGCTTGCACGTTAGGGTATGATCGTGATGAATGGCTCGTATCGCAGCGCCTACTGGCTCACAAAGCAGATCCGCGATTTCACCCGCGACACGCCAGCGACGTCACGAATGACTGTGGATCCATCGGAACCAATTAAGTGGTAAATGGGTCTACCACAATAGAATATTGTAAAGCATCCAATACTTCATATTTCTTGTCACGTATTGGGTTACCGTTCTTTGTTACGTGAGCCACTTTCTGTGAGTGAATAGGACCGAAGGACTCAGATGTGCGCGGAATATGATTAATTATTTCTTACTCATAAATATGAGCTGTATTGCTCGCATGATCGTAGCCAGCTTGGGAACTTGTTTCTTAACAATAGCTTATAAGGGTTGCCGTGGAAACTTTCTAAGTATTCTATTACAATTTCTAACAAACTTTGTTATTTAATTCACAATATTATATACTTCCATATTAACATACTCATTCCGTTAGAATTCAATATTGCCGGCAAAATAATTTCTAAAATGTTGATAATTGTTGATTGTTATAATGACGTCACTCGAAAAAAAATGTTACTGGGTAATCGCCTTTTCTCATTTTATTTTCCCATTATGACTCATTCTGCTTTGGGCTTTTTGAATAGTAGTAAAGAACCTTGCCAAAATCGTTTAATAATCATGATCTCATCTCGACACATTTATTACAACTTTAATATTCCTATATTTTATCTAGACATTAATAACTTATCGGTTTAGTAACAACTAACAGTTTGGTTTGACGATTCGACGTCTGGCTTAGATTAGTTTAAATTGTTTTAACAAACTACCTTTAGTTTAATAGTTCATTGTATAATTAAATTTGATATTCCATCAGCTGTTTAGTAATCTGCGCTATTTTAAAAGTAGAGCGTCATATATACCTACCGCAATTTGGTAAAATTCAGAACAAACTTTGGTCCAAGCGAAGCCTGAAGCAATGGTATTGGCGTACTTCCAAAATGTCTTGCTTAAGTTCAAAGACACTATACGGGTTTTGTCCGGGATATAATGCTATTATTCTCCTTGAGATAAGGCAATAAACGCCACTCGAAAGCAACGCTCATTTATTTACTAAAACTCTTTTAAAATGGAGTTCTTTTTAATTCCCTGGCTGTAGATTTTCTCGCATTTCATTATGTGAAGTCGTATTGAATAGTCAGAGGTTCTTCGAATAGATCATGGCAATTAGAAGCGTTTATTTTTCCGTTCAGTTCGAAGCAATTTGTTTAAGCTGCGCTGATAGCTGCGGCTTTATGCATTCGACGTTTAAGTGTAGTATGTATTGCTATTGCAGAAAGTGCTTTTAATTATACCTATATTTTTTGAAGAACTTTAACATGAAGTACTTTCTCATAGAAATATTCCGTAATGTTGACAGATTTATGGTGAAATTATTTTTATATTATACACAACTTGTAAAATTGGGTGTTCAAACCGGGCGTAAATTATTTATTTCTGTATTTTGACGATTCGAAAGCTTACAGAGTCAAGAAATAAATAGGTACCTAAATGTTCGATTTTGAAATGTACTTCATGTTCCAGGATCTAGATACTTTTAATTTAAAAATATGTCGAGATAAAATGTATAATAGATATAAGACTATATTCAGGCTTTTGGTATTTAGAATATTTTTCCGGATGTTAAATTAAACTCGGGCTCGAATCCTTTTTACTCATTTCGGAACTCATTTCGTATAAGGAGCTTAAGGCTGGAACACGTTTTCAACATGAGTTATTTTTTTAATTTTATACACATTTTTGTGTGTCTTGAACCATGATTACAGTTACAGTTGGTGAATTTTAACAAATTTTCAGAACTCAAAAAGATAGACTGGATTGCATTTTCATGACATAATTTTGTTTAGGTTATACAATCTAAATAATAATTTTAGGCTGGTTAACCATAGGTAAGTTTATAGTTTACTAGGTTTCCGCCCGCGGCTTCGCCCGCGCATTCAAAGAAAAACCCGCATAGTTCTCGTTCCCGTGGGTCATTTCGGGTCAATCCGGGATTGCGTCATTTTCCCGGGATAAAAAGTAGCCTATGTCCTTTCTCGGGTATCAAAATATATCCATACCAAATTTCATGAAAATTGGTTCAGTAGTTTAGGCGTGATTGGGTAACAGACAGACAGACAGAGTTACTTTCGCATTTATAATATTAGTATGGATAGATACTTAAATTTTGTATTTTTTTAAGTAAATCTACGTTTAAAGTAACTACAGTAGATATACTATTTAATATTCATTGAATGAATTTCAATAACATTGTTAATTATTCGATAAAATATTTTGTCAAAAACTGATTATTAATAAGATCGATTAAACACCGGTGCAATTAGACGCGCAGACATTATGTAATCGGAATTAAATTAAATGCGGTTCACTAATGAAGCAAATAGAAGTTGCACTTGACAAATTCTCTTAATGATCATTAAGATTTCGGATTCAGCAGGCGTAATAATGTCTATTTGGATCCACTTTTAACTTGCGATTACATTTCACTCTATTTTATTAATGTTTACTGTTGAGAGAGATTCACTCGAAGAATCGCTCCAACAAGGTTAAATAAAAGTGTGGAAAACAAGGAACTTTTGAGCGAAAACTTTTTTCATTTTAAAACTTTAACTACACAAGTGGCACGGACGACTTTTTTTACTTGATAAACAATGTTTAACAACTCTTGCAGTAATATAAGCATCAAGATAAAAGAAAATATTAAGAGGATAAAATAGTCTAAAATATTTTTAATAAGTCGAATCTACTCGAAACAGTGCTCCTAATAATATCAAAATTAATTGAAACAAAGAAATTTAACTAGGTGCCTGTATGCCTTTTCTTTCCTCCCATTATTTCTATTTGAGTTTTAAACATATCTTTGTATATTAGCATGTTTGTAAACATACATGCTAACATATACTTAAGTATAAGTAAAGTTACGTAAGTAATTTGTTATTGTTGTAATAAGTAAAATATTTCAAACCTTTTAAGGTAAATACAATTTGATTCGTATTCAATAGCAGATGATTCGTAATAATAAATATGAAGGGGATCACTATGGTCAAAACCGAAAAACACCTTATACATATTGAATTTTGTTGAGGAAACTGTTGGTACGATTGTCTTAAAAAAAATATATGTGATACTCAAGGATATAATTAACAAAGTGTATTGTTTACTTTTCAGTTTAGAACGGCCTAAACATAAAAAAAATACATACAAATCAACCCCTTTTTGAACATAAAACGCATTTTGTTAGGAAAACGGCTACATATTTATACATTAAATTTATACCAAAAAATATGTTATGATATTTGTAACAATTTGTATTGATTGTTTTTTCAATTTTCATTATTATTGTTAAATTATCAAGAAAAAACTCGAATTTATAATAAAACCCACATAAAACCTCACCTTTATTGCATATTTTCGACGAAATTTGACGGTGTCAGTTCGAATCGGACGGGGGACTGTACGTGCGGTTTTTTTTGCAAAATAACGCTAAAATTCACCGAATTGAATGTTTTGTTAAATTAAACCAGATTGTAATAGGTATTTACATGAGCAGTTCATGAAATGAAAGTTAAAAATAGGTATGTAAAGATATAAAAATCTGTTTGTAAATTAGTTTTGTTTTTGAAAGGCGTCATTGAATAATATCCAGTGTTGATAATTTTTGACAGCAAAATATTATCAGAAAACACATACCTATAAAACAGTAACCAGACTTTCCCTGTGCCTTGAATATTTTTTAAAAAAGATTAATTGCTGTTCTATCGTATATTTTATTTTTATCCCGGAAATTCCACGGGAACGGGAACTATGCGAGTTTTTCTTTGAAACCGCGGGCGGAGCCGCCGGCGGAAAGCTAGTGATTCATAAAAATATAAATTATATAACAATAATTCCTTTGCAGTGACTCTCCGAGGAAAAAAGAAATAGATTCGTGTTACAAATTTTAAAATCATACATAGAACATTTCTATCGACAAGGTTTTCTGGTATTTATAATCTACCGCCTGACAACTTAACCTCCCCTCCAGTTGGTTAGTTGTCAGTCGATCGCTTACATTTTTTGAAGAGACGATCAGCGAGCCAATTGATCTTAAACAGCCGACCAGTGCGGTCTATAAGTGCCATAGCCGTGCCTTGTGATTTATGTAAGATTTAAGAAAACTATCAAGTGAATGTACCAAGTGAAGGAATAATAAAATATGAATTGTGACGAAGGCGTTTTTATTCTACAACCCAACATTCGGGATAATAATAATCAAATAAGGCGTCATTATAAATATATTTATAAGAAAAACGAAAGCTTTTTCAATATTATTTTTTTGTTAAATTTTTACTTCACGAAAGCGAAAACACTTCTGAAGACGTCAACTCTCTGGAAAATCTGTTTAATCGGAGGATTTTAATAAGATACTAGATAATATGTCGCAGTCATCTGGAGGAATCTGCTATTTGATTGAAGACTAGAGCGATTATTGAATGACCACATTTAATTGAATGAATAAAGAACAACTCGTCATCCAACAATATGCCGAACGTTCTATCCGCTCTGTTCAAGGGCTATAAATTCGTTAACTAGTTGGACGTCGTGAGTGATGCTTGTTAAATCAACGTTCGGCCTAGTAATCCAAACAAATATCAGATTTAATCAGATGTCGGCGATGTCTTATAGACACAAATAATGGAAACAATGCTAAAAAACATAAATTTAAAGTTACAACATCATAAAAAATAGATTTGATCGGAGCCCTCAGTGCGCGAGTCTAACTCGTACTGGGTCGGTTTTATTTCCGTCTCGAATACCTTTAATCTTCAACTGTACTATGATTTTCCTGTTGCCATGACATGGTGGTACTGATCTACACACGTCACATGCATTTTTTCCAAAGCCACAACAAAATAAATTATCCAAGTTTGCACCCTTATAAAACCAATTCCAAGTTGCCCAATTTCTTCCTTGCCCGCGCCAACATAATATGTAACTATAGCGTTGAACATTTTAATAGACCATAGATACCGACACAACTAACACTGTATTCTTTGAACGGAAGGTATGACCCATATCAGTCATAGTCATAGGCTCTGGTAACTTCAGTCGCAGGAAAATCACTCATTTTGTAATGTGTTCAAAGATAAACAGTAGAAAAAAATAAACTCAGTTTAAAACACGTTATAATATTTTCAGCAAACTCTTAAAGGGGTATAATATTTTAATGTTTAAAAATCGAAACACATTTTTTTTCTCGTCATCCTTCAAAGACGTTGACCCACCATAACGACGACACATAGCAGTCGCTGTAGCCGAAATCGGCAAGGAGTAATTAAGGGATTTAAAAAATTAACCCCGAACTAACTACAAAATACATAACAAGTCGAAAAAAACGTGATTTCTTGTCCGT
Source organism: Colias eurytheme (assembly GCF_061535395.1). Lineage (NCBI taxonomy): Eukaryota > Metazoa > Arthropoda > Insecta > Lepidoptera > Pieridae > Colias > Colias eurytheme. The sequence continues at coordinate 5,065,949 of NC_142982.1, read as the reverse complement.
TCCCCTATTTTTTTCGGTGTGTGTAGGTTGCATGCATATATTCCTACTAGGTATGAAGAGATATACAAAGAACGCTAAATACATTTGCCTGGTCACCATTACCATTAGATACACCATGACATGGTAGAGGCCGTTCTATAGAATTTCGTCAAATAATGTACTCCATCTTTTATATCTCTGTAGTTGAGATGTTCTCCACCCTAGTCATCATCAGGTCTCCAGAATATAGTAGAGTGCGTGTTGAATAAAATTATTTTCTAAATCGGTGTTTTCTTAACTGTTCCCCACTCTAGAACTTATAATTACTTGCTTAGTCATCTTAAGGTCTCCAGAATGGGTCATGTAGTAGAGACTTTGCTTATAACGGTTAATGTTGAAAGATGAGTCTTCCTACATTACATTTACAACATACATAGTACACAATATTTACTATTCATAAATGTAATATGTTACTGCCTCTCAGAGAAAACATAAATTAGGTAGAAACCACTAACACATTACGATACAATACGATACAGTATACAATTCCATAATCTTTGGTCACTTTTACTTCAACAACAATGTATATTTATAGAGGGCGGTTAAAAAACCAAATTCAAATGTAGTGACAGAATCATTAAGGTCGTTGAACCGTGTAATTGCCTGAATGAGTCTATTTCTTTGATTATTTACATGTGACATTCAATTATCTGTATCAACAGTATGGATCAAAGTTGATTGAATGGCAGAATATATACTTATTTTTTAATGAAACCCTTGTATAACAGTTAAAAGCCTATCCCTCCCGCCGTTTCAGCATTTATCTATATAAATTTTCAGACAAACAAGGGAGAGCAGGATAAAAGGTGAGCATCCATAATTTACGGTTTTGCGATAAAAAAGGCGTTTTTTATCACCAATATTTCTCATCCCTTTTTGGGCGATTGCAAAAGATCTCACCGAATGGTTTTGAATTGTTAGATGAAATTTATAAAATAATAAACAAAGCGGCCCAATTTAAGTAGGTATATAATGAAAATAATATATACCTATTTGGTGAACATAAGCATTAAGTGCTTATTTTACGATAAACCTTCTTAAAATATTTCGTTTTTCGTTTTCTTCTACTATTTTTTTACTTCTTTCTATTTTCGCATATAAATTGTTATCGTGGATTATATTTTAACAAAAGTATGGTGCATACCTATTATAAAATTAATTTCTCTTTCTCTCATCAGCATTAGAAAGATGAAAAAATGAATACAATCACACATTAAACATTTTAAAGGTAGAAATTAATGTTTACATTTAATTATTATCATTATTAATTAAGACTTTCTGCGTTTCATTCAAAGCATATTTGTTTTAATGTTTTATAGATTAAACTGTACTGCAATACATTCGGTTTGGAATCATTTTGTAACTTAATTATCTCTATTACCACGTGAATATGCGAAATGAAATGAAAATTAAATTCTAATTTTGACCCGAATTAGTTATTATTCCAACAATTTTACGAGGTAACAACCCTTTTCAGTGCGAACATTGTAGCAATGTCACCGTGGCCTTTAAAGAAATTGAGTAATAACAAGGTTATGTTCGTTCAGCTATTACAAGCACCAGCGCATATTACCACACAAAACATTCCCAACTCGACACAGACTGTGAGAAAGTAACACTTGTGTTTCACAGATTTCTAATGTAAACATCAATAGGTAGCGAATAAATACTTTCTAACCAGTTTTTTCACTTTCCCAGAACAATATTCGCATTTTTTCATTCATTGGGCTTATGAAATTTACATATTTTATATAATATCAATTTACGGTAACTTTTATCGCCCTAATATTGCGGTTCGGATATTTTTTTTAATGTTCTCACAGGAATATGATATAACGATCGCTGATGTAATTTGGTAGAAATACGAGTTTTATAAACTAGATTTTTAACGTTTTCGATCGAATTGATTGTTTTTTTTTGCATAACATTAAAAGACAAACGTGTATTCGGCAATCATAACATCTATTTTTGAAATATATTAAAAGTTACGAATTAATAAAATTACTATCTACCTGTCTCAATTTAATTAAGAGCAATTCAACCTATGAATTCAACCCTGTTAAAAGAATTTCCCCATAAACATGACAAAATTATTAATACAAGTAAGTAAAATTCAGAGCGATATTTCAAAAGTAATTTTCGTAAGGTTGGACATTGCGCTGCGTGAGGTTTTTACGAAATGGCGGTCAACGGTCGCCGGCGACGGGGAGGCGGTATGCGACCGCTTGGCCGCGAGGAATGTGGCACCCTAAGACCCTTTTCACACGCACCGTTTGCTGGATACGCCATACAGTGTCTCGATGACCAGTACAGCCTAGCCAGTAGCCATTTTATAATTGATTTACCATGTCAAAGGCGCTGACGTCTATGAAATTTTGAGCACAAAGCTGCATTGCGCCGCCATGCTATGTAGAGTCGAATATTTGGCAACTGAATCGTGTGAACAGGGGCTTACAATATAGATGACCAGTAAGATTGACATTATTTCTTAGGAAAGAAAAAAATGTGTGCGTGTACTAGTGTACACACGTAAGAAGTGAAACTTCTTTATGACCTTATTTTTCAAAAAATAATTTACTATATGCAACTTTACAGAAATACGTCGAATCACGCGTGGTAGGGATAAGAAAAAGATGGCGCGTAACGGAAAAATGTCACGCGTAACGAAAAAATGTTACACTAAATTTTTTTCCAACCCCGATAAAGAAGTTTCACTTCAATAATATACAATAAAATCTGCACAATAAGGAATCCATATTATTATCCGTTTGTCAAATTGAGATCTCATGCTATAGAGAATGACTCTATTACATTATTTAAGATTTTAACATTTGTATGTTATTTTAATACCTACATAGGTATATAATACTTATATGTTAGCCAATTAATTAATCAAGTATTATAAAACTTCAATAATTTGTATGAAAACGTGTTTAAGACATTCTTTAATTTTTTACACGTCGTTACCAAATCGATAAAATATAAAACATTGTAAAAACGAAACTGTGTCAGGGATATTATCATTATAATAATGTTTATATCTTGCTCTACGTTATTTTAATAATATAATTTGTATTGGAATTTTATTGTCACTTTATTATCTAGCTTTTCTCGCCGTGGAACTGACTGCACAAGCTATCACGCAGTTAAAAGGGCATCGGTCGGACGGTATCACATGAATAGCCACATAGCGAAGCCTTTCAACTATGAACATTTTGAGATACAATTTACATTCCCAGACGAAGATTCATTTAGTTTACGAGCTTAGAAACAGTATGACATGTCACATAACTGTCCCTCCTGTGCTATGTAAATTCGCCGTTTGACCACGAACATTTGTTTTACCCACACCGCCAGACCAACGTTACGTGCTGGCCACGGACAATTCGCTATAGCGAAAATTCGCGCGGCGCGACTGGCGGTGCGTCTTGCGAATGAATCAAATGTATGGAAATGTACTGGGCATGCCACGCGCAGCGGCGACCAGCGAGACGACCGGCGAATTTCCCCGAGCGAATCGCGCGGCACGACTAGCGATCGAAACAAAATATGTATGAGTTATTACGGCGCAGGCCACGGAGTCGAGCGGCAGACGCGGCGACTACTCCCGGAGCGAACTTAATTTAAACTAGTTTGTTTTTTTTTCGCGAAAATGGAGACGGAAGCTTTTATTGCAGAAATTCTAGCTAGACCAGCTATTTGGAAGTCTAGCCACCCGCAACATAATTTTTCATCATGCCTATATTTTTCATATTTTTGGTGGAATTCTCCGTCTGTAACACGATCTCTATTTAATTCGTGTACTCCACTATATCTTCCAAACATTAAATCTTGAGCAAAAAAGCTGCTACTCTCCAAACAACGTCGAGCTAACTTTGATAAAGCCATCTCGTCTCCTCGTCTACACTGGTCGCGGCGGCGAACGCAACTGCCCGTGGCATGCTTACCGCGCCGCGCGAATTGCCGCGCCGCCCGTCGCGCTGTCGGTCGCGCCGCCGGTGTCCGTGGCCAAGGTGTTAGATCATTATCATGCAGAACACAATGTACTCAAACATGTTAACGGTTGTGTTCTTAACAAACTGGTACATTAAAACAATAGTGGTTCAATGTTGAAACTTTAGGTCGTTACAAATTTCATAATTGCATCTTAAGGTGACGTAATGCTAGTTAAGTTAATAGTTTATTGCGTTACATTAAAAGCACATTATTTTGAAGGTATTGCTCATACAGATGGGCTTTATGCTATTATAATAATGAAATTCAAACGTAATATATGACACGCATCGATTTGTTGGCAAATATAATTACTACATTAGTTAAAGAAGATGGTAAATCTGCAACAATTCAAAAAATGTAGAGAACTGAATATCATTTCTATAAAATACAAACTTTAACTTCGCTGTTTAAACTGGTTCTTTTTATTTTATGCCCTTTGAAAACGTGCATCTGCATGATATATATGTATGAGCTTATGCTATCAAAGATAGAGATCCCAATGACAAAAGGTTTATCTCTTTTGTGTCGGTATACAAGATCGCCTGTCAGGGCGGTGCGCTCCGGTACGCACCAATGTTAAAAGGTTTCATTACATGCAGTAGTATAGTATTAACAAAGGAAATTCCGATAGCTAAACCATGCAATTGAAGTTGTGACTGTGTGCGTATATCATTTCTGCATATAAATATTTGACTGTAACATTAACTCTTGTCAATAAGGCATTGGTCAAACATATAGTTACGCTCAGTTGTAAACGAAAAGTATAATGTCTTTTTATTAATATCGCATGTAATACTATTTCATGAGCGGCGAAATTTCATAAAAGTACGTACTCAAATGTTTGTTCCGGTATGTATTATCCATTCTCAAACCATCTCAAAGTTCGTCTTGCAATACCTACTTGGTAACATGCGCGGATCTTTTACGAAACACACTTGAAGAAAGTTCTATAACATTTCCTGGTACGTGACGGAGGCTTCGCTCTTCACATGATATGAAATATCTTATTTTGTACTTTTTGTGTCAATCTCAGGCCGAGAGGGCCGACGATATTGAAATTCCGTCGCCATTAGGTAGGTACGTCGATAAAGCAAAAGTGTTTAAAGACTGAAAAGCAAAAGCGTTGAAAGACTTTCTGACTTTATTATATCTACACAACAACCGTGAATGCAATGGAACCAACGACGGCAACGAGCATTTCCCTCAATGTCAGCGAAAGAAACAAAAAATAATACACAACTGACAACTATAAACCTGTTATAACGTTTTAATAATTTTCACCGATCACATTGCAGATTGAATCGTATTCCGATTGCTCACAAAAGCTCGTGTAAAATTGTAAACTGGAATTTTATCAGACAGATAAATATTTATTGTATCGAAATAATATGCAAAACTATACACATTTAAGTATAACAAATAAAAATTAATACAAAGGTGTACGTATAGTATTGTATGATGGTAATTACATAAGGAAACCTTCAAGGGTTCAGTATTCTTAATAGGTTTCTTTTATGTTGTAAAACACAGGCAATTCTATGAGTCATAGTCCTGAAAATGTTGGCTGTAAGCACCTATTCTTTTGGCAAACATTTTTTAAAGCAGAAACTTGGCACTTTTTATATCTAGTTTAATGTGTCTGATAAGCCTTTATGACAGATGATTATACGTTTTCTTGTGCGCTAAGATTAATTTAACTTTTAGAGATAAAAATTTGAATCTTTAAGCAATATTATTTAATAACTTTTGACTAAGTAGTACTAGGATAAAAAGTACAGTCCCCACATTTCAGTCAATACATTTTCCAGAAATAATTATGTCATGATCCATTTTTCAGCGTAAGTAGTAAGTACAGACTCTAAGTGCCGCATTTATAATAAGAGCGCGATAATAGCCGCACTAATTTAATAATGTTTTAAGTTACAATTCCTTAAGCGACAATTTCTATTTGATTCTGTGCCTTAAAATACGGACGCTGTGCGAATTTTTAAATTCGTCATGAGACTACCGGGTGTAATAAATTTATTTGACAGTGGCGGGAAAACCCGTCCATGGGAGCAATTCATCCAATTACATTTAGAAATTGCTTTACGCCATTAAAATCTCAACATTTAAAATTTTAAGCAAGATTACTATGTATTGTGATCCATGATTTAATTTCAACGTAGATTATATTTCTATAAATTTATAGGTAGTATGTTTAAATCTTGAATTCTCATATGTATTAGTCATTAGATATTAATCAATTGTGATTTACCTACGTTTACCAAAATAATACAAGTTATTTGAAACAAATTAAAAGTTATTAATTTTCTTAGCTACATATTTCCTTAACATTTAAGGAAATTAATTATCTTTATGAAAACATACTTAATATAACCTTCGTAAAATAATAATAATCCGAGAAAGTTTTTTAATTAAACGCAAACAAAACATTGTTTTTCTCAAAGATAATGGAGAAAATATCATTTTATAAACGTTATTTCTTGTTTGATAAACATATTTTATCGGTACATATATTATTCGTTGCTATTACTACCAATTTTACATGTCTAGTTTCTGTAATAAACAAAGAAATGTTAGAGACATATTTTTGCAACGAAAAGAAGTTTAGGATCACGACCAAGTATGGCATGTGATTGTGGGGAGCTGCCGACGTTAGGCGTGGTGCGTCGAGGTCGCCAACTATGAAATCGAAAGTATAGTGCAGACAGCGCTGACGCAAAGAGGTGAACTAGTAGATATTATTAGCACGTTCGCCTGCAGTGCTTTGGAAAATATCTTTGATTCTTCATTCATAATAAACTAGAGGTCCGCCCCGGCTTCGCCCGTGGTACATATTATTTCGCAATAAAAGGTAGCCTATGTCCTTTCTCGGGTATCAAAATATCTCCATATCAAATTTCATGCAAATTGGTTCAGTAGTTTAGGCGTGATTGAGTAACAGACAGACAGACAGACAGAGTTACTTTCGCATTTATAATATTAGTATGGATATAGCCTGTATTGTATTTACACAGAACAAATTGCAATCACATAATAAAGGTAGAGTGTATTTTAATAATTTCAAAGCCTTGCAGTAAGATAGCAATGACCTTTATGTTCTACCTCATATTTTAATAGAACAAATGCTAGTGTGACCTCTATTAAAATTTATCGTTCTTATAATCGAGCGTAGGAATCAGATTTAATTAAAACTACACATACATTTCATATAATGGTTAAATTTCGATTAAGTTCTCGCGTAACTAAGGTTTCCGTATTAGATAGTTGGTCGGTAATCTAACCTCGTGTTCAATCTGAGACAGGGTAGACTAGAGATGTAGACAAAGGAAGCGTATTGTGAGTTGTGACATTTGAATAATGGTAGTGCCTATAAACTTGGCACCAGAATTTCATCATAAATGTATTTCGCGTTCAATCTGGGATAATTGTGCTTTTCAGATCATATAGACTAAGACTATGGAATTCATGAGTGCAAAAACTGTTCAAGTTGACCGAGACGTTTTTTTTTTATATAGTTAGTATAACTACTAGAACTATTGGATACGATTTGTGAAAATAATGATAATTTCGCCTATCTGTTATTCTGTTGGTAAAATAATTTAATTTATGGTTACCTATCTTAATCTCGAATTTGAATATTCCGAATATTATAATCCAGAAAACGTTTGGACATTTTTTCATAACCCCGAATTTTAAAATTTCGAAGTTTTGTTTGCCATATAATCGCAACTCCGAATTTCATTTGCCCATTTCTTTATTTGTACGACGTTTTACAATCCAGACGAATGAGTTCCAGACATACGAAATCTAAATGCACAAAATCCAGATGACCGTAATCCATATGCACGAAAGCCAGATTTTTAAAACACAAATTTTTGAAATACAGTTAATTGATATCCAGACAAACAATGTCCAGATTTTTGAAATTCAAATAAACGATATCCAGCAAAACGTAATCCTTCCAGGGGGACGCAGCACGAACCTAACCTAACCTTCTGAATAGATTTTAACACTTTAACCTTTCTGTAATGGGCAAGTAAAACAATAGCGAGTCGGTTCTGGCACTCGCCGGCCGCTGCCGCGGCACGCTCGCTTCGCTCGCTCGTCTCGTGCGTAGGGGGTCACAGTTCAAACCTAACCTAACCTACTGAGTCGAATTTGACACTTAAACCTTTCTGTACTAAGCAAGTAAAACAATAGCGAGTCGGCTCTCGCACTCGCCGGCCGCTGCCGCGGCACGCGAGCTTCGCTCGCTCGGCTCGTGCCTGGGGGGTCACAGTTCAAACCTAACCTAACCTACTGAGTCGAATTTGATACTTAAACCTTTCTGTAATAGGCAAGTAAAACAATAGCGAGTCAGTTCTAGCGTGGGGGTCGTAGTTCAAACCTAACCTACTGAGTCGACTTTGACACTAAAACCGGTCTGTAATGGACAAGTAAAACCATAAATTTACTTACTGACAAAGTTTATTTTCAGTCGATAGTAAAGGTGTAATCACGATTGTATGGAAATCAAATAAAAATATTATGAAAATTTGGCAATAGTTTATCTGTTATACGATTATATGGGAACCAATTATAAAGATTATGAAAATTTGGCAATAGTTTATTTGGAAAATGGTACGATGGGAAACAAAAAAAAGTATTCTGAGAATCTGGTATAATGAGATCTGTATTATGAGAATACGGGAAACAAAAAAATACTTTTTAAAAATCTGGTTTTGGTTCATCTGGAAATTGATTCATCTGGGACATTAAAATAGGAATTTTAAAAATTTGTCATTCATTACATCTGTCTTTTAAAAGTTCTAACAACCGTTTTCGGGGTTTTAAGATTCGGGTAATAGAAATTCGAGTTTTTAATAGGTTACCTTAATTTATATGTAACTCTAAACAACATGATTGCACTAAATTTAATTGAATATACCTACCTACAATGCATAATTTTGTTGCAATAATTTCAGCCTTCAAATTTCTCAATATTATACCTACTTTGTTAGATTATGTAAACCCAGAAATGAAAGCTTTAGTGATGTTTTGATTTAATTAGAACTTTATCCTTGAGAACAATTAATTTGGTAATTTTAGATTCATGTGATACGAAAATGAAGTATTGTGTTTCTAAAACGGTAAAATTGTTTGTTAGGTACATAATTCATTGATAAAATTTGAGATATTTGTGAATAACACTAACATAAAAAGTCTATATCAAACAAAAGCAAATACAATGCTAAAACGATAGCATCAAAGGAACTAAGACGGTTTTACGTGCGATATCGAACATCGCTAGCCGGCGAGTTCATATCGGGAAGGTGATCAAGTGATATTTAAAGTGTAGTCTTCCGTAGAATTTCACGCACATTATTAGAGTAAAACCGGTCTATTCAGCTTGTGTTTCGACCAGTCAGGTCAGGTGGCTTCACATCCGTCTGCAGACCATTTGCATCTTTATGAGCGATGAGCAAAAAACTTACTGCGATGTTTCATGTTAGCACTGAACGAGTTTAGCAAAATAGACCAGTCTGTGAAAACAGAAGAATAAATTAATAAATTTTTTATTATATATTTATTACTAATACTAGTTAGTTCAATTGTGCTTGATTGTGTCAAACATAATACACTTTTAAAGTATAACCAGTTATTTCTACGTTTTCCCAAATAAGTTAGGCGGTTAATGTACTCAAGGTAAAATGTAATTATGTTATTTTCAGTATTCATTATAATTTTTATAGCTTAAAGCAATCCTCCTGTCGTAGTCCTAAGAACTTTTTCTTTCATTCTTTAATTATAGTGAGTTTCTAAAAGTTTTTTAAGTTAAATTTTGTTTTGTGTAGGTGTTTTGTGTCCCTATTACGTATTTCTAGAACCATAAAAACTGGTTTTATTAATAAGCATAAGATATAATATAAGATAGATATAACCACTGAGTGGTCGACAGGAAAATATTATCATAATACCTACTCAATAATTTGAATAATATTATACAAACGCTATTTTCTGCCACAAGACAATTAATAATTTGAAACCAGGAAATCATTTGTTATACGGCTATGAAGACTACAGAGGTAATCAGGACTTGTAAAAAGCAACGTAAAAACACTAAGTTTCACATTATATAAATTTTAATTGCCTTTGTGACCTTCAATTATTATATTTTTTCATTCGAAGCGACAAACTTTTTTGGAAGCGGACGTTGTTAAAAAAACAACGGAAGTTTCAATAGACTTAAATAATGAAGGTAGGTAAATGTGGAATAAATTCTATATATGTTGACCTCACACACTTACTTTTGAAGTGCCCAAGTTTTCTCGGAGTGCTTTGAAAAATAAAGGTTAAGTGTTGTTTTTATGTTTTTAGTTTTTACTTCTCACTTTATTTATTGCTTAAGAAGAAATATACTATACAATAACAAAAATATATTAAGAGAAATAACTATAATCTGTATCTGGACAGTTTTTAAAAATTATCAATAATTTTCCATCGACGGCAACGTTTCATTAATGATTAAAGTTTTTAAGTTTCAATATATTTTGCTAGCTAATTCAGTGTATTTGCATTAAACTATATATGTATTTATTAAATATTATATTTATCGTCGCCTAGTACCCACAACACAAGCCTTAATTGAGCTTACTGTGGGACTAGGTCGATTTGTGTAATAATGTCCTATCAAAAAAAATAAAAAAAAACTTATCCAACATCCTGGCTTAATTATTTTGGCTCAAAGATCAAGTCAAGTCAAGTCAAGTCATCAAGGTTTCATTTTATTTCGTTTTTAAAATATAAATAATCTGTAACTGGACAGTTTTCAAAAATTATCAAAAAATTTTCATCGACGACGACGTTTTATTAATTATTGAAGTTTTTATGTTTCAATATAATATTATTTTGTTAGCTAATTCAGTGTTTTTGCATTAAACTTATCCAACATCCAGGCTTAATTGTGGCTCAAAGATTACACGTCAAGTCATCAAGGTTTCATTTTATTTCGTTTTTAAAATATAAATAATCTGTAACTGGACAGTTTTCAAAAATTATCAAAAATTTTTCATCGACGACGACGTTTTATTAATTATTGAAGTTTTTATGTTTCAATATAATATTATTTTGTTAGCTAATTCAGTGTTTTTGCAAAGAACTTATCCAACATCCTGGCTTAATTTAGGCTCAGAGCATTAAACGTCAAGTCAACAAGGTTTCTTTTTATTAAGTTTTTAAAATATAAAAGTAAAAGTTGTTGCCCGCGTAATGCATATTAATAAATAAAAATACAACCGTAATATTCATAATATAATGCTTACAAACGTAAAATTTTATGCATACCATTTTTTGTATCTTATAGCAAGCAAAATGTTTTGCGGAAGAAAACTAGTATTTTTTTTCTTGAAATTGTTGCTTTGTGTGTAATATCCAATAGTACTATTGGATCGTGATTCATTGGAATGTTATATAAAGTAACCAGTGAGCCTTGCTCTACGGATAAACGTTTGTAAAAGTAAATGCGAGGAATGCGGTATGCATACCGACAACTTGGTCATGTTACTTGTATGTAATTCGCTGCCTATCGATGATTCTGTTTAGAAAATCCCTGTTTCCACATTTATTAATGTACTAATAGCATGTTAACTTATTACCAATCCTTTGTTGAAGAACAAACATAATGTTGAGTCATCTAATTGGAGATCCTTCTGCGCTATCCGTCATCATTGTTATTATATTAATATTATATAATATATATTACCCTTGCTAGCTTAAGGGTACCTAGTAAAAAAAAAATTCTAAATGACTGCGGGTTCGTAAAGAAATAGATACCTTCCAAATTAGACCCCATATTTCTTTTCACTCGCACTATCAAACATAAATAGACCCTCTTTTTAATAACAGTTTTCAGTAAGTCTGACGACTTGACCCAATTCGTAGTTAAGTTATCCCCCTAAACGAAACAATAATACAAAAATTATTTCGCTAAAACGTCTTGTAAAAAAGTATGTTGCTATCAAATTCACAATTGAATCAGAAATACATTTCAGGTTGAAATATAACGGTGGTGTCAGCTATTGTTAAGGAGGAAAAATAAAAGTAGATTTTACGTACAAATTGAATTCCATATTTTATATCCCTGTACAGTTTTTGAACAAGAGCCTTCATATATCATTGACGTGCGATGTCACATCGAAAATGGTTTTCACAAAATTCATCTCGCGCACCACGCTCGGAATGTTCGAGAAACTCTAAAATTAATTAACGAATATCTATTGTGTTGGGAGAAGACTATTATAAAAAATATATTTTTTAAGTAAAAATTTGCCAGTTGCTTCGTGGCAATATTGTTATATTTTTTAACGTTTTATGCCTATATTTGCTTTTTAAAGCCTTGTTTGTGCGTGGTTAATTGCGATTGCGCGATAGCCTAATGGATTTTTAAATTCCATTTAAGTTCAGTAACAACAGCACACTAAAATATATACAGTAGGAAAATTTCATCTCAGTATACACTTTATTTTAATAATACGAGACAAAAGTGTCTTTGTTCGCATGGATAATGTTCTAACTTTAAGAGTAAATAATAATTTTTATTTACCTTACCCATTCCTACCATAAAATGAAAAAAAATCAAATCTTACAATTTTATCGTTTTACAATGTATTTATTGGTCGACGCTCAACATTAAAACGTTCAGTCTAAGTGCCATGAAGAAGGGGAAAATATAAAATGTTTTATAACTCTCGAAAGACATTATTCCATAATGGTGTAACTGCACTTCGTCTTGCGAAGTACTCTAGTTGGTTCAATGGATTATTCTATTAGGTGCTCACTTACCTGCCAAACGAGGTTAGTACTTCACTTTATAACAAAATGAACAATTTCAGTTCTTTAATACTCCTTCAGTGTTGAATGTCTATCTCTCCAAATTTATTATGGATTGAAGTCGTTACATTCAAGTGGAATTCTATAATTATCTTAAGTTCTCGATTTAGTCGTCGTAAAGAAGAAATAAAGTTTTGAACTTAACGCGGAATGTTTTATCTTAAGAAAAGTAGAACAATATAATGTTGTTGATGGAAAATAAATAAAAATATATTTTATTTTATTCCTTATTTTAAGAAACTTATAAATCTCGGGAATAATACCATTAGAAAAGAGAGGAAAAGCTGTACACGGTAACTAGTAAATGAATGAAGAAGTGGAAAAGCTCATTCAACCGATAAATAATGAATGTATTATTTCTTGTAATTTAAAACAATACATCGGTTCTGGGCTTTTTATTTCTTAATCTGTCCAATGGAACATAAACAAACAATAACAGACACTCTTATGCGAATTGCATAGTAAGAATTGATAACAGTTTTTTAAAAGCATGTCATTACAAAACTTAAAAAAAACTTATAAACAAAGTTAAATCACCTATCTTTTCGTCCGACTGCACACGGTGTCGCGTAATTGGAGCGTAATAAATTTTATCGACTTAAGTAATTTCATTACATCGCCCACTGTTGGTACACAACATTATTGAAATAATTTAATGCTGTTATTATAAACAAAAAGTAATCCAATTTACTACGATAAGCGCTTGTGAATTTAGTTATTTTTGGACAAATATTTTGTCGTACAAATGACGCGGTATTCAAAGTGATTTTTCATGTATAAATCACATCTTGTAAGGTCAATGCATTTCCTTTTACAAATTTTATCCAGAAAATATTTAGAACATGTATTTCGTAGATACATATTTGTGTATTTAAATTCAACGTTTGAACGTTTAAACTAGACGCTCTTTTAGAAAAAATATAGTGACATTCATAAAAATAGGTTCAACTATTGCCAATGTTTTTGAAGTCGCACAATTTATGTGCACGTAGGCAAGCTGAGTTTTATAGGTATGTAACTATCGTACAATTTATTTTATTACATTTTTTACACACGGTTAAATTGTCATACATTGTAGATATTATAAAATATTATCACTGAACGATAAGGAAGTCCAAATTAAGAAAACACCATGTAATTAATTAAAAGATGTTTTGTATTAATAATTAACAATTAAACCATTATAAATATTATAATATTTGAATTGTAAATGATCCCAGATCCAATAATGACAGGTCTTTCGGTTACCCAATTCATAGATTATCTTTTGATTGGTTTTCCATTCATTACATAGATTTACAAACAGACTCGAAATAAACTTTAGTTATTATAAACAAGTAATATAACAATATTCATTTGAATTCTGTATATAAGAAAGTTTCATTACATGTTATGAAAATGTGGTTGATTTTCCATATAGGTATAAAAAAGTTATTTCCTTATTTATGCAGGTTCTATTACGGAAATTACCACAATATTCAATGCCGGCTCGTGGTGAAAATATATCATTATACTTAGTTACAGCACTGGTCAATGGTCATTGTAAGTAATAGTTACACCATTCAATTATTATATTTCAAAATATGTATATATAATATTTATTATGGTGAGATTATATAATACACGTTATTTAAAATATGTATTGGATTAACACATACATTACAAATATACATAGGTATTATAATATCAAGTACCTACCTTTTACTGCTTGCTCCTTTCATAGGACAAAATAATTTCATGTAGCTACAAATACTAATCATGTATTGAATTTTCCAGAAAACGTTTAAACATTTAAATATAAGTATACTGAAAAATGCGTATCACCTTTTAAAGGAAACTTTAAAATGTTATTTTACTAGACTCTACAGCTGTGCTCTACAGTATTATGTGCATACTAATTGTTTCAATTTATCTCTCTATATTACACTTTTATAATATTTCGGCTAATACTTAGGTACATGTTATAATAAATAAACCTACATATTTCTGTTGTTACTCAACAGAAATATACCCGAATACTACTTCCAAACAACTAACGAGCCCATTACGACGCCATTGTTATTAGATTAATTATTATTAGTTCATATTATATTCACCAAGAAAATGTTTTTGTACATACGAAAACGTTTTTAGCCACTCTTCCTCCTCACTAGTAGTTGTTTAAAAAAAACGTTAAATAATAAAGTGGAAGTGCTAATTGTATAATCTTAAATTATAATTTCACGTATAAATTACACATAAAAATGGCAACCATAATAGCACGCATAAATTAGAAGCGAAATCCAATTCTAGGAAATCTATTGTAATTGAAGTTCATCGAAACTTGCGTTGTTAATGTTAATTTAAGAAATCGAGAAGTACTCATCGTTATGATAAAGGCCGATCGATTCTTAATATTTATGTCCTTTAGTCACGGCACGTTCAATGGAGAATCGTGTTAGATACAACTTTACAATGTGTCAAATAGACCTTCGATAAGTCATTAGTTAGATACCTTGGAAACGGTAATGACCTATATGAACACTGGATATTGCCTAATAAATATTATTAGTGTAAATTGTTTTTATAGTTTACATTTTCGTTACGGCATCGAAGGTCTGTTCCGGTGTCAGTTACATAGTGAATTTTTCACAGATAATAAACGATAATCAGACATTTCGTTAATTCCATTACATAAAACGTCTAGGAAATCGGAAATATTTTCTTTCAAATAGCATTTCCTATCGGGAAAAATATCAGAATAATTCTCTTATTTTCAACATAAAATAAAATATATTTTTTGTGTATAAAATACAGTGGTATTCATAAAACGACGCGTATGCTAGGATCGTAAGATTTCCTTAGACTCGGAATGTGAAAAGCAGATATAGGACAAGGTATTTTTGACACACTTGAACATAAAAAGATTATATATGCATTTCTTTATAAGAAAAGAAAGATATTCATAAGAAAACCTAGATTCTTTTACTTTCTAGAACCTAATTGAAAAGAGTACATATTATGCAGAATTCGTTTAATTTGTTTTAAAGGACCTTTACTGGTTACAGTTCATTAACTATCAGTATTTATAGAAATAAGTTACGGGATGTTTGGAAATTGCGATATTTTTTATATTGTTTATCATAGGTCCTCTGTTAAAATCGTGGATCCTGATTTTCAATAAGCGATGTAGAGTCGATTTATGTAGAGAATTTATTTAAATTAGAACAAAATATAGAAAGACTTTGAGATTGTTCGTAATTAAGAAAAAACACAATAAACAAAATCTGTGTATATGTCGTGGCCATATCGTAGATTTGCTCATTTCATGAAATGGCCAATTTAGTTTGGCCAGATCGTTAAATCGTCAACGTTTCACGATTTGGTCATCCACGTTTGGCCAGATCGTCGATATGGCCAAACGTGGATGGCCATTTCACGAAATGCGACCATTATTGTTTCTTTTCGCGAAAGAGATTCGCTTCTGGCATTCGCCGGCCGCTGCCGCGGCACGCTCGCTTTGCTCGCTCGGCTCTTGCGTCGTTTATTAAAGTCTAACCTAACCTAACCTAACTGTTTTCTATTGAAAAAACCATTCGCTTCTGGTATTCGCCTTCGCTACCGTGGCACTAACTTAGATGACAATAAACAAGTTCTTAAAATATTCTGATTTTTTTAATGTTTTATGGACTCTCTAAGATATTTTATACGATCTAGCCAAACGTGGATGACCAAATCGTGAAACGTTGATGATTTAACGATCTGGCCAAACTAAATTGGCCATTTCATGAAATGAGCAAATCTACGATATGGCCACGACATATACATATCCAACCTAAAATATATTATAGCATACATTTATTGGCATAATATAGAACGCTAACCGATATCACAATTATTCAATAATCCCGCTGATGGCGACGTTGTTTTAATCGCATTAGTTAGTATTAATTAATATATTCATGCGAAAATGTACATCTGACATTAATTAGGCACACATCGGTATTACACTAATCAATAACGTTGCGACCACTAAAACACAAACTAGGTATACGACAGGTCGAACTGGAAATACGCGTACAATCAGTGCAATTTTTTTATAAATTATTTTGTTCATTTTTATAACCAGAAATACTGCTATAGATAATCAATACAAATCACGTTCAATTACTAATTTAGAATAGTTTCGTAATATTGAGCGAGGAAGGTATACGAAATTGGAACTAAATACTTATTGCTAAGGAACGTGATTCCGAATAGTACATGGCCGAAATAAGGTAGTAAATCATTGAGATAGTAAATTGATTTTATATTTCCTCCTTCTTTAATCTCATATATTATTCGACATAAAACAATACCAACTCACAAAACTCATAAACTTTGTTATTCTTGCCAATCTCATTTTGTAAACAATCTGATTTTGAGCGTTTTCTTTTAAACGTGAGCTAGGTTCGGGCTTATATGGTTAACTAGATATAGAAAAGTATGTACGTTTTAGTAGTATACGTTTCTTAAATTAAGATGCAATAAAAAAATTTCAAATGATTTTCTTTCGTATACTGTACAGTACCGTTCTTTACTATACTTTTTATAACTTTCAGGGTTTTGTCGAAAAGATATATATACTTCCACTATGTGTAGGTAGGTATGTAAACATCAATAGATGAAAATATCCAGTAGAAAAAAATCAATATTAGAACGGAAACACATACTAACCAATATAGCATATCGCGATTAGTCACGCTACATTTACACCTCGTAATAGAAAATTCATTGAATATTAATTATTCCAAGATTTTCCTTCGCCTGTTGGCTAAATAGAAATTTAAGCATCCAGCCGCGAGAAAAATCGTTACAAATGACTTATTTTGAACCCAAAATATCTACTTCAATTGACAATTGCAAAATATCGGAAACAATGATAAATGTTCTTGTGTGTTTAACTGAGAAATACGTTGTAACAATCAATTACGAAATTCAACCATTATTTATTTCATGCCGGCCGTTCTTTTCACGTTACAATCAACACAATACGCGATTATTTCGAGGTAGGTTTTAATGGACAAAAATTGAATATTAATAGGTATGACGAAAATGCATAGACGCAGGCAGTAGGCACACGTGACAATACGCTGGCCGTGAGAATGTTTCATAACCCACACAATGGGGCCAATTTGAATCTGCTTGAGACACGCTCAGGTGGTATTTGCATGCAAATTAAGCCTCTCATTGAGTAATGGTCACTGTGAGCAATTAACAATTAAGCCTGTTTAATTACTTTTCTTACTAAATAACAAATAAAATTGTACGTGTAATGTGACTTATTGAAAGCTTTAATAAGATAGGTTATTTAACTTTTTTTACGAATTAGTTCTTGATTCTCCTGTGTAAATTATTAAGTCGTAATAAATTTTCTTGACTCTGTCCAGTCATCTACTTGGAAGTTTTCCGGGAAAACAACATTGTTTTACAAAAATTATAAAAATTTAAGCTATTTCATCTATAAATTAATCAGAAACTAAATTTAAAATTAAAAACTGTCTTTACATTAAACGTTAGAACAATAGTCGATTTCAATTTCGACAGATTTCGACAGCTGACGTTCTTATAGTCTGAAACTGCCAAAACTAGCTGAACAGTATTAAATTCGGAATCTAATACTATCAAATCGGTCCTAGTGCTGACTCTATATAGATAATATCAGTTTGCTCATTTCTAGAATCAATTTTTTATCATCAAATACTTTGGTATTGATGCCTATTGTTTTAAGCCAAACATACGAAACGAAGTTTCTTAACTATATTATGTCGATATTTACGATCATTCAGAAGAACGATTTGGTTGTTTATCGAGTTCACTGTTCGCATGATATTTGCGTTTATTTACTTTGCCCAAATAACTTTCAAAGTTATTCTATATTTTAAATAAAGAACCGATTACGTGAGTAATTATAAAACTGTTCTGAGATTCTTACCAACAATATTTAGTTCTTACAAAATTAATTTTATTAAAAACAAACAATATTTTTCTTTTGTCATTCAATATTTTAGATAAGGATGTTTAGTATGAACATAATGGTATAAATTTTACGTAGTCACGTTGTATTTAATTAATAATATTCGTTCCCTTGTATTATGTGTATGAATTGTAATATAAACAGGGAAGGGGCTCTATTGTAATGTTAGCTGGACATTTTCACATTAGTATTTAATGAATTTAAATGAAAACGGTTTTGATACAATACGTCAGTGTTTTGAAAGGTCTGAAACGCACCCATGTTAAAATAGCCTATGGATTTCCTGCGATTCTTTTGGTTTGTTTAATAAGGCATTCGTATATTTATTTATGAAACACATTTCTGTAGAGAATTTTTATAAAAGAAATGGTTTCATAATAACCATGTAAAGAATGAGATATTACGATTTATTTCAGCTGCGTTTATAAATGCAGCCATATTGATATTTGTAAAACATAATACTTAAAAAGCGGATGCTCTACTAGGTCAATAATACACTAATATATAAAGATAATCATCATTATTAATAAGATAAAATTATTTTTTGATGTTATTACAGTTATCTACGTAGCCAAACGTGTTTATTTAACATGCCCTTGGTTAATTTACAAATCGTAATACTTAATTCGTTAAAATTATAATAAGATAAATATCTAATTAAATACAATTATATAAAAACATAATATGTACATACAAAGGTTAAAAATTGTATAATGATATGCAAACTGTTTATCACTTAACCGTGATGTGAGCAAACATAATAGAACAACAGCCGCATAGTAAAAAGTCTAAAAACAAAATTCTTAAGCATCTGTGAAGATAAGCGCATTGTTAGAGATAATGGGCTTCACGCTTTTCTTCCCAACAGAGTAAAAAGCTTCACTTTTCCTCATTTCAAGGTTAATTGAAGTAAAAACGATCTCTAATGTACTGAAGCAAAAGGCAGGAAAAATAACAATTCATTAATGTTCAACGACACGGCAACGACCCTTTATAAAGTTTAATATATCATCTGCTATGAAAGAGAGTTCTTTGTTTCCTTAAATACTCGTAATTTTGGGTTAAAATCAATTTATTTAGTAATTATGTTTACAAGTATACCTATAACACTACTGCATTCATTAACAAAATAATGTTTAATGTTGTGTTTTGTATTACGTTGTAATAAACTAGTATCGAAATCATGTTATGTTAATTTGCTAATAAAATTATTATTTTAAAATCAGCCACTCCTCGTTTGACATCAATATTAATGTGATAAGTATACAATTTAGTAGTAAAAAAGTAAATTCAATGTTTTAAATTCAGATGCTTTATGGTACATAACCCGTTTAGGTTGATTATGTCATTTATGGCATTGAAGCAGTTAAGTAGAAAGAGTCAATATTTTATATAGATAATTTATACCTTATTAAACGTATTTATTCCACATTCTTATGGATTCTGCAATACGCCTTACTTTAGTGGATTTTAGCCAGCCAAGGATTTTAACTAATTTATCATTCAATATAATATTATCTTGATAAATAAACATTAATAATATAATTTTCCTACTATGAAAAAGCTTCGTCATAAACCTTTGTACAAATAACCTTAGATAAACCCATATGCCAGAAGTGCAAAAGTGCGTAGCATTACCTAATAGTGAAGTCAACCGTGGATTTGATACGGCGTAATCTTTAGCATATGGCTTGCATAGATACCTGTTTGCTTCCAATATCGTTTGTATTGGCGAGAAACTGTTCGACGAGCCGGAACGCACCGCTTTCTCAAACTGAATGCCGCCGGCTGTAGGTCCGATAGACACGAGCGACAATAGTCGTTCCGGTGGCCTAGTGAGTAGCCGAAACTAAGATTAGGAATAAAGCCGAGTTATAATTATTAATTCAGTGTGTCAGTAGATAATATAAAGTGGAGCTTAACATTGGTTAACTTTTCTTTTGAAAGGTCATATTCAAAATATACATATTTTTTTATACTTTCTAAAGCTGACTATACTGCTATTTATTCTACTGCTATTGAATACTGCCTCCGATATACGAAAATAGGGTTATTATTATAGTTAGTGTATTAAGAAATCCATGTTTATCAATGAAAATTGAAATGATCGACTGTTGGTTAAATCGACCGTTTATGTATGGCTTATAGCTGATTCACGTCACGAATTCACGATACTACGTGCGCTATGCGTATGTAGGCCAAATTGTTAGTTTTTTATGTTTCTATGCTATATTTAAAAAAGAATAGAAAAAAATTAAATATTTTTACTATGAAATGTAAAGGAAAACTTTTTTACCCGTAATTTATGTGATTAATCCATTTCTTTAAAAATCTTTTCTTATTATTTTAGAAAATTATTTACTTAATATTAAAATTATTTATTATAAGATTATTCCAAAAATAAAGTGTTCTATTTTAATAATATTTATCTTTTACTAGGCAAAGTATTTGTGATGAAAACAGTTCGGTATATTTTCCCTTGGACAAATTGTTGAGGCTGAAAATACAAATCAAACATAGATAGAGCGCCAAATGAACGCTCCAGTTCTTTTCTTTCGTGATTGTTTTCTCTATATTGAACAAATTCGACAATTTTTGTATTTTATTTATTAGATATTATTTGGATGGGGAGACAGAAGAGACTTTACAAAGCGTATGACTATAAATGATTATTATCGATGGTTTCGTCAATATTGAAATCAATATTTAGTTATGTATCAAATAATATCTATATACAGTTGCAATGCCCACTTCTTAGTTTTAATTAAATTCAAGAGTAATAAAGATCACCAAGAGTTATTGAAAAAATAAAATGAGTTCACGATAATTTATTGTACACTGGTTTCCCAGTTCTATAACTCACAGTGAATAAATCTGCGAATATGAAACAAGGCTGTATCATTAATATTAAACCGGGAATCAAGAACGTTTGTCTTTCTGTATAAATCGAATCCTTTATTTTCTCTATCCACTCGAAACTTCAATATTCGACTATTCACAAATTGCTATTTTTACATTTGCGAGCAGTTTTTTTCTCGTACAATATCGAAAAATAAGATATCTTTCGCGACACGGATAAATTGCTCGATAAATCGAGGAAAAAGCTATATTTTCTCACACAGCGCGTAGTCTTTGCTTTTTTATGTATCGTGATTTATAAAGAAATATGACAGCAAATAATTCATTATCAGATACAAATGGGTTCCATATTTATATCCTGCAGATAATCCTTTTGTTTTGAAAATAATGAAGTTGTCTTTTATATAATTTAGATATGAAAATTGTTGTTATAAAGTTTTATATAAAGTTTATATAAAGATTACTTTGAACTTTTTCTTTTATTCCAAATTTACTATCGAAGAAATTTTGAGAAAAAGTAGGTGAAAACGAGACCGGTGTTTATGAAGGTACTCTATCACATCACCAGCTGGCCTGAAGTTAACGTTATATAAATTTGGTCGACGACATAAAAGCGGTTTTTAAATATATTTAAAATTTATATCTGATATCTATGGATAAAAAGTTTTTGGTGTAAACAACATGGTTCAATTTTAATAAAATACGGACGGATTTATTAAAAGGTACCCCACAGATCAAATTGTTGTTTGAAATCAATTTACCAATAGGTATTCAGCTTTTATTGTATTTTGTTGGTTTAACCTGTATTATGCAAGTACGTGTTTGACAAACACGAAACAGCTATACAACCTCTCATTTAAGTTGCTCACCAATATCACGTGGCTCCCGAGTTAGGAAGTTCCTTAGAAGTTAAGAGCACCTGACACCTTTACTCCTTATGTGATACAAGTCGGCTGCACCTAATTTTGGATTGATACGGATTCGATATTTACGTGGGACGGGCAATTCTACTTATCTTAAATGAAATTTGTTCCAATAAAACCTTTTCGGAATAGGACGGAGAGCAATCTTGTCGGAACAAGCTGTCGATTGATTTTATAGATTTTATTACTCTCTGATATTAATATTTAATGTTCACTCCGAAATAAACCTTCAGACTCGTTAACATTCGTTCATTAAATCAGAACGTCTCGTAATTAAAAATTTAAATTTTCTCGAGAAAAACATTTTTCTGTACAAATTAATGCACCAGGTTGCCTCTGTAGCGCCCGTAAATAAATTACAATTGACACGTTTTCATTACAGCCAGCCCGCTAATTGGCCGACCAAGCAAAATTTGTTGCAGATTTCCATATTTAATAAAAGGTTTACTTTGTTTCAGATGTGACGTCATGTTGCCACCCTAACGAATGTGCCAAGTCCGTGCCAAAATGGCTTCGACCGAAAATCGAAAGTGTCTATCGAATTTTTAATTAGATATTTTATTGACTTTGAGAACGTATCAATGTTACGGTGAAAATAAATTAAATACAATGGGGAGACGACGCTGGAGACTAGCGACAATCGCTGCGCTCCTGATCTTCATTGTAAGAGACGCACAATGTCAAGGTAAGGATAAATTGTTTATTTTATAACCAAACTGTTTGCATTTATTAACATTTGAATCAAGTGTATCGGCATTGAATCCGGGTAAAGATACATTAGACGTCTGTTGTTACTTGTTTTAATGATTAATTTTCTCAGGAAAGTTACCAATCTTTTCTGTATGTGTCAAAGCTTCTACCGAAAAAAATGTTACCTCATACCCTAAATTTTACGCTCACACGTGTAACCCATTGAAAAAGAAGAAGGCGGCAGGGTGTATGTCATCTTGATATTATAACTTGATCACCTATTTACTGAAGAAAAATATAATACAAATGTCGCGGCAAACATGATAGGAAGCAAATTACTCAAATTACTCAACTTTGATTTGCGAATTATAAATTGCACACTTATCATACACACGTTAGAAATAAAGTTATTAGTAAATTAAATTAAATTGAAATATAAATAACAAAATAGTTTCCAGATCAAAATGTTTCCTTTATAATCCTTAATAATTAAAAAAAAATAATAATAATCATTGCAAACCGCTTTCAAGCTTTTTATTTAGATATTCTTAAGAGCCTACCTTAAAATAAATTTCAAAAAGGTAGAATTCCAGGATATTTTCAATAAAATAAAAAAGCTCGAGCGCTAAGTGTGGGTGGTGCCTATCGCCCACGTGTGCCGCCTAACTGGCTCCATTTATTATTCAAAAGCCAACTCACGAACAGCGACCGCCTGTGATCGCTTCGTAAAATTAAGCCCTATTCATACACGGCGTGCAAATGCCTGTACTATTCAAAATAGATCTGTGATGTATGACGCAATTAGTGTAGTGTTGAGCCTTGTTATGTTAAAGGGAATTGGTATCGATTGTCGTGTAACAAATTCCTACAACTTAAAGATGTATTACTTGAGGGAATGATCACCTGAAGTGAATTGTTTCCATAATTAAATCGAAGTGTACATTTAGGGTTTGAAAAGACAAATCGAGCATAAAATGAAATATATTCAGATTTGGTCACATACTTTTTGTACGTTATCGAATAAGAAATAATCATTCAAAAATTATCAATACGCCCTGTAAATATAATTTATTATTGTGGGAGTGCTTGCTAATCACGAAACAAGTGAACGTCCAAGCAATTAGCACAATTAGCATTTTTTAATTCATAGCAAGTTCGGTAGTAGGCTTAAGTGGGCTGAACGACTACTTTTTTAAATCTATACGAAGAAAAAGATATTTAAAAAATCATGAAAACAATTTTAAATTATTAGATCTTATTTTATTTTATAAACTATACTAAAATAATTGACTTTTGTTAAAATAGCGTATACTTTTCCCATATTTTATATTGTGTTTTTAAAAGATACAAAACATTACTTTGCATTTGCATGCCACACGAGTGACACGACGTATATACGACAAAGGCATGTTATAGTAATGCTTTTATTATAAAATATGTTCATCCAGTTGAGCTCTTGTAGCAATGCAAGCTACGCTGTCAATGCTTTCAAATTGTTAATCAGACCAGTAACACCATTTATTAATACTCAGTTATTTTCGTAAAATAAAGATACATAATTTCCATCAATCCCAATTTCATTAACACATAAATATGTAAAGAAAAATAAAATAAAAAACTACATACTTTTAAAAAATAAATGACATATAAACTCATACTTTTTACGCAACTTTACAATGCCGTTCCCACGAAAATATTAATACGTACTCTCTATATACAAATCAATTAGAGTTGCTTTACGTACGAGTCTATCAAACCAAATGTTATATCACGTTACATCACACATTTTTGTATGTGAAAGTTTATTAACATGTTCTGCGTCAATCACGGTAAATATTTGGCACACATTGACCACAAATTAAATAAGTTATTCAAGTGTTACGCTATGTGTAAATTACACCGAAAGGAACAGCTAGTCTATGATAATTTTCTCACGACAAATGCCTTGATATTTTTCATAAGTAAATACATTTTAGTAAATCCATAGTCAGCTTAGCTCGCAGTGTTACATTGCCTTGTAAAAGTTACAAGTTTATTCTAACCTGACTACATAGAGAGTGTCAGCATAAAGTACGAAATGGATAGTTTTCGACTTTATTTATGAATATTGCATTCGAAGCAGGTTTAGTTTTATATTATTTGATAAATCATTTCTCTTGAAGATAATAACACAAAAAATTCAAATATATAAGTTTATTTATAAGCGTTGATTGGATTTGGGGCATGGATTTTGATTTTGAGCTTCTATCCTCTTTACGTATCGTATGAAGGATGATATCATATTTACAATATCGTCAATTTAATATGGGTAATGAAAATTGGTTTTTCGTCAATTAATTAACTTAAAAACGCAATTTTGTAGTATTTCTTCCAAAAATAAGGCCGACAAAATTTGTATATATGTCGTACTGATACACATATTTATACTGAAACTTGTAAAACATATATATTATATAGGTAATTTTCTTCCACGTTACGTAATAGGTACTTTCCTTTACAAAGAGAGAAATGTGACGATACATGCTCAGTCTTTTGATTGCTGACTACTTATTGATCATTATAATTATCATACCAACGTTATTATCGAAATCCGAATTTCTTTTTTGCAATAATAGAACACAACATTAATTTATTACAGTTACACACAATAAGGTAAATCTATATTAAATTTCGTACAAAACGGAATAGAAATTTAAATCACAGAAGCTTCAGGTACCGTTCCATAAGTCCATGTGAACTATGAGTCGTAGTGTTCCCAAACATTTGCGGAGGTGTGTACGTGAGGCGCCTCCCTAATTGGGGATGAACGGGGATCATGTACCGACCTAGAAGCTGAACATTAAATAAAAACGTCCAAATATTATATAACTTCAACATCTGAGTACTTACATAGTTAGTTTGAATTTTGCTTACCTGTATAGTGTATATGTTACGCTTTCACAACGAATTTGTCAATCAATTATTTACATTGATTATTTCACTTAACTATTAGAAAGATTCGGTCACAAATATAATTTATAGGAATTAATTCTAATTTACTTTAGTTTTAACATGTTAAGGTAACTAAAATGTCTCTTAGAATTTAGGCTATTTAATGAGACATTACAAACATAAAAACGAATATGAAATTATAATCGAGATATATGCTAAAAGCTCATTAGGAAAAACTTCATTATAACGTTTGCCGTTACCACACCCTGCATAATATAAACCCCTTTTGGGTCCCAACAAACATCACGTGCAAGCTCGCCCCTCGTAACATCTGCTTAATTACCTCTGATTTACGATCTGCTACCAATTAATAATTCATTAAGATATTTTAACCAGAAACTCCGCAAACAATTAACTACCAATTTTTTAATC
Organism: Colias eurytheme; assembly: GCF_061535395.1. NCBI lineage: Eukaryota > Metazoa > Arthropoda > Insecta > Lepidoptera > Pieridae > Colias > Colias eurytheme. The sequence goes on along the minus strand of NC_142982.1, from coordinate 5,039,210 downwards.
GCTCGTAAAAACGCTGCTCATAAAATTGTTATTAATTTTCCTTTTTTCTTGACTGTATAAAATTTAATTTTCATAGAAAAAGCTCTGAAAATTCCCGTATGAAAATGAAAAAGAATGTGTCATATAGCCTAATAGATTAAAGATGTATCTAATATTAAATGTAATAATTTAAATCGGATCATTTGATATATTTTTTCATGACATTCCTCTGCAAGTTGCAACTGAAGAAGAGCTATCAAATCCAAATAGATTTTTTTTTCAATCATTTATTTCTGGGCTGGGCAACGAATGTTCATGGCAGTCCCATTGCAACAATCAACTTACAAACTAAACACAAATTAATTAACATAGAAAAAGAGAAGGTATTATACTACTGGTACTACCTCTATAGGTTGCAAGAAAAGCTCCCACCATGCCATACACCAACCCTGCCTCCTCGGATCCAAATAGTTTGAAAAGTCAAAGTCTCGAATCCAATTCTTTTAACTATAAATGAGACCATAGCCCTATTTCATTTTCTATCATCTTTAATAAATAATCTATTGAAAGATTGATCAAACATCTATTCAATGTTTCTTATCACGAAAACAATTGTCGAACAAAACAAAATAGATTAAATATGAACAAAGAAATTCTTAGCCGGACATCCACAATATCAAACAACTCTATTATATGTGACAGTTTGACATCCAATGAGGATACTGAACTTTTCCCGGGGGAAATTTAACTGTGTTGAAGACTCAAAATATACTGCAATAGGTCAAATATGTTGTGTATTTATTCGTTTATATGTTTTGTGTTATGGGACCTGTCAATTTAGGGTATTGGAATTCTTTGTGTACTTTTGATTAAATAAAATGAAAATGTTGGTGTTGTGTCTATGGCTATGTCTCATCACTATCATTTTTTAAGTAGGGACGAGATTTTTAATAAAATAAACGATACCAAATATTTGAACAACAAACAATATTTTTTATATGTTGTAGGGTAAAAGCCGGATAGTTGCGCCACTTTTCAAAAAAGCTATATTATGAAAAATTATGTACTTAATAAGAATAATGAAACATGTATATCAAAAGATAGGTCTTTGAACCATCATATTAGCCTATTTTATTAAATATAATTATTAACGGTTTTGAGTAAATCCTGTTTTATTTGACCTCTCAAATGAAGGATAGTTGCCTAATCTAGCGGATAGTTGCCTATCGTAAATAATACTTCAGAGGATACTTGCCTCGTGAGGGGATAGATGCCTCACAATATTTTTTTAAATAAAAACAAATTTATATCAATTCACTTAATCAGTCTTTATTATTTGTTTTGCTTTTTAATTAAGAACTAATCAACATTATACATTTTTTTGCTATAAAACTATAACAATATAACAAAAATAGCCTCTAAATTAGTTATAATCACATATTAGTACAATTATTGATATTTATCTTAAAGATAGAAGAAGAATATGGCAATCAACTTTGGCATTAATCATCAGAAGCGAGGGATTTCATCTTTCCACATCGCATGCAATACAGTTTCATCCATATTAAATATTCCATCTGGTTTAACCAGCAATTCATTCTCAGTTAAGACAGTAGGTAATAAGTAGATCAAAAAATTTTGCAACGTCTTCTTGTTGAGACCCCTCGCTCTTTCAATTGATAAACCCTCAGCTTGCCTCAAAACTATTTCGGGATTTCTTTCCAGAAAGCTTTTTAACCATTGTGGCCCAGCCGTTATGCTTTAACCCCAAATTTTCGGCAAACTGGTAAGCTAACTGACGAATTGTATTTCTTTTAGGAGGAAATCCTACGTCTCCGAGCTTTAGTATATAAGTCACTAGTCTTTTTTCATTTTCAAAATCAAGGACAGGGTATTTTCCTGGAAGTTAAATAAAAAAATAGCGAAATGAATATTGTACCGGCACGGAGATGCCTTATTACCAATAAAAACGCAATAATATTAATATTTGCTAGTGAAAGAATTTGTAGTTGCGGATAGTTGCCCCGAGAGCAACTATCCGCACAAGTTTCTAAGGCGACTATCCTTTTTGATACGGATACTTGCCCTTTTTATTTGCGAAATAAATCAACAATATTTTGCAATAAAATCTAATTAACAGTATAATTTAAAGTCTAATGCACGCAAAGAAACATAAACTATATTGAAATCACAATTAGTAACAAAAATATTCAATACAAATGACTTACCAATATAGTTTCAACGCCTATCGAAGTTTCACCGCGGAACAATTTCGCTCGCACAAATGAAACGCGTACATCTACACTAATGATTGACGTGGCACTGAGGTCTGCGGGAGGGGTACTTACAACTATAGTAAAGCGTTATTGCCACTAATGTCCGTAACATAGTGTATTCGAAACTGCGGCAAGTATCCCACTGGCGCAACTATCTGGCTTTTACCCTATAGATATAACACTAATTAAAGCAAGTCATTGTTTACTAATCTATGCGGTCCATTTCCCACTGTCATATCGATGTTAAAATAATCAAGTTCCTTGAGAAATTACCAAAATAAAACAGTTTCAGAAGATGCCCGCTTCGATTGTTGTAAATTGACCTATTTTTCTTCTTTATCGAAAAAGATAATATTATGATGGCGTTCTAAATAACTAAACAAAATGTTTTCCTATCACCAAAAATCGGTCAATAATTATAAGTCGAGCTCTTTTTCGCAAAGAAATCTTATATATAAAAATGAATCGCAAAATGTGTTGGTAAGCGCATAACTCGAGAACGGCTGAACCGATTTCGATAATTCTTTTTTTATTATATTCCTTGAAGTACGAGGATGGTTCTTATGTAGAGAAAACGTAAATATTATGTACCACGGGCGAAGCCGGGGTGGACCGCTAGTACAATTATATTTCTTAAGATACACGTAACACAAGTATTACACATTTAGAAACTTATAACATATAATAAATAATAATAAAACAATAATTTATACGTTGTAGAAAATCCAAGCATAATTACAAAGTGTAATATTTCAAAACCTAATTTTCTGTGAAATTGTATTGTAATCAACAAACAAATATAGTAATCAAAGTGAAACCAAATTTGCGGAACAATTAGATATATCCCTTGAGATTTACTCGAGATAATCCGCAAGCGTTAAACTCAGGCTATCAATTAATTAGAACGAAATCCACAGAATAAACTAAACACAAACATATTTTGATATAATCATATTAATATTCATTGTATGTTAATTGCTTTATTTCAACATCTACGCAGAAATAATGTGTTATCTCTGTAAAAACAATCTGCTGGGGTAATATTGAGCGTTGTTTATTACGCCTCCTATGTTTGCTCCCTTACAGGAAACATATTAACTCATATAGCATTACCATTACTTCCTTATGGGGGATTATATCGAAATGGGGCTTTTAGTATAGGCTGTTAAAAGTTCGGTTATAAACTTGTCATAGTGTTCATATTTTATGGTACGACCGACAAAGTGTTATGATACATGCAGAATGGATGTTGTGAATTCTAGACGAACAGTATTATTATAATTTATTGACGATAAAATATTATTATCTTAGGTTATTATTTTTATGTTGCTTAAGCTGTGATGGCTTATTTGAAGGTATTTATGAATATCAATTAAATTTTCATGTAGGTATATTATGATTCAACCTAAAAGCAACAGAATTAGTTTATAATGAGATTTTTTAGTTTTTTCTCGGTTGCTTTATTTTTGTTTTAAAATATTAAAGTTAATTATATGTTTCTATTAGACAAATTACACAAAGCAACGAATGTAGTATTTTAATAAATAGCACAGTGATATTAAATCGATTTTCCATTACACTCAGCGTTGCTGCCATGTCGAGCATCGACGTTCTTAATTAGGGATATGATCCACAAGAAAGTAATTTTCTCGAGATTATCTTGCCTAACAATTTATCCCGACCGCGTCATAATACGAGATCACTCAGAAAAATAACATAAGGTTAAGGAAGATTGCGTAGTCCAATATACCTTCACTCTGCTCGCTTTTATCATAACTTTAGACAAAATATTCTTTTATATGTTTGACATAGCCAAAATTAGCGAAATAACATTTTTATAAATGTTTATTTCTTTAATAACAATGAGATTCACAGATTATTTAAAATAAATAAGTAATAAGAAAGCAAATAAGAGGCAAATAAAAAGAGTTTATTTTTCTTTTTCAGATGAAAATGACTTTTACTACACACCAGAAAGAAGCTTTGCTCAAGTTCAACCGCCTATATTTTCAAATAATCGACCTTCTACGTTTTATGAACATGACAGTTTTAGAATTACGCCCACGGCACAACAAAACAACTTTAATGATGGGCACGTTCGATTCCCAAGCCCAAATTATAATCAAAATCCTTCCCCGTTTCAACTACCAACGGGAAGAAGTCAGTCTGGTTCTCAATATTACCTCAATCAACCAGAATTTCCACCGAGTCAACGACAGAGATTTCGACCGGCTCTGCCGTATAATTTCCAATTAGTTCATCCAGCTTCTACGAAAAAACCTGAAACTTCTCAGATACATTCTGTTGCATATCAGAATGATCCGTCAAAGCCAGAAACATTTCTAGGGCAAATCACAATAAATAACCCCGACATAGACTACCTACAAAATAATAGGTTCAAGAATATTCCTTTTGATGGAAACAGTTTAAAGAGTAATGGTCAAAGCGGCCACATATCGCATGGTGATGATATCGATAATGATGATCATGACATTTTCGATCACCACAAAGTAACAACATTTAACCCAACGAAGCTTGGTGGTAAGCAAAGAATTATAAAACCTAACACAGCCAGATTTTCACACTTTGATAGACCGGTGTCGACTGGAAAGCCTAATATCCTCAATGAACCTATTAGAAAGGATAATACAGCAGGCCCAAGTCTTTATCGTGGTCCTTCAACTGAATTTAAATCATTACTAGATATTGAGCCATTGTTAGAAGATGATATTAGCGATATTAGTTCGTTTAGAGAACTAATGAAAAATACACATGAATCTTTTGATGTAGAAGTAATAAAATCAAATAGTAGCACAGAAACAGATGATAGCAAACCAGATGCAACGTCAATGAATATCGATAACATTCCAAAAGTATCCTCATTGATGACGGTAACAATTCCATCTAATAAATCAACAACAACGGAAAAACCACCAAACAGTAGCTATGAAAATAACAACGACGATCTTGAAGGAGGAGAAGAAGAAAATAGTGAAGAAGAGTACGAATATGAATATGTTGATGAAAACTTAGAAACCAACCACACCACACAAAAACCACCAGCATCGTCTACATCAGATGAACACATCACTGATATTTATGATGAATATGACTCAACAGAAGATGACACAGTAGAAAAATCTTCTGAGATAAAAGTAAATAATACAAAATCTTACGAAGTTTTAGAAATGAATTCAAACAGATCCTTGGTAAAGGATGATAATTTTAAACAATTTACGGACACTGCCAATATAGATCAAACGGATTTGGGATCAACAAATGAGACAACACCACCAAGACTGAAATATACTTCTTCTAATGAGGACTTTTCTTCAATTGAGCCACCGTCAATTTTAGGACAAGAAGTAGTTTCGGTCGTTACTACTAAAAGTGTTGTTAATGGAACCATTTCAATACCAGATGTAACTTATCCACCCACGCCAAAGACTAAGTTGGTTTCGACACCAATGATAATTGATGACAATAATAACGACACAGTTGTTACGACAGAGAGTTGGATTGTTGTAGCATCCGTTCAAACAAGCCGTAGTGTTTCAGGGGCCAGATTTTTACCGTTCCCTACTGTAGAACAAGAAGAAAAGAAACAAGTTATTGCAGATGATGAAGAAAGTGAAGATGACGATGATACAGTAACAGAAAATCCTAAAAAAGATATATCACATTCATCGTCATCAACGGAGAATATAAATGACAAATTGGATAGCATACAGTCTGAACTATCTAGCGCTGTACTTTCAGGTAACCTTGACAATGAAAACAAGAACATAGAATTAATACAAGAGACAACATCTGAGCAATCAACATCTACATCTACAACTACTACAACATCTCCATCGCCCGTAAATGTATTTACATTGAAAAGTACACAGTTCACTACTGTCACAGAAAAATCTGCTCCAGAGCCATTACCAGTTTTGATTAAAAAATTTACGCCGCGTGTAAGTACATCAACAACGCCAAAACCAAAAAAGAAACCATCGTTTGTTACTGTTATGGATGACTTATCTGGTTTATTACCTCCTGGTTTCAAATCTAGGCAATCGTATAAAGATAAACGAATAACTACGATATCAACTACTACTACATCAACTACAACTACAACAACCAGTGCACCCTTAATTGAAGGTATTATCATAAACAGTACCCAGGGACGTTCTTCTGGAATTAGTTCCAAAAACAAAGTAATCATTTTAGATGATAAATCTTTATTACCTAAAGAATACAAACCAAAAGAAAAGACACAAGATGATTCATCGAAAAAAGTTATTAAAGATGACCTTAGTAAATTGTTACCCCCTGGTTATAAACCGCCGGCATCTGAAGAAACATCTAAAAGTAAAGACGATATAATTGGCAATATTGAAAAAGTTGACATTTCTGCCTTTTTACCAAAAGGTTTCAAATTAAATACATCAGCAACTACGACATCCACCACAGAAAAACCTAAAGCAAATATTAATATTCCCATTCAAGCGGTTCCCGTAGACATAACAGCTCTTTTACCACCAGGATTTAAACTAAATAGTAGTGAATCAGAAGAAAAAGTTCCCTTAGAAAAGTTTATTGTTGCTGATATTTCAAATTTACTCCCTCCTGGATTTAACGCAAATTCATCAGAAGAACCCTCTACTCCATCACCGACGACTAAAGCACCCGGAAGTTTCAAAGTAGTTTTCCCATCGAGACCTGGAGGTAAAAATACAAGAAAAACTACAACTCAAAAATCGAGTTTGGGCCCAGAACCATTTACTCCTAAAATTCAGAAAGGCTGGCCGACTAGGTAAATAATTATAGACACATACAATTTATATTTTATGTACTGATATAAATAAAATAAATTGATTATTAATTTAATGTCAATTTCCAGGGCTTCAACAGAATTCACTGGATGGCCTTCTCCGTCTACGACACCATTTTCAATTGAACGATTGCTGGAATTACAAAGAAACGCTACCTCTACTACACCAATGGTAGAAATAAGCACAGCTTCTACGACACGACGTATTATATCGACAACAACGACTACATCCGCGCCTCCTACACCAACGACTCCAGGTGTATGTCGTCAGGAATGTGATATTGCGGCGACAATTAAAATTGTTTCAGGTATGGTTTATAAGACATTGGCTCGTAACTTAGTTTACTGGAAACTAATTAAATCAATAAATAAATAATAATGATTAAATGAAAAGATTTTTTTAATAAACTTATTTTATTCCAGGAGTGAAATGGGTTCCAGAATTACTAGACCAACATACCAAAGAGTGGCAAAAATTGGCTAAAGATGTTAAAGATGAGGTAAACATTAAATGCATGTATTAAGCACAACTTAGTACATAAGTGATTTTATTAAATTATACAAATTAATTGTACTATTATTTTCACAGCTTAACTCTGTCTACTCAAAGTCCGATTTGCTTAGCAAATGGTATAAGGGAATACGAATAGATGGATTCAGTGAGGGGTCCGTGCTTGTCGACTATTTTATCGAGTTGAATACTATTGGAGAGAAAGTTGACACGGTGCAACTGAAAACACTCTTCCATAAATCCCTTCATGAAGCAAAATCAGGATCTGTAATGGAAACTGAAGAACCCGAGCCTAGTTTCGACCCAGACGAAATGCAAGGGGACCAACCTGACGAAGAAAGATTGGGGAAGAGTAATAAACAAATGACTAAAAATATTGATAAATCCGCTGGAAAATTAGAAATTGGCAAATTTGTGATGGATCCAGCATATACAGAATTTATTGGTAAGTAGGAAATGTATTTAGTACTAGATATAGTTAATAATTATTAAAATCAATTCATTATATTTCATGACGTATTTTATTTTAGTGTTGCCTAAGCGAGGAGAACCAACGGTAGCAGTACCTGATGAGGAATCCTTGCTTCCACAGTGGGGTATAGCTGTTATAGTAATAGCCTTGGCATCACTACTTTTCGTGGTAATCTTTGGCGTCACAGTGGTACGTATATTATAAAATAATATTTTCAATCTGGGTCCGTTAAAGTTTCTTTTACAATAATTCTTATTCAACTTTTTGTTTAGCTTGTAAATCGTCAGAAGAGCACGAAGACAAAACAACCAATACCTTTGAGCGAAGATATGTTACGAGAGTTGGATAAAAGCCACATGGGTGGCTACGATGATATGCACCAAATGAAGGAAAGGGAACTACCTTACTTACCATCTGGAAAGGTAAGCTTCGATTTATAATTTAAACTTCTGCTTACATACAAAAAGTTGAAATCCTTGAATAATATTAATTTTGTCCTGGTTTATTTCAGCGCATGTCAACTGCCTTCATAGAACAATTAGCGTATCCCAACCCAGGTGACTCCTGGCGGTCGGAGTGGACACCGCAACTCCAGAAGTACATGCAGCATTACACGCCAGATTCTGGGCGGGGCTCGCAAATATATGGAGCTACGGGAAACGGCTACGGGTAAATAGAATTCATTAAATCCCGCTCAAGCAGATACTCTAATTACAAACAAATTAACTAATTTAATTACGAGGGCCAATAACATCAACTATAATAAAATCAAACCGAAATTACTGCATTTCTAATTATTACCTATTACATACATAAAAAAAAACTTAACAAAATTAATAAATAGAATTGATGTTAATTAAAGTAATGTGTGTGCCGTGCCGACTTTGGAATGTTTATTATTATGATTATTATGAAGCGTTAATATTTGTTCCAGATATAGCGGGTCTCAAATATACGGGCAGACTGGCGCGGGATCCCAGGTGTACGGTTACACGGGAGAGTATCCCACTCCGAGGTCGCACTATTCGAGACGTCGCTCCGAATACGATAGCAACTTCTAGAATTTTGACAAGTTCAATTAACCCAAATTAAACTCTTTTGACAATATCATCTAAAACCTCAAATATATAATAGCATAGATTTCATTCATATTATGTAGAAATCATCTCGTATCTAAGCTTGGTACGCACATACAGCGAATGGTTTACTGAACCAGTGTACCAAGCTTAGCATCAGTAACTGGTTGTGAAGTAGATATGCTATTTATTTTATTGCTGCAGAATCTAATTTTTATGTACTTCGCTTGTTTTTGATAGAATTTAAAGTTTGGATTAGATTTTACTGCGAAATATATACGACTAGTGCCACATCAATCAGTGTATCTATAAGATTATTATTAATGTAACTATCATAGTCATGCAGTGCTTGTTTGAATGGCCAAAGGTATACCCTACTAATTATTAACGAGAAGGATATAGTATTGCATGTATTTTATTGAATCTATAAGGGGAATTTGATCTGCCAAATTGTAAACATTTGCGACTGATTGTGAGATGTAAATAACTAAAATAAGAACTCACCAATATTTTAAGTCAATCTTATTAGGAGAAACTATAGAGAATTTATGTAGATAACTCTGCATACCTATATTTGCTCAGAACCCGTAGTAGTGACTGTGGACAGTGTGAGAGCGTGAAACGCATTTTTGTGCCAAATGTTCGATAGCGTGTGTAAATATAGTGTTGATATTGGAACCTCATGATTACATCGTTTGTGGGTGGCTTACTGCCAATTACGCGCCACCACAACCGTATTCATTAATGTTTTAAAATAATAATTATCATTTCCAATGCACTGGGTATTTGAGCAAACATTTCTGTTGATTTAATTAAAAATTTCATCAACTCTTTTCCTTTCGCCGATGTCCGTATAGTAGGAATCGTTAATTTATAAACATTTCGAATACAACCTATGTAAGGTATAGTTTTTTATTTTAATATTTAATGACATAAAATGTTTTGGAATTTACGCAATGATTGTCTAGTATTATAGATATTATATGAAAACATTATTAGAATACGAATTAGACTATCGAATGTGTAACTGCATGAAAGTTCTTGTATATAAAAAATTTTGTACATGTAGTCTTTTAATTTAATTATTATTAAATAGTAAGTGACAAATTATATATTAAGATAATCAATATAGATATATGTAATGAAAATGATTGGTTTCTTTTAACCCCTAAAATCCTCATCCTGAAACAGCACTTCGTATTTATTGAAATAAGTTTTTCAGTGATTAAAGTGGACACAATTATTTTAATCGTTTTACTCTTGTAAATATAAAAAGAAAGGCAATTAAATTTCAAATTTAAATTTGCTTTGCGATGGGATAGAGTAAAAAAATGTGACGGGATAATGGGATGGAATTCTTGAGATTTCAAATAGAATCTGCCGATCATTCTCGACAAATGAATAAACAAATTAGACAATATTCGATAAGATGGATTAATACAATTTTATTCAAAAGTCATTTTATATTTTTCGTTTGTTTAAATATTTTAAACAAATTATCCATTGAAGGCTCAGCCTCTGACTTTTGTAGAGATGTTAATGTAATCACATATGAATAGGTATGTACCTACTTCTCATATATTTTATGTGAAACCTACTACTTGTAAATCATGAATTTTCCATTTTTAAAGTAACTACAATGGATATTGAATATGACAATAGATTTTATCGAATCCAATTAACGAAATATTTTCTTTCGATCAACTATCACAATGAAATGGGATGAACGAGATCGAATGAAAAATGAATATTCTGCTCAAATAAAATAAAAATACCATCCTATGACAATAATAAAGGTCAACAAAGCAATAAAACCGCAGATATTACATTTAATTCAAAATAAACACACTGAGGTTTGAATATTTCTAATAAAAGCTTTGTTAGCGGGTAACACTAGCGTTGCTACAATTGCCATCCCCTTTAAAATTTATTATGATTCGCGGAACCGAACTTAGTCCTATAATAGCTTTTTGAATATATAATTTCTTGCCTATCGTGTTGAAATTCAAAACTTAAAGCATTTGCGAACTTGAACAAAACCTCAATTATTCAGAATCGGTTCAATTTTAGTATTTGAAATGGATCTTTTTGAGGTTCCGTAGACCGAAACAACACAAATGTTTCATCTGAACAATATTTCGGTACATGATGGTACTGAAACACGTAAGGAAGAATTTATAATTATTGGAAAGTTGGTAGATGGAGAAATAATTATATTATAAGCTCAAGAATCACGCACATGAAGTTTAAGAACACTTTTTGAGTCTATAATCTCTCTGGGCAAACCCCTGTCATTGAAACGATAATAAGTTTTATAAAGCAATTGACCTCTAAATCAACCAAAGTCCTGGCTATTTCGGTCCAATTTCGGTCCAACCTCTGAGGATTTCGTGTCTGGCAACATTGACAAGCGACACGAATTACCATGACACATTACGGGTACCCATGAGACATGAGATTTGAGAAACTTTATAATTATTCAAATTAAGTCCCAGTTAGCAGTCGACGCCACTTATTTAATAATTTGCGTGACCTATTTATTGTACACAAATATAACCCCAGGCTTTTCAATATGAAGAGCCATTAAATAATATAAATAAGAACTAAAAATATACGCTTTAATATTCTTCACTTATACAATATGGCGGTTGTATGTATCAAATTATATTAATTTATGCAATTAAATGTCGATCCTAAAATTGAAAAACCAAATCCGCATTAAAGGTATAAATTAAGTGCAGCAAAAATGTCCTATATGGAAACGTTATTTTAATATAGTCCGTAGTTATTTAAGGCGTTACCCGGCAATTTCGACTATGTTCAACCTCTATAAAGTCTGGTACAACATAAAGCACAATACCGAAAAAAATATATAAAATAGGATGGTCTTTGATCTTTAATTGCTCGCGAGGAATTTTTTCCAAAGTCAATAGATTTCTAGAAAAAAAATGTGCCGTGGTCATCGATTTTTCCGCAAATACTCTATAAACTTCGTAACCTGCTGACTTAGAGCTCTGAAAATTTTATGTTTAATAAATTATCAGTTACACAACAGTCCCTGACGAGGATATTTTGTTTCACTGATTAGTATCTTTTTAAATACAAAATGCGAGGAAAAAAGAAGGTGCAGCGGGAGAGGTTTGAGATCCGTCAAGTATGGTCAAGGTTATTAGCGCATGTAAAATCCTTAATATCCCTTCCATTGTCTCTATTTTTCATATCTTTACTTATTTACTCTTTTTAACAAAAGCTCCCTTCCAAAAAAGTGAAACTTACTATAAGCACAGTATAAAGAATAATATGTTAAACTGCATAGAATAGATAAGAACTTTTAAAACAATGCACAATTATTTAAAAAAATGTGTTTATTAAAAAAAGATCATTCCATTTACGAAGTAAGTAGAAATAAATCCATTATTAATAAAATTTAAAAATAATAATGAATACTATAGAAAAATTTAAAGTAAATTATGGAAAACCGTTTTTTCCAGTTATGTAACTGCTGAAAGAAGCCGTCGCTTCTTCTTATTGCATCATGCATTGAAGTGGCCTTATTGCATCAACATTTACTAGTGGAGAGACCTCATTCGATACTACGAAAAGTAACTCATTATTATAAGCAAAGGCTAAAATAATAAGTATGATATACAATTCCTTGTAACTTAAACTATTGTGCTACACATTAAACCGGGCTATTTCGCGCTGACATTGCTTTCAAGTAGGTAAGGCGTGTTGTTTTTACAAGCAAAGTTTCATCAAAGGCTATTAAAACTTTATGAAGTGCAGTAAAGAAGTCAAATTATTTAGTAAACTTTTTCTTAAGTTTAAAACTGAAATAATACCTTTCTTTGTTGCGCATTATACTATTTTGATTAAAAAATATTAAAAACACGTCCCTGCATTACTTTAGAAAGAAATAAAGCAAATATAAAGTATATATACGTATATTGAAACGAAATGAAATCACTTTATATAAATAAATATTTTATAAAAAATAAGTTTGTTGATAAAAAAACTACTAGTATGTATTTAAAAACAATGCTTTCGCTACGGAGCAACTTCTACAAAAGCAGTGGGTTAAAAGCTAAGTAAAACGCTTGTATCCTGGGACCCTGAGTTGGCTTTATACTTTTATTTGTGATTCTGTTATTATTATATATATGTTAGCGCGTTTAATTTAAAGATAAAATTATATTTTAAAAGTAAATCAATTGATGAACTTAATTAATTATTTTAATAATAATCAAATGGATAAAAGTATTAATAATCATTTAATTATCAGATAATAATAATATTACAAGTTATATTCAAAATAACGATCAAAACAACACAAATAACACCTGCGCTGACTCACACAGTCACGCCACTCGAATAGTTGTTTTGATCGTCCTATAAATAACGGTCGTTTGCAGTTGCGAGTCATTCTTGTACCGACTTTGGTCGAGTCAAGATGTCTAAAAAGTATTATATCAGTATTTAATTACGTAATACAGCCACGCTTTAACATCAGAAGTAGAAGATGAACCAGCCCTTACTCGGAATCCTGGCAGGCTGGCACAAATTCTTCCATCATACTACGTGACAGTGTGCAACTGTCACTGTCACCATCATGACAGTATACCACTGTGGACTTCAACCTACGAAAAATTGGATTGAATTGACTTCAAGTAAACAGGGATGAAAGAACTCGCACAATGTGTGTTTTCTTGTGCGTTGTGTGAAGTAAATGTTTGTGGTGTGGAATATTGTAACGGTAATGTAGTTCATCAATATTATAATGTGATGTGCAATCCGGGCGGTTGTCCAGGATATTTGAGCCTTTAATTATGGTAAGCGAACGACGTGTTTATGTCACAAATAATAAGTTTTTAATACCAGGGCATTTGGATCCAATGTGGTGCCTTCGAAGGCGCCCAGTGTAAGCTATTGCGGTTTTCTGTATTTTGACGATTGAAAAACACTTCTAAGCGAAGTCCAGTTGAATAAATCAATGTTTGAGTTTGAGTTCATCGTGTGGATGTGATGGTGTTCTATAAGGTCAGTTTGGCCGAGCGGTTATGTTTGTGTTATAATACATTGTGTTTTGACATCACGAGATAAATTACCGTACTCATTTCAAATGAACGTACGAGGACGTTTTGTGTTATTGTTTTACTATGGCCAAGCCGGATATAACTTGTGTTTTTACTTTTAATTATGTTCCAGGACTTATGGTTATCGCTTGAGAGTTGAGATACAGATGAGATACAGAAGCCGCTGTTCGCAGCTGGAAAAACCCGTTGAGCTATCGAATTCTATGTAAATCACAATATTACTCGACAATGATTGCTATGAAGCGAAAAGTACAAGCAATTGCTAGACTACTATTGTGTCCTATGTACGTGTAAGAATAGAACCAAAGCCAAATTTAGATGACCGTGTTAGCGGTAATGGAAACTAATTATGATAATCGACTGCCACTTGTCTGTACGGGTCTCCTGTGACTTAGTCTGACAACTGGGCAGATAATAATACAATCTAATGCCACTTGTCTGTACGGGTCTTCTGTGACTTAGTCTGACAACTGGGCAGATAATATAATCGGATGCCACTTGTCTGTTCGGGTCTTCTGTGACTTAGGCTGGCAACTGGGCAGATAATAATACAATCTAATGCCACTTGTCTGTACGGGTCTCCTGTGACTTAGTCTGACAACTGGGCAGATAATAATACAATCTAATGCCACTTGTCTGTACGGGTCTTCTGTGACTTAGTCTGACAACTGGGCAGATAATATAATCGGATGCCACTTGTCTGTTCGGGTCTTCTGTGACTTAGGCTAGCAACTGGGCAGATAATAATAGAATTGAATGCCACTTGTCTGTACGGGTTTTCTGTGACTTAGTCTTACAACTGGGCGGAAAATAATAATAACCTGATTGTCACTTGTCAGTATGGATCCAGACAGTGGTTTAGCCTGACAACTGGACAAAGAAACAAATAATTTGAATATAATGTACTACTTAAAACAAGTCGGAATGTCACCAGCTGAAGTGAATTATATCATTGATATTTTGAGTTTTGAATTACCGCTCAGAGCACGAGCTTTTTTCAGAATGGCCGTGTTAGCGCGTTTAATTTAAAGATAAAATTATATTTTAAAAGTAAATCAATTGATGAACTTAATTAATTATTTTAATAATAATCAAATGGATAAAAGTATTAATAATCATTTAATTATCAGATAATAATAATATTACAAGTTATATTCAAAATAACGATCAAAACAACACAAATAACACCTGCGCTGACTCACACAGTCACGCCACTCGAATAGTTGTTTTGATCGTCCTATAAATAACGGTCGTTTGCAGTCTGTGACTTAGTCTGACAACTGGGCAGATAATATAATCGGATGCCACTTGTCTGTTCGGGTCTTCTGTGACTTAGGCTAGCAACTGGGCAGATAATAATAGAATTGAATGCCACTTGTCTGTACGGGTTTTCTGTGACTTAGTCTTACAACTGGGCGGAAAATAATAATAACCTGATTGTCACTTGTCAGTATGGATCCAGACAGTGGTTTAGCCTGACAAC
Source organism: Colias eurytheme (assembly GCF_061535395.1). Classification (NCBI taxonomy): domain Eukaryota; kingdom Metazoa; phylum Arthropoda; class Insecta; order Lepidoptera; family Pieridae; genus Colias; species Colias eurytheme. The sequence goes on along the minus strand of NC_142982.1, from coordinate 5,023,501 downwards.
TGGACAAAGAAACAAATAATTTGAATATAATGTACTACTTAAAACAAGTCGGAATGTCACCAGCTGAAGTGAATTATATCATTGATATTTTGAGTTTTGAATTACCGCTCAGAGCACGAGCTTTTTTCAGAATGGCCGTGTTAGCGCGTTTAATTTAAAGATAAAATTATATTTTAAAAGTAAATCAATTGATGAACTTAATTAATTATTTTAATAATAATCAAATGGATAAAAGTATTAATAATCATTTAATTATCAGATAATAATAATATTACAAGTTATATTCAAAATAACGATCAAAACAACACAAATAACACCTGCGCTGACTCACACAGTCACGCCACTCGAATAGTTGTTTTGATCGTCCTATAAATAACGGTCGTTTGCAGTTGCGAGTCATTCTTGTACCGACTTTGGTCGAGTCAAGATGTCTAAAAAGTATTATATCAGTATTTAATTACGTAATACAGCCACGCTTTAACATATATGGACAATATTTCACCATAGATTTAAAACTCGAGGATAGAATGAAAATAAAACAATAACAAGATCAATTAATTATCTTTGGTTTATTTTATTTGCCTTTTAGTGTTTGCCATAATCGCGTTTCGTTTCCAACTGTAAAAATTAGAAACCTTTTTAGGAACTAGTACCTACATACCATAAACTAAAATAAGAAGAAGTATATACAATCTAGAAGTAGTGGGAAATAAAGTGATTAATGAAATACGTGCAATTTATCATGTGATTTCTTTTAATTGCTTTTATTGTAAGCTTCTCAGGTCTGGTAACTAGGTCAGTATAACTATAAAGCGCGTCACACACGGTGAAGATACTATAATATTTTATCTTAAGATACTGTTATATTTTATATTACAGTACCTTAACGCATCCGGTATCAGCGTTCGGACCATCATTTTTCTTTTTGTCATTGCGTACTAAGACTCCTGTAGAACCGCCATCCTGTTACAAATGACCCACAAAATTTCGCGTCATTTGTAACAGGATGGCGGTTCTACAGGGGTCTTAGTACGTAATGACAAAAAGAAAAATGATGGTCCGAACGCTGATACCGGATGCGTTAAGATACTGTAATATAAAATATAACAGTATCTTAAGATAAAATATTATAGTATCTTCACCGTGTGTGACGCGCTTAAAGCTTTATAAAACTTATATATTATGTAGTTTAAAAAATTCAATGCAAAGTAATTTATTTTCTAATCATAGATAAAATGATTACGAAATATCCACCTGCCTACATCAAAATAAAACTCTTTTACGAGTTACTTAAGGAAAATGAGATAGCAGCGATCCTCCAAACGAAGCCTTCGGAATACATTGAACACGATCTCGTAAATTTTTCTTAAAAATACGACCTGATTTCCATTATATATTACGCATGCGAAGGAATATCCACAGAGATTATTTAATCCCTTTTATTTATGGCGAATCGTCCATTTAAATGGTTTGCACGTTGCTGCAATGGACGATTTGTCTTACACCCACCGGCCACCGGCCAACACTCGCTTCATCTTGTGGTATGTTTTATTATAGCGAGATACCTATATAAAATACTATTTTGAAACATTTCTATTAAAATATCTGCTAAATTTTGTAACATTTTCATTTTATCACAGAATACTATAAACATAATGTACAAACAATAACAATATGTTATACACATATTGTTTATAGTTTTTATATAGTTTTTTTACATAAAATATAATTGAATAATCACTTTTGTCTCGTCTAGTCTTGTTCATTCCATTAAAAATAACTGAAGCAATTAATCAACTTTAGCTAGCTTACCAAAAGTTATCACTAATCCTCTGGATGATCCCAATGAAAATTTCATTTATAAACTGTTTATTTCTATCGTGATTTAAAGTCCATTTGATATTTAACGCTCCGTTTCTATGTAGAATGTCTAATTTAAAGACTACAACTATTTTCATAATATAATTTTCTAGACCCTAAATGCAAATTATTATCGGTTATACAAATAAAAATAGAGCTGGAAAATATTCTTTGTTACTACATGGTTACTACTTATAACTTTATCCAATATTATAGAAATAGATTACCCACCTGTCTGTTTTCACGGCTGTTACTATCAATTTTAATACTTTTATCTCTACATCTTCGTATTATAATTTCCGAACTATGTCCCACGAGTTCAAACAAAAATACCTTGCATTCTTCTTTTCTATACAGTACCTATCCAATTTTCCCGGAGTTTATTTACAAAAGGCTTTTTTAAAACGGCCTCTAATGCCAAAAAAATGAGTATAATATAATAGGTTAAAGACGAACCCCGTCGTAATTACAAGTAAGCCGACCGCGCTGTCGCGAGCACTCATAATAGAATGATAATACTTGGCTGGAGCGTGATCAGGATTTCAACTCCCTTACGTTTACGTGAACATCAGTTTATTCAACTAATTTCGTTGAACCGTTTAATTTCAACGCTGCGTGATCATAAATGAGCCATTTCTAAACCGAGCCCCGTAAGAATAATTGGGTATCAATTATTAAAAAGGCTACTAAAATGACTATAAAATACAGCTACAATATAAGTAACCAAATTTAAAAGTTCTTCTAGTGAATGTTGTTTCAGGGATTTGACTTTTTACTTTAAAAAGAATCAAAGCATTAGTTACCTATAACTTTACCAGACAACGTATACATTTATAAATCTATTGCAATTATCAAACATGGTAATCTTGCTATTCAAAAACATGTAACATATTAAAAATATAAACAAGAATTTTAACGAGGTCTACATTTGAATCTTTTGACCTTTTATACAATTTATTAATACACCCGTATGTTATAAAGCTTTGTTTAAATTAACAATGTCGTGTTATTTTATGCTCATATGAAATTTATAATAATCATTTCTGAATTAAATGAACATTATAATTTGGAAATCAGACTACCGCGTGATTATTTTAATCAATACGATCAAGTTCAGTTTATTTTTGAAGGAAAAAATGGGATAAAAGGAAATAAATACCTAGCCTTTCTTATATCAGAAATTTTATATATTGCATTCATTGAATTATAAATTGTTTATCCATATCTTATTTAACTTTATCAACTACGAGCCAAATCCACAACCACGGTATTAATATACTATCCTTATCCAGAAAAGGCCCCTAACGTTGCTTTAATTTATTGTATTCCGGGCAATTATTTCGACTAAAGAGGATTAATGCCACAATAACTAGAACAAAAGTCCGAACCCGCCACATGTGCTTAAAATGAATTACGTAGCAATTTGTGATATATTTTCACTAAAAAGCTTGTACACTACATAGTTAAAGCCACTTAAAGCCCTCTAACTTAGAGAGTGTAAACGATTTATTTAATTTTAATGTTTATTTTTTTAATATAGGTGAAATAATAATATTATTTATGCCTTCAATTACCTACTTATATGATAACAGACTGATAGAGCCTTAACATAACGTGACTTTGGTATGTGAAAAGTACTTCTACGACTTTTTTTAACTGTTTTGATACAATCCATACTTAATATTATAAATGCGAAAGTAACTCTGTCTGTCTGTCTGTCTGTTACTCAATCGCGCCTAAACTACTGAACCAATTTGCATGAAATTTGGTCTGGAGATATTTTGATACCCGAGAAAGGACATAGGCTACCTTTTATTGCAAAATATGTACCACGGGCGAAGCCGGGGCGGACCTCTAGTACTAGAATATATTACAAATACTAGGTTACCGCCCGCTTTGTCTAAATCCTAATAAATTATATACTAAAACCTTCCTCTTGAATCACTCGTTCTATTAAAAAAACCGCATCAAAATCCGTCGCGTAGTTTTAAAGGGACATAGGGACAGAGAAAGCGACTTTGTTTTATACTATGTAGGTAGTGATGTAATGAGGCAGAATTGACGGTGGAGTCTAAAATCTTTTACCCTTTTCTGCTTGTTCATGACCATCACTATCGAAAATAACTTTTTCATAGGTTTGACAATGAACTTATTTTTCTTTTTATTTCGAAAAAACCGTTAAAAAATAAAAAGTAGGATTACGAGTAGACGTAGAACCGCAGATTATACATATTATACTTTTCGTATTGTACCATTATACACATAACGAAAAAAGTTGCTGTAATTTATCCCGTCCCTCCAAGTTTGACACAATATCATGCTAAAACTCGGAGAAGTTTTTCCGCCTCCGCATGAAGCCATTGTGGAGGGTCATGTAGACTATCATTAATCAGATATCTTCGTATATTTTTTCTACCGAATGAGGCATTACGCGAACTACAAACCATCCGCAGAGATATCTTGAAAGAAATGTGTCACTTTGACCCGATAGCGAATCTTTCAATTGGACACTGGGGTTGCGTGCACTGAAACGTGAAAATGTTTTTCTGTCTCATAAAAACACCTCCGTCAAGCTTCTAACAAAGTTCCATTTAGATTCTGATTTCACGATGTGATATGTGCGATGATAAGGGTGCTCTACCTCGACTTTAAGGAAAAGGACCTCTTTGAAATTGGTATGCCTACCTGTAACCCAAATAAATCTTTGTCAAACCAGACTTACTTTTAATCACATTTACATTTTAAAAATTCGACTGTACCATTTAATACCTTTTTTATTTTTGCGCTGAGAGTCATAATTCCTACGTAGGTATAAATTTATTTCGAAAGGATCGTGACACCATATCATTCAGAATATTTTAAACCTTATTTAGCTAATACATGCTAATACACGCTTCAATACTGGATTGTAAAAAAAATTGCGTGATAGTTTGAAAAAATAAAGGCACTAGATGTATTTTGGTGGTACTTGTGTATACTAGAATAACGCACAGAAATACTTGTTTTAATGGATTCACCTGCGGGTGAAACAGTGGCACAACTACTTGATTATATTATTTGGTTAATCTTACAAAACACTTACCTACATCGAGTGCAGCATGAGTTTTTTTGGATGATTGTTTTTTGCTTGATTCTCTTGTTCCAAATTAAAAATAGGTTACTAGTCTTTAACGAGATGTGAAAATCAAAGCATAGTGACGCCCGCGCCGGGATATCTATAAAGCTGTTACAAATTACAGCTTAATACAAACAGGTAATTCAGTAGTCCTATAAATGGAGAATAAATCATGCTTTCAAAGACTTCAGTAGTCTTTATCTAAACGTAAGTTTAATCAAACAAGAGTAAATAACTCGTCTTGTTTATTTACTCATCGTTCGTATTTACGATACAAAGAATAACGATATTTAGATCTATACTATAAGTCTTTTAAAGAAACTCTGTTCAGAACGTCAAAATAAAACGTTTTTTTATTAAAAACCTACATGATATGAACGTGATTAATACTGTTTGCAGTATCCCTTCAATAAGCCGCGTATATTTAACCAGTCACAGTACACACTCTTCGTCAATTTGACCAAATCTCACAGTAAGTGAGCGTATGTTACAGCAAGCGAACGGGATTAGGCTAAGCTCTGCGAACTGTTTCCCGCTCCATGTTTCATTCTAGCTAAGTAAACCAATAAATAAGAAAAATTGAATTGTGGGTTACGAAAAAGGTTTCTCTTACAAAAATAAAATTGCCAATTTACTGGGTATGATTATATTACATACGTTAAATTGAGCATATCTCGGATTCCTAGGAGTTATTATAAGGGAAACTTTGACTGTTTATGTTGTTAGTTGTTAGGTACGTCGCGATGTGAAAAATAGAGCACATGCTATTGAACTGAATTTATTTTAAACTTATAATGATAAACATTTTCTGTATAAAATAGTACTCTCGAGTATTACCTTCAAAAAGTTTAGGTAACTTTCAACGTCTTCTGTTGTCACGTTGCTCTGAAACACGTTATGTAAGAAAAATGCGTCACTTTTTCCAAATTAGCTTCACCAAAACCCTCGCATTATCCATATTTTATTTGTATAAATTTATTTCACCGTGAGAATAATAAATTGGCAGATCACGTAATTCAAAATACATGCCTTTATTCTCAAAACATTAAAGGCGAAAAAAAGTCCCTGGAATTTGAGCAAGAAATTACTTTTAAAAAGGGAAAATATATTTTTGTTCTTTCATTCTTTGAGTACTTTCGCTCTTAAATCTAAGATAAGTCATCAAATTATACGGAGGCTATGTTGTTTACAAATTGTTACTGAAACGAGTCACGTTCCCCTCCAAAGGTAGGCGCAAAAATTGAACCAATTTAAATAATGCTTAGTGATTTGTACACTGTCTTGTCGCTTGCTGGTATTGATCTGTTTATAAGACATCGGTGCGAGCCAGACATTACATAAAATATCAGGGGAAACAGTATTCGGATTATTCTTTATCTTCTTTATACATAAATTCAGAGAATACAAATAATTTCGAACACACGAACGATGGCATAAAAAGTTTTTATATACATATTCAATTTTGTGTAATTTAAAAAAAGAAGATTTTCATTATTAAAGCGACTATTATCATCTAAAGGTGAGAATGTAGCTTTGTTACAGACACCCGAAAAACGGACATAATCTTAAGGTGAAATCTTAGCTTGATGAAAAGCCGAGACTTTATTTATTAAATAACCAATTATAATGAAATGAAATGAAATGAATGTATTTATTGCCACAATAATTTGGATACAAAAAAACTTAAAATCTACTTAACCTAATAACAAAATTGAAAATAAAAATAAACAAAAATAAGAAAATAAATAAAGTATTTTTGTGGCAAAAGGCATCTTATTAACAATTAAATTTATTCTATGCATTTTAATTGCCAGTTAGCTTAATGGGAAATAAATGGTTTATTTTACCAATAACGCAGCGGTGTATTGCAGGCGGGTAATGCAATTATCTGAAGCAACGTGGACAGGTGGGAAATATCATTGATTAATTGACTTTTATACGTATATAAAGATATACTTACTTCCTATTGGGATGAAATTTTATTAAAAATAATAAAGTATGCATATTTAAGTCAGTGTTATTTATTAAAAACCTCCTCTATTTTGCTGAAAAAATGGTATGATTACAAAAGAATGTTGTTTAGAAAGTCCAATCCTACACTAATGAAAAGCGATACATTATCTATTTATTTATTATCATCATGGTTGTAAATACATATTTTCATTTATATCTCGTTAATTATGAACGGAATAATTCCGTTTGCCGACACTTCATCAGCACTCAAATTGAACCTGTGTGAATGCAAGTGACGCTCACTCAAACGAACCGCGGTAATTTCGTGAGCGTGCTGTACAAAGTACGCTTAATGTTAATATACTGAATCTTCACCTTTTCAAACTATTTATTTTAATAAATGCAGGTATAGTATCTTCGTATAATTTATAGAAATGAAGTAGATTTTATACCTTATATTATGTATTGAAAGTTGAAACGAAGTGGTAAAGATGCGGTATAAGGATTTTAAAAGCTTATTGCTCACGAATGATTTTGGTCTTTGGCACCCTCAAAGAAAGTAGCATTCTTTTAACTGAATACTTAACTATTACCATGATTGATCAGTTTGATAGAATAGTTTATACTAGTAAATTAACTTACTATTTCTTTAAATTCAAGAATATTGTGAGGTGTCAGGTGACTATGATCGATAATTGATATAGCTAAGAATTTTTCTGATGGGTTAGTGTACCTATGTATTTTTATTGTACAAATTTAAATAAAAAATATGATTATGTCTTATGTTGTATATATGCAGTTTATATTCTATATATAAATAACATATCCTACAATATACATATTAAAAAATAATTAATTCAGTATTACATTACTACACCCATATGAAAATGGATTTCGTAAGCAAATCTCAAGACGAGAATTAGATGGAAAAAATAAATCCACCCCTGAAAGGTGACATTGGCTCCCAAGCGATATTAATTCCTACAAAGAGGCTTACTTTTTTCCAAAGCCGTAATTAAGTTCCGTCTAGGTACTTTTGATGTCCAAAATAGGGTCACCTTATTTATTGATCTTTAAGGAAAAAGCGTTAGTGCGTAGAAAGCCTGTCGAGATTAATCAATGTACTCGTTAACGTAATTCAGAGTAACACAATTTGAGATAACAATATTCACAGGCGTGACTTCACATATTTTTCCATAATATTATTAAGAGGCTAGAGGTTAGAGGTAAAACCCTATTTAGGTTCTTGTCAAACTTTATTATGCAGAGTACCCCAGTTAGAATTGCTAATAAACTAAAAAAAGGTAGCGTCTCAGATTTTCTGATTTAACCTCAGAGTTCTGTATTATTTAAAATTGTATAAAAAAACGAAAAGCTTAACGTTTTTCTCGTGAAATAGGCCCGAATTCCCAACGGAATTTATTTTTGCATACAAAATCCCTAAAGGTGCACCCTCGTCGGAATTTTAAGAAACCTCGAAAATATACGCAAATTATCTGCGGATGAAACGCGAGACAACTCCCAGCCCTTTATTACACATTTGGGACTCTCCAAGGGAACGGCTCGAGGGTAGTGTTCCTAATTTTTTCCACGCCTAGGTTGATTTCCCATATGCATTGCTAGATAAGCATCGCATTTATTTAAGAGAGAAAAATAAGAAACGTTTTGTATATGTTTATTATGAACTAATCCATGATCGGTTTCAAAAAAAGATCACTGAGACACACATATACCTACGAGAATTATATTAGCAGTTTTAATACGTTCCGGCATATCAGCCAAAATAGTTATTACTCAAAAAAATAATTCATGGATACAATCTGAATTAGTAAGCAAAACATTTCTTATTTAGCTTTTTAAAACAAGTCATTAAAATCACACCAAACTTATAATAAGTTTGTTAACGAGAAAATTTTAAAGTTGAAAAGAACAGTCCAACCACAGAGACAAGAAAATCACTCAAATATTTTAACTTTGCTGTTCACTTCTTTACTCCTTTAAGCAAGAAAATGTTCATTATTTTGTCTCGTCTTGGCTTCAAAATTACACGCTACGATGTAATTATTTAACTTTGGCATATACGACATTATAACGTTCACATCGCGATGGTACATCGCATAATGAATACTTATTACTTGTGTAAAATGTCTTTGTGAATAAGATAAACAAAATGTTTTCATAGTTTGTTATGATATACCTGGAAGTAAAAATATTTAACGCCATACGGCAATGCATACCAAAGAAATAAGCATTGTAGATGAATTCCTTCAACAAATCGTTCGTGGTCGAACCGTTTTGAAGAAAGACCACTAACAACGTAACAGTGGACATTTGTAATTGTGAAGATTTAGTTCGTACCCTTTGTAGTACATCAGAACAACGCTTTTGTAATTATATTTATTAAAAACAGCTTTAAAATAATCTATTTCAACGTCTTATTTATAGGATGATTTATGAATCATCCTGAAAATATCAAAGGCAAAGAAAAGTATTTACTCACTTTAAAATGTAATTTCGACCTTGTTTAGCGAAGCAACAAAAAACGAAGCTTTATAAATATTATGAGCGAACTGAATTGTAGAATATAAAGGGAAAAAAATATAAAGGTTCACTTTATGTAAATAGAGGCTAAAGAAAACATCGCTAACAATGTACATTGTACCATATAATGAGCGTTGTAACATCAAAATAAAAACATTGTACCCTAAATTTTGTACTGCCAAGGTGAGTACACAGCTCTGCATATTTTCTTTCCTTAGGGCCTGAACGAGGCCCTATTGCCATTAGGTAGGGATAACGGCGGATTTCATGATAGCCTCAAAAGCCGCACGCTATTGTGTGCTTCCGTCACGGAAGACGGTCTTGCCGCCCCTTATAAAAGCCTTTCAACAAACATCCGAGGTGCAATCGAGGGCCCGACTTTGCCAATCATCGAGACCTACTAAGATAAGATTTTATGTAAGATGGTGCTTACCCATTGTTACCCAGCTTCTGTTTTCTTTAGAATAAACCCCTGTTACTTTGATAATTTCTTAGTCAGATTTCCTTAATAGGTGTGATTATCGTGTTGCGATTCATATAACAACCACCTAATACTATACCTAACGTTCGCATTGTGTTGTATAATTCTGTTAGATGAATAAACATTATTTTATTCTCATCTACAGTAAATGCTGCGATCATCAAATCTAATGCTTGTCATAGTCAGTAGACGGATAGTGCTTTATGTACAATTCACTTTATCTTCATTATTGCTCACATTGTGGTTTATTTCAGAGCAGTTCTGAGAGGAAATAAGACAATTCTGTGATAGGTCAGCGACGACGTTGTGATGGTGACACTGACAAATTGGTAATGGTGGAATGGTTGGCGACAGGAACTAACGTCGCCCGTATATCAGCCAGAAATGTGTTTATATGAATTTGGTAATTTCGTATGTTGAGCTTTGTAGTAATATTTGACCCTATTAACCATTTTAAATTTTCCTACTTATAATTACCAATCCTACTTATAAATACCTTAAAATTAGGCGGTGGCATTCATGATAGCCTGCCTTAAAACTTGCTTCTACTTTCACTATAAAATACCATGAAAACTAGTCACATAGAGTGTAGGTACCAGCTAATAAATATCAATCAAATCTGATAAATCAACGTATAAATCAAATAAAATTTTCTAGAAAAGCAAATATACAGGAGCTATATAAACAATTATTATTTGAAGAAACATTTCTCAATATTGAACTTAGGTAATAATAGGAAACTTGAGGCCCAATTAATCGTCGTATCAAATGTTTCTTTAAAGCCAGTTTTTCATTAGCGTCAGCAAAATTGTAGTGTAGTTAAAATGATAAAATGAAGTGCTAGTTCATTCGCAGTTAAAATTCACTTTATTACCCGCCAGTTTGAATTTCACTTTTATTTCACACTAGTAGCTTCAGAGTTAAATTTACCGAAGCTCTATGTATTTCGTGGAGACGTAACAACGTTTTATTTTATTGAATATTAATGAGGCCCATTCTAATCAAGTCGGCTATTCACGAATCGTCCTTTGAACGCTGTAAATTACTAACACCTTGTAAAGTTTCCATTTACATTTGAATGGGAGAAACGTTAGTATATTAGGAAGATAAGATTATTTAAATTGTTAAATTGTACGGACGATTAATATATTTAGAATTATTGTTACCATGTTAAATATTCATCTTAAAAAAGTAAAAAAAAACATAATTTACACATATAAAAGTTTAAAATAAAGGGTAAAATAAAAGATGTATATCTAATACTTATTAACATTGATATATTTAATCAAATAAAATTCGAAAATACACTGCTCGCGCTCTCATAAACGAGAAGAACTTAATACAGATTTAATTATGGACAACTCTACAAGTAAATACTTAAGTTTATGTAACAAAAAGATTTCACTAAAAATTCGATCAACAAAGGTTCAATTTACATGTAGACATTATTCATATTTTAGGACAACAAACATATCTAATACACTTTACGAAATTATGCATGAACCTTCATAGTTTTCGGAAAAGGTAAAGTATAGGCATCAATCGCCACTAACTCACGACCTCCAAAGCTAATGTCGAGTCATAAATCAGCTCGTACCGCACCCCCTCACCCCGAATAATATCCACGCCTTCCAAAATAAATACCATCCACTAACGACACCGCAATAATTTCTCAACTTGATACGCACGCGTGAAGTCTCCAAAAACCAAATTTCCGCTACCCTTACGTAGGTAAATTTATAATGGCATTAGGGTAAGAATAAGGTATTTTACTCTTTCTCCCGTTCAATACCTGGATGACCTCGTGATAAAGGACTATCCCTTTTTGCGGCTTAAGTTTCGTATGAATAGAATAGATTTTGACAAAATATATTCCGTAAACGGCCTTTGATCCGCTGATAGAAGTTGAATAAGATTCATTTATGTATAGTAATTTAATTTACATAATATGGTTTTTATTTTCTTCAATACAACACTGTGATTTATAGTCACATTACAAAGATTTCAGTTTGATTTCAATCACCAAATTAGACGACAATACGTTCGCCATAAATTTTCCTAACCATGTACTAAATTGAGAGTATCTATAAGCCCCGTGACGAATTTATTGGGGGTCCTCTGTAAAGCTTGCCGCTAAATTTATATAACCATAGAGAGCTTCTATTGTTTATTCCGTTCCATGGACGAATTTAATTTAATTTGAATTTAATTGTTATTTTCCCTAGTACCAAGGAATAATAACATAAAAATAATATAGGTATCTAATTAAAGATAAGATTTTGTTTTCTATGAATGTTTATGGTATATATTTGACATTACTTTGCGGTAAGTATTAATTTAAAGTTGATCACTCATATTTAGATAACCCCATAACTCGATTTGTGAGTAAAGTCAATGTCAAACCGCTTGTAGGTATTAAACCAAGTTACAAATAGACAACAATCCACGATTACCGAACCAAAGTAAAAATATGTACTTTAAAATAAGCCTGTCATGAACATATCAAGAGCGAATAATTGAAAATCACGACTCAATCAAAGAACTTCAATTAAATTCATGATCGATACTCAAAGGGCGTTAATAAATAAAGCTTCGATTAAAAACAGACCCGGAAAGCAGTGAGCGTAATGATATAAATCCTTTGGCATCAAGTATTTACCAATTAGGAAGGGGAGCAGTAAATTAGCAGAGCAAATGGTGAAGATAAAATGGCCCGCTTGCTTCTGACAGAACCTTCCCTGCCGCCTGCTGCAGGGCAATGGAAGGCGTTATTATGCAATAGATGTATAATATTCAGCTGAGATGTATTTTACAAAAAGTGATTAAGTTTAAATTCTGATTGTAAATAGCAAGCCAAAACATTAGAATTTAATATGTAGTTCGTGAATAATTGTAGTAGCTATAATGATTAGGCGTTCGTAGAAAATATACAGATATATTTAATTTTAATTGAAGTAACCTCGGTCATTTCGTTGAATTGTAAATAGCAGAGAAAGTGAAAAAAAAATTAGAACTTAGTCGTGAACAATTTTGTTACATAGTAATTAGGACTTCGTAGAAAATATATTTTCAGAATTATTATTGTACGAGTCGGTCATTTCTTTGAAAAATATAATTTAAAATGATGTTCGTATTTTCCTGAATTAGCATTTTTGGTTCGTAATAATGGTTTCTATTAGACTTTGTGGATCATCTAGTAAATTAAGTATCACTGAAAACAAAAAACCATTTGTACATTACGACACTGTAATGTATTTTTTCACATTTGAAGAAATTTTCATGTACGTCTTTTACATTTTAACGAAGTCTTCCTTTTCAATATAAAAAATTGTTCAACACTTATATTTTTTTAAATTTTTAAAACTGCAGTCTCGCATATGGAATAATCAATAAATCATAATAAACCCAGCCTACATTTAGTACGACAAAAATTTTACACAAAAATTTCTGGCTCTTTATTGTAAAAACAGAATAAAACTTGAAACGATTTTCCGGAAACTCCTAGTTCAATATAAAAACGCGAGCTGTTAGCTGTGATAAAAAGCAAAAAAAATCTATGAAACCTTTTCACTGTGCCGAATAAGCAGACGCTTGAACTGAGAGCCTCTTGTGCCAACTTAATATTTAAAAATGTCGTAGTGTTCCAAAGGAAAATGCAAACTCGAAACAATACTGGGAACCGCAGTCCGCAATGTTAGAAATTCTATTCTCCACCCTCCATTTATCCAGATATATATCTTTAGCAATGTTGACATTGAACCTAAGCAAATAATTCGAGATATTGAAGAAATTCCAAACAAATAGAACAAATTCTTCTCATTTCCTGAATTTAATAATTAATAAGCTCAAATTTAATATAACAATTCAACGCAGTGATTAGACCCATTCTGATTCAGACATGTTAAACTTCGTAAATATCTTAAATGGTCGAGTAACCTAATTATTAATTACTAGCTGCGCCCCGCGGTTTCACTCCGCTCCTGTTGGTCTTAACGTGATAATATATAGCCTATAGCCTTCCTCGATAAATGGGCTATCTAACGCCGAAATAATTTTTCATATCAGAAATGTAGTTTCTGAGATTAGCGCGTTCAAACAAACAAACAAACTCTTCAGCTTTATAATATTGTAGTATAGATAAATATTTTTCGATTCGCAAAAAATATTTCTAACAGACAGTACGTAAACAGTACAGGGGTGAAATTATTGTTCAATCCCACATATCCACATTATTCATGTTACCGCGTAAAATAAAATGAATGGTTTACTGAAGGATACATTGTGGGCTGAATATTCCGCACTCCCATTTCCCAGGATCAAAACAGCAAGGGATCAAATCGATCATTTGGAAGACACAGAACCTTCATCTATTAAAGGTTATCGATACCGCGGCGATAGCAACCAGATAGTCTATTAAATATAAAGTATCACACTCATAATAGTAAATCTGACCCTAACCTGAAATATAGCAGTCATTACCTTAATGGCCACTCAGAGTGCTTAATTAAATTCTCCACTTTATATTCGACCATTTCGATTATTCAATTATACATTGAAAGACGAGAGGATTATTAAATTTTCTTACGCCTACGCCGATTTTGAATAACAAAGGGCCGAAACGAAAGAAATTCCATTATTTATTTATTAATTTATTTAAGTAATTGAACATTTCTCGATGTAATTATAATAACATAACTTATAAAGATGCTGCGGTAGGAAAGAAAATAAGTTTATTAATTGATATTCTCTTTCGAAAAGTTTCTAGCATTGAAATATTTTTTTTTTCTTAAAGTTTATATAAATAAAAATATTTAAATAAATATTTCGGGACAATTTTCACACACGGCACGATGATCCCATAGCTTTCGCTTGTGTTATGGAAACCAGATGGCTGATAAACATACATATATAATTTTAAATAAATACTTATATGGATAATTAACACCCAGACACAGAGCAAACATCTATGTTCATCCCACAAATATTTGCCCCGGTTGGGGATCGAACCCACGACCTCTAGCTTTGAAGGCAGGGCCACTACCAACCAAGCCAACCGGTCAGTCGGAAGTAAAAGAAGGTTTCTTAGTATAAATATGTGATATATTATAATTTATACATATTCATATGTATTGTTCCATTATATAAATAAAATACCTACACACATATAAACTTATATGTTATTGAGGATAAAAAAATATCTTATTCAGCTCATGTTTCTTCATGTAAGGTGAACACGAATAAAAGGACATAAATAACTGCCATCGGGGGAAAAATATAGGGGAAGGGTTGTTTAAGATGTAAGTTGGGACAAAACTATTTGCGAGTCTGCCGAACTTACTTGTTAACACAAGTTTTATACAAAAGCTTTTCTAAGACGACCGCAGAAAAATAATTTAATAGGGATTTCCTGGGAACCTTGTATCAATAACGCCTGGACCATAACTACGTATTACCTACGTATAATCATGTTATTTTACGTAATGTTGTATTCATAAATAAGTAGGTACGTAAACAATTTCTTGTTTTCTTTGAGGTATGTCGTCTAAAAAGCCATTATACTCAGCTCAAGTTCGTATGTGTTTTGATACGATTAACAAGTTTAAAAGCCAATTATAACTTCTCTTTCTTTGTTTTGGGTCATGAATGCGGCTTATAAACTGTCATATAAAGTTATGTCTTTGTTATCAACGCTTTTTGCTAAAATTATTATTTGAACTTATAATTATGAAGAGAACAGATTTGATTTTTTTAACATATTATTTGTTTTTAAAGTGAAATCCTTACTATCTTTCTTAATGTCTGTTTATTTCCATTCTTTTATTATTTAATTAAAAAATTTAATTTAAATTTATGGTCGAAATCTGCAATACCTATTCCAGTAACATGTTGGTACATACATAAGCTATAAAGGATGGCTATATTTTTGACTAGGGTTAACTATAACGTAATACTACATAAATGTTTACAATTTTTTATATTTAAAATAAAAAAAATAATATTATTCAAACTTATTAAAACTAAAAATATAGAATATATTATGTTCAATCCACACGTATCACTAATTCCTTGTGATGTTGTTATTACATATTATCTACACTAATATTATAAAGAGGAAAACTTTTTTTGTTTGTTTGTTTGATTGTAATGAATAGGCTCATAAACTACTGGACCGATTTTAAAAATTCTTTCACCATTCGAAAGCTACATTATCCACGAGTAACATAGGCTAGGTTTTATCCCGGAAATCCCACGGGAACGGGAACTATGCGGGTTTTTCTTTGAAAACGCGGGCGAAGCCGCAGGCGGAAAGCTAGTATTTTATAAAAATTATATATCCCCAGCTGCTATGAAGAGATTATGAGAATTAGGTAGGTATATAGATATATTGCAGTATTCGCGATAACATTTTTAATCAATTTTATTTTTATCCTCATTATTAATAATTTCTATGATCTCCATAATCTCTTATTAATCTTCTAATAATTACCTTATACTTACTGTACGTAGAAAACGTAACATTAATGAATAAAAAGGTAGATCTCTCGGTCAACTCACGAATTTATAATCACCCACAGAAAATGGGCGTGAAATCGTCGTGGGCGTCAGTTCCACTGAGTTTCGTATGATTCGATCGGCACCGTATACCGTTTCACGCTCTCCCTAAACATTTACTTTTAATCATAATTCATAATCATATAATCAATACTATCCTTATCCGTTCAGATAAAAAAAATAAACAATCCGACGATCCACCAGTAGTGCCCTCGTTTTCATAAATAAATAATAGAACCATAGATTTATTTCTTCTAATATAATATTAATTTGATAGTAAAAAGACAAGCAAATATTGGCATTGCAGCATTAAGAAACATAACCAGAGTGATCTTGAAAACGTGGATAGAATCTTCTAGTAGTACTTCACAATAACAATGCTGTACTACAATTCAAAAAGAAACAACTGTATGTGGCTGAGCGAATAATTTGCATAGCTGGCCACTCGAGTGGAGTGCGCGATTCCGATGGTTTTGCTGGACGACTATCGCTAGAGCGTGTCAAGTGGCTTGACGCCCTGGAAAAATACCTCTTCAACGAAAATGGCTCGTTAAATGTTATCGATTTCGGCCTTGGGGTAAGTAACAATCGACGCTCGAAACAATGGTCAGCCTAAAACTCTTGAAAATATCTTCAATATTCCTTCGTAATATAGGATAAAAATATCTTATTTTTTAAGTACGTACCAACTTGTGTATTGCCCTTTAAAGGTCAGTGAAAAGAATTAAGCTTGTTCTCGGAGCGCCCTATTATGGTTGATTTTGGATTTATCAAGTTTGCTTTATAATCACTTAAATTAAATACCTAC
Organism: Colias eurytheme; assembly: GCF_061535395.1. Lineage (NCBI taxonomy): Eukaryota > Metazoa > Arthropoda > Insecta > Lepidoptera > Pieridae > Colias > Colias eurytheme. The sequence goes on along the minus strand of NC_142982.1, from coordinate 5,006,191 downwards.
GACTAAAATGAAACAAGTTAACTTTTTCCGCAACTAATTTTATTTTAATGAAATTATATTTGTCAAACTTATAAACAAAAATGAGCACATTTGAAGCCACAAATGCGCTGTTTGTATTTGGTTTACTTTGACATATTTACACTGATTAAAATTAATTTCATAAGCAGATTGTGTCGCGGTTTTCGATCCAGCAAATATTTTGTGTACGCAGCTGATTGCTACATAATTATCTGTTAAAATCGTTTTATTAGGACCATGTACAAATTTAGAATAGACATAAATATTGACATGCAGATGAAAAGATTATTAATTTTATTACTTATAGTCATTTAAAAAAAAAAACTGGAGAAAGATTGAAGTTTATGAAAATGCAATATATGTACATATAAGAAAAGAGAGCGACTCTATGTAGGTCATTTCACTTCATGAACTCCAAGGTTGTGTAACATGTTAATGTTATAAGCCAATGCCATTTATTCATCCTACAAAAGAGATAAACAGGAAAAGGTTTAGTGACAAAAAATATAGTACAAATTGCTACGTTCAAGAGTAGTTATTACCCCATTAGAGTGAGTGACTGCGGCGCTCAGACCAAAGTAGTGGAGATTGAAAATATAAATCTCTAAAATGTATTGAGTTTATAAATGTTCGTAAACGACAACAAGGCTTGTTACGTCATTATAATAGGCTTTATATTCATATTCTTTGATTTCAATTGCAAGCATAGGTCCGGTTAAGATTCGCACTAGTTTATTTGGAAAATTAACAAAATAGAGCAAGTCTCGAAAAATTGTACTATGGATAGAATTCAAACTTTAGATTAATCTAATCACTTGAACACAACAGAAATGAACGGATTCTTTAGATGTACGCAGAGAACTTTAATCCAACTATACAGTCATAAAAAACTTCCTTACACGCAAGAACACGTGATATTAGCCTCTTACGGAAAATCAATTCACATCGTACATGCGCATTTTTCAATGGTCAAATAAGATCGAAGAAAAATAGATAAATCGATTCTCCTCACAATTCTCCTCTATATTATATTCGATATGCAATGTGTGTACAAAAATTTATAAGTAGTTAGTATATATAATATGTTATTGTCATATTTTGTCTGAATATTTAATGTTTGAGTTGTCATATTTAGATTCGCTTCATTCCTTGTAGTTCAGGATCCATCGCCCATTTTTGCAAGTGATTACTATCAAGCTAATTTGCCGTAAGTAGCTTTATTTTGATGAGACGACCAATAATTTCCTATACGAAACTCTCGATTGTGGTAGCTAACAGAGGTAACAAGGATAAAATTTTTTGATGTGATGGTTCTCAAATATTTATTACGCAATTTGTAGGACAATATGTCTGTTGAATTATATAAATATTAACAAAGTGAAAACAAAAAAATTAGCTGGTTAGTACCTAATCATTTATGATGACCTCGTATCGATACACATTGGAAAGAGGGGACTCTTTGATCAAACCATAGATTTTGTAGGACAAATAATATGTTTTCGAATAATTTAGATAATTATCTTGAGATTGAACAAAAAATAAATTCAGTTAGTAATAAATATTTGAGAACCATCAAATCAAAAAATTGTATCCTTGTTACCTCTGTTAGCTACCACAATCGTGATATAGGAAATTATTGGGCGTCTCATTAAAATAAAGCTATTCACGGAAAATTAGCTTGATAGTAATCACTTTCAAAAATGGGCGATCCTGAACTATTGATTTAAATATCAAATAAATCAATAAAACAAACCAAGTTCATGGAGCACTTAAATTACATTAAAGTTTTTGCAATAACAATAAATATATCCTCCATAGTCGATACCTTGGTAAGTCCTGGACAAATGCCAACATCTATTTCTGTAATTCCGACCGCTAAATGTTTGTTTACTTCGTGAATATTGTAATTTAACTTTGGTTAAATATGACTTCGTTGAGATTGTATGTTTATTGTTTAATGATAAAGTTAGCCGTATATACTGTAATAGCTGTGCCTAGTTTACCCTCATTGCTCTACCACTGGTCTTAGCGTGATGCTAATTTTAGCTAATTTTCCGTGAATAGCTTTATTTTAATGAGACGCCCAATAATTTCCTATAAACTCTCGATTGTGGTAGTTAACAGAGGTAACAAAGATACAATTTTTTGATTTGATGGTTCTCAAATATTTATTCCCATCCCATCATGGAATCCCAAGAGGAACTCCGCTAAACGTAAATACTTAGGTATATGGTAAGTAGGGATTTTACTTACTGACATTTTATTTTAACGAAACATATTAAGATACTGAAGGAACTGTTAATTCTCTTCTATTTAACATATTTTGTAATTACCTACTGCTAGAACCGAATGAAACCAAAAAATTAACATTATATTTTTTGCTTCATAATTGCAAACTTCCGTAGATGTTAAAAGGCTTGAAAGAAACATAATGAAAAGTTTTAACCCAGTTTCTAGTAACATTTCTACATCCAATCACTATGGGTATACAATAAACGAACAACAAAAGAATATGAAACACAAGTAATTCCCTAAAGATATTAGGAGTGCTTCCTGAGAGTAATAAATTCCAAGAAACTGGAATGGATCTCACGGAAGGCAAGCCGTATTTGTGCATTCATATGCGCACCGTATTTCCATCTTCTACGCTTCAATATTCCTTGTTGATAAATATTGACTATAGATTACTTCCCACAGATAAGAATAAACAAGCTTACATAAAACGAGGTATGAAAATCAATCTACATTTTAAACGTCGGCTCGAATACAATTAACGGCGAAATTATCTTCAGGCAATATTTGAGTAAATATTTTATCTTGAGTCTATTATAGCCTCTTTGAAAGCGATGTAATTAAAGCCGTACCCTTCACGTAAACAACGTCGAAACGAAAACATCAAAATAGAATCAATTTCAGCATGTAAATGTCAGACAGAGGCGTAGATTCCGCCGAGTTTTATTGAACCCGCGGAAGAGAAACAAACCAACGGAAAAATATGTAGATATCGAGAATTTCCATTTAACACGTTCACTGCGGCATGTCCAGTATCGGGCCATCAGCGACTACACCACAGTGCGGCGCCCAAAATCGCAGTTTTCACCGTGGTGCGGCGAGGTTTTTTATATGTTAATCAATGACTAGAAAAGAGACAAATATATTTTTGTGATCACAGTTTGAAGTAGGACTCAATTTCGTTTAAAAATCGTATGGCAAAATATTGGACCAACGCATAGAAAAGAAACCGTTTCTTTTGTATGCGGCATGTCAAATATTTTGCCATGGACAAGCACCTCATGCCGCACTGTACTGCGAGCGCGCCGCGTGTCAGTCTCGCATAGTGATGCACCAGGACCGAAGCACTTTTCTTTTGAGTTTTTTTAAATGACAATGATACCTTAAAGGCTTTAGTTTTTTTACTTTCTTTTATTTCGTAGCATAAATGCAAAAATGTGATGACAGTTGTGAAAATAATATAAAACATTAAAACAAAAGTTACTGAACAAATTAAAACAAAAGTTACTGAACAATTTCCTGATAGTACTCTATCAAGTACCTTGTTTTATATGTGTTTTTTTTTGTATCGACGATCTCGTTATCTGTTAACAAACAGACTGAAATATACAAAATTGATTTATATCGATATCGATGTTTTATTTTACAGTGTTTCCCATCGCTATTACTGTAAACATGCCGTATCAACGCAGTGCGGGATGGCAAATAATTTTTCACAAAATCAGGGGTTTACATTTTCCCTCATATCTTTTAAACTATTCGGTCAAACTAAAAGCTATTCATGCGGTATATACTAGACTATATATACTATTATCTGAAAAAAAATTTTTTGAAATATCTTGAAATTTCATGAAATTATTAACCTTCAAAGTCAGAAGGTGCGATGTGATAAAAATGGCTCATGACGCACAGTGGTGAACTTGCCGATGTGAAGTATGGAAGACATGCCGCAACAACGGTAAGTTTGGCATTTTAGGTGCCGCAGTGAACGTGTTAACGTTTGCCCGCGAATTCCTATCGTGAGCCTCCCGCGATCCGCCCGAGCATTAACTGGAAAAGGGAATTATTGTTCGCTTCACGTAACCTCTTGACGGAATCTGAGTGCTTGATATTATGATCATCGAATATTGAGCAAGACATTACTTTTGCATCCGCTCCTGTTCGATAATAATTTTCCAAACGCAATTTTGTTATTTGATTTCTCCAACGGGAGAATATCGGGCCTTACGAGTTGTACACAATATAAAATAATCTACTGATCGCACCTTACATTTGACATTAATGAAGTACTTGTTATTCCACTTCATAATCTGATGATTATTAATTAGAAAGTAAATTGTATTAAGTCTATTTACTCAAGTGTTAATTTTAATCATTCCCAGAATAACTGTTTCAATATAACAATATTAACATTTATTAAAATTCTAGCTTGTATTCGATTAAAATTTATTAATATTAGATACTTAATTTGCATGAACGAAGTTTATTGAAGCTGAACTTCTAGAGTGATTAAAACGAGATTTAGATCTCGTTGTTTCATAATTTTATTCATATATTTTTAATAGAAACAAAAAAGGAACACACGATGAAAATTTTGGTCATTTTGAGTGAAAAGCTTTGAATATTATTTCGTTAAATGAGTTAAACGGCACAGTACATGCACATCAATTAATGTAAACACAATAATTAACATACCAAATGATAACTGCGATGCAACATGCATGTATTTATTAAATGCTCCGGCGAATTAATGTGGAAACATTGTTGAACACCGACGACTGACAGTTGCCGGCAACTTTGTTACAAACAACTAGTTATTCCAGTACTTATTTATGTTATTATGTGATTTTCCTTTTGAACCATCTGCATGATTGAAAATCTATGCACTGTTTTATCATTAATGTTTAATGAATATTATACAGTTTTCTGAGTTACGTTAGAAAAATTACGCTGTGATAATGAAAACAAAGTAATATAAAAACGAGCCGATAAATTACTGAATATAACAATACACGCTAAATATAAATAAATATTCTACCCCGCCGATCGCCTCTGGCAACTTATTAGTATGTAGATAGTAATTACTGCGGTATCGAAGGAATAATTCCTGTTAACCGTAATATTTAATTATTAAAGAACTCTCACTCACTCTTGAGCCAAACTCAAACACAACTACATTCTCTAACTAAAAACTAAAACCAGCGCTAATTCAAATTTAAACATTTATTCATTTTTGAGCATTTTACATCATCAAATTATATGACAATGAGGTACTTTACACAAGTATTTAACTTTAACGGCTATGAAAAATAAGTAGACAACAATAAAACTAGATTTATATGCCATATATATAACACTTTCTAGGTCTCTCGTAAGTCAATGTGCGCTCAAGCCCTAACTCTTTGCAGACGATTGATCACCTCACCGCTGCTGCTGCTTAACCTAATTACACTACAATGTTTCTTAACGGAGAACAATTGAAATTAACTGCTAAGTGCTCCTTCGTAACGTGGATTTGCTGCGTGAAACAGTTCTTATTTAAGAATTTTAATTTTAAAAAGAGCAATTTTAGCGTCGTGTGATTTTTTTTATCGATATGTATGCATATTCATGTGATAATTAAGTAGGTAAGTTAGACAATTTTAGAGGGTGGATAATCGATACACTGGGATTGATTTCAAAATATTATGATTTAACTGCACTTTCTCAATAAAACAATAGGCCTTAGTTTTAAACCTTACAGTTATCTAATATCGACACATTTTGTAATAAAAAATTTTGCTTGCTCCAATCCGTTTCGTATTTAAAAAGACTGCTCTCTAATTTTATTCATTTATATTCATTCATACTCCGTACGTATCTCTATTTTAGGAAAATCTAGGTTTGCAATGGACACTTTTCAGTCTCTCCAGCGAGCTGTAAAAATGCCACCGATAAAGGGTAACCCCGACGCACCCCAGAAATTCAGTCAAGCGCAAATCTAAATCGCACAACATTCATACGTAACCCTTTTATTTACTATTTGAAGTCTTATATGATTTACGTTACTGTAATAATAGGAAACCGAAAGACATGCTTGGATTATTATGACCGTTGAAATAATATTAAATTTAATTTTTATTTGGTAGCATTTCTCATGCACTTCGCGTTAAATCTCGCCGGGCGCTTCCCAGATATTTCTCATCATTATTTTACTCCCCTTAAAATTTGACAATGGCTTAAATAGGTCACTCTCAAAACAAACTCAAAATCCCCTCAATTCGACAATACAATTTTAGTCGAGTACAATTTTAGTATTGGTTGGGTTATCATAATTCGGTATACAATTGTCTAGGGAAGAAATTGAGTCTTTACTCTTTGCTGCTAATATAAACTGTGCATCAAATAAACAATCCCCAATATTGCTTCTATGGGATAACAAATAGATCTTCATGTTTCCGATAGGTGGAAGCCGTTCTCGTATTTGGAATTAGAGAACAGGGGATTTGTGCTGCACCAAATTACTAACGCTGCATAGGCTATGAATTATTGTCCTATGTATCTAGGAATTATTCATGTAGGTATTAATTGTTAGTGTATCTATTTATTTATACGAAACTGGTTCTTATTTCGCTATTAATAAACATAATGGCATTAAGTATCTATAAATAATTAAAAATTGCCAAAGGTAAAGGACAAATAATAGCAGAAGTGAAGATTTCTTTCACTTTCTAGTATCTAAACCTTACTGAATTTCGGCTAGCACTGTCAATCTCAAAGGACACTCGCTAGCGCAGGAGATAACATTATTCGAAAGCTCGTCCACTCATTATTCGTGCACTATCATCTCAATGCCCAAAGGATATTCGAATGCATGGGTTTTGCAAGCGCATCTGGCGTACAATTTACAAATTGGCTATATGTCAGAAGTGGCCGTTCTCATAATGAATGGCGAAATTTACAGCCCTAGAACAGGAAAATTTTAAGACATGCGTCTAAATCTGGAATCTCTCTACTATAAGGATTTATATACTTACTTAATTATTCCCTTTACCTCTTGTTATTTTTATTAAACAATAAATATCGCCTTATAACCCATCTAGATATAGAAGGGCTAGGATGTAGAGACTAAGCTGTGGATGAAAGGGTCCTAAATGCATAGCATTATCGAAATACAAACATATTAAACACCCGATCGTCGAGTATGTTTACATAGGCAGCACCACATTTTCACGTCACCACTAGAGGTACTCTCAGGTAGCAATCTACGTCAAAACCTTTCTCGGCCAAGAGCCCTTACAACCGACAGGTACAAGCATTCTTCAGAAAGTCGACTCATAGGCAATTTTGTTTAAGTATCTACTCGAGAACGACAACATTATAGTAATATCTAATTTAAGGTCAAATCAAGCCATTATTATGTTACATAACATTCGTCATTAATCATTATGTTACCTAATTATAGATTAAATTGGAAAACAATCAATTTAACATTCAACTCAGGCTCCGGAACCACAGACACAATAGAAAATCTATTGTGTCTGGGACCAATCGGGCCGCTTGGGGCTCAATGGGTTAAAGGACATGTACACAATTTAACAAAGTTTCTATGGCAACAATAAGAAATGAAACTATTGTTCTGCATTTTTATAACCGTATTGTTCTGCATTATTAGAACCTACTAGGTAAGTACTAATTAGATTTATAAATTTTTACGTTTATCTGTGAAAATCTATTTTTTTCCAAATACTCTTGAAGACAAACTTTAGATACATAATCAACAAATACTTAACTCGACCTTCTTAATAGAGATTATGTCAATTGCCATAAAACCGGAAAATTAAACACGTTACATAAAATAAATCACAACAATAACTTTAACTTTATTCACACAGTAATCAGTGTCGAGAGTGCCTCGTATAGCAATATGATGACGTATTAAGATTTGAGCTGTTACTCGACGGATATTAAATTTTAATATCGCGAGAGCCATGACACTCTTTCACGAGATTCTGAGCGACATAATCACAAATTTTATTTCCGCGATCGTTGGGAAAGGCTGTAATTTTTATGCACGTATTATCTCTTGAAATTAGGTTTCATTTGGGATGATACATGTAAAATCCGTGTATCGGTTTACAAAATGTTTTGGTTTAGATGTTATACAACTACATGTATATAGGTTTTTAACAACTTTATTTAATTTACTATTCAGACGATTCTTCAAAAAAGATCATACTTTACCGAACTTTAATTAAGTTTTTAGTTCATCCATAAATATTGGCAAAGCGATTTTATGATTGGACAGACGAAATTGTGAGAAAAATAAAGTCACCAAAGAATAAAAAGTTGATATTTTATAAAATATACAGCAGATAGATTTCAGTTTCTGCAATAAATAATAAAACATTTAACCATTAATGTTTTATGACTTTGTATGTTGTATGTCTTATTTGTTAATTTGTCGCTAATTTATTTTTGTTTGAGAATAGTTTGTATTTTTTTTCAACATTTTCAAACTGAAATAAATTAGCGTTTAAAACTAATATAGCGGACTTAGTTAAATTACAATTTGGAGCACTAACGAACTGTTAATAGCCGTAGGAGGCAATTTTGCTGCGATGAGACTAAATTAGGTCACCTTACTTAAATGCACTAGCGCCTACACATGTGTTGTATAATTTATATTAAAGCTGAGCAAATTATATGTACTTTAAACTATTAAGTGACTCAATATTTGCTATATCACGTATTTTCATATTTAAAATTGTACCTATAATTAATATGATATATGTATAAAACACAAAAATTAATGAAAGCTTTCATCATTAATTCACAGTTCGATATTTATAAAGATTAAAGAGGCTCGTGAATATCCATCACGTCGTACAGATGAAAACAATAAATGGCGAAAGTTGATCCATCATTAATTTGCGAACAACACATCACTGCCGGCATTAAGCTTTAAATTTAAAAGGATAAACGGACATTGATTCCATTATTTATACGTACAGCAACATCAAGTGCAGTTAACCGGGGATATTTCAGGGAAAGCGTGGTTTTATCGAAGCGGAAATGTTGTTCAGTCCCGGCGTGCGGTGTCGCGCCTGACCCTCGACGAACGTTTTAATTATCCACTCGAAATTGGCTGCTGTAAATGTCAACGATGAAGGCATAGTTATTAGCTTATCGACTATTAACACCAGACGATATTAAGGGGCCTAATGGATTATAGATAAGGTAATAAGATCGGGTGGAGTTACATACTTTAGTAATTGAATTTTATCTAAGGTGAATGGTAAAGTTATATGAAAGTAAACATGATACATTTCACTAAGTAAAGGTTAGGATTTCAGCTTCAAAAGTTCGAAAAAACAGTGGTTAAATGGTTAAATTGATATTAAATACCTGTAATCAAACTCTAAAGTAATTTTCTATATTGAATAAAAACAACAATCCTAAATAGTTGAACTTACCTTATTACGTCTATTTCAATCATAAAACTTTTCATCCTGTACTCAACTCCAGATAACTGTGAAATGCCCATTCTATACGTACTACGCCTCAGTGACGAGAGTAGGTACGTAGAGCGAAGTTTTCCATTAAATTTCAAAGTTGAAAATTCAACAGCGAGCAAATAGACTTTGAAAGATTGAAGTGTCCTCAACTAGCAGAGATCTGTCACAGATTTAAACTCTTTTAAAACAGTTACAGTCTATTACTCTACAGAGATTTAATCGTAAGGGAAATGAGGACACGTCGAGGATGTCATGAAAAGAGATACGAAAGTTGAATCTTTCGCCAGATCATTTCCGACTCGGAGTCCGTCTACGCCTCGAGGGCAGTAAACTTGTTTGTAGACTAGTTAAATAACTCGGGACCGCTGAATACAAACAAAATTTTTGCAATCACGACCGACACGGATTGTAATATAGGAGAAAAACACCAAAGTTATAACTAAGGGACGAAAGCTCCTTGTTAGCTTGTTTTGGAAATATATCAAACATAAATTACGGTACGATTCAATGTATCATAACTAAATTTTACGTGCGAAACAATATGAAAATCAGTATCATAAGCTTCCTTAGTTAACTTAAATAGTTATCTTAACGGAACAATTCATAAGTTTAAATTATACCATAGGTATTGTTGAACCAATTTTAAACTTTGTCCCCGCTTTAACCGAGATAATAAGTAAAACTTTCCCCACTTATCAAAGCTGTAGCGTTCAATAAACGTAAAATTAGCTTCGCTGAAATTTCCTTTTTAAGGGAATATTATTTATAAGTGTCATTGTAGGAGGTAGGTTTTATAAAAGGTAGTAGATTCGGTTTTTCGTAGAGGCAATAAAAATACTTGGATTAGGATAATAATTATTAAAAAATCATATCTACATATACAGCCTCCGCGTGGGCGTGAAGCCGGGTCGAGTTGCAATTCTCTTATAAAAACTAAAATATTCACACACAAAACTAAAATTCAAAATTGACTACATAAATATGAAAACAAGTTATCTAATTTACGGGTTTCCTCGCTTACATTACTCACGTTATTCATTTCCGTTTTGTACCACGTATTGAGCGTATAAACTATAAATCATCAGTGATTTACAACAGCTAGCATCGAGTAGGTACCTACCCTTTGTTTTTGCTTATTCTGTTTTTCTTTTTTATTGTGCAATCGAAAAGTACAACATAAATTTTATGTTACGTTTATTACATACTATCTTAGTATATCTTTGAACTTAACCTTATTGTCGATATTACATAACTCGAATGAATAGGTACCTATGAATAATTCTTAAAGGCTTTTAGCAAATTTAAATTTTAAATATTTGTTATTTAATTGATCGTTCTTACTTTTTGAATGAACATAATTAAGTATATGGAGTATTTTTTTATGCAATAAATATTTTAAAATTAAGCATTCCCTCAAGAATTCTAACTTTTTGTCAACATTTGGTTAGTTTACAGAATATTCAAGTTTCTTGTAGAAGTGCGAACTAAAATAGATTTAAGAAGTGTCGAGTAGCTTTTAAGTTTTTACTTGAGTTTCAGCTTTCCTCTCATAATAGACCGGGAGATACTGACACAAAATTTCGAGTCATTTGTAATAGGATGGCGGTTCTACAGGGTTCTTAGTACGCAATGACAAAAAGAAAAACGATGGTGTGAACGCTGGTACCGGCGGCTTAGTCGCGTGGGCGTTAGTCGAACTCGTCGGAAAAATAGCGAAAGTCAAACGATTTGTAACACAAAAATTTTAGAATTTACCGATAGCCCATAAAAAAGAAGTAGGCGGTAGTGTCATGCCATACTTTTCCGGTGTGACTTACAGCCCGCCATACCGAGGCGAATGTGTTGATTTAAATAAAACAATTATTCAACCATTTGTATCAGGCTAACTTTTGCACAGGTAACCATCGTCGTGCAGCCATTTACGAAAATCGCCATGCAATACTTTTCGGACGATTCCAAATGGTCGCCATACCGCCGAAAATCTGCAAATTTTTTTTATTTCGCCAAACTTTTTGTACCAGTATTGCATTTGGATTTTTGGAGAGTTTTTGATAAAATGGGATCATTATTATATTTGCCATACTTCTAGTAGGGGGAAAAAGTGCTGTCATACTTGAAAAATTAATTTAGTAAAAATTTATATAAGTGAAGATTTCCAACACCTAGATCTTTGAAATTTTGTATTTATATTCGTTGATCCTCAAACTTACAGGAAAAATAAGTGCCATACTGTTACAAATCGTTTGACTTTCGCTATTTTCCGACGAGTTCGACTAACGCCCACGCGACTAAGCCGCCGGTACCAGCGTTCACACCATCGTTTTTCTTTTTGTCATTGCGTACTAAGAACCCTGTAGAACCGCCATCCTGTTACAAATGACTCGAAATTTTGTGTCAGTATCTCCCGGTCTATAATGCGGGCTATCTCTTCAAACTCTACCTCCCGCTAACTTTCTTGAATCTCAAAACACTATTAAATATGCAAAGTTTAATTGCGAATATAATTTAATGATGTTTTATAATAATTTTATAAATTCGCGTTAAATTTAATTGAAAATCAGAATCTTCACTCATTTTATATACTTAGAGGAAATTGTTGAGTATTTTATGCTAGTAAATTGGAGTTGAAATGTTATTTTTTTCCTCTCTTTTATTTCCCTTACTGAAATTCTCTTAATATTTAATATGTTGTGTGCGCTTTTTCCTTTTAGATTATTCAGGAAAAATGTTGTACGAAGTTAAAATGATATTTTATGAAGGATAACATATTTTAACGTTTAATTAGCTTTATATGAAATCATAAAATAGAAAAAAAACTATAAATTTCACCTCACCAGCAGATTACATTAGGGTTTAATCTTCCCAGAGAGCTTAGCGAGGTTATAAAAAGAACTCATTTTTTATAATATTCTCTAAATGCGGAGGGAAAATTTAATTAAGTCTCCAGATTGCCGATTAAGATTATGAAAGGCACTGGACTGTTATGGCGGTTTCAGAATTCTAGATAGTTCTAATGCTGCAATTTCTCATCAAATTAAAGCGATTCAATTATTTTGATAGATTTCATTTAAAAATCCAGTGATGTCGGCAGTTTATTTGAGATATTTTTAGACGAGAGAAAAGTTTTAGAAAGAACAAAATTTAATACTCGTAGTTTTTAATGCTGACAATGTAAATAAAATAAAGTATTTTAACTAACTTCTAGTCGTAAGTCGTATTTATAAACCTTTATAATGGAAATATTTTAAAAATAACAAACAGCAAAAAAAACACAAAAATGAGCTGAAAGATAAAATATTTATTTAATTACATATATTTGAAAGAAAGAAAATTTATTTGCGCTTCGTTAGAAGGTTAATGAACTCCCTATACTCTGTTTCTTCTATAATATTGGCTCCCGATCTTCGTTTAGGTGTAGCCGGTGGGGCGAGCTTGTTATGAGCAACTGCGGGCGGCTCATCCAATAACTTCAGGGTTTTCAACGACGCAATGTGGAACATGAACATCAAGGCCGTTGGATTTTTGTAGCATTTCCCAATTAACGGCTGTATTGTTACGTCTGAAATAACAACAAAATTTAACTACATATTTCAAGTACCAGAAAAAAAATGAACATAACAATCATGTAAATTTCTGGATTTCAATATTTAACAATGCGTTGTAAAAAGATTGTAACAATAAAATAAAATATACAATTTACTCTTTGTTCTGCTCTCCTGCTCATGTTCATTCAAATTTTAATATTTATTTTAATAAATTTTAACAACAGACATGCAATATCATCCATGCCGTTATACAGTATGTACGTGAGTTCCGCGTTTTCAGAAAGAGCATTTTTTATAATTGTTATGTTGAAAAATACCTATTACAATTTGTAAGCGTTTTCATTTTGTGCAAAATAATTGTGATGTAAAGTAAGGCTCTGACCGCATTATTGTGTAAGTTGTTATGGACTAAAAGAAAATTTTGTAAACAGTTCCTCATTAAGGCAGTGCTATTTCCCATATAATATGTACTAACATCCCCTTACAAATATATGAATATCTCCTTATAATAACGACAGTGTGCGGTGTGGTTGTTTGCTTTTGCTTCACATCGCGACTACAAAGATATAATTAGGAGGCTAAAGAGTAGATATACGGCTCCTTTTTACAGCAGTGAAACTTTTCATCCCCACGAGAATTTCCTCCGACCACGCGGGCGTAGCGGCTAGTAAATCATAATTTAGTAATTACTCACTAACTCCCACAACACACGAGAACAAATCAATGTGACAATGATTGATCATAGGCCGGTAAGTGTACGTCTGCATGTCAGCTGACCAGATCTGTGCGCAGGCTGGTTCGTACGTGTCCAGGCAGTATGTTGGACATGTGTGGTTACAGGCCTGATGCGCTCCGACTATGCTGAAGTCGTTTACACGACGATTGGTTAGCGAGTCCCTGTCCTCGCGTATGCCACAGAGATAATTGGGAATCTGTTCTACGTCTGAAATCAAATTGTAGGTACAAAGATGTTAGTTCGTCGTGATACTTTGTATTTTTTTAAATTTTCATGGTAAAACAAAGGTGCCTAATAATAAAGAAGGTAACAAATAATAATGTGTGATAAAACCGTAACAGCGTGAATTTTTTTAAGCTTGAAATTTTCATTGTCATTGATTACCTTTTAAGCCCCCATTTTATTTCGTTATCGAAAGGTTTTAAAAATTAATTCATACGAAAAACACCCAATGTCATTCACAATTGAGACCAATCGTCCAATCCCAAGCTTAAATTCGTTAAAATGTTTACGGTTCATATTGTGCCATAAAAAGGACATACAAACATAGATAAAAAGAAAGCGTAACTGCGTAGCAATATTATATTCGATTTTTTGCCATGCTCTTGAAATGGGATACAAAGTTGTTGATACTTGATGACATACGACCTATATATAAGAGTCTAAGTAGATGTGCTAGAAAATAACCTCAAACGGATCAAAGGAAATGGATATGAAGGAAAACATTTCGGACACGACATTGAGAGTCCCCCAATTAACAGACAAAACGAAAATACCATTAATACGGTTTAGCGTTATTCTTCTTTAAAATATTTACGACTCAATAAGAATCAACATCAAACATGCATAATAAAAATATATTTATGTTTTGTCAGTTTAATATATATGTATAATGCAAACAACACAGTTTTATTCCACAAATACGTGCGGAAGAGAAATTACTTATACCATTAAGAAAGTATAATATAAAGCAAAAATGCAATAACTAACGTAGCGTTCAGTGCAGTTGTAAAAAGTTAGTTGTGGTACTTTAGATCTGCGTTAATTAGGCCACAACTTTGTAGAGTGTTTTTGTAATAAAAATATCAAGACGGACGCGACAGTATAAAAAGATTCAGCAAATGCTTTTATAAAATATACTGCACGTTGCTGGTTTGTTTTTGTATAATACAACGCTTTTAATATTTAGAACATATATTTTTAAATAGAAAAATAGAGCATAAATATTCTTGCCTCTTGGACAGAAATAAATACGTAACAAAACCATACAGAGCATAAAACTAAAGTTTAAGAAAAATGAATAATGCCTTCAGTTTAAACTTTTTATGAAAACATTTGTTTAAATAGGAATTTACCTGCATATTTGAATCTACATTTAATTTTGTTCAGGTAGCACACATTATGGAATCTCTTAATTACAACCGCACCATCAAGCGCCACCGCTTCGCCGCATACAGGGTCATACAAATTCGAGCACAATAATTCTTCACAATCCTCTTTGGCTATTGTATAATAAACTAAAACACATCGTAAGTTAGTAATTTACCACTAATCTACCAGTTAGCACAACACATTAAGCGAAAATTGTAAATGCTTACATTTTAAAACAAAAGTGTAAATCGTTGTAATAGAAATATTCCTTTTCATTTCTCGACGTAATTAATTTTTAAAGAATAATGAAACAATTTTTATGAAACCGGTTTCAAGGTACGATACGAAGCCCGAATAACGTTTTAATGTTCGTACTTTATGGTAAAAATTTTAATTAAACTTTGTTGGTTTTTATTTTCGTGTTTTTCTTCCTCTTTAGAAAACGTGTTGTGGTTTGACCCTACCTTGATGCATAAAGCCGTGAGTTTAGTCTATCTTTTGAAGCTTAAAGTTTTGAAATCGCATAATATTTTTGAAAATTTACAAAGCTATATAAATCGGGTTTATTCATTTCATAATTAGCTAAATATTCTTAATTTTACCCTTCAAGATAACTCGAATAAATAATCTCTAACTTTTATGTTCTAAATAGACTGTAAAAGATTTGTGCACTCTATATTTTTTTTCTTATTTGCTAGGCTAATAGAAAACGGTTCAAAAGACTTTAAATCCAATTAATTGTATAAGTAAACAATGTGTGTGAACAATTTTTAACAAGAATTTATTTCACATATTGAATACTAGGTTAGCTCAATTAAGGTTAGCTCAGGTGTTAGTTCAGCAAACAGGCTGCGACATTAGTGGCCAGGAAATAGCCTGGCTATATCCCAAAGGCTTGTTTGCTTGCGAGATTGGATGCGTGCGTCCTGTGACAGCCGACAGGTATTACTGAAAACTAATTAATCTAATTTCCCACGGCTGTGTGTTTGGTTAACCACACTGCAGAATGAGCATCATAGACCGTAATTGTGTTTCATTTTGATGACATTATTGCTGAAGCATATATATTATATTGGTACAAATGTTTGTGGTTAATTTTGAATATTAATCCTGTTTGCCATTTATCAGTTTAAATTGAAATCGAAACCTGTAAACATGAACGGAATGTGTCGACTTATTTAATTGGACTTTTGATTTGTTTGATCCTGTTATATATTATTACTCCCTCGTTCCGTAGATGATAGAGTTGCTGACAATGATTTAGAATTTAGATTGGTTAATACAAATCACTTATATTTTAAGAACATTTTGATCACGCTTAGTAGGCCGAACCAACTTTTTAATGAGACTGTATATAATATTCAAATAGATAGTATTATCACAACCACATTTAGTCTCCTTATCCGAAGAAACAAAAATTTAAAAGGCAAAAGCCATTTGGTCTGTTATCGCTAGAAATAACAATAATTGCATATTGTTTGCTTATCGCATTTTCCCGCTCTTTCCTCTAGAGTCTAGCTGTAGCGAAAATAGCTGGGGTTAAATGTTAAAATTTACCTGTAGATATTCTACAGAAAGCATATTTTTGTGCGAATATATTTATATTAGTAGGGAATTTCGTTAATGTACGAACAAATCATGCTAACAATTTTAATTATTTTTTTAATGATAAGACTACACATCATTATTTTCCTTTCTGTTATAATCCTGTCCGTTTCCCGTTACAGATTGCCAACACATACAGTGTGTGAGTAAAGATTTACAGTCAAACTTTAGACAGCATTGTAGTACCATAAATTACTACATAACCCGTCCGCAAATGATATTGTAGATCTTAAGGCGCACATGGCGTAAAACTTGTCTGTAATAAAACTGACCATTTTTATTTGTTGTAAAAGCAAAAGCAGGTATGAAAGATAGCAGAATCAAAAAGCTCCCCATTTTATTAAAACTGTTTATTAAAAATTACGGCAAAATTGCAGGTAATTAAAGCTCGCACTCGGCGCAAAAAAATGCCTTTTACAACACGGGGTTGATTTTTAATATACATATATCAGAGCTTTGACCCGTGGCTCTACAAATTAGTGAATGAAATTAATTACCCTGTAATACTTAAGGTGACAAATTTGTGTTAAATTTCATCTTGATCAGATCAGGCGATTTGTATAAAAGTAAATTAAACATCCACACTATGCTTTGTGTTTATAACAGTAGTAGGATTGTTTTCAACAATTCACAAAACATTTCAATTCCTGTAAATCACTTATCTACATAAGCACAAATACATGCGTACTTTACATTAATCACGTTAATTGCCTTATGTAACAGAAACGTGTACCTATACCTAATGTTTTAGATAGCGCATGGGTCGCGCTCAACGCGTAATATTGTTTAAGCCAATAATGACCTTTTTTGTAGGTACATTGCATACATAATTAAACAATGTACGGCAAATGTTTGCTTGATAAATGTTCCCCTGTTCATTATTCAGGGAAGAGTTCAAAACTAAGCGCAGGTTGGGGTTAAATCAGTTGTGTATGCAATAATACAATTCGCTGCTGCTAGAACAATTTAATATGTGACAAAAGTTTCCAATTTTGTGTGCAATAATTACTCTCACAATAAGACGGATGTCCAAATAAATGGATACACCGTCCATGTTTCAATTACTTCGATAAACAGTGTACAGCAACGCGAAATAAGAATATGAAGTAGTGAGAATCTGCAACAAAAGAAATAATATAGTTATCTGGTTTTGAGATATAAATTGGTCTTTCAATGTTATATTCATTCAACTTCTAACATCTAATTAAGAAAATGTATTGTATTGAAAAAGCATTATATTCGTAGGCGTGCCGTAGCAAATACAACGACAGAAAAGTCCGCTGTTTTGTTAACAATTTCGCAATGCACTCCTCCTTGCATTAAAAACTTCATCAAATAGTCTCTCTGCCGTGAGCGGGCACAATACGCTTATTGTTCGTTAGCGCATGTTTACGGACAAAATACTTTAGAAATGGCTATACTAAATGTATACCGCACTATCTGCATTCATTTCTCGGTATTGCGAGTGAAATAGGCCCGCTTAAAGGAAAATGACGCGCTCGTTTTTTTATTAAGATGAAAAGATACTTACAGAACTGTACGTCTTCATAGTAATCGAACTGAATTTCATTGCGGTGAAATATAACGGCTTTTGAGACCTGTGAAATAAAATTCAATGCTTTATTTTAATCCATAATATATTATTCATAAAATAATTTACAATAAGGCATTGAAACTGTAATATTATTACGTAACTTGGAATTTAATATTATTCATGTTATTAAGTGAGCAAATCATGTTTTAAGGATTAGAAGCACCGCCAATTATAGCTCATTCTAATGAAGAGTCTTAACGGATGGTCGTTAGCATACCGCCTTACTACCTTATTACAACTTTATCTTTCTTTATGGCATGTTATTAATTTGTTAAGGTCTCACATAAAACTATGTTAATAGATATATAATATGCATGCATTTCTTTTCGCGTTTTGTGCGTGAAATATAATTATCTACTTAATTTAATTTAATGTCAATAAGCCATAAAATCTTCAGAAGAAATTGCCATTATGGATGTCAACCCACATACACATTCAACTCATACCCATACGAAAATTATCGCTGTTTCCGTACGTGTTCCGGCTACTACCAACAATACAAAACTTTAATACCTTTGTATTAATATAAGTAAAGCTTGGCGGCACCGAATGTCACTGTTGTACCATCCACTCTCATACACAGCATCGGCTACACCTGCGCTCTGAGAATACAAGAATAAACGGTTACAATAGCGCCAGACCATTTATCTTATGATATATATCTTACACTCTTAATACGCCTCCGCCAGCTATATTTAGTAGAATAAATAATTATAAAACGTAGGCGTATGTTTACGTTGGGTCTCTGTAAAATAACCCAATTTATAATTGTACGTAAACTACATAATTACATTGGAATTGGAATTTGTAGAACCTCGAATGTATAAAAAAACCTTTTGGCTGGATTTGTCAAAAATGACTTTTCACAAATATGCATGCATAGAGCTTTATGGTGAAATTAATTAGCTACAAACTTAAAAAAAAGTTATTCTTTTTTTTTGATGGCATTGTATGATAATTCTTAAACACGAATGAATGGTTGTTATCTAACAAAAGCAAGAAAACTAAAAAAGACCCACTGAAATTTAATACGAATCTTATAAGCAACTTGAATTTACATTAAAATGCATTTAGATAATAGTCATCAAAGTAGCAATCGTAGCTTGATATGACTTGGCATATTTAACTTAAGTTTGCAAGTTGTTCAGCTTACATGGTCAGTAGCACTTTGTAAAGTTTAGGACTTGACAGCTGATGAGATTTAGACTTACAACAACGACTCGAGTGTATGTTACTTATATCTAGACACGCGGCAGCGTGTCAAGCCAAGTTCAAGCGAAGAGAACTGGCGAGCAGCGGCCGTGTGTATATTTACACGAACCATTTCGAGCCACTTTTCACCCCCTTATAACTCGAAAACTATTTAAGTTAAATAAACCAAATTTGGTACATATCAAGAGGACCTCGAGATAAACAAGAACCTTAAATTTCATAAATATAGATTAAACAGTTGCGTAGATATTAATGTCCAAAAATCGCAATTTTTCAGACTGACTGACTTATAGACATATACAAAACCTAACCCACTTCCAGATGACCTAGAAAGTTCAAATTTTGTAATCAACTAGGTAATAGTGAGTGTACAAAGGAAAAAATCAGAAAATACTGAATTTATCTGTATTTAATTTTTTTTTCAATGACATTAATTTTGTTTGTATGGAAAAATGGAAAAGTTAAAAAAAATAGAAAATATTATTTTCACCATAATAGTGTTAAAATATAGATCAAAACTAATCAGTGGCAGAAAAAAAAATTGAAATCCATCAATAAATGACTGAGATATAGATTATTGAAGTTTACATATTTTAGCGCGAAACATCTGTGGATTCGATGCGCCTCTGACATCACACTCACTCGCGCTAGTATCGCTAGGGCAGATTACTTCGATTGCATGATTTCTTTATTCAAAACTGTTATTAAACATAAAATTAGTGATGCAACGAATACTACTTTTACGAATACGAATACGAATACGAATATCTCGCCTTGGTAATAAAAGACTTATTTATTTAATGAATGTTTACTCTTCTAATAATTAAAATTTACAATAGGCAAATTTTTATTTAAAAAACATAAAATTCTTAGATTTTCTGGTTTTAGGCGATTTTTTTTTAAGTCTGGATGTTTCCAGCCGTTGAAAAAAGGCTTTCTTCTCGCCAAAAGGCCAGTGGATCAGCAGTCTCTGCACACGTCATATTTTAACGCGCGATTTTTAAATCTGTTGGTTAGGGAGCCAGGTGCAAATTTGGTTAACTATTTCCTCTCAAGAGATAATTCGTCAGACGCATGAGAGTATAGTATTATAAAGCCTCGTGAACGTCAGCTGGCGCTCGGTTGGGGGGGTGAGCGGTTGTAGCCTCCCACGCACATAGGAAAAAAAATACATTCATTCATTCATTTCCTCTCAGCTAAAAATTTGTCAAATTGTAGCTAACCCAATATCTCAACGAAAAAAAATAGTCAGCTGGTTACAACATGGTGTATTATACGTCAGCTGGTGTCTCGAACATGAAAGTTAAATTTAAAGAAAAATTTATTTTCCGTTATTTCCTCTCAAACAAAAATTTACCTGATGATAGCTTATATGTAACTGTGGATAAATATATATGTCAGCTGGCTGTATCTTGGTGGAAAAACCGTCAGCTGATACGGGAGGCTACAACCGCTCTTCCCCCCAACCGAGCTCCAGCTGACGTTCACGAGGCTTCATAATACTATACTTTGATGCATTTTACTAATTACCGCTTGAGAGGAACTTGGTCATAAAATCTGCTGCTGGCTCCCGGACCATGTAGTAAATAGAGTTGCGTACAAAAATATTCGTTTTTAAATATTCGTATATTCGCCGAATACGAATATTCGGTAAATGTCTAGTATTCGGCGAATACGAATATTCGTATTCGTATTCGTTGCATCACTACATAAAATAAAAGAAAATTGTAATAAAAATATTGCTCATACAGTTAAAAATAATATATAATTTTACATATTCACATTTATTTATTCTTTATTAATTATGAGTGTTTAGTTTAGTTTTAATTTCAGTACAATGGAAGAAGGCTTCGTCGAAGGTCGAAATGATTTAATTTGCGTAATATTAAAATTATAATAAGTGAAACTTCTTAGGCGCGTTGAGAGTAAAATGTCAAGATCGCGTCATGACAATACCGTCACGTCATGGAGTAAGGCGACGATTCTTCTACGACGATCTTTGCATCTTGCCAAAGAAGTTTTACTTCTGACACGTGTGCTCGGCACACACGCTTTTTTCAAACTTTGCCCTTTTTATCTGGAACGGCTGGACCGATTTTGATAGGACTTGCACTGAAAGATAGTAGATGTAACCAAGTAAGAATCTAGATACTAAACTTAGGCAATAGCCTGAACAGTTATACAAAAGTTTTTAAATAATATATTTTTATTGTTAATTAATACCTATTCTTCATCTTGACGTGTGTAAGATTGATTAATGCAATATAATTATTAACAAGTGTATTATTCAAATTCAAATTCAAACATTCATTTATTCAATTAGACTACCTACTATTTAGTAGCACTTTCGAATCGTCATTACATAGTATTTTAACATTTACCACCGATTCGGAAAGCAGTATCTATGGAGAAGAATCGGCAAGAAACTCCATAGTTGCTCTTTTAAAATAATGTCAATAAATTTACATAATATGTAACTTATATCTAACTAAGTACATAATATGCCAAAGAACTGTCCTGTGGTTTTTACGCGACAACCCTCCATGGGTCTTTATACATGTCTGTGGTCTTTATCGTCCATATACTTATTCCTGAATACTGTAGTACGCTCTCTGAACTAGTACATTTTTTATGTAAGTTTTAAATTAGAACTACTAAACTCTTTAATATTGTGAGGAATTCTATTGTATAAGCGTATATCTTGACCCATAAATGAATTTTTAACTTTGGCTAATCGGAAAAATGGCATTTCAATTCTATTCCTGTTCCTTGTGCCATAATCGTGTCTATCTCCTACTCTTGTGTGTAAGTCAGAGCTTTTGTGTACATGCAAAATATTATTAAATATATACTGTGATGGTACAGTAAGGATACCAGTATTCTTAAAATGATCTCTTAGTGAGTCCCGAGCACGTAAATTATATATAGAGCGAACGAAAACGCAAGAAAAAATAAAATAAAATCGTTTATAAAAAGCATTAAATACATAAATTAAATCTTTGCAAAGTAATTTTCTGTACAAAAAGTAATGATATCCCAACAAAAACATAAATGTAAAAATTGGAGCCAAGTTCAACCGTCGACTTGCCGAAAAAAGAATTGAGATCTAAATGTGTGCCAAGTTCTGTAGACAGTCCAGAAATTTATTTACTAAGATGTATAAAATTCTTAGGTGAACTGAAAACTCAATTGTTTTATTTTCCCTTATAGAACAATGTTTATTCAAAATATGATTTTTTTTTAATTTTAATAAAAGAATTATTTACACATAGCAAACAACTAATGACCTACTGAACCTCATAATTTGACTTGGCTAGTTTTTACAAGTTTCTAAAATAATAACGTTCAATATCAGCAATTTGAGAAGATATTATATAGATAAACAGTACCTAAAAACTAGCCTGGTTAAATTATGAGGTTCAGTAGGTCATTAGTTGTTTGCTATGTGTAAATAATTCTTTTATTAAAATTAAAAAAAATCATATTTTGAATAAACATTGTTCTATAAGGGAAAATAAAACAATTGAGTTTTCAGTTCACCTAAGAATTTTATACATCTTAGTAAATAAATTTCTGGACTGTCTACAGAACTTGGCACACATTTAGATCTCAATTCTTTTTTCGGCAAGTCGACGGTTGAACTTGGCTCCAATTTTTACATTTATGTTTTTGTTGGGATACTTACTTACTCTTTGGAAGTGTAATAATAAACTGTTTATTTCATAAACCCATGTCTAATGATGGTTTATAATGTATGTGGTGTACAAGAAGTAAAAAGAAAAAAAAATGAGAAACAAATTTTCTGTGCTCAATATTAACAAACCATTATTAATTATAAGTAGTTCAATTTATAATTTTCATGTGTAGACATCTGTTTACCATTTATTTATTCATTACTTTTAAAGTTGCTCTGTGACACTACGAGAGGAACTTGGTGTATTTATTATTTTAATTATCTGTAACCTTGCTCGTGGATTTATTTCTCTTATATAAGCCTGAAAATGCTTTTTCAAATCTAAATCTATGTAATGTTTAAGGTAACCGTTGAAATTTATTCGATAATTTATTGTAGTAAATTACCTAATATAAAAAATCCTGATTGGTATAATTAAAACTAGAAGGTAGAAGAATATCAAACAATATTTTTATTATTATATAAATCGAATAGAGTCGACAGAAAAAAGTCACGACTTACAGAGGTACAAATATCATCTGCATACCAGCAGAGAATGCCAACTTGGGTCAATGCTGCGCCCAAAAAGAACTTGTTACTCATTGCCATCCATGGATCTAGTAACTGCAACATAAAGCTACATAAATAAATTACATACATATTATGGAATAGTAATGTAACTAATATGAATTTAAAGAGCACTATGTATATTATATGCTCGTGTCCGCATGGATTATTATCCATGCGGACACGAGCATATATGGGATATTTCCCAACATTATGAATTTATGACGTAACGTACTTAGAAATTTCCTATTTGAAATGCTTATAATAAAGAAAACAAAATTTTTGCCCACCGAAAGAAAAACAGCTCGAAATATAATGAGAAAGAAAACAACCACTTAGATCATAAAGCCCATAAAATCATAGCACCCTTATGAAATATAAATATTCTCTGAGCTTCAAAACACTCACACAGAGGAACGGGCAAGGCTCTAATTAAATTATTGAGCAAATGCTTCATGAATAAAAATGTTTATACGTACGATATTAAAAACAACGCAGCAAATATTGACGGAGCTCAAAAGAACGTTAATTAAATTAACCAACGAGAACGCTTCTTCTAAATCATTTCCGTACCTAAAACAAAATAAGGACTAGTTTAATATTGTAAGACATAAACACTTTCAAGACTCTCTGAGACCTACTTGCAAAAATGTTGCTAAAGTTTATTTGTCTCAATGTCTTAAATTTCGCGCGTATTGAACAACAGTAACCAGATAAATTAAAAATTATTTTTACCCGACTGCCAAAGAAGGAGGGTAATGTTTTTCGAGTGTATGTAAGTATGTATGTATGTCTTTTCCTTTGTGACCACCTGTAGCCTAAACGGCTTGATGGGTTTTGATGTATGAGGTATCGTTAGATTTGTCTTGATTACGGGAGTGTCATAGGATACATTTTATCCTAAAAGTCCCACGGGATAAAGACATAATAATATTTTTTCTAAATTTCCCTTTAAAAAAATATGTATGCGGTATCATTAGATTCATTTCAATCACGGAGTAATTAATATAGCTCTTTTTTTAGTGTGCAGTCGGGTATTTTGTTTTTTTAATAATAATTAACTTGTATATATTATGTATAGTCACGTAGCGTAATTAGATACCATTGACTCAAGTTTTGCAATAATAGATATATTGATTATTGCCGCTGTTTATCGTGTTTTTATGTAAGTAAAGATATTACTGACCTGATATAGAGATGTGATTATAATTATAATGCAAAAGGCACTTTTCAGTGTGACGCACTCTATTGACTCTACCTGATTTTTATAAATAAAGGTAGAAATGAACAGTATTGTAATGGAGGCACAAGCTTTCGCGCTGAAATATCATAATATTCCATTCTAATTCTAATTCCCTTAGGTATCAGATGACAATGGGAAGAAAACTGATTTTCCAAATAAACCGTCACTTACTATAATAATTCTAGAAGCTCTTGACATTTACAATAATTATTTTAGGACTGATTTTTCAATCCTTGGATAAAAATTATTCGTCGAATAAAGTATAAAACTACCATTTTAAAAACGTATTCTAATTGACCGTATTTGACAGTTTACGTGACATTTTAATATTATCGGGTAATACCTACTTTATTGGACGGATAAGTTTTATCCAAGCATTGAAAAATCGGCCCTTAAATAATTGTAGTTATTATCAAAAATAATTTTGGGCTTAAACGCTATTTGATGTTAATTTGTTTTCAAGCTATTTACTTTGGAATCTAATTAAACTCGAATGGATTCATAGAACGATGGAAAATAATTGTCGGAGCATTGAACCGAAAACTAATGTTTACGTATCTAGAACAATGATGTTCTTAAATGAAATGTCCCTATATTATGAAATGAATGTAGATAGTATATTATAATAATATATTAACTAGGGTATGTAAAATTACTGACAAGATTTGGAATGCTTTTCGCACATACATATATCAAAATAAATATTGAGTTCTTTCATCTTAGTGAGAGGAAAAGAGAGTTTAAAGTGTATATTATTATAATAACATATTTTACTTAGTTTAATTCCTACTTTATAAGCTTTTGATGTATTTTAACAACAGCGACAATATCTTGGTAATGTCCTGCATTACTCTTCTCCGTCACGCTATTGTTCTGGAACGACAACCGGCGTATTTTCAATTGTAGTAATTGCAAAAGCATACTAATATGACTGGACATAGTCATAAATAATATATCCGACCCAAGCATTGACCAGACGGAAACGACTCCTGAAATTAAATTACATATAAACTTATACCCGCATTTTCCTTATCCATTTCATAAGATTACTTCATAGATATCAAGATGTATTTCAAACTAATTGAACATCACAATTTACCTCCATACAACTCAAAGACAAAGACAATCTCGTGATATACGGGTTTAGTTTTATCAAAGGGATAAGACAAATGCCATATATAATCCAAATAAGCTGGCATTCCTTTAATTTTGCGGTAAAGATAGATAGCAATTGGTGTCAGATTGTACAGCCATAATCCCAGTATGTTCCAAAAGGCATACACTGCAATACGTAATAAACATTTAACTTCACAATAATTATAAATATTTGCTTCTTGTTAAGAACTCAAATGATATAGAGCTATCTTCACTACCACATAATGAGTGTTAAATTCCCAGCTCCTCCTGTGTACCGTTTTTATATTGTAAATATTGCAACGGCTATCTAAGAGAAACAAAACATTGTTGATTGTATCCTGCGCTGTCCGATTCGCAAAACATCGAAAACCCAACGGCACTGCGGTACTCGTATTACTCACCAAAACAACGTTGTTTTCCAATACCTTTTTGAATAACGTTTTCTGGATCTCACGTGAAAAAAAGTGGAATTGATATGCAATTTTAACGTGGAACTTACAAAACTGGCCACTTCGTAGCCGCGAAATTTTTTTACGTTTTATTTCAGTAGCCTCTTTATCGTGTGCGGACATCGGCCAGATATCGGCCAGTTCAATCAAAAGGTGTTCGAAAGCTTCCTTTTTGTACCAGATCGTCAACAATTTGCCAAAACCTGAAAAGCAATAAAATTGCAATTTAAATAAAAGTTGGACGGCAAGCGGCAGTCAGAAAAAGTTTATTTCAAACAAGGGAATCCCTTTTGCAATTTCACTTTAAAAGAGAGGGAATTAAGAATTTATTTCATTCTATATTTTATAAATACTTAACTTTATTTTCACAAAGGTAAAATAAAAACATTGTTTATGATAAGTTATCAAGGCATAATCTGTATAAATTTAATCAAAACAATGGATAGACTGCTTTTAAAAATACTTTCACAACTGACATCATTATGAGCTAATTAAATGAGTTAATTAAAATAATTATTAAACGCGAAGGTCCTAGATGTCATCTGTTTGATAACAATAACCTATATTTCATTTTTTACATTTCATAGAGCTCTAAGTCCATACTTACTCATAGTGTCGTAGCCTGCTATATGTACTCCCGATACAAACTCTACCACAGAAGATGATTTTATTAATTTTTCAAGTACGTAATTTATTTCTCCAGCAACCATCAAAAACAAAACCATCGCTGAAAATGAAAACCAAGCATTCCTCCACACCTTACCAAATAAATTTTTATTAGACCCATTTAAAAAAGATAGTCCAATATTTTTTGTACAGAACTCGCATAATTTCAACGTTTTATTTATTTCACTTATAGCTGCGTTATTATTTAAATTACTTCCAGCCATTATAGAGAAATAGCTTTATCAAATAATGCGATTTGCGCAAGAATCCTCTTTTATAAGAGAATTGGCTATAAATTATTCATCAAGGAACTATAATAAATGTTAAAAGGAATAAGCTGTGTTATCATGGATTGAAACTTTCGGTTATTACAGTGATTTATTTGAAACTAAAAACTTTTACAAGGTTTTGCTAAAGGTTGTTATTACAAAGAGTTTAATGAGAAAACTTATTTTTCTTTCAAACGATTTATTCGTAAAATAATGGGGATTAATAGAATTCTTTTGATCTATGATATTTTATGAAGAATATGTAGTGTGTAGAGCTTTTTTGGTCTGTACTATAATATGTACATAAACAACGAGTACATACCTAAATAAATCAATACATACCTATTCAATAAATGTAGGTACTTATAACATTTTAACTTTTAAGTAATTAGAAATTCGAAATTCCTTTGATGTGACTCAATAAACATCAAAAGGTATTGCAACAATGGAATGAGAAATTAATTAATTTTCTGATTTAATTTGTTAGAAATTGAAGGTGACGGAATTGTTTCATATGTCCTTCAACTAAATTATATTAATTATAAATTTGAATACGAAATCATAAATCTAATATAATTTAATTAAACTCTACCGTACTAATTAATATCATATCTATTATTTAATATTAAATTAATATAATTAATATCATATCTATTATTTAATATTAAATTAAATATATGTATTTATATAGCGCAGAGAATATGTTTAAAATTATGTAATGTGTGTTATTAATTTTAGGATTATTTTTACGTCAACCATTGTACAAAGTACAAAGACGGCTAAAATTTCCAAACCACGCAGATCGTCACCTCATAAAAAAAGCTCTTGCATAATATTACAAAGTTTTTCACAATTATAATAATAAGGTAACCTCTATAATTTTCTGGCTCAACATTTATCTGCGGATAAGTTTGGTAAGTGAGCGCTTGTTACACCTGCTTCCTATACCATTAAAATAACTTTATAATCTTCTAAACTTGCTCCACGAACATTAAACTACATGCACGTATGAAAATTGTGCTCCGGAAAGTTTTTAGCTTACGTAAGGTGTTATTGAAACGAACTTTTAGTAATAGTTTACGTACAACTTTTTACCAAAAAATGAACGTCTTTTTATATCATAATAAACCTTACAATGTATTGAAACACTTTTAATTTTAATTAATTATTCATTGATTTGTAAGCCGATCTATTGAAAATGAAAATGTTTCTTTGCAAAATATTTTCATTTTCAATATATAAGAGTTGAGTTTACCCTCGATTTGAATATGTAAGACCCATGCAATCTAAATTTCATTTTTTCAAATATAAAATTAATAATTCATTTTAATTAACTAATATTCAAGTCCCTAGAATATATTGCAAAAAACTTAATCTCCATCTTGACACAGCGAACAAACGTGCCTATTTTATTCACTTCCGCGAAATCTTTTTCAAAGAAAGCAATCTTAGTAATGAACCTCATCGGCATATTCAACGAAGTTTCTGGCTTAAATCCTCAAGCCGAAGGCCTCACCTGACTCTCGGATTATTCCGTGCTAGCGTTCAACCAGCTTTGCGGGATTAGGTCACGTCCGTATCTGAAAGTAAGTATCGCTCGTTTATCCCGCCGGATCCCTAGTTTGTTTATGTACTACATTTGGAAAGGAACGCTTATAGGAGGATTAGAGATGATGAGAACCAAATTCGGGTTAGCATGTTAAACCGAATACGAACCTTTGTGTTGCTCTGCCTGTGGGCGTGTTGAATATTGATGATGTTAATCATTGAGCGAATGCGAACACGGTGAATGTATAAAGTAGGATAAAACTAAATAGTAAGAACTTCTTTATACTTATCAAAATATAAAAAAAAGTTTAATTGGCACAAAAATCAGAAACCGTTTCAAAACTAGTCCAAACAGCATAGAGCACACATTGTTTCAACTAGTTCGTCTACGCTTTAATTTTTTGTACCTCGAGTATGCTCTAATAACCAATTAAAAATGAACCAACAAAAGTAAACTTTATGTAGATTTTCATTACTAAATATACATATTATGTAAACGTATGTAAATATTGTAAAGGAATACTAAATAAATAAACCACGTTTCCAGGAACTTTTCTGTATCCCATAATCACGAGATAAAGCTAACTTCCAAGCCCATGTGGTGTTCCGTTATCCACCAGAAACCACAATTTCCTTTAACACGTTCACTGCGGCACCTAAAATGCCAAACTTACCGTTGTTGCGGCATGTCTTCCATACTTCACATCGGCAAGTTCACCACTGTGCGTCATGAGCCATTTTTATCACATCGCACCTTCTGACTTTGAAGGTTAATAATTTCATGAAATTTCAAAAAAAATTTTTTCAGATAATAGTATATATAGTCTAGTATATACCGCATGAATAGCTTTTAGTTTGACCGAATAGTTTAAAAGATATGAGGGAAAATGTAAACCCCTGATTTTGTGAAAAATTATTTGCCATCCCGCACTGTATTGATACGGCATGTTTACAGAAATAGCGATGGGAAACACTGTAAAATAAAACATCGATATTGATATAAATCAATTTTGTATATTTCAGTCTGTTTGTTAACAGATAACGAGATCGTCGATACAAAAAAAAACACATATAAAACAAGGTACTTGATAGAGTACTATCAGGAAATTGTTCAGTAACTTTTGTTTTAATTTGTTCAGTAACTTTTGTTTTAATGTTTTATATTATTTTCACAACTGTCATCACATTTTTGCATTTATGCTACGAAATAAAAGAAAGTAAAAAAACTAAAGCCTTTAAGGTATCATTGTCATTTAAAAAAACTCAAAAGAAAAGTGATTCGGTCCTGGTGCATCACTATGCGAGACTGACACGCGGCGCGCTCGCAGTACAGTGCGGCATGAGGTGCTTGTCCATGGCAAAATATTTGACATGCCGCACACAAAAGAAACGGTTTCTTTTCTATGCGTTGGTCCAATATTTTGCCATACGATTTTTAAACGAAATTGAGTCCTACTTCAAACTGTGATCACAAAAATATATTTGTCTCTTTTCTAGTCATTGATTAACATATAAAAAACCTCGCCGCACCACGGTGAAAACTGCGATTTTGGGCGCCGCACTGTGGTGTAGTCGCTGATGGCCCGATACTGGACATGCCGCAGTGAACGTGTTAAAGTCGCTAACACAGTTGTAGATGAGAGTGTAAATATTCTTTGCCGTGAGTGTGCTTACTGCTTAATGAGAGTTTACCTACTGTAACGATATTGTTTGATACTCACGTTAGAGAGCGAAAACTATTTGTGCATTGAAGTGGTCCTCTTGGTCATAGATGTAAATGTACCATAAAATTTGTTATTTCTTAGCGAATATGGAATGTGGAAATACACTCATAGATAGACAAATAACTATAAAGGTAAAGATTTTCGTTTCTATATATTATAAAAAATGTGAACTCTGTACTACCACAATTCAAACAAATAAATGTTTTTATGTTTTATCTACACTTTAGGTATCTAGTTATTTCATATTCGCTCATTAGCTAATGCTAATTAGCCTATTATAATGAACTGGACTTAATTTATTCCGACCATTTAAAAAAACATTGCAATACTTTAATGTGATTGAATCCAAATTAAATTTACCATTAAAGCTTAAGGGAAAAGGAATTTAGATTTTTCACTCCTTTGTAGTAAACTTTTTGTAATTTTTAAATTTAAAGAAGTTGGCGTTGAATCTGTAAAATATTCTTTGTAAAAACTGTCCGTGTAATAATTAAAAGTAATTTTCAGGGCTTACTAGAGTCCTCTGGCCGTAGACTTGACATAAGCCGCTAGGAGCGAGGATAAATGTGAAAGCTTTCTGAGCTTACGTTTCGCGTAAGGAGCTAATACTTTTCGGCGTTTGACAAAACGATTACTGGGAAAGCCTATCTTTTACGTATATGGCTAATAAAATATAATACAATATTTGATTTATAATCGTAACTATTGCTGTACGCCTTCATACCCGTTACGCTTTATCTTGTTTTTATCTTTATTGCCTTCATCTTTACTGTGTACCGTAAATGTTGTTTTTATGTCATAAGCATTGAAATCCAATAAAACATTGTAAACAATTTTATTAACTTTGCATTCAAAGCTCTACATTTAATTGAGAAACATCAAAACCACGATATAAGGATAATAAAAGAGCAGATCAAATAAAAGGAAGCTTCAAATTAAAACAATTTCATATTAAAATTCAATAATTTTCTATTTTTAAGCCTAGATCGTACAATTCTATTCAACAAGACGAATAAAAAACTATTCAAATATTCCGATTCGCAATCTTTTCGAATAAGCCACGAGAGTTTTTGACTTAGCTATCTTGAATTTACATAATTCACGTTCATTCGATTGCTTCAGAATTTCACTGCTTTTTCTCACCTGCAGCGGAGTCCGTTTCAACGATATCTTTATTACGATGCAGATTCTCTAAGCTGGAGCCATGAGCACCCTTTAATTTGCACGGCGCTGTATTGTTAGCGGAATTCAATTACTGACCGAACCTGAATAACTTTACTCGTATAAAATTTATATAGAGATGTTGAGTGGCGAGCGATGCTCAAATATAAATATGGAAGCTTCACCTGTGTTGTATGGTGATCAACATTTATTTGAAAACACGTTCAATTATACAGATATTGTATTAAATGGCAAGAATTCTGTAACGGCAGGCCTCCATAATGAAAAAAGTTATGCTATAGGTAATTAATCAGTAAATATGAAATACATAAAATAGTTCAAAAAGCTTGTATAGGTATTTATTTTAACGAATCAATCAATAGTAGGAACATAAAATGGCTATGACACAAAATACCTCAACTAAGAATTTCTTTTATGCAGACATTTGTGTCCTAACGATCTTCCGGGGCTTTCAGTCAGTTTGAGTCAAACATTTACACAATCTTTACAAATAATTCAACAACTATGAAATAAAACGACAATAAAAGGAAGACGTGAATGAGAGAATAATCTATAGTTATATTGTAAAGAGGCATTATTACTTGCAGTGACAAACGAGATTTAAAGAGATAACTTTAAAAGCTCTATTATATATTTTTATAACTCTAATAATAATTGACGCAACGATCCATAACAATGAAATATAAAAATGTAATAACAATGAAACAAGGTTTAAAGAGAATGAAACTTTTAGGTATACCTATAAGTTTGTTACGTAATTTTCAATAAAATAAGTTCTAAATTCTGAGTTCTGAGTTCTAAATAATTTAAAAATATGTTTGACTATAGGTATGTGTTATTGTTTCAGTAATAATAAGCAGCAGTATACACTATACATGTTTTATGTACATAATATCGCTCATTTGCTTCTATAACGTGACAAAGTCAAAATCTCAATTGTTGGGAAAACGCATTTGAAAGTTTAAAATTCCTGTAACTTTTTAATTATTATGCTTAGACTATTCAGCTCAATACAACATATTAAAACGTTCTCGTTTTTTTGAATCAAATTGTATTCAGAACAATAAGTCGGTTATTAAATTTATTATGATTATTTATTTCAGAAAGGGCCCTTCTTGTTGCGTTTTTCTTGTAAAAAGTGTGCAGTATTGCGTTACAAACAGATATGTATCATTTTTCTTGAAAAAAAAATTGAATAAAAATCTAAAACTTTACAAGTTATGTCGTATTGTTACGTTTTATTGATAATCAGTAATCTAAATGTATTGGAAATTTTAATTAAAACGTGTTACTGTAGTAGAAATCTTTTTATTTTTGTACTTTGTTTTACAAAATGAAAGATATTTTTGCGAAATTATTGTGTAACTTTCTCTGAAATACAAGTAATATACACATTTAAAAAAAATATACAATTATAACCAGACATTAATATTTTTTGTTTTACTTTTACTCACAAACGTTGGCAATTATAATATTACGACCCGCCCCGAATTCGCACGGGTGCAATCCTGATACCATCGATTTTTCTGAAGACTTTTTCATGTGTTAAATACTTAGTAAGTAAATTATTTTGATAAATCTCGTAGGGTTCAGAATGCATTTGCAATGCAGGCGGAAAATAATGTAATTATTTACAACATCACATTAGAAACGTCAAAAATAACAGTTCATTCACCTATTTATGGATGCTATTATACAATATACATATAAACCTTCCTCTTGAATCACTTTATCTGTTAACAAAAACTGCATCAAAATTGCAAAACGCATTCGGCCGGGGAAAACGACTTTGTTTTATATTTTGCTTATCTCAGTAATATTAGGAAACTAATCTTTATTGCGGGTCCCGGTCAAACATAAATCAAATAAACATATTAGCAAAACAAATCACAGGTTCTTGTCTCGAGACAGCTTCTTGATCTCTCCTAAATTCCAGTAATCTTTCAGTATTTCACGGTGTTGTTCTTCGGAAAAAAAAATTGACACTTGAAAATGCAGGTTTTCTTGCAGGATTCTCTTTTAGTTGACGGGGCGGCACAGTTTTTTTTTGTGATGCTTTCGATTCGTAGGACTGTCTTGCATTTTTTAACTGATTTGTAATATTATTTTGTTTTCATATTTCTTTATTCAGTGGTATTTTTTACTCGTTTATGCTATAAAATAAATTGATTGTTTAATTCATTTGTATTTCGAGAATCGGTATGATCTTTTCGTTTTTCTAACTTAAGTGAATGTAAAATAAAATAATGAATATTTTCTCGTACAAGATTTACAAGCTTCCTAGACCGTGATTCCATCTGAAAAATAAATTAAGTAATCAGACAACATTTTTATCATTTATAATGCAACATTGTAGCGTATTCGTTGTAAAAATGTATTATTTTTTATCAAGAATGTGTTAACTTGAGATAACCAACATAAATACCAAACATTTTGTACTTTTATTATCAACTGTAACGGAACATCTTAAATTAACCAACAAAAAACATTGTTTATTTCAGCAACAACGGGACAATCCTATGTAAACCGTAGCATACGAATACTATTTTTACTACAATAATGACCCACATACAAATGTCCCGTTATAGCTGCAAATATAAATCAGTAAAAAAACAAAAAGCTGTACTTACCTTTCAGCAAAACCGTGATACAATAAGCTGTTACGTTTTTACCGCAATCGGGCAGCAGTTTCCTTCTCAAGGGAGCAGCGACAACTGACTTAAACCGTTCTTGCATTAAATTCAAGAGCAAAAAGAGATTTCGCTAAACCGATAGTCGCCGACCTTTTCCCTCATAACTCGGTCATTTTTGGAGCTAGAAATATCGCGTTTTAGCAGCAGGTAGAGCGCGATGCGACGGATTCTACTGTATCATTATTCCATAACGATACATATGCTCGTTAACACGTTCTTGTCGCAAATGAGCGATATGTAATTAATTATACCAGCAGTGCGATACCATTTTACCCGCTTCCGAAACCACGGCCAAAAACTTATAACCCCTATTTCAACTCTCGGGGGATTGATATGCTATGCTCGACCATGGGCAAACTGGTTATTTTCATTTAACCAGTTTGCCCATCGTTTCAAATCTGGTTACAATTTTTCTATCCGTGCAAATTAGTGCTTAGCCTTCTGTGCCCTGCCAGATCACGACATATTTTCCAAGCGTAGATTTCAAAAGAATTAAATTTAAAACTTGCATTTGCAGATTCAAACTGACGTTACTTTGAAGCAATAAAGCCATAAAATAAATTTCAAATGATGTGCTATAAATCCGCTCTCAACGATAGACATCCTCCGAAGCTATTCAGGCTACACTAAGATTTATAGGAAAATAGGAAACTGCGCGA
Organism: Colias eurytheme; assembly: GCF_061535395.1. Lineage (NCBI taxonomy): Eukaryota > Metazoa > Arthropoda > Insecta > Lepidoptera > Pieridae > Colias > Colias eurytheme. Next base: position 4,970,791 of record NC_142982.1, on the reverse strand, counting down.
TTTACATAGAAAGTATAAAATGAATTTGTGTACAAAGTATCTTCTGTATAATATCGTGTATAAATATTATTACATTATTGGTTATAATTCTGAAATTGCAAAACGACACAAAATTATTAATGGGATTTTTCTTTTAACGTTAAGCTCAATTTATTCCCAAAATATTTTTTATCTGTTTTGTTTTCATGCGTAAATCACTAATGGGCTATAAATTTTTAATAAAGTCGATGGAACAATGGTTCAGCGTGAATGTTAAGAAGGTGCTATTTTTCGTCGCACGATACTGATAAGAATGGAAAGCTAGACTTAAAAGGTTAAAACATTAGCCTATTATTTCCGTTATAAGCATTACTTAAGATAATAAGTAAAATTCCCTATAAACAATCTTGAAATCAACATTCATATGGCATTTGGTATCGCTTAATTACGATGTTAAACAACTGTATAACTTCTTGTAAGTGCGGTGAGAGACCTCGCCACTCACTCATTGCCTACAGCGTTTGCAGAACCTCAACTGAAAAGCTTCACAACAGCCCTCGTTGAAATATGTCGTATGATTCATTATTAATATCAAAACTCCGAGTGAACATTGACTTTGACAATTTTCACACTCATGAATACGAATATTAAAATGTGGAATTTAATTTTAATTTCGCAAGACGTAATTAAACTTTTGTGAATATACAAAAGATTTTCTGCGAAATGTAAGAGAGTATTTTGTGCTTATTATTAGCTACACGTAATCAAATGCGGTATACATGACTAGATCATAGGCTATTCTGTGAGATTTTTTATATCTAACACTAATGGTCCGCCCCGGCTTCGCCCGTGGTACATATTTCGCAATAAAAGGTAGCCTATGTCCTTTCTCGGGTATCAAAATATCTCCATACCAAATTTCATGCAAATTGGTTCAGTAGTTTAGGCGTGATTGAGTAACAGACAGACAGACAGAGTTACTTTCGCATTTATAATATTAGTAAGGATTACATTATAATATGATAATATATTAAAATTGTGCTATTGTACATTATTCTCTTCCATACGAAGTTTTCGCAACATATTTTAAGTACCTACTCTACTAAAAGATGCTAGACATTAATTTTAATTACAAGAAAACATTAAAGTAGGAGTAAAGTTGTATCTTTAAAACCGCACCGCACTCGAGATAGTCCTTAATATCACTCTAGGGGCTTCTCTTAGTACCTGCGAAGTTTAAGACCACAAAGCGAAAATTAATGACTAGGATTTTACAGTCTTATGGAACCCATTTTTTAAATTAGCAAAAACACATTGACTAGAAACGTTATAATATTTCCATTCATTCTATGATCATTTTTGCAGTATCAAATGTAAATCTAACTAAATTATACATTAGTATTAAATCTGAATTAAAGAATTAAATTGAAATCCAGCCAAACAAGAAATAATCAGAAGATTTTTTTACCGTTGGATTCGTACAATCCAAAATTAGGCCCAAATCTCGGCCAGACTAAACCACGGAAATGGGTCAAGTAGCTTTAAAGAAAATTCAAATTTCAACCATACAAAACGTTCTCTAACAGCTGAACAGCACGGCGAGTACACTACAACACAAACTGTGATACAATAAGTGGCCACGGTACAAACTACACTTTTCATTGGTACCACAATTATTGGTACTAAAAGGAAAGTTACACACAGTCGCTAACTTCTCCTCAATGTATACTTGTGTATTCCGCATCGCATATGTGCTCATTTAACTTTTTACTTTAAACTATAGATAACTTCTTCTGGCTTTCCATACAAATACAGATATTATATGTATGTACATCGTGCAATTTAAGTTTTTCTCTTGACAAAATTTTAAACGATTAATTCGGATACGATACTATTTCATTAAATTAAAAGATTTCCTTATTAGCAAATGTATCTACAGATCTCGTTAAAAAATCAACACCATACATTTTATAACGCACAGCGAAATTTAAGATCACATTTAAGATACTGACCTAAATCACAAGGAATCTTTTCGAATACCTACACTATTATATTCCAAAGATTCACGCAAGAGATTAAGCTAATAAAAGCACAATAGAAATTATTTACGTGACGCACGGAGTATCGGATCATTGTATGAATAGGAGATCAGCGTGGAATCGATAGCGTTAGCCCTGAATAAGGTTGCAATTTTATCATCCGGTTGCCGGCCTACCCTCGTAACTTATTATCTGACGACCCACTCAAATGAAAGCTCTTCGTGACGACCATTTTGTACAACCACAAATCTTTAAATATGTCATATTATACCGATTTGGAGGGATTGGATTTGTTTTAATTAGCTTTTTCATTTAAAGAGGTGTTTCAGTTTTGTTTAACACTTAATTTGTTAAACACTTAATTTTGTGTTCTCGCAATACATAAATACTGTGAGAAAACAAAATTAAGTGTTAGTTTTTAATTAAGTGTGTTATTAAAAATAAATATGTATATGTGATCTTGTGTTCATTATAATTTATCTTTTAAAACTTATGCGGCCATGATTTATAGAGTTCACAAATGCTATCTATATAAATGATCATCTAGTCAAACCAATTAAATTTTATGCGAAACTATGAAATTTTACAAGACTTCTTGTGCATTTGAAGAAACTGAAAACCTTTTGATGATAAAATCGCTCTTCCGTTTTAAGGTTAAGAACTCCTTGGTATTATAGCTTTTCATGCAAATGTTAAATTACTAACGCTTTTCAGTGCTCTTGTTTGGGTCAACAACAAGGTCTAAAGGCCTGTTGGTCACGATCGGACTGATAGAGCACAGCGCCTTCATCATACAGCCTTGCAACTATCACTTATTAAACATAATATATCTTTGTTTTGTCAATCTACATACATTGCTTCAAATATAAACATGTACCTATATTTAGCTTTTAATTTCGTTAAGTAAAATCACAAGTAAAATTAATATTTACAATATTGTTCATTTTATTTAGTCTATATTTGATACATTGAGTGTTATGCGCTGTAAAAGAGATGAGTCAATATTGACATTGATATGATTATTTCAAATCAAATATTTGGTAACAAATTCCCAATGTAAGCGCGTTGCTATGAATTTAGTATGTAGTTCTATAGCATATTATATACTATTCCTTATATATTTATCCCGTAAATCCATAGGAATGACCTACACAAATTTTAGAGACTGGAGAATAATAGAAATATTAGCTGAAGAACATCCTTACATTGTGGCTTTATTGAGTAATACAAAAAATTACACGTGTACAGGAGTAATTATAAGCGAACGTGCAATATTAACATCAGGTCGTTGTGTCTTCCCCGAACCAACGTTTGTCGCAGTTAACAGTGCAGTACTCGGGAAAATGACAAACAGGAATAATATTTTCGAAATCGCATTCACAAGAGCTCACGAAGATTATATGTACGAGGTAAATGAATTAAATCAAAACATTACACGGATGCATAGTAACCTTGCAATTGCATTTACTGTCAGAGCAATACTTTTACAATTTACTGAAAGTGCCATTTTGGGAAACTACTTTGAGTCCGAATTGAAAAATAAGATACTATCAGTAACTGGGTACGGGCAATTGAAAAATTCTGACTTGGCTATCCTGCAAATTCAGGAATATAAGCAAGTAGCTTGTTCGAATCCCAAGTGGTATTACTGCATTTGTGGTACAGAATACTCAAGTGAAATAACATACGAATTGCCATTCGGTGAGGGTGCGCCCATTTTCTATGGACACGAAGTTGTTGGAATTACAGCGTGTCCTGTAGGGTCCCTGAGTTTGAAAGAAGACGTTGATTATAATATTTTTACAGTTATAACACCGTATATGACGTGGATCACAAAAACACAATTGGAAATAGGCCAACATCGTGACAAAGTACCTCGTAGTAAAGCGACAAGCATTAACAAACAGTCTATTTATAATTTTATTTTATATTGTGTTATTAAATACATCATTTAATATATTTTATTACTTTTTTCTTCTATGCCATTCTTGATTTCCATTAAATTAATAACGTAAAAGTTGATTACCTACGCCTACATCCAAGCATGATAAAAAATGTCGTGAAAAACTCATAAAATCAGAAACGTGTTAAATGATACATTTTTCACCAATATACAAATGAAAATGAGCAATGCTTTATGATAATAAATGCGAGTTCTGAAGTGAGTTTTAAATTATCAGAGTGGAATTTCAATAGCCATTGAAAAAAAATTAATACCTGAAAGCAAATAACATCATTCACAACAGTTAGTTGATTTTTTACATTGTTAGGTGAACTGTTCCAATAATAATTTCTAAACAAGGTAAGAAATTATGAATAACTAATTTTTTGTTTTAAAATACACTCAATATTAAACGTAGCACATTCGTCAAGCTTTAATAAAAAATGATCTTTGACTTGCTCGGAGATAACACGCACAATAACATTTGCTTTTGATAAGTTTGTATTTCGCTCTCACTGTACAAGTCTCTTCTAAATATTAAAACTCGTAAATATGAATGTCCTTAAGGATTTCGTGAGAAAAATGTCTCAAATTAAAAAGTGGGAACCTTTAAAGCAAGTTGGTATAATTGGAGTGCCATTTGAGAAGGGACAGAAAAAGTATGGAGTGAGTGTGGCTCCAGCGGCTGTGCGGTCATCAGGGTTGATTAGTGAATTAAAAGAAATCGGTAAGGAGAATCACTAAACGATATTTTGGTTTTACATTTAATTGCTACTTTTATGTATTAAAAATGATACCTACTCATATTTTTTTTATAAAATTTTTATTATTTTTATAAAAAGAAATATCATTGTTTAGCTTTGATTTTGTAACAAGTTATTTTAACAAAACTTAAACTATTCAACGTCCATTGTGCAATTACTTATTAGAAGAACCATAGAACCTGTAATGATCCTGTTAACCATAAAATTAAAAGCTTTCCAAATTCCCATGAGAATAACATACATACTTATATTTTAGTAGATATAATTATTTTAATTCCTATTGTTTCATTGTTGCTTTCAATGCCTTATAGATTTTATTTTACCAAAACCTTTTCATTAGATGGCCTTAACATCAAAGACTACGGAGACATTGATATACCGGCAAGTCATGAAGATGTAAACGTAGATAACATGGTGTCTCTACCTCTTGTTTCTGCCTGCAATCATAATGTTTCGAAGAAAGTGTCTCAAGTGCTACGGGATGGAAGACTTGCTGTTACTATAGGAGGAGACCATTCCATTGGAGTAGGTAGGGTAAATATATAAATGATGGTTGATCAGATGAACATATATTTCGAAATACTTGAAGCACTAAGATGTAATCATCATTATTCATTGTACTTAATGCTTATATCAATATATCCATGAACTACTATCACGAGTTTAGGAAAAGTGAAAATAATTTACAACAATTTAAACAGAAACATATGCTGATATGCTACTCTTATTATAAAAGTATAGCAATCGTACTTCACAAACACCCGCCTACAAATCATTAGGAAGGTATAGGTACTTAATATAGCAAACGAGCCTCTAGCTCTAGGCGATGTCATTTCAATAGATACTATTTTCTTATAATATCAAAATCTCTCATCAGGCGAAGAATATAATATTAATTCTCATAATAGAGACGTTAATATATTTCTTTTCTAAATATATCAATATAAGAAATCTTCAGCTTACGGCTAAGCTTTATTCTAAGGAGAAGCTTTGGTTTCTTTGTACGATTTATTAATTAAGAGAAAAATACTTGGATGATTAATTATTTACTTTTTCAAACACATAATAAGTTTGGAAAACCAATAAAAGCATGATTTATTTTCATAACGTAATTTTTTATATTCGTAAGTACCTACATTGAAAATTAAAAAGAAAATTCTGAAAACTTTGCTTTGTATTTACTTACAAAGAACCTAACTATTATCATTCAATTAATCGCAACTAAAAGCCTAGCTTTGTCTTTGTTTTATGTCTATTTCTCATGAGTTGCTCTTTAATTATACTTAAAAGTTAAAAGGCATGTGACACATCGATAAGTAAACGATGTAATGACGTAGCCAGCAAGACATGTCAACCTGCTATTCAAGCTGACATTCCATTACCGAAGTAGCTGACTCGCATTTCGTAACAGCTGACTCATCCACATCTTATGAACCATTCATATTATAATATTACATCGTTACACTACAGCTTTATAAATCTTGTCTGACTATATTATAAAAATGTAACATAATTAACTCTATTATAGAATATACCACAAGAGATGCAATGCAAGTAAGGACTCTTAATTCATAAGTGGAAAACACCAATTTATTAAATTCTGTCAGATACAGGTCTAGCCAAAAGTCACTCAAATTAATGGAAGCTTTGAACCCCGAACAGGTTACTATTTTTGTACCTATTTGTAACCCTTTGTTGGAGTTATCTGAGTGCTCAATTCATTATATGTAGGTACTTACTTTAATACCTTTGTAACCTCTTGTAACCCTACTTTGCTGGTGATGTTGAAAATTGACTGTTACCTAGCTAAAAGTAATCAAAATAGAAAACTCAATGATCAATACAAACGAATTAGGTACCTATTTTGGAAGAAACCTTTTACTAGATTTCAATTTGCGCAGTCATTTAGACATTTATGGATTTATTAAGATGTAAAAACCTTCTAGTTAGATTTATAACAATATTTTTAATTTATTTTTTCAATTTCAAAATAATAACTAAAAATGATTTCCATTACATCAGGCACAGTAGACGGGCATTACAATGTGAACGAAGACATGATCCTCATCTGGGTGGACGCCCACGCGGACATCAACACAAACAAAACTTCCGAGTCGGGCTCGGTGCACGGCATGCCCGTCGCACTCCTCGTGAAAGAGCTATCGGATTACTGGCCTTATCTCCCTACTATGGACTGGCAAGTTCCCAAGTAATATAAATATTTTCCTTTACACAATGAATTTGGATTTAATGCATATTTTGTTTAAGTATATTTTAGACAGTTTTTTGTAACCTTAATGTGCTTTATGGCTATTAGTATTTGGTATGCGTCCACCAGTTACTATCTTACTTCAAAATTCAAGTTTACGGTTACTTATTCACCTTTTCTTAATTAGCAACTTTAACGCGCGACAACAAAGCGCGTGAAATTCCCTTTTTCATATTCTCATTTTCTTTTTCATGACAAACGAAACTTTCCAATTGGTTTTATGTTTGTTATTCTTAATCATCTATGTATTTATATGTATCTAAAATTATTTATGTCTATGATCAAACATTTCTCCAAATCAGTACAGTAGGTGCTTCAGGCAAACAAACTTAAGTTCCAACGTAGCTTATGAAAAATTAGTAGCTAGATTAGAAATTTTGTACGGAGAGAAGCAAATATATTTCACTGACAATTTGATAGTAATTAAAAATACTTTAATGTTCTAGATTTTCCATAAAGAACCTTGGTTACATCGGACTTAGATCTGTAGACCACTATGAAAGGTTGGCTATAGAGAAATACAAAGTGCCCACATTTGCCATGGAAGATATCGAAGAGTAAGTACACTAGACACGCTCCGGTTTCCTGATTTTACTATTTTTACCTGTCGGAATAACTTATAAAATAATTATTTAACAATTTTCAGTCATGGTATTGAAACATCAATAAACCATATTCTACACGTATTGGATCCTAGAAAAGAAAAGCCTATTCACGTGAGCTTTGATATCGATTCCTTGGACGCGTTGGAAGCACCGAGTACTGGAACACCAGGTAACTTTTTTTTACTTATTTCTTACTTTATTTATATGATTTTTAATAGAAAAATTAATTCTCTTCCTGCTAAGTCCCATTTCATGAACTTCATGAGAGAACATTTAAAGATTTTATCAAAGGTAAATAAATACCGCACAGTTGAAAGTATGAAATAAATTTACAGGCTTATATACTTTATTGTTTCACTTATTTTAAAAATCATGACGCTAATATCTAAATTCTAAAATACTATCTGTATTTTGCAGTGAGAGGAGGATTAACTCTACGTGAAGGAATAAAACTCATGGAAATTATTCATTCGACGGGCCGTTTGAGAGCACTAGACCTCGTGGAAATAAATCCGGCGATAGGAAATGACTCCGATAGAAAAAGGACAATTGAAGCAGGGCTATGCATTTTAAAGGCGGCGCTCGGATTTTCAAGGCGCGGCACGACCCCGCGAGGCATTTCTGACTTGCCCGTGCAAACGCATCACAATAAGTCTTAATTCACATTCTTATTTGTTTCACTTTAAAGGGCTATTATATGATTATATGCTGCATATATTGTTTGTACTTAAATTAGTCTATATTGTTAAGATAACGTGATTGTATCTTTTTAAGAAATATACCTACTCCACTTATTATTTAATTTTACATTTCAATATATTCCATGGGCGGTGACTCTATCTATAAGGTGAACTGGCTATAATTATTCTTTCAATACAATGACATGATTATCCATACACGCAACAATCATTATCTATTTTAAATTAATAGGTATAACAGAATCTTCTCTTTAATTTATTTTATTCACTTTTAAAGCTTGCCGTGTTTCGCAATCTATCACATGCTGGTACATAAATGGAAGAAATAAATTAAATTTGAACAAATATTTAATTTGAACATGTTTCTTCGTAAACTCTGTGCACGAGGCAGAAAGCCAATTGGCGGAAAATATCGCATTTAGGATTGAGATAAGCAAAAATCTAAGAGCAAAAATATCTTATGATAAAGATTGATACAAAGCACTATTGAAGAAATGGATAGTGTTAAATATTTAGTTTTATTTGTAAGTATTGAGTAACATCTACATGTTTTCCTTCTGGTTAAAATATGTCTTAAAATATTTAGCTCTCTTTTGACTTCATTTTCGAGTCTACTTTCTACCTACCTACTTATTACTACATACTAATTATTTAAATTAAACTAAGCAATTGAAATAATAAACCATAAGTTGCTTAGAAAATCAAAAGTATCAACGACCTTTTTGGCTTTATAATCAAGCTCAAATATTTTTAAGGAAGAAATAATTCCTTACTCGTTTAATAAAAACAACTGAATAATTAATAATCCTTACCAAAAGAAAAATGAATGTTAAAGTAAAATCAACCTTATTTACATTTTATTAAGGTGTATTCACAATTCCCACGGGTTAAAAACTAAGTTCTTTTTTGTCCCTGTTCTTGTTGTTATCTTGATGTTGTTAAGGCTTTTCATAATATAACATCTTTTTGTTAGTATCAAGTTGCCATCACTACCGACAGAAAGGCCAAGGCAAAAAAAAGTTTACCTACTACTACTACCTATGAATAAAATCTATTACTGTTCATTGATCCTAAAAGAAAATAAATATAATCACCATAATATAAGTAGGTAATGATTACAGATATTTTGTTCCCTGTTCAACACCAGTCACTCGCTCAAACCTATCAGCGATAATGGAGAAGACGAAATCAAAATGGCCGAAAAATATTTTGCGAATATACCAAATATCGAATCAAAATACATAATGAATGAAGGTCTATCCAAAACAATAACCAACTTATTTAAAGGAAAGATAAACCCGTTTCCTCTGTATAAAATAAGCCTTACAATTGACCCCAAACCAGTCAAAATACCATGGACTTTAAATGGAGCAAGTAATTCTAATGATTCTTTCTACCACAAGAAGTATAGATACGTGAAGCTTAAAAAATCACCGGTTGCATTGAATAAATAAAACAAAATTTCATTGTAAATCTTTATTGCTTTTTACATGTGTTGTTGTAGTTACATGGAATTCATTGCTTTTGTGTAACTGTTACACTATAAATAATTATATTCGCCGCGATGCGGCTGTATAATGCATTGGAAATGTTTAAAATAATTTGGAAAATCCAAAAGTGCACGCCTCATAATTTTTTTTTAATAAATATTTATTAATTATTATTTTTGTTTATTTAATAACAATTAAACCACATCGAATCAGACCCTGAAAAATGAAAGGGTTCTATTCCTGAGCATACTCAAGCGTAAGAGAAAAAAAAAGACTCGATTAGTAAAGTATTTGGGTCGCTATCGTGTTAGCAAGAAAAAGGATCCGCACATACAGACACACGGACGTCCAAGACAGAACTTTTTTAAACTGTTTTTTAACTAGTTTAAATAACAAAAATGACATCAAAAATATCATGAACGTTAAAAATAGTGTTTTTTCTTAATATGTGTGTGTATGTATTATCTTACAAGTGCAATGTATGGGCGTATTCAGAAAGAAAGCTTGAAACTTATAAGCGCTTATCGGCGCTTGTCATGTAACATGTTCATATATTTTCCTGCGCGGGTTACCAGCACTGACAGGAAAATATATGAACATGACAAGCGCCGATAAGCGCTTATAAGTTTCAAGCTTTCTTTCTGAATACGCCCTATGATACATAAAGACATTTTAAGTTTGAAAAATCAGATGTTTTGCGCGAAGTGACAGTAGTACCCACCTCAACGCTTCGCTTATGAGGCGTGCAATAAACACAACATGTAGATTGTAGACAGCTTAATATCATATTAATAATAATTTGACATATTCTCCGTTTTCTGTCTTTTTCACATTCCAATTATTGGGTAATAATTGGGTCAACCCAAGAGTAAAAGAAACAAAGGTGCCATCGATTTACATTTGTAAATCGATGGCACCTTTGTTTCTTTATAAATAAAATGCAAAATATCTTGCACATGCAAAACTTTTGCATGTGCAAGATATTTTTCCTTAACGATTTGTCTATTGACACCACACAGAGAACATTTAAATATCTTTATTACAGAGGTAACTACTTGAGAGAATAATGCCACTCATAAGCACCAAAAAAAAAGAATAATGAAAATTTATATATTGATCCAATTTAAACTAATAAAAATGAAAAAATAAAACTAATTAAACAAGACATTCACAAGGATGTTTGACTCAGAAGAGAAAACAATGCTCTGCACCATCTACCATTAATTCTGTATTCTTTAAAATTTATTTAGGTCGTAAAAAATAAATGAATAATGTAACATTTGTTAAAACCATTGATTTTTTTTTTGAAGTTATCTGTTTGCTTTAAAAAAAAGTCATAAATCCTTCTCTTTGATAAGGATGACGACTGTGAAATGACGTGTATATATAGTATAGTGATAAACTACAAGGAACTTTTCTAGATTTCTCTAGAAGTTAACTTGAGGTCGGTAATGTTTTTGGAACTTGTTATTCTTCATAGACATCTTCATTTGCCACTTGGCCTGCACCCTCTTCATGAAATGAATGTCACGAGCTTTTCTGTAAAGATAGAACAAACATCATTATAGACTTATTCTAAAGGTATTTAGTATCTACTCTAATCATACTGTTCACACAATACAACAAAAAATCGGTAGATTTTTCAGCATTGTAAGCAGCGGCGGCTCGTCCTCAGGAGCGCTGGTGCAGTGAACTCCCATAAATAATTATAATAAAGTTATACCTGCTCATTATTTAAAATCTATCGTAAAAAACTCCAATACTAATATTTGTATACGTAGTATATTATTATTACTTAGTCTGTGCTAATATCAATAAAATAAGTAACTTTACACATTACAAATAAAATACATACATCATTACATACACTTGTTCATTTCATAAATAACGCGCGAAACGGAGCTTACGGAGCGCTCTCGATTGCGCTCCTATGAAACAACATTCAGTACATTGTCTAAATAAGAAATCCAATAAGAGGGAAAGAGAAATTTCGCCACAGTCCTGCGCGTGAAACAAAAGATTTACTATGGAAAAATAGCCATTTTTGGAGCGCCGCGGCCGCGGCCGCTCTCACGCAACGTTGCCGCATCGCATGCCAGCAGCAATTGCGCGCGACGTTGCCACTCCTATATTATAAACAAACACTATAGATACCTACGCTCGCGAATGCAAATTCGATGATTTACTAATTATTGATAATCATTGAATTCGTTTTGAAATAGCCTGTACTTTGTAATTTTTAGTGTTATAGACATTTAACCGCTAACGCTATTGTATTTTCGTTGTTTTATTTCAAGTGAACACCCATACAATTTTGTCGCGAGCCGCCTCTGATTGTAAGAACTAATATTTGTATGATGAAATTAATACACACTTAATTTTAGTTATAAAAGCGTGACAGAAATGAATGTTGAATGAATAATTATACTATCTTTGTTGACGGCATAATATAAAACTTTCCTTCGGCAAAAATAATAACATTTATAAAAAGCTGATAAAGAAAGTAAACAACACATAATTCATAGGCAGGACAAAACAGAAAAATAAAGATCTAAATAGTTATGTTGTTACATGTACAATATAATTTTATATTGTATTTCAAGCAAACCATGCTAGACTCAAGTATTAAAATTTATTTAAAATATGCTTATTACATTTGTTTTGCTTTCTTTCATGAGTTTAGGATAAATAAACCTATTATGCATATTTCAAGCCTTTTTTCATGATTCTCAATAGATATTATTTCTCAGTTGATAATCCTCAACAGTAAGTTAAAATTAACCATTGACTATAAAGAAAACACATACTTAGCAGCGGCAGCCTGTTCTTTAGGCGCCCATCCCAACGCGCGGTAAACACCCAACAAATGATGCAGTTTTCGTTGTGACTTCTTCACCACAACTTGGCTGGTCTCAGGCAGGTTTTGTTTATAGTACCTAAAATGATAAAAAAATATATTTTGAAAAATTTATATACACACAACCCTTTCTTTTATGTTTATTTCAAAACATTTTCCATGAAAATGGCTAAAAATAATTTAATTTGCTAAAATTTGCATTGAGAAAACAAAATAATCCAGACATAATGGGCCCTCTTCACAATGGGCAGCGTTGGCCCAATAAATGATCGTCGATGTTTGCCGCTATTACGGCGATTATGAAAAAAGATTTACAATGACGGCCAATCATAGACATTAAGGCCCTCTACATGATTGTGATTGCCTCTACTCGCCCAACGCTGCCCATTGTGAAGAGAACCGATAAGCTAGTTTCAAAAATAATACATGGAGCATGGACTGTATGATTAGCAAGAAAAAATCATTTGAAAATAAATACAATTACCTCAACAAGGACCTATGTCCTATAACAACCCCAGAAGGCAACACCAGTTGGAAATTATCACCATCCAGCATGGTTGGATCTGCTGCTGGCTCATCAACTTCCATGTCTTCATCGCCTTCTTCATGATCAGGGTAGGACGCACTGTGGAAATTGTGTGTCAGTTTAGACAGTGAGATTTTATTTCATACTGCATATTGCACACCCCATTACCTTAATTGTATAGTAATTTTCAATCTATATGTACTACTGATTTACCCGATTACAATAAAATTTAACACACCTATAGAGGATAACTTGGATTTACACATAGGATAGGTTTTATCCCGGAAATCCCACGAAAACGCGGGATTCCTTTGAAAACGCGGGCGAAGCCGCGGGCGTAAATCTAGTTTGTAATATTACAAGGTGCAAATTAAGCTGATATAATAATTTATACACAGATTTCTCTCTCTGAATGTTATTAATAAACAATTTAAGTTGTATAATACAATTAAGTGCAACTTTAATAAATATTGTGTAATAATGTGTGTGTTACTTATTCCAATATACAGTATAAATATTATCTTTACAGATTTTATTAAGTCTTTTATATACAACAAAAATAACAAATTTGATATAAATATTGATGTATTTACCTATAGTCATAATAATCAGAATATTCAGCTAAAGCAATGCCCTCATGTAACATTTTACAATGTCCCTTGTCAAGCATGTGCGCCTGAGCGGCCTCCATCGAGTAGAATGTTCTGCCGGCATCATTGCACCATAAGCACATGAATCCTTGAGAAATCTGGAAATTATTCGCAAATTACAATAAATTCTTAAGAATTATGCCAATTGATTGTATTTTGCCAAATGGAAATATATTTTTGAGAGTAAGTAAGTATATTTCATTGGTAAATTCTATAGCATTAACCACTTACTTTTTCTCCAAGATACAAGAGCAGCCCTTTTATGTCAGTGCAATATTCAACATCTGGTATAAAGAAGGAGTGGGTTATTGACATGTGCTTCAGATTTTTGACCATATTTTTACTGTGATGACCACAGAACAAACAGTCACGGGGTTTTATAAGTGAGTCACTGCCTTGGATTCTACATTCTTCCCATTCATCAGAATCAAGCTGTAAAAATTAATAATTATTGGAATTATCACATAAATCTTCTTATATATAAAAATGAATCGCAAAATGTGTTGGTAAGCGCATAACTCGAGAACGGCTGAACCGATTTCGATAATTCTTTTTTTATTATATTCCTTGAAGAACGAGGATGGTTTTTATGTAGAGAAAACGTAAATATGTACCACGGGCGAAGCCGGGGCGGACCGCTAGTAATTTATAGAATTAACTAAAAATAATCTCATTTCACTTCACCTCTTCAATTTCTGAGTCTGTTTCAATGTCATCATCATCAGACCCTACAACATCTTTAACAACAACAAATTTTTCTCGTTGTAAGAGCTTATCAGCTTCAATTTTTTCGAAACTATTTGAATCAGATTGACTCTCTTCTTCCTTCTTTTGAATTGGTTTTTCATTGGGCACATAATTCTGTTCAGCTTGTTTGTGTTTCTTGCTGTTCAAGTGATTATTGTACGCATTTTTCGTATTGAACAATTTTGAGCAACATTTACAATAAACGGATTCGTCGCAATTTTCATTTTGAACTTGTTCCCTATGTTCTTTTGCCCTCAATTCAAACTCATCCAATGTCACTGGGGGAATACCTGCGACTTTTCTCTTCAAATTGTACCTGTGCCAGTCTAGTTTATAATGTTCACGCTGCAAATCTGCAGACTTGAACAGCACCTGGCAAGTGATACACGTGAATGTGTCAGGCATTATAGGTTCCTTAAAAGGTTTTTGCTTACATAAATTATCACAGAAAACTGAACTCTTGATTGTGAAGGCAAATATGTGAAAAGAGTTACAAGAATGGAGGATTGTTAATTTTATTTCAAAAATTTTATTGAACACAGCACCACACTTCTTCGTAATAGTGTGAAATCAGAAATGTCAGTTGTCAGTTGTCACTTGTCAAGTGTGCTGTCATTTTATATAACATTCACAGATTGATAGTTATTGAGACATGAAACCATAATAGAGTATTAAACCAAGATGAAACTGACGAATTAATCGTTCGAATCTCTGTTATGGTGGTATTAAACCTTATATTAAACCATTAACCAAGTTCTATAATTAATTTGCACACATTTATAGTACGACATAAAAGAGATGAAATTAATTATTTTGGAACTAATTCGTTTTTCATTACCTGGCAACCCTGAATTGGCAATGTAGCTGTCAAGTTGAATAAAAATTTGTTGTTTTTTTCGTGAAGTGGAGAATTATTGAGATAAAATTGTTATTTAGAACAAGAAATTTAAATAAAAAAGGAGACATCATGAAAAAGGTTAAACGTAGCGGTGTCCGTGATGTGGTGTATAAAGTTTTTATTCGGTGTTTGTCCGAATTTCAAGCTGGAAATTTATTGACTGATTTGGAAAACGTTTACAAACGTACAGCAGAATATACCGGTGAGATTCCATTTATTTTTGCTCAGTACTACGTAAAATAGAATATTCCATTAGTGACGAGTGTTTAATGTATGTATGTATGGCGATTATTACGTTTTCGCAATTTAATTTGAGGTTATTTGTATGTAAACAAAAACTAGTTTTTATAGTGCGACCAGCACAATTTGAGTCAAGAAGTTATATCCAATCCAACCAGCCTCAAATAAAGTACCTAGTTTAGATTTTACTACATAGTATAGTGATAACTGTTTTCATACAGGTATTAATCAATCAAACCATAAGAAAAATAATCATATTTACTGTATCATATTTACAGATACTGAAGATGCCCCGTACCCTCTTGCCAGTACTTCGAAACAGAGTGATGATCAGTCCTTTGAAGGAGTAGAATATTTAGATTTTGATGAATTATATTAATGTACAAAATTTATCTACAAAAAAAATAAAAATATGTGGTTTTCAAATCGCCTTGTTTTTTTCTACCCGACGGACCCAGAAAGAGGGTAATGTGTTTGAGCTGCATGTATGCTTGTTTGTTTGTATGTTTGATTCTATGTGCGCCTCTGCAGTCTAAACACTTGACCGATTTTTATAAAATAACTAATTCCAAATACATTTAAGTAAAATTTGACCTAGGTAGGTCAATTAAAATACTAATGTATTTTTGTCTTAAATTTACACTATTGCTACAATGAAACAATTATAACGTTTAAATCGCGGTATTTATTTTAGATTATATTATATAGATTTTTGGATTTTTATTCTATAGTATCAAGATCGCTTGCGTCGCAGTATCAGTGTTGCTATATGAGCGACGGTGGCGCCCTCATTTATTTTCATCTCTTTTGTGTCGCACTGTACGGAGTCCATTTTTAGATTTTAGTAACATTTTTTCGTTAATGGTAACAAAATATTTAATTTTTAAATTGTCATGATTTCCCAGGTCATTGACTTCATCATTGACATTTGATATTTGACGGTTAACGGAATTATTTATTATGTGCCGTGTTGCAGGATTATAATATTTCATAAATATTTTGATCAATTTTGAGTGCTCCGTATTTTGTATATGTATACAAATAATTAAATTAGAATCGTTTTAAACTTAGAAATAGAGAAAAAGTGGCAAGTGAAAACTAATAAATAATAGTTAAAAGAACAATTAAGTATCAATAGTTAAAATAACTAAAGAATTGTGAACGCAATATAGAATTCCCATAATTTCTCTTTTTAGAAGTATCTTACCACATTTGTGCATAAAATGTTGGAAACAGATGAAGTTGATGTCGATCTTTTCACACCTGCACCAGGGTATATAAAACTAGATAGCAAACTTTAATTGTTACTCATTCAGCTTTTTTTATATTTTACTTTTTATTTAAGAACTTCGTTGGCTTCGATATTCAATGCGAATCAAATTGAACCGGACAAGGAAAACACTTCTTTAAAGTATGTTCCACAAACACCAGCACAGCCCCTGCAGGAACCACCATCAGATAAACCTAAAAGTGCCTCAGTCACCAACTGCATTTTTGCAACTGCCATTTCAGGATATGAATGGTACTCACGTGAATTTATTTATATGTAACAACTACAATTTTACTTCTAGTTCATGTTTGTATGTTTTGTAGCTTTTTCAGTGATTAATAGAAAATTATTATGCACTTTATTTATTTGATAATATTTTTATGATGATATTTTCATCATAGATTGCCTTATGCACATAACTGCTTTATGGACATAAATTGTGTTTATCATGGTTTCTATTTCTGTTCAATCAGAATATCTTAAATATGTTTTAAAATATACTTTCTAGTAATTATAATATATTATCTCTCTCTTCTTGCAGGACAAATGGAACATATAATCTACATGAGAATTTGGGTTTCGCAATAATTAAATCAGCAACAGATAATACCCATCATTTGTTTATTTATACCTCTGAAAAGCGTACACTTTCCCTTGCAACCATCAATTCTACATTCATTGTCAATGTAAAAAAAGATGTCAGTATATCATATTATGATAATTTTAAAAAGTATTGGCTAATTTGTGCTCCAGCTGCAAAAATAGCAAATATTGTGGAGTGCCTTCAAAATATTAATGTAAATATAAAACATTCCACTGATGAAAATGTAGAGGAAGTTTTAGATGACACAGTGACTTCTAAAAAAAATGTAGGAAGTGATGGAGATTTGTCAAATAGTAAAGATTCTATCTTGAAAAGAATGGCTAACATGGGCCAGTCAGTATTGCCTCAACTAAATAATGTAACAGTTCAATCTACAGATTCAACTGATGAACATGATGATGAAAACAATCTGAACTTTTCTAGACATAAACTCACCAAAAATACAGCAAAGCGATCCACAGAGAAAAATTCACATTCAACAAACAATCATTTGGAATCAAATAAGCCTCACCCTCCTGCAAGGCCATTGATTGAAAATTCTTCCAGTATTTTGCCACTGAAACAAGAACTTGCTCTTATAAAAAATACTGATCTTAAAGGACCTAGTAATGCTCAATATTCAGATTTGAATTCTTATGATATGCACAGTTTCATATCAGAGCAAAGAATAAGCAATACAGAGTTGCGTATCAATGTCAATCGATTGTCTGATAAATTAGAACTATTGACATTGAACAAAGCCTCAGAATTAGAAAAAACGCAATCTACATCAAAGCAACCAATGAATATTGTAGAGAAACTTATAAAAGAATATGAAAGTAAAATTATGATTTATGAAAATTTCATTAAATCTAAAGGATTTGATTGTAGTTTAATATTAGCAAGTCCTAATGAAACAAGTATTCCCAATTCGGAAGATGGTAAAGGAAATGACAATTTACAACTTTTGTGCCAAGAAAAAGACAAGGAAATTGACGATCTTAAAAATAAACTCCAAATCATAACCGAATCACATGCCACTATATCAGAAAATTATAAAACATTTGAAAGTTTCCTATTAAATGAAATAAATGAACTAAAAAAAGATATTACTGACAAAAACGAGCTCATTACCAAAATGGATACTAATATTCAAGTCTTAATGGAAAATCATAATAAAAATGATATGAATAATAAAATAAAGAAATTAATGAACAACACATATCAAACAATTTCTATGAATTTTAATGATGATGAGAATTATGCAGGTGCAACAGTAAAAACCATTGTTGGAACAGTTATTAAAAATTCAACACTGGAATCCTTAAATGATAATAATTGTCATTAGAATACGGTGTATGTACTCAACTCTATTAATATTTGTCATGATTGTTATCTGTATATTAAAGCAATAAAATTGGACTGTAATCTTTAAATAGTATTTTGCATTATACATTATTAATATTAATAATATGCGGGCATGCCCTTATTTATTATGTACCTACAATTATACTCTTTGCCTACAATTAATTTTGTTCACATTTATAGTATTGGTACTGTGTTACCATGTGCTGTGCACCATGCCGCAAAAACCGGTCCGAGTTCTTCGTTCCGACTTGTCTCTTTTTAACTAGGTGACCAAGGCTCAACAAAATAAGAGACGAATTTCTTGATAGATACCATTCCAGTACATATTATATTTATGATACGCTATCTAATTTAATGTATATAAAAATAAACTCAAACATTTATTGTATGTTATTGAACATTAAACATATGGAAACAAATTATAATTTTCATTCATAGCCGAATAATATAAGGATTTCGCGTTTAAGTTAAGTCATAAATTTAAATATTTTCACCGATAGATAATTATTATTAAGATGGTGCAAAGTCAAACAAAATTCATGGTCACCCTAACCACCATTTCTACAAAACTTTAAACGCACAGATTGATTATGTTGCTAAAATGGGAGTCCTCTCCCTCGGAGAGTTTTGATTTCGCCTTCACAGTCTCTGACAACATCAAGGGCAGAAGCTAGTACATAATATTTTAAATACTATAATGTGCTGGTTTCATCACAATACTTTAGCACGGTTTAGGCTTGTTGGAGCTGAAGTGTGCGAGAATAAATTATTTTTCAGTTACTTACAGCACATAATATATGTATATGTATAGTTTATAGAGTATAGGTACTTTAGGCCACCTTTTGGCTGTGCTTTAGGGCACAACTCTAGAGAGCTACGTCTGCTAGGGCAGCTAGTTTAGCTGTAAATTTTTAATAATCAAAACATGTAAATATAATATTGTTTTAAAATTTCTCAGGAAAAAAAATTAATAAAAATATTACGAACTACATAGTACAGATTTATTACCTGGAAACATTTAAAATGTCATTGTGTCCATGATTGTGTCATACACCGTTGTATCGCTGTCGCCTGTCACACAAATCAACCCTTGTCAAATGTAAAATGTCTCAAATCTGAGGTCTCAAACATTTCTTTAATAAAACAATAATTATGAACTGTGTACATCGTGAACTTTTTAGTTTTTATTATCAAACTCATACGAGGTGATAAAGTTAATTTCCAAATTTAGGTTATGTATATGAGAGTTAAAAAAGGAATAAATTTAATTTTGTCGAGCAACTCATGTGTTTGTACTTTGTAGTAACAAATTATAATCATGGATAATTTGGCTGATTCAATTAACCAATACAGAAATCAAGTAAGTGTATTGCAAAACCAATAAATATAATTTTATATTGGTAATAAAATATGAATCTAATTTTTACCAGAATATAAATTTTATATGGTATTAATAATAATAAACCTAATGATATTAAAACTGTATATTTTAGTTACTCATTGTAAAGCAAAGCCTGGAAACAAACAATAATTCAGAGGAGCGTTCTTCTTTATTAGAATTACAGTCAGAATTACAGCAGCTAATTGATTTAACAGAAGAAAGTTTGAATGCTCAACGTCAACAGGAAGCTGAAGAGAATTCTTTACAACCAAAAAATGATGAAAGCCAGAATGAATTGGACAATGAATACGCACTATTTATGGTATTTAAGTTTTAACATAATTAAACTATTAATATATTGAATTTAAAATTATCTGTGAATAATACATTTGTTTTTGTCTCATTATTAATTTAACAGCAAGAAATGGCACAGAGTGGAGCTTATGAAAAAGACAAAAGTCAAGACACAACTGAAAAATCAGCAGAAAACAGCCAAAATGATGATAGTGATATTGAGGTAAATAATGTTAATTATTATTTAGTGTTTAACTTAGTTGCGAAAATAAGTTATACATACTTAAATTTATCAGGCTTATAATATGGCATTATGTGCATTCTCTCTATCTTATCTGATATTCAAATATTCATTTGAAGATTTCCTAACTATTTATTGTACTACCTAGCTGGAATCCACAGCATCATATAAGTGGTATCTAGCCTAAGCAAATTTCATACAGATTCTATCAGCTGTTTTTTGTTTTGCTATCCATACTAATATTATAAATGCAAAAGTAACTCTGTCTGTCTGTTACTTAATCACGCCTTAACTACTGAACAAATTTTTATGAAATTTCGTATAGGGATATTTTGATACCCGAGAAAGGACATAGGCTACTTTTTACCCCGGGACATAGGATAAGTTTTATCCCGGAAATCCCCCGGGAACGGGAACTACGCGGGTTTTTCTTTGACTGTGTGGGCGAAGCCGCGGGTGGAAAGCTAGTTAATTATAAGTTCAAACAATGTTGTAAACCTGTAAGTATTATAAAGATATATAATTTCAGGATGAGTTAGCCACTCTACTTGGTATGAAGTGTGCTGTATACCACACTCACTCATGGGGAGGACAACCAAGTCTACACAACGCAATGGTCAGTGCTGTGTTGCCTCGACAAGATGAAGATCAATTTAGTGACTTACAAGTATGTTGATTTTATCATTTTATCCAAAAAGTACATTTTTAAAAATAATAAATATAATCACAAGGTGATTTTTCTGCTAAATTTTTATCATGGAAAAAATTGGAAATTGAATATAATCCTTGGTCACGGCATTACGTGTGAACGGGTGGACCAATTTCGTTAATTCTTTTTTTATAATATTCCTTGAAGCATGAGGATGGTTCTAATGAAAAAAAAACAGAAACATGTACCATGGGCGAAGCCGGGGCGGACCGCTAGTGGAAAATAAAATGGAAATTACAAAACTTTCATAAATGTTGGTTTCATGACATTTTCAGCACATCATATGTACTACCAAAAATTCACATATATTTTCATACTGTTAAGGCTTAATTTTATTTAATACAAGACAAATATTTCTAGGTACGAGTTTTATTTACACACCCCACTCATACAGAGATGTTGCCATGTCCATATTATTTAAGTGGTGAATGCAAATTTGACGATGAAAAATGTAGGTGAGTTTAGTGTAAATATCAACTAATGTAATTATTAATTTACAATATTTTGTATTAATAAACATAATAAATCTCATAGTATTTCTTATATTAAAGATTAACATTTTTATTGCAATTATTTGTAGTTGTACCTAATTTAAACATGATTATTATATTTCAGATACTCCCATGGTGCCGTAGCACCATTGTCTGAGTTAAAAGAAGCTATAGAACCCAAATATGACACACTCAAAGCAGGGAGTAGAATATTATTGAAGCTTAAAGCACCTGACGATGAGGTATGTAAAGAACAAATGTAATGCTTTTTGTAGATACAATAAGTAAATACAAACAGTTAATACTGTACTGTAATAGCACAGACTAATAATAATATACTACGGTAATAGTAATGCTGTTATGTTATGTACATAGTTATAAATAACAGTTTGGAAATTTTTGATGGGCCCAAGAGGGAAAGTACTTTAAATACTGAAGTTAGTTAATTTTGCTGAAAGGAAACAATCCTTAATTTTTAAAAAGAAATAGAACTGCATTCAAAGATTTTTGAAATATTTCTTGCTTCGACCGGGAATCGAACAACCACACCACAACTAAAAATAAAAATTAAAATTTTTGTTATTTTATTCATAAAATCGACTCTGACAATGTTAAAGATAATAATAAATTCCTAATTTCTCTAAAAAAATATTTGCTCTTAGAAATAGAACATTTTTATTGCATAGCCTATTATAGCCTTCCTTGATAAATGGGCTATCTAACTTTTATAAATTACTTATAAACTCAGCATATAAACTAAGCAGTATTTCAGTTATGATATTATTTTATTTTAAAGACATGTTATTTTTATATTTCAGGATATGAGTGTAGCAAAGAAGTCCACAGAAAAATATCACTTATGGCATAGAGCTGTAGTGACCAGTGTCGATCTAGAGAATAGATTGTGTGTCGCAAAGTTAGAGCAAGGAGCGAAAACAGGAGATAAGAGAAAGGCAGCGGTTGAAGAATATCATGTGCACTTTGAAGAGCTGTTTCCTTTAAACAGTCAGTATTTGCTTCTTAATCCAATATTATTTAACAAGATGCTATATTTTATGGAAAATATTTTCCGTTAATTAATTTTTATACTTTTCACCTAAATGGTGAAAAGTAACCTTCCCTTCACTACAACAAAATTTCAGATCGAAAATCAGTTAAATTTTTTCAGTGGTTCTCAGGTATTAGGGAAACAAATTGAACAACATTAGAAATTGTAATATAATTAAACTAGCATACCACCCGCGGCTTCGCCCGCTTTGTCTAAAACCTAATAAATTATATACTAAAACCTTCCTCTTGAATCACTCTATCTATTAAAAAAAACCGCATCAAAATCCGTTGCGTAGTTTTAAAGATTTAAGCATACAAAGGGACATAGGGAAATAGGGACAGAGAAAGCGACTTTGTTTTATACTATGTAGTGATGATAAATAGATAATGGTATTAAATAAAGAACCTCACATTGTTTTAGACGATGATGACGATAGTAGTGACTCAGATGATAGTATAAGTGATACAGAGTACCCAGAGATGAAAATTGCTCGACCAGAAACAGAACAAGCGTTGATTCTTGATAAGAGTCTACAGAATAACGCTCCCGCAATGGGAGAGTGGGAGAAACACACTCGAGTGAGTATGTATTATTTTTATTGATTAATTGTTAATTAGTCATAAGAATAGGCTTAAATATCTCTCAATTTTACTTGCATAAAATTATTGATATGGATTAAAAACGTAGATTAAATATATTATAGTCAACCCTTTTTTTTAATATAAAAAGTAACATTTGCCGAGTAATACATAAAATTAAAATAACTAGATGTAAACATGAAGTTATTGATTTGATTAAAATGTTAAAATACTTTTCTTTACATTGTGCAATATACATAATTTTAATGGTAAAATTTCTTCAACTTTTCTAAATTATTTGGTAACCATTGTAAATCATGAAATACAAAATGTGTAATGCAGCATAACTAAGTTCGCCTCAAATCTCAACAAACAAACTCTAAAAAGGCATCAATCAACACAATGCAATATAATCTCTATATTCTAGGGCATAGGGTCGAAGCTAATGTTAGCAATGGGGTACGTGCCGGGCGCGGGGCTGGGCGCGGGCGGCGCGGGGCGCGTGCAGCCGGTTGAGGCGCGCGTGCTGCCGCGCGGCTCCAGCCTCGACCACTGCCTCGCGCTCACTGAGCGGGCTGGTACACAGGACCCGCTGAAGGTAACTACTAATTACTATAACGCGAATCATGTAAAAAGAACGCTGGATGAAAGTGATGGGGTGTGTTTTGGCATGTATCGAGTTTAGCACGAAAGTTATTTACTGCTTATTTTATTTTTGAAGTAGGCTCTCGAGTCGTGGCTTCGCAACTACCTTTTTGTTATTCTTATACCACCTCATAACACCAAATAGACCAATAAATCGCCAATGCGCAGCTTAACCGTCAGCGTTCTTTTTACTTGACACGACCTGTAACTAGTAATTACTACTGCGGTTTATTAATCCATCAGGCCCTGGAATCACAGACACAATAGAAAATCTATTGTGTCGCGGTCGGATCTGGCCGTTCGGGGCTCAATGGGTTAATAAGTTATCGTACATAGAAGGTATCCGGTAAAAATTTACGCTGAGTGTGAGAGTGAGTGACGCGCAGCACACTTACTGTGTGATGGGATGAAACCTGCTGCGCAATGGTTGTCAAAGAAATTTGAGGCCGTAGTTGAAAAGAACATTATTGTCATTGATCCTTTTTATTATTTGCTTGATTTTTTTTAGTATTTATGCACAAAAGTCGAAACTTTTTAATTTAAAGTGTGATAGTCAAGTAAAAGCATGCATTTTCAAAAACCACTTGGCCACCTAATTTTCTTTCCATTCAATTCGACTAGTAAAAATCTAACAAAGTACTGTAGTAAGTTGTAATTAATCTGAATAGTTATTTTTGTTTGAAAGTGAAATTATTTATTTTGTTTCAGGTTGAACAGAGGCTAAAAAGGTTACAAAAGAAGGAAGAAGAAAGAAATAAGCGAGCCTACGAGAGAGAAAAAGAAAGAGAACGCCGTAATGTTTTTAACTTCCTCAACAAAACCTTAGGCGACGGTGCTGAAAAATCCGAGCCAACCACAACTACTTCCATAGACATTAAACAGTCTTCTAGTAAAGATTTAAATATAGAACAATTTAAAATAGAAGAAGATAGCAGAAAAATAGAGAATGAAATTATTAAATTAAGGAATACACTCTGCAAATATCCTGCGGGAACAAACGGTAACCGCAATATCAGTAATCAAATAGCAGAAAAGAACAAAGAGCTGGCAACATTAAAACAAAAAGGACAACAGATAACAAGGGAACAAAAACTCAGAAAAGATAAACAAAAGTTGACCATGTTCTGATTTTCTAGGTGATGAGTTTGATATTTCATATCGCACTAATCTTACGACCTACTGATTTAAATTATAAATTTCGCTATTTAACGTTCATAACGTTGCGTAAATCAAAAATTTTGAGAAGCGTTGTATAAATCACGTAATAGGAGACAAATAGAATCTGAAGTTTAGTAACAAA
The DNA here is from genome assembly GCF_061535395.1 of Colias eurytheme. Classification (NCBI taxonomy): domain Eukaryota; kingdom Metazoa; phylum Arthropoda; class Insecta; order Lepidoptera; family Pieridae; genus Colias; species Colias eurytheme. Next base: position 4,945,176 of record NC_142982.1, on the reverse strand, counting down.
GCTTAAAATTAGCGTGCTAAAGTGTTATAGTACGAGATCCGGCTGCAGGATCAGTGCGTTCATCGGTTTTTTGCTGAAAACCGAATTTTTATGTATATTTATAATTAGGAGAATATATATCGACTAGGTTGCCAGTCAAAATTTGGCCGCAAGCATGTTTAATGAAAATTTTTCTAATCGATTTTTGGGAAAAAAATTCGTTCACTTGTTTTTTGAATAAAATGTAGTCTACATCACGTTAAATGATATAAAAATTCTAAAAAATCACGGTTGCCGCTTTTCACCTGGCCGCAACATCTTGGCAGCCTGGTGCAAACAGGTATGATTTCGATTTATTTTTACGTTCATAACGCACATTTATGAATCATATATCAAATTAAAGCTAATTTTTTTCTATTTATTTATTATATATTAAATTCGGTTTTCAGCAAAAAACGATGAACGCACTAATCCTATATTTATAATTTTTATAAGCCAGCAACCCTTATTTGCGGCCGGATTTAATTAGGCAACCATATATGATAATAAATAGAAAAAAATTAGCTTTAATTTGATATATGATTCATAAATGTGCGTTATGAACGTAAAAATGAATCGAAATCATACCTATTTGCACCAGGCTGCCAAGATGTTGCGGCCAGGTGAAAAGCGGCAACCGTGATTTTTTAGAATTTTTATATCATTTGACGTGATGTAGACTACATTTTATTCAAAAAACAAGTGAACGAATTTTTTTCCCAAAAATCGATAAGAAAAATTTTAATTAAACATGCTTGCGGCCAAATTTTGACTGGCAACCTAGTCGATATATATTCTCCTAATTATAATTAATATACATAAAAATTTGGTTTTCAGCAAAAAACCGATGAACGCACTGATCCTGCGGTGGGATCTTAGACTATTAGGAAGTCTTAAATATTACAACCCGTTTAAAATCTCGCGCACATCTAGTAATATGTAACTGTGGATATGGAATTATTAATTACATTATTGAAATGTAACTGTTTATAATGTTAAATTATTTAATTTAAGTTAAGGTATAAGTAATATTAATAATTTTACTGTAATAATTTTAATAATACTGATTATTATGAAAATAAATTATTTGATAGTATCACATTTTATATTTTTCCATTGGTAAACCCAATATACAAAGTATTTCAATCGTGTAAATTTTTAATGTGAGTTTCTTGTGACCTATTTGGAATGTGGTTTCCAGAAAAAACAAATTTAAAAAAAAATTAAAGCTACAGTATTAAACTTTGTTGCTACAGCAAAGCAAAACGATGACTTGTGTCTTCAAATATGTGTGGTCGTTGCAGACAACTTTTTAAATGTTTCAATACACCGACCGATAATCTCTTAAAAGGTATAATAATAAGGCCCTATTTCCCTTGGGAACGGCATCGCGTAAACGGTGTAAACGACTGGGCCGATTGTGATGTGTTCGTTTTCTTTTCACGAGAAGGAACTTATGAAAAAAAAAAACAAGTAATTTGCCTAAATTCAAAATTATGACAATGCGAAAACCTATCCGACAATTTGCGCGAAGGCTTTAGGCAGCTGTCGGTCTCTGTCGGGTCAGCTATTTTTTAACACCTCTAAGTGATAAGTAAAGCTACATGAAAAAGAAAATAGAAATATATTATTTTATTTCTGAATACACACAATTTTTCAATGACAGAAAATTGGGTCCTCCTAGTAAGTTACAAAAACCTGTGTCAGGAGGACCCGCTCTTCCATGATGCGTGTGCAGAATGCAGATGTGTGTGCGTGTGTGTGTGTGTGTGTAGGTAGGTATGTTTGAGCTATTACAGATTATAAAATGTAGTTTAGAAGCGCTTCAGTATCCTCATAGGAAAGTGCTTTTAAATAATGTATGACTGTTTTTTTTAAATCACGATGATTTAAGCCTATGTACATATATCCAAATTATAGAGGTAGATGGATCTCCTTCTATTTTCAGTTACTTTTTCTAAAGGAGCTATTTTACGAATTTTAGTAGTAGCCGAAAAAATATACTCCGAAGTTGAAAATCTTCGCAGCTAAAAGTACATCACTTTAAGTAGACAACGATAGATAGCCACGTTTCACATCCAAGAGTTTAGTTTTAGACTTTTGAAATTGGTTACACCAATAATTACAAAGCAGTCAACCAAGTTACGTGAAGCAATACCTTTAGAGCTAGCGCGCACGAGCCGTGTCTCCGCAACTATTTTGTCTCTCCTATCAATTTGTATGGGGAGTTGCGTCGCTACATGCGCGCACTTTCATACTAGCCCATAGGTGGGAGAGACAAAATAGTTTATAGTTGCGGAGACAAAGTTGCTCGTGCGCGCTAGCTCGAAGGCCAACGAGAAGCGATACAAAAAGTTATTCACCTTAAAAACAACTGTGGCGTTGACAAACTAATATCTATCTCTTTCCATCTTGTGCAGTTGCCGTAATGTCTCGTTCTCCCGGTTGTTCACTGGTCAAGCCCAAGGTCAAGACGGTTCGCCAACATTCGACCGGCCATTTTAAAAAGATTTATTCTGTTTCGGAACGTGCTCGTGGTGGATACAAATTATTAGTTAAAGTTTTGTTATTGTTTGTTGTTTATTTAATTATTTCTTGTTTAAGTTTAGTTAATTTCTTGTTTTAGTTAAGTTGTTGTTCATTGTTTGTTTTTATAAGAGTGGTTAATGATGGAGCCACAACCAAGTACGTCGAGAGATAAATCAACAGATTTTACTTCTCCAAAAAAGAAACGTCCGAAGGTATGTATAGGAAACCTTTTAGCGTTCGCATTAATATTTGGGTTTTATTGATCGATAAGAATATAAAATAGTTTAGTAGTTTTGGTTGGGAGTGTACTTTAATGTTATCTTAAAGTTATAAAATCATAACTGTAATACATAATAAAAGTTTTTAAATTTATTAAGGATGCATGTGTATAAAGTATGTAGGTAAGGTGTAAAGGTATATCATTTTAATTTGATTTTTAATTTTAGGTGACTAGTTTTACTGTGAATGAAAAAAATATGATTATTAATACCTACAAATATATTAAAGAAACTTGGCCTAAAGATGAATACCCATACAGAAAAGATATGGCGAGGAAAGTAGCAAGTATTTTAGGTATCGGCGTTGCATCTGTATATAGAATCCTCAAGGACTATAAAGAACACGGCCAAATTTCATCTCCTGTCACCACCAAACCTAGACCAACGTTTAGTGACAAAATTGATGATTTTACCAAATCAGCCATACGCAAAAAAGTACATGCTTTCTTTATTAAAGGAGAACTTCCTACACTGAACAAAGTACTTTCAGCTATAAATGAAGACGATACTCTGCCTAATTTCAAAAGGTCTACTTTTCAAAAAATAATAAAACATTTAAAAGTTTAAGTATATCAAGAGGCAAAGAATTATTAAATTATTAAATTAATTATTAAATAAGGTAAAGATGGTGAAGGATCAATATTATCAGTTATACGTCGTAGACGAATTAGCGAAAAATTATGGGGTGGAGGTACTAAGATTCCCCCCTTATCATTGTGAATTAAACCCTATTGAAATTTGAATTGATTTGGGCCGATGTAAAAGGACACATAGCCAGAAATAATACTACATTTAAATTTGAAAAAGTTAAGGCACTCCTAGGTGAAGGTATAGCGAACGTCACGTCTGATCGGTGGAAGAAATGTGTGGGGCACGTTCGAAAAGAAGAAGAGAAGTTTTATAAATTTGATTATATTGTAGATGACGTGACTGACAAATTTATTATAAGTGTTACAGACTCTGATTCTGACACGACAGACTTAGAAGAATCGGCGTCTGACTAAATAAATAATAATTTCTTTAAAACAATTGTTTTCTTATTTCCATAAACAACATAATATCATCACGCTTGTATTCCATAAGGGGCAGGCAGAGGTATTACACACTCACATTTCGACTGAAAATTATTATTATTCGCGTTATTTAATTTACATCTACATTATACAATAATTCAAATTATGATAAAATTTATAAAATAGACTATCCTTTTTTGTATTATTACAATTTGCCGGATATTTAATAAAAATATATTTAAATGCAACTTTAAAAAGGTTACGCACCCCTGCTATTCCGAATGACCTTGACTGTGGTTTGTTTACATTTTGGTATCGCTTCTCCTTGGACGTGCTTTAGTGAAATAAAATTAGCTATAACACTTAGGTTCTTAGCTACTGGAGACAATTTAATGTCTCTTTCATATTTATTCAAGGCGTTCAAACAATTATTTATCTTGTTGTTGAACGCTTTGTGGCACAGAAATCCACCAGACGCGGGAAACGTCTTTCGCAGCGCGCGCTGTGCTTTCAACTGATTAAAACGCATGCGTCAAGGGCATGCGTTGCGTGCGCTGTTGACTGCGTTGTGACGCATGCCCTTGATGAACGAAAAAAGGCACAGTGTGGACCATTGAGATAATATTATGTACTACGTACTAGAGTTGTTATTCCAAACAAAAACATTACGCGCGGCCTTAGATCATTAAGTAATGATCTAAGCGCGCGGCCGATGTGGTGGGGTACGTGTACGTGTGGAACGAGCGAGGCGTGGCTTCAAGTTCAAAGATTAAGCAATGCGCGCAGATGCGACACATTGTGCAATCTGTTTACTCGGTATTATCTGGTGGTACTGATACTAGGGAATTAATAAAAAGAGGATTATATATTAAACTATGTATTTTAATTTCCTTTAAATAATATCAATTTAGTAAGCTTTTGTCGTTTTGTGTAGTAATCAATAGTTTTAAGACGAATGACAAATTTGTTTAAGACGAATGTAAAGGAAACGAAATAAATAATTTTGAATTTTTGAATTTTTTTTTTTTTGAATCAGTTTTTGCTTCATGATGTAATCGAATTTTGGAGTATTGGTTTATAATAGCCCTAATTAAATGGATACGATGATTCAATGTTGATGGCTGATCTGAATCCTATTGGAACAACTGTTGATAAACCTTTTTTTAATAAAAAAATAGGTAAATAAATAAATATTACTTAATATAACCTACAGTTTCACTTTGCGTAGTCGGGTAAAAGTATAAATATTTAGGTACTACACCACGGTAATCTTTCCTAGTATATATTGTATATTCATTATTCATAGTTAAAAAATCCAGTTGTGTCACGTCTGTGCTGTTAGTCTATGAAAAATGGCGCGAAACGCAGAACGCGTGGTGATTTTTCGCAAAATGATAACAATATTAGTAAAATGCATGACTTACCCATAATAAGGAAACTTACTGGTGAAAAGTCACTCCTCGGGCTTTGTTTGTATTATAGGAACTGTTAAAACAATATCTTAGCACACACGAAGGCATTTTGAACAGAGCAATAACACGTGTTGACGCGGCAAGCGGGGAGCACAGTCCGGCACAGACTAATGAGACTCGTGACTTTTGACTCTAGCTCGTTGTAAAGAGAGTGTAGTAGCGATCGCCTCTCTAGTATACATACATCTCAATGGTGTGGACATAGCTAATTGAGAAACAAAACGATAACGATTTTTAATTCAAGCCACAATATAATCGATAAGTTCATCGGGATTGGGGAATAATGGAAAGGAAAATAAAACGCAGCAGTAATTACAAATTTCTATATTTACATGTGATGTTTTTAGTTTAAAATAAGCGTACATGGCATATAATTACAAATTAATATATGAAATATTTTTCTCTATAAATTAGATTTTTGTACTATAAAACAATATGACAAAGTACTTATACACGTAAATGGATACTGTGACTAGCAAATAATATTTGCCGGTTATTTAGTTTAATATTTTAGTGACAGTGGGTCAGGTGTGTTTAACCCTTCAATTCCCAGTGTCACCTGTAGGTGACAGTAGTTAAATATTTTTTTCTACCACATGAAAATTTATTTTTTTAATTCTACCACGTTTATAGCAAAGCTTATTAGTTGAACTATTCATGTTTTTTTTCTGGCAAAGCTAACCTTATGATATTTATCAAATTTGTTCAGTTGTTTCGCGCGTACTTGAAGTAGTCAGAGTTTTTGTGATTCCTTGAAGTTTAAAGTGATATAAAAATGTCCCGACAGTAAGTATTGATTTTTTTCTTATTACATATAGTAAATGAATGTATTAGCTATAATGTAAACATATTTTATGCTAAAAATAACTAATAGCATCTTCACTATAGCACTGAAAATATGCCGTGTCACCTGGAGGTGACACTGGGCATTATAATAACTTTATTATTCCGAATTCATCGTAAGTAATAACAAGACTGTTGTTTATATTTTGTCTTATTGCTATGTGGTGATATTGTTTTAGAGCTTGTTTAGGTATTACAGGTTGACGTTAGATGAGATTGCCGAGGAGTTGCACGCCGGAGAAGACCCAGGCGATATTATTTTATTTCCCCCTGATGATGGTGTGGTGACTGACGAAGATAGTGGAGACGAAAACGACGCTAGTATTTTTCGTTTTTTAGTCGCATGCTTTGGTCACAAGTATAATGTCAAAATAGAACTTCCGTCTCTGGAGAAAATTGTGTACATGACGAGGAAGAACAAGTCGAAATACCGAAGAAAAAACATATTAGAAAGCTTCTGATGAAATTATTACTGCCAAGTGGCATGACAACAGCATCCTTACCATCTTATCCAACTAACACGGATTGGATCCTATCATAAAAGTAGATCGCATTGGATTTGTGGATAAAAACGGCTTTGGCATAGAAGCAGCTTGCCCAAATGCATGGCTGATCAAAGGGCTGATGGAAACTAACTGGACCTACTACGATTTCCAGCGGAATGTGGCAACCGTAATTGTGCCTGGGGCGTTTCAGCACAAATGAGAGTGCTCACAGAAGTGAGGAGTGCTGGAACTGTGGACGACCACTCGGCAGTCGATTGCTCACAGCGAAGATGCAGGTACTATCACCAACGCACTAGAAAAATGTGCGCCAAGTGTAATATCGGTTTACTTCTAAAGTGTTGGTACATGTTCCACAAAAATTAAGTTATGTATTTTTTTTCTACTTGTTCATAAATAAATATTATTATTTATTATAATAAAAATCAATATTTTATTCCTACCAAAAAAAGAAAAACATCGTTAGTCCTTTAGAGTCCTAAGTTAAAACAATGCCCAGTGTCACCTGTAGGTGACACCCTCATAAAAAAAAGGGGGGGTAGAATTAATTTTTCTGTTCTTTGTTTTTGTCTTCGCCAGATGTATCTAAACTATTTCAGTAAAAGAGAAATGCAAAATTGCTATTAACTGAGACATGGGAATTGAAGAGTTAATAACTTATTTTATCTACCTAATCTATATCTACCTATATTAGGTAAGGGAACAAGACCAAGCTTGATATTCCTCATTTTTAAATAAGTTTGCAAGCATTAGATTTTATCGATTTTTAAATATCTAAAACTTAAAATGAGTATAAGATGACAACAATTAATTTTGCATAATATAATCAAATATTCATTACAATATATTCTTAAATTTGCTACATGAGCAAGACATTTTTGTACTCTTAGACGCATTACAAACTGGTTTAGTAATAATTATTTTATCGTAAATTAAAACGCCAACACACGAAAAAGATCTAATTTGAGAGAATTTTCTAGACGATTACGCATTCTACGAAGTATAACAATAGCACTTTCTTCAGTCAGTATTATACTAAATAGGTGTCCTGTCGCATGAATGACGAACTTGATGTAGAATCGAAATCAAATTTGCATTGTGCTATGACGTATTGTCATGAATTCAGCTAAAACGTTATGACCCATTCTCTGGCTGCTTAATTATTCTACTTAATAAAACGCTAATTATACATACATAATAATATGTTTATGCATTGAAATTTCAATATTAAAATTCACTAAAACATATTCATCACAGAGATTACAAACTCTACGCGACCGTCTCGATACCTTCCATTCCGGCTCTCACACACTCGTTCACGATTAGTGCCTAGTTATAATACAATAGAGAGTGACGAAATAAAGAGAGACTTGTTTGTACTACACTAAATGTAAAGTTAACGTAACAAATAAGTACATACGATAAGAGTTGAGACTCCTTGCCACGTGTCGATAGACCTACGTCGCTTGATGCTGGACTATTTGTGATGTCTTTATTACTTACTTTGTGATTAACATGGATGACTTATGACGAATCTGAGCACGCTCTATTGTGCATGAGATTCACAATTTTACATAGAATTATTTGTGAAAATGTGATGAGAAGTGTTAAAAATATTTCGGTACATTCGCAATATTGTTACCTAATTTGGAAATTCTGTCAAATAATTGAGACAACGATAAACAGTTATGTTATTTCTTGCATTTGTCTTCATATATTTTAACATAACGCCATATTTTGTATAAACAGTGGCAATTGTGATAATGTAACATAGCAATTAGACAATGTTATTCGTAAAATGTCTTTTATACGAATTATCACATACATTTATATACTTAATAGCATGAATGGGATATTGTAGTGACATTTTGGTGCTTATGCAAGTATCATGCATGAATAACAATAATTTAGTTTCATATTTTAGTAAATACGTTATAATCGTAAACCGATTTTTATTTAGGTACTGGAATTATAATAGTTTCTTTTTTTAAACATATATTCCGTAACAATTAAAGATCTAACTTGACAGCAATAAGAGCATGTTTATATAGATATTTTTATATTTATACATTGTATCTGATATTCATAAGAACGCATTATTATACTTAGCTGATTTTACCAACAAATTAACCAATATTATTTTATTTTTTCAATTATTTGTTTCATGATAAATAAACTTCTAATATAATAATAACATAAAAAATTGGGTGAACTGTATTTTCTGGGAAATGATAATATTATGTTTTGAACATTTAAAACGCAATTAATGGTTTATTGGTAAAATCTTTAAATTAATGGCAGAATGTCGACGCAATGCGTGCTGCATATTCCACGGTTCTCAAAAAACCATTTATAAGCCGAGCATTGCAATAAGTTTGCCGAGCTGCTTACTATGTAAAGTGTTGAACATTAAATATTTCATTTCGATAATATTATTTAGTACGTTTGTCAGACGTTGGTCCGCAACCGCGATACATTGTAATAACTTTTACATACATAATTATAGCGGCGATCAGTGTAACTTTCATACATTGGTACGCTAGGCGTTTACACATAGCGCCCGGTGTAACTACCCCTTAAATAATTACAGTGGTTAAGGCGGCGATACGTCAAGCGCGGCGGTTTAGGTGATAGTTTTCAGTATGACTTCTCCTTAAATACAGCGGTTTAGGCGATCACAGTAAGATCTTCTCATACAGCGGTGCGCTAGAGACTGTCACTTTATGCCCTGGTGTAACTTCCCCTTAAACACAGCAGTTAAGGCGATGATTGTATGCGCGTTTATTGGTACGATGGACGCTGGCACAATACGCCTAGTATAACTTCCCCTTAAACACAGCGGTTAAGGCGATGCTGTTCACACATGCGTTAGACACTAGCCCGCAAGCGTGCCACAACGCAGGCCATCGCATCGTCCACGTTATCGAACACGGGCACAGCGGCGCGCCGCGCGAGGTCCGTGAGGTAGTGCCGCCCGCGGTTGTAGTCTTTAACTGCCGCTTCGCTGTACTGGAAACGATAATGTATGATTAGATTTTAGGTGAAAGGAGATAAAAATAAATATTTTAAGTAGTTGAGTAATAATTGTAATCAAAATGTGCAAGGTTGGTATTTTTGACGAACAGTTTCTGCATGTGTAATTTCATTTTTGTAAAAAATATTTGCCTATTTGTTAAACTACGTTAGTTTTCACCTTAAACAATCTGGACCAGCGATTGAGCATTATTTTGCCAGCAACTAACGAGCCTAACAGTATTCAGATTATTGTATGTAGATTTGAAAATTAGTTGCTTATTACTCATTTATGAATTTTCCTTTGTTTTATTACTGAATTATCGAGTTGACAATAATTTTTGAAGTGAAACTTCTTTATTGGGGTTGGAAAAAAATTTAGTGTAACATTTTTCCGTTACGCGCCATCTTTTTCTTATCCCTTCCACGCGTGATTCGACGTATTTCTGTCAAATTGCATATAGTAAATTATTTTTTGAAAAATAAGGTCATAAAGAAGTTTCTCTTCTTACGTGTGTACACTAGTACACGCGCACATTTTTTTTCCTCATTATCTAGTATCAAGGGAACAGCGGTGCACTAACATTGTGCAGCGCGGTGGGCGGCGGCTGCATGGGCTGCACGACGAGCAGGGTATTCGCGGGGCGAAGGCCCATGTAGTGCGCGGCGAGCACCATGGTGGCGAAGTTCGGCGCCGCCGCGCTCAGCGAGAACACCAGCACGCGCGCGCCCAGCACCAGGTCCTCGTCGTACGTGCCTAACAACCACACACATTTACAATTATTATATACTTTCATTTTTTTAATATTACACATAGGACAATATACTAATATTATAATTGCGAAAGTTCGTATAGATAGATGGATATATGTAAGATATATGTTTGTTACTCTTTCACGAAAAATCCGCTGGGCGTATTTGGATGAAACTTCACAGTAATATAGGTTATATTGCCCACAGGTTTGTTCGCGGGCTAAACTAAACGGCGTAGCTATTATAATATACGTGTGCGTTTGAAAGAAACAGCATGAGTGTGAAAGCATATAAATTTTATGTAGTTACTCCTCGAGTGTAAACTCACCTTTAAACGGCTGCGGCGTGACATCCTCCGACACCGTATAAAAGTCAGACGCGCTCAACCTATCCCCACTCCTATCTCCCTCCTTCTCCCTTAACACCACATCATCTTGATCTTGCGGCGAAGCTGGCGAAGCGGGCGAAGGCGAAGCGGGGGAAGTGTCATTTCGCGGCTTCTTGTCGCGGCAAGGTGACTCAGGGTGTGCGGGCGCAGCTCTGCGCGTGGGCGCTGAGAACATGCGCGTGTAGTCGTTCGCGCGCGGTATCACGTACGTGAAGCCCTCGCGCCGCAGGATCTCCTCCGGTCGGCTGCTGCTCGACTGCGAATAAGATTTTATTATAAGTATTATTTTGTACATTTCACGAATACAGAAATAACAAAAAAAAGAAAAAAATGTATTAATATGTACAAATGGCGGTGTTGTCGCTAGGTAGTTTTTAATGTAACTGTGTATAAAATGTTTTTATTATTAAACTGGCATAGTAGGTATTTGTGCATTGAAATTATTATTACTAGATATGTCAAAAATAAGATGAGTTCTATAGTCAGTTTAATTTTATATTAGACGAAATTCTAAATAATAAAATGAGACTGAAACTGTATTAGAAAAACATTAACTCTCGAGATATATTGCACTATTGTTATCAACATAGTTTATAAGATCCGTACGCACAAAGTTATATTAAACCCGTTTCCGCGTGAGCGAAAGCGAAACATCAACAAACAAATCTATTACTAACACTTGAATCATATCACGTGTTTAAAACATTTGACTTTTATTGGTTCGAACCTAGAGTTAAGTGAGTGAAATTCAGAGATGTAACGGAGCTTCGATTCCGGTTCCGTTAAGTCGGAACTTCCGATTATTATTACACTTTCGGTTCCGACTTCGGTTCCGATACTTTTGTATCGGATGTTAATCGGAGGTCGAACGAAACAAAGCGGGCGGCGCGCGACGGCCTGTGCCGAACAGGTTCATACATGTCGCGCGGGGAATCCCCCGACCCCCACTCCGTGCACTCTATCATAAATTATTTTTTCACTTGTTAGTTGTTACAAAGCATCAAAGCTTTTCTTCATAAAGTACAATACATTACTTTTGGAGTCCATTTTGATTTAATTTGCTTTAGCTATTGTTCATTTATTGTAATGTCACCAAATGTAACACGCTACTTTGGGTTTTAATTTTAATTAAACTTTAAATTCATTTATTTTATCTTTTGTTCATTTGGAATTATGCCTATTTTTTTCAAAGTTGTTTTTTTATTTAATAATAAAAAATAAAAATGAAAAGAATTGACTATAAATCATGTTTTGTTTGTCCTTAAACAAACTGACCCTGCCTCCGATTTCGATTCCGATTCCGATAAACCAAATTTGAAAACTCCGATTCCGATTTCGGTTCCGATAAAACTACCTCCGTTACATCCCTGGAGTGAATTATGACTTAATTAGTATTGCCATTTTAATTGATACATTCGCAAACATGACCTTTTTAATATGTACTAGCTTTTACGTATATTCAATAGCTATGTTATTGTAAACAGCGTAAACTGAAAATAGTAATACCTAATATGTATTTATTATACATATTATGGAAAGTTTTAACCTTTCTACAGCATAAATGATAAAATATTCCGATCGTATAATATTCTTCCGACAAATAATCTTAACATTCATATATTTACCAAAGCCAAACATATCATTAACTTGACAACTATAACATCGTTTCGTTCCTAGTAAACTTGAAACGTATTTGATTTGGGTGACAAATCATGACCCGGTGACATCTTTGCGTTTAGTCAATCCGTAAACAGTGAGTGGTCACGACTCACGACTATAATAGAAATTATGAGTATGAAAGGCGTACACATTAACGGTCTATATGACATCATCATTCATAGTTAAGTGAAATATGTAGGCATGAAACAGGAAGGAAGAGAATGGACAAAATTATGACTCAAATCTTCTGAATATGTTGTAAATATGACAAATAATATATGAAAATTAACTTCAAGCAGGGAAAATAAAAGTCATTATAAGCAAGTGAATTAATCGGCCCTCACATAATATTATTAATGCGAAATGATTATCAAAAACTTGAAATAAGTTAGGTAGAGATTGTCTAATCTAAAAATGAACGCCCCTCCACTGTGTTTACGCTCACATTCAAAGTACGTGTATAGACGCAATACACACAAATTGGTCTGCCTCATTGGTCGTTCAGTCCTCCAGTCCTGTCCATGCCCGAACGACAGGACCAGTTGGCCAACTAGTGCATAAATGACGCGATGCACGACAGAACGGACGTGTCATTCCGTACATAGCGCACTCTCCCCGCCATACAATGCTAGGCACCTGAACTGATCGCCCGATTAGTTGACAAATCAGTGCGCGAAAGTCAAAGTTTGCAGTAGAATCGCCGCGCGCACACATATAAAAGTGGTTCAATAATTATTTGTCCTCACACATTGAAACAATTAAGTTTAGTGGAAGGGCGTTCATTTTTAGATTAGACAATCTCTACCTATTGTGTATAGTGGGTAGATATAACCTTGGAGGAGAGACTTCTTTTAGTCTTCCCACAAAACTTGTAGGAACTAGAAACGACGATGAAAATTTGTATGGGAATTCACAAAAAACGTGAAACGCACGCGAGCAAAACAGTATTCACAGAGCTAGTCAGTCAATAAATTGGCCAAGACACAAAACAATAATATCTAAATTAGAAGTCCGTAAATTACCTTTACAGTTTACACAAATACGTAGATTACAGTTCATAACTCGTATAATGTAAGCGGTTGTTTGAATCAACCTCATTATGCAAACAATATGCGAGCTACATAAACGCATTGTGTGTTAAGTAATCATGAAGTAGCCATTCATTAAGCTGATGGTCCATATAAACCGTGTTTATGTACGCAGATGGCTATCTCCACTGCTTGTAATAAGGACTACGTCGACTTTGCCAAAGCGGTCCTAATTTGCAAAATGTTTTAAATATGCCAAATTAAATATAATTATTAATAAAGGAGACCTTTAAAAAATGTATGAACGATACGACTAATCTTAGATCATTGTATTTTACGATTTTAGGTACAAAGATTTATAGAGTTAAAGATTTTAAGATTTATGGTTTGTCTCTAAACTAAATAAGAATTTAATAGATCATTTAAAATTATTAAATGTTAAACTCAATGAATAGAATAGACTTTATAATATTACTAGATTTCCGCCCGCGGCTTCGCCCGCGTTTTCAAAGGAAAACCCGCATAGTTCCCGTTCCCGTGGGATTTCCGGGATAAAACCTATCCTATGTGTTAATCCAAGTTACCCTCTACAGGGTGTCCCACTGTTGGTATACTAAGCTCAAAGGAGGTTATAGTTTTGAATACGCTGAATACGTAAAAAATAATTAAAAAATTCCAGACGCATTTTTTTTTCAAAAAGATGAATTCTTAAAACTCTATGTGTACACCCATAACAAGCAACCCACCCAACTTTGCCACCAGCACGTGAGCTATCGTTTAAGATTATGTTTTCATAGACAAAATGCTCACATTAGAGGAGCGGTATATGCCGGCTGTGCGAAGCTAGAGAAGAAAACATAGATTTTCAGGAAAAATTTAGCAAAAAATTTTTGATGTAATTTTGTTTTTTAAGTATTTTTTACGTGATCAGTGTATGCAAAACTACAAGTCCCTTCGCGCTTAGTATACCAATAGTGGGACACCCTGTATATGTGTGCTAAATTTCATTATAATCGGTTCAGTAGTTTTTACGTGAAAGAGTAACAAACATCCATACATCCATACATCCATACAAACTTTCGCCTTTATAATAGTATTAAGATTCACATAATTTAAGACGTTTAGGGTGTTAGGATCGCTGCTTATATAGCGGAGCTAAAGATAGATCCTTTGTCGAAATGCTAATAAGTATAATAACATTACTTGGCGAAAATGTAAGAAGCGTGCCAATGCTAATTACCTATTCGTCACGTATTTTTAATAAAATTTGTTAGTCGAATTGAATACTAAACTTCAAGTTTATTATGATCTTTTAGTGTGGATGGAATTTTACTATTGTTATGTCTTCTATTATTTACAAAAGCTTACGACGCCGACGTTTATAACAAAAAGTTGCGTAAGCACGTGTGATCGCATATATGTACTTTGTTTGCTACAAATGGAGACCTAAGAACCGAGAATATACCCACTAAAACATAATATCAATGATTTTTGTTTTCCGCATACGTGTGCGTATGTGTGTTTACGTGTGAGCGCGTGCAAGTGTGCATGAACGTGCAAACGCGTATAAATGCGTACGTGTGTTTTTGCGGGCCCGCGTGTGTGCGTGTTAGTGCGCCTGTACATGTACAATCATGCGGTGTGCGTGTGCATCTCGTTTGCACGTAGGTATAGTACGGGTTTTTGTGTGCGTACGTTTATACGAGTACACGTGTACAATCATGCGTGTGTGCATGTAGATGTAGAACGGATTTTTGCGTGCGTGCGTTTATGTGAGTGCGCTTGTACAATCATGCGTGTGTGCGTGCATCTTGTTGAAGTGAAAACTTATTTAGCGGCGTTGGGTATAAAATCTTAAACTCGCCGCAGGACACGTGGCCTGATCGAAAAAGCGTAAGACGGATGGTTATCAAACATGCTCAACGTTAATAATCAAGTTTTCACTTCTGCCGGCACTCCCGGAGTGCAACCCGTCTTTTTTTTGTATGTATGTATGACTGCATCTCGTGCGTATGGTATATGATACTCACGGGGAAGGCGCCCGCGAGGTAGACGTCGTGCGTGGGCGCGCCCAGCATGGCGGGCAGGCGGGCGAGGCGCCGCTCCGTGCCCGGCGTGAACACGCTGTCGCCGCTGCTCTCGCCCGACGCCTCCGCCTTGCCGCCCGCACCGCCCGCACCGCTGCCGCCGTTCTATTACAAATAGGAATATTTTAGTACCTTGCAAATATAGGTAATAATTAGAATATTATGGAAAAATACAATACGATAAATTAACTACTTAGTCATAATAGGTAGAAACTGCTTAAAAATTGACTTATACGAAATTTAAATTACTAATCAGTGCGTATGTAGAGTTAATAAGCTATAATTTTTTTTACCTTAGGAATAAACAATGATAGCTTCTGTCCATACGCCCGTAATCTTGGATTGCGTGTATGTAGCCCGTTCGAATCCCGGCGCTGTGCGAGCGGCGACACGCGTTCCTGTGCACTCGCCGGCGTCTCACCGCTCGCTTCGTTCTCTTGACCGTTTGACCTTTGGTACTCTATAAATGGAGGAAGTATTGTTAATATTATTGTCATTGTCAATGATGTAAAGGTACAAACGTGCGCGATAAAAAAAATATTGCAGTGTCAAAAAATCATAAAATAAAGCTTTAGATACTGGGTTTTATAAACGGTGAATAAATAGATCTTTTTCTGATTGTTCTCATCGTCAAACAAAACAATGTGATCATATGAAAACAGATAAAAATGTACAGCAAGAGTAAGCAATGTATTTTGCACTCTTAAAAATTAAGTTCTAAATGAAACCCTTATATTTCACGTTGTGTGGATATTATATGTAACAATATTCTGCTTATTTTTGCTACATAAAATAATATAAAACTGTGAACTAATTAAGCAAACAATATAATATTAAGCTTCAAAAACACCACTGAAACGTACGCATTTTGTGAAAATAATAAGCTGAAAAATAAACACATTAGAGTTTCACAAAACAATTTAAAGCAAATAAACAAACCAAACTCAGTTTCACACGAAATGATTGTATTCGCAGAACGAAAGCTGAGTGATATTTCCGTGCCACGAAACAGGATGATAAGATAACCGAGATGTGTTCGCATTCATTGTTCTCACTATACTAATATCGTCTTTGTTAACATGAGTTAAACGCGATATGCCAGTCTACATGAAACAATTTATAGAATTCTGTTTTAATTTCGGGTCGATTCAAAATGTATGAAATATTTACACGTGCTGAGCTAAACAAACTATGGTAGAATGAAAAAACTGCAAATAAAAAACATCGTAAAGCCAATCAGTACGCGCACACACCGGCGCTGGTCGGCGACGTGATAAAGTCGCGCAGGTAACGGAACGCGCGCCGCACGCGCGCCGCCACGCTCGCGCCCGCGCTGCGGCGAGACCCTTCAACATAACGTCACACCCTGTACTGCCCGCTTGGAAATCGCCTTCGTATGTTTATTGCTTATGTGGGGAAGTTTTAATAATCTTCAAGTCAAATTTTTGGGACAAACTATAATTCTTTAATTTAAGTGATATGACTGTTTGTAATGTAAAAAAAGTAAAATGATTTGCTTTGTAGGATAATTAGCAAAATGATTTTGAAATGGCTCGTATTTTCAATGCTTCTATTAAACAATATAACATCCAGGACAAGATAACATATGCGCATTGAGCAAACTTTTCCGAGTGCTACTATGGAATAACACGAATGACGCAACACGACAAGAGGATGACAATAAACTATTGACATATATCGATTAAATGACTCATCATTGAGTGCTTTTACATCACCACTATACATTTAATAAGTAACGCTCGAATCGGGGTAGTACCTGCATCGGCTGCTAGTTCGGCGACGGCCGCGCAGAATGTCTCGAAGTCGATAAGGTCCGCGTTGGGCGGCAGGCAGCGGTCGGCGAGGTCGCGGTCGGCGCGCGTGGCGTCGCGCAGCGCGTCGAGCGCGCGCGCGCGGGACAGGCGCGCGCTGCGGCCGCCCGCCGCGTCGTACGCGCGCTTCAGCCGCAGGATGGTGTGCCCGAGCGAGTGGCGCGGGTGCGTGCGCGCGCCGCGCAGCACCGCCCGCGCGCACCGCAGCGCCGCCGGGATGTCCGTGAACGCGGGCAGCCCGCGCCGCTCCACCGCCTCCTGCAGCGTCGCGCGCGCTCGAGATAGCTCTATGTACTCCCTGCGAACGGAACCCCACTTGAATTATACAGAACTAGCAATGCCCTCCGCATAGATAGCGATATCGTGACAGTGAAAAGTCTACTATAGGTCGGACTATCAGTTTAATTTTTAATCACATGAAAATCACCTTCACCCCGTCCCGCACTACGCCTGCTCATTATACCTACTATTTTCTGTAGATTGACACTTTTAAAAATTCGTTATATCTTTTGAATGGAATATCCAATTTTTTTTATTTAAAAAGTATTTTGCTGGTATTGAAACAGTCTATAATAAAACATCATTTAATGGGATAAGGATTAATATATGTGTATGGATAACATGGTTTGATTACTGTCGGCACTTCTATTTACTTTGAAAACGTAAAAAAGTTGTTGTAGTAACATAACTACTGAAGATGGACATATGGTATCGCGGACTTTCTTGTAGATATTGATCCATTCTATAATACCGTAGAACATTTTTTTGTTCTATCTTCAATAGATACCGCAGCGCACGCGATGACAGCATTTTTATTAAGGAATTTTTTACACCTTGGGTTACATTATTGTATTTTTGGTAAGGATCTCTAATTTTTTTGAAAATGCAATATAGCCTATGTTGCTCAGTAAAGATGCAGCTTTCTAATGGTGAAAGAATTTTTGAAATCGGTCCAGTAGTTTATGCGTGAAAACCATACATACATACATACATACTTACATAATTACAAACTTTTCCTCTTTATAATATTAAGTATAGATAACATAGTAAGTAGTATCACTTAGTGCAAGGAAAATTGCATGTTAAACTGTTCAAAATTACTAATGTATCGTTTTATCAAAAAAAGTAATAAGAATTCTATTGTACAACAAATCATAATGCTTCAAAATAAACATCTTAATCTGAGATACAGATAAGAGACACAAATGAAGGAGGTCGATATAAATTTCTTTCATTACGTACTTTAATAAATCAGATAAGACCATATTCAAAATTCAAACAACTAGCCAAAAGATGTAACTCACTGATCCGAAATAGTCTCTCGGCCGATGGTCTGGTGTCGCGAGTAGGGGCGCAGCACGAGCAGCAGGTCGCGCGGCGCGGCAGCCAAGTGCGCGGCCTCCACGCAGGCGGCCACCGCTCGCGTCTCGCTGTCCAGCACGAACAGCAGCGCGCGCGCCTCCGCCTTCGCGCGGTGCTCCACCTCTATCAGCTCCGTCGACCAGTCGTCGACTTGCTGCAATTTCATGACAAATTATTTCGATTTATTGCTCTTTGTCGCATCTGTTGGCATAGATGCGCTCTAGACAGGTAAAGTAAAAGTTAAATGTTTTACACAATCAAAATTGCTGGTAGATTCGTATGATTTGAGTTCGGAGTCTCGAATTTCCTTTGTGATATTTACCGCTATAACATATTGCCAAAATATGAGTATTTAGGTGTGGTAAGAAATGACAAATATTTATCTTCATGTTCGACTTTATCAAATCCATAAATTCAAGTCACCTAGACGTCATGTAATTGATTTACTGACAAATCATTAGATCATTGACCGATTATAGATTAGCCTACCTAGATATCTTTCTGAATTAAAATTCCAATAGGGAACTATCCATTTGCGTCTTATTTAATAACTATTATTTTAACCAATGAAGATACCCGGTAATAAAGTATTAATTTATTATCATAGTAAAATTCAGAACATCTGTTCCGGCGATAAAAAAGTACCTATCGCCCGGGCACTCGTGTATGTGATATATCGCGAATCTCTTATCTACGCCTGGATGTATCTACGAAATATATTATGTCGTTACAAGGTCGGACGTGATGAACTTTATCGTGAAATTTATTCCATGGAAATGTGTTTAAAGCGATTTCCAAATTAGCGTAATGTGATCACGTCCAATGTGTGGAATGTGTCCAAGGAACACGCACAATCACCTCAGTGTCTGGTCACGGAACATGAGCTATGTGGCGCTTAATGTCACCAGCTACGCCATTTGCCATAAATTTTTTGTGACTGCCATTTAATTTGTGAGCGGGTGGAAGAATGCCGCTGTGCGGTTCGAGTCGCCTCGCTTACTACTATGTGTGGGTTTAAAATTCAAATCACTTGATTAATATTACATGAATTGTAAACTGACCGTTCTTCTTTCGTGTGAAGATTAGTTAGGTAAATCCAAATTTATTACATCCACAGTTCATTACAAATGTTCAACATCATTTTCAAAAACTTCAAGAATATAATATGTATACCTTATGATTTATGAATATACAAACGGAGCTTTGTCAAAATTTAATTGAAAATCACATTTAAACCTAAACATAAAAAACCTAAATAAAGTTATCATACAGATCTAGTATTATATTTTATTGACTCTGTCCACAATCTAAGATCCCACAGCAGGATTAGTGCGTTCACAGTTCATTTGCTAAAACCAAACTTTTATGTATATTTATAAATAGGAGAATATGTATAATATATCGACTAGGTTACCAGTCAAAATTTGGCCGCAAGCATTTTTAATAAAAAAATGTAATCTATTTTTCAGGAAACATTTCGTTCACTACTTATTTATAGGTAATTGACGGAAAAGAATAGCTTTAATTAATTAATTATTAATTTTTACACTGTATAAATCTTCTCTAGATACAACTTACAGGGTTAAAATATGTAATTCCCATCTTCTTAAGCATCGGTATTGCAATGTCCGATCTCCACGTAGTGGGGTTGCACGACCCGCCCAGAAACACTTCGCATGGCGCCGGCGACGCCTCGCTACCTGCGCAAACGACATTTATTATAATACCATCGCATACATTATAACAGCATACCATATAAAATATACATCTTTACAACTTAAACTTTGTGCAATGATCCTTAGAAGTTACAATTGCTAGACTTATTGCATTTTATAAAGCACGTTCACACTGATATTACCGCAATATTCATACGTGATAAACGTGTGTGATGTAAACCCTAACGTAATTCTTGATAAAACCCTTATTCGTAATTAAATGATAAAAGGAACAAAAGATCGATTCTAAATCGTTGAAGCAATTGCACGGAATGCAAAATGAACACCTTGATAATGGCATAAATAGAATTAGCTAAGCAAACTCGGAAGGATAATAGAGCAGGATGATTAACTTTTCAATTAGAGAAACAATAATTTTATTCGTTGTTGTTCGTGTCTTTAACTTTTACTATGTTGAAAAGATTCACAATTCATATGGCAAATCAGGTAGGTAGGTACATTTCTGTAAATTATAATAGATCGCTTAAACTGCTGTATAATTTAAGTGCTCTTATGTCTTGATTTCAAACAAGAATTGAAATAGGAATAACAAGTGATAACTGCGTTAAAAACAACCGACTTCAAACTTGCACTTGCAACATTTACAAATACAGACAAAAATACTCATAAAATAAAAACTACTGGGCCTATCCGAATAAAATTTTTATGGGACCAATTCGACACCATCCCGAATCGAACAAAAAAAGAATCACGTAAATCGGTTCAGAAACCTCGGAGTAATCGGTGTACATACATTTAAAAAAAAACATACCGGCCGAATTGATAACCTCCTCCTTTTTTTTTGAAGTCGGTTAAAAAAATAATGCCTCCTATAGTTATCATAGATCATTTGTTAATTCATTTAAATATAAAATTATATCTTATAGCCTCAAATATCCTACTGATTCTCAATACAGTTATGAGATATGAATATAATTAATATGGTAATCATACGGATAAATCTTATACACGCTACCATGTAAGACGTACGCTACGAGAGCAGCGCGTGGAGGCGGCGCCTTAACCATTCCTGTTTTTTCATCGGATTTAAAAGGTCACCGACAGCTCCAGTGACATCATCAATTATAATATTTTCCTACGCATAAAGACTCCGTTCAGTTCAATAAAAAAGAGTACCCATTAGTAACTGATAT
Source organism: Colias eurytheme (assembly GCF_061535395.1). Lineage (NCBI taxonomy): Eukaryota > Metazoa > Arthropoda > Insecta > Lepidoptera > Pieridae > Colias > Colias eurytheme. Next base: position 4,923,530 of record NC_142982.1, on the reverse strand, counting down.
TTAACAACGACTGGCGATTGTTGTTTTGCATAATTATTAGAATAAGACTATTAACGTATGTAGGTGTGGCAACAAGCAATTATTTTAAGTATTTTATAGGATGTTATCACGTGTTCGAGAACAAAACCCACGCTTTATATCCAACAACAACCACCGTGTCTAACGTTATTTCTACGTCACAACCGTGAGTAACGCCATTTATAGTTCGTAGATAATAAGGAAGATGCAGTATTTATAACCACTTAAAGGGAATCAGGGTAACAGTTAATACTATTTCTAGGCTTCGAACCATACGAAGCCAAATGGTTAATTGTTGACAATTATAGTGTACGCATTCAAACACGCAATTGTAAGTTCCAACAACAACCATTATATCGAATGTTATATTCCAAAGTCCTTTCTTTCGTATGCAGAGCCAACGTTACAATACTAATGAATTGGATAATATCTGCTTAAAATTTATTGGTGGTGTTTTGTAGAGTTTGCTCTACACTACAATGATCAAGAATGGTCAATCGTCCCCAAAACACAAAACACCAGTAATCAATCATTGTCCGGAAGAGATGTAAAGCGAATATAGGCGAATATAAATAGGAGTGACTAATGTGATGATACACCTTAATTTAGAAAGTATTGCCGTAAGGTGAATGCTCCATTCAACCTTTGGTGTGTAATGATTGACGAGCACTAACGTGGGCTTATAGCTTGTCGGCGAACACTTGATCTACTTTTAACACCACTTACTTACAATGAATCAAGTCCAAAGAACGATCGAAGTTATTGATAATAAGTAAGAGAGACCAAAGGATGATCAGCGTCAGAGTTATCTTTTCATAAAACAAGATTTTAGAACACAATAAACTGACTGTGATAATAAAGTTTCATACAAAATATTCTGAATGAAACACGTTATGACCTGTGTTGTCATTATTGAATACAAAATGTGGCCGACGAGATCCAATTCCGGATCCAGCATCCAATGCCAGAACGAAAACGTAAACACAACGCGTGGTCAACAAACGCACTTGGAATACCACTGTTCGCACAAACTAAATGACGACCATAAAACTCTATAGAATAAACCTTTACGAACACAAACATTACTACGGCAAAAATTTACTATGGATTAAACGCAATACACGAGAGATTAGGTACAGTAAACAACGGAATCGTATGTTTTTGTTTTACGTGATATCATTACTAACTGTTATTAGATTCGGTGGAGTCGTTGATAAAATTGAATGATAAGAATGTTTACGAGTTTCGGAGACGCACAGGGCACGATCATGGTGGTCGGCGGCATGGTTGCGGCTTGTGACGGCACTCGCGCCAGCGCGCGCTGTTCCGACTGACGGTCGGCGGCCAACTGGCTCCTCAGCACCCGACTCCACCTCACAACACTAGCCAATTCCGCATTTTAAAATATTCTGTTATTTCTATAGTATTACAAAGGTACTACACTAAATTATGACGACTGCCATCCGTCCTACAATGAAATCGTTGCCTTATATATCCGGAAAGACAACGACTGCGTATTTATTACTCAGTCCCAGTCATTTATTATTGATGTTGTTGTGTATCACGGGTTGAATTGATACTTAACAAACTGGAATTTATTAACAAAAATATGATACATATACTGTTATGTCTTTATTGTTATAAATTACAATACAATTGTTTAAGTTCTAGTCAATTAGATAATAGACTTCATAATATTTTTATTTTTTACAGTTGATTAGCACAGTTCGCACTATGCGAGCGATCGTCTCGAATGAATACCTAGTAGTTCGACCCCTTGGAATATTTCTCGGTTCAGACTGATAGTGCACCTGAGTGGGAAATTATAGAGTCAATGCTTCAGGGGCACTCATTATCTTCTGCCCCGTATGGTAAAATTTTCATTTATAACATTTTCATTGCACAAAGTAGGGTACTTAAACGTAAACGTTTTGGTAGGAATGCTTTTGTACTGGATTTCGTTCAAAAATTAAAAGAAACACTTTAAGACAAAGACATAAAAAGGTGTCCCCAAAACTTTAAACATTTAAGAGTACGAGTTTTAAAAAGAGTCAACAGCATTATAAAATAAAAGTTCATTAGCACATTCGCAACAATGTTTGCTAAATTTATCACGCTTGTTAAGCAAGAAGCTTATATTTTATCACATTTTGGTACGGGAGCTATTAACGTTGAAAAAGAAGTCATTTTAGTATAGCTGGTTTTTTGATATATTGTTCCTCTAGCTATTTCGGTTAGAGTCCGCGCAGTCTGGCTGGCCGGAGTGGTTGCGTTCAGTAGTGCGCATCTTATCTGCACAGGAAATTATCCTTAATTTAAAGTCATTTTTTAACGCGTAATTTTTAAACTTTTGCCTTTAGATAGATCCATCAATCATAATTTTTTTATTGCAAGACGTTTTTTTCGTTGTTAAATAGGTGCCAGACGCAATTTTTAATTTCGTTTTTATAAAAAATTCAAATTATTTTAGAATGTCTGTAAATTTCATATTATGTTCTTCAAACATAATATAATCTAAAATTAATTAGCCAGACGCTAATTCGATTGTTAAGTATTAAAAAATGAGTAGGGTCAACCGGGGCAAATGCAACTATGGGGCTATGGCAACTAGTTATCATAACTAATTTATTAGAGTTGTTGTAATAAATCGCCACCTATGATTCAATAGCTCAACGACTAATAAATCTTACAAGTAATAGATGGTGCCCCTACGATGAAAACTATTTGATTGATAGGCCATTGTGTCAAACCGCTATTTTGAAGTTGGTGTGCGTAAAAACAGGTGTCGAGTTTTGCAGACAAAAAAATTGTTTAGGAGTGATTTTTTGCAGGTGTTTTTGATTGGACGCGATTATCACAAGCCGTTAAGCATATTTCATTTATATTTTTAGTGCGTTAGTTGACTCTATTTTGTGTTATTGATGCAGTTACAATTGCCTCATGAAAATTTCACTGTGGGGTTATTGCAACTGTGAGGTTAGTTACAATAGCCCCTTATATTTTTGTATGAAACTAAAAACACTAGTGATGTGACAGTGTCGATATTTTTATTATGTATCCTTCTTGGTAGTCAAAATATATTTTCTTTATGATTAATTAAAGAAGAACCATCGATTATTTCTTCGATATTATACCCAGAGACGGGTTCATAAGTAAAATTCAAATTAGATAAAGCGTGGTTAAAGAATATAAGTAACTAAAAACGATAGGTAGGATAGTTCTGTGATTGTTCAAGTAATTTTTAGTAAACCGTTGATTAACTAATAAACGTATTTTGTTTGGTTTACGTTTTTAACAATATTTAACACAAAGAATATTATTTGTTCTGACCAAAAACTAAAATTGACTTAGTAGGTAGTACACTGTTATTTTTTTTTTGTTGCGATTTAAAGTGGTAAATCAAAGTAGGTACATGAGTTTTTCCTCTAAATAATGCGGCGCCATCTACGATCGCAACGTTATTGTATAGATAACGTTATTGTATATATATATATAGAATAATAAAAATATATCGATGAATAAGTTTTTTGCATTCCCCACACTAATTCTCTAACAAATAGTTGCATTTGCCCCACAATCAGAAAAATAAGATTTTTCCTGAAAACTCGTTCTTGCTACACGGTAATCCAGTTCAAAATCCTATGAATAACATGAAATCTCATAAATATATTCTATATTCGTTGTTTTATATGAAATAAAAGAAGAGCTATGGCAGTTAGTTGCATTTACCCCCGACTAGGGGTTAATGTAACTTTTTCTACCAATTTTAGGAAATATTCTCACTACCCGTTATTTATAAGACTACTGTATTGCTTGATTGGTTGAAAATAATATTGAATAAATACAAAAATCACTAAATGGGTCAAATAAATGACCAAATATAAAAGGAGATAACTGCAACCGATCAAACTTGAAACTTGTTATTTTTTAGTTGCATTTGCCCCGGTTGACCCTATAAATAAAAAAAAGTAATGAAGCATGCAGCTCATCAGCTAGTGTATTTTAATTATGCGACAGGAAATAATTGCAAGAATACAATATTATTTACACTTGTTCTTATAAATTAAAAAGTTAAAATGAAAAAAAAAACATAAAAGTGAAAAATAAATTAAAGTTACTTACCATACATTAAAAAGAATGGAATAAAAACTATATCAATGAAGGTTAAACAATTACATTGTTAAATTTAAAAAGCCATCTTCATAATCATCATCATCATCATCTTCCCTCTCACTGTCAGAATTATTTATGTTATCGTCTAAGCCGAATCGTCTACTTTGTCTTTGACATTTTTTAAATTATTATTCCTTATATAGTTTATAGTAGGTACTGATTGTTATACTTTAAAAACGACAGATTATTAACTATTTTATGTAAAAGATTTAGTTTTATAAAAATGTAAAACATTTTGTTGATTCGACTGATTATAATTGATGTTACGCATGTTAATTTTTAGTAGTTTAGGTGTTTATTATTTGTATTAGACCTTCTTGACTGATATGTTATTAAAATATTACTTATAAAGGTCGTTGATTACTTGAAATTATAAGTTTTAATTAAAACCTTTGAATTCAATCATCATTTTTATTTTGCAGCTAATATTACTCCCCAGAATCATTATGTTTCAACTCTCCTCGACCTCTGTTTCATCTTACCTCGGTATGAGGGGAATTGAAACAAGTTGACTTGTTACGATTAAGTCAATTTTTCACCACCATTTTCAACGCTTACCGTTTATTTATGCTAACCATTCGCAAGTGTATAGAATAACCTATCGATTGATACCAGTACCATAAGATTTCTGATAATAGTATAAGTTATATTAAACAAAACGTGAAAATTGTTTCAACTCCCCTCGGTCTCCCCTAGTTAGCATGAATTTATATAGCTAGTATACTAGCGGTCCGCCCCGGCTTCACCCGTAGTACCTACATGTTTTTTATTTATTTATTTATTTAATAAGGTGCACACCACAGCTGACAATTTTGCCTCGATAAACACAAATTTAATTACATGTTGCGGTGAAATGCCAACCAATTAATTGTATGCACACAGCATAGTTGAGGGAAAAAAAAAATTATTAAAAATTACATTAATAAGCACAATTCATAGATCAAGTAAAATAATTTCCAAAAATACATGCCATAAAATAAGTTGAATCTAATTAATCATAGTACCTACAGATAAATATCACATCAATATAGCTAAGTACAGTACACTAAATCACTTAAAATATAGTTAAATCCATAAATACCTACATAACATTCAATCACATAAAACTATCCTATCTCTCAAGTTGGATCGAACTGCACATCGTGTGCGAATTTTATTATAATCGGTTAAATGGTTTAGGAGTCCATTGAGGACAAACATTGTGACACGAGATTTATATATATATATATATATATATTTTAGTATCAGCATCGCATCTGTGCGAAGCCAGGGCGGGTCGCTAGTTGAGTAATAAAAAAAATTGTTTTGTATAGAAGATTGTTGATGTACCCTAATAGTTTATTTTTAACCTAAGGAATAAAATGTACCAATGGAAGGTACTTATTCCCACAACACAGGGAATCCTAGAGTAGGAAGTAGGAACAATTCAATTTCTATGCATCTTATATTTTCGAAAAAAAAAAGTTATTGTTTATTGTTATTTAATTTTCGCGGCCGACCCTTTCTATCTGTCTTGCACTTTAAACTATCTCTCCATATACACAATCATCAAATTGTTATACTTACCTACTTTCACTACGTTTTTATTTGTACATATTTAATACTTAACAATCGAATTAGCGTCTGGCTAATTAATTTTAGATTATATTATGTTTGAAGAACATAATATGAAATTTACAGACATTCTAAAATAATTTGAATTTTTTATAAATACGAAATAAAAAATTGCGTCTGGCACCTATTTAACAACGAAAAAAACGTCTTGCAATAAAAAAATTATGATTGATGGATCTATCTAAAGGCAAAAGTTTAAAAATTACGCGTTAAAAAATGACTTTAAATTAAGGATAATTTCCTGTGCAGATAAGATGCGCACTACTGAACGCAACCACTCCGGCCAGCCAGACTGCGCGGACTCTAACCGAAATAGCTAGAGGAACAATATATCAAAAAACCAACTATACTAAAATTCTCACTTGTCAACGTTGGTAGCTCCTATACGATTTGTACGAATTAAAATTTTAGGTCGACATCGACAATGTCATAGAGATTTATATTTTTTTGAATTTATCTTACGTCCTGTTCCACAGCTGATTCGATAATAATAAAATTAAATATAATTTTGGATATATTATTATCATTGTGTATATTAAAAAAGAATCGCTATAATTAAATTAATTGATAATAATTCATTGTTGTTCGAAGGGGCGACAATATTTTAAAATTGCGTTGTTATTTGTAAACAGAAAAAGGTGTGGGTTCTGTAGTATACTCAAGGCCAGAGCGGATTTCATCTCCAGATACTTATTATTGTCATTTATTAAAACAGTAAGGGCGCTTGTGCACTACAAGGAATTTTACTGTCCGGCATTCCGATTTTTTACGGTCCGGTGTGGCATGAAAAAACCGATGAATTGCTTGTGCACCTGTCCGTCTTTACTCGGATCAATGCGGTACAGTTCAAGGAAGTTTGGCGGTATAATGCTATCATAAATGATTGTTTTTGCATTTTACAAGAAACGAGTAAAAAATATAGAAGGTGAAATATTATATTACTTCGTTATAATAAAAAGTAAAGTTCCGTAAGAGATTTAAAATGCGTGTTTCACTTATTTATTTTAATCGGTGACGAGGAGCTAAAGCTATTCCCACTTGAACTTTAACTTACCAACACTTACTTAGATAATAATTATAGGTCAATGCTTGGTCAATGTATATAAAATAACAATATCGACTTCTCAAATCTCATTGCCAACTAAAAGAAAGTAAAACAAGAGCTTGCTTTTAATTGGCATATGCAGTAAAAACAGTAAAATCCAAGCAAGTGGGCATTCGAAAACAATTATACCTACAGCGACTCGTAGACACAAAAAACCATCCGGAATAGGGAAAAGTAAAATGTCGGACAGTAAAATTACGTATAGTGCACAAGCTAGTATATAGATTAATGGCGTGCCATACCGGACCGTAAAAAATCGGAATGCCGGACCGTAAAATTCCTCGTAGTGGACAAACGCCCTAATACGCATAGAAATAAAACGAGCAACAGAAATGTCATCGTTGTCTTCCTGGTGATAAGGAAGTCAAATATTTGTTTGTCGTGTTAAAGTTTGCCAAATTATATATTTTTCTTAATTTTAAATCCATCCAGTAGCAAAACAGTTAATTTAATTATTTTTATCTATAATATAAAAAATAATCGCAAAATGTGTTGGTATACACATAACTCGAGAACGGCTGACATGATTTCGTTAATTCTTTTTTTATTATATTGATTATAATGGTCACTTGGTGATGGGGGACACTGAATGTGTACCTATAGCTTAGAGTCACTTAAGGAACATTATAATAATTATTCGGTATACTGTTAGTTACTATCGAGGATCGCAGCGCATCGTGGCGCTTCCGCACTCCGATTATAGTTGTTGCGGAAGACTCAGGAAGGCCACGCCTGCCACTTATTTATTATTAGATTATTCCTTTACAACCAATTCTTACACCTAACATGTTGTGAAAATGTTATATTAAAAACTTTTTTTAATGCATTCTAGTAGAGTAAGTAACCTTTTTTCTAGAAACATAAAATTACAATAATAAAAACAGGTCCACATAATATGATATCATGTCTTTTTCCGCTCAAGTATTTTACCATATTTATAAAATTACATCATTACTTCCTATATTTTTTATGTTCGCGGGTGACTATGTTAAAAGTATTTTATTAAGTGCTAATGCGGAAAAGGTTCGACGAATAAATGACCGACAGTAATTAGGGCAAGGAAAAAATTCGTGACGGATGTGTAATCCTGTGTGTCATCAAATTCTTGGTAAGTTCATAATTACAAAGAAACAAATTAAAATAAAATTAACGTTTTTGTGCGATGTATCATCATATCTAATACTTTTAACTTCAAACAAACCCAAACACATTTTTCAATGAAATGACGTCTCAAACCAGCGGAAGACACTTATAGTGTAAAGTGTAAACATCACATTGTCCTCTATGTCACAGTCAATATGACAAGGGACAGTATAATATATTTTTTCATGTTCCTGACTGACGTTAATAAAGTTATTAATAAACCAAGATGCACTGTATTGATGACGCAAATCCTACATTAGTTCCTTCCGTACCTTAAAATTCTTAAACTTATTGTCATGCTTTTTAAATCAAATTATAAAATTGACCTTTGATCGATGAATCTAAAGCCAAATATAAACTCTTTCAATTATTACACTTCAATGTTCGGAAATTAGTTGAAATGTTTTTGTTCTTAATCTTAAATGGAATGAACTAAGCAGTGAGAAATTCCTGTTAGAAATTCGCACGATAAAAACATACTGCCATAACCTCATTTGACCCTCGTAGCTAAACTCATTCATACAAATAGTTCGCTTCAAAATAAACCTCTACAAATATTTCATTTGATATTGCTAAAACATTATAAATAAGTTGCGTAAATTTAATGCCTACAATCCTTGGATCATAGCCACAGTCAAGTAAAGTGTTAAATGATTTTGTTCCTTTATCTATGGTAAATACTCAATAGTCATTTTATATGGATTGTTTTGCCATAAACTAGCACGTGATACTGTTCAATGAAAAAGTGAATTAAAGGCCAACAGCTTATTAGCATCGCAATTTATTCAGTGATATTTAAAAATCTTGTAGAGCGTTAGATAATTAGGTCCAGCTGCCAATCAATCACTACCTCCTCACACATGATCCATAGACACTTTTAATTACACGCGTTGTTAATAGTAAATAATAAAATATGTTTGATGTATGTAACGCAGTATATCAGAGTAAACAAGATAGTGTGCCCGCGAGGTTTACGTCACCTTTATATGTGGAATCAGTACGTACATTATGGACAAAGAGTTATTGATTGTATATTTTAGACGCCGATCGATATTACGAGGACATACTGATACACTATGCTGTGACTTAATATTTTGTCATGTGTGCATAGTGCCTACTTATCGTTTTATCTTATCTCTCACTCTCAAATATATTGAACATCATTGGTATACTTTCCAAATACAACATTTATAAAAGGTAACCACATGAAAATGTATCAATTTGAATTTCAAAAGACTTAACGAAATGACAGAACCGCCCAATTTCTCATTTTTCAAACCAAAGGAAATGAGGAAGAAATACGTATTCAACGTCTTTATAGATTACGGATTGCTTATGTATATGCAACCCATTAATCTATATACGGCTTAATAGACTATGAACCAGTTTATTCACGTTTATGTTTATCTTCTCGAAGCTTACGCGAGGTAGAGCGGTTTTACGTAATTTCTTTATGCACAGGCACGACCCTGTAAGTATTATTGAGATTTGTGTACGAGCTGTAGATCCACGGGGATACCGCTCCGTATATTTCTGGATTGGTACCGTGCGGAAAGTTAGTCATCATTCAAGATTTGTTTAGCAGGACGCTGTCTCCGATCGACCTTCCGCTATAGAAAATAAACTTAATTCGACGCTTTGGCTTGTTCCACTTACGTCCACCGGGTGATATCACCCGTGCGATTAGCACAACTAACTATTACTATCTGTAAAATATCGGCTAGAAAAATGATCGAAGGTGATTAAATTCCGTTTGACTTTATTTACCTTGAATTTTATGATTCATAATGGTGACTATAAATGGTTTTAGCGATTGTGTGTTAAGTTCACTATACTCCATTCAAACTAATCCAATTTAAAATTAAAATATCTACGTAAAACCAATAACATTTAGTTGCCTAGTAGTATGCTTGAATGTGAATTACAAATAAGAATTTACACAAGCGTTGAACTCTACATTTTATATTAAGAAAAATATTTTAGCTTTCTTCACACATAAATGAATAAATTGTTTGATGATATATATTTTGATTTTTCAACTTGTATAAGTGAAGACAAAACATGTAATAAATATTCCATAATTACTTTTATGTTTGCTAATCATAATACCCATTTACTTCTTATATTTATTAACGTGTAAACAAAAAGCATCACTTACCGTTAACATGTTTGCAAATCGCTTCCTTGTCCCTCAACTCTTTGTCCACGCTCCACACGGGTGACTCTGGCTTATTCGATGTCCTGCGAATAACAAAATCGATTAGCAATCTATCCAGACGCCGGTACCTAAGCCTCTAGTGTATGCTTCTAGCATATTCCAAGCATGCACGAAAATGCAAGTCGTTACGGTCGTGAATCAGTGCATGACCAATATTTTATACGACATTCAAGGGTCAACGCTCGCGGCAACGGTAGAGTTGACTTCGTCGTACGAAGCACAGGTTCAAGACCGGCTGTGCGGCGGGCCATTGTGGCCGTCATCGACAGAATTAAACTGATTCATGTTGTACTTGGAGCGGACATCGAGGGCACTAATTACGCCATTATGCTTAGTTAATATTTATATTTATATTGCGCTATGTAATAAACCGGCCATTATCCGGGACCATTCGCCTAGAGTTTGCGTTACTGCCAAGATTTAATACGCTTTGTTTGCCTCTGCATATTGCATTTGCACCAGAAGTATAATGAAAAAATCCTTTGAAGCTTCCTTACATCATTTTGGATCGAGGTATTATGCGATATCGCTTTTATGCAAAATTTTGATAGTTGTAGATCTAGATGTTATCACGTTTTATCGGTTATCATTGAACAAAAACATCTCGGAAATTTAATTTTATGACATGGTATGCGTGACTTTATTGTAGATAACAAGTAATTTTAAGAAACACAGATAATTTACTATGAAATGATTTTGAATCGTTCAGGGAAAGTCCCAATGAATCATATGTCATGTTTTTATTTAATTTTGTCCCTTTATCCACCAAATTATTATTCCTCATTTACTACGTCGTAGCCTCGTAGGGGTGACACATCAGAACCACGAGACCGTGGACAATAATAAAGATATAATCATGCTAAGCATTACGATTTTCGTGATTATTTTTAGAATTTCGGTATATTCCGACAACATCCTCTTGTCAAACTATTTTAAATTAATGCGTCTTGGTTACGTAAAATGCATTAAGATATGCGAATATATGTAATGGAGCCGCAATGTTCATTCTAAATCTAAACTTAAAACCATAAAAGCTGAACTGTAGCTCTATCTGAATGGACTGCGATGCAGACAAAGTAAGTGTAAAAGGAGAGAAACATGGAAGCAATACTGAATCTTATAATTTATTACCATTCCCTTTTTTATATTTAGCCCATTTCCCTATACATACGAAAATTACATCTCATCAAGAAGCTAAAGCTAAGAAACTTACGATCTAGTCTGTCTGGAACATCGGCGCAGTTCAGCAGCGAAGACGCAAAACTCCCCAAATGTTAGTATCAAAGATTTCCGTCGGGCGCACTGACGGGCGCACACCAACATTTCAAAAACTGTAAAGAAAATTATCAGTTTTATTTCCGATGAAGGCGACCATGACCCAAAAAACAGATACATTTTGTTTAAAAACAAGGTTTACACATTTTTTATTAGCTGTTGAAGTACTGCTTGACTCTAATCTCAATTGGGTGTATAAAATCACATAAATAGGAAGTGGAAAATAGGTAATAACTCATACATAAGAAGTGGGAAATAGGTAACTAATAACAATTAAATAATTACATTGTAAATAAATACCATATTAGTGACATAATGGACATTATGCACTGCCATTTGTTAGTGATGTTCTGTTTTCATTTATCGTGCAGTATTTTATTATTAATTCTATCTCTCTATATTTCATCCTGTATGTCCCTTAAAATGATTAGGTATAAATAGTAAATTATTACTCAAAGGGTAGAGCAGTGTAGAGTTAGGTTTATTAAAGTTTCATTGATTTATTTTCATTCAAATTCCGCATTAACTCCTTTTCTCTGTGATTCTTTGTTATACTATTAACAACGCTTATGTTTCCCAATTTTCGAAACGAACACACAATTAGTCGAGGTCGTCAATAATTTATGAGACTGTTGAACCGTTTGCCAATAAAAATAAGTAAAAGAACTAATCACTGTAAACATTTATTTTTAAACATAAGCTGCATTACATTGTTCCCAAAAGTGTAATATCATGTCGTATCGACTTCATGAATTAATGAACAAAACGATATATTTAACAATGGGCGAAAGAATCCGCTATGCATTCACGTCCAAAAAATTCCACATCTCTAATTATGTTCAAAACTTATTCTTTATTCTGAGTGTATTATTATAGGAGGCGAATTAAATCATTATTTTATTGAAGAAAAATATTATATGAAAACATTCCCGTAGCATCGAAGTATGCGCTGAGCTGAGATCATCTTTACGCAACATTTGCATTACATCTCCACTTGTTAGATTAAACACTCTTCTCTTAGTTACTTAGTCGTGCAAAGTAGTCATTTGCTGACCTTTTTAATGCCAATTGTCTTATTTTGCGTGGTTATGTGACTTGAACCCCCAAGTGATATATGGTATCTAAGATATAGGGGAAAAAAGATAAATTTGACGTAGCACGTTGTATAAAATTTATTTATTTTGTCCATACAGAGCAATAATATTATGTTATTTTTATTCTATTAGTCAAACGCGCGGAACCTACATATCGATTAAACAACAATTTTGTAATTTTTGAGCTAATTTCACGTTTACTCAAAAATTAAAAAATAATAATAAAATTCAAATAATTCAAGGAAGAAGCGGAATTATTCTCATACAATTTGTCGATTGAATCATCTAACTGGTCAAACTCGTTGGACCACGTTATTAAAAACTGTTTTATTTTATACGTAGTTTATTACAATAGATAGCTGGATTTTCCCTAAAGTCTTATGTCATCTTTGTTATGTTGAATGCTTTAAATAAAATTTCGTTAAATATAAAAAGTACCTAAAAAAGTTTATGTAGTTTGAAAAATAATTTAAAAGTATTACAAAATCAATGCTTTGAATCAAGCTAAATCGCAGATTTATTGCTCACAACTTTACGGTAGTGGCATAACTCTAGGACGTAAATTGTTTTATGTGCTATCGCAAATTATGTTGTACATTTAAAGATAATCTCACCGCAACGTTTAAATTCTCATATACTCTTCAATTTATTACATGATCTATAGACTCTATCAATTCTTGATTCAGGTTCTGCGATAGAATAATCCATAAAGATCAATAACCTTATTCTTACTAAACAATATGTATATTAAGGCAAGAACTCGATATCCTATTTTATAAGGAGCCACATAAAATATTCACAGATTTTTTTATTATGAAATGTAATCATAACCTGTGTCATAACTTTAACAATATAATCATAACTTTGTAATGTAAACAATGAAACATTTTTACTTATTTATTTAATAATTAAGTATTTTATTGATACAATATGTTCGCCACGCTAGTGATTTTGATGTCCACAACTATTTTTGCAGTACAAGAGCAGTTTACACGATTTTATTTAATGATATGAAGTGAACCACTGCTTTATAATTCTAGTTTGATTAATGGACCAGGAAGCCAAGTGTGTAAATCACAGAATGCGTTTTAACTTTTATGACATAGACTATCACGACATAGATCTAATAACTTTATCAAATAGAAGAATGGCAATTCAGATATTTTGATTGAAGCTATTATGACCGGTGTCCAAAAAAAGTAAGAAATTTGGTAAATAAAGCTAATGAAATTATCTGTATATTGCGTGCAATTCAAAATTTATTTTTAAAAACGGTAATAACAAATCACACGCATTTCACCAGAACAGCTTGACATGAACTGTCACTTCGAAAGACAAAATAAAAACTACAAAGATAAAATATAGTTATCTCAATAACAACATAATATTATAATCCAGTCTGTAGGTATTTATGCTCTACAAAAGGTGGCGTAGAAAATGTTTTGAAACGATATTGTTTAGGTATGAAAGGTTAATAAAAATCCAAGTTTTCGACCTTGACGGACCCAGGCGCTAGCCGCCATCTTGAATTAAAGGTGCTAAAATTAGGTATATTTTAAATAACTTCTCAATTGTTTACTAAATCACAAAAGTATCTATGAGGGGTTCAAAGAAGACAAAATTACCTACATTTTTTGCATACATGATTATTCTGTAAGTCTTAAAGGTAAAAAGTTACAAGCGACGGAAATAATAATATTTACAGAAATCATATAATTTTAATTTTGTTAAAAAATTGTACAGCTATCATTTTTTTAATTCTCTTTGATGGCCCGGGCTGGTTAATGGTGGCTTCTTCATTATCGTCGCTAAAATTTTCTGTTTCATTGTCTGTATTTTTAGTTTCCAACCATGAAATTTCGTCATCATGACCAGAAGAAATCGAAGACGCTGGAGCACGCTTTCTAGTAACTTTTTACGGAGGGGACATGGATAAGGAATCCTTAGAAGATATCCGATATGAACGACTCGTAAAGTTATCAATAAAAAGTAAATTTAATCGACGAAATTTCATGGTTGGAAACTAAAAATACAGACAATGAAACAGAAAATTTCAGCGACGATAATGAAGAAGCCACCATTAACCAGCCCGGGCCATCAAAAAGAATAAAAAAAGATTGCTGCACAATTTTTAAACAAAATTAAAATTATATGATTTCTGTAAATATTATTATTTCCGTCGCTTGTAACTTTTTACCTTTAAGACTTACAGAATAATCATGTATGAAAAAAATGTAGGTAATTTTGTCTTCTTTGAACCCCTCATAGACACTTTTGTGATTTAGTAAACAATTGAGAAGTTATTTAAAATATACCTAATTTAAGCACCTTTAATTCAAGATGGCGGCTAGCGCCTGGGTCCGTCAAGGTCGAAAACTTGGATTTTTATTAACCTTTCATACCTAAACAATATTGTTTCAAAACATTTTCTACGCCACCTTTTGTAGAGCAGAGGCTTTTACATTTCCCCACAGACTGGACTATTACATTTATCAGACAGAAATCATTTGTCGAATCAAGGATTTATTGTTCTAATAATTGTGTAACTTTATGAACACTTCGTTTGAATCACCAATGACGTTTTTTGTTATCTCATTACATCGATGACTATTCTTCGAAACACATTAGGGTTAGAAACATCAAGAAGGAAGATGAGTAAACTTATAATTGCAGCGAGTGAATGACGGGACCTTATGTCGATATAGTTAAATGTTTCATCATATTATATTATTTTATGACATGAACTTTAGACTTTTGCCTCACAAGCAGTTAAATATTGGAGGTCTTTACTTAATTCCAGACCAAAATCATCTTTAATGTATTTATCAACCCTAAACGCAAAATAGGATGCCAAATTTGATAATAATATTAATCAAACGATAACATAAAGCTAATTGAGTCCCATCGGTTAAAGTTAATCTTCTGTTTATTCGACATTCAATTATCGTAAATATTACTGAAATTGTACCTCCTGCGCGCAACAACGTCGCGTGGGTTCTATCCAAGTTATTCATAACCGCAACAATTAACCTAAATTAATACATTGATTGAGCCGAATGAGTTACAATTTTGTAAGGATATAGAAAACGCCCTTAATTCCAATTGTTGTAAATTCTAATTATTTACTTGAATATTTGTCGTACCTAATATGTGTGTATGGGGCATTCCATTTCCAACGCTACTTAATTGCTCGATTGGCAAGTTACATATTTTAAATTAAATTGTCAGAAAAATATGGTAGGATGGTTCGATTGCATGTATTATCCTACGTCCTAAAGACAACTTCATAAAGGTAATAAAGTCGCAAAATTGTTGCGAGAGGACTGTCTTTTGAATGTGTACCTAAATTATTACATTATAGATCTAAATATAATATCATCTTAAAACTATGTCAAAAGTACTCAAAACATACCCTGTGTCTTAGTTGGATATAGTTCGATATCGTTGAAGAGGCTCTGCACTCGGTGGGCGGGTGCCGGCTGGTCGGGCGGACCGATGCGGCACTCCCAGGCGTTCGCCACCTCCCTGCGACGAAAACAACTTATTCACTTTTTTGTGTGGTGACTCTCAATGTTAGACAGAAGGGCTACTACATCTAAACGCGGACGCGTGGGTGAACGGAAGATTCACCCTGCTAGCGACATGCGCAAGGGCGGGCGCATCTTTGAATTCTTTGACGGGGATCACGAACCTCGCCTTGGGTTGTAGCTTGAATGGAGAAGGAGCTCACTTATTTACTACCACTACGCAAACTTTTGTAGCTATATTAATTAAATCTTCGCTTGTCTGACTCAACAGACAATTCAAGAATGAATACTGATCTGAATGGTATAGAGTTTAATTTATTGAGCTGTCTTGTTATACATATAGAATGTTTGATGAAGTCAGCAGAAATTATATCATCGTGAAAGAAATCATATTAACGGTTAATATTATGTTAAAGCCACTGCGTGAACATACTATTCGTGTAGGTATATTTTAAATTCAGTTTGAACATTAATTACTTTATGGTATTATGATTTATTAATTAGGTGTAATAATCATAAAGCTTTAAATCGTGTCTAAAGTATATTTAGTAGATTTAGTAGAAAACCTGTAATTTTTCATAGTCCGAAGCGACACTCTTCTGAAATATTACAAAGATACGATTTTTAACAGGCGATATTAGTATTACAATTTGTAAATACATATGTATAGTATTTTCATAGTTTATGGATTACCACAAGACAAACTATAGTAAGTACGTCAGCCGTAAATCTACATCTCGTGAGATAAGAACATAGTGAACACACGTGAATCGTGACGCCATAAATCTTGGTACATATTGCCGTATTCATCCACGAATAAGAAAACCAACAAAGCAATTTACCTGTTCAATTTTAATAATAGTAGGTACCTAACGTTATGTCGTTATATCATTTTGTCGAACTTAATAATAATAAGTTTTAAAAATGAAATTTAAAGAAAGGTCAGATTATCCAATCTAGCGAATAAATACACTAACTTTCCCTATAAACCTGAAGATTTCATTTACTTACATAGTTTAGAACTTGTTTAACAGCAGAGACACAGTCTACATTTATGTGATAGCAGTAGCGTTATGGCGATGCATTTCTAACCACATTTGCGGGTGGTATTATTTTCGGAGTAGCAGAACATGCAGACATAACAAGACATTCTTTAGCTCGGGTTACCTTAACCATTGAGCGGGCCCAACGTATTCCCACGTGAAAGTAAATAGTAATGTATGATAGCGGTTTCTTGTAACGCTCTCTAAGATCGCCGCCCACGCACGAGTGTCGCGCCCACGGATATCAAAATAGTATGTTATATCAAAATTATATGTTGATACGTCAATTTGTTTACATCGGACATTCTGCGGTTCGCTGCGGAATATTATCTGTGGTATTATATGTAATGGAGTAAGGTTTTGCAAAGGAAATGAATGTCGATAGTCATATCAATTTGAAAACCAAAAGAAAGAAAAGTTATTTCAGATTTGAGTGATTTTTTTTTGTTAAATTTTTTTTTAAGATTTTTTGTTAATTTATTTGTATAGTTTTAAAGGCTATTTAAATATGAATCGAGCGTCTGTATTATTGTATTCTAGGTAACAACAAACATATCTACAACTTTTACGGATAAGGCAAGCAATTTCAGTAAGGTTAACAAAATGATAATAAACATTAAGTCATTTAGGACAAGGACGACGTTTTCTAGCACTATGTTAGGAGCTAGGACCAATTGCGTAGGTAGTTTTATAGTCACCTCTTTTAGAAATATCCTTATAATAATGATCATAAAAAACATGGTTATACTTAGTCAATAAAATAAATTAGGTTTATTACCCATATTTATTATATAAAATGTAAATAGAATAATAAAATCATGTTATTTAAAAATAACTCAATACATACTGGCTAGGTATTCCTTGCAACGTAAAATCACATCCACATTGAACATTAACTTGGTTACACGCGTGGAGCACAATACATGCGTAGCACATGATAATCACAGCATATTTTAATACATCCATCACTATATAATTATTAATTGAAAGTATGTAAAATGCGGCACGTATTTATGATAACTCCATGTAGTCTCAGCACTCGGAGTCAGATAATTCACAATAATTGTATTCGCAAGAGGATGTATGACGTGAGCGAGAGACGGGAGTTCGCAGACTTGACCTGATCGATAACCGAAGGGTCGTTTGGTGACAAACACTGGATATTGTTTTTTCCATGTAAATTGATATTAAAGTTTATTAAAAAATTATTTATGTAAGTCAAGAAACGACAATTACAACAACTAACGACATGCTCCAATGTACGAAAAGGTTAAACAATCACGAGAGTAGGTAAATTCGCATTCAGTCATAAATACCTACTGAATCGGAGAAAAAATATTTACTAAAAATAAAATAAAAATAATTTGGAAAATCCAAAAGTGCACGCCTCATAATTTTTTTTAATAAATATTTATTAATTATTATTTTTGTTTATTTAATAACAATTAAACCACATCGAATCAGACCCTGAAAAATGAAAGGGTTCTATTCCTGAGCATACTCAAGCGTAAGAGAAAAAAAAAGACTCGATTAGTAAAGTATTTCGGTCGCTATCGTGTTAACAAGAAAAAGGATCCGCACATACAGACACACGGACGTCCAAGACAGAACTTTTTTAAACTGTTTTTTAACTAGTTTAAATAACAAAAATGACATCAAAAATATCATGAACGTTAAAAATAGTGTTTTTTCTTAATATGTGTGTGTATGTATTATCTTACAAGTGCAATGTATGATACATAAAGACATTTTAAGTTTGATAAATCAGATGTTTTGCGCGAAGTGACAGTAGTACCCACCTCAACGCTTCGCTTATGAGGCGTGCAAAATACACGAAATATTTTTTTTTTGTTAACGAAAGTATTTTTTTGTTAATCTGATTGATGTCCATATGTGACTTGAAGCATGCATTAGGTAACTAAGTATTGTTTCGGTATTTAATAAAAACGTACTTTATGCGGTTCTATAGAGGTAATGTACATACTCGTTTTTAAGAATAAGAAGTTACTTTGTTATTTTATCCAAATTACAAAAAACATTCCATTAATTGTTCGGCTTCAAACAAACGATGTAGAAATAAATGATGAGGTCAGTATGACAGTAATCCAATCAGAGTTCAGCAAACTCTTGTTTATTTTTTCAAGCGACCGCACAATACATTTTTAATTGCTTTGAACGAAAAAATTGCAGACTGACAGGTATGATGATGCACAATCATTTTAGTACTTAACTAGCTTACCGCCCGCGGCTTCGCCCGCTTTGTCTAAAACGTAATAAATTATATACTAAAACCTTCCCTTTGAATCACTCTATCTATTAAAAAAAACCGCATCAAAATCCGTTGCGTAGTTTTAAAGATTTAAGCATACAAAGGGACATAGGGAAATAGGGACAGAGAAAGCGACTTTGT
Source organism: Colias eurytheme (assembly GCF_061535395.1). NCBI lineage: Eukaryota > Metazoa > Arthropoda > Insecta > Lepidoptera > Pieridae > Colias > Colias eurytheme. The sequence goes on along the minus strand of NC_142982.1, from coordinate 4,903,910 downwards.
TTTATACTATGTAGTGATAGTGATTATTACAATATCTGAATAGTAAAAAATATTTTCTTTGAAATGATTAAGTATACATTAATATAACGGTTTTATTGCTATAAATTGTGTGATAATTGATTATTGAGTACATAAATACATATAATATAGTTAAGTGTAAAATTCCTTTCTCTCAGCATTACTGCTTCATTAAATTTACCCGTAAGGTCTTTCAAAGACCTTCCTAACTTTGAAGGACCTTACAAGTGTATAAAAGAAGAAAAAGCATTTACTTGTTACTTTTTAAACTCATAAGTCAGTACTAAAATGTCTTTTTCCGAATTTGTCAATTATTTTAATAGTTTTATTGAAATATTTGTGGAAGCTTAAAAACACAAGAAAGTTGTGGTTTTTGTATTTGCAGCATTTGTCGTACAAACAAAACATATGTTTCTCGTATTTATTAATGACACGAAAAACGTAGAAAAACTCATTGTTCATCAAACTATTTTTTACAGTTCTATCCATCTTACCCCTCTGACAGTTGCTCAAGGTCACTAACTTCTGCACCAACCGGTTCATTCATTTCGTTTATTTTAAAAGAATAACTACATAATTATGTATGTATAAGATATTGTAAATTATAATTACAGATTATAAATATTTACTAAAATCTTACTACTTTATCTTCATTTTAAGAATAATAAATATTCATGATTACACAATAAATATAAGTTGTAAAAACAATAATTCTTGAGAAAAATATTAAGATTAAAATTACCAAATTTTTATTAAAGTCGGACAAATTACTAAACATGCACGCGACCCAGGCAGTCGGACATTTACAAAAATACACCATGACATCATGGTGTGCGAGCGAGACGCAACATCGCATCTCTTTTTCACATATCATGCTCATTATAAAAGCAGTTACGAGTGCATTTACTTCTCATTTGCGATCAATTAGATACGTACAATCTGACGTTACGCGAATCGATCTATCGTAATGGTCCGGGAGCCAGCAGCAGATTTTATGACCAAGTTCCTCTCAAGCGGTAATTAGTAAAATGCATCAAAGTATAGTATTATGAAGCCTCGTGAACGTCAGCTGGAGCTCGGTTGGGGGGAAGAGCGGTTGTAGCCTCCCGTATCAGCTGACGGTTTTTCCACCAAGATACAGCCAGCTGACATATATATTTATCCACAGTTACATATAAGCTATCATCAGGTAAATTTTTGTTTGAGAGGAAATAACGGAAAATAAATTTTTCTTTAAATTTAACTTTCATGTTCGAGACACCAGCTGACGTATAATACACCATGTTGTAACCAGCTGACTATTTTTTTTCGTTGAGATATTGGGTTAGCTACAATTTTACAAATTTTTAGCTGAGAGGAAATGAATGAATGAATGTATTTTTTTTCCTATGTGCGTGGGAGGCTACAACCGCTCACCCCCCCAACCGAGCGCCAGCTGACGTTCACGAGGCTTTATAATACTATACTCTCATGCGTCTGACGAATTATCTCTTGAGAGGAAATAGTTAACCAAATTTGCACCTGGCTCCCTAACCATAAATGAGCAGCGCTTGAGACGCCGAAATAGCGAAGCATACTTGCCGACTATAATCACATTCGCATACAATCGACGTCGATTGTGCTCCACTTCCGTGTGGATAACGGCTTTTTTAAGATCTTTTACAAAATGTCTGAGGTCATGTTCGTTTAAACACGTGATCTCATGGCCGGTGTAATTTCTTTTGATGAATGTGCAGATAGAAATTTAAGTACCTCTATACGAGAAGGTACTTCAAATTCATATACATAACGGTTAATTAAGACGATACACAAAAAAAAATCTACTGCTTGGCGGGCGGAGTCTAATAGCTCGCTATCGCGAACGCGGGTGTGCGCGAAGTCATTCTTGCAAACTCGCCGCGCTGCCGCTGGTCGACTCGGGACAAACATGTATGGAGTCGTCATACAGTTATAATATTCTTATACATATATTTAATTGTTGATTTATTGGTTTTATTTTCTTGCTTATAAACAAATAATCTTCTTTTTAACAACTACTTAGACATTATTAATAATTATTATTATTTCGTAATGTTTACTTTATTACAAAATAATACAGGTTATAAATAATCTTTAAAATAACAAAAAATATTGTTACTCTGAAAAAAATGAAATGGTACTCAAGAACGCGGACTACTGAATGGATTTAGATAGAATTTGATGCTGACGTAGATATTACGTCATGCCCAGAAATGAAAGGTAATATTTCTGAAAGAAGTTATAAACCCTAATTCTTCTCAGTCAAAGTCAAGAGTGGAAGATATCACTAATACAGTAAAACTGATGCGAAACTTTGGATGTTAATTTGTATATTTTTTTGTTAGTTGTTACTTAATCACGTCAAGACTACATTACCAATTTTGATAAAATATAGCTAATTGCCTGGATTTACACAAAGGATACTTTTTATCCGAACTGAACACTTCTGTGGGATAAGACAGGATTCACGATATAATCTAATTCCACGCGGGCAAAGCCGCGGTCGGAATGATATTTTTTTAAATAAAAAAATTGTTTAAAAAAAACACAAAATATATTGACGCATGTATTTATTTTTTGCACGCTATTATAATTGTAATTATTCATTACAAATAGTCAAAATAAAATAGCCAGAACAAAGTTAGGCCCTGGTAGGGTAGGTAGGCAGGTACAGCAATGTGAGACGAACACTGGCTTATTTATACCAATAATAATGTATTATAAACATTAAATTAAGTTTACTTTCTAACAACAAAAATACATAATATTAGCTAATGTGAAAGCGAATCAACCAATCATCACACAAAAATGAAATGTGCACACAAATATTTATCCAAATCGGTTCATGTCATTAGGAGGAGTGACTGCAGCGCCATCTTCCGGGCCCAATTGTGTTTCCAGATCACCCAGGAACTCAATTTAATATACTTACACAAAATTTTTCGAAATGAAAACTCACATTACTATGTAAATATGAATATAAACCTGTTTTATTACTAAGCAATTTCCCGCACAGGTGTAGTAAGTATAAATGAAATAAATATCAACATCAAATTCTTTATAAGTACAACATCTACCACCTTCTAAGAAATGTAATTCTTGAAATTATTTCGTATTTTTTTTAAATATAATACTACTCCAATGAGCTCCTGTTCCATATTATGTCCGCCATACTTCCACTAAGTTCACCATGATTTTTTATTTCTTTGCACTTTGTTGCTTTTTGCTAAAAATGGAATCATGCGATAAAACCAGTAGAGCTTTGATAACATACATTTTTGACTGAATAAAGGTACTTACGAAGGAGTGGATTCACATTGTGAACAATCAGTGGGTTTATTTTCCTTCTGGATTCCGGATTTCTGAACAGATTATTTATGCTATAAATGAAAAAATCTTACACATTCGTTATGTACTTAAAACAGGGGTACATATCAAACATCGTCTATAATATAATTATCATCAAATTTAAAATAAAACCAACTTACTTCATTAATTTGTTCCAATTGTAAGCATTCTTTTTCCTCCAACCTTTATGTTTCTTCTTCTTATTTTCTTTATTGTCCCCATTTGTCTCATTTTGTCTTATCGTGTTGTCACCCTTTTTTACGATTGCGCGAGCGACACAAGTTCCCCGTGTGACGGCCGTAGCGGGAATGACTCGTGCAGCGATCGGGGTAGGAAGGTACAGGGCGGCTCTCGCTATATTGGCTGGTCGCGCGCTATTTTCAAGTATTTCTTGTTTATTTCAAAACCATCGCATATTTCAAAATTCTAACACGGTAGACGTATAGGTTGTATATTTTATAGTTAATATCCAAAAAGTCGTAACTTTACGTTTGTTATTTTGAAGATGCCAGAGATTAAAAAAAAATAACAATGATAACTTTGTATTTTTTTTCTATCGAGAAAATATCATGGAATCATGTTTCTAAAACGGTAGACGTATTGTGTTACTATTGAACTTTCTTGTCAAGAATTCTCATCACGACAACTTTAATAATATAAAAATTACGAAGGTTTGAAAAGGGCCGTAAATGTTAGAAAAATTAATTCATCACCTTAAATATTTTGTTTTAACCTCGTATATAAATATCTTGTATTAGGTACCTATATTATACAACACATTTTTTACAACACATTCAATACTGTTGACTAATGTTGTTTCTAACAAAATACTATATTCAAAAGGAAGTGAGATATTTTATCGATGACTTCATTGTATTTGTATCAAAAAAACAATAGTTAATAGTTATCTTGTTCTAATCAATAAATGACACGGTGCGTACGCATAAATGTTTATACGGAAATGGACAATATAGCAAACAATTTAAAAACATTCTTATTGGTCTATTTACGCGTAGTAATAAATAAAAACATCTTTGACTGCGTAATTAGCAACATTACCACCGCCATCGTATAAACAAACACCATGATGTCATGTTAAATGTTGTTGACCCAACCGCAATAAAAAAGGCATTTAATACTCTTGGTCGTAGTAAGAAGTAAAGTACTAATGGCTACCGGATTTAAGGTCACGGTACCTTGCAAGTCATAAGTCTTAATTAAATTAGTAATCATGCAGCTCTACATTGTGTCATACTTATTTCTCATTTACAACGTATTTAGCGAAAGAGAGCAAACAAAATACACACAGGAGAAAATCTTTATAAACTTTTCTTTAAAAAAAACTAAACAAAATAACAAATAATTTGGAAAATCCAAAAGTGCACGCCTCATAATTTTTTTTAATAAATATTTATTAATTATTATTTTTGTTTATTTAATAACAATTAAACCACATCAACCGAATCAGACCCTGAAAAATGAAAGGGTTCTATTCCTGAGCATACTCAAGCGTAAGAGAAAAAAAAAGACTCGATTAGTAAAGTATTTCGGTCGCTATCGTGTTAACAAGAAAAAGGATCCGCACATACAGACACACGGACGTCCAAGACAGAACTTTTTTAAACTGTTTTTTAACTAGTTTAAATAACAAAAATGACATCAAAAATATCATGAACGTTAAAAATAGTGTTTTTTCTTAATATGTGTGTGTATGTATTATCTTACAAGTGCAATGTATGATACATAAAGACATTTTAAGTTTGAAAAATCAGATGTTTTGCGTGAAGTGACAGTAGTACCCACCTCAACGCTTCGCTTATGAGGCGTGCAATTGTGCACAGTTTGTATGTATAGTACCTATTATTAATGTCAGGATGCACCTGAACAATCTTTAAATATCTTTTTATCAATTCAATTTCTTGGGCCATTAATCAGACAATTGTAGGTATTCGGAATAAATGAAATGACTAAAATACAAGGTGATTGAATCTTACCTGGCCAAAGCTCCCCGCAGCTTAACGACGCCATTCGGCTTATTCGGCATGTGATCTGTTTCACACTTGATAGGTTCGTGTGATATAAATGAGGACGTCTGCGGCAAATCGCATATGAGCGGCTCCATCCGACATGCAATGGGGGTTCTCTTCGGTGGAGTGGCCCGGGGGTATGTGTGATGTTTAGCCGTGCCCGCGCTCGAGTCGCTACACCTCGACTTGGGCAGCGTGCGAGCGCATAGCGTTGTTACTGCGTTCTTCAGGTGACTACGGAATCTATTATTGCTCTGGGTGCTTAGAATTGCACCCTCCATCTTCCCGATTCAACGACTGCACTTTCACTTACTGTATATTAGAATCCATTGTTATATAACCCACTGCACTTCGATACTTAAATATCATCCTTTCATTGTAGAAAATTTTATGCAACTTTTATTGCAACATAGCACTATCTTGTAGCTATGTTTATTTTTGTTTATGCACTTTGCATTTATCATTTTTATTTATGTAAATCATTGTCTTCGATATCTGTTAATTTACATTTACACAGATGAATAAACCTATTCAAGACATTTATATAATTTTTCTAGCATTCTTAATTAATTAATGATTGCCCTATTTATATAACCTTGTCATTATTAATTGATTAATGAAATGATAAAAGTATAAATGAACAAAGAAAAAACCTATGTAGGTATTGATACTATGAAACATAATATGTACCTATAAGTGTGGTATGTCCGAGATAAAGCTCCGCAGATGGTATGAAAAGTATGTTTTAAGTTTTTTTTTAATATATTATGTGTAATTCTCGTCGGTATAATTTAGCGGAAGGCTGTAGCGCGGTCAGCAGAGAGACGAGGGAGGGGCGCGTAGGTGCGCTGACATCACCGTCGAAGCCAGCCGATCTTACATCACCTTTGCCGCAGCCGCCGATCGACAGAACAACGACCAGAGACCCGCGCCCAACTAACAATAAAATTATTCATGCGACGCACTACTGTTGGAAAAATGTGTATGTGATCGCATACTCAGATATTGTGAATGTCATTTACATTAAACAAGCTATATGCTGTGTAGAAATATTACAAATATTACATATAAAATGATCTAACATTACGTGCTCAATTTTAACATGCAAGATTTAAATATGTTGTAAGAATATTTTATAAACTAATTATGGTATTCTGATGGACCAATAAAAAAATACTGAACTCAGCTCTTTATGTATTTAATAACTAATAACGTAAGGGTTACATAGTTCATCGAACTCATTTGGCAACCTTCACAAGTCTTTCAATCACTTTATTTTATACTCCCTTTCTTCATATGATATTTTCCATTATGATTTTGTAAACAATAATAATTCCTACCAGGAGCTAGGCTGTGTTGTACATAAGTACATATAGTTAGACTGGCAATAAGAAACATTATAGATTTTTTCTATAAATTATAAAACAGTCTTGTGTTAAATGATTACTTGTCACAGTTTAAACATTCATATATCTAAATTTATTTCTCCAGTGATTCTTAATTTCACACATTTATGCTTCAAATGGATAGAATAACGGCGTTTGAGAATCTACAATAGAGCACACAAACAAATAAGATAAAGGCGGGAACAATCTGACATTTCAAACACTTTAATACAATAATTGCTTCTGGCCAAACAAAACGTTAAACGTAAGAGTAAATGCAGTGCAACAATTTATCAACGCCCACGAATTTACATTTGAGACATACATTGCGATCCAGTCTCTATATTGTATAGTAATCCAACTCTTCAAACTTTTATTGAAAATACTATGTATTTAAATTTTAAATAGACATTGCTGTGATGTCGTCTCCACTACATTTTAGCATATATGTATTTCTACATAGCTATTAGTCGTTATGTTTTTTAGTTGTTCCTACTATTATTATTTTTATATTAGCAAACGGTTTTAGATTACATGCCTCAATCAGTTTTGAATGAGGTTTTTATTTTTTCTGGTATTAGGAAATGTGAGAGATATTGCGTTCCTACACGTAAGTGATATAAGTAATTTTCATTTTCGATATTTTTTAGATTATCTCAGTAAAATTATTAAAGTAACGGGAAAGCGTGTTTTGGTAATACAGAATATTTCTTAAAACTGCCAGCATTGTTTTGACTAGGTAAAGTTATCGAGTAATAATAATCATTACTTTATGTTATCGAACCAAAAAGAGAATCGTTTTTTTATGCGCATACTATCAGTATTGAAAACAAGCTGTGCCGCGCGGTTTCACCCGCATTGCTCCGCTCCTGTTGGTCTTAGCGTGATGATAAATTATAGCCTATAGCCTTCCTCGATAAATAAGCCTTCTAACATCAAAATCATTTTTCAAATCGGACCAGAAGTTCTTGAGATAAGCGCATTCAAACAAACAAACAAACTCTTCAGCTTTATAGTATAGAATATAGATCATTAGAATGTTCAGAACATGAACCAGTAACCATAACACCAATATCTTTATAAATTATTTTAATTGTCAGCCGCGTTCAGTAGGGTATCATTAGCAGCTAACAGGTATTAAATAAGCATAAACCAGCGTAGGTACTTATTAACAACCTAACAGGTACTTAGATCAAGGCCTTTTATCGCCCACATTGCAAGACAATCACACGACGCTCATTCGATTTCACGATTATTCCAACGTAGGTAATTGTTAAAATTTGTTTCGGCTCTGAATTTAATAACACCTCATCTTGAATCATCACCATTTAAACTGTAATTATTATTACCTCTATCATTTGATATGCACGTGTACGACTATTGACTCAACTGTGAGAAACGATTAACTCTTTAAAAAAGTCAATTGGGAACTAATTGGTACATACATTTTTTTCCGATCACCGTAGAATTAAAACTATACTTAATTCCAATTTGCAGACAAATGAAACTGAACAACGTAATTTGAGCTGTATTTTATTATATCTTAATAACAATCAATTAAAAAAGGCTATAGAAACCAAGAGGAAGATAGGTTTAGAATAGACTACCTGTTGTAAGTAGGTCTATAACTTAATATATTATCCAAGGAAATATTTGTTTCAAAACTTCGCGAAATCCACGAAAATCATGTATCTGCCCTTATTCTCTATAACTCCACATTATATTAGTGTCACGTTCCACATTTCTCACGACAATGATACTAAATTGGTTTATCAATCACAGCTCCGGATGCAACGAGCAGTCTGTTCAACACCAGTGCGTGGGTGGAACAGTTCAACCACCGTGTTCCAGTAACAATATATTTGCAAATCGATTGCACAAACTATTCTCAAAAGTCAAAATTGAATGACGTGAGATGCCTACTTGTAAATCACCGCTACCTATACGAATAACGAAGAGAATGGACACATTTAAAAATAATCTAAAATGTAACTTTATAGAAAAAACTCTTAGTCAGTTAGTAATCCAACGAGTGTTAATTTAAATGTTCTTGTTCTATTGTAAATAGTCGAGAGCAAAATGCAAATTTTAAATTTTGAATAGTTGACTTATTTATTTATTTTTATTTAGAAAGACATCATTTATTTCTCTAACCTTATGGCTTTATATGTATGATCTTATAAATATAGATAGAGTTAGACATATTTGCATAATAAATGATCACTTCCCAAAATGGATTATCGATTGTTTCTTACCATAAGTATTTATTAGAATAATATCTGATATAACATCGTATGCAAATTTAAGGTCGTGAACAAGGATATTGTAATGACTTCAAATCGTGAAACAATGATGAGCAAATACCTAGGTACTTAATATTTATTAATTGCGTTTTAATTTGATTGATTCGTAAGATACATTTAAATGTAAGTACTTTTAGAATAATATCGTTTTATGGGCTTGTGAATCATAAACTAAATGTAATGGTATAATTTTGTACAGAAATTTGATTGTATTTCGATCACAGTTATTTCTAAAGCTTTGAAAAAAGTGATACGAAGCTTCCAATCTTTTACCGTTCTATCATCAGTGCCTTATTGTAAATAACGGTAATAGATAGTCTTCTTCCATTCCAATATGTTATTATAACACGAAACCGCGAAGCTAAGAACGTTCATAATTTACTATCTACTTTTATGAATGATAATTTTTTTGATTCGTTATCTGTTAAGATTATGTTCGTTTTGAGTCGCGTATTTTGTGTAGTAAGTAATTAAAATTATAATCAGATTACGAAATGAATTTGTATTAATGTTTTTCGTATAAATTACTAGTGTACCAATGCTATCAAAATCAACATTTCATTTGTTAGAATTACAATGTTTCACTTTGCAGTTTCATCAAAACATTTATTTTTATATCCAATTTATTATATTTTTTTTTAATTTTAAGTACTTGCACGTTTCAGTTTATTGTACTAATTATACTACGTAATACCTATATTATTATAGGTAAAAAATATTCTAATTTCTACATAAATACATCAAAGGCATCTATCGACAGCAAAGTCTACTAAAGAGCGGTGTACAGGGTGTACTTTAAACGAAGCAAAATAGAATGATTCAATTACCATTGAGATGCAATTTAAAGTTGACACTATAAATTGCCGATTCACAATAGATGGAGGTCAGACATCTAACTACATCGATTATGTTCTCATCAAAGAACGAGTTCATAAAATCGAGACATCCTGTCAATAAATCTAGTTAACATAAGACCTATCGAGGAAAAGGTCCATTATGTTGTATCGAATTGATGTCACTATAAATACAGTAGCACTACATACTTAACTATTTAGTAATCTATGACAGTAGAACAAAGGCTGTAGATATAAGTTTAAGTGTCGTTGTACTCTCGAATTACTTCCTTAGACTCCAAATTTAAATGCATTTGTATTACCTTTTTTTGCCCTTCTCTTTAAAACTGGCTGTTTAATTAATCTTACTAACCAAGCTACGTTAAAGACTGGTTTAGTATCATCACGAACTATAATAAATACCTACAACAGGTAAAAACTAAAAATGTTCGTTTTAAACCGTTTTTTATATAATACTATTGTAACTTGTAAGCCTTTAAACGTATAATAATTCCAATAAAAAATCCAAAATCTAACTTCCAAATCAGCTGACCGCTATATGGCTGACCGTTTTCAATCGCACGCTATCGAAAAACAAGTTTCTTTTTTATAGCCATTACAAAACATAGACATTGAGAGGGTGTACGATTTGTATGGTTTTATTAGCAATTCGCATCGCCGATTATCGCTATGATATCATATTAAGGCGCCGAAAATAACACAACGATATTACTCATTTGTCAGGTCGTTGGGTAGTAACTTAGCCACATAATGCGGATGTATAAATTTATAAATATTTATTTTTTCAAATTGGCTAGGATTCATAAAACGATATGAATTTTTATAAAATTCTGTTCGTGACACTTCAATAGTAATTGTAATAATATTATTGCTGAATTGTTGTTCTGTAGTATTTTAACTTTTTACTTTGATCGTTGTTTAACACTACGTAAAAACTACATCCATCATGCAAAAAATTCCATTTGTTTCTTGGCATATATTCAAAAAGAATTAGCACGAAAACACCATTCAAAGGAGAATGGCGAAACTGGGCCTAACAAAATTAGGGCCTTACAGAAATCATAATATATTTAAAATTCATTATGTTATTTTTAATTAGGGATGTAACGATACCGATACCGATACCGATATATCGGCCGATATATCGGCAAGCCGATATATCGGTATCGCCGATAATAAATCAACCGATACCGATATTTTTTTATATTAAATTCTTTCTTTTCTTTTATGTTTTTGCATTGTATTCATTCATATTGTTTTATTTCTGTTTGTGTAATAATGTTAAGGAAGAGCGGAACCTCCTGACACAAGCATTTTATTTGCTTACTAGGAGTGTTCCAATCACAAATTTGTTTATGTAAAGGAAAGGATTAAATAAATTTTGAATTTTTTTAATTTTTAACGTGATAACGTTTTTAAAATCGTTTTAGTCGGGTGACATGTTCATAAACTTGTGTCACCAAAACCTCACGAGCGCGATCGCAGGTATAACGAGAGAGAGACGGACCGATCTCCCGTTTCATCTCGAGCGCTGCCACTGCCTATGTTATCACGTAAACATCTCGATCGTAAACCTACTTTACAAACAACCAATTTTTTTATATCAAATAATTCAAAAATCCGCGCCCAATGAACGATGCGGGAGGCCGCCCGCGCACGTTTGTTTTCTGAAAAAACTCTACCAATAGTAAACTTTTATTAGGTACTGATTGTATGTGTATTACTTAAAGTTTAATTGACTTCGTAAAATAATAATACTAAAATAAATGGTTTTGTTGTTTTTTGATTTGACATTTTTATTTAAAAGAATACGATTAACAGTTGTCTCTGTTAAATGTTGGTAACTTTTTATGCATAATTCACTATTTATTTTTCTACCAAGCCATCGATATCGGTATCGGTATCGGTATCGCCGATACATTACTACAAATATCGGTATCGGTATCGCATCGGCAAAATCATGTATCGTTACATCCCTATTTTTAATAATTCTTGGTAAAATATTGACTTCTGATTCTATGGGAAAACAAATGTTTGAAAATAAAACCGGCCAAGTGCGAGTCGGGCTCGCGCACAAAGGGTTCCGTAGCAGCAAATATAATAAATTACAGTTAAATCAACCTATCTCAAAAACTATAAGAGATACTTTGATCAAACCAAAAATCGTTGAAAGAGTTAATTAGCATGCATCACCTCTATTTTTTTTAGAATTTTATACCCCGTAGTTATAAAAATAGAGGGGGGGGGACATACTTTTTACGACTTTGAGAGCTGATATCTCAAAAACCGTTCACTTTAAGAAAAATGTTTTTTAGAAAACTTTATATCATTTTAAAAGACCTTTCCATTGATACCCCACACGGGTATGTACATCGAAAAAAAAAATTTCATCCCTCAGTTACATGTATGGGGGGCCCCACCCCCAATTCTTTTTTTTACTATTTAGTGTCATATTTTTGTAGCGGTTCATACAACACATATTCCCATCAAATTTCATCACTGTAGTACTTATAGTTTCCGAGTAAATCGGCTGTGACAGACGGACAGACGGACAGACGGACAGACGGACATGACGAAACTATAAGGGTTCCGTTTTTGCCATTTTGGCTACGGAACCCTAAAAAAGATAATGTGTTCACTCGGCATTGTTATTTAGATTTCTATGACTACCGGTCTTATCAAGCAGAGATTGTCAGTGCTGTCAGGAGTAAAATAGTCGATATATCGATTAAAACGAATGAATATTTATTTTCATTTTTAGTTTTATATAAAATTCAAATGCTTTATAAATCAGAAATATAAGTTAACTGCGATACATATTTTATTTTTAACTTTTTAGCACGCTATTTATTTAGGTAATTCTACACATTTTTACTCATGGCGGCCGCACTTTGTAAGAATATTTCTGAAATGTAGCTGGCCGCTTCAATTTTAATTACAATGTCATGTTTGTCGTTTGACTTTTGACAATTGATTGAGGTTTTTCGTTTCGTGGTTAACTTATTTTCTTCATCTTTATCGACTTTCGCTACGTATTACGGACACTGACGATCTCTGTTATTACTACCAACCAACGCTTGCACACCGGACTTTGATTACCTGCCTTTACGACTCACTACTGCTACCCTACCTGGACACCGACTTTGCATCCGATTTTTCATTTACAAATATGAACTGCATCAACTGTGGTATTAATGCTAATCACATTGCATTTGTTACAAGATAACGCAATAATATCAATTATACAAGGGTGTGCTGCTCCTCTAACGGTTAGTGGATTAGTATTATCTAAGGTATTTAGTACTAGATATTGAAATCAAACAAAAACGTAAACACACATTGTTTTATATATATACTAGCGGTCCACCCCGGCTTCGCCCGTGGTACCTACATGTTTAAACTATCCTATCTCTCAAGTTGGATCGAACTCACACTATTCACTTTCTTTTGTCCAATTGTAATATTAATTCTTTATTTGTAGATCACTCACTCTGATGACATATGTGATGCATGCTGGAAACTTGCAAATGATTCTTTGAGGATTGAAAATCATGAAGAAGACACTGTAACTCTTGGTCATCAACGTGTATGCATTTATTGTGGACGTTCTGTATTGCGCACACGGTTTCATTTACTAAGAACTGATTCTCAACGCGATCAAAGAATGAGAGCAGTGGCCAGTGATATTAGAGTGGATATTACCTCGTCATTTAAGTTATTAAGTGTTTTGATAATATTTTAAGTAAAAAGTTGCCAATAATCTTCTTTTTAAATCTCAAAGTAAAAATAAAAGGTGTTTTAACAAAGTATTTCTTTACAGATTGGAAATAGAGCAACATATCTATGTCATTCTTGCTGGGTGAGGGCTCTCATAGGAAGGGAAGCAATAACAGTTTATTATTGTAATTGTTTAGTAGGAAGAAGAACTGTAGGTTGCTGCTGTCACGTTATGTGCATAATATGGTACCTTAGCTGGGCAAGGTATCAACCAGATTTAATGCTGCGAGCACAGTTTCTGGATGATGTGTTAATTGTTTATGATGATAATGATGAATAAACGATTTATGAAAAAACGTGTTTTATTTTATATATACCTACGATGTTTTGGTAGGTAATCTAAAAGAATAAAAGTTCGATCCAATATCTCTATTACCTAACTGTTCTTCTGTTACACTCTTTATCTAAATAATGTATATTATAGGATATAAACTTACCTCTACTTAGAAAGAAACAAAGCTATTCATTGAACTCGAGCAAACCTAACCTCAATTTTAGTGACGTTACATGCTCAATATCTCTGCTATCCCATAGAACAGATCTTTAATTGTTATATATATAGAATCTGTATATTTTTATCTATTTAACCCCACATAAATCATCAGTGTAACGATCAGGCCCAAAGTCCTATGGGAGTTTGCCATTCTCCTTTCGTTATAATCTGTCTAACATGTAGACGTATCTGTTACAGAGCAGTTAACTGCAACAGTGAAGAATGCGACACTGCCCATTACATCCTGAATCAACAATTAAAACTAGCTCGACATTGAATCCGAGTTAAATACGTTGCTTGAAGTTATGTTTTCTTATCAATATGTCTATTATTTATGGCTAAGTGTTTTTATACGACGACGACTAAACTGCAAAGCCCTGTTCTAATAGAATATTGTTAATAGTAGAGTTTAATAAGTTAGGCCAAGTAAAATATTCCATGTACTTTGAAAGAAAAAAATAATTATGCAGTTTAATATATTTTTATACCTTGAATTTTCAAATTAAATATTTCACATTACATACAAGTACCTAGTAGTTTGTTAATTGTTGTAATTTGAAAATTACAACAATTTACAGTTCATTTCGGTATCTACATAATATTAACCTAAGAAGTCAGTACTGGTACATATTAAAGAACTTATAGTTCACTAGATTTTTCAGCAGTTGAAAACCGTGAAATTGTTGTTGTGATCAGAATGGAGAAAAATCAGTATTGTAGCAACTTATTTAATATAATATTTTCTTGTTTATCTATAGTAGAGCCATTTTAATAATGTTGCCTACATTTAACAGTTCAACAAAATTCAACTACCTATAAATAATGATATTTCGTTTTGTTAGAACTGCACATTTGCTTAACTTTTTTCAATTACGATTACATATTTATAATAATAATGACCGATGCAAGTAATTTTAAGATTTGATTTTACTGATAAACCATTCTAAACATAATAAACAATTTCTGATTTAAATAACTGACGTCGCAACAATTTTGTGTCAATAAACCTTTTTTCTTAATACCAGAGGAGACGTTACTCTAAAAATCGAAATCTTTCATCTAGAATCGAATGCATTGATTACTTGTGGATAAAAATCATCATAAATTAATAAATGCGTTGTGTTTTTTTAATTATGTATTACACTTGTTTCATTTTGCTCCTTAAATTTACGAAAGAAAGTATAGAACTGGGACAGCGATTCGCCTGATGAATTTTAAAATTGACATGTGTTTCAAGTTCGATTGACAATTAATGTTTCAAGTCCGTATCGATTAATTCACTTTAAATCGATGTTTTTAAGCTACATCTCTTCGAAGATAAAATTGATAGACGTCAAATGTAGCCTATAAAATTATCTCGACTATAACATTATAGACCTAAGTAAGCTTCACATGTATCTGTTTTCAAATCCTAATAAGCATACATAATGTAGAGCTCTATCTCTTCGACTTGATTACCACACTTTTACTACATCAGAACTAAAATATAGACAGAAAAATACTGAAATAACCAATGTCTTAAGTATTCAAGCTACTTATTATGAACATGAACACAAAACTACCTCACTGTACAAGACCGTTAGATAAGTCCGTGCCGTTTCGTATCATAGATTTATTCACCTGTGTATAATCAATGGCAACTTTCCACTAATATCACTATGTTCATATTGGTTCACAACGTCACTGTGATTTAACTGACGTGCTTGTTAAATTAACGATGTTGTGAATTATTGCTACGGACTGTACCACGCGGCGGCGACGGTCGCGTAGCACTGATGACGGTCGAACGATAGCGCGTACGCGACCCTATAACTTCTACCAAGAGGTTTCCGTTTTAAAATTGTGACGTTTCCTATCGCTAATGCTCCAACTAAACTATTCATGTAAACATCACGCATTCCACTCGCCCTGTGCGTGGTACGAGGGAACGTTGTCACTTCAATACTGATAACAGGTATGACACTTCAGCAATTTGTTTCAACACACAGAACACTTTACGTGTAGTAAACAAACTACCTAGCATGAATGGTTATTTAAAATATTACTATTATTATCTGCTGCTTGTAATAAAACATGGGTTGTAAGTGACATTTGCGTAGTAAAAAGAGTGACTCTACATAAATTAGCATGCCTTCGTCAGCATGTTTTCTATCGAAACGGAAGATATTTTATTTCAATAAGCTTCAATAGAATCCGACAAATATATCTTCATACAACACATAATTATGTCCAAAAGTAAAAGAACTCTATGGAAATTGCTATATTATTATTAAAACAAATAATTCATAATACATTGGAAAGATCTCGTAGCACGTCGTTTAGGCTCTACAAATTTTCTGAAGATTTTTGTTTATATGTAGCCTAAGCAGCCTTTTTATTATTTAGTAAAATAATTGATTACTACCGCCTTTAATAACATAACAATTACATTATTGCAAGTTCAGGCTGACAGAGCTCATTGCGTACAATGTGCTCTAGCATAGTATGATAGTCAATATTTGACAATGTAAAAATTGAAACATGCATAATTTCAGAAAGAAAAAAAAATTAATTCAAGTATTGAGTCTGTCCGATTTTCAATCGTTCTCAAGTCTCAACATAGCGTTGCCGCGATGTTGAAACACAAACTACAAAAAACTTACGCAACTTATTCCTAGGTCAAAACAAAAAAGTATTTAAACAAATCAAACGCCGCTTTTTTTTAGATTGTAAACATTTCAACGGGTAATCGTTATTTGTATATTTCTTAAATGTGTCAAGCATTTTAATTTAATATTTCAAATTGATTAAAGGCATTGCGTGAGTCGGAAGAGGTTGCCTTCGAACAATGACCAAAATAAAGTTGATCGCGGAGAGCTCGCCACGATATTTTGGCAAGTCGGACCGTACGGTGTCGCGGGTACTCGATGATGCCATCGCCGCGGAGGATCGTGACGTCACCACACATTTTCCAAACGTGGCCGCCAGACGAAAATAGTCCCCGCCCCGCCGCAGGCCCCTCACACTGTCACCGATAAATTTAGCGAGTCGAGCCGGTTTTAAGAGACTAGCGCAATGCCTCCTATGTTTTACATTTGACAACTGAGCTAATCCCTAAACAGCTAATCTTATATATAAAAATGAATCGCAAAATGTGTTGGTAAGCGCATAACTCGAGAACGGCTGAACCGATTTCGATAATTCTTTTTTTATTATATTCCTTGAAGTACGAGGATGGTTTTTATTATATTTTATTAGAGAAAACGAAAATATGTACCACGGGCGAAGCCGGGGCGGACCGCTAGTACACAATAAACATGCATGTTTATGTTTGGCACGAGAGAGAGCCGAAAAAAACAAAGATTTAGGAATGTTAGTTTAGAAACGTTATTGCAGATTCCATTCGAATTAAATATTGTGTGTGCCTCTACAAAAATATATAATCTTTTGCATTTTATATGGATAGGATGTAAAAATTTCAAAGAACATAATTTTATTGAGGGGTGAAGTTCTAAATTTAATAATTTCTAATCTTTTTAACCAAAGAAAGGTTTTCTAAAGCACAAGGTATTTAACACAATGTAGTCTATAGACATCTATAAAATGTCAAATAATAATTTGTAGTGGAAATAGTTAATCCCAGTCCATTATTCTTATTGGAAATACGATTAATATTTGTTTTTAAAATGCTCTATTATTACATATTTGACTTAACCAGCGTGCACTTCATCAGCAATGCTCCGCCCATAGCTAATAATTATGCAGGCAGGTGTGTATTTAATGAGATTGAGAATCTCAACAAAAATTGTGCATGTATAGGTAAACCAGAATCTGATGGCAATTAGGGAAATCAAAATTTTGAGTGTGCAACCCTAGGGAAAATGGACTGAACGATCTTGATACTGCTTATTTTTTAGTTTGTTCTCAATATCATTAGTCACATTACATAAGTGGACAATACTGTACTTAATAATGAGATATCCACTTAATATTATGTAGGTACATACTTACATGTATAATATACATATTACTTTTATACAGGTAATACATATTATTATTTACCTTTTTTATGTGCCATGTGAAAATATCGATGTTATATCGAAAGAAAACTAGACTGCTTATAATTTTTTATAAAATAAAATAAAAATAAAATAAAGCTGTTTATTTTCGTAAGTATTAACAAATACACACATTATAAAATTGACTTGGACAGCTTGGACTTGACGAATAGCCGTATCGGAAACTCCTGTAATAAGTTTTCATAAAATTATATTCCAATCAACAAACAATATTATAGTTACCTACATATAATATTTTTTAATTGAAAGTATCAAAGCGGGTAAGTCCAATTTACCAATAAAATCTTCTAAGAGCGAGCGCGCACGAGCAACTTTGTCTCCGCAACTATTTTGTCTCCGCAACTATTTTGTCTCTCCACCCATGGGCTAGTATGAAAGTGCGCGCACGTAGCGACGCAACTCCCGGGAGACTTTTTTGTCCGCGGGTTCGGAGACAAGCCCGCGACGCAACTGTCGCCCTATCTATTGGTTTCAATGCAAGTGCGCGCACGGCGACAAAAATGTTGCCTGTCGGCGGCCGCCGGCCAGTTGCCGCGTAACCGGCGTAGCGATAATACGTATTTATGTCAACGTATTTATTCTCGTACACAGTAGTTTTAAGTTTTAACCGACTTCAAAAAAAAAGAGGAGGTTATCAATTCGGCCGGTATGTTTTTTTTATGTATGTACACCGATTACTCCGAGGTTTCTGAACCGGTTTACGTGATTCTTTTTTTTTTGATGCGGAATGGTGTGGAATTGGTCCCATAAATTTTATTCGGATAAGCCCAGTAGTTTTTATTTTATGAGCATTTTTGTCTGGTCTCGATGACTAAATTGAAATGTAGCAAGTAACTTTGATTCATTTCCAGGAAACCGATTGAGCTGAAATTTTGTATACGCATGTAAATTGGATAGCGATGAAACATTATTATGAGATAGAGCTGATTTGATGAGGGAATCGGAAGGTGGCCATAGGAACTTAGTAATATATTGACTCAACTTTATCGAGGTTGAGCTCGTTTGATTCGTGTTGAAAAATACACTAAAAAGTATTAAATAAAAACTACTTTACTTTTTACAATTACGATTACATATCTATACTAATATTATAAAGAGGAAAGGTTTGTAGGTATGTATGGTTTTCAGTTTTCACGCATAAACTACTGAACCGATTACAATGAAATTAGCACACATATAAAGGGTAACTTGGATTAACACATAGGATAGGTTTTATCCTGGAAATCCCAAGGAAATGGGAACTATGCGGGACAAGAGCACAGACCACAACCGTTTCTTCGAAATCCATGTTGATAAATGCAGAAAATTTTAAAGAAAAAGTTGCGTTGCTGTCGCTTTCGTGAGCGCATCGTTCAAAACTTTGCGAGGAGACAGCGACAGAGACAAAATAGTTGCCGGGCAACTAAGTTGCTCGTGCGCGCTCGCTCTAAATTGAAAATTGTGATGTGTTTGACCCTTCTTCATCAAATATTTTTCTATACACATTATAAACAACACCTCTTTTTTGTGATCACAGCGGCTTTTTCGACATTACCGAAGATTTTTTTAGACAAAATCCTAAAAATTATTTATCAACTGCAAAAAAGACAAATAATTTGACAACCAATTTGATAGTTGTCAAATAAGTTGCCACATGAAAATCTTTTATTTCTTAAATATAAATATGCCATCAGATTCTGGTAGACCTGGATTCTGGTAACAAAGATAAATGTTTGATGATCACCCTAGTTTTTTATATCATACTGAAGGAAATTATAGCCTTTATATTGCTTTGAGGTCTATCAGTTAAATTGGTGATAGTAACTTTGGCGCAAAGCTGTCGATAATTTAATAACTCAATTTAACTACTGAATTCAGTACAAATTGTATCATTTTGTCTTTTAAACGTATAAACTGGCGTGTTCCCCTCATATCACACCGCCCTTTGAGCGTAGAGCGTTCCACCCTCTACAGAAAAAATCTTACAATGTGCGGCTGCTATAAAATAATCATTTATTTTCCTCAAAAACTTATAACTACAGTAACGAAAAAGTACAATTAAATCTGACTGGTTTCAGATGTCTGTAGTGTTTGCAAAAGATCTTTTAAAGCGCACAGTTGTATATTGCCCACAGTCAAGGTGATGAGGGTGGTATTGTTGACGATGTCGTGCTGTACGGTGGTGGAACTCGGCGGCGGGCAATGTTCCAAACAACTCTTCAGAGCACTCCCCATAGTAAATGCGATAGAGAACGCATAAGGAAGCGACATCTCTTCGCAGCACCAAAGTATCAAGCCGATCGGTGAGACTTGGCTCGTTAACAAGTCGTACAGCTCTCCTTTGAATACGGTCAAATGGAAGGAGGTATTGTTGGGGTGCCCCGGCCCAGATGTGGGAGCAGTTTTCCATGTGCGGCCTAACTTGCGCCTTATATAGCTTGAGGCGATGGTGCGACGTGAAATCCTGCCCCGCTCTACAGAGCACACCAAGTTTTTGTGAAGCCAACTTGGCTTTTCCTTCCAAGTGACAAGAAAACTGTACGTTACTCGAGATTTCGAGACCAAGGATTCCGATACTGGCTGCGGCTGAGAGAGGAGTACCCTGAAAAGTAGGAGCTATGACGAAGGGGAGCTTTTTAGCTGTAAAAGCGCATACCTGTGTCTTTTTGGGGTTAAATTCGACTAGGTTGTCGGCCCCATTCTGAAACCTCTTGTAAAGAAGATTCAATCACAGACACGAGGTTGTTCCGGCACTCAATGACGCGCTCCTGAGTGTAGCCTGTAGTGCAGATCACCAGAGAAAATAGTGACTGTTTAAATGTAAACTAGAAAGTCTTTACTGGGCTGTAGTACCCTTGCATTTGAAACAAACATATATAGGCTGATGATGATTCTGACTTACAAGGAGTATGAATTCAATTCAAATATTTTCATAAAATACACTAACTATAAACAATTACATTAAAAGGCCTAAAAAACGAGAAGCAATCCTACGTTTATTTTTTCCTCTACTTTAAACAACACAATTAACTTAACGATCAGTCACGAAAATGGGTTGCCCTTGACTTCTGACTGCTCTGTGCTTTATAGAACCAGGTGTTCTTTCCGGAAAGCCATATATGTGGACGACAAAAACATATATATCTTAAATTTTTTTGGATGTACAATGATGCTATTATTCATACAAAATCAAGATTTGTTTATTTTATTTTTTTGGACGTCTAAAATCGTTAACCATTTAAATATTTTCAAAAGCATATTTTATATTACTTTCAGTGCAAAAAAAATAATTAACATTCATTATTTCTCACACCTACATAATTTTACCTATCTCATACATATTTTTACCAACTGTATTTCTTTTCCTTACAGTACAGGTAGGACACGTCATGAAAATCAGACTTTGGGTATGAAGGGTTGTAGCGCATAGAACAATAGTCAATTTTGAATGGAACACAATCGTTGTCTGTCGTTATGTCCACATTTTGAATTTTAAGAATAAATATTTAAAATGTTGGCTAATGAGCAGTGGCCAGTGACATGCTTCAAAAAGTCTGTGGCTTTAGACGGTATGAGCGTGCGTAAAATTTAAGTTAATCTTCAAATAATCTGCACATTGTCACTGCTTCTATCGGTAAATGTAAGCATGGTGACTTTTATGTAAAACAGGAAAGTCTTAACTGAACTGTGCCGTTGCAACAACAAACATACTATGATGATTGCGAGAACTTACCAAGAGCGCAAATGTTAATGAATACAGTTATTTTAGTCGTCAACAATGCTTTGTATTGAATTATTCAGTGAGTATCTTCCAAGGATTGTTGAAGAGCTGTAATTTTAATATACAAAAATCTACAGTACATAGGTACCTAGAAGTTAAAAGTCGCTTCCCGCTGTCTGTGTCCCTACTCCCTATGCATGCTTAGATCTTTAAAACTACACAATGGATTTTGATATTTATATTGTGGTTCTTGAGGAAAGTATATAATTTTTTAAAGTTTTAGACAAACCGCTTTTTCCGCAGGCGCAGGCGGAAATCTTGTTTTTAATATTTCCTACATCATCTTAATCTTAATACTATTATAAAGGCGAAAGTTTGTAAGGATGTATAGATGTATGGATGTATGGATGTTTGTTACTCTTTCACGTAAAAACTACTGAACCGATTACAATGAAATTTAGCACACATATAGAGGGTAACTTGGATTAACACATAGGATAGGTTTTATCCCGGAAATCCCACGGGAACGGGAACTATGCGGGTTTTCCTTTGAAAACGCGGGCGAAGCCGCGGGCGGAAATCTAGTAATCAATATTGAAGTCGCTTAATTCATTCATTAACGAATAGCATGACTCTATTTACGATACAAAGAATGCCGAAACATACTATGTCACAGGTTATTTATCTCAACAACCAATTACGACATTCGATTTGGCACGCAATTGCTCAGCATGCCTGTCGGTATTTAATGCTAAGACCATCTTCAATGGAATATTTAGGAATAAAAGGGCCATGTATCCATGTATCCATATCTAAATTTATCGGGTAAACCTTAATTCATAATTCATATACATCAGTCAACATATTGAAATGTAGAGCAGGCTCCAAGGAGATGTTCGTTTGCAAAAATAGCGGACCTAAATCTGACTTCTGATATATATTGTATAGGTCCCAGACATCCTATAGACAGATGTTGCCAACCAGTTTTGTGGTCCCCCTGCCCGCACCCCGGTAATTAAATAAGGCATACAAAGAAAAAAATAAAAATTTCCAAAACATGCCGTGTGGGGTATCAAATGAAAGAGCTTATTGAGTAGATCACGAATATATAGCATACTATATACATTTCTTACACTTTCTCTAAGATTTTTTAGAAAATTTACGAAAATGGTCCATTTTTGAGTTAACTTTAAACCACTATAGATTGAAAACTCATGAATATATTTTTTAAATTATTATTTTAAATAATTAACAATAGTCCATTGTTTATGATTCAATAGTTCGTGATATAATATAAGTGAGCTATGTGGTGGATTTGATGAAAATAACTATATACTATATGAACTTGAAAATATACTCGCCATCTTTGAATGCTCCCCCCACTTCCCCATGCAACTATTTCACTGTACGAAATATTGAATGGTAAACAATGGACTATTGTTAATTATTTAAAATAATAATTTAAAAAATATATTCATGAGTTTTCAATCTATAGTGGTTTAAAGTTAACTCAAAAATGGACCATTTTCGTAAATTTTCTAAAAAATCTTAGAGAAAGTGTAAGAAATGTATATAGTATGCTATATATTCGTGATCTACTCAATAAGCTCTTTCATTTGATACCCCACACGGCATGTTTTGGAAATTTTTATTTTTTTCTTTGTATGCCATATTTAATAACCGGGGTGCGGGCAGGGGGACCACAAAACTGGTTGGCAACATCTGTCTATAGGATGTCTGGGATCTATACAATATATATCAGAAGTCAGATTTAGGTCCGCGATTTTTGCAAACGAAACTCCACTGAGAGTCCGGTCTAATGTTATCTAATTACTTTTTAGGACTAAGTAATGTATTATTTTCAATTTTTCAACTGTAATACATAATAAGATACTACGTCGCTAATGTTGTAGTAGAGTTCTTGCTTCTTATACAGCCAACTAATGAAAGATGCAAGGTATTTCCTATTCAGGATGAAGATTTCAGCAAACAATTTCAAGGAAATATACACATTGCACACGTGGTACCTATTTGATGTTTAAATATGTTTTATGAAACAGATATTGCCGTCTCCGTCTAGGTATTCTATGGTGGCAAATCTATTTACTTGTTTTTATATGCCATAAGACCAATTGGAAGGTTACAAATGCAACAACTGGATCTACATAAATTAATATAACAATTGCAAAATAAAATAATTACTGTATTAAAACATTACACAAGTCGAAACGAGGACGAATGCAAGAGCGCGATAAGATATCATATCAATGTCAATAGCCTAATGATATTTTAGTGGAGCGCGTTTTCGACTTTCAGCCTTTGTGAAAGCGTCTTCACGACCATTCATTGCTGAAATCGTGCGCGACATTTAATCGGTTCTCAGAAATCCGTCCGTTTTTCCTGGAAGCGCTACTACACTCGCACACATCGATGCTGCACGGTGTACACGTACAGCGTATTGAACACACTGTCGCCCACGGCCCTGATAACGCGCAGGCGTGACGAAACGTATCAGTACTCTCATTAGCCGACTCGTATTGCGTGCCCGGCTCAGCTTACATGTAATCAAACAATTTACTCTACCGGAGTTATGATCATGTATTCAACAGAGCCAAATAGACCAACATTACATTGGATGCCCGTGTAATGTACGCGAAGTCATTGCTAATAATTGTACCTTCAATTCTAAGATACTCTACAATAGATGTAAATTAAAATACGCGATATACATATAGGTGTATTTTCAAGTAAAATGTCTCCGACAGAATTGTACTACCTAAGTCAAATAAATAAATACGAAAGGAAGTACTAAATAGTTTGATTGAATGTCGGGGTCAGAATAGTAATGCTGGCGTTCAATAGTGATCACTCGACATGTGAACTCCGAACGATAAATTATATCAATTGACTACTCTTTTGCAACGCATAAATAAGTTTATTACCTCTACCTGCAATACTACTAATTTTATATTAATATATATCTGTTTACAATAAAATAAACTTTACATTTAACAGTATATATAGCAATAAATGTAAAATGATGATTTAGGTCATTCCTCATAAATTAAATTTTATATCATTACTAGCTGTCCCAGCAGTCTCTTATCTCTTTTCAAAAATTATTGCAGCAGCGGAAAGCTCCATTTTGTAAGAGTCACATGAGCTATTTTGCACGCCTCATAAGCGAAGCGTTGAGGTGGGTACTACTGTCACTTCGCGCAAAACATCTGATTTTTCAAACTTAAAATGTCTTTATGTATCATACATTGCACTTGTAAGATAATACATACACACACATATTAAGAAAAAACACTATTTTTAACGTTCATGATATTTTTGATGTCATTTTTGTTATTTAAACTAGTTAAAAAACAGTTTAAAAAAGTTCTGTTTTGGACGTCCGTGTGTCTGTATGTGCGGATCCTTTTTCTTGTTAACACGATAGCGACCGAAATACTTTACTAATCGAGTCTTTTTTTTCTCTTACGCTTGAGTATGCTCAGGAATAGAACCCTTTCATTTTTCAGGGTCTGATTCGATGTGGTTTAATTGTTATTAAATAAACAAAAATAATTAATAAATATTTATTAAAAAAAATTATGAGGCGTGCACTTTTGGATTTTCCAAATAATTTTATTTTGCTTTTATCCCGAATCAACCCGGACATCGCCGGGACGAGCAGCTAACGTGTTTTGGCTTATTTGATTCATCTTATTATTCATCTTATTTGCGCTATAGTTTCTTGATGATGTAAGACATCATCAAGAGATATATGTAAATAGTTTCTTTTTGTAAATACATGTATGCATCATATTTTATTTGCCAACAACCAAACATCAGCCCTTATATGGTCGTATTATTCCACGTAGTAAAATATTACTACCGGTGTACCTACAGGTGACTAAGATATTATAATTAACTAGCTTTCCGCCCGCGGCTTCGCCCGCGTTTTCAAAGAAAAACCCGTTCCCGTAGGATTTCCGGGATAAAACCTATCCTATGTCCTTTCTCGGGTATCAAAATATCTCTATACCAAATTTCATGCAAATTGGTTCAGTAGTTAAGGCGTGATTGAGTAACAGACAGACAGACAGAGTTACTTTCGCATTTATAATATTAGTATGGATTTGAAAAACAATACCGTCAATAAAATCATGATCATAGAACAAGATTGCGTGATGTGTTTGATAAAGTACACTCGAGAGCCAAGTGACCTTTTATGTAAAGAGTAGAGACTAATATTGTTTCGAAGATAAATTCTTAAATTAAACATTTCGTTACATTTGTTTTCACTTATCCGAGGAAAATAATCACTTGAAATTGTTATTTTCACGTAATTTTATTTCATTTTCCTTTTCTTTGTCATGGGATATATCAATCCTCTTCGCGTACCAAAACATCTCACTTAATGTAGGTACTTAAAATAATGTTTGTAGTTATCCTTAAATTTCGTTAACCTTTTCCTTTTCCTCTTTTAGCATGAGAAATACCATAGAAGCTCCTTAACTACAATTAACAAACGAACTGTGTCTATTGTTTTATTAATTGTTAGTTTGTACCCAATCCAAATATTAATGCATCCAGTATATTTCTTAATTATCGACTTATTAAATTAAAAATTACATTCATTGAAACTACTCAAATAACAACAATACAAAATACACGACAATTATAAGCACTGATTCCACTCGATGTTAATTGCTCTATCGAAGTCATTCATATTAATAGAGTTAATAGTCTAATACGTACAAATTGCTAATCAGTAATAAGTTAATATACTCACTTGGTAAAGCTCGTAACATTGCAGCGCACGGCGACGGCGGCACGGCGCTCCGCAGCCGCGTCCACCATGCCTCAGCATCACCACCATCACTGGACTGATCACCGATACCACACCGCCACTACCACACTCACATGCCACATCACAACCCTCGCTAACGTATACCTGGGTTACAGAATGTTACACTACTGTCTCACTTCGAAATACTCCCAATGTCCTAGTGCGCTGGCGGCGCGGATGTGTTACATAGCATCACTTTGTATCATACCTGGAACAATTATTGTACATTATTGAAACGGGAAAAGAAACGTTACCACAGTATTACAATATTTCCTACAGTATGGCGACGAATGTACTTGCACAGAGAAACGGAGGGGAACTGGCGGGGGGTCGGGCGACGCGGGCCGCGTAATGCAATCAATCACGCTTAGTTTGCATTACCTAGCGCGAAAGGACGACGCATTCTTATTTTTTGTGTAATAATTTTATTATACTTACATATTCTCTAATGGCGCGCACAAACTGTTCTGTGTATTGATGTAAATCTACATCGAAATCACAGAAGTTATTTAGATATTTTAGATAGATTGTATTTGTATCTATAGAATTTTAATCAAAGCTGTGTATATGTTGTTCTCATTCTTGTCTTATCAGATTGTACATCCCAATGCGAATGCATTACTTAGTTAAACGTAAATAGTAAATATACAATTAAGAACATCCAAAAATAGTGTCCACGTAAATATTTAGCAGTGCAATATATGTAATTATATATTTATGAACAAATAATTACATCAGATTTAATAATCGCAATTATTTTGAATGTACATATGAATAAATGATTTCATCATAATATTAATAATCACAATTGTTTTATTTCCCACTAGGTTTCCGCCCGCGGCTTCGCCCGCGCAGTCAAAGAAAAACCCGCATAGTTCCCGTTCCCGTGGGATTTCCGGGATTGCGTCATTTTCCCGGGATAAAAAGTAGCCTATGTCCTTTCCCGGGTATCAATATATTTCCATACCAAATTTCATGAAAATTAGTTCAGTAGTTTAGGCGTGATTGAGTAACAGACAGACAGATAGAGTTACTTTCGCATTTATAATATTAGTATGGATTTGTTGCAACCCTTTTTTTTACAAGTGGGGAAATCTTGCTTAAGATACTCACGGCTCCCGGGAAAGTGTGCCGTGGGTATTCCTACCGACTAAAACCCCACCGTGTACCAACGCGCTGCTTTATGTATGACGGGATGCGGGTACACATTCGCAATCTTCCGCATGATTTGTTGCAACCCTAGCATATTTTCCTGTGGCAGCGTAAGTACCTACGCTGGTGGCGGCATCGCGCTACATCAAAGGCGTTTCCTTACTGTAGGAAATAATATTGTAATACTGTGACGTTACTATTTAACTGGAGTCTTTTGGTAAATTTTTGATGGCATTTTTCAAGGCGATCCCCATAAAATGTTTTTAAATAGGTAGGTAAGTACATGCAGTGCATATCCAATATGACATTTTTGCAAAAGTACACAGTACTGGTACCATTTCTCTCAATTCAAGTTATTACCTAATAAATTGTAACATATTGAATTAGAACACCTAATCCATACCTAATCCTTATAATAAGGGTCTGTTTATAAGGTAGGTACCTACATCATATTCAATTTTACCATTTTGACCTAAAAGCCAATTATTTTTTTGCTTTATTCAATAGCAACAGACATCACTGCAAATATCAAAGATCATCAATCTTCAAGGGATTTGTTTTTTGGGAGGAATAATTTTTATGAAAAAAATATTAGTGTGATTACAATTTACAGCTATATGTAGGAAACTCATCAAGAGAGATTTGAAATATTTACATGTCTGTTACCATTTACCAAAGCATTCAAAGTGAATATGTATAAAAAATGAACTACAATTTACTTATTACTATTAAAAACGTTTAAATAATCATATGATAGTACCTTGGTAGGTACTACGAAAAAAAAAATTACACAATGTTTGTAAAAAAAATTGTCCATAAACTCCTGGACATAATATGATAAAATATCCAATTTAATTCAGCATTTTTTAAAAAGGTCTCATGAGATATACTTTTGAGTTTTGACATGCAGTGCACATAATATTATCTGCCCAAAGTTTATCCACTTTTTTACATTGATCAATGAGTTAGGTTTTTTTTACTGAAACTTAAATTTCATGAATCAAAAGTATATCTAATCATGAAACTTGTGTAACAACTCAGCCTGGCTGGCTAAATTATCCAGCAGCTATAAGTAAGACAATAAAAATAGAATTTATTTATTTTTTTCACAATAAGACCTTTTGAGTATTTTATTTAAATGAGAATCAAATAATAGCTTAATAATTATTCAACTGAACAATTAAAATAGATATCTAAAATACCCGAGGTATGCCAATTTTCTACATCATGCATTCCTCTTTTGCTAAGTGATAACTGATAACCACTTTAAAAACAAATAATTTCCAATTTGAATTAACTAGGTATGGTAAATGGTATTAGCACAGACTAATAATAATATACTACGTATACAACTATTAGTGTATTCACATATTGTATTCACATGAATAACTTAAGTACTGTTAAAATATCTGAGTAGGTACTTAATTGGCATTGTTAAATAATAATAATGAATTTACTTTTAATCTTCCAGGTATAATTTTTATTATTTTAACATTTTCCATGATAAATATAGCCCACAACAGATATTGGAATGATGTTTAGAATTGGAATTCATGAGTTAAAGGATTAAAATTAAACAAATAATATGATAATAGCAGAACCAATATAACAAACCAGAAATTGTTAAATAAATAAATAAATAAACTAAATGTACAATTTTATTTTAAAAGCAATCTACAGTCTTTCTACAGTGCAGTGTTGACAAAAATCAGTAATATTCTATCAGGCATGACAAAAAGATTTACACCACTAGCGAGCGTATACCTACAATACGCTAATATGAGATCATCAATACAGCAAATAAATTTAAATATGACTCACCACTTTATATATTAGCTACAGAAAGAGCGTGTAGGTTATCATTATCCCACAGTACATTTGAAACACGTCATAAACAACACATTTAAATAGAATTATACTTAGTTAACTGCGATTTTCACTAATATAATTGCTAAAACGCAAAAATATTTACACTTGCCCTATGCTTGAACCAACGACTGAAAATATTTTAATTAACATAAATCCAATGAACGATCAGAAACAAAACAAAAATATTATATAGATAGGTACCTACTCTAATTTTATTTTATACCTTGTCCATTTCTAATTTTTAAGTTAATTTTAGCGCCATCTATTACAAATGTCAGAAAAGTTAAATCTTGTTTATGCACCACAAAGTCTTAATCTCTACCTAAATATCATAGGCTAATATCAACTTGACAGCTACATTAACCAATTAGAAAACTTCGAGATATAAAACATTACGCTGTGATTGGTTATAATATCATATATAAACCCGTGGTGCGGAGTTTACTTTTTTCTGATTTTGACATTATTTATCATCTTTTCGTAAAAGTGTGTTTGTAAGAACGTCTAAATTTCGTACAGATTTCGAAAAATAAGCAATTTGCCATAATTTTTCTTTATCAAAATATAGATGTTTTCATAAAAAGCTAGATATCTATAATTCCACCATGTCTTTTTAGTTATATTAATGAAGTGAAGTGTGTTAATTTTAAATAAGACGTCTTTACAAGGATGTCTTTTAATAATTGAGATACACAGAGAACAACTCAAGAACAACCTTTGTGACAATGTCTGCATCTGTTGACTAAAATTTGAAACCTAATAAGCTTTTAACAAGGTCAACTGTTTTCATCAACTTTTAGTCGTCTCAAATATTTTATTATCAGTAGATATTCTTCAATTTGTGTGTTCATCGTCACATTAATATAGATAATAGTGTTTGTGTCCGCGAAAATGGTCTATACTTTGTTTTTCGCAATCACAACGTTACATGAACATGGATGACCTAAAATGCGAATACGTAAAGAAAAAAAGATGCTTTGGATTAAATCCAGAAGTGCTAATTGAAAAATGTAATGATGACAAAAACATCAAGTGTCCACAATCAAACATAATAAGATTATCATTTAAGAGTAAGTGTTACAGTATCAAAAGTGAAAATGTGATGTGTCAAACTGATTGTTTACCTCACGACAGACAGGTGACGGTGAGCGTTTTATAGAAGTGGTTTGGAAGGGCGGCGGGAGGCGGGCGGTATGTCGGGCCATTCCAGTCCCCTCAACGGCGGCTATGATGCTGCTGAGCCTGCCATGAGACTTTCGGTCCGCAAGGATCTCTTCCCGGATGAGCGCCTGCCCAAAATTGTCACCAATTCTGACTCTGATAATGAGCAAGATCAGCTTGAAGACTACTCCTGTGTTAAACTGGAAACTGACTTCGAGCAAAGCATAGATGATATAGCAAATCAAAAAATGCAGGTTGTGAACGGAATCATGCCGAGTGCTCCACGATCCCGCCATAAAAAGCACAAACAGCGGTCAAGACGTGATTCTGATCAATCCACTTTAAATGGTTATCTTCCATCCGAGCGCAAAAGGAAAAAACATTCTCGTAGTTCTCGCAGCCGGACCCATAAGAGTAACAGTGTTGTCTCAAA
Organism: Colias eurytheme; assembly: GCF_061535395.1. Classification (NCBI taxonomy): domain Eukaryota; kingdom Metazoa; phylum Arthropoda; class Insecta; order Lepidoptera; family Pieridae; genus Colias; species Colias eurytheme. Next base: position 4,872,474 of record NC_142982.1, on the reverse strand, counting down.
AATTAAAGGTGGTAAAAATTTAAACTTAGTAAGTAGTAGTGAGTGTCAAGAAGAAGAAGACGAAGAGGACTCGGACGCTGAAATTGAAAGTTCAGAGGATGAAGTGCTACAAAGTAGTGTTAAGTTGAAATTTTTGCCAAGGCAAAGTGGGAAACCTTACAGTCATGAACTTAGTCAATTATCTACGAAAAAGAATAAATCTAAAGACTCATCAAAAGAGCAAAGGACTCATGTAGTTATCCCTTGTAGTGGTAAGCCTAGATCCATGCTAGGTCTGTGTAGTTCGCGTAGCAAAAAGAAATCTAAGAAGCCTGATCGTACACCCACATATCGAAGCCAGATAGTGGATGCAAGTACTAAATTAAAGATTAAGATAAAAAGGACGGGTATTCAAGAGACAGTAAGCATAGTGAGTATTTTAAAGTATAGTCAAACTAGTTTATGATTTTTATAAATAAAATAACTAGGAGGTGAAGAAACCATTTGTAATTTTATATTTGCTTGTATACAAATGTTTCAAAGATTTATTTGAAATATTGTTTTATTGAGTTTTTCATATATAACAAATATTATTAATAGGATATTAATTGAAGTTCAATAGTAAATACTTACATAAGAATAACACTTATTTTCATTCTTAGGTTGATTTACTGTAATTAGGAATTGTTAGTAAATAATAGAATTATTTTGTTATTTATATTACATTTAGAATTTAAAATAACAGTTATTTATAGTATATTTTTTAGATTTTATCATGGCCATTTTGCTTACAAAGAACTTAAACTTTAAAGACTGTTTCTGTGATGCAACCAATTCACTTTCACTTTAAGTCACAGGTCAATTTCTGTGTTAGTCTCATAAACTATTTCTCTTGACACAATTATATAGCTTAATTTGGCTTCTTCCCATTTGATTACTTTAATTCTTTTAATTTAGTTATCACTACATAGTATAAAACAAAGTCGCATTCTCTGTCCCTATTTCCCTATGTCCCTATGTCCCTTTGTACGCTTAAATCTTTGAAACTACGCAACGGATTTTGATGCGGTTTTTTTTAATAGATAGAGTGATTCAAGAGGAAGGTTTATATGTATAATAACATCCATTAAATAGTGGAGAAGTACTGTTATTTTTGAGGTTTCTAATGTGATGTCGTAAATAATTACATTTTTTCCGCTTACATTGCAAACGCAGGCTGAACCCTATGAGTTTTATCAAAATAATGTACTAAGTATTGTACACATTGAAAAGGTCTACAGAAAAGTCCGTGATGGCATATGTCTATCTCTTATGGATTACCCACAATAACTTTTTTTTGTCATTTACTTTTTACGTCAAATAATGGATAATTTTCGAAGCGATTTAAACCAATACAGCATTAATCCATAACCAATTAAATACCTTGAATACATTGTTCATTTAATATAGATCTATATGGCCCTTTACACCGTATGATTTAAGTGAATATTTTCGAAGATATTACAGATTTAAAAATTGCGGGTCGTACCGTTTGCAGCGGTACCGGCCGGCCGGGCCGCTATGTTTTTATATACAACGTTAAAAGTTGTTCTGTACTCTGTAGTGTATTTAGTATCAGCATTGCACCCGTGCGAAGCCGGGGCGGGTCGCTAGTAGGATTATATTTCTGAAAATAAAATTTCTCAACTTTCTCTACTATAAATTCATAACCATATAAATAACATGCATTTTTTCAGAAAAAGTAAAACATTAGAGATATAAATAGATTTGATTTTTAAGTTAATAAATATGTTTACATTATGTACCTACATATACTTAATAAAAAATATGAAAAGGAAAAGATGAAGTATATCGCTACCATAACAATAAATAAATAAATTGATTGTAATTGATTTCACTTTACAGAATTTAAGATTTTTATAAAAGGCTACCTTATCCTTAAGTTATGGTATATTTGTTGCACATTAGATACTCTCTAAAACCTTATATCATTCAGTGAAATTCCCAATAAAATAGATTCAACCATTTCCAAAGACTATAAAGCTGACAGAAAAACATTGAATAATAGTTTATCATGCATTGAATTATTTGTTAACAATAACAATTTATAAGTTGTACATCTGATATGTAGGTATAATGCAAATATTAATATGTATGGGTAGAGTATACATCATCCAAATCAATGAAAAGCTATTTTCTACAGAAATGGGTTCATTTTATAGATTTCATTAATAGTAACGGTGATTATCCGAGTTAATTGAGACCAGGGCTGATTCAGATAATCAAAAATTGGCATAATCAGACATAGATTGTAAGTATAGAAATACGAAAACTTAATCAGCAGTTAAAATATATCTGGATTGAATGCTTTGGAAATGAACATAAATTTGAACTTTAAATTACCAAAAACAACAATACAGTATTCAATTATTACAATGGTATCAAATTTCTAATTCCAGGTGGCTCCAACACCTACAATAATAGCAGATATAGTTCCGAGAAAGTCAAAGAAGAAGCGAGCTGCTTCCCCCGCGCCTAGTGTCAGTTCTGGTGAAGAATATGATCCTACTAGAGGTGATACTGCAGCCGCTATGAGTGTCGCAGCACCTAAACCGCGACAGTCGCGGCAAAAAGCTCCTCGTAAATCTAATAACAATACAAAAAGTAAAGGTAAATAATATTCGAAATTGTAACAACATTATATTATTGTCTAGATCAATTAATAATCACCATATTCATTTATCTACTACAAAGTACAAACCTTGACCACAAAAAAGTGTACCACAAAAAATGTACATGATAATATCCATGAATGTGAATATAATAAATATATAAGTTATCTGTTGAGTGAGATAAAAATTTACTATAAAATTTTTGTTTGTATAGTTACAACACATTATATTATGTTTATGAAATGTAGTTTTTTTTCTTATTATTATTTTAAAATTAAAGGGAACACTGCAAATTTGTAAATAATGAGAAAAATTATGTATTAAGTAAGTTATTGTAGTAAGTTTTAATTTATTGTTATGACTTAATGCATGTTTATAAACTGATAAATAAAAGCAATTGCTTCTCTGTTATAAATTATATATTTTTTTAACAGCTCAAAAGACTGAAAAAAGTAGAAGTAGTGCAGCTGAGAGTAGAGATGCAGGGCCCCAAAGCCCTTGGGCAACTTCTATGCCAGAAGAAATTCTAACGAAAATATTTGAATATGTAGTCATACAACAAGGCACACTCCCTGCTATAGTTAGGTAAGGAAGTTAACAAAATAAAAAAAGACAGGTTGCACTCCGGGACTGCCGGCAGAAGTGAAAACATGATTATTAACATTGAGCATGTTTGATATTTTGGAATGGTATCCGTCTTACGCTTTTTCGATCAGGTCACGTGTCCTGACGCGAGTTTAAGATTTTATACCCATTACAGAAAAAGTGCTCAACGCCGCTAAAGAATTTTTCACTTCAAAAAATATTCACACTTATTATTATAATAAATCAAATTGTGTTCAAGTCTATCTAGAATCTGTTAGAAATCATTTTATAGAAGCGTTTTTAGTACTTTTTTATTTTATTTAGAAAATATAAAGTGGTTACTAAAACAATATTCTTAATATAACAGTACATTATTAGATCCAACATAAATATAAGTACCTGAAATGTGCAACAAAACCTCTACAAACTGAAGATTACGATCTTAAATGATTTGAGATAGTCCAGGTGAAAACTGATAAATTTTTTTGACATTCAGGTGTCCAATTAACTAGCCTCTACAGCTAAAAGAGAAAATTGCACTTATAATTTTATAATATAATCATGTGTATATTTAATCAGTATTATTTCTGTTCTAGATTGAGTAGCGTATGTAAATTTTGGCATAGCGTAAGTTGTAAGCCTGAATTTTGGAGAAACGTCGACCTTGCACAATACACTGTAGATAAATGTAAAACTGATTATAAACTTGTGTGGCTACTGGAAAATCGACTGTCACAATGTCAAAGTTTAAATATTGGTAAGTTTATTTAATTCAATATTAATATTTATATGTATGTTTGTTTAACAAAATAAGAAAAAATAGCGTGAAGTTATTTCCCACATATTTTACTCTCATGGCAATTAATTATTAATGCTACATTTCGAAATTTTAACTATACATAAAAATTAATAAGTAATGGAATTGATATACAAATATGATGTTGGACTGGTTGTACATTATTTCCTACAAGCACAATTATCTTTTTTATTACCGAGATATCACTAATACACGCGCGTTGCGAAGTAATGTTTTTGGGTCACTGTGTTACCTTCTTGGTCACATTAACTAAACTAACTAATTAGTACAATGATTCAAATAATTAACATAGAAGTTTATGTCGACCTAGTACACAGCATTTAACCATTGATAAACTGTAACAATATACTTTTAAGTTTATGTACTTACTACTCATTTAAATTTGCAGTACATAGTTCAACAAGAAATGGTATATATTATACATAATATAATATATACCAGTTCATATTCACTCCAATAAAAAAAAATGTTAGTATTTTATTGTCTGCGATTTTATGCGATTATTTATTAAGTAAGTTATTTTTATGAATAAATTACATTTTCAATCTGTTCAAATTCCTATAAAATTTTTACAGACCAAATAGCAATTGTATTACGTAGTAAGTAGTTTTATAAAAGTAATGATTTATTTCAGCTCAATGGGATGTATGTAATGTGACATGGGTGCTGACATGTTTGGTGGACTATTGTCCCGATTTAGTGGAACTCGGAGTTGCTGGCTGGAGTCGAATCACTCCTGAACAGTTGTTTGACTTGATTCAAGGGCTGCCGAAGTTGCAAAGGATTGATTTATCGTCTTTGGTAAGATAATAATTTATTAATTAAAATCTAATGAAAATCAATATAACTGTATTGTATTTTGAATGGAAGTTATTTTATATTTTTCGGATGTTACATTCATTTTAAATGAGTATTGTACTTTGTACTAAAATAGAAGTTTTAAATGGCAAAGCGAATGCATTCTTTTCATTTTAGAACATAATATTTGATACAATAATTAGAACAAGAGTTAAGTTGTCTTAAATCATTTTAACAGATTTATAGAATACTAGGTAGCTTTGCGCCCGTGATTACGCCGCTTTGTTTAAAGCCTAATAAATTATATAATAACCTTCCTTTTAAATCACTCTATCTATTAAAAAGAAACCGCATCAAAATCCGTTGCGTAGTTTTAAAGATTTAAGTATGTATATATAATATGGGGATATAGGGCCAGATAAAGCGACTTTATACTATATAGTGAAGACTGGCAATTACTAATTATGATTTTATACGTTTTACAGTCAGAATTAGGCAGTTCAAGTACATGTTTATCGGTGGCGTCGGTGGCGCGGATAATGGAAAATTTTGGAAACCGATTAACACATCTCATTCTGGCCAATAATAAGTTTTCAGCGTTACAGCAAACATTGACTTCAGTAGCGGTAAGTTTTTATCAAATTATATTCATTTAAATAATTCAAATATGTCCTAAATTATTGCATAAAAATCAATGATAAGTATTTATCATGCTTTTATTAATTTTTCGGAGAAGTTTATCTTTAATTCCAATAATCTTCTAATCTTCGTCATTTCATGAACAATCTGTCTTTTCTGTGTTTCGTCCAATATCTTTCAATAATTTTATCAAGAAGTGACACATTTTAATTAGATTTTCCATATAACCTATTAAAATCGTAATTCATATTTGAAATCTGAAAATTTAGTTCACTTTAAACTATTTTTTTTTTTATTTATTTACCAGACATACTGTCCAAACTTAGAAGTACTGGATATATCAGGAGCACTGGCCACTTCGCACCCCGCTGCAGTTCCCTTAGAGGCTTTACAGAAAGGTTGTCCCAAATTGAGAGTGTTTCGAGCTGCTAATGCGCAGCTTGTACTTGCTAATGCTACCACGTCTCAACAGGTTCGTACACAAAGAAAATTAAATAAAAGATATTTTTTTAGGTTGTAGTGTTCATTAAGTATTTTTATTGAATCAGCCTTAAAAACATATTGAGCATAGTCCACGGACATCCTGTATAACAGAGTTGTTATTATACATTTTTGTATTTATATCTGTCGTTACTATAACGGCTTCATCAGAACGCGGAATTAAGCATGTTAGAGGCTAGAGCGCTAAATCGACGCCGCGCTATGACGCGTAACATACAGTACGTTATGTACGTACAAACAGAGCGCCAGCGCACCTTACGCAACACAACCAAAAAATTAAAAAGTATATTCGTAAGTTTTCAATGTGTTTGGTTTTATACGTATCCACATGTGTGTGGCCCACAGACATAGATAGACTACGCAAGTACCGCGATCTGTATGAAAACCAAGCGTGTCATATTTTTTGTACTGACCTTGACGCGTTATGACGTCACGAGCGCTTTTTAGTGATGGTAATTTCATTTTACGCTAAATCGATTAGGACGCCACTCGCGCGGCGATTCTAGTATCGTCCTATCCCATCGAAGTAAATCGAAAGAAATCAGATCAAACTAGATCTATGTCTAAGAGGTAATTAAATAAATGAATCGTAATCGATTACTAAATCGATTCAAGACAGAAAAATTATAATTACCATAGACAGAGGAATGATAAAATAAATTTATAAACCTTTTAATATTCTAACAAGTAAACTAATGTGTTTTAGCTTTTTCTTACATATGCCCATTGAGTTACCGTGTACTACGTACTAGAGAGGCCATCGAAAGAAAGTAATGAAACTGTCAATCAATCAATCTTTATGTCCCGTTGCATCAATCCATTTTTCTTTTATGTTCGGGTTACTTGGAAAACTGAAAAAACAAACATAGTCTAAGCAATAAGGAGTTTTGACAAAAAAAATCTATGCCTTTTTTTCTGAAAAATTGCTCCTTCAAATTATCATTTTTCTGTTCGATTATAAAATCGATTAGAATCGAGAACTGTTGCATCAAATGAACATCACTAACCACAAAATTGGACAGAAAAATGAGAAGACGCTATACATTGCTTGTTATCATACGACTCGATCTTTACCGTGCCAAGTAAAAGCCGCAATGTATTCCGAATCATTTCGTATGATTTGGTATCCGTGTTTGTCACGATCGTTTTCCACAGATATTCTTTATTTGATTTTAAAATAAATAGTGCATATTCTGATTAGAAAATTACTTACCGGTGGAAGGAAATATCTCTGCTAACTCGGCCACTCACAGCTGTGGAGTTTCTACAGTTTATAACGGCGTAATTCGGCATTTTACTTTATTCAGCTTCACGTCTTTCCTTGGCGAACTGCAAGCGCGGACTGAGTGTAGGCCAGCGTCAAGTAAGTTTCATAATCTTAGTTTGGACACGGGAAGTACATACACTCGCTTAGTCTATCTTGATACATGTCCGTGGTGTGGCCCTTTTTTGCTAATTTTTGTCCTTTTTTTACTTATATACTATAGTATCTCAGTGAAACAGGGAAGTCAGAGGACTACTTTAGTTCGGAAGTCATTCATCCCCGGGTCAAACTCTCAGACAGTCTCAAATTATAATAAGTTATCGATTGCGCAATGTCATGTAATGTAATTCTTTTTTAATATTAAGCAAACCGCAATCGCCGATACAGCCTGAAAATCAGCGCTGCTATTGTGCAGTATTTTGCTGAGGCAGTATCCGTTTGCCAAATTTTAAGATAAATTGTGTAATGTTTATGTCTGTTTTTTTTGGCAATAAATTATTTTTCTTTCTTTCTTTCTTTCTTCTTCATGTATAGGTCGCGTCATGTAAAAAGAACGCTGACGATTAAGCTGCGCATTGGCGATTTATTGGTCTATTTGGTGTTATGAGGTGGTATAAGAATAACAAATAGGTAGTTGCGAAGCCACGACTCGAGAGCCTACTTCAAAAATAAAATAAGCAGCAAATCACTTTCGTGCTAAACTCGATACATGCCAAAACACACCCCATCACTTTCATCCAGCGTTCTTTTTACATGATTCGCGTTATAACATGACGGTTGCGGGTCAGATGGAGGCGGGCGGGTGGGCGCAGCTGGAGGAGCTGTCGATCGCGGGCGGCGCGGCGGCGGAGCGCTCGCAGGTGGGCGAGTACCGGTTCGGCGAGGAGGCGCTGGCGCGACTCGTGCGCGGCGCCACGCGGCTGCGCCTGCTGGACCTGCGCGGCCTGCACCGCCTCACCGACTCGGGGCTCGTGCGCGTGCCCGCCTGGGACCTGCAGCACCTCTTCCTCGGCGGTGAGACCCCACTCCAACAAAACTATACTGCTACACTACTTTTCACAAACCATACTTTACATACATACATAAGAGGAAAATACATTGACCAAATACGGTATATAACAAGAAAAGTAAGTAATATTTTTTCGTTATCAGGTTGCAACGTGACGCGGCAACGCAACGCGTGCCTAGAGCTGATCTGCGAGAAGTGGTCGCACAGCCTCATCGAGCTGGACCTGTCGTGGGCCTCCGCCAGCAACGTGCTGGACGACGCGGTGGCCGCGCTCGCCGACGCAGCTACTAGCAAACTTAGGTATGTATCAATATACTAGCTGCTCCGCGCGGTTTCACCCCCGTGGCCCCACTCCTGTTGGTCGTAGCGTGATGATATATAGCCTATAACCTTCCTCGATAAATGGGCTTTTAACACCGAAATAATTTCGGTAACAAGGTTTGTTTTATTTTAAAATTACTAGCTCATAATAGCAAATAGCTCCTTATACGTACACAAAAAGCAGAATATTTGTTAGCAACCCTGTTTGTAAACGCTGAAATATCGAATAATAAAATTTTCCTGCCATATTTACTTCACTGATTACTCAAGAACAACTGAAATAATTTTGATAATTTTACTTCGATGGGTTTACCTAACCTGACCGTCACACCTAAATTTCATTATAGCTATAAGGTAGTATATGTATAAAACGGAGATATGTAAACTAATATGTTATATGACTGAAAGTTAGGCTATGTGCGCGCTAACCAAGGGAACTACTGAACCTATTCCAAAAATTATTTCAACATTGGATACCATAGTTTATATTATATTATTACCTCACCCACATTTTTATTAAAGTTTTCATAGTATAGTAGTTTATAGCGTTTTTAATATTTTTAACTAAACTCATAATATTATGTTTACATTCAAACAGATTTGTGAATCTCTCGTAAATGTCGTATTCAATATCATTTTTTTTTTTTTTTTGTATTAAAACTAATCAACAGTTAATTAATTTTACGAAATATTTGGTATACTATTGTAATAAGTGACATTATTTGTGTATTACTTATATTCATTTTTTTTTAATTTTAGTATTGTATAGATATCATTTTCTCGCACTTACATTATCTTTTAAAATTTCAGAATACTCAATCTTTTCGGCTCGTCTGTATCTTTGGAACCAGTAAAGAAAGTATTGTTAAAGTGCTCCCAATTAGAATCGTTGAATTTAAGCTTGTGTCGGGCTTTACCGCGAGGTATGAAGCGGTTGTACACAGGCAAGGAACTTCAAGACTTGAAAGATAGCTTCGACACCACTAAAGTCAAAAAAGAGGGCAATAAAGAGCACGAAAATAAAAAAGGAAAAAAGTCGTCCAAAGCAGAGTCCTCGAAAAGCGAGGACAAGAAAATTGAGATTTCAGATAGCGTTTCCGAAAGCTCTAGTGTTAATTTAGATATCAAATCTCCAGAGTCCAAGTCTTCCTCGTGTGTATTTCAAGAGCCGCGTAGCGTGTCCGATGCGTCCACTGTTAACGATAAACTCGCTTCAGTTGAGTCACGAATAAAATCCCCACCTAACACCAAGCTTCTGTCGCCAAAGGATTCCTCAAATTTCGCTGCTGCCATAAATGAAGCGAAATATTCTTCATCAATTGCTAAACTGTCGAGCCCGCTCGCACAATCGAAACCTGATTCATCCTGTACCCCAAGATCAGACCCGTTGAAAGCTGAGTTAGGTAGTCCACATTATAGTCCCGTCCAAAAACCAGATAGCCAAGTTCCGAGTAGTCCCGACGTTCAATCAGAATTAGTTAAAACGAATAGTTCTTGGAATATAGGCCCATTCAAAAGAACACCAAATCATAAGTCTGAAGCGAGCCCTCTTAATAGATTAGAAAGTCACAATAAAATTAAACAAGCGAAAGTCATAGAGCAATGTAGCCCTACGACTTCGCTAGAAAATAAAAGAAGTCCCGAAACGTTAGGTGTTAAGCCGGATATCAAGAATCCAAATAGTTGGAATTACGGGAGCTATAGTCCTATGCCTAGACAAGATAATCAATTTTCGTCACAAAGAAGTCCCTACTCGGCACAACCGAGTCCCGCTCAACCTAGCCCTTACTCGACCCAGCCGAGCCCCTACTCGACGCAACCGAGCCCGTATTCCTCGCAACCTAGTCCGTATTCGGCTCAACCGAGTCCAGACACGAGCCAAATGGTAAAAACTGACCTTCAAAAGTCAAACGCGTGGAATACGGGTAATTTCAGTCCCCTACCTAAACATCACGCGCCCTTTTCTCCTCACCCTTCGACACACAATAGTCCAGATCCCGGTCTAGGAGTTAAAAGTGAAAATCTCAGAAGCAACCCGAACAAAACGCCCGGGCAATACAGTCCCATGTCGAGGCCGCAGCACCACAGCCCCTACTCGCCGCGGCCGAGCGTGGACAACAGCTACAGTAACAAAAAGAGTCCCGGAGTGGCCGGCAAGTACAGCCCGATGATGCGCTCCGACTGCCACCTGCCGAGCCCGGACGGGGGACACGCCGCGCGCCCGCACATCGCCGGCCGCAGCCAGGAGATCTACGGCCGATCCGTGACCAAAGCGCCGGAAGTCGTCCCGAACATCCCACCGCCCAACGTGTCCAACTCGTGGGGCCTGGACAGGTACAACCAGATGAGCACGCCGACGACGGGCATCGAGTCGCTCGTGTGGGGCGGCGCGCCGCTCGGGCAGGCGCCGCTGGGCGCGCCGCAGTGGAACGACGTGGCGCACTTCGCGCCGGGCGGCCGCGGGGACGCCGACCCGTGGACGCTGGGCCAGTTCCGCATCGAGCCGCCGCACCAGGTGCACAACACGTTCGTGGAGCAGAGCGTGAGCTTCGACTCGCTGAGCGCGCACGTGGAGCAGCAGGCGCAGCTGCTGGCGGGCTACCTGGAGGACGGCTTCCCCGAGCCCTCGCGCGTGGACTGACGCCCCGCCGGCCCCGTGCCTGCCCCCCCTCCCCGCGAGATACTCGGGGTGATGTAGTCCTAAGTTTGAACAATTATCGTTAGAGATTGTACATAAGATTATCTAAATAATTATAAGAGTAACGAAGCTAGAGACGCATTGAAATTATTTTGCAGCCGATTTTCATAATATATAGTTTATAAAATTGCAAATGAATTATTTATTATTATACTTTAGTGAAAGAGAATCGAGTCAGAAATTAGAATTGTTATTGTATATATTTGTTTGGCTGTTGAAAAGTCGCAAACGAAAGTGTTCCAAAATATTAGGTGCGTTCGTAATTTTTTATGAAACGAACCAAAAAGTGCGACTTCTTAATAGCGCGTTCAGAATCTGTTATAGTGGAACGAGTTAAATCTTCTGGAAACTTATGACGAGAGACAACTCACGCATCTCAAGGATATTGTTTTTGAGCCTATTGATTGTTCATTGTGATAGATTAATAGTATGTTGTGAAGCAATAAAAGTTATGACGCAATCCTTGCGATCCGTCCGTTGTCTGTTACGATAACACGTGAGTCCAAAGTAAATGTTTAATGTTAAAAGTATAATGATGTTATGAGAGCATTATCTTTTAATTGAGAGCAGTCTGCAAACCCAGCAACATTCCTTCTTAATGGCCGAGCGCAGATCTGGCTATAATGCTAAAATGTGATCGCACTGCAGTTGTTAATTATGAAGTTAAAATACAAATCTGTATATTTAATGGCTTTCTAAACTTTTTGCCTTGGAAATATCGTTAAGTATGCATCGGTACCGTTGAAATGTTTTATGGTCTGAGAGATTTGTATGTTTATATTTTATATATTGTACTATGTATTGTATATTTAATATTTATTTAAAACTTCATACACAAATTATTTACTTAACACATTCTTGTTGCAGTGTTCATCAATTAAGCAATATGACTTTTATGTTTATTTAGAATATTATATATGATAATTTAATTTTACACAGGATACAGTAAAATCTGAATGCATTATAGCCTTACTATTTACGATGTAGACCTTTCTAGAATTCTTTATTTCTGTATTTTAGCAATACTATATATTTTGTAAATTATTAGTAAATTGTATTTATAATTAATTGGTAGTCTCAAAATAGAATCGTTATTTATGTAATTAAACATATTTGACAGCATTTTATATTAATTTTTACCTACTTTTGATTTTTATACTTTTTACAAAATGTCAACCAAATGATCATGAACTTTTTATACATTTCTTTAGTTAAGTTTATTTTGATAAGTTCAGACATAACGGATCTACTCAATGTTGAATGAAATAAAAGCCAAGTACAAAGTGCTTTGTGTAAAACATACACACAAATGGTTTATGATGTATTTTAAACCTATGTTTTCACCAAATATTGTTTTCAATACCTGCATAATTAGCCTTAAAATGCCTAATCTTAAAACTGGAGAGAATATTATATAGTTTTATTAACTTATTACAAAATGAAGAATATTATCTACTATACATAGAATGTATAAAATATTGACTTAGGTAAATATAAATTAACGTTAAAAATAATCGTGTACTATAGTTTGTATAAAAGTTGACTAATACCTATAAGTTCTGTTATGTAGAGATTTTTGTTTGTAATATTGTTAAAACTACCGTGCGGACTTCTCACGAGTGGTCCAATTTTTATAATCTAACCAATAAAATATCGATGTGGTTGTATTTATTCGTTTCATTTGATACCCTACCCGCATGCTCATTGGTTTTTGCACTGATAAGTGATAACTGACCTCTTCATCCTAACCCAATAAACATACATTCGACATATCTACATTTAAATACGTTTGCTATAATATATGCTAAATATTCGAAAATGGACAGTTCAGTCACAGGGATAGTCATCTCAGTACAATGTACATTACAAGTAAATGAAATAAAATAAAAAGCCATTGTCGGTTTTGTGTTATAGGTACTGTTTGGTTATACTACTAGTCAAGAAGCTTATATCTAATACACTGGAGATTTCAGTATGAACATTAACTTGTAACAAGAAAATATGACCTTGAATGACGCCTGTATGTTTTTTTATCCCTTTCACACATAACTAAATAAGCTTCTTGCTACTAGAATATTGCTAGTATAGTATTATATTATCTGTGGTTATACTAAATCAAGCCGAATATGTATCTTCGAAAAGAACAGGTTTCACAAACTTGACAAATCATTACATTGTTTGAATGGGCCCTGGAGAGAAAGTACCTACTTGAAATACTCGAGATAGCAAATTTTGCTGAAAGAAAGCATTCGTACTTTATTTTTGAAAATAAATAGAACTGCATTCAAAGAATTTCCAAAATTCACTTGCATTGAATAGAACCAACTAAAAATTTAAAAAGTATTTTTGTTTTATTTTAAATTTCTTCAAATCGATACAAATCAGTCATAGTACTATACATGTCTAGTACATGTTTTAAACACCATATTATCCGTAAAATATTAAATCTTTAGTATGGAGTAAACATGAACCTTGATCATCGTCTACGAAAAATTGTCCGGCTGGCAAGTGAACCACCATGAACCACCAATTGTAATTTTTACAGGACTCAAAATAATGAAAAAAAAACTCTAAATAAATAATAATTTAATGCACGTATTTCATATACCTACGTTGATTGAATTTGGAAAGTAAGTAGGACGCTACATATTTGCGGTGCAAGACCGCAATTTTAAAATTAGATTATTGTTTCTTTTTCATTTGTTTTACCTACTTGTAGTTAATTATTATCTATAATTTCTGAAGAAAATAAATTAATGTATCCAGAAGAAGGGGTCTCATTTTGAACATTTTATTAGTTAAAAAAGGTTAAAAGTAACGTTCTTTATGTTTACGTGGTTTACATGTTCATGATGATACAATAAATTGTTCGATTACTATATATTTCTATTTCTAAGAGTAAATATTTTTACGAAAATTAGCAATCATTTAGTATGCAGTAGTAGTAGTATTTCAAGTACTTTCCTTCCAGGGCCCATCGAAAATTTCCACACATACATACTTAGGTATATTAAAATTGAAAACAGGCCTAAAATTAAAAATTGTGGGACACTCATTCTCATGATAATCTTACCCAATGAGTTTAGGCTTTCAGTTTTTAGTGCCGCCATTGCCAATAGTAAAAGCACAGAATACATAATAGTAGCTAAACGCTAGTATAAGTCTAAAAATTGTCGGTCCGCCTACGCTGCAAAACAACTGTCCAACTTTTGACGAAATTTTCAGTTGCAGATAGCTCATGTTACAAGGTAAAATTAAGAAGTTGAAGAAAAAAAACTACAATACAGTGATAAAAACTTTTTTATTAATTAAATAGTGCAACAAGCATACTATTATAATGATAAATTACAAACTATCAATTCTGATTGCGCATTGGTACAAAAAATATAACAACAACAGCGCATAAACTTTGCAACAATACAATATTAATTATACCTAAGGTCATAACAATAGATAACAGAATCAGAAGAAAAATTTCGTTGTTGTATAACTTCAAACGTAATTTTATCGAATACTCTGTTTCACATTAAATATAACTAATATTGTGGTACACCAAATAATAACAATACTGGATAAAATTCGATCAGAACACGAATCAGATCGAATACTTATATTTAAAATTTAAATATCTTCTTTTTTAATCTCATAAATTAATAAGGTGAACAAGAGTGTTACAATTTACAAATTTACACAATAATAATTATTATTAATAAATGTGTACACATCAACTATATAGGTATATCCTTTATAATATATCTAACCATGGACGTATAAAAAAAGACGGACGGTATATCGCCTAAACATTGAGTGAAGCCTAGTAATGGCGGCGAAACATCCATGTGTGTGTGCCATGTTGCCATGGCAACAGCTGTCCTGATGACAATGGCAGCTGTATTTTTTTCTATAAATTTTGCCGTAATAATTTTGTCATTAAAACATAAAAGAAATAACTTGCTTCCCTGTGGAATGTAATCCCTTGTGTTTTGTTATTTAAAATTGTACTGTTGCGACACCATTTAACCACGCAAGACGGCATTTTAAATATTTTTTGTGAAACAGTGACGCAGTTAATCAGTCGGTAGTTCACGAATCACGACGTAATGGCGGCCGACTAGCTTACTATGGTGAGAGTGTGTGCGTGTTCATTGTCTTTACACGATCGCTAGCTTACTATGGTGGCTTCACGTTGTTTGTTCGTAATACGGCGTCCGTCTTTTTTTATACGTCCATGTATCTAACATAATATTTAAATTAGATTACCAATTCTAAGATACACCGAACCATATTATTAAACAATATAAACTAATTTAAATGCAAATTAAAAAAAAAAACAATCATAATTTTAACATTCAGGCCTGTAAAAGCATTGAAGTTTTAGGCACGTATATAATATTATTAGACTACAAGCCCGCATAGGACAAAAATATGGGTCAAATGAACCACCAGGGGACATATCTAGAACGATAGCAGAGCAAAAAATAATAAGATTCATCACTATGCCGTCACTTGTAAGCTGTCCAACTGAGTGCAGATGAGAATTGAAAAGTACAGGTAGACTCGGTAAATTTTGGTCATATATTTTTGTACGGCATTCTTAACCATCGATAGATCCATTAAAAATAATAAGAAACCGCTCAGTGCCGTACAAAAATGTGGGTCCACCAAGTCGGAATTTTTATTTAATTTCCGAGAGTTACCGGGGGTAAATTTGGTCATTTGACCATGTACGGCATCTGTGTCATACTATTGCTATACTGCTTTTAATCCATTATTCCGCAACGCCGTACAAAAATCATGGGGACAAGGGGAAAAAATCGAGAGATGCAATCCCCTCTCTTTCCCCACTCCAGGGGGTCATTTGACTAAGTACGGCTTCGGTTCCAAAACATTATCTAGCACTCAAAAGTACTATTAAAAGCAATGCCGTCAAAAAATAATTGTTCTTTTAAATGTATACCAATAATCATCTTAATTTCATCGAATTCTTGATATAAAGAGCTGTAAGGTCATTTGACCCTGTACGGGAACTTTTTTTTTAACATGATATTGTAAAATTCAATTGTTGTATAGTATTGCCGTTCAAAAGAAACCGTTCTAAAAAAAGTTATAGAGAAATGCAAAACCAGAAATTTTGTTAAAGTTTAAACATCGTAGATTAATGAAATATAATAGTTTTCTACACTTTATCCGTTGTTTTAAATAGTATTAACATAGATAAATTAGGAAAAAACGATGCCGTACATTTTTGTGCAGACCACATCTTTTAGGCTGATGAAAGCGACGAAAGCTACAATTTTAAGAGTGCTTTATGGCCATTTGATACAGTACGGCATTAACATATTTTTACCCAACTACGGCAAAGCAAAAGGAGGGTTATGGTTTTGACAGGTCATGTATGTATGTTCATCTATTCCCTCGTAACTTCTAAACTATTTATCATAATTCGACAAATGACATATCATTAGAGGCGTCTGAATTGTTCACTGGATAACCAACGACCAGCTAGCTAAAGGCTATATGGGGTTTCACAAAATCTAATGTGGCGCCCTCTAGCGGACAAAACATACAGAGTAAAAAAATAAAGTTAAGATAAATATGCAGTGTTTGGTATCATTTGAAAGCGCTTTACTTGTACATTTTGAATATGTATATATTACTAGCATTTGCTTGTGACTTTACCTGTATTCATGGACTGATTGCATATAATTCACATCTTTTCGTTCATAGCTTTTTTATTAGTTCATCAATTTAACGGAGTCCATTCCACCTGACTCCGACTTTCCAAGGTGATAATTAACCACCTCGAGCTTCTTAATATTAATGTATATTTATATTTTATTATAAAAATATAAAGCAAATATTTCGTTATATGGATTTTTTTCTTTTTCAGATTTTTCCCCTTTGAACCAACGAAAATGTACGGCACATGAAAAAATATTATCTATGCATAAAATACTTTAAAAATAAATTTATTTCGTGTTGTGTCAAATGACCCCCTGGAGTGGGGAAAGAGAGGGGATTACAACTCTCGATTTTTTCCCCTTGTCCCCATGATTTTTGTACGGCGTTGCGGAATAATGGATTAAAAGCAGTATAGCAATAGTATGACACAGATGCCGTACATGGTCAAATGACCAAATTTACCCCCGGTAACTCTCGGAAATTTAATAAAAATTCCGACTTGGTGGACCACCATTTTTGTACGGCACTGAGCGGTTTCTTATTATTTTTAATGGATCTATCGATTGTTAAGAATGCCGTACAAAAATATATGACCAAAATTTACCGAGTCTACCTGTACTTTTCAATTCTCATCTGCACTCAGTTGGACAGCTTACAAGTGACGGCATAGTGATGAATCTTATTATTTTTTGCTCTGCTATCGTTCTAGATATGTCCCATGGTGGTTCATTTGACCCATATTTTTGTCCTATGCGGGCTTGTAGTCTAATACGAATTTGACTAGAATACGACATCGATTAAAACATGAATTATAAATATGCTATCTCAACATGGAATGTAAAATATTTTTAGTGTTTAAAATTAATAATATTCGCTATATGTATAAAATAAATGTTTCGAGTCAATTTATCTAGTTATCGATATTTGTTTCGATTTTAATTATTTCGGCAATGAGATTCGAAATAGCTTGTTATTATGAAAACCACAATAAAGTTGACATTGACAGCATTTATTACCTACGCATTTCGATTTAATGCGAAAAGCATAACATAAAAAATTTATCGATTTTAATTGATTAAAAATTCGAATCCCATAGTACTAATTTGAGATCGTAAATCATGATCAATATAGTATGTGTATAATTAATGAATTTTTAATAATTTCAATTTCAGTCATAAAATATTTCGTAATTGATTCGTTAATTTAAAAATAGGGTTGTCGTCAACTAAATGGAAATATAAAACGATTATAGTCTAATGAAAACTGGTCATAATGGTGTTGGCATTTTATAGCAAATCCATAAAAATAATGCGAATGTTAAATGCTATCATATTCTTCGTAGTTAAAGTCCCCAGTGACGGTAGGGGCCAGGAGGTCTTGTTGGGGGTTGGTCGGTTTGTCACTTTTGGACTTCTTGCGTTTATGTTTCTTATCTTTGCGCTCGGACCGGTCACTGTAGTCCCCTTTTTCTTTGTCCTTTGACTTCTTCTTTTTGTGTTTTTTCTCCTGTAATTATTTATTTTAATATGTATTGGGTAAGTACATGGGATGTATTGCATGTATAAGGTTACATTATATCTAAATAACAAGTTGAATATATAATTTCTTTTATGAAACGAATTTTACCTTCTGATCCGGCTCCTTTGCCACATCTGGATCTTCGCCTCCTGAAAAATAATAATAAAAAATGTCAAAATCTTTCAAAAAAATATGTAAGGACTTTTTTTTTCTTATACTTAGTAGATTTTACCTTCTGGTGATCTCCTAGCACTGGAATCTCCAGCCCAAAGTGGATATTCATTGCTCAAACATTCATCTTGGTCTTGACTTACGATTCCTATGTTATCATTGTCATCCGTATTTTTGCTTATAGTTGCTTGATTGAACATATTAGTTAAACTATCGTTTTTACTAATTCTAGAGTTAATTGTATAGTCTGTGCTTATTTTAGTCTGTATGGTGGGTTTAATGGGCGGACTGCTGTCAACATCGAAGTCATCTTGATCAATAGTAACTCTGGGATTAATGGTATTTTCGTCGTCGCTAGAATGAAATAATAATTATTATTGATTTCAGTAAGGCTTTATATTATGTATTATCAGTTATCACTGTCAATAGAAACTATAAAAAATAATGAAAAACAGAGCTAGGAAAGCTTTGCTACAAGACAACAACTCAAATAAACATAAAGGAAATACAACATTTTTAATGCGTCGTAATTTTATCTTATATATAAAATTCTCGTGTCACAATGTTAGTCTGCATACTCCTTCGAAACGGGTGGACCGATTCTCATGAAATTTTCTGTGCATATCGGGTAAGTCTGAGAATCGGCCAACATCTATTTTTCATATGTACCACGGGCGAAGCCGGGGCGGACCGCTAGTAACTTATAATATTCACTTAAAAGACTTCTAGCTGGCATCATATGAATTTCGACAAATTGTATGAAAAATGTTCAAATGGATTACCTTTCACTTTCGTAATTATCCTCTTGATTTACATTATTGATAGGCTGCAAGTCTTCTAGGAAGCTGCTATCAAGAGTCCCGGCATAAAACTCGTCCAAAGCGCCGGAAGAATTCGACACCGATACATTTGTTACAGATGGCGTGCTTGGACCACTGGCAAGGAAGAAAGAGCACAGAATATTTAATTTTACATAAGATAGAAATTGATGATTAATAGGCTTTTTTCAGTTCTAAGCAATGATATTATAAGTAAAAATTTAGTAGATAGGTTACCAACATTTTCATCATTGATCATTGATCTTGAACATTTGATCTTCAAAAACGCGTATACAAACGTCAAAGTAAACAGTAAGATGGCATATTTCAATTATCATGAGAGAAAAAGCGACAGTTGAAGTCTGGCTAATTAGCTACATTTCACATGCCCCTTAAGATTTAATATTTTCTAGTGATGTAAGAGTGAAAACTGAAAACATGTATGCATGTAACAGTTCGGAGTAAATTTTTTATTAGAAGAAATAACTATGATTGAATGGTCAACTCGTAGCTTACAAATTATTGTTATCTCTTTCTTATAACATACCTGTCTTGAGGGATTCTCGATGGTGTTGTCTCCATACTAACGGTTGGAATACCCTTTGGATTAATTAGCTCTTGGCTCACAAAGGAAGTTTGTTTTGCTGGTTTATCCTCTGGTATGCTTGAAGATCTTACTAACGTAGGATTTAAAGATTGCGCTAACTGAAACATATAAAATTGCACGCTCGTGTATAACGCACACATAATATTGCAAGTAAAAAAATATGTCCAATAAAGTTTGTATGGAGTTTCAATGACAACACAGATTATGGCTGATAAAACATACAGGTTATTTTGAATGTCAATACTCGCCAAGGAAATCTTGCATTATATTAATTTGTAGTTTTGGAATGGATAATGAAGTATTGTAAGACAGTTTTAGCTGTTTTAATTTCCTTACATATAAAAAATTCATTAGTACAAAATTCTGTTGATGTTATTTAGTTCTTAAAAAGGAAGTTTATTCATACTTACAAGTGGGTTAACACTGGGAGGAACTATCGGCTTGCCGGCGCCCAGTACAATGCTCGGCGATCGCTCGTTGTTCACTCTGGTTTCATTCTCAGTGCTTTGGCGCCTCTTGTTCGCCAAACGGTCAACAAATGTATTGTAATGAGCTTCATCTGATTTCTGCAAATAAAGTATCTTTTTATAACATATAATTTTTTTTTATAGAACTTTTGTAGCTCATACAGTCTATAGTGAAGTGGAGAGATGTTTCATCATCATATAATTTTAAACTTTATTGTCATTATGCATAGTAGCAGTAGTGTTTATTTATCACGAATCACGATAATCCATAGTCATGCATTTTGAACTTTATTGTCAAAGTATGAAATGTCCATCTATGGCACTGTGAGCACTCCGAGAAATAATAGTAATGAAGATAATGTTTTAAATAATTCACTAGATTATTGTTAGTTAGAAAGTATGCACATACACATACATGCACATTGCACATCCTATCATACTCTTATTTAAAGAGATACACAAAATACCGTTACAATCAAATATAAAACCAGGCATAAGACACATAAACAGATTAAAAAAAATACTGGATATTAAAATACACCGGCGAATGACGCGGATTCGAATTCCAATTCCGGATTTTTTTTCATTTCTTTTAAATCTTCAAATATTTATACATTGATTATAACCCTATAAGAATAAAAATTATATGCTGAAAGACTGAGATGAATGAATGAGCTGAAAAAAGAATTGAAATATTAATATTCCAAATGCATAATTTTACCAGAAAATCATCAAGCTCCTTTTCAGTCTCCTCTGTATCCTTTTGATTCCTTTGCAACTGTTCCAATAAACTCGTTTTCTGCAGCCTTAGAAATGGAACACTCAGGAACTTGTGCAAGAATCTCAAGCCAAAGCCATTCCTCATGGACGACTCTGCATACCGGATTGGGGCAGTCCTATATGTAATATTTACATTACATATTTAATTTTGTATAACTATATTATTTTTACTAAACATTTATGAATTAAAGATTTTTTTACAAAGTTAAATGTGGTTTTATTGATACTTATACTGATAGATTTATTACTTCAGTAAAAATAAATTACTGAGGAGAATATCTTTTCTCTTTTACAATTTATAGTATCCAGATCACAAAATACCAAGACTTGTAATTTTTTATGTATAAATATGTCAGTATTATCAAATTATTGCCCATTTTATTTCAATATGTACATCAAAAGTATTCTAAATAGTAAATAGTTTAGTTTAAGTGTTATCACCAAATTACCTGGTCATTTTAGCATTATACAATGCCTGATCAATGTGGTGGGGATGGACTTGCCGATGATGCTGCATGTCACAATGATTGCCGAGAATTATTACTGGCAAATCAGCTGGAATTTGACCCAGCTCCTTGACTACATAATCAAATGTCCTGTAAAAAAATGAGTTGTTAGTTATCCTCTTTCAAAAAAGGGAATATAAGACTGATATTCTAGTTGAAGTATGTTAAGTTGAAAAATATGAATACTGTGTCTATAAATCACACATATGGCTTCCCATATCAAATTAACGCTGAATTTTGTAAAGTGAACAAAACTAGCACATTGCTAATAATTTTACATGTTTGTTTTTCTAATAAGGATTATAATAGTACAACAATTAATTATTTATTAATTTATGTACATTCTTATTGTTGCATTTTTATTACATGCCACTAATAATGTATACAAAGTGAATATATAATACTTTTATAATATTTAGAACAAACAGCAAGATAAAAACAGCCCACCAAATACATACCATGGTTTAGTGATATCCAACATTAATATAACACCTGTAGCATTTTTATACACATCTAGGAATGTTGCATCCAAAACTGGTGTTTCATAGCCTTCCTCTGGCAATGTTGGTGCTGTCTGATTCTCTAACTTCAAACCTAATGGCATTTTCTTCTTTGTACGACCTTTATCTACTACTTCCCAAACCTCTACCTAGAAACAAATAATAAAAACATTTATCTGCACAATTGTTTAAATTCAATCATATTCAATATTGATTGATTAAATAATAAGGAAGTACATAAAGATAGAAATAAATTATTACCTTTACTATAAAATCTGTATTCTTGTATGTCCAATGTATTGGAGCAACTTGAATTTGCTCTGTCGGCGTATACTCTTCTTTAAAGGGGCCGCCTTGTAGGCGTTGTAGCAAACAAGATTTACCAACATTGCGATCGCCTTTTATCAGAATTTTCACTAAAAATTTAATAAAAATCTATAAGTTCACTATAATATACGAATATGTTAAAATTTTAAACCTGTTTACATAGTTAACGCATAATTAAATAATAATTAGAAAGTAAAACACACTGTTATAGTGAACACCCCGAGAAAATTTCTTTTGCAAAGACGACGACATAGGCATTGGTGCTGGGCAGCGATCATCATTGCTTCGTGTTAATTTTTTAAGGGCGGAAAACATTTTTAATCAATATCTCTCAAATTAAAAGTAATCACTTCCCAACTTTCTTTCATGCAGCTTTTTGACATGACCTAAACATAAATGTTTGCGTGATGTTTGCAAGCTGTGTTTGCAAGTGATTTGACGGATAAGTCAAAATTATGTCATCTGTCAAATTTATTTCTTCTTGAATTCTGAGCTTTTTGACTATATTCGAAATGTGAATCGCGCTAAGTTATAAAAAACGTTCTGGGCCACGGCTGTATGACTGTTATTTTTTTTTGCATTAGTATTAAACAATTAAGTATGTTAACATTTACCTGCTTAACATAATATGCAACGCAATTATTTGTTAAGATCTCACCACCAAAGAAATAAAAAAAGGGAATATTAATTACTTAATTTGAAAAATATTTGGATGATCAAACTGCTCTGTTTTTCTTTTAGGATTAATCGAACCGATCAATCCCCTAAACTAATTTGCATGAAAATCGTTGGTACCATTTCAGAGGTTTAGGTATACCTACACTTTACATAGGTACCAATTGTGCTAGCTTTCCGCTCATGTTGCCAACTTTACATATCTATAATATAAAAATGAATCGCAAAATGTGTTGGTAAGCGCATAACTCGAGAACGGCTGAACCGATTTCGATAATTCTTTTTTTATTATATTCCTTGAAGTACGAGGATGGTTTTTATGTAGAGAAAACGTAAATATGTACCACGGGCGAAGCCGGGGCGGACCGCTAGTTCTTTATATCTATTCCTGATGTTCATGAAAATTTATTTTCAAAATGGAAATCATTCCAAGGAATTTCGTAACATAAATATTACCTACAAAAGACTTTTTTTTGTAATTTGAAATATCAAGGACAAAAGGCAGGTATTCAATAATTTAAGTATCACATACCACTAACAAACAGTTTTAATATATATATATATATACTAAGCATAATAACTACCTATAACTCATTTAAATAATTTATTTTTCACTTTCAGTCCCATTTAGACTTTTTCTTTTCAAATATTTCTTTTCCATCAGCGTCAACAGCTGCATAGTATCCCATGGATTCATATTTTTGTCTCATATAAGCAATATATCCCAAGGCAAATGCAAAACATGTAGCACCTATGCTCATGATAACAATATTCTGAAATAAAAGCATAAAAATTATTACTTATTTGCATTTACATTTGGGGACTTTAAGAAAATCTTTTATGTAATACATATTACATACTACATAAAATGTATTTGAAGAAAGAAATAAATAATTAATATAATTGAGTAATTACCGGCTTTGCATAAAGTTCAAAGTTAATAACACGAAACGCAGTTGTAGATCTCATTGAGCGAAGACCATCTCCTGGTTTTTCTTTGATGTCATTTGGTTTGTCTGCCATTGTATATTTTGTATTTTACCTGTTATACAAGAATTTTCGTTGAAGATGATAATTATGATGTTTATTTATGTGCAATGATTGTTTGTAGAAGATATTTTGTAGTCATAAAATTACTAACCTACAATATGGGTATACAATTTATTTTTTGTTTTTCATTTTCTATTAAGTTTAGAACTAGGATAAATTAAAGAGAGTAAATTAAAATTAAATATTAATTTATTTTTACTGGTGTATATACCTCGTAGATATACCTTTTGTTGTAATTTTTTTTAATGATATTGACAATTGACATTTGACATTGACAATATGTTGACAATTCGACAATATGGGATATATTTTTTTAAATTTAGGATAGCGATACTAGGCTTTTAGTTTGACTGTTTTAAATGTTATTGGATATTCATGAATATTTAAATGAGACTAGTATTTTGTACTGAATGGAAAAGTAGCTACTTAAAGGTCCTTTGGATTAATTAAAACTCGGATATATGACATAATACAGTTATTTTGAGAGAAGAATAGAAGATCAATCACGATAGACGTAGTACATAAATTACCTACGTTTTTTTAATTACAAAGCTTTTAAATGTAAAATTAATGGAACTCTTTTTACAATAAAATATAATATCTTTGATCAAGTGGTATTCTTTGATCGAAGATTATTATAAATTATAAGCAGCTGACTAAAGAGTAATATTTTTTCCGCTTTTGCATAGTAATTTGCTTTTGCTTTAGCTGTTCGCAGTTGATCGCAGCGTGGTATTATATTGTAATTTAAAATATAGCATACTCATTAAATTTAATTAAATAATTTTACTTTTTGCTGAAATCGTCACAGATAGAATTATGTAGTAAAGTTAAAATATAGTAATGCACTAAAATAAATTTCTGTTTACTACTAATGGAATTTTTATTTAAAAACAAATATTTTAACCAACTGATAATATTCTTTTATTCATTTTATTTCTGTCTCTCGTATTAATATAGTTAAAATAAAATTTAAATTTGATATAGTACGACATAAAAGAGATGAAATTAATTATTTTGGAACTAATTCGTTTTTCATTACCTGGCAACCCTGAATTGGCAATGTAGCTGTCAAGTTGAATAAAAATTTGTTGTTTTTTTCGTGAAGTGGAGAATTATTGAGATAAAATTGTTATTTAGAACAAGAAATTTAAATAAAAAAGGAGACATCATGAAAAAGGTTAAACGTAGCGGTGTCCGTGATGTGGTGTATAAAGTTTTTATTCGGTGTTTGTCCGAATTTCAAGCTGGAAATTTATTGACTGATTTGGAAAACGTTTACAAACGTACAGCAGAATATACCGGTGAGATTCCATTTATTTTTGCTCAGTACTACGTAAAATAGAATATTCCATTAGTGACGAGTGTTTAATGTATGTATGTATGGCGATTATTACGTTTTCGCAATTTAATTTGAGGTTATTTGTATGTAAACAAAAACTAGTTTTTATAGTGCGACCAGCACAATTTGAGTCAAGAAGTTATATCCAATCCAACCAGCCTCAAATAAAGTACCTAGTTTAGATTTTACTACATAGTATAGTGATAACTGTTTTCATACAGCTATCTATCTATTAATCAATCAAACCATAAGAAAAAAAATCATATTTACTGTATCATATTTACAGATACTGAAGATGCCCCGTACCCTCTTGCCAGTACTTCGAAACAGAGTGATGATCAGTCCTTTGAAGGAGTAGAATATTTAGATTTTGATGAATTATATTAATGTACAAAATTTATCTACAAAAAAAATAAAAATATGTGGTTTTCAAATCGCCTTGTTTTTTTCTACCCGACGGACCCAGAAAGAGGGTAATGTGTTTGAGCTGCATGTATGCTTGTTTGTTTGTATGTTTGATTCTATGTGCGCCTCTGCAGTCTAAGCACTTGACCGATTTTTATAAAATAACTAATTCCAAATACATTTAAGTAAAATTTGACCTAGGTAGGTCAATTAAAATACTAATGTATTTTTGTCTTAAATTTACACTATTGCTACAATGAAACAATTATAACGGTTTAAATCGCGGTATTTATTTTAGAATTTATATATATAGATGTTTGGATTTTTATTCTATAGTATCAAGATCGCTTGCGTCGCAGTATCAGTGTTGCTATATGAGCGACGGTGGCGCCCTCATTTATTTTCATCTCTTTTGTGTCGCACTGTACAATACAAGATATTATCTATAGTCTTTACGTTGACAACTTAAATTAGGGCAACACTGAAAATGACGCCGAAACCAACTTGGCTGGGCACTATGGACGATTCTCTGAATTTGTCAAACAGTTTGTGAATTTGTTATTAATTTTGAGAATGTTGAGTTTTCATTCATAATTGTGTAACAAAAATCAATGTTTATTTGTGTTTTTTAATCGTGAACTTTTGTTTAATTTAAAATGGAGTCAGAATCAGTGCTTCATGGTGATGTTTCTGATGGCGCGGAAATGTCGCCTTTGGTTGAAAATCAACCAGAAACAATTGGAGAGATTGCTGAAAATAACATCACAACTGAACATTCGGATGCGGATGCGGCACAAACACCTGAGGATGCAGGTTAATAACAATTCTTTCTTCTATAAATATAAACAAAATGTTATGCGTGGTTACATGGCCTAATTGAGCATCGCCAGTCTTATTTAACACGCGACTCGTTGTTCAATATATTACTTATAAATTTTTATAAGCAGTTTTGTGAATCTTATCATCATTGGTATATAAAAATAATCATTTTATTGATCAGTAACAAATGGGGGACCAACTAGTAGCAGTGACCTGTTGGACTTAGAACAAGGTGTTGAACCAGTTGAAAATGAAGAACATCCTGTTGAAGAAGAAGGCAATGAAGGTGAGTTATAGAAAGTATTCAAGAAAATTATAAACTTTTTTATTGGAATTAAATGGGAATTTTTAACTCATTGTTTAATTTGTTCTGGATTCCTATAGGGTACTTATAGGCAGTGATTTTTATTAAGTGTTTTAAAGTTAAAGTGCATTAAAACAGTCAACAATTAATATCTAAATTGAATTTTTCAACAAGTTTTTTTTTTTTTAATTTTATACACAGGCCAAGCAGAGGCTGAAGATGAAATGGACATAGATGAAACAACTCCTGGCGCAGTGGGTGATGAATCAGCATACATTGGAGACAACTGCTTATCAACTCCAGTAAGATTTACTTTTAGTTTTTAGTCATATATTATGTATCTGCTTCTGTATATTAAAAATCCAAGATTTATGTATTTTAATCAAAAACTGTTAATTAATATTTCTTTAATAAAAAAGATTTCTTAAAAGGATAAAATGAATGAAATATTGTCCAACAGAACTTTATGAAAAAGTCTAAATGAAGATAAATCTTAATAAGTTTAAATTTTGTTTAAAAAAGGTATATAAATGAATATAAAAAGTAAAAAAAAAATAACAATTGGCAATAAATTAAATTTTGAGTACTTTAAATTAGGCTGCGACTGAAGACAATTCCCCTCAAGAAGAAAATCAGTTGGATCCCATTTTGAAACAGGATAGTTTGGAGGGAGATCCTGAGGGTGAGGCGGGGGAACAGCAAGAGGAGTCCCCGGACCAGTCGATCAGTTCCGCCATGCCTGTTGAAGGTGATGGTGCACCAATCATTCAAGACGGTGAGTTTTTATTCCTACTTATTATTTAAACTATAATTTAAAGTTTCTTTTTGTCTTTGTGAATAAAAAAAATTGAATAGTTAATGCTTAACATTTCATAAAATTAATTTATATCATTCATTGTATTTGTATAAATGAAATGATCACTAAATAAAATCCATGTGTAGGTGTTTTTTTGTTAATTTTTATGGTTATCTGTAATAATAATGTTGTACAAATAGGATTGAACCAAAAAATACGAAAATCAATGAAAAACAACATAGATTGACTAGAGGTCCGCCCCGGCTTCGCCCATGGTACATATTTCGCAATAAAAGGTAGCCTATGTCCTTTCTCGGGTATCAAAATATCTCCATACCAAATTTCATGCAAGTTGGTTCAGTAGTTTAGGCGTGATTGAGTAACAGACAGATAGACAGAGTTACTTTCGCATTTATAATATTAGTATGGATTGTAATTCCACACAGAGGAGTCGAGCACAATGGACGAAGATATGGGTGGTGGTGAAGGTGTTGCAAGCAGCGATGATGTTAATGACATCAGCAGTGCGGCTCAAGAAGTACTCAGTACTGGTATTAGGTACAGTACATGTTTTCTAACCTAATCAATTAGTTATTTTTACATGACTACAGCAAAGCAAAAGAAGTGTTATGATTTAGATGTTCATCTGTTTCCTCATAACTTTTGAATTAGTTATCATTTATTAGACAAAAAAGGTGTCATTGGAAACCTCTTCATTGTCTGCTGGTTAAAGATTGCATGAATTTACGTTAAAATGGACTACAGCACTCTCTAGAGTACTTAAAGTAAAAAAAATATGTTTGTTCAGAATTTACGCGATTTATTCTTCCCGACGTTTCAAACACTTTACAGCGAGCATGGTCACGTGGAGACGGGGAGGGTGTCCGTTAAAAAGTCTTAAATTTCTAAATGTATAATACTCGCGTAAAATCAAACATAAGAAAATACTATGTTTGTTCAGTTCAAGTACAACAGAGGGTGGCGCAGATATCTCAAGCAGTGGGCAAGGAGAGGCGGCACTGATTTCCTCAACAGCCAATGGGCCTGCAGTACTGCATTCTTTCTCTGTGCTACCGCAGCATCCCGCCAATGAGTTAGTATTGTTTTTTACTAACTCAGTTTGTTTTGAAAAAATGTTGTGTTAAAGTCATAAAAAAATATTATCTGCAAAAAAAAAAAACTAAATAGTTGCCATAAGAATTTGTATATGAAAGATTCCATAGTGTTCAGTTGTGATTACCTTAAGCTATATTTTTCCTTTTGGCTAGCCCAAATTCACTCAATTCTATATTCTATATTAAATTCTTATGACTAAATTAATTTTTAAGAAAATTATTGAATTTCTGTTTATTTTACAGTTTTAGTGACGCGGACACGTCAGAAATGGAAGGCGCGGCCGACACTATGCCGTCGGTGAGCGAGTCAATGCCGTTGCTGACTATGACCGCTAATGGATCTGCTTTGCTGTCACCTAATCTCTTGCAAGGTATTCTAAAATTTTATATTTTTCTTGTATTTCTTTCATACTCACTATCTAAAATTTAAAAGTATGTCTGTAAAAAATTATGTCTTTATATAAAATACAGTTGCTATAAAAGCAACCCAAAAATGCAATAAATAATGAAAACTTTTTATTGACCCTTAATTAAGTTCTTAAATTATTGTATTATATACCTAGTACCTATCTGATTTTCAGTCACTAAACAATCTATTAGTAAAAAAAAATTGGTTGCCTGTAAAGTCGGTTTACTGACGATAGTTGAACGTGACAACGCCTTAAGGCCGATTGTGCTTCTTTGTCGCTCGTTCTGCGCTCTCGCTTGCACTTCAAGCTTTACATGGAACGCCTCAGAGCGAGGGAATTCCGCATGAGTCATGTTTTTTCGTGCGTGCAGCCGGCTCTATCGAATTATAAGACGTTGTCACGTCAAAACGGTATGCACACAATCCACTCGTACAGTATGATACTTTACTGCGTTCTGTGTAGAAGCGTTAAACTAACTTTGTTAGGCATGTACGCAGGCGAGGAGGGCGCCGGGGGCGGCGGCGTGTCGTCGTCGGTGTCGGAGCGCGGCGCGGAGGGCGAGGCGGGGGACGGCGCCGTGAGCAGCTCGGGCGCGAACGGCGCGCCGCCCATCCCGCCCGCCGACGCGGCGCACGCGCTCGCCACGCTCGCCAGCGCCGCGCTGCACCACCACCAGGAACAGGTTACTTTATTTATTAAGCTACTAGATTTCCGCCCGCGGCTTCGCCCGCTTTGTCTAAAACTTGATAAATTATATACATATACAAAAACCTTCCTATTGAATCACTATCTATTAAAAAAAACCGCATCAGAATCCGTTACGTGGTTTTAAAGATTTAAGCGTACAAAGGGACATAGGGACAGAGAAACCGACTTTGTTTTATACTATGTAGTGAAGCTATTGCATAGCTTCTATCGCGGGCCTTGAGCGCGGGGACCGAATCCAGAAATTTAGTAACGAAAAACCTCACGCTCCCCACTCCGACGGGCGCGGAGGTGTGGCTTGAAGGCATAGCATGCAATAGATTTACCGTGGCAGTCCCCGAGTGCCACGTCTTTTTTATTTTTTATATAACACTTTCTTATACATATTTTTATAAAATGGAAAAGTAAATCACAATCTCATACAGCTTTAATATGTGAATGAAATAAATTCCAATTTTTGCACTCATAAACATAACCATCTTCAAATATAATTTTCATCTATTCTAATTTCTAATGCAATGATTAATTACAAAACTGTCAATAAATAATATTTTCTATTTTCAGCCAGAGCAGGAGGAACAGAAACAAAACGACGAAGATACTTGGTACACTGTTGGAATTGTCAAAGGCACCACATTTACAGTAAGTTTATTGGTCTGCTGTCCAAAAATTATGTAAAACAGAATTACATTAAGCAGTTAACAATAAATGATTTATTGTGTTACAAGCTATGCAATGTCAATTTTTGTTAATTTTTTCACTTAATGGGCACATTTTTTGTTAACCGTTAACAATTAAATTTTTACAGGTACACAATTACATATCAGATCCGAACATCGACCTATCAAACCTCTCACTGGACAGTATACCAGACTTGAGCGATTTAGCGACGACACCTTTAGAGCACGGTACGGCGTACAAGTTTAGAATCGCCGCGATAAATTCCTGTGGCAAAGGGGACTTCAGCGAGGTACATTTTGTAATATTTTTTTTCTGTCAGAATAAAATTGCATCATTATTAAATTGGGAGTGATTAAAATTAAGTGTTAATGTTCATATATTTTTTTGTGATTCTTTGACATGTTGTTTTGTAACATTCAAATGTTTAATAAAATAATAATAAAAAATAATATAAAAGAATAGGAAAAATTCGCCTCATCATCGATTTTTTATTTTTTTCTATTCTTTAAGAATTTCTCAAATGAACTTCTTCATATATAATGAATCATATTGATTTCCCTAATTGGTTCATATACAATTTTTTCGTTTTACTAATAATGCAATAACCCACTTACTAAAAATTGTAAATTGGACCATTTTTACCTGCCAACCTACAGGAAGCGGCATTCAAAACGTGCCTCCCCGGCTTCCCGGGCGCTCCGTCCGCGATAAAGATCTCCAAGTCGGTGGAGGGCGCGCACCTCTCGTGGGAGCCGCCGCAGGTCGCCGCAGAGGGAATATTCGAGTACTCCGTGTATCTCGCTGTGCGGTCCAACACGCAGCAGAAGGTATGTGACGTTTTTTTGTATATTGTTAAGTGTAACGATTGGAATAATATTAATTATTTGTTCATACTTTGTTCTGATTTGTATGTTAATGTGTTGTACAATATGTAGCGGTTTTTAATTTACATTTTGTAGAATTTTATAAACGCTGTGAATATTATACAGGGTGTAATCGTTAAGTGTGCACAAGCGATTATTCCGTAACTATTGCAGATATCAAAAAACTTTAAACTGTTATCGAAAGTACTTAACCTAATGAGTAAAATGGCCATAATAATTTTTTAAAAATAAAACGAGAAATATCCAAAAATGTTACATTAAACGCTCCCATACAATTTATTTCCCATACATTTTGTATTCATAGTAGATTTTCGAAGTGACGTCCTTATTGTGCAATACAATGAGGAGGTCTATTTACAGTTTCTAAATGAACTTCCCTCCAAATTTGCGAAATAATTAAAGCAGAAAACCAAAAAAACAAAAAAAAAGCTAAAATCTTTCATATTAAATGTATAGGTTGATCCAAAAGTAATGATAATTGGGTATTTCCTGTGCACATAAAATATAAAATAAATGTTTTATGCTTGCTCATGTAATCACTAAGTTATCACAAAAAAATTATATCTACAGGCCACGTTTCCAAGTATTAACATTAATTTTAATGTGAACAGTGCGAGCCAGAATGTTTCCCGACGAAAAGAAGAAACAACGATTCGACATTTAGAGGGTGAATTTCTAAATTTTTAATGAGATCAGGATAATTTTTTGTCACGATTTGTGACCATGGGCGTTACCTGGGTTCACCATGTTTATGCTGAAACCAAGAAACAATCAATGGCCTGGATGCGAGCTTCCAAAGTGACGGTGAAGATTTTCAAAGTGAAAATTAGTGGGATAGATTAAAGCCGTAGTTTTTTGGGACGCTGAAGAAATGTGGAATATTTTAAGAAGGTAGCCACTACTACACAGGGCTCTTACTACACAGACCAAATTAAAAGATTGCGGGTAGGTTAGTAAGAAAAAGAGACATGGCAAACTTCAGTCTTGAATGTTGGTTCACCAAGACAACGCACCAGATCACAAAGCGTCAGTTGCGATGGCTGCCAATCAAAAATCGGCATTGAAAATGCTTGAACACCCACCCTGTTTGTAAGATCTAGCTCCTAGTTAATTCTATCTCTTACCTCGGCACAAGAAACACCGTCGATACAAGAAATTTTAAGACGACAGCGAAGTGATGGCCGATTTTGAGGGGTTTTTGTAGATGAAGTCAAAGTTTTTTTTTTTCTGAGTTAAGGAAAAAAAATATCGAAGTATTATCTAGTTAGAAGACTATCTAGAGAAATACATAATTATTTTAACTGTAATGACCTTGTTTAATATTGATAATCATTACTTTTGGATCAACCCATGTACATGGGATATTCATATCTCATACTAAATGTATGGGAGGGCTTAAAGTTAATTTTTTAGATATTTCTCGTATTATTTTTAAAAAATTATTATGGCCATTTTACTCATTAGGTTAAGTACTTTCGATATCAGTTTAAAGTTTTTTGATATCTGTAATAGTTACAGAATAATCGCCTGTGCACACTTAACGATTACACCCTGTATAGTGAATATGACATGGAAAAAAATAACAAAAATAAAAAAGGAATGTATAGTTCAAAATATCATTGACTGTGCTTTCATTTCCATTTTTTATTATTTTACCATCTTAAAAGTTATTTAATTTTTTTTTCAATAAATGTAAAGATATTCATCGACATATTATACACATATTTTTCTCTAACAATAATCACTTCCACTTTCACGTTATAATGTTATATTTACAAACACAAACAAAAAAATCGCCTCGGTATTCATTTCCCTACAACAAGTTATTCATCGCACAGGAGGCGTCCAAGTCGCAGCTTGCGTTCGTGCGCGTGTACTGCGGCAAGGCGAACACGTGCGTGGTGCCGCAGTCGTCGCTCGGCGCGGCCCACGTGGACTCGTCCACCAAGCCCGCGATCATATTCCGTATAGCGGCGCGCAACGAGAAGGGCTACGGGCCGGCTACGCAAGTCAGGTGGCTGCAGGGTTGGTACCAATGAGGTTTTATTAGTCAATTAGAAAAAAAGTAAAAAAAAGGCGTGTTGCACTCCGGGAGTGCCGGCAGAAGTGAAAACTTGATTATTAACGTTGAGCATGTTTGATATCCATCCGTCTTACGCTTTTTCGATCAGGTCACGTGTCCTGACGCGACTTTAAGATTTTATACCCAACGCCGCTAAAGAAGTTTTCACTTCAAAAACATTTTTGGGCGCTGAAGTGTGGCCAGGTGTATAGAAGAAATATTACATTTTATAAAATTGTGTGTTTTGACATAGACTAATACACTCAAGAAGACTTACAATCGCCATAGTAAAAAACGTAACTCGTTTCTCAGTTCCCAATTTTGTCGATAGATGTCACTCACAGTAGCATTTGGCATTTTTATAAGCTTTTTTATACGTTTAAGAACTAGATGTCGCCTTAGAGCATTAAGTCGGTTTAATGAAGCTAAGAGATGTCGCTACAAAAAAAATCAATGTGCCAAATAGTATCTTGACGTAAAATATAATACGCAAAAAACGTAAACTATAACGTAAAATATAATACGTAAAATATAATACGCAAAAAAATATTTTTATTTAAATGTTATTTTTTGCTCTGAATCGCGCAAGCGAAATGTTTTCGTTACAGAGCATATATACAACTTTCCGCCATTAATAATCGGGGCCTTTACGGCCGGCCGGTCGAGTAGACTAGTCTCTCCCTTTTTCGATTGAGGAAATCCACCTCCCTACCTCCACATCATTTTGTTTTAGTTTTAAAGATTTAATAAGCGTAAAATAATACTTTCTTCATTTTTGTATTTTGAGTAAACGTAACACTAATAACGGTTAGTTTGACCAGAGGCGACTCGTGACAAAATTGTATGGGTGTTTAATTAAGTATTGAACTAAAGTCTAAAACAAAGAAAATACAGTAGCGTAGTAAATTCATTACAAAAAAAAAGCACCACAATAAGGGTGCTATTACAGATTTTTAACAAAAAACGCTATTTTACGGTACAATTTTAACTCAAAGCATGAGAACAAAGTAATATCTTAAATCTTTATATATAAAAATGAATCGCAAAATGTGTTGGTAAGCGCATAACTCGAGAACGGCTGAACCGATTTCGATAATTCTTTTTTATTATATTCCTTGAAGTACGAGGATGGTTTTTATGTAGAGAAAACGTAAATATGTACCACGGGCGAAGCCGGGGCGGACCGCTAGTTACAAATAATTGGAATATTTCGATTTGCAACAAATAATGTTAACGATATTTTTTATCAGTTAAATAGTTTAAGAGATATATCGTAAATACCATTTCAACCGCTATTTTCAAGATGGCGGCCGTGGGACAAGGGTGGCGACCCCACAAACTTGGTTTTAGCTTCACACTGACCCCCCCTACACATCAAAAAAACAAAATTGCGTCCTCTAAAAAATGCAAGGTTAGGGCTAAAAAATGTAACATTTCAATGGATCACTAATAAAAGTAACAAAATGAATTTTTAAAGTTATCTTCTGGAATCAATTTCAATAAAAATATAAAAAAATAATACTACTTATCAAGTATGAAGATGATCTATAAAATGGATTGCGCTATGTTTACGTGATCTTTTGTTTCGCGAAGGACTGAAAATTTCTCTTAACCTCTTATTGGATTCCGTATTTAGGCATTTGATATTCGTATTGGAGTTTAGGTATACGATAAATTTAATTTAAAATTAAAGATATATTAATTGTTAAATGAATGAGCACAACTTTATTATAATTATTTATGGGAGTTCACTGCACCAGCGCTCCTTAGGATGGACCGCCTATTTTTGTCACTTCGTTCATCGCTGTTCGAGAGTGACTTCGTGACCACCATGGACTTAGATCATTAAGTAATCGATAACACTCGCAGGTAACCCCTTTTGTCGAGGTATAAGATTATTCGAATCGAAAAATCTTATGCTTTCATGAAAACTACTTGCGTAATCGATTACAAACACTCTGCGTTTTCCTAGGCTAAAACATCGAAAGGACGTCTGCGAGTGCTCCGCTAAAAATGCCGTTTTGCACTGTCAAGCCTTGCAGAAGCAATTCAAACATGTCGAATATTAAAAAAGATGGAATAACCTTTCATTTGTGTATATTTTTTTAACGTACATTTCTAATTAAATGCAATTTCTAATAATCGTCGATGTATCGTTTAGCGATATGATCAAGACAAATAATCGAGTCGTTTACTCGATCATTGATGCGGCCCCACGAGACTATCATGGAAAGAAAATATACAAATTTAATCTTTATGAACTAAGAGATAAAGTTGAATTTAAAACCCGATAATGAACCGCATTCCTTACGAGTCTATCTTTTAGCCCCTTGACCACCGAGCGGCCCGATCGGACCACGGCCCACGGGCCACGACACAATAGATTTTCTATTGTGTCTGTGATTCCGGGGGCTGAGGCATTAAAGAAATACAAATTTAATCTTTATGACCTAAGTTATAAAGTTGAATTTAGAACGCGATATTGAACCGCACTCCCCACGAGACAACTTGGAATGAAATACAAATTTAATCTTTATGAACTTAGGGATAGAGTTGAATTTAAAAACTCGTCGCTTAAAAGGTCATAAATTTTTACGACTTTCGTGACACAAATTATTTTTGTGAATGTGTGATTGTGTTTCAATAGTGTGAGTTACCTTCTCCGCACCAAAATCAGCAGAAAGTTTAGTTAGAACATTTGCCAGCGTACTCCATCCATTACTTAATGATCTAAGACCATGGACCACGTTGCTATGAACTGTTTTTGTCAAAGAATTACTCGAACAATTAGAACATAAATTTCAACGTAAGATGTATAGGTGCCCGTAGCTGTATTGATGAGTCTCGTACTTAAAAACCGATAGATGCTGGTTCAAATCATTGCCGTACATCTTTTTTTTTTTTTTCCCGTATTTTATGGTCATATAAATAATACTTTTTACAAGGGAATAATTAAGAAGAAAAAAGATATAGACATTTTTTTAACAGAAAATAAAGAATTTAAATAATATATATTACTAGCGGTCCGCCCCGGCTTCGCCCGTGGTACATATTTACGTTTTCTCTACATAAAAACCATCCTCGTACTTCAAGAAATATAATAAAAAAAGAATTATCGAAATCGGTTCAGCCGTTCTCGAGTTATGCGCTTACCAACACATTTTGCGATTCATTTTTATATATAAGACTAGCAGTCCGCCCCGGCTTCGCCCGTGGTACATATTCACGTTTTCTCTACATAAGAACCATCCTCGAACTTCAAGGAATATTATAAAAAAAGAATTAACGAAATCGGTTAATCCGTTCTCAAGTTATGCGCTTATCAACACATTTTGGGATTCATTTTTATATTATAAAGATATACACTACTCTGATCACTATGTCGAATGTTTGTAGTGGGTGTCGAAATCTTATTAAAGGTACTCTCTTCCTTAAGATGCTCCACAATCCTATATAAGTTACTCTATGATGCTCCACCACCGCGTTGCTATGAACTGTATTTATCAAAGAAATACTCGAACAATTAGAGCATAAAGGAGAATGACCACGGGTGGTATCGGTAAAATTTTAGTTGTGCCACGTATTCGTGATATTGTTAATTCCTATTTGTATTTATAATGATCATATTTATCACTATTAAGTCGTAATTATACCGAATAAATAGAAATAAAAGTAAAAGTTATTCTTTTGAAACATGTATGACCACGTATGGAATCGGTAAAATACTAGTTGTGTCACGTGTTCGTGATATTGTTAATTCCTATTTGTATTTATAATGATCATATTTATCACTATTAAGTCGTAATTATACCGAATAAATAGAAATAAAAGTAAAAGTTTCTGTTTTGACACATTATATCTATCTCTCTTGCAAGCGTCCTGCGTCATATGTCATAGTTGAATGAATGTGTTCGACGCATTGTTCGACGTTATTTATTTTGAATTATAATGTTTATTACGATTTACTTTTCACATTTGTCTTGTAAATTAAAATATTACCTATGTAATAAATGTAAAACTTAACGTTCATCGTTAGTATAAACTCGATAAAGTATTTTTTTGAAGCGTTGAATAAAACTATTGTTTTATTTTTATTGTCGTGAACTGCGGCTTATTTACATAAAAACTTTAATCGTTTCTAAAAGTACTAACATCAAGCTTTAAATTGAGCTATATTTCATCTTGACACAATAAGTTTGATTGCGATACCAAGTGCCATAGTCACTTGGGCAATCTCCTTTCAATGTAACGTGCTGGCCACGGACAATTCGCTATAGCGAAAATTCGCGCGGCGCGACTGGCGGCGCGTCTTGCGAATGAATCAAATGTATGGAAATGTACTGGGCATGCCACGCGCAGCGGCGACCAGCGAGACGACCGGCGAATTTCCCCGAGCGAATCGCGCGGCACGACTAGCGATCGAAACAAATGTATGAGTTATTACGGCGCAGGCCACGGAGTCGAGCGGCAGACGCGGCGACTACTCCCGGAGCGAACTTAATTTAAAATAGTTTGTTTTTTTTTTCGCGAAAATGGAGACGGAAGCTTTTATTGCAGAAATTCTAGCTAGACTAGCTATTTGGAAGTCTAGCCACCCGCAACATAATTTTTCATCATGCCTATATTTTTCATATTTTTGGTGGAATTCTCCGTCTGTAACACGATTTCTATTTAATTCGTGTACTCCACTATAGCCAGTTCCAGCCATTTATAAGAGTTATAAATGGCTGGAAAAAGTACTGGTCTCTTAAAGAAGTAATGAAAGACAATAACCTACACATTTCAACTAAAACTAAATTATTCAACACATGCATCCTACCTGTGCTGACGTATGGAAGTGAAACGTGGGCCCTACCAAAAAACATAACAAATAAACTCCGCATCTGTCAAAATTCCATGGAAAGAAGCATGACTGGCATCAAAAGAAAAGACAAAATAAAGCAAAGCAGCATCAGATACAAGACTAAGGTCCAGGACATAACACTGAAGATAAGAAGGCAAAAGTGGAAATGGGCGGGGCACATGATCAGGGGTAAAGAAAAATGGAGCAAATTTACTACACAGTGGTACCCAAGAGAAGGAAAGAGAAAGAGAGGGAGACCCCAAAAAAGATGGGATGACGACATTAGACAGGTAGCGGGTACAACCTGGGGTAGAGTGGCCTTAGTGAGACCCGAATGGAAGAGATTGGAGGAGGCCTTTGCCAACTGGCAAACGGACACGCAAAAATGGGTCAAACCGAGCATATATAACTACACACATATGTAAAGTCCGAACAAAGGCTAATAATAAAAACTCCACTATATCTTCCAAACATTAAATCTTAAGCAAAAAAGCTGCTACTCTCCAAACAACGTCGAGCTAACTTTGATAAAGCTATCTCGTCTCCTCGTCTACACTGGTCGCGGCGGCGAACGCAACTGCCCGTGGCGTGCTTACCGCGCCGCGCGACTTGCCGCGCCGCCCGTCGCGCCGTCGGTCGCGCCGCCGGTGTCCGTGGCCAGCCCGTAAGACGTATAAGTGCCGGTAGCTGTGTTGACTGAGTCTCGTACTTTAAAATCGATAGATGCTGGTTCAAATCATCGCTGTTCATCCACATTTTTTTTTCTTTTCCCGTATTTTAAGGGTCATATAAATAATACTGTTTACAAGAGAATACTTAAGAAGAAAAAAGAAAAGACATTTTTTTAACAGAAAATAAAGAATATATATAATATACACTACTCTGATCACTATGTTGAATGTTTGTAGTGGGAGTCGAAATCTTATTAAAGGTACTCACTTCCTTAAGATGCTCCACCACCGCGTTGCTATGAACTGTATTTATCAAAGAAATACTCGAACAATTAGAGCATAAATTTCAATGTAAGACGTATAAGTGCCTGTAGCTGTGTTGACTGAGTCTCGTACTTTAAAATCGATAGATGCTGGTTCAAATCATCGCTGTACATCCACATTTTTTTTTCTTTTCCCGTATTTTATGGTCATATAAATAATACTGTTTACAAGGGAATACTTAAGAAGAAAAAAGATATAGACATTTTTTTAACAGAAAATAAAGAATATATATAATATAATTATATTATATACACTACTCTGATCACTATGTCGAATGTTTGTAGTGGGTGTCGAAATCGTAATAGAGGTACTCACTTCCTTAGATGCTCCCTAAAAACTAAAATAATAATTCAAAAACACCGGAGTTTTTAAAACAACGCCCTCTAGATGTAATAATTGAAAATCGATAGTTTGCTGTTTCCTTAGTTCTAAAATTGGTCACTAGGTGGCGCTTTTAAAACTGCAAATTAAATAATAAGCTCAAATGAGAGCGCCATCTAGCAATAAGCTGAAATTACGGGGTACGATTTCTAGTATGACATTCATCAGTCCTCTTTAGATTCTATTAGTCCATGGTTTTGATCAGGGTTTTGTGGCCGCCATGTTAGGTGTCTGTAGGGTTGGAATAATACTATTAAGTATAAAAAAATTAATGTGAAAAAGAAAAAAAATTGGCTGTGTTAAACTCAACTGGCCTACTCCTAGTAGGCCAGTTGATATAAATGTAAGATGAAAGTGGGAAAAATGTTTTGTTTTGTGTTTCGGGCCTACAAGAGGAATACATGAAATATTACAACTTATAAAATAATATGTATTTTAATACGTGCTATGTTGGCTACATAAGTCAGATGCCTGTAGGATTGGTACAAATGAAATGTTATTATGTACTAAGTTATTAATAATTAAAAAAAAATGTTTTGGTTGTGTGGCCACGGGTCTATTGGGGTACCAATGAAATTTATTATGTACTAAATAAAAATAAAAAGTACAATAAAAAAATGTTGTGTGGTTTTATGAAACCACGGTAAAAGTGAAACTGTTCGAACGGTTCCGAACACTGCTTTGTGTAGCGCATGTCGCGTGACGGTCGGCGGTAGCCGCGATACACGCGACATGCGCTACACAGACCAAAAAGTTTCACTTTAAAATTGTGTGGTTGTGTAGTAAAGGCCTACTTTTCAAAATCAATTGACAAAAAAGAAAATAAAGATTTAGTTGTCTGGTACGGGCATAGGTCATAGGTGTATAAATGGTATGTTAGTATAAATGTTTTTGTAAATTTTGATAATTACTCCGGGTCCGCCTCGAAAGTCGGGTGGTTACAGGGTTATTTCAAATAATATGTAATTAATTATTATAAAAAATTCGCTCACATGAAAATCTTAACACAGAACAAAAAAAAAACTTAATGTTCTGAAGATCTGGGAATGTTATTAAGATTTTTCATCTATTTCCATTTACATACTTTAATCAATTTACATTTATCATATAGATCTCAAAAACTAAAAAAGATAACATGTAAACAGTTACTTTCTACGTATCTATAAAAAATAATAAGTTCATATAATTTCTATAAATTATTTTATCATAAGAATCATCTCACTATATCATCAAATGAGTCAAATTTGTTATACATATTTAGATTTACGCGACCCACATAATTGATGCATTATTTGGCCTATGTAGAAGTAATTTATAGTATGTATGATAGCTG
This sequence comes from Colias eurytheme, assembly GCF_061535395.1. NCBI lineage: Eukaryota > Metazoa > Arthropoda > Insecta > Lepidoptera > Pieridae > Colias > Colias eurytheme. Next base: position 4,831,015 of record NC_142982.1, on the reverse strand, counting down.
TATAGTGCGGTAATATATCTTCCTACATTCATTTTCATATACACATTATAACATAGGATTTCCCATAAGAGTTTGTAAAAAACTAAATTGCAATGAACTTCACAGGGACATGCAACTAACTTACACACAATACAACATAGGACTAATACATATTACAGAAATAGGTTCATATGGACGATTTATTCTTATGAATGTAGAAATAAAACAAATAATTTATTATTTTTTAAATATCATATTTTTCTTTTTGGAAATTTGGACATTGACACGCATTGTTTTTTTTAAATGCCTCATTGGTTAGTTGTGAGAGAGACTGGTAAGAAATCTTTGTAAATATTAACTTAAGTTACTATGAATGTTGTTGCTGAAAATTGTCCCTGTTGATAGTTTGTATGCGTTCATACTTCCATTAATTTTCTTCATGATTATATTATATTTTACACTTATTGCCATGAAGTTGGCAATACATGTGTTCATGTACTTGTAGGCTGGAATAATATTGACTGATCTGATTTCATTGAGAACTACTGCATTTTGCGAATTTTATTTTTTCTCGTGAATTATTCCTAAATGTGCATGTTTCATTTTCATTTGCTTGAAAATATAAAAATATCTAAACATATTCAGTTCTAAATTTACAACTCATAAGCTTTTTGAGCCGATTATTATACTTAAGCTAGATCTATAGTGTATAAACTTTCTTCTTTGTCTATCTGTGTGTGCTTTACGTGTCTTTTCTGTGAAATTCTGTGTGTCTATTCTTATATTATAAAGAAGATAAATTTTAAAATTTGCGAAAATTTTTTCAGTCTAATATATTTCATTCGATATCCGGGATGAACCCTATATAAGTAGTAAGCTAATAAAGTGACCATTTGTTTTCAGATATAAAATCGACAGGCGTAAAGCGAGCGGGCGACAGCCGGTTACCGGGCGCTTCGCCGTCAAAGCAACCAAAACAGTTACTGCACTAAATGTTAGTTATATTCTCAGGTTTTACTTAGAATACTTATGTTTTAAGTTACAATTTTTCTCCCGTGCTTCTATTGGCACGCCTATGTCGTAGTTTACATATAAATGTATTTGTTAATATAAAGCTATCATCCCAATATTATCATTTATTTTGAACGTCGTTCACTCGTGACATAGATAAATTAGTGTAATTTGACTATAATAATTGTTGAGGCGGAATAAGTGACTGATATAACTGAGTGTAAGTATTGAAATGAATAGAATAAGTGCAAATTATATCTGTTATATAAAATACTTGCAGAAAATAAACATTTTTTTATATAAATCTGTTGTTTCAAAGTGTCATTTGGGATATGTAAATAATACACACACGTTCGCATTTGGCTTTTAATACTTAATTACATTATCGAGTACACTATACATTTCCCTTGCTATAAAATGCTAACTATTTATAACTCTGGTAGGCATTCCGAAAGGAAAACAAATTAAAAAATTACAATTACAACTTTCGTTTTATAGAAAATTTCCTATGTTCGTGACATATTTTTGCAGTTTATAATAATATTAAAGCAGTATCACTAGATGTATTATTTGGACAACTTTATATATCGTTTTAATATTTTTATTGATATTGTTCACCGACAGCACGTCAGCGATGAACCACAGTTACTGAAACAAATAAAATTGCATTTAATATATATTTACTTAACCAAATTTAAATATTACTATAATAATTTTATACGTTACTTACCAAAGACGTTGTTCCGAAGAGTTTGTACCATCCAATGACAATGTTGGATAAATTGAGATCATCTAACATAATTTGGGCCACACCCATGAACACCTTTTTGCCTTCTATGCGGCCGTAATCGCCCCATACAGTGACCTATAACACAATTTACATTTACTGTTATTGTTTGTATGATTAACACTGAAGACCTATGGGATTTTTTAAGTTGAACTTGAGTCAAACCTACGATTGTGATTTTTGTGTTTATTAAAGATCTTGTGTCATTAGGGATTTCTTTTTACTTTACTGCAAACGCAAAATTTTTCGAAAAAATTACATTAATAAGATGCAGAAGAAACATTACTACATGCACATTTTAATGTTAAAAATTGGTTGTCTGTAAAGTCGGTTTACTGACGATCGTTGAACGTGACAACGTCCGATTGTGCTTCTTTGTCGCTCGTTCCGCGCTCTCGCTTGCACTTCAAGCCTTTCATGGAACGCCTCAGAGCGAGGTAACGCCGCATGAGTCATGTTTTTTCGTGCGTGCAGCCGGCTCTATCGAATTATAAGACGTTATCACGTCAAAAGAAAAGGTGCAAAAGGCACTCACTTGCAAAATGCACCCCTTGAAGTTCTCACGGAACGTGAGCGTCTGTGGGTACAGTGGGTCGAGTGTCCGTCGCGCGGTGTTAGTCTTGGATTTGGAGATACAGCACTTGTCGAACCAAAACACAAACATTGCTAAATCCCGCGCAAAAGGCACTCACTTGCAAAATGCAACCCTTGAAGTTCTCGCGGAACGTGAGCGGCTGCTGGTACAGTGGGTCGAGGGTTCTCCGCGCAGTGTTGGTCTTAGCCTTGGCGATACAGCGCTTGCCGCTCACCAGGTACACCTTGACGTAGGGCGCGGGTAACGTGCGGCTGCCTTGCCGCGCTTGTAGCCCGCGAGCGCGGATCACTTCGACCTAAGATTGAAGAATTGGATTACGTGAAAATATGTGGCGAGGTGGAAAGTAAAGGAATAAAATCCGAAGCTTTTCGCTTTCGAAGATGATTTTGAATAAAAATCACCAAAAGTTGAGATAAACAGTGAAGAAACAGTCAAATTAACCGTCTCGTGAATAAGCAGAATATAAGAAAAATGTTGTAATGTTTGCTTTGAAAAAATATGTTTCCAACTATAAATACATTTTATAAAAGAAGATGTACGAATTATTTGTTAAAATCATGTTTAAATATTGTTTAAAAATAATATTTTTTGAGAATGTAAGAAATGTCTGGATTGAAAAAAGAACAAATATTTCTTATTCACAAAATTACCTCGAGGAAGCCCTTTTGATAGCACATAGACAGTTGCACGTCGCCCAACGTCGGCGCGCCCAGTAACTGTCGTCCGACAAGTTGGCCCGGCCCCAGACCGTCTATGAAGTCTGACAGACCACCTCCATCCGATGAACTGGATCCCCGCATTCCGGGAGACCATCTGCGATTATTTACAAATTAATGAATAGATTCAAAACTATTGATAATATAACTATTGAGAAATATTCATTCAGAGGACACACAGATTCACAGAGAAAATAGGAAAGCTAGAATATTAAGGGGTAAATTGACACTTACAGCTTTTTATTATGTATTCATTTATTTCTGATAGTGTTCTTATTGAAGGTCGAGTTAAAAGCAAGAAGTTTTTACTGTTGGTCTATTCTATTAACTACGGGAAATGTACGTAGGGTACAAAGTAATTATTATACGAATAAACAACATTGATACAATAGTGATGAAGAGGGCGGTAGTTCAAAGTAATAAGAAATAGTTCCTGTTTTTATATGAGACACAAGGAGAGGGGCGCAAATATTTAAGTTCAAACATGGAATATTTTCTATATTTAATATAATATTAATTAAATATTTGTTGTTATATTAATTATAATATTTGGCCCTGGGATTGAAAAGATAAGTGAAAAAATGAAAGATTGGTTGAGGATAAAGTAAGACAAAAAGTTATTATTAGTTCCATCGGAATTCTTTTTAAATAGGTGATAAGCAAATTGCATGATTTGACTTACCTAAATCCCCTTATGTTTCATATTGCTACAGATAATACAGAAATCTAAAGTGAGGTAACGGTTGGAGCATGCATATCTTAACATATATTGTTTTCATGTATAGAGTGTATGAGATTAATGATGTTATTTGAAGTGCGAAGTCTGTAAAAAGCCGTTCATTTAAAATTGACCAATCACAATCGTGCATACGGAACATTAAGCAATTATACAACTCTCACTCAGAACACATAAAATTGTCGAAAGCGAACCGTCACTGTACCTTTTAACGCGCAAAGTAACTTCCAAGGTGTACTGCCTATGCGTATAGCGAGAGGCTCGTGCGATAAAAATACAAATGTAGAAGTAAAAACACCGATACATGGCAACATGCGTAAAAGACGAAGGCATAAAGAGGGTAAAGTAGAAGACGTCGAGCAACATCGATGAGCACAAAGTAAGAGATCGTCTGCACGGAACGGAGCGGACGAGGCGACTTACGAGGATCCCTCCGAGCTACATATGGAGACGAGGCTGGAGGACACCTCGTGCGAGCGCTTGAAGCTGGTCACCACGTTGCTGGAGCGCTTGCGCCGCGCGCCGGCCCCGCCTTCTACGCGGTAAGCGCGCAACCGAGCGGCGGGATGCCAACACAAAACATTCAGTACCCGCACACATATTGCGTTCCATTTACACAATGCATTTATATTTGGGAACTTGGGATAGTTTTCAATTAAATCACCTTACTATTCATGATGTTAAAATAATTGTATTAATTTAATTAAAAATGTTGCTCTATTTGCTGGATTAGAAATCAACGCCTGCTACGATGTGCAAATAATAATGGCGGTTCTGCCTAAATACGAGGCAGCTTCTCATTGCAACATTATCGTTAAAATTATATCGATTGTTTAACTAGGTATCTACTTTTTTAAATTACTTTTTTACCACTAAAAGCACTACGTAGCTGATTTTACAAAGCGACATGGCGCACACAAAATGTTTCGATGGATGCATGTGGCATGCTGTATTTTGAGAAAGTTTCCCCTTATAATGTAAGTTATCAGGCGTCGATCTTAATTCAATCGACCGCCGATTCAATCGATAAATCTACCGCCACGTAAAACTTCACTATTGTGTCAATGTTGGCATTATTACAAATGCCAACCTGTCATCGTCGTTTTCACTGGAGGCTGAGGAGGCCCGGGACACTCCAGTGCCTCCCCTCAACTCACCGGGGACAACTTCTTCACTGCGTTGAACAGTAAACGAATTTTTTCCGCGTTTACCAAAACCTAACCTTCTTTTCCGTCCTGTCGATATTTTGTAAGTACATGATTAATTTACTTATGTATTATGAAGAACTTGACAGTTTAATTGTTATATTAACGGAACAGGTAAACAAGAAAAGAGAAAGAAGAAAACAAATCGACAAAAAGAAAGCATGTCACCTGTGGCGGATAGTTGAGATGTGGAATTGCTTTTCTTGCCCATACCCGGACCAAAATAGTCTCTTGGTTCTGCTTTCAACAAAGTATCGTCGCTAGCAGGCTCGTTTTCAGAAGTAGCACCAAGGGCCGTATCACTAAGACTGCCATCTAGAAAATAAATTTGAAACGTTTTATACATCCTAATTTAGTGCGATAATTCTACAAATAAGAATTTATCATATTTTACCTGCTTTTTCGTCAGGCGCATCAGTATTGCTTAGACTTCTCGTAAATTGTCCGCGTCTTGACTCTCGCCTTTCCAAAGTAGGAGGCTGGTTGTTATGTCGACCATTTTCTCTACCTCCATAATCATTGCTGCTTTGAGATCCCATTTCAACAAGTTTCTTCCGTTTATTATTTGCATTCGTCGTACATTGGGTGTCATCCACATTATCTTGACGTTGTTTTGTAGTCGGTTGGTTGTTATTAGTTTTTTCCGTTGCGTTGGTGACATTTGGAGGCGAGTGCGAATCAACAGGAGCGAGCGCGCGGTGAGGTGAGCCGTGATGTGGGGAATAAATTGTAGAGAACGAATTAGCTCTAGTACGATTATACTTTTCTACTTCGTGTTTTACATATGATGAATTGCGAGCATGCTTTGATTCTGATCTTACAGGTTCTTTGTATGGTTCATAATCTGGACTTGGAAAGGGAGAAAGGGAGTCAGGCGAGTAAAACTCCTGTACGGTGGGAATTTCGTTTATACATACTATGTTTGCCCGCTTTTTAAAGTTTGATTTCTTAGCCGGTACCATATCATCCCTGACATTTGGACTAATGTCAAAAATGTTACATTTGGAAATATTCTCGTATAAGTCTATAATATCATCAGGTGTTACTGGTTTAGCCGTCGTAGGCGACAATTTACTATAAAGTAATTGATCATATATATCCCTATAACCGATGTCCTCGTTTCCTAAGGTAAAATTAAGATGATCATACATTTCTGAATTTGGACTTATATCGACACTATTGAAGTATTCTCTGTATAATGCCTTGTGTTTATTATACCTTGTTCCATTTATTCTGCCAAGATCAAGAGATAAACACTTTTTTGGTAAGCTATCTGTCTTTGCTATGTATGAATTTTCGCTTAAATCGTGCTCTAAAATGTTAGCTTTTGGTTTGTCTACATTGACGTGTATCATTGTGGCTAAACTAGAATCACTACCGTATCCATGAAAATGGTCCGAATACATATCCTCAGTTAACTCGTCAGCAATAGTAGGTAATACATCTTGTGTGAAATACGGATCTTCATCAAATGATTGAAAATTAAAAGAACCTCGTAAATGTTTAAGCATTCGTAAATTTCTCTTTTTATGACTTCCATATCCATTTTTTACCTTATGCTCAACGTGATAATCCTTTAATAATTTACGATCAATTATAGAGCTTGAATAGTCCCGTAATCTGCTGTAAGGTTTATCAAAATAGGAACTCAGAGAAGATTTAACTACCTTTCCAATATCAGGGAGAATTGTAAAATTGGGATATTTTATATGATTCTTGTTAAAAAGATTACCGACGTAACATTTACTGTATTCATTATATTTTTCATCGTATTTAGGGTCTTTTAATATGCTTTCATAGGCTTTAAAGCTATCTTTTAAACTAGCACCTATTGAATGGCTACGTTGTAGTGCTGGGTATAGGCGATGATTAAATTGTCTTCTTGTTATAGATGAATAAGGATTATTGAGTCTATCAAAATCGGGTACGTACTTTCTACTAGTCAAGGTACTCCAAGGGCTGTAAATGGATCGGAAGGGGATAGTAGGTGATATGAAGGTATCTGTAATGAAGCTATCACAAGAAGAGGATTTAATAATAGGACGAAAGATCCGTTTGCGGCTGTAAAATTATACACGAAATGAATGTTAACATGCAGAAATAAGGGTATTATAATAAGTCAATTATGATGAATCGCAAATTTCAAACAAAAAATAAAACACTTAGTTGAGATCTCATTTGAGACAAAATTGTAATGTGCATGCAGTAATTACTACTCTATATAAATAGATATGGTTTGTAAGTAATAAATATACAAAATTTACAAGAAATCATTGCCATTTTTAAGTGGTCCTATACATTATGATTATAAAATTATCCATTCGTATTTACATATATCAAATTGAAATATTGTGTGATTTGAAAAAAAAATAGCATCGTCAAAGTTGATAATGCGAGTGTTATTCTATTGTTCCACACTGCATTTAGATGCTAATACATGTCTACAAGAAGCCATAACGTTTCACGCGTTCGGAACGAATAGTGAGCTAACTAAAGACGCTAAGTTAAAGACGTTACCTTAACATGCGCGTGGGGCGCGGTCGCTCGGACTGCGTGCTGAACGCGCTGGACGTGACGGACGCGACGGACTCGATGTCGGAGTCGCCGGCGGCCGCGTCGGGCGACAGCCGGCGGCGAGGCGCCCAGCCGCCGCCGCGCGACGCCAGCTCCGAGTCCGAGAGCCCTGCGTAGTGCCTTTCCCAACCTAAGCGATTGTGTACATTATACGCCCTATCGCTTATGCTGCCTCGATACTTTAATTGTTTTTGGCTACTTAGTTCTTCATGGGCTATTTACATATTATGGATTGAAATCTTAGTAAGGATTATTAAGACATGTATGGACAACAATTATTACTAAGAAGAAGCTCTATTATTAGAGATAATATATCCTGGAAGAATTGTTACTTATAATATATTATGTTCTAATCAACTATACACTAACACTACAAAAGCGAAGCTTTTGTTATGGTGTCACGTTTAGTATGTACCTACTTTGTTACTTTCATTACTTCATTAGTTACACAGATACTGAAATGTTATACACATTTAATATGATGTGGTAAACGATGAAGGATTATGAAGATTGAATCCAAAACAATTGTTCTTATCTATTTTTTTATATCCTAGAATCTAAAGTGTCACATGAATTCATTTTTTAATTTAAGTAAATGAGTCATTTTATATTTCGCGATTCTTCCGTAACGACACTTAGCAATTCCTACTGAAACATCTGTGTATGGTGTAAGTATGATGTATGAGTGTTGGTGTATTGACCTTGTGGCGTGCTGCGGTAGGTGAGTGTGGCGCCAATATGATGCGGGGCGATCCACTTACGTTCTTCGAGATCCGCCGACACCTGTGCTCGCATCGCCCTTTGTGTATTCTGTTTTAAACCATTCAGTCATGTATTATCTCATCGAGTCATATAAAGACTAAAGATCGATTTGTAGATATAAGTACCTGATGAGGAATCTGTGGGAGCTGCCGTTTCTTTGGGCTGGTCGTAGGTGTCGCGGTTGCAGAGCGAGATTGAAACCGAGGTGCATAAGCATGAGTCGGAAACCGTGCGCCATCACCCCGATCTTCACATACTACGTTTAAATTTAAATTATTCACTTATGTTACTTGTAATCTAAATATTTGTGATTTAATTCAAATTAAAGCTATTTTATATGCTACGACTGCTCATTATCATTGGCGGAAACTAATTTTTAACAGAGTTTCACAAGGTCTATGGCGACAATATGAAATTAATATGAGTAGAGCATAGTTTTGAGAGTATTATTTAAAAGTTATGTAAAATAAAAAATTGAAACAAACTTACGAAGGTTACCGTTGAAATAGAAATCGGATAGCTGATTGAAATGACATGCAGTTTCAAAATATTTAAATTTATGGTATCGCTAAAATAAAAATATTAAAAATCATAAGATTATGGCTACGAGATAATATAAAAATGAGTCAATAGCGTGCTTACATTAGGTTAGGAAAAGGACGGAACAAATGTGAAATAAAAAATGTGAAGGAAGATTAAATAGTAGGTGAGAGTAAAGTGGTGATGAACGCGACAAGTTTAATTCTTGAGTGTTCCGTGCGGGGTCAGTGCCCGCTCTTATACAGTCCAGCTAAATCGCTGGAGAAATTCACAATTTCTGTAGAAGCGACGCTTTGAGCGTATGTTTCTATCGTAACAATATTGTTAAGTCGTGTTGATTTCTGAAATTAATCATACAAAGTATCGCTTATACGAAATCTACATCTTATTAAGTCACATTTTCATTAGCACTGTTTTTCTACATTTATATGCGTTTAAACCTTGAATTATTTAGTCAAGTTTCGTACTCGAGGCTTAGAGTTAGGTGGTATTGGAAAAGTTCATGGAAGACCTGTATAGCGGTAAGCGTCCCTGTCGTTGGGCGGCGAGAGCGAGCGGCGCGGCGACACGCTCCGCCCGCCGGCCGCGGATTGCGACCGCGCTACGTATCCAGGACCCTGCATAATATAACACTGTACAATTTTCTCTGATGTAGAAAGGCCTGTTTTTTCGTTTCGTACAATTTTAATTGCTATTATAAATGACATAGTATGAAATTCCACATATCTCAATGTGCATAGAGAGAAGTAGATTGTAAAATAATAAAATAACAGATAACGTCGTGGTATGACTTCTGTCACAATTTTTTTTTCCGATTTTCTTATTTTGTAGTACTAAATGTTAATAAGATCGAGTAACTTACCCTTTCTCTGGCCATACCAGCAGTGCGCACTCGTCCGGCCGGGGACATATCCCGTCTGCTGTAACGAGTGCCATCGATCTGTGGTTGAATAAATACATAAGAATCTTTCTTGGAATATAAAATGACTATAATAGCTTTTTTACAAATGCAATAACTTGAAGATAAGATATTGCCATGCCGGTACCATTTAAAGGTGGATATCCTAAAATAAGACTAATTTTAAGTTGTAATCTTATCAATTAAGGTCTAGTCTAAAGTTGCAAATTATATAAGCATTAGAGAGTTCTTACCTCATTTGGTGGAGGTGGACTAGAGCTTGAAGCCAGACTAGACAAGGAGTGATGCCTCCGCAGGTCGCATTCACTGGGAGTGTCCGAGTCAGAAAGTCGCGAAGTAGATGTGGATGGTGGCGATAGGTGCTCTCCATCCGCCTCGTCTTCACGGTACCTCTGTTTTTTATACAATTAACTTACATACAAAGAACAGAAATAATAAAGTATTTAAAAGATAAAACAAAGCAATAACTATACTATATTTGTCCGGCTTTCCTGCAAAATTCATGCTTTTGATCAAAACATCATTTTTAAACTCTGATTTAATCTGAAAATTGTATTTCTAATCAAGGGCTTTAATTGCATTTCTATTGTTTAAATAATAAATACTTACACCAAACCCAGCGAATTCATCATGCGGTTTCAATTTGTACCAATTTGGTTCATGATTCATCACCATACTGTCAAGGTCTAAAAGAACTTCTCCAAGGAAGTCATTTGGTCCATAACGATTTAAATCCCAAACTGTAACCTATAAAATAAAGACACAATAAATAAATAAAAAAAAACCGGCTCAGTTATACATTTTAAAATTACAGTTCTAAAATATTTTTACCTCCAAACGTCTCTTCTTAATATCCGAAATACGTATGCCACAATAAACGAACGTTTGATTCCATCTCGGTTCCAAAGTATTAGCAAGGGTCTTGGTTCTACGTTTGCTCTTTTCGCTCTTGTCTGGTAGGAGGAAAATTTTTGCATAAGGGCACCGTGGAGAACCGTCAGTTCGAGGGCTTAGCCCACTAGCTGATACCACTGTGACCAGAAGTTGGAGTGCCGATATGTCGAAATACACTTTGAGCTAGCAAATAAAAAAAATTGGTAGATGAAAAAAACATGTAAGAGCATATTTTTAATAATTGAGTAAAAATTTGATTCTATTCTCTGTTAGAATTTATTGCATACAGTATTGTCATTCTATAACTTATACATTTATTGTCAAAAATCAAATGATATTCACCTGTATTCGACCAGCAACATTAGCACTATGATTGTTTTGTCTCGCGTTCCGTCGACGGCCGTGTGCATCGGGTGATCCGGGCGACGTCACCAGTACGCTTGGCTTTTCGCCGCCACCCAGAACCTCCGTGTATACTTCTAAAGTAGAATTAAAATTGTACATAATTAATTCGTATCGTATGTGTGGCAGTGATATTAGGGGTATCTAATGTTGATATTGTGTATTTCGTCTCTGGTTCTATATATGGATAGTGTCATGAACATTAGATATTTATTCCTTCTGAATGTTGTTACCAACTTTTTTAAAAATCAATAAGTATGAATTGATTGATTTAATTAATCACAAATGTTTAATCAGTGTAACACAGATAGCAAGTAACGATTGACACAACTTTTAATGATAGTGAACATTGCAAAAAAATGCATTGCATGCAAGTGATGTAATATAAATTGTTGCGATTCCTTGTGAAAATATTGAAAGTTATATTTTCACGAAGAATCTGTTATTCTTACAAAATGAATACGTGTACCTAATATAAGTCCGAACGGCGGTTACCTTTATGGGTTCTCCAAGGTTGCGCAAGGAGTCTAGCGGAAGCCAAAGGGCGAGACACGACGAGCTCAACATGTGTGTCGTGTTTGCTGTTAGCCACCACTGCTGCCACATCGTCAGCACTTCGGCCTTGTAAAGGAACCCCGTTCCATTGCAACACTTCATCGCCTATTGAAGTACATGTGTGAATTGTTTATGGGTCACCAGAAATTTATTCTTAATAGAATAGCCATCAAGATATTATTATATCGAATATATTTTAAATTTTAGTAGTAAGGGACCGCTTACCTACCAGTAGTCTGGTAAAAAAAAGTTTTCTATAACTGATTGAATTGGGAATTTATTCTACTATACTATATGTACTAAAATAAGTTATTGAGACTACTCAAAGAAATATATGTTGAATAACTATTCCTTATCAACTAATAATTTCTTTGAACAGCACTGAACTCAATGCGAGCCCAGCCGCTGAAGCTAGACCTTATTTACTTACTTACTAGAGTGGCGCAGGGACCCAAAGTGAGTCTTGGCCTTAGACCTAGATTAGAATAATTTTTTTGATTTGACTAAAAGGATTATAATATTAAATGGAAATACTTATTAACCTATTCTTAGCTGTCCTTCTAAATCTGCAATAGATCCTTTTTTGACCTTCTCCACTATAGCTCCTCTTGTGCCATCTGGTAGCATTTTACCACCAACGACTTTCAAGCCGAGAATAGCCGCAGACGAGTGCGAGCTTCCTTCCACTATGCTCTTCCGTAGCACCATGTGACCGACCATGCGAGTGCCATCCGTAGACACTTGCCAGTTTAACGGAAACTATTGCAGAAAACAAAGAAGATATAACAAATGGACGACGATGTAAAAGTATCGAAGGTTAAGTCTACAGAAAACAGCAATACTAGCATATATGCAACGCACAATTAAGTTAACAGTCATGCCGAGTAATGCAAACATGCCACAGCCAAACAGAGGTACGTTCATATTTACAATGCTATTGAACAATTTTCATGAACTCATGTATGTAAGAAATTATAATATGGATAACGTATTGTTTCCAGTAATTTTGTTTAGAAAAGTGGATGAGATTTAGGAAGCTTTTCCTATTAACGTAATTGTGATAAGTATTTACTTTGTTTAGACTTTATGTGAAAGCAAGCTAGAATGTAGCCATTTAGTGTACCTTAGGGCACTCGCCCCTGTTAGAATCTTCGCTGGACGTAAAAGTGCTAGACGTGTCGATGCCTGAATCTTTTGTAGCAGAGTCTTGACTCGTTTGTCTTTCAGATTCCCACCGCAAAGAGGCCCAATCGTGTGGGACGACTGAAGAGTCCCGGCCTCCTCGGGGAAACGTCGCTGCCCCTTCGTGTCCATCGAATCTAACAGTTTTTTTTCTTCTTTCAGTAAATCTTCTATTATCGACAGAATCTTCCCACAGATAGGCGCTTTTATATACAGCCCGGTCAGATGTATGCGCTTCGTCTCTCACGTAAGGACGCAAGTACGAACTCTCCCCTTCGTCACGCGTGCGCCACCGACAATCTGTGACCGAGTCAAAACTACGTCCACCGGTAGGCACTGTGGCAGTGTCGAGTACTCCGCTCCCCTCGGGTATGTATGAGGCCGGCGAATGATTAGCTAAATTGTAATAGTTGTTTGCAGCCACGTTGGAGCGAAGATGAGGGTTTCGAAGTGAAGCACACGCCTCTAGATCTCCTATGAACGATATCATATGGATAGCATCGCGATTACACGCCAATTTGGCTTGCGCCTTGTCTTGCGAGCCCGTACGCGCCCGGATCCAATATCGCTTAGTGTTAGCCGATTACTTTTATGTTTTGCCATATTTATATTCTAATTGCAGAATAAGACAAAATGTAATTTTGTATTCAAACGAGGCAATGGCGTTCCTTTGAGCGTCAAATAATATAATGCAATCGAAGCAGTGTTGATGCATAAGCGAAAGGAAAGTGTGACAAATCATCCCAGTCATACAAAAACATACGAACATAACGAATATACACTTCCACCAAAACTAACATTTTACATGTCACCATATGTTACACTCTTCTTTTCGCTCCCAACATGCTTTTGCTCAAACCAGATCTTTGAATTTATTTCATTTTTTTTTAATTACTAGATACTATATTACGAAACAACAAGTAAATCGATGATAGCCATTTAAATTACATTTCTTATTTAATTTGACAACAAAGAATCTGATTTAAGCAACTTTAAGATGAATGCGCATTAGACTTTGGTTACTTTAAATATATCAGGAAACTGAGATATGCTTTAAAATAATTTCTAGAGAAGTATACAAATCAACAGACGTAGTAATGCCAAGGTTTAATGCGCCCTCACCCACATTAACGATTTAAACAGACATTTGAAAATGGAAGAAGTATGGGCAATTAGAGAATCAACAGCGACCACAGATGGTAGACCAAAGACGTACATATCAGACGACGAAAACGATTAAGGAAAATATTTGTGTATCAAACATCTAACGTTCAGCAGTAATTACAACAAAATTATTGTTCCGATAGAAATCTTCTCACCGATAAAAATTTATTCATTTTCTCGTCTAATATTGCTTGGCGCTGTTTTCTTGCGCCACCAGGGCAGCTCCTATCTTTATTACCTGCAATGTAAACAGTAGATGGGGTGATGATTAGGTGGCTCGGGCATTGACGTAACCAGCGAATGTTCTTGGGTGGGCGAGACGAGCCAGTGGTGAAGGGGCGGGATGGGGTCCGTTCTTGTGACTAAGACTAGCTTCCGAATAGGCCAAAGTTACTTTTATTACATCAGTTTTCTACCTAATATTATACATAATTGAAATCTTAGTTTATGTATTTATTACAAATGTCCCTTCCCGTCCCTTCTACGCTTCTAGGCTAGACCGGGCGCGTACGCGCTGTGCGCTAGACTTTGACAAAAAGACTGTTAGCCATTCAATAAATTACTATTAACTTGAATCGAAGCGCGTATCTCCAACTATTTGTCAAGTTAGTTATTCTAATCATTTTTCTTACATTTTAAACTGATCTAAACAGCTGTCTATATCTGTAAATAACAACTAATATAATAAAGTATAATGATGCAACTAATTTGTAAAAAACCTACGATTTTATAAGTAAATGATTTAATATAAATAACACTATTTTACCGCTAAGTTCAATGTCTAGATTGATTTATGTAAATAAAATGTGGCCTTTTTATTTAAATTAAATAATATTTTACCTGAAAGTGCCTGAAAGGACTGACTGAAATTGGAAACCTCGCACGGAACACCTTTACAATTGCATAATGTTAGGAACGATTATGAGTGATTTTAGTTGGTATTTATTGTTTTTGTGCATGGTTTACTAATTGATTTGTAGTGTAAAATGTATTGAAATGTTGTGTAGGATGAACAAAACCCTTGGCAAGGATTCGTGACAATCCGGAGAGGTTTGGACGGTGAATGGAAAGCGGGTTGGTTCACTCACCGCGATCGCGATACTCGTCGTTTTCGTCGGAAACACATTCTGGCACTTCATCGTCGGAGGACGAGGAGCGAGGCGGCAGCGGCGGGTGCACGCCTGCTCCGTGGGGCAGTGGCAACAACTGCGATTGTGGCAGCGGTGCGCCTAGATCGTCTATTCCGTAAGGCTTTTGTCTCGGATGGACGAGGTGTGGATGTGTTCTCGACAGTCCCTCCAATTCCCCATAGCATTTCGCCTCTTGTTGGCTGTACTGACGTCGGAGGGCGCTTCCAGATCTCTGTAACGGTTGGTTCTCTTTTTCTGCCGCACTGTGCGCTCTTTCAAGTTTAGGTCTTTTATCTAATGTTGCATCTACCTGTGGTGGTAAATTTCTCATATCCGACTCCATTCTCCAAAGCATGGAATCTTGACCGGCACTTTTGTGAATCCATTGCCCGGTTTTCGATAAGAGCTCTTGCTTTTTACGACAGAGAATACAGACCCAAATTACCTGTAAGGTGATGTTGTAATACAAGAGGTAGAGTTTATGACTTTGTATAAAATATTAATTATTAAAATGTTATTTACAAGTGCATATAAATGACACAGATCTAACTAGGCTTTAACGAAATAAATTAATATGATGTATATCATGCCTTGCTAACAAAGATTTCTCTACTATCAGTTTACCTACTATTTCCAAAAAAAGGAATGGTATTTTGTTATTTGCTGTCCGTCCCAGGTTGAAGATCCAATTCCAAGTGTATAAGTATACTATTATTCCTATTAACTAATTTTAATAATTTATGTGACAGAAGCGGATTATTCACTTCTGAAATAATAGTTAACATTGAACTGTGCATGCACTGAACCAGACCTTGTTAGATCGCAAAGTAACTTTTCCCCCGCAGCGAGCGCAGCATCGAACGCGACAGTAGTGGCAGGAGTGACCGACACCGTCCGCAAACTTCGTTTTTAAGCAAATGTGGCATGTAGCAGCCAACTCAACGCCAGCTGCACGTTGCATCTCATTCCTTGTACGAATCGTTTGCTCCAAAACGGCTACTTCGTCTTGTTTCCGTCTGAATAGGGAAAAAAATTACATAATAAATGATTATCATGACTATCTACCCAATTCCCTCGGGTTTGATTGATAGAAAAAAAAATTGTCTTCATTGGCGTAAGTGGGAAACGTTTATTCCATATTTAATGGTAAACAATTATAGCAAGTGCACTATTCACCTTGTTTTTCGCGTATTTGGACCAGACGTAATCATAGGGAAGACAAATGTATGGATAGTGGTTCGCTTCAACACTCGTATACGAATGTTTCGCCGAATCTGTCTAATTACTAGACTCTAGTATCTAATAGGTACTAGTGTAGTATTATAATATCTGTGTTCGAATATATGCTGTTTTCAACGCGAATACCCAAACGAATACCGAATACGAAAGTGTCAATGCACCATAACACATTGGATAAATCATTTGTCCAATCCTATTCACTGACCTCCTAGTTGTTTCATGGTCTTAAGGCGTCAGCAGGCGTCTGACCAATTTTTTTTTGTAATCTTTCATATATATTATCTTGATAAATTTTTACTTTATCGAGAATCACGATGAAATCAATTACGTACCCACACCATTTTTGGTGTATCAGACACATTAATCTTTTTTTTATATTATTGATTATAATTTTGTCATATCTTAAAGGCGGCTTGATTTTTAATTTCGCTTCACTTTCAATTAATACAAGTTTTGTTTGATAAACCTATTTTTACTTTTGATCTTCTTTACTTGTAATTTTCTGAAATGCATAAGTATAATAAACTACGTTCTTATCAAATAAAAATCAATTTAATCCAACTCAACACATTTTAAAATACTTTAAAATATTAATAACTACTTATTTATAATTTAGTAACAAAGTACCAAACTACCTTTTACTATATTGATTGGCATTGACAAAAAAATTATAACCATTTTAGAAAGATGAATTTATATATTACTAGCGGTCCGTCCCGGCTTCGCCCGTGGTACATATTTACGTTTTCTCAGGTCAGGTGGGGTAAGAGGGTCACTGGGGGAAGAGGGCCTAGAGACCATAACTAGTAAACCGAAGCGTTTATGACTATGTACTTTCCGTCGATAAAAAAGTGAAGGCGAATTAGTTTGAGCGGTTTTGAGTAGATGTCGCTACGTAGCACAGACATCACAAAAAATGTAAACAAATTTGACAGTTGCGAATTCGGCTAACACCAAGTTGGCTCGTTTTTTTGCGAACCCATATTTTAGTGATAAAAGTGTGCTAGAAATATTTTAAATATACTGATACACGGAGAAAACTGTAAGTATTTCTTTTATTAATCATTTTAGTTAAGAAACAACTAAATATTGTGAGTTTCTTTCGCTTGAAAATCCTAGACTTCAAAAACAATAGCTGGGGTAAGAGGCTCACTATTGACGGTGAAAGAGGAACATATGTTTCTCTTCCCCCGTGTGAGGGGTGACCAACATTTTGATTAATTTATAATTATATGTGGATAAAATGAAAAGAAGTGACTGACTGTTCTGAACCTATTACAATTTTAAATTATAACTAAAAATTTCTCGCTCATGTGTTTTTTTTATATTTTTTTTTATTTAATAGGCGGGCAAACAAGCATACGGATCACCTGATGTTAAGCGATTTCCGCCGCCCATGGACATTCGCAACTCCAGAGGAGTCACAAGTGCGTTGCCGGCCTAAAGGATTATGCCTCCTGAGTCCTGTGCCAGTAATTACTTCAGGGCCTCATCTCACCACCAAACCGGAACACAGTGATGCAAGCACCACTATTCGCCAAGTTTCGCTAAGTTCGCCTGTCTCAAAATCCCAGAAATTCCAAAGAATTTCTTTAGGATCAAGAAGATCATTTATATTTTTAACTGACTTCTTAAAAAGGAGAAGGTTCTTAATAGATGAATTAAAATACTGATTCGCAATATTGATCTCATCACATAGTGCCATTGTTATTTTTAAAGAGTAACTAACTAGGAAAACTAGTTAGGGACAGACTGTTTACCATTACTATGTATGATTAAATAAAAATAGAATTATAACTAGTCGACTTCTTTTTAGTTTGCCACCCCTGATCGAACCTGTATGTCCCTCTTACCCCGAATTGATGTATTCTTGTTTTTTATTCCAAATTATACCTTATTTCATCGACATTAAGATCTAATATTGACCAAAGACATTCTATCTACAAATTAACGAACATTTAGCAACGAATATTTTAATTCAAACTCCAATCTTAGGAAATACAATGACTGTCCCTCTTACCCCTTGTAAGGGGGAAGAGGAACGATTACTCAATCTTGACATTAATGTCAATATCTTCGTAAGAACTGTTATTAGAGTAATGACATTTAGCCTACGGGAAGCTAATACATAAAGGTAAGTTCTGTGTGTTTCAAACATCTTAAAAAGCTATAAATGTTGTTCCTAGCAGTCAAAATATTTTACTGAAAATGAAATATGTTCCTCTTACCCCACCTGACCTTACATAAAAACCATCCTCGTACTTCAAGGAATATAATAAAAAAAGAATTATCGAAATCGGTTTAGCCGTTCTCGAGTTATGCGCTTACCAACACATTTTGCGATTCATTTTTATATATAAGATAATCGTTGTAGTTTGGTAATTATATTAATTATTGGAATTTATAGTCGTCACTTGAATTACTGTAACAAAGACTGACTTTTAACTAAGTTGCGCAGTCACCTTCCCAAAGAATGAATTTAATTCAAAATAATAGATATTAAAAATTAATCCGAGTTACAAACATACAGGTGAAGCTAATATAAAGCGACGCGAAGGGAAATTCGGTCAAATGAGGATTCAAAAAGCCGATAAATCTTGTAGGAAGCTAAAAAAGAAGGCATCTAATCCAATCCCGTTTGCATCTCTCTATGTCTCGTAGTTGTTGAAAAATTACTTGTGTGCGCATTTCAATACTATGTTACCGCATAAAATCAGTAAGTAGGTCAGAATCAGATCTTGAGATCTACTCCCAGCTACTGACAGCAGAAACTGCTAATTTTTGGTTAAATATTTTATTCATTATGAAGATTCCCATTGTTACATTCTAAATTGCATGTATATAATTAATATTTTCTACTGTACCCATAATTTCCGTCATAACGCCCATATCCACAAAATAATAAATAATTTCAGTTCCAATAGATACATGATGGCACTGTGTCGGTTTAAAAAAAGAAAAAAAGATTTACTTAATTTAATTTATTGCACACTGATGCAGTGCTGCGTCATTTTAATATAATTTATAGATATATAGTAATTGGACGGAATTTGACTAGTGAGATACTATTATGTTTCACGTTGGAGTCTATTAAAAGAAGATTAAAAGTATAAAATCACTTTCTAATATTATACTGGTTACGTTTAATCGATAATCGTTTATCGCTGTTCATGTAGTCTGAGCCCGATAAAAATGTAGCTGTAGATACACCTATAGGTACATTTAACTGATATAGGTACAGATGTGTCTATTAAAACACGAAAATGTTTTCGAATCGGATAACGCTGATTGTAGAATCAAGTCATATCTTACACATGATTATCCAAAGTAAGTAACATATGTTAATGAATTTAGTCCCTCCCTCATCGGTAAAGTTGAGTTAAAACAAGATGAGTTGACAATGGACAACTGGTGCACACCTCATTATCTCATGTTCGCGTTGTTCCTCTTGTCTTTGCCGCATAATAACGCCCTCGATGATGGCGCGCTCCTCGGGCGTAAGGTGCGATAGGTCTGGCATGTCGGCCATGGCGTGCGGCGGCGGCCGCGAGCGGTACGCGGGCCCGCCGCGTGCTGCGGTGCTGTGCCCGCGGCGCAACAACACGCGCTACTCTGTCAGAAGGTTTATTTAATAATGCCGGGAGGGCCAATAGCGGCCAACGCTATACTGACGTCAGCGGGAATATTGATCGCCATTCAGCAGTATTCCTTCTTTCTTAGACCCGCCCTAGCGCGCCGACGCCCGCCCTTTTCCGATTATATGCGTGCGCATATCTTTTAGAGACTATCAATAGCTGATGAGCGGTAACTTTAAAGAAATATTATAGTATAAACTTCTGAAAATAAACAACGTAACTAATATGAAAAAATGTTTTATTCGTTTCTAGTCACAGTCCAATGGGGGAGGGGTACATTCGCCTGGTAAATGATTCACACGATCATTGTGAAAAAGTGTCTTGACACCATCTCTCCAAGGGAATTTTTTAAAGCGTAGACGCATGTATTCATAGTCTCTACATTCGCCTTTCTCTGGAACATGGTGATTGGCACAAATAATCCCTTGAATAATAAT
Organism: Colias eurytheme; assembly: GCF_061535395.1. Classification (NCBI taxonomy): domain Eukaryota; kingdom Metazoa; phylum Arthropoda; class Insecta; order Lepidoptera; family Pieridae; genus Colias; species Colias eurytheme. The sequence goes on along the minus strand of NC_142982.1, from coordinate 4,810,553 downwards.
AAGCGGAAATCCTACAAAGAACGTGAGGAATCTGTATTTCTTCCAGGAGTCTTTTTCATTATGAAAGCGAGGTACGCATGGATTGGCAGGAATCCTTGTGGGGCGGCAGCATGGATTGGGAGTTATTTTTGGCCCTGCTCCTGGGGTCGCACAGGGACATCCACATCCACAAGGTTTAGGTGGTCCTCTTGGAGGACAACATAAACTGTAATACCTACAGTAAATTCTTAAGTTTATTATTTTTCTTGAAAAAACCATATCTTGGTGTTATATTGTTGTGTCCATTAATTTTATGAATTATGTTAAAATTATGATTATTGTTGTATAGGTATATTATCTATACATGAATTTTAAAACGATTTTTTAAGGATTTTTTATGAATATTAGACTGAAATTTGGAATAATGGCGTTAAATTTGACAAATGCTATCACTTCTTTTATGTTTTTAAAAATGAGAAGAATAAAATAATATGTATCTAATTTTACACTTAAAATATGTCTATGGTGATTTTGTTATATTACGAGTCTTATTACGAGTATTGTTATTATTATACTACCTAATATAATACACAGTCAAAAGGTATCTACTTGTAAGTTGTAACTAGAAAAGAAACGATGCTACAAAACGGTCCGCGAAGCGCCAAATTATCCCTCGCTTTCTCATAATATTTAAATTGACCTTAGCGACCAATGCAATAAAAGAACAGGGTGCAGTCTGAGTAAGATTTTATTGTGTTCGAGTCCCTAATGTTGTAAATGAATTTTAGGAAATCGTTGGTTGGATTACAAAATATACGCTTCGGACCTTCGGTTAAAATACAAACAAAAAAAAAGGTCTGGAATCTGGATAATTTTGTAAATTATTAATAGCTTCTTACCGATATTCCAAGTACAAATCTTAGAAAATTAAGAAATAATTAGGTATCATCGTGTTTTATAAAGTAGGTAACTAACTATTTATTTAATACATCTAATCGTCATAGATGCCCGCAGCCCGCGAGCCCGCGAGATTGTCATCCGATGTAAATAATAAATTGCATACTTACAGTATGATAAAGTAGGTATTATTTTTCTGTACATTATCCAAATTATTCTATCGACTTGGAACCTTGATTGGTTAGATTCTTGTTAGATTATATTCAGTTTATTTCTAACTTGGCAAGTTAGGTGTGAAAGGGATAAAAAAACATAAAGGCGTCATTCAAGGTCATATTTTCTTGTTACAAGTTAATGTTCATAGTTCATACTGAAATCTCCAGTGTATTAGGGCGTATTCAGAAAGAAAGCCTGAAACTTATAAGCGCTTATCGGCGCTTGTCATGTTCATATATTTTCCTGCGCGGGTTACCAGCGCTGACAAGCGCCGATAAGCGCTTATAAGTTTCAAGCTTTCTTTCTGAATACGCCCTTAGATAATATATTATGCTTCTTGGCTAACGCTAATGCTACGGCCACAGTACCTTACCGTCTACCGGGCTGTTACGGCAATAATTATGGCATTAAATTACCGTCTAAATTACTGCATGAACTGGTGTGGTTACACTACAGTTTACCTAGATATGTCGGTAATTATTGGCATTTACCGCAGCAAAAAAATATTAGTTAATAATTAATATATAATATGGTTTCTGTAATAATTCATCAAGGATTCTTTCTTTTTAAAAAGGATTTTTTCTTTTTCAAATCATCTATTGTACTTGGAAATGATAAATTTTGTTTGATCCGACACCACGCATCATTGTGTACACTGCGATGTTTATAGTTCTTCTGTTGGGTATCCCCAAGATCCCAAAGAGAAGAATTCCAAGAATTCCTAAAATTTGCACCATCGAGGTCTTTTTCATTTGACCACTCCATGTCGGTCGATACGTGCGTCGCCGGTGAGCTCATATTGCACACTGGACAAACGGTAGTGTGGCCGCATACGCAATAATTACGGCGGTAATCTTCTTTGATGTGCGAAAGAATACCGCCGCCGGAGCTATTGCCTACCGCCATTTGTCATATTGATTGGCATTGTAGAATTATGGCCATAAGTCGTGGTTACACCTCTTCACCTAGGTGTTGTTAAAGTTGTGGCAATAATTATTGGCATATCACGAGTGTGGCCGTAGTATAAGAGCCAGCGCACACGAGCAACTTTGTCTCCGCAACTATTTTGTCGCCGCAACTATTTTGTCTCTTCACCCATGGGCTAGTATGAAAGTGCGCGCACGTAGCGACGTAACTCCCCATATGGGAGAGACAAAATAGTTGCGGAGACAAAGTTGCTCGTGCGCGCTAGCTCTTATAATACGGCGACATAAAGCGGTGACTATTCATTGATATATTATAATACCATTAATTGATACATATATATTGTAATGATGCGATGTTACAAGATTATTTAGGAAATGTTTAGGAATGATTCTGCGCCGTTTTGTGACGTCATAATTCAATTCAAACAAATTATTAATCTGAGCTTGAATCTGAGTAAACCACGAGTATAATAAGCAAACATTTGCCGCCATTTGCTACTATCAATTATGTATTCTGTGATGAAATGAAGTCAAAATAAATTTTAAAATGAAAGTGACACCTAGAGGCTAGAGGACACCTATGACATAGGCCGTCATAGTCCATTGACGTTTTTTTTCATGGCCTTTTACCACCTGGGAACTTCTTTCGCGGCGCGTACTTTCTGTTTATTTTGTAATTTGTTGTCATACATACGTAATTTCTTATTTCATTTAACTTATTACAATAATTAACAATACCTATATGTATGGATGAAAAACCATTTTAAACACTGTACATATATACATAAAGGCTAAAAGTAAGGTATGATAATAGTCATTAATCATTATTGATAACTTATTTACTAGAAACATTTGTTATTTACAGCTGTTATCACATATCAGTTAATAGCTGTTTCAAGTCGTTCGTCAATGCGGTTGCGCGGTGTTTTGTGTAATTATTTTTATTTCTTTATTCCATTACATTAAACAATTTTAACCATTATCAGACCCTGATATCCTACGGGTCTACTGTCTAGCGCTACTTAGGTTAGAATTGGGAATGATATCATCAGTGCGTCATTAGTTTTCGTTTTGCTTGGGTTGAATAAAAATATAGCGTCGCCGGTAATCGATATTTGTATTGTACATGGTTATTGTCGAGGTAGGCGGACGTTTCATCCGTTGGGGTTTATAATATAGTTATCGTGTTCTATTGTATTAGTTAAAAAAGCCGCATTCTAATAATAATTGATAATTGAGTGATTTTTGTTACATTTCAGTTTTAACAGTATTTTTAAAGCCAGTGATATCATCAATAATGGATTCCAAAGCGTTGTCCTCATCCATCGCCCAATTTTCTGCAAAGTTTTGTAATGTAAGTATGATACAAATAGTAAAAAAAAAACTGAGATTGAAAATTTTTTTTGGTAAGAGTATTATAAATAGTATTTATTTATAGGAATTGGAAAAGGGAAGCAGTGTAGTGGCTAGTCCACTATCTGCTGAATTTGTACTGGCACTGCTTGCTTTAGGAGCAAATGACCCTTCCCACGCAGAATTACTTCAATCACTTGGAATTCCTAGCGATGACGCTGTAAGTACTTATCTTATTTTATAGAAGAATTCATATATACTGTCCAGTTCCATGAATCTGAATAATGCTGAGAAATGTTATAATTGTTGTCTTATCTAAATTTAATTTTTATCACATTGATAAAATTATTTGCAATAATGGATAATTTAATTGAATTCTTATTTTATTATGTAGTTAAAACATTTTTATTTTATTCTTTAGTAATGATTTTAAAAAATTCAAAACTGTATTCATTTTTTATGTGACTGATTCATTTTATATTTTTAGATTCGCTCATCATTTTCTGGTCTGTCTACAAAACTGAAATCTATCAAAGGTGTTACTCTAAATGTAGCCAATAAAGTTTACATCCAAGAAGGAGGCTATGATTTAAATCCAGAGCTAAAAAATGATGCTGTTAAAGTATTTGATGCTGGACTTGATAAATTGAACTTCGCTGAAAGTTCTGCTGCATGCAGTGAGATAAATAAATGGGTATGTTTATTTTTAAATGTAAGAAAACATACAAAATGTACATCCACAAAATCTTGTATTTTTCGTAAATATTGCTAATAAGAAAAACCCACTAGTATTTATTTGGTACTTAATATTAGTCACCCTAACTTCAACAAGGTAAAACAATTATTATTTGCATGACCTCGTTTATTTGTACACCTCTAAGGTTGTTAAAAAACCTTTTAACAATTACAGGAAATTACTTTGTAAAAAAATGTTCAAGTATTGTTTTCACATTCTCATACACAAACTCTTACATATTGTCATGTTTTTTCTTTACTATATTAATAATCATTAATAAATATTATACAGGTGGAGGGCAAGACCAATAACCGCATCAAGGATCTATTAAAACCAGACAGCGTCAACAGTGATACTCGTCTTGTCCTTGTCAATGCATTGTTCTTTAAGGTGAGATTATTGTGCATTCATCTCAATTATTTAAACCATTTGTAGATATATTTTCATACTCTATATAGAAGAAATAATGTTGCATTGTTATTGATCTTTATTTGTGTATTGATTGTTGTTATTATGATCATGCACAATATAAGAGAATGTTTATATTGCAATGGTGATTTAAAAAATTAAGAAGATTTTTATTTCTTTTAGTACTTTTTTATAAATTGACCTGAAAATAGAATGCTTATTTTATTCTTTTTCATCAGGGAACATGGAGAAAGCAATTTGATGCGGCCAACACCATAGATCAGCCTTTCCATATTGATGAGTCAACCACTGTGGATGTTCCGATGATGTATTTGGAAGACAAGTTCATGTATGGTGAAAGCCCTGAGCTTGGAGTGCAGGTATTGAAATATTCTAAAAAAATAAACACGAATTTCTTGGATTACTGCCAACGCTAACATTTACTGATAATAATTTAAACGAAGCCCGCAAATAGAAGCATATGGGGCTGTGCTATTTCATTTTATCCAAACAAATAACATTGTTTTTACATTTGAGATATTACAAAGAAATGAGTGTTTCAAAATTAAAGTGAAAATTAATGTTATGAAGGTCAAATGTAAATACATGTTTCGCAAATGGATGAGTGTGGTGTTAAAATTGGAAAAACATACTTTTGTATGACAAATCCATTACTAAGGCAGATAAGGTGTCAAATCATTGTGTATCAGTCCCACATTCCTATTTGTTTTATGTTTAATTACCATGATAAGGATAAAAATACCTATTTATCAGTTCATTTGCAATTGTCATTCTTTTTTTTTTTCATTTAATTTAACTTTTTTTTTCTAGTTCCTTCGTATGGACTATGTAGGAAATGAAGCAAGCATGCTTATTGTATTGCCTAAGGAAATAAATGGCTTGGATGGTGTTTTAAAGAAATTGGCCGATGGTTTTGATCTCATGGGCGAGTTGGACAGAATGATGGAAACTAAAGTCCGTGTGAACATTCCCAAGTTTAAGATTGAATCTGAAATCAATCTTAATGAGCTTCTGCCTAAGGTAAGTTTCATAAATTCGTAATGAGGTTGCAATTGTATTTTTAATGAATTGAATATTATATTAATTTGTAGAAACTTTAAAATTACAACATATGTTTTTGAAGTAAAACTTCCAAAGGCGCGTTGAGAGTAAAATTTCAAGGTCGCGTCATGGCAATACCATCACGTCATGGAGTAAGGCGACGATTTTGGCATGTTTGAATCTTGACAAAGAAGTTTCACTTCTGACACGTGTGCTCGGCACACACGCTCTTTTTAAATTATGCAAAATTAGCTTTTGAACCACACTGAGATATAATAAAGCTTCATCAAAATCAATAGCCTATTTTAAAATAAAAGACCCCACATTAACTTCGATTTTATTAATTAAAAGAGGTAACATATTCCAAGAAACATACTGAAATTTAACATCATATAAAAATCAATAACTTTCCTGAAAAATGACCAGAATAGCGTGATAGCTTATCAATGTTATCAAGTGGTCTGCACTGATTACACAAATTCTTTAATACATATTGGTATTTACCAAGTATTTGAAATGTGTTTACATATAATGATGAATTCTTCGAAAATAGCTTTGAGTCATTACTTTTGGTATTTACACCCGGCCGGATAATTAGGTTTTATTTTAGCTTATTTAAATATGTAATTATAAATTATAATAATTGATGCCTAGAAATAACTACATATATCTGAATACGAAGTAGGTACTATATACATATTTAAATGTTTACATTGATTTTACACATTTGATAATATGTAATTCGATAGATTAATCTGGCATGTTGATTTCCATTAAAAAAACTGAAGGATCGATGATTATGTACCAGTTTCCGTTTTTAACAGACTTCATTCAATAACAATAATTCTCTGACGTATTATATTTAATGTGAATGTTGGGCTAGATATGGATAATGGAATAGTTTTTAAACTGATATGTAACTGATACTTGTAATAATAAACATGAAACTACATAATTATATACTTTGATATGTACCACACAAAGATTTCAAAGATTTAAAAAATTACCCGAAATTCGCAACCTTTCAAATTTAAACTTACCTACATTTAAATTTAAATTATTAACCAAAAATTTGACCCGCACATATGCCCGTAATAATTACTATAGATATGTAATAGTTGCTAAAGATAAGTAATAGTTATTTTACGGAACCCGTAAAATAGTATTGTAATCCAAACAAAATACGCTATCGATTGTAATTTGTAGATACAGATTTTCGGCAATTGGATATTTGTCGTTTTATTTTTTTTAATTTATTATGGCCATTTTACTCATTAGGTTAAGTACTTTCGATATCAATTGAAAGTTTTTTGATATCTGCAATATTTACGGAATAATCGCTTGTGCACACGTAACGATTACATAATATACTCTAGTGACGATCAACTATAATTTCAGCTCGGAATTTCATCTATTTTCGACAGCGGTAACTCGGGTATTAACAAATTATTGGACAACGGTGAACTCTTGTATGTATCGACTGCTGTTCAAAAGGCATTCATTGAAGTCAATGAGGAAGGTGCTGAAGCCGCAGCCGCTACAGGTATGTGTTTAAAAATATGGTTGTTTTTATATTATTTTGGTGTACATGTTATCTTTCCATTAGAATCATAGTAGTAGACAAAGAAACCTAATTAGTTGCGTAGTTAAAAAACTAGTCCATGTCAAAAAACTATTAGAAACAGATTACCCTTAAACGTTTTTAGATTTTTTATTATTTTTGTAAATTACGACTAAGCATGTTATGCGGGAAATGTTGTTATAATTTCACTTATATTGGCTGTTATTAAATTAATATTGTGTCAAAATTGCATGAATAACCTATAAACAAGCATTTCTTATCATCTTTCACCCAACTAATTTTCTGGATATGTGACTTTAGAAAACAGGTTGTATGCTAAAGATAAAAATAAGAGTGACTAACCCTTATAAAATTTGCACATACTTTTACTCTGTGATCTCCTCACTCCATCACTGTAGCAATTAGGTTTCAATTTTCTCCGTCCAAAATAAATTTAGACAAAATTCAAAATTATACATGATAGTTATAGTTCGTGTGAATAATATTAAATTACGCTATCAATCTGGATAATTTAGGTTTTAATTGGGAATATGTCTAGCGAATAAGTCGCGCATTGTATGTGCTTGGTGGCTCGGTGTGAGTGGTGTGTACACGGTAGATATCTAAATGTGGGTTGTGTGCGTGCGGTGTCCAGCGGGCGCGGTCCGCACGCGGCGCATGGTGCAAGAGCCGCCCGTAGAGTTCGCGGTCTCGCGGCGCGCGCTGTGGTGCGTGCTCGTGCGGCGCCACGTGGCGCTGGTCGCGAGCTTCGCGCCCGGCCGCGCTCACACCGCGCGCGCGCCGCGCACCGAGCTGTAGCGCTTGTGCCGTGCTCCACAGGCATGGTGATGATGATGCGGTGTGCACCGATGCCGCCGATGGAATTCCGCGCCGACCGACCCTTCCTCTACGCGCTCTTGGACGCCGCTAGGACGACGCTCTTCATCGGACACTACCGCGCCAAGTGATGCGGATCACATTCAACGTTTAATATACATACTTATACATTTAAAACATTCATATACTAGTATGCCTATATGTTCAATATTAATAATACGCATAAAGTAATATACGCCATGTTAACCTTATTATTAAGAAATTTTGGTAGCCATAAACAAAAAAAAAAACAATTTTTGCCTGTTTTATGTAAGAATCGTAATACTGTAATTTTCTTTAGTTTTAATTGCAACTACCATTATTAAAAGATAAAAATTATACCTATGTTAGTGTTTTCTTCAAATTATTTAGATGTTTGTTTTCCATTTAAGTTATATGTTTTACATTTTTCATCCTAAAAGCACAATTTTTTCGTAATTAATTTCACATGCCATTTCAACACCTCTTCTCCTCTACGCTTGTAAGGTGGTTTCTTTGACTACGAAAAACGACACACCATTTTCACACCTGCAAGTCAAATCCTTTTATCTGAATTCTTAAAAAATAAAGGGTGTTTACTGTATTGTTGTTTACAGCGTTAGTAGCGGTTGCTTATTGCGCTATGATATCGCCGAATCCTGTGGAAACCTTCACCGCAGACCGACCGTTCTTAGCAATCATTCAAACGGACAATGTGTTTTATTTCACTGCCACTATTCGCTCTTTCTAATCACTTTCATCATCATTTTTTTTACGAATTTACTTGTTAAATGTTTTTTCAATAATCAATAATATTTTATCAAATATAATATTATGTACATGAATATTCAATCACGCTTTTGTAATGTTTAAACGGAAACTACGAATCTTGTTCAATTATGTTTTTGTATCCATGATAGAGCGAAGGTTCTTGTCTGTGATACTTGTCAATGGCATGATATTCTTTTTGGTTACGCATCACAGAAAGTGAGGACAATATTATGTCAGTTCATTATAAGTCGAATATTTTATGGTTTAAAAATGTGCATTTATAAACATTTACTGCTATAATAACATATTAACAATATAATATTATACATAATTAAAAAATAAAAAACGTTATTGTTTTAATAGGTATTAAGTTTGCTTATATTTTAAGCTGTTAATGTTAAAAAGTTCCCAGTATTGTATTTTTAAACAGAAATTTATTTAAAATCTAAATTATATATCATTTGTTATTAGATATGTTGGTTTCACTTTCATACCTATTTCATAGTAACACAAGTCACAACTTAGGTTACCATTAACATGCACAAATAATTGCAATAAATTCGGTGTCTTTGTAAAATTTGCTTAAATGGAAAGTAGATTTTTATGTTTATTTTCTTATAGTAATACAAAAAATTGCCGCTTCCAGCATCAAATTTATAAATAATATTAACGATTTCGGGCATGTTATAGAAATGCTGTTCAAATATGTAACTATAGAATTTAAATTTTATATTGATTTTCTTTTTATATTTTTCGTTTAATTTTTTTTTTAAGTATTCATGTCGCCATTATAATATCATGGATCTATGACATTTCCAGCGTTCTGCATGGTGGTAGAATCTATAGATGATTTCTTAGCTGGAGGAATAATTTTCACGGCCAACCATCCGTTCTTGTGTGCGATTATTATTGATCGCGTAATCTTCTTCACTGCTATGCATCGCGGAAAATGAAGCAATATTCATAATGTATAATACATACATAAACATAAATATTAATCGAGATTAATTTATGCCACAGAGAATACAAAAGCCTTAAGCAGTAAGCTATATGAAACTAGACTGCCTATGAGATTTTGAGATTTAAATTTACTTCCTAAAATACGCGCCTTAACTCTCACAATTTAGTAGCACAAAAAATAAAACTTCTATAATAGAGAGAATAGATGCTATTTATTTTCATTTTATGTATTGTTCAGTCAATTTGTTTGCAAACTTGCTTTTTTGTCCTTATCATCAATTATGCAATGTTATATTACCTACGCCTGGCACGATCTTCACAAAAATGTGTTTATGTACGTCGCTTTTGTTATGTCTCTATATGATGTTATATGTAAGCTTTGTGTTACTGTAAATTGATTTCTTGAATGTTACCAAGTACAAATTGTTAGTAATGCAACATTTAATCTTAGTTTATTTTATTATTAACGTCACATTTAAAATGTTCAAAAGCAAATGTAATTAATTGAAAAATTACTAATTATATGTATTGCGCAAATGTCGTCACCGCAAAATTAAACATGATGGCTCTATTTGCATTTACAGTTATGTCAATCGCTATGTGTTCAGCGATTATCGGTGAACCTGAAGAAATTTTCTTCACTGCAGACCGACCATTCTTGGCTGTGATTCTTGTCGATGATGCTATCTACTTTACCGCAACCCATCGCGGAAAGTGAAGCCATACTTTGTTTACTGCCGATGAAAACATTGGCTTACTACTATAGTAGAAGCTACACATACGAAAACGCGTCACCTAACTTTTGTATTCAGCTATCTACGTAATGCTATGTAATTCAATCTTATTGTAAACCAATAAGGTAACAATTTCATTACATTATAGAAAATGACTTTATTATTTACTTACTTTTATTACTCATACTGTAGTAGTAACTCAATGTTTGAAAAAACTTATGCGGTTTTTAATGTGCATTTATAAATGTTTCTTGGTTTGTAATTTCTTGATAAATTTCTTGTCACGTCTGTCGCTGCTCTCAATTCGAACATTAGCGTGACTTACAAAACCGTCCCAATTGTAAAGTGCTTATAATGACAATATTAAAGGAAATTATTATATTTACTATTAAGTTACTTAACTACTTATAATTTAAGATGAACTTTATGTATTTTACAAATGTTTTCATTATTATACAGTTTTAAAAAGTATTATTTTTGTATGTTAGAAGATATATATAATTATATAAAATAAATTATTTATTAAAAGATATTGAGTTTTATTTCAATGCTATATTCATCGTTATACCTACTTAATACATATCTATTGTAAAGCTGAAGAGTTTTTTTGTTTGTTCGATGTGCAAAATTCTTTCGGTGTTAGATAGCCCATTTATCGAGGAAGGCTATTATATATCATAATTCATAACGCTAAGACCAACAGGCGAAGCACAGCTAGTCAGTAATAAATTGGCTCTTTTTAATTTAATTTAAAAATGAACTTGATGCCATGCATGAAATGAAATTATGTACCTACTAGTAAATACTTAGTAGATATAAGTAGGTACTTTGTTTCATAGATGTGTTACATGTAAATATGCAATTCATTAGTAGAAGTAAGTAGGTTTTCTTGACATCATTATTATTCATTATTGTCATTTATTTAACAATACAGACTAAAAGTGGAATTAGGAAAATAATAAACTAGAATAGAATAAAAGAAAATAAAAGCAGAATTTCATAAAATATAATTTGGGCATATTAATATTTGCAGTTGCTGGTTTGGTGGCCTTATCTTTAGACTATTCAGAAGAATTAAAAGCGGATCATCCATTCTTAGCTATAATTTTTGTTAAAAAAACGACATTTGTCTGGAGTATAAATAAAAAACCAACCTATGAATATTCTCACAATAAGCTTCATATCAAACGAGAACGTTGTATCTGCCTTTGTTAAGTCTTAATTAATCAGAATGGAAAATTGAAGGTAAAATTATAGTATGGTCATTTAATTTATTAATAACTAATTAGCCATGGCACATTAATTAGTAGTTCATGAGTATCGCGCGAAATTAAGGAGCCACTTAATATTGCGGAACCAAGTATATTTTCTACAGATGTGCATGGAAAATGTAACAGTTTGATAAGAGCTCGCGACTTGCGTCGTGGTGCACGTAATTTTAATACACAGACAAGTTACTCTGCCTTTCGTTGACCACTTTTCCCAACCTTAAATAATAAACAATCAGTGCGTGGATTAATATTTAAAAATTGCTTAAGACTTCTATGTAATAAAAATTCAATAATATGTTCGACAAGCGAAACAAATGAATTGTTACAAATAGTCATTGATTGATTCCAAGCAAGCATGACTCGTAAAGCTTCGTTAGTAGTTATTACAAATTTGCTGATTCAACTGTGTGTGTTATCTTTAGAGTTGATACCAAATTATCAGGTGCGAATCCCAGGATATACTTTTCCAGGTTTAGTAACGCCTTTGAGTGCACACGGTCAAAATGGACCTAAACTTTGCTTCTCTAATAATATGTGGAATAGTTGTGAAAATAACTATCACACTTTACCTGTAGCTAAACACAAACTTAACGTGGGGTTCCAAAATTCCCGTCGCAGTTTTGAATCTCCTATAAAAAACCGTATTAAATCAACGGAAGAGAAAATACATCAAAGAGTAGCGAATGATGTTAATGGATTTCTGGGTCACCCTTTAAAAACAGGAAATGAAAATATTAATCGACTTTTACAAGAGAAACATGTAAATAAAGGGTTATATAGTGAACTCCGTTCAAAAAATGTTACACCACCTTATGATAATATGTTTAATAATAATAATATGAAGACTGGGAATGCGTCAACCTTGGCGTACCGGACTAGGAGTGGGCATCCCTCAAGAAAAGTTTACGTTCTAACAAAGTTTATTCATGCTTTGGATCATCTTCAACGAACGTTTTATGGCGTAAGTTTAAAAGTATCGAACCGGTACCTACCGATAAATTTCAACTTACTTAACTATTGCTATTGAAAATTTTATCATTTACCTATCCAAAAAAAATTGATTTTTAATAATAGTTAGTTGGCCAATAACTGACATATCTCAGAATGCTATGAATTATTATAATTGAAACTTATATAAAATATAAATATAACTATTTCTTAGAACATTTAAAAAATTGTGTGTTTCATGCTTGTCGCGGTTGAGTTATCGACCATATAATTTTGACCTATATTTTATAAATAACAAAAGTAGGATTAATTATTATACTATATACTTAAAATATTTTAGACGACATATGCAACACTTTCGTCAATAAGCCCGCCAGAGCGCAAATTAAACGGGATCAGTTTCATGGTATCCAGTTTATTTCTCCAGATAGCATTGATAGCGCTGTCTACAGAAGTTGACCCTGCTACAAGAGCAGAAATTGATAAATGTACTGGATTTATTGCCACCGAACAGGTAGGTATCAAAACTAACAACAGATAAATGTATCTGGAGTTTATAATGTAATCTATACTACACAATATAAAAGCTTATGAGTTTGTTTGTTTGAACGCGCTAATCTCATGAAGTAGGTACTAGACCGATTTGAAAAATAGCCCATTTATCGAGGAAGGCTATAGGCTATTCCTGAGATTCAGTAGTACATATTCATTTCTAAATTTTAGAAAAGATGCCTATAAATATATAATAATATCTATAAAATCTATTCAGTTTCTACGTACTTTTTATACTTAATATTTTCTACGAACCCGACTTGTTTTTTTTTTCAACTAATAGAACTTAATTGTAGGAAAAGGTAGAGATCCTAAACGATGTATTATCCTGGCTTCCTGTATCAGACGGTGATCTTAAGTTCCGCTACGCTACGAGATTAGTTCTGAAAAGTGATCTTAAAGTAAGCAGAAGATTCCTCGAAGGAGCTGCGTCTGCGCTGAGAATGAATATAAGTTATTTGAATAATAATGACACAGCTGAGCTTCTTACCCAGAAACTTAATCATATGGTAAATATCGTACATTTCTTTATGTACTTAGTAGAAATTGGAAAGTTATAACTAATATAATCTAGTTAATAATTAATATATATTATATTTTTTTATTCTAGTTATATATTATATTTTGTTAATAGAGGTTTCTTTCATAACTACATTAGGCAAGAAAATCAGTAAAATAAAATATTTGTGTAAGTGTAGGAACAAGAACTTATACTTACTGAGAACAGTGCACCTACGTGTGTTAAAGATATTTTATCTATAGGTACTAATATAATAATACAAAGTTGTAGAGTTTGTTTGTTTGAACGCGCTAATCTCAGGAACTGTTGGTCCGATTTGAAAAGTTCTTTCCGTGTTATGCTGGCCATACACCATACTTCCTATCGTCCATTCGGCATGACGCTACCGATTGGATCAGTTAGAACTGACCATGTGTGGGAGTGGATTGGCATTATGGTATGGCACACATGGTCAGTTCTAACTGATCCAATCGGTAGCGTCATGCCGAATGGACGATAGGAAGTATGGTGTATGGCCAGCATTAGATAGCCCATTTATCGAGGAAGGCTATACATTATACAATCATCACGCTAAGAACAACATGAGCAGAGCAACACGGGTAAAACCGCAGGGCACAGTAATACATACATATAAAGTTTTTAATAAGTTTATCTAAAGATGTTGTGCCAATTATCAATATATCGTTCAGTGTAGGTATGAGCTCAAAAAAATGATCCGTTTGGATCCGATAATCCAATACTTACTAATTTCAAAACCCATTTTCCCCGAAGCTACGGGATGCACCATTTTGTAATTAACATGATATACTGCTAAAGTCCTCCTGATAAGATAAATATGTAAATAAATCCCGTTGAATAGTATCCCAGGTATAATAGAACCTAACTATTATGTATTTTAAAAATAGAGATCAATAATTATTGTTGTGCTATGTTTGGATTTTTAAGGGAATATTCAAAAGGTTGCGCTATGTTTTCCATATTAAATGTATAGGTAGAATGGGATTCCGGTGGTTCCATGCGCGACACATTCGACGAAGACGAGTTATCACAAGGCTTGTGCGGGGTGCTGCTATCCACGCTGTACGTGCGCGCGCGCTGGCGGGCTCCGCCCACTCTGCTCAACGGCACCGTGCGCTTCCGAGACACGGACACCGCGCCGTATCGGACCACGCACATGATACGGATCAATGACGTCATGCGATATGTTGACCTGCGCGAGTGGGATGCGGAGGTGAGTGCGTGGTCTGGTTTACAGCTGGCGTCGTGTCTGTTTTATATTGTTACGATGAATGTATGATATATTGTGTAATAATACCGATTCTCGTAATATAGACTTTTGATGTACCTACTTGTATATATGTTTCATCGCAATATGGGTGGTAGAACGTAGCACGTAATCTCACCTACGGCCTACGGGGCCGTAGCTCGTAGGTGAGATTTTAATATATATTAATTGTAATAAAAAATAAATGTTCATTCCATTTATATGGACGAACAATGGACATAATAATTGATAGGCCTTAGGATATATTATAATCACTTCTAACTAGGAGGTTTATTGAGATATAAAAAGTATAAGTAGGTTAATATAAATATAATTCAATAAGTACCTATATTATTAATATTTTAATCTTTCTGTGCTATAAAATACCGTTTAATTCTTGTTCGTTACACACACATTTCACGAATGTACAATGTACAATTGTACATACTTACGTCAATCATCTTACGTACGCAAAACGTAGCTATAGATAACTAGGTATATAAAATAATTCTTCGGCACGAACAATATACCTACGTACATACTAATTATGAAACTTGTTCGATTTGATTTACCAAAACTTATTGACCTTTTAATTATTGTCATATTAATGATTAATTATTATTATTGTCTAAAATAACTAAATCTTATAATGCTAGGGAACATTTTATTACACTGCACACTCACATATAAACCAAAATAAGTGGAGATTCAGGCATTCAAAAAATGTCACATAAAAATATCAAATATGTAGACCGGGAGATACTGACACAAAATTTCGAGTCATTTGTAACAAGGATGGCGGTTCTACAGGGGTCTTAGTACGCAATGACAAAAAAAAAATGATGGTGTGAACGCTGGTACCGGTGTCTTAGTCGCGTGGGCGTTTGTTGAACTCGTCGGAAAAATAGCGAAAGTCAAACGATTTGTAACACAAAAATTTTAGAATTTACCGATAGCCCATAAAAAAGTAGTAGGCGGTAGTGTCATGCCATACTTTTCCGGTGTGACTTACAGCCCGCCATACCGACGCGAATGTGTTGATTTAAATAAAACAATCATTCAACCATTTGTACCAGGCTAACTTTTGCACAGGTAACTATCGTCGTGCAGCCATTTACGAAAATCGCCATGCCATACTTTTCGGACGATTCCAAATGGTCGCCATACCGCCGAAAATCTGCAAAAAATTTTTATTTCGCCAAACTTTTTGTACCAGTATTGCATTTGGATTTTTGGAGAGTATTTGATAAAATGTGACCATTATTATATTTGCCATACTTCTAGTAGGGGGAAAAAGTGCTGTTATACTTGAAAACTTAATTTATTATTAATTTATATAAGTGAGGATTTCCAACACTTAGATCTTTGAAATTTTGTATTTATATTTGTTGATCCTCAAACTTACAGGAAAAATAAGTGCCATACTGTTACAAATCGTTTGACTTTCGCTATTTTCCGACGAGTTCGACTAACGCCCACGCGACTAAGCCGCCGGTACCAGCGTTCACGCCATCGTTTTTCTTTTTGTCATTGCGTACTAAGACCCCTGTAGAACCGCCATCCTGTTACAAATGACTCGAAATTTTGTGTCAGTATCTCCCGGTCTAATGTATGACTAAATATGAATTGCAAGATTGAATAAAACTATTTTTTTTTTCGACATACTTTTGATCTGGTATTTATTTAACGTAATATCTTTCAATCATCTTTTGGAATGTAGACACAAACTAGTATAAAATAGACGATAAAAGTTACAATAAATACAAAACTATTCAGAATGTTAGCAAATTGTAGCCAGTCGGCAGGAATGCGAGATCTTTCATCAATATTAGCATCACTTACGTTTTCTTCAGTCAGGATTTTTATATCGTTCGATTCACTTGGATCGAATTCTGTAAAAACAACATACTTCCCCGGGCCACTATTGACCAACCGATTCAGCGATACGATCCACGTAGGAGCTGGCACAACACGTTTTCTTAAGGACATTAAAATTAACGTTACAAATATTGATGATAAAGTAACTAACATAGAATCACGAACAAATAATAAAATAATCGGCGTATCCGAACTGTGCTTCGGAATATCGTATCCTATTTCTGTAAGAAACATGAAATGTCCAAAAAGACTAAAACATATTAGAAATAGTCGCGTGTAATCCTTAATGTCTAGGAACTGAGAAATAAGGGTGAGAAGAACGATTACCATAGAAGGAATGATCACGATCGCTGCAGGTCCACCGGCTTCTCTCTTCATCATAAATGTGTATTTCAACATTGGATAAGAACTATTTGGGCAGCATGTATAGACGCCTGGCAGAAATTCATTAGTAACGTTAAGAAGCTTCCAACCAGGGCCGTCTTGATAATCATCCAGTACTATCGGACGCGTCCTGTAAAATGTAAAGTTCACTTGTTGACCGGTGTGCATCCAAGAGCCAAAGTAAAAGCTGCAGTTTTGTATATCGTAGGGCCAACTGCGGAGAGAGGTGCGGCATATTCCTGAGTGCACCATGTGCGGCACACACGTAACTGTCCCGTCGCTGTCCAATAGACATGTAGTGTAAATTGAATCCGATTGATATAATGAAGCGTCTGCGTTAAAGAGTGCCATGCGGGGCGTCCAAATTTCATGACTTTCCACCTGGATCTCCTTTATGTCACCATAGTCGGAGGGCGTCCAGGTCAAAAATTCGTCTTTCCAAGACATAGCCACCCAACTATGAACATTGAACGTTTCTTCTAATTCGTCAAAACTGATGTATTTCAATGCAAAACGGACTTTTACAGTAACAGTACTTTTGTGATCTTTCACTGGACGGTAGTTACTGTTATAGGCACACAGTACATCTTGATGTAATTTTGCCTCATCGTGGAGTTCCGGGGTACGATTGGGGTCACATTCGGCTACAACTAAACGAGGCGGATAGGACACCAACAAGATGACCAACAATGCACTGTATGTTGCCATTGTCTCTAACTAATTGAATATAAAATTGAAGCACGTTTCAATATGTATCGTTAGATATTTGATACAACAACCGCCCCCTTAGATAAATCGATATTTAATATGTATTTTTTGATAAAATTAGTTCTATGAATGACATGTAGTTAAAACACAGTTCACTAAGTTTAATATTGTGTACTTATATGTATGTATATGTATAAACCCTTATTTCAGTACATACTCTAAAATAAAATATTTTTTAATGTATGCCATAATTGTTTCAGTATTGGCTATCTCTGATGTACATATTCAAATAATTGTTTCCAGGCATTAGAAATAAATTATGCGACGCCCGGGCTCACATTTTTCTTGGTGGTCCCTCGAGGCCGTTCCCTACGCAACGTGGCAGCTCACATGTCGGTCACCAGCGTTAAAAGTATTTCAGATCGGATGAAGACGTTGCGGGTAGCAGCTACGTTGCCACTTTACACGCTCCGTATGACATTGCTTCTACCCTCCAAACTCCAAGCAGTAGGTATTGTTACAAAGGAACCGCGGCTCACAGACACATTTTTACTTTTGATAAAATATCAATTAGCAAACAGGATAAAGTGGAACTGGTTGTTGTAAAAATGAACTGACGAGTTTTTTATGTGAATAAAATATAAGATTATCTCAAATACAGGTTTTCAATTAAATGTAAATATTATCTTATTATATTTTAGATGGGTATAAATCGCCTCATAGATGCTAACAATACCTGTGATAGTTTGAGGCTTTCTCATGCAGTTCAACGCATCATGTTCTGGGCTGAAGCGGGTCGATACGCATTTAAGGATGACGGTAATTATCGGGGCTTCTTGTGGTGTATGGGGGCTCTGTGCAGTGCCGGTTTAAGGGCCACTGACACCCCGGGCGAAAATATATATTGCATCGCCCCCTCTCGCCGGCACTGGCTCTGTGTAAGGTTGCATTTGAAAGAATATTTATTAAAATGTGTATCGTTATTCGTTACTAATATTCTTATTGCAAAAGTGTGTTTGTTTCTTTGTCTCTGGCGTAATAACGGAGCGAGTCTATGAAATGATTTTTGAATGAGGATAGTCGGAGGGTAGACCACTGTCTATGACAAATGCTACTTTTCACCTCGGTGAAATTTCTCATTCATGCGAAGCCACGGGCAGAAAGCCAATATATTAGGACCATAATTTGTAACTGATTGATGTACCTACGATCATTTTAATGTGTATTTACGGTACTTATATTTTTTCATAAAATAATAAAGACAATAAATGGTAATATAATTATCTGTTAACTTTGCTTTAAGGTGAGGATAATATTGGTATTAGAGATAGAATAGTGAAGACATACAACTGTCTGTAAGCGGATACGCATATCGCAAATATCTGTCATGTTCTATTGCTAGTTTCCTGTCCACGCTAATTTCGTAGAGTGGAGATGACATCTTTTAACCATAGTACAATAAAATAGATTGCTCCTCTGCTCTAGAAATAACACATTTATCATTTTATGGTATCAAGTAACGCATATTAATGAAACTGTTGGTCCTTATGATGCAGTAATAGAAATTGATTATAACTTAAATGATAAATCTAAATAATATTATATTTGCAGGCATTGAATGGGACGAAACTCCGGATCTTAGGATAATTGTCGACCGACCGTATTTGTTCTTCGTCCGATGGTTTAACATAACAATATTAAATGGAAACTTTGTTCTATGACTTGGGCACATAATGTAATAAAGTTATCAGAACTAAGTTTAATGTATTTTTTTATCAACCTTACAAACCTTAATATTATGCTGAACACACTTTTTACAATTAGGTATATATGTACATTTTCATTACATTGTACATATATTGTTTGTAGCGAATGCAGTGTGCGTGAAATCACTTCGATAAGAATAATATTATTTAATCCATACTTTCATTCAAACCATATTACTTTATATGGTCAACATGTTTTGAGAAAAATTAACATCACCTATGTAGTCAAAAGAGAACGCCGCGCCGATAGAAATTAAATATTAATAGAGAATTCCATTCATATTATCTATTATCTATGGTTCATAGAGCGAGTTCATATATTATTTACAGGCTATTAAATTTTTTGTTTGGTTTTAAAAGTACGAGGGTGTAATAGTGAAGGTCATTTCATAGAGGACCGAATAGAACCATAGCTGAAAGACACGTTTTATTGATTGACTCTAGGAAGTAAAGTCCTTGTCAGAGCAGTCAGACCTCCGAGTCCCCACTCCCCTCTCCTACTTTGATGCGGAGCTGCCATCGTGCTGTATCAGCGTATTTGGCTGTAGAATCTTGAAGAATGGATAATTCCGGTGTTAATACTATTACTTACTTACTATTTTTCATGGAACTGAAAAAATATGTAGGTACTTAAATTCTAGTAAAAAGGACTTAAATTCTAAAGGGATTCATTTTGAAAAGGAGGATGTAAGTAATTAATTTTTAAGCTATTGCATAGCTTCTATCGCGGGCCTTGAGCGCGGGGACCGAATCCAGAAATTCCGGAACGAAAAACCTCACGCTCCCCACTCCGACGGGCACGGCGGAGCTGAGGCGTGGCTTGAAGGCATGCTATGCAATAGCTTTACCGCAGCAGTCCCCGAATGCCACACGTCTTTTTTATTTTAGGTATACACTATACATATTGTATTTAAATTAAGGAAACTTCGGTTGAAAAAGAGTATTCAATATTAGGAATTAGGATGCATCTTATTCTATTAAAGTGTAATATTTTTTGTATTGATTTTATTAAGAACTTTCATGAAACCTTTGTTTCAGCTATCTTTATTAGGTCCTTGATTTGTTTTAACTCAAAGCCAAATACCTACCCAATCTTGCACACGGTTTAAAACTTCAATGGTCACCGAGTTACCATGAAGGTTGTATACGTAGTATATTATTATTAGTCTGTGATGAAGGTAACGCTGATTTGCTAAACATTTTATCTAGGCACGACAAAAGTGAGTTAAAAATTATTTTACTTGCCGAACTAAGGGTAAAGTGTAAATATAAATTTATTATTTATAACTAATAACTTTCAAATACATATGTATAGGTATAGAAAATACGCACTTTCTAAGCATATCACCTTCATACGCCTATATTTTCTTATTTCTATAAAACTACTGAACTGATTGTGACGAAACTTTAAAGTGTTACGTAAACATTATTTCTATTCGAGTAAAATCGGATAAAATTTTATTTTCTTATACCCTACCTACTAAACTACCGTCTTAGGTGAATACTTAATTTTCACTCTAAATAGGTAGATAGCTAAGTCGGTTAGAAATTATAGGGATCGCTAAGAACTTAAAAAGTCATCTTTTTGCGTCTTTACATCTGTGACATTGAAACCTGTTTTTTTTATAAACAAAAGGTTATACATATCTGAGTGTGGGATTCATAGTAAGTTTATTATGTATAAGTAATTATTTCCTCACATTCAATGATTATTGTTGTCAAAAATTAAATGCAAATTAATTTTAGACTAATTATGTAGTTAATGAGATTAATATGTATTTTTTAGACAACAATATTGCAACGTCTCCTCTCGTCAAGGTCATATGTTAAGGGGACGTTGCGCCTCTCCATGGACCTTGTGCGTATTGATCTATTGTCTCAGCGGAATACCAACTTGGCTTGCGTGATGCTTGTAAACTACGTGCCAAATAGGCTAATAACCACCATACTAACCGTACTTAAGTACTTGAAATCAGACCCTACCCTTATAATTCTGACAGTCGTCAATGTCATCAATTTAATGCATTGTTAATTTGTTACATATATGTACCAATGTATGCTGTAACATACATAATATATGTATGTTATAGCTTATAAGCTAAGCATATAAGTAACTTGCTTTGGTCTTAGTTTAAAAACACTCAAGGATGCAATAAATTTAAATAATCCAACAATTTCGCTTCTTATATCTTTTCAATATTCAATGAATAGAATAATGATTATTGTTAAGTCCTTTTTTTCTTCTTTCTCCGTTGTTAAATAGGTATATACATACTAAATATACACTCCAGAAATTGGACGGTTCAATTAATTTAAATTTTATATTAGTCCTTCACACTTCCAAATTTTTATATTGGCACATAAACATTTGAAATCTATATCTTACAACATTAATCTATAACCCTATGTAGGACGCCGATACACTGATAATATTTTTTGAACTTTCTTGATACGTAGCTGATACCTTTTTAGAACATTTCATTTAATATTAACATTATTCCGTTCTTTAATCGTCGTTCAAATATAGAGACAATCAATAAAAATACCCTTCATTGATTTCTCCATCAATAATTAGTTTTCTTATGCGTGACGACTAATTTATACAGTCGCATTTAGACTCACTCATTCGTAACATAGTTTCTTACGTTTCAAATATTATTTCTGAATAGGTTCTTTCGGGCATAATCTTGTAACGTACACGAATAAAAGTATTATTCGAATTTGAAATTATTTATTCATAACAATTTACATTCTGACGATACATACTTCGCCTACAAATAGCACAAGCAGGTGACAAGTACCGGTTTGGAAACAGGTTTACGTTACATTTCTTAGTTTTTGTTACATAAAGGAAATAGGATCTTAATATAGGTGGGTATATTTTTTAAATAGCCAAAAGTGAAACTGGATAGATTGGATTAAAAATACATTAATACGTACACGATAGGCGTAGCAAAACTAATTAAAGGATTCAGTTTTCTTAGTCCCCAATATGTAAAACAATAACACCAAATACATTGTACCATCTATCCAGAAATTTAAAAGCATAAAATATACAACTGATTTTTGTATAGGTACATATACATACATATAAGATAATATCTTTGAAACAGTTAAATATTTTAACGATGACACAACAACCGTGAATTTTAATTAACATTTAACAAATAAGCTAATTTCTAATAGTATGCCGGTCACAAGGCCTCGATTAAGGTCTATTTTAAATATTATAATAGTGACCGTTTATATATTTTTAAATCTTTATTATCCTATCTATCATTTTACCAATAAATAAGGAATACAAATTCCAAGTAAGTATACAATCTATGCTTCAGAACGTAGCATATTCGTTGCAAAAGTAGTAAAGTAGGTACATTCCTACATAATATTGTTACCAAATCGTCATAATAAAAGCAGATTACGATACTATTCAATAACACCAAATATATATTGAAAGTACACTTTACATCCTATCTACGCCAACATTTTCTACGTACTAGGTAACATATTATCTTAAAATTCAAGCCTGAGATGCAAATATCATATTTTATACAATTATTATCATAATATTATGTGCTCACAAGAAATAAGGAGCCTACATTCTATTGTGTTACCTACTGATCTATCCACCTTCATACTGCAAGTTATGAAATGAAATTAAAATTGATTTTTTTCAATTTAAAAGTATTGTAGTTAATGAGAATTAATATCGTTATTAATGAGAAATAAATAAGATTTAATGTACCTATTGCTTATTTAGTAGATAATGGACGTATCACGTATTAATGGTTATGGAACTCCGAAAAGAAAATATACCTAAGTATTCCGGTTTTGTTATATTTGGGCAAACGTCTTGCTGCTCCAACAACAGCGAAAATGCCAAATATGCGCAAATTCCGTTATGGAACTCTTATTATACCAATTTAAGCTAATTGTATAGTAGCATCAAAAATATGGTAGGTACGACGAAATAATAAAAAATAATTCGATAACTAATTATAAATAATAAGTAATTACTGTGAAATATCAAAAAAAAAAAATAAAAAAAAAAATCAGGTTTTTCGAGTCCATAATTATGGAATGTTATAATATGAATGGCTATGATGGCCCAAATAAGTAAGCCACTAGGTATAATTTTATCCCATACCTATACATATTATATTATACGAGTCTTCAGTTCTTCACAACAAGAAAGTCTCGGCAAAATTTTTGATTGTGATAGCGTTAATTACTTTTCTTACAACTGTAATCGATCTTGTACGCGATAATCTTCTCTCTACACTAATTCAAATTGATCGATAATTTAAAATGTTTATTGTGACGTATGTAGTCGTAATGTATTCCACTAATTATGTTCTGGGAAATATGTAACAAAATTATGTAACGAAAGTAAAATAATAAATGTTTACATTATATTTTGAACAACATTTTTATATAAATTGTGTAGTTGAACAATTTCTATAGTCAGTGATGTTGCATAAGTTTATTTTTACATTTACTAATAACAATAAACAGTTCATTCAACAAAATGTATTTTAATAATAAATAATGAAATTAAAATAAAAAAATACAAAAAATACTGTATTTAGAAATAAAAATTACATAAAAAAAACCGGCCAAGTGCGAGTCGGGCTCGCGCACAAAGGGTTCCATAGTAGCAAATATAATAAATTACAGTTAAATCAACCTATCTCAAAAACTATAAGAGATACTTTGATCAAACCAAAAATCGTTGAAAGAGTTAATTAGCATGCATCACCTCTATTTTTTTTAGAATTTTATACCCCGTAGTTATAAAAATAGAGGGGGGGGGACATACTTTTTACGACTTTGAGAGCTGATATCTCAAAAACCGTTCACTTTAAGAAAAATGTTTTTTAGAAAACTTTATATCATTTTAAAAGACCTTTCCATTGATACCCCACACGGGTATGTACATCGAAAAAAAAAATTTCATCCCTCAGTTACATGTATGGGGGGCCCCACCCCCAATTCTTTTTTTTACTATTTAGTGTCATATTTTTGTAGCGGTTCATACAACACATATTCCCATCAAATTTCATCACTGTAGTACTTATAGTTTCCGAGTAAATCGGCTGTGACAGACGGACAGACGGACAGACGGACAGACGGACATGACGAAACTATAAGGGTTCCGTTTTTGCCATTTTGGCTACGGAACCCTAAAAACTAAGTTAAGGCTTACATAAGTTGCAATTGTGGTGGTAATAGTCAGTTCCTCTTTCTCTTACATTTTACTTTAGACTAGGTGAAAACACTTCAAGTGTATTTTGGAATACTGCTTCCTGTAAATCAAAAATAAGAATTAATTATTTTATAACATAATCTTTGGTTTTAAAATATAAAAAAAAAAACTAAAAGAAATGGAATAATAGATGATATTCAGTATGCAGATATTTATTAGATCGAAAGATATCAAGTGTAGTTACAGTTTAACAATAATATAACTTGACACTTTTGTCCACTATACATACTCGATGACTAGTTTCAGTACCATCTTCAAAGCGGACAATTAGAAAAGATTGTGACAGTCTTAAGTTACAGCATTACTGAGTATAAATGATTGTTTAACATTGATTTGTAAATTTTAAATTTGAATAATGTGAAAATAGACAGTCTCTCCGTTGCAATAATTATCCAAGTATATTCTATCAGACGTAACATGCTTCTAATTGCACATTAGGGATATAAAACTCAGGAAAAGTAAAATCAGTTTTAAATAACTTTCTAATTATCCACTTTTCCGACGATAGTAACATAAAATACATGTAGTAATTATCCAACTTGCTTGTTTGTCAATACATCTTTGTTACAGTAATCTAATTGAGAGAATGTAACAAAAATTATATATTTATTATTTATATTGAGGTCTTATCATTAGGCTAGCCGAAATAACTAAGAGTTTAAGAAAATTATATTTAACTACCTAGCATTTAATATTAACAAATGTATTTATTTAAAGATTTTATTTATACTATAACATTGTATCTTAATAATTATGTATTTTGCAATAACAAATGATTATACCCCACTATTTGTATACCTTATAATGGCTATGATCATATCTGTTCAAATAAATGTAATATTATTATTTATTAGTTTGTGTACTAGGGTGAAAGCACTACAAATGTTCAATCTCTGTGGATATCCTTAAATAGTTTGAGAAAACTTCAAATGTTTGGTATTTTCACTTAAAAGTGCATGTTATATTGATAAAGTTACATCAAGTATATTATGTTACTTTTTGTATCTACCACCAAATAGTAAACTAGCCTAAAGGAAACTTAAATATATATATAAAAACATGCAACACAAATACTAACATTCTTACGGAATTGATACAGCAAGTCATTTTTTATTAACACTTTTATCAAAAGTAGTTTGGACGACAATATGTCAATTAAAAAAATGTTATGAAGTGAGATATTATCACCTTCTTAGAAGAAGCTGCAAGGTGTTTTTACATTATAAAGGTTCAAAAAGAGAGAAGAAAAATACTTTACGACCTAGATTATACAATTTTAAAATTTATTTGCAACAACACTGCTTAGGCAAAATATATAAATGATTCATAATACTTTAATGAAGTCACGAATATAATATGTTATTCTTAAAACAAGATAAATCACAAGAATTACAATTCATCACAACACGCTTGCTGTGATAATTTTTTTTTTAAGAATCTCTTGATCGAATCTTAACTCGGAGATTCTAAAATAAAAGAAAATTTTATACACAGCAACATACTACTGTTTTGTTGTGCTAGTGAAGTTATTATTCACTAGAATAATATTTAAATACATCTACAAATGTATCAACAAAGTTTTGGACCTATTACATATATGCAAGAGTGTGAGAGTTAAGTGTAATTTAACATACACTAAATGTTGGAATGTTAACTACTATGGCATTTAAGATCCCACAAAAATCTTCAAAGCATTCATTATGAAATGGCATATATTGTGTATACATTATATAATACTTGTAATGAAATAAAAACCTGATGGTACTAAATTTATATAAATTAATAATAATTACATATTTAATGAACTTCCACCTCTTAATTTTTAAGACAAGAATTAACATTACTCTTTAAAAAACAATGTTATGACAGAACAAGGAAATGTAGTGGTATACAATATGTTGATTGTTGATAGTGAAGTCTAATTCCTAACAATATCATAATCCATAGATTAGATAACAACATTTTGGGATCCATAATTTCTTGAGTTAATAGTCACATGGGTATTTGCTTTAAATATAATTAAGCTAGATCTGGTCAAGGCTAATACAAAAGTAAATACTAAATATAATTGTGGCGTCCTAATATCTTACAAAAAGCAAATGGTGAAGCAGCAAATATCTAAAATACTTAAATAATTTATATGCAGTAGTCTTGATCTTCATTTTAATCTATCGCTGTAACCTCTGTTTGTTACTTTGCAGAATATTTAATAATTTATTAAAGTATCACACTTAATATTTGGAGAAATAATATTAATGGTGAATATTCTCATTGATTTTTATTGATACAAAGGATTACAAACAGAAATGGACATGGTGAACTTTATTAACACTTTGTTTTACTTAAGAGTCATTGGAGAGTACTGCCATATAATGCCATATAAAATCAAAAAATTACTCAAGACTACTGCAAATTGGACATTTGGACTTTGAAAATTAGCAATAATGATTCAAATATAATTATGTACTTCGAAAATAGTTATTGTGAAATTCCGTAATTCACCCCACCTGTGTTGAGGCCGGTATTTTCTGACACGCCAGGAGCAGGGGGTGCAGGCATCGCAATCGGTGGCGCTTGCTCGCCACTGGGACGCCCTTCTCCGCCGGGTTGCATTGTGACCGGCTGCACACCGTCTGAGTCATCGCGCTCCAACGTATGATAGTCACCGGACTCTTCTGGTGGGCGCGGTTTACATTTTCCGCAGCAGCAATTAAAGCAGCAACATAAGCAGCAGCAGAAGTAACATCCGGTCAATATTCCACATACAACAAACAATGCTTTGCACCAAGTGCTTGTAACGACAAAATAGGCGTTGACGTTTTCCTCTCCAAATTGTTCTGCGATGTAAAGGCCGAGAGAGCCGTAGTTGTCATAAATATTTCTTTTGGTAGCATCGCTCAGGATTGTGTGAGCACGATTTACCTCTTTAAATTTGTCTGCTGCTTCTGGGTTGTTCGGATTTTTATCTGGGTGATATTTTAAAGCCAATTTACGATAACTTTTCTTGACATCATCAGCCGTTGCGGTTTTGGGTACTTGTAATATTTGATAGAGACTATCGCCAGCAGTCGATAACTTTCTTTTATCCATTGTAAAATTATGTTAATGGAGAGGGACAATTAACTGCTAAACTTAATTAATTACTCACACCACAGGCACAATCATTAGACCAATCTTTAATCTATTTCTTTTAGTGTAGGTATAATATTAATAGGTATCAGTTTTTCGCATTCACACACAGCACACTACCCAGCATCCACAGACTATGAATCATAGAGTAAAGTTAAGAATGCAAAGCTATGCTGTATGGTGGCTGTATGCACACACTGTGCACCATGGTAAAACCGTTAAAAACAAAGCACCAAAAAATATTTGTTTTGACAAAATAATATTTTCTATTGCTATCAAATTGCTATATTATATGCTTGCGTTTTGCGAGTGGTTGATTTTTCCATAAATAGGCAAAAGCTTACTATATGGGTAAAGACCAAAATTTCGACACATTTGCGCAATCAAAAAATTTCCAAACATTTTTCTTGAAAACTATGTCTGATAGAATTTTACGACAATTAATATTAAATTAAATGGTTATTTGTCCAGCATGCCAAATACCCAATGTTATAGAATAATACTCAATAGCAGAGTAAATAAAATAATATATCTACTAACGCGACCAAATTATGTACAAAACGGCATAATAATTTTGGAGGGTGAACTTTGAAGATATTTTTGAACAAGTTCTATGTAACTTATAGGCTGAATGTTGAATTCTACAGCAAAAACGTATAATGAGCAACCTTTTTCACGTAAGCTATAAGGAACAAACCGAAATATTATGCTTATTTACTGTTTTTTTGTTATTTATGTGCGATTTTAAACAATTGTGTTACTTATTTTGTGCAACCGTTTTCATTGGCAGTTTCTATAGACTATAAACAAGGTAGGATTTCGCTTTGGAGGACTGGCAACACTGCGCGTAATTGTCTATGACAGCTAGAGAATAAACGTACGTCGGCTCAAGGCCGCGGTGCTGGATGTATCCTACTGACGATCGTGCGCGCATCAAGCATGGCTAGGGTTGCCAACTTTTATTTGAAGAAATAGAGTATAATATCTGATTTTAAAGGAGGTAAATAAAGAGTAAATAAATATTTTTAAAAATGTATTTTTTTGTACTTTTTGCAGTAACTAAGAATTTTTCATTATTTTTAAATGAATTATATGAATCCAAACATTCCAAATCTAAATTTATATATTTCAAGAGCTCATTTTTAATTAATTTTTAATGAAGCTCGGTTTCTCTCTTCCCGCCACTTCACATTCATGACCGAAAAGACTCTTTCAGTAAATGCTGAAGTGGCGGGAACAGAGAGTATATTATAGCTAATCTTTTTTTTTAAACAAACAAATTCGTCAAGATATTTTTTTTAAATAAATTGCCATTATTCTGCAGTGGACTTTTGCATAAAATCTGTGTTATTCAACAATTCGCCTTGGAGTTCTTTTAAAATAATAACTTCTGAATATAAACTGTCCATGTGTACAAGGTTGATCCAAAAGTAATGATAATTGGGATTTCCTGTGTACATAAAAATCAAAAATAACCGTTTCTTGCTTGCTCATGTACTCACTAAGTTATCACAAAAAAATCATATCAATAGGCCACGTTTCCAAGTATTTACATTAATTTCTGTTGGCAACACTAATCTGCTGTACGTCCGCGCTATTCACTGTCCATCTGCACGACGTTCGCGGTGGTGGGGGTGCTTGCTGGATGAAAAGTTGGTCGTGCACATCCAGCAAGATAACGTACGTCAAGATGGACCGTAAATAAGACGCTTAAAGCGTCTTATTTACGGTCCATCTTGACGTACGTCCCGCCAAGGTCATACACGATGCACGACGCAAAACGACAGTGAATAGCGTTGACGTACGTCAATAATTATTATTATTATCTTGCTGGATGTGCACGACCAACTTTTCATCCAGCAAGCACCCCCACCACCGCGAACGTCGTGCAGATGGACAGTGAATAGCGCGGACGTACAGCAGATTAGTGTTGCCAACAGAAATTAATGTAAATACTTGGAAACGTGGCCTATCTCAAGCGTCTTATTTACGGTCCATCTTGACGTACGTCCCGCCAAGGTCATACACGATGCACGACGCAAAACGACAGTGAATAGCGTTGACGTACGTCAATAATTATTATTATTATCTTGCTGGATGTGCACGACCAACTTTTCATCCAGCAAGCACCCCCACCACCGCGAACGTCGTGCAGATGGACAGTGAATAGCGCGGACGTACAGCAGATTAGTGTTGCCAACAGAAATTAATGTAAATACTTGGAAACGTGGCCTATTGATATGATTTTTTTGTGATAACTTAGTGAGTACATGAGCAAGCAAGAAACGGTTATTTTTGATTTTTATGTACACAGGAAATCCCAATTATCATTACTTTTGAGTTTTGGATCAACCTTGTACACATGGACAGTTTATATTCAGAAGTTATTATTTTAAAAGAACACCAAGGCGAATTGTTGAATAACACAGATTTTATGCAAAAGTCCACTGCAGAAAAATGGCAATTTATTTAAAAAAAAAATATCTTGACGAATTATTTGTTTGTTTAAAAAAAATGATTAGCTATATACTCTCTGTTCCCGCCACTTTAGCATTTACTGAAAGAGTCTTTTCGGTCATGAATGTGAAGTGGCGGGAAGAGAGAAACCGAGCTTCATTAAAAATTAATTAAAAATGAGCTCTTGAAATATATAAATTTAGATTTGGAATGTTTGGATTCATATAATTCATTTAAAAATAATGAAAAATTCTTAGTTACTGCAAAAAGTACAAAAAAATACATTTTTAAAAATATTTATTTACTCTTTATTTACCTCCTTTAAAATCAGATATACTCTATTTCTTCAAATAAAAGTTGGCAACCCTAGCCATGCTTGATGCGCGCACGATCGTCAGTAGGATACATCCAGCACCGCGACCTCGAGCCGACGTACGTCGGGGATTGACCGTGAATAAGACGCTTCAGAGGAATAAACCTATAGAGTACTTGTATCGAGCGTATACAATTTACATATATTTGTTTCTCTCTATCTAAAGAAAACGTCGTATGAAAGAATGAGATAGCTATAGACTACAAGCTACGTTTCAACATAGTCATGGCACCATTTTTACTATAGGTACGTATTTAGATAGATAGAAGGTGATAGTGATGGGATGTGCTTCAATCGATAAAATCGTGAATACATTTTGCATTTACGGTTTCGTGAAATAATAAATAATAAAAAAAAAACAAAATTAATCATAAATTTCAGTTGAATACATTATTTGTTTAATCCTACGAATATAATAAATGCGAAATTATGCGAGAGTGGATAACTTTCTCTTTCACTGCTGAACCGATTACAATGAAATTTTGTACATACACACATAGGATAGGTTTTATACCGGAAATCCCACGTGAACGGGAACTGTGCGGGATTTTCTTTAAAAACGCGGGCGGAAAGCTAGTATATTTTAAAATAAATTTTAAAACTTGAAATGTAACTAATTTAAAATAAAGATCAATAAAGTTAAAGGAGTGAGGAGAAAGGCACAGTCAGCATGAATTTTAACAAGTTCATAAAAGGACAGTCTTAAAGAAAACATTTTCCTTACATCCTACTAATCAAGCGAAAGTTTGTGAGGATGGATGTTTGTTACTCTTTCACGCGAATACTACTAAACCGATTACAATGAAATTTGGAAAAATTACTTTTGATCCCGTAAATCCCACAGGAATGGGAACTATGCGGGTTTTTCTTTGAAAACATATTAAGTATGTATTTCAATAGTAGTTTCTCATCTATGAGAACTGTCATTTAATCAACCGTTTAATTTTCACATAGTTACACATTTAAAGTATATGTATGTGTAAAAAAATTTCCAAATAAAAATTCACTCACACACAAATGTATTTATTATCTAAAGGAACAAAAAAAACGTAAGCTTAAGATTGCACAATTCTTCTAGAGTATCCATCTTGATAACACGCAGGCTCGAAATGCAGTGAACACAATCTAGCAAATTTCAACGGCGTCCAATCTACACGTCTCATGTTTTATACCCATTTTTTATTTAGCTCTGGAAATCTAAAACAAAATGAATTTATTAATAATCTAAAAGAGAAACCACAAACTAAACAGATAAGTCAAATAAAACAACCACGTGGTATTTTTTATTTTCCTGCTGTAGAAAATTTACATCTATTATTTGCAACAACAACTACATATAAATCTGATTTATATCAGAAACAAAATAAATAAATCAACGTTAATATGAAATAGATTTTTTGTCATAAATCGATAATATACGCTAGATGTGTTACAACACTACGGTGGTAAACAAAATGCCAAATGTGATAATATTGTGACATTTTTTAAAAATTATTTAATTCTTTTGTATTCCACAACCCCATAAAGTGGGTAAATGTTACAGTTACAACATAAACTTATAAAAAAGCGCTTGATAAAACGTTCAAATAGGGTTAGAACATAAATATTTATCCATTTGCTGAAAATCACTTACCGATGGAAAGATATTTTTTCATTGTTTTCATACAAAACTCCCATTCGACTAGTGATAGCCGGTAGCTAAACATACAATAGTCATTTTAGCACACTGACAAATAAAAAGAAACACTATACACTTTATATTTTCTAAATATTTCGTGAAAAACACTTGACGCACTGAGCCCACCAGCTGGTTGGAAAACAAACTGACTGCCGGCGCGCTACGTTTGAAGACAGTGCAGATACTCTATCGCTATCTCAATCTGACTTATGCTGTTATTGACTAAGAGTAAGTAGATTAGAAAATATGTATTTTGTTCTGTCTCAATATAAGAACTCTATAGGTTTATTCCTCTGAGTGGCCTATTGATATGATTTTTTTGTGATAACTTAGTGAGTACATGAGCAAGCAAGAAACGGTTATTTTTGATTTTTATGTACACAGGAAATCCCAATTATCATTACTTTTGGATCAACCTTGTACACATGGACAGTTTATATTCAGAAGTTATTATTTTAAAATACTCCAAGGCGAATTGTTGAATAACACAGATTTTATGCAAAAGTCCACTGCAGAAAAATGGCAATTTATTTAAAAAAAATATCTTGACGAATTTGTTTGTTTAAAAAAAAATGATTAGCTATATACTCTCTGTTCCCGCCACTTTAGCATTTACTGAAAGAGTCTTTTCGGTCATGAATGTGAAGTGGCGGGAAGAGAGAAACCGAGCTTCATTAAAAATTAATTAAAAATGAGCTCTTGAAATATATAAATTTAGATTTGGAATGTTTGGATTCATATAATTCATTTAAAAATAATGAAAAATTCTTAGTTACTGCAAAAAGTACAAAAAAATACATTTTTTTAAATATTTATTTACTCTTTATTTACCTCCTTTAAAATCAGATATACTCTATTTCTTCAAATAAAAGTTGGCAACCCTAGCCATGCTTGATGCGCGCACGATCGTCAGTAGGATACATCCAGCACCGCGGCCTTGAGCCGACGTACGTCGGGGATTGACCGTGAATTAGGGTGCACTCACACACATCAGTCACCGTCACGGCACGTCACCGGACAGGATTAAAAAAAAATATGTATCAATAGTTCTAGTATGACTCTGTTCCCACACGACAGTCGCCGGCACGAAATCTATCAGTGACGTCCCCGGTCAGGCACGTCAAATAATCTTTCCATACATGTATCATACTTTTATCCCCACTCACCCGGTGCCGTCACGTCTCAGTTCAGTCAGCGTCGTGCTACCGTCAATTGCTACATGTTCTCTAGCGTGACACACGTCTAATCACTCACTAACCTGATGTATGTGTTCAATGATTCAGTCAAACCGGCGACGTGACTGACGGACAACATGACGGTGACTGGTGTTTGTGGATACGTACACAAACCGTCACCGATCAGTCATCGGTGACTTGACGGTGACTGATGTGTGTGAGTGCACCCTAAGGGTGCACTCACACACATCAGTCACCGTCACGGCACGTCACCGGACAGGATTAAAAAAAAATATGTATCAATAGTTCTAGTATGACTCTGTTCCCACACGACAGTCGCCGGCACGAAATCTATCAGTGACGTCCCCGGTCAGGCACGTCAAATAATCTTTCCATACATGTACCATACTTTTATCCCCACTCACCCGGTGCCGTCACGTCTCAGTTCAGTCAGCGTCGTGCTACCGTCAATTGCTACATGTTCTCTAGCGTGACACACGTCTAATCACTGACTAACCTGATGTATGTGTTCAATGATTCAGTCAAACCGGCGACGTGACTGACGGACAACATGACGGTGACTGGTGTTTGTGGATACGTACACAAACCGTCACCGATCAGTCATCGGTGACTTGACGGTGACTGATGTGTGTGAGTGCACCCTAAGACGCTTAACGGTCATAATGTATCATTATTCATTAGCATTGTCAAACTCAAAAGTCAAAGTGGTGTGGTCAGAAATTTTTCGGCAGGTTATTCAACGATTTTTACGGTAAGTCTTGTGTTTTAATTATAATTCAATAGTGCTCTAGGTAAAAAAAAGCATGGGTGTTTGCGTAATACTCATTTTAATACGATTCACAGTGTAGTTTCAGAGTAATCAATATTTACTTACTGTGCTACCTCACAATTGTGACACTTTTGTATTACTTTTGTAACACCAGTTGCACAATTTCTGTGTCACCATAATAAGATTGGGATACACATATATCGGTCAATTAAGGAAAGCTGGCATGTTCACAGTACTCACACTTATGCAATTTCACTTACAGTATGTTCAAAAATAAATGCGACTCTAGTTTCATTTTAGACTTGAATTGTAAAATAGGTGCGTTGTAGATAAATATATGCAAATATAATTATGAAAGCTCTCATAATTTACCTGTAAAATTATAATTTAAAAGTAAATCAATTGATGAAGTTAATTATTTATTCTAATAATAATCAATTGGATAAAAGTATTAATAATTATTCAATTATCAAATAATAATTAAATTTCAGGTCATAAAAACAATACAAATAACACGTGCGCTCACTCCCAAGTCCCAACACACGGATGGTTGTTTTGATAATGATTTAAATAACGGACGTCTTCTGCAGTTGCGGAGCAGTCTTGTCCTGACTTTGGTCGAGTAAAGATATCTAAGAAATATTATATTTGTAGTAAGTACGTAATACCTACAAATACGCGCTAACAAATATTGTTACATATTTATTGTATAATTTTCACACTATTGGTTTTAAACTCAAACTCAAACATTTATACAATTAGACTTCTTCTAGAAGCACTTTTGAATCGTCATAACAGTTTAACAGTTTTAACATTTACCACCAATTCAGAAAGCAGTATCTATAGAGAAGAAGAAGAATCTATTTAATCATAATCGTAATCTTCTACTTCACTGAAACTTTCATCGCTCGAAGAACTCGCCGTCGGAATTTCTTAATGTTATTATAAATGAGTCAGTGTAATTATCTAGGTACTTTTGGTTCTAATTGAATATATTTTTCCTCATGTTCTCGCGTCTTTCTCCAAACGTCACTAAACATATCCAGACTAATAGCATTTGCTTCCTTTCTAAATAATTCTTCCACAGTTTTCAAGTTAAAGTTCACATTTTGTGATGCTACTTTCCCTTTAATTATGCCCCATAGTAACTCTATTGGGTTGAGTTCTGGATGGTATGGTGGAAGGCGCAATACACTATGTCCATGATCTTTGAGGATTGCATCAAGTAGGTAAAAATTGTGTATTGTTTGGCTTATTTTTTTTAATAATGTGATAACTCTGATTATTAATTAGTACTTTGATTTTTGAAAAAAAAAAATGCCGATTTTAGTCAAAATTTATATAATTCTAACAAGATCCTTATCATCCAAATTTCCACCTTGGTGAGAAAAATTGACATTTCTAATGAAAATGAACAAAAAATTAAATGATTTTATTAAATACTGTAAAATATTCTATAATTCTTCCATTTACTGTATCACAAAATTCTTCATCGTACTACACCAATTACATCACCCTGTATTTATAAACAATTGCAAAATATGACACATACATAGGCCGGGAGATACTGACACAAAATTTCGGGTCATTTGTAACAGAATGGCGGTTCTACAGAGGTCTTATTACGCAATGACTAAAAGAAAAATGATGGTCAGAACGCTGGTACCGGCGGACTAGTCGCGTGGGCGTTAGTCGAACTCGTCGGATAAATAGCGAAAGTCCAACGATTTGTAACACAAAAATTTTAGAATTTACTGATAGCCCTTAAAAAAGATGTAGGCGGTAGTGTAATGCCATACTTTTCCGGTGTAACTAACAGCCCCCCATACCGACGCGATGCGTTGATTTAAAAAAAAAAACAATTCAACCATTTGTACCAGGCTAACTTTTGCACAGGTAATCATCATCGTGCAGACATTTACGTCATTTTTCTTTTTGTCATTGCGTACTAAGACCCCTCTAGACCGCCATCCTGTTACAAATGACCCGAAATTTTGTGTCAGTATCTCCCGGCCTAACATGTGCAATGTGTAAATGTGTTGACGTTCCAGCTCTTCTTAATATACCTATAGTCCTTTTCACCTATGATGATTCCTGTGACACTTCATCGTGTTCCGAATTACGTATTTTATGTTTAAAAAGCCAAAATAATTTTAGTACATAATATTTTTATTTTATGGCGGCATTATTACCAAAAATATAAAAATGAAACATCTTAAGCTTATAAATCAAAAACAGTATTGTTTAGTTTAATATAATGAAAAATAAAATAAAATAACACAAAAATATAATACCTACGCTGAAATAGATCGTTGAAAAATCATAGAGTTGGAAAATCATATAATCGGCGCCCATCTTGTGATCGTTTGTCAATCGAGTCAATCGTCTGTACGAGTGCGTCAGCCTTGTATACAAGTTGCATTTTTATATTGATACTTTACGTGGTATTCTGTTATTGTTACTAATTGTTGTTGATGACTTTTTGTTGCTGTTGTTTGCTAAGTTTCCTTAGTGAATTGTTGGCAAAATGCCAAAAAAACTAATTTAGGTACCTTATTCAAATCGATTTCATTTCTATATAAAATAGTATCGATTATCGGAAATAATTTATACGATTTCAGTAAAGACATCTCTATACGTGTCAAAAATCGATGTGTCACAGAAATCATCTTAGGTGGAAAGGACTATAGTACTAGGTATATTTGTTTAGCATTTGAGAAAGCTATCAATTGAGTATTGGGATCGTTTTAATTTAGAATATGCCCGTCGCACGCCGAATAGCAGACACAATAGATTTACGTTTTGAAGGTTAAGAGCATTAACGAGACATTTCATACAAACAACTAAACAAGTCCTTATTTTTCGAAACAATTTGATGAAACTTCATACGCATTTAAGCAGGATACGTAACTTTAAAAAATTACTGAAGAACATTTTCGAAAAATAGTGTTACAGTTAAATTAAACCGCTTTTAAATTTCCATAGAAACAAATTTCCAATTATCTTTTTTTAAAAACATTTCGTTAATTTATAAAGAATCACGGCGAGATCCATACATTGATTTGTAAAAAAAATAATGATGTTTACAGTTATTATTAACCGACTTCAAAAAAAAGGAGGAGGTTATCAATTCGACCGGTATATTTTTTTTATGTATGTACACCGATTACTCAGAGGTTTCTGGACCGATTTACGCGATTCTTTTTTTGTTTGATGCGGAATGGTATCGAATTAGTCCCATAAAAATTTTATTTGGATAGGACCAGTAGTTTTATGAGCATTTTTATCTGATCTCGATGACTAAATTGAAATCTAGCAAGTAATTTTGATTCACTTCCCGGTAACTGACTGAGCTGAAATTTTTTATACGTGTGTAAATTGGATAGCGATCAAACATTACTATGACATAGAGCTGATTTGATGATGGAATCGGAAGGTGGCCATAGGAACTCAGTAATGTATTGACTCAACTTTATCGAGTTTAGGCTCGTTTGATTTGTGTTGAAAATTACACTAAAAAGTATTAAATAAAAATAACTACGTTTAAAACAACCGACTTAAAAAACGGAAAAGTAAAAAATAAAAAGATTTTATATTATTAATTACTACATAATATTATGTAGATGTGCTATTTACTAAATAGGTTTGATATCGGTGCACGGGTTTAATACTATAGGCTTAGTGCTTTGAAGTCGGTTATTTTTAACGAAGTTATTTTTATTAATTATAGGAATAGTTT
This sequence comes from Colias eurytheme, assembly GCF_061535395.1. NCBI lineage: Eukaryota > Metazoa > Arthropoda > Insecta > Lepidoptera > Pieridae > Colias > Colias eurytheme. The sequence continues at coordinate 4,772,197 of NC_142982.1, read as the reverse complement.
GGAATATTTTTCGAATTCGGGAAATATTTTAATTTTTTTGTCAAGTAAAAATTCTGCCAAAATACTTTGCCTATAGTGGCAAATTTAGACTGTTGGTCGTAACAAGCCGACTAATAGGCATGAAATAAGACATTTTTTCTTTTTAACTTTCAGATGCCACTTACTTCGGCAGAAAAGTCCAAAAGATATAGAGAACGATTAAAAAAAGATAATCCTGAAAAATTTGAAGCTTTAAAAAAAAGGAATTTAGAAAGGACAAAACAATTGTACAAGACCAAAACAGCTGTTTTGTCAGAAGAACAGAAAGAGGAACGAAGGAAAAAATGGAGACAATTTAATGAACTAAGAGATAGACCAAGAGCAACAAACACAGAACAGACTATTCGAAGTAACGCTTCACAAGATGAAATATCCCATAATACAACCTGGAATGAATCCATTGCCCGAAATATTCAAAGACGAATTGAACGAAAATTGCGGAAAGAAAATACAGAGCTTCGTAATAGCGTACTCACTTTGAAAAAAGGTTATCACAGACTTTTTAATCAAATGAGAGTACAACAGCAACGTATGGCAAAAATGGAAGAAGATTATGAAGACCTAAAAAAGAAGTTACAAATAGCACCTAGCAGTAAATATGGAAACATGATTTCCGATAGCCACGTCGAAGCAATTACTCCACTAAAAAAAACCGACCACTTCATAAATGAAAATATGCTTGGTGTTGAAACACCAAAGAAAAACAGCGTGAAAAAAGTTATACTAGCCCATAATGTCCTAACGGAGGCACTGATAAAAGAATACAAGACTTTATCTAATAATAATGATAAAACTAAATTCAAAAATATGGTATGTAGTGGTTTAGTAAAAAAATATAAAATGCAAACTCATTTGTCACACGTTTTGGGATTTAAGACTGGTATTAAAAAATGTAAGAAAATACCCAAAAATAACATTCTTCGAAATAAAATAAGTGCATTTTACCAACAAGACGATGTCAGCAGTGCCAGCGCCGGCAAAAAAGAATGTAAAACATTTAAAAAGTGTAAAAAACAAAAACGTTACTTGCTAGATTCATTAAGTAACTTGCACAAAAAGTACATAAGCGAAAATGGTCCAGTAAGTTTGACAACTTTTAAAAGGTACAGACCCTTTTATGTAGTTTCACCTCGGATAAAAGACTTGGAAACTTGCGCTTGATCAAAGCACGCCAACATGCAATTCATGGCTAATGTGCTAAAATCTTGTCGCGTTATAAACACAAATAATCTCAATGAAATCATTGGGCACACCTCGACCCGATAATAAAATATATTAAGCTTCGTTATCTAGGAGTAGATACCATTCATTTTTTCTCCGACGGCCCAACGTCACAATATCGACAGAAAAAGAACTTCTATTTATTAAGTACATAATAATATCTTCGAGTATGGATTCAACAATGCCACTTGGTCGTTCTTTGAGGCATCACACGGAAAAGGGGCCGCCGATGGCATCGGAGGGGCAGTGAAAAGAACCTTGGACTTCAAAGTTGCCCACGGAGTGGATATTCCGGATGCAGAGACAGCATACGATTTCCTAAAAAAACAGAAACAGTAGTCAAAATATTTTATGTTGGCGCTGAAAATATAAGACTCCTAGACTCCAATATCGTAACTAAGCTCACTCCACTGCAGGACACTATGAAAGTACATCAAGTGGTACTGATGGATAAACATTTATTGATCTATAGATTATTATCTTGCTTTTGTCAGAATTCTAAAGGAAAGTGTGAATGCTATAACCCAAAAACGCACAAATTTGATATCAAAGCAAAACCTGAAATCGAAAGCGAAGAGACAGATTATGAGTTACAATTGAATGAAGAAACCGGAGTTATACGCATAGTAAGAAAACAGATTGACAAATCTGAAGAAAATGAGCGAATAGATCTAGAAAACGAAGATATGTTACTAAATTTTATCGAAAAGGAAGAAGTTTACAACAATGTGGAACTTAATGATTCGTTGGTTGAATTCGCGGCAAAAAAAACTACAAAGACTTTGTGGTAAAACATAACGGACATGTTATTGAATTAAAAAGAAACAAAAAGAACCAATGCTACAATCGAGACAGCTCTGACGAGAGCTGTGACGAATATTCCACTCATGATAGTTCCTCCGACTTAGAGAATTTTGAAGACGAAAGTCCACTGGAAACGGATTATTTAGACCCCGAAATTGAAATGTGTTCTGACAATAATGCCGCAATGGAAATCATCAAAGATTCACATGTAGTTGTCAGATTTGAATTGGAGAAGAGGAATAAATATTTCCTTGGCCAAGTCCTACAGTTGGTTGGAAATGTCACTTTTGAGGTGAAATTTTTGAGGCATAAAGGGAATGGGAGGTTTGCCTGGCCAGTCCTTGATGACGTGTCGATCATATATAAAACAGAGATTGTCCAAGTTTTATCAAATCCGACCTCAGATCGACGTGGCATTAAAGGTACGTTTACACGCTTGCCAAGCCTTGGCAAACTACAAACAGTCCCAAGCCTCCACAAATCTCGTTTGGCGTTTGAAAGGCGTTTATACGCTTGTGTATGCGTCAGTCTGCAATATACATCCAAGCATGGCGGACACCGAATTTGTGACGGCTATTGCATTTGGTTTAACGTACTTTTATTTGAAACCAACGCTTTTAAACATAAGTTACACCTTGCTAAGCAGACTATCAAAATAATAATTATAAATGTATCGTAGGAACATGCCTGCGCCAGAACGCACGTTCACGTTTTTTTTTCAAGTGTTTGCGAAAAGTAGTCATCAATATCTCTTTTTTATTTTTTATTACCTTTACTGGCCTTCCAGTAAGTTCAGAAAGACGAATCCATGCATCTGCTTGTTTCTTCTTATCTTTATGATTTGCATCTTTCGGATTCCAGATGCATGGTTCCACTTGGTAATGTTCCAGAAACGAAAGACTCTCCTCATTCGACCAGCAACTCATTTTTTATTTATTTTTTGTAAAATTAAGCAAGCGTGTACTCGCCGCGAGATCACGATGGCTACTAAACGCGGACCAACATGTAAATGCATCGCAAGCGCTTACCGCAAACGCCCTTTGATCTGCGTAAAAAAACCGACACTCGACTGGATCGGAAGCAAGCAGGCACAAGCCCACGCAAGCCAAGCCAAACGCCCTTTTTACATGCTTGCGATTGTCGATGCTTGCCAAGGCTTGGCAAGCGTGTAAACGTACCATAAAACGTTTGATCTGTCAACGTTGACATTCAAAATAGAATAAACACTGTTGTGTTTGACGTTGTGTGAGACGTGAATTTTGGCTAAATGTGTTTGCCAAAATGCAATGGTGTTGCTGCAAATTCCATTTTTTATTATGTTACATTTAAGAGCACTTAGTAACACTTGCTCATATAATTATAAATTGTTATGATTATAATTTTGTTTTGCTAACGTCTTAATGGCGTGACTGATTTTGCTATAAATGTTCGTAATTGTTGTATATTTTTAAAAACTCATTTTATTTTTTGTTAAAAAATTAAAATGTTCATTTAACTAAAAGTATTGAATTTTTTTCTTTTCAATTATTTCTTTGTTGTTTTTTATGTTAAAACTTAGTACTTACTTAAAATTTTGGAGACTTAATAAACCTTTCTTTTCTAAGATTATAATTTTGTTTTAATTTCGTCTGAAAATAATTTAGATATTGATATCTATTTTTCTATTTTTAAAACTATAGGTTTCTATAACTCCTAATGTAACCTCAACTTTATAGTTTTTTGCTACCACTTTGTGCCACTATTGTGTTAAACTAGTGTAAATTTCTGTGCGACTTTTGTGTCACTATCGCACAACATTTTGTGTCACTATTGTGTCATTTACGTCAATATTTTGGACTTCACCCTTATACGACCTTTGGGAAACGAGCGAGAAGTCTAACATTGAAGTGTTTGGAAACCAAATACTGGCCTATAATTTCACAGGCAAGTGTATATTTACGTTATTTACAATATTCCTCAATACTCATGCATTTGCCTGTTTAGAATCATTTTAATGGCAAAAATCGTCAAATTTATCATCATTTTATTATGCAGTCATGTTAAATAATATGTTCTTTTCCTAATATGTACTTTCATCATTTTTCTTCAAGTTTTCAATATGTAAACAAATTTAATACGTAAGGTAACCGTGATGACGGGTTTTTACGGATAGCGAAGAGAATATATTCTTAAACAATATTATTGCTTCTGAATGACGTTGTTGGCAATTTCTCAACAAACTCATGTACAAAAACCAAGCAAAAACTAACCTTTTGCACTACAGCATATGAATTATGCCTTGGGAAAAATTCGTATTAACAGTGGCAATACCAAGTTAGGTGTGAAAGTGATAAAAAATATCAACTGGGCAATATTTTCTTGTTACACGTTAATGTTCATAGTTCATACCGAAATCTCCAGTGTAAGGGCGTATTCAGAAAGAAAGCTTGAAACTTATAAGCGCTTATCGGCGCTTATAAGCGCTGGTAACCCGCGCAGGAAAATATATGAACATGCGCTTATAAGCGCTGATCGGCGCCGACAAGTTCCAACAAGTTTCAACAAACTTGTCGGCGCCGATCAGCGCTTATAAGCGCATGTTCATATATTTTCCTGCGCGGGTTACCAGCGCTTATAAGCGCCGATAAGCGCTTATAAGTTTCAAGCTTTCTTTCTGAATACGCCTTAATAAATATAAGCTTCTTGGTCTTGTTCAATGTACTCTGTGCATCTGTGCTGTGCATAATACGGCATAATATGTCAGTGTCACGTCACTGTCTAATCATTGAAAAAATTCAAACATACGAAATGTCTCGATTGTTAGTTTTATCAAATAATATCAATGAGGTATTTGTTTGAACTTTGAAATTTAAAAAAAGGAAGTTGTGATTTTTCATTGTTAATTGCGATTAAAAAAAATGTTAAATTAAAAGCGAATATCACTGTGTACATTGTACTAAAAAATAAATTATTAAACGCTAAATAACCTATAGGAACAATGCATGTATCCATAATGAAAGTTCGGGGAATATTTCAGTTTTATCAAAAACTTTTAAATCGTAGACCTTATTTAGTTCAGGCTGTACAAACTGGAACTTTGATGGGAGCAGGAGACATTATATCGCAAACTTTAATTGAGAAAAAACCTTTTAAGGAATTTGATTACAGCAGAACATTGAAGTTTTCTTCAATCGGTTTTTGTTTTGGTGTAAGTAAAAAAATTACTTGGTATTAAGCAGTTTTTACTTTATGGAATTGTTTCTGATATTTTTTTTTTCCAGGGGCCTGCTTTAAGAGTATGGTATGGGCTTTTGAACCGTCATGTTGGCTCTAGTGGTAAAACAGTGGCTATGAAAAAAGTTTTTGTCGACCAAGTAGTGTTTGCACCAACTTTTTTATTCTCATTGCTTGTGGCGCTTGGAACATTACAAGGAAAGAAATGGGATGCTATACAGCAAGATATTAATGCAAATTATTTTGATATATTAAAAACCAATTATTACATTTGGCCTTGGGTACAAGTGGTAAACTTTTACTATGTACCTCTGCAGTATCAAGTACTAGTCGTACAATCAGTTGCCCTATTTTGGAATACATATCTGTCTTACAAGACAAATAGGAAGAGGTTAATAGAATAAAAAATATATGATTATGTAAGCTCAGATAAAACCGAAACCTATAAATTGAAATCGAATAAGTTTAAACAGCTTTAAATGTTTTATCTTTAAAAACACAAATGCAGAGATTATTAAGTTGTTTAATGTTTAAGTGTTACATGGATGCTTGAAATATAGTATTAAATAGCTATTAAGCTATGTAGTTCAAACCATGCTTTGTTTTTGTGATAATATTGTGATGTAGAAACATTAAGTATATGATTTGCCAAGTTCACAAATAGATTTCAATTTGGAGGCAAATCAAACATTCTGTTTTCTATTATGTAACTAATAAGTATGTTGAGTTGTGATGAATAGTTGTATTATTTTATAAAAATTAATTATTGTAATAAATTTTCTTACTGTTTGAATAAATGATGATTTTTTTATTGTGAAAATTTATTTATTTTATTACGACAATGACTTAAGCTACTATTATACTTCACGCGAACGCTGCGATGTCGCAGGCATGATTAGTGAAGTTAATATTTAGTATTTAGTACTAACAGTTACATGTTATATGGGGCATTTCACGCGAAGCGGACACAGATTTTTGGGTCAGGTTACCGATTTCGGTTATATTTTAGTATGTTACACTTGTATATATCCTCGGTATGTATACGAAATATTTTTGCATTTAGAAGCTTAGTTTTCAAAATACAGGTCTTTGAAGATGTCAGCAAGCGCGAGGCATGCATGACTTTCAATGTAATTATCAGTTCAAGAAAAGGATTTTTTTAATAAATAGATGACTGAATAATAATCCCCATTAAAAAACCTTTTTATTCTCATATTTTTAATTTCGAATTTATTTTTAAATTCCTAAGAAAAATTAAAAAATATTTTTCTTTGTAATTTTTTACGAACTTAGCATATTTTTAATTTTTTTTAAGATCATTAAATAAATGTCTTATATTATGCATATACTTCATGCCAAGTTCTAGAGTGGTCATCGCAGAAGTTTCGAAGCTACATGTATTATAATGGCGAAGCGCGGCAATATCCCCATATATCTGCATCCCCACTGCAGAACGTCGCGCTAACCAACTTGGGCTAGTATGGGGATATTGCCGCGTTTCGCAATTATAATACATGTAGCTTCGAAACTTCTGCGATGACCACTCTAGAACTTGGCATGTAGTTTAAGCATAATATAAGCCATTTATTTAATGATCTTAAAATTTTTTTAAAATATGCTAAGTTCGTAAAAAATTACAAAGAAAAATATTTTTTAATTTTTCTTGGGAATTTAAAAATAAATTCGAAATCAAAAGTTTTTTAATGGGGGTAACGCTTCCAAGAAGCTTATATCTTATACACTGGAGATTTCGGTATGAACATTTGACGTGTAACAAGAAAATTGTTGTGTTCTATCACTTTCACACCTAACTTGGTATTGCCACTGTTAATACGAAGTTTTCCCAAGGCTACTATGTTTGCTGTAATATTCTGTGTAAAAGGTTAGTTTTTGTACATGAGTTTGTTGATAAATTGCCAACAACGTCATTCAGAAGCATTTTTGGATGAGACAATTATTATTTATGCTAAATAAAATAATTATCTGAACCAATTATTAAAAAGCGATACTCCCTGATTATGGGTAGTTACCATAATAAAATTGTAGCAACTCTCACTTTGACAATATGACATAAGTGTCAAAAAAATTGCGTCGCTTCGAATATTTAAGTTAATATTGTTGCGTATTTAATAAATATTTTCCGAATATTAATAATGTATTGTATTGTGAAAAATTGCAGAAGTTTTTGGACACCAAATTCTGGCCTATAATTTCACAGGCAAGTGTATATTTACGTTATTTACAATATTCCTCAATACTCATGCATTTACCTGTTTAGAATCATTTTAATGGCAAAAATCGTCAAATTTATCATCATTTTACTAAGCAATCATGTTAAATAAGTTCTTTTCCTAATACTTTCATCATTTTTCAACATGTTTTCAACAAACAAATTTTACAAGTAAGGTAACCATGATGATGGGTTTTTACGGATAGCGACGATAATATATTGCTAAACAATATTATGATGAACATTTAGAACACCATTTTAAAATTTTTTATACTAGTAATGAAACAACACACGACATCGGTATTGCACTCACATATTGTGGTTTGTTCTTTTTTACATTGAAATTTATACTTTTTAACCTAATATTTTTTTGTTTTACGTATTTCAGCTTTCCAAAAATGAAATAAAAAGAAATAAATGGCTGTCCATAGTGCCTATCAAGGGTAAAATTTATCAACATGCCAGAATATGCAGTTTGCATTTTAAGCCTGAGGATTACGGTCCAGAAAAAAAATACCTTTTGAAAAGTGCTATACCTTTTTATTAACCACATTCTTGTTACTGCGTCTCAACTGATAAAGTAATTTTAATTATATTATAATTAACCACCATGAAACCATTAGTAACCGTAAGTACAGCTCCTGAAAGACATACGAATTTCTGAGAACTGTAATATCGTTACCACACATCAACACTAGCGATGCAACTCTCCCTTTGAAATATTGAAAAGTTTTAGACTGAAGCTTTAGTAACCAAAACGATGTTTTAATGTATGTAGCACTCATTTTAATTAAAAAATCGTAGTATGAGATCAAAAGTTATCAAGCGTTATTTAAAACTATCATTCTCTACCAATTAAAATGGTATGTACCTATAAAGATGATAATTATTCATGTAAGTTGACCAGTAATATTATAATATAAATACTGTTAAAAATATATGTCGTTATTATTTATAGACCATGATTTTTAGTTTTTTTTATTTCGAAATATCCTGAATATACAAACCAGTGTGGTCACCCACAGAAAGAGACAAAAAACAACACTGACGTCATTCAAGGTTATATTTTCTTGTGACAAGTTAATGGTCATAGTGCAATCTCCAGTGTATTAGTTATAAGCTTCTTGAACAAAAAAAGCGCGGGAAACTTCGAAGTTGGAGGGAGTGTTTCTAAAGCTGATTTAATTTTAATTATTTTTTTCGTAGTCAGAGGTGTTTATTTTGTAAATATTACTTGTATTTATTATATATATTTGTAAATTCATATAGTTTTGTGTATATATTGGTAAGTTTTCTTGTATATTTTTAGTATGTAAGAACCCTCGCGGGAGTTTCGGGCGGGAATATGAATGACCCTCCCGATCCTTTTGTAGAGGAGTCAGATTTACGGTCTGGTCCTCTTGTGGCAAGTTATGTCACTTTAGAATCAAACAATGAAAGTATACTATTAGACCCGGAACTAAATAGAAAAAGGCGGCGTAAAAAAATTATGAATGATAGTGATACAAATATTAATTATTCTAGTAATGATCCTTCTTCCTCTATATCAATGAATAATGTAGCAGAAACATCAAACTCAGTTCCACCTAATCCTACAGATAATATTATCCGTGCCAATTATATCCAAACAGATGCATATCCATACATAGTTCATGTGCAGAGAATTGAAGATTCTGCGGGAGATGGCTCCACATTGCACCCTATCACATTTGGAAATTTTTTAAAGAAAAATAAAATTCAAAATATTGTTCCTGGCAGCGTTAAGAGAATAGGGAGAAATAGATGTTCTGTTGCGTTTTCAACCTTTTACGATGCTAATGCATTTTTAAATAATAACAATCTAAATACATTTAAACTAAAAGCTAAAATACCAACATTTCACATTACAAGAATGGGTTTAGTTAGGGGCGTTCCGAGTGACTGGTCTCCTGAGGAAGTTATAGATAATATTTCTGTGCCTTCTGGTTGTGGTAAAATTATTAAAATTAGGCGAATCAATTTTAAAGTTAACATTGATGGATCCAATGTTTGGAAGCCATCCCAATCTGTCATTTTAACCTTCGATGGTCAAGTCCTTCCCCAAAAAATATACATGTGCTATAATGCATTACCGGTTGATTTATATATTTTCCCAACAATTCAATGTTTTAACTGTTGCCGATATGGCCATACAAAAAACATTTGTAGATCGAAACCTCGTTGTTATAAATGTGGTCTAGATCATTCAGGTGAGACATGTACAGTTGAGGAAGATTGCGCACAGTGTATTACATGTTCTGGCTTTCACTACGCTACGAATAAAGTCTGTCCAGAATTTAATAGACAAAGGAACATTAAAATTTCAATGGCTCAGCAGAATATATCATATGCTGAAGCCAGTAAATTACATCCACAAATATCTAAATCTTTTACAGACATATTACAGTCAACCCCAACTGTACACCTCACATCAAATAAAACAAATTTATTACATGCTGGCACTCAGAGGTCATCTTATAAAAAGACAGTAGCTTTAAAACCACGATCTCCACCTAAAACAAGTGTGGGATATGATAGAGCTTCGCATGAAGCCCTCATAAAGGAATATCAGATCCCAGCTCCTGATAATGGTTGCGCAATTCAGCCTAGTAATGACCAGTCTCCTAATAATGTCATTTTAGATTTATTATCAACCTTAATAGAAGCTTTACATCAAAACAATATCTTAAAACCGTCCAACGTTGCTCAGTTAAACAATGCGCTCAAAAATTTCGGTAATAATAATGGATTCATATATAATCCAGTGGAACTGTAGAAGTGTTATCCCTAAAAAAACGGAACTGTTTATAACGGAAAGGTTTATATTTATTTATCTTATAAATAAATATAAACCTTTGGCAATTGCCCTAAATGAAACATGGTTAAAACCAAATTCATTTTTTCGCATTCCTGGCTATCACTGTTTACGTGATGACAGGAGTGATGGATATGGTGGGGTTGCTATCTTATTAAAAAATTCATTGCTATATAAAAAAATAATTTTTTTCAACAATAATCAGTCAAACGTTGTGGGAGCCGTTGTTGACAAAATTTCCGTTGTGTCAATTTACATACCCCATCCAACTTCTGAAGCTTTAAATGATATAAGACAGGTATTTAACTCACTACATGGACAAGTGCTTGTGTTAGGGGATTTTAATTCACACCATCAAGTATGGGGCAGTAGTATTACTAATACCAATGGAGAATTATTATTGGAGTTAATTGATAAATTCAATTTATGTTTATTGAATACAGGCGAACCGACTCGACGGACACATATTAATGAAAATATTAGTGCAGTAGATTTATCAATGTGCTCGGCAAATTTAGCTTCAAAAATATCGTGGAAGCCTTTAGTGTCTACTTTTGGAAGCGACCACTTCCCAATTTTGTTAAATCTTCCTAATAAAAATAATAAGCATTGTAATAAAAGATCACCACGCTGTAAATATAATTTAAAAAATGTAGACTGGGATATTTATCGAAATCGCATAGAAAACGAGGATAAGGAGCTGTCTGAAGTCAAAGAGGGGAAAGAAGCAGAATGTTCAAACATTTTTGCAAAAATTATTTTAAAAGTAGCTGATGAAATTTTTCCTACAAAACCAACGAAAACTTCAATACTACCTTTTCCCCCTTGGTGGGATAAGGAATGTTCAGAGGCTATCAAGAAAAGAAAATCCATAGAAAAAGCATATAATAAAGACATGTCAGAAGAAAATTTGGAAATTTTAAACGCGATTATAAAAGATACCCAAATTCTTCTCAAAGACAAAAAAAGGGAGGGATGGAAATCATTTTGTGCCTCTCTTTCTCCCAATTCTAATCCTAGCGAAGTATGGAACTCTATAAGACGTTTCAGGTCAGTTTATAGAGATCAACAATTTATAGTTCCAGAATCGTTAGCTGAAGAATTTATAGATACAATAGCTCCACCTTCAGTCCCATCACAGTTAGCTTACTTTCCCATTTTAAAATCTGTTCAAATGGATCATAACTATGCAATTCTATCAACACCATTCACATTATATGAATTAAAGGGTATTTTGTCTGGAGTGGACGATTCTGCACCGGGTTTAGACGGAATACCTTACTCCTTCCTCACGCACCTCGGCGATTCTGCCTTGGAATATTATCTTAACATTATTAACGTTGTTTTGCTGACAGGAAATATACCACCTCAATGGAAGGAGCAGGAAGTAATACCTGTGTTAAAACCTAACAAAAACCCAGAGGAAGCATCCTCCTACAGACCTATCGTTTTATCATCAGTATTAGCCAAAATAGCAGAACATTTAGTTAAAAACCGTATAGAATGGTATATTGAACATCATAACTCATTATCAAAAACACAGTTTGGTTTTCGGAAAGGTAAAAGTACTATGGACAACTTAAGTATTTTAACAACGGATATTCGTATTGCTTTTTCTGATAACCAACATGTCATTGCAGTTTTCCTTGATATTAATTCTGCGTATGATAATGTTAATATACAAATTCTAAAGAATAAATTAATCAAATTACAGATCCCCGAAATACTTATTAACTTTATAATTGTAATAGCCACTGAAAGAAAATTAAATCTAAAGTTAAATTATTCTGACTCTACATTATCGCGAACTGTACATAAAGGGCTTCCTCAAGGATCCGTCCTCAGCCCATTATTGTATAACATTTATACAAGCGATTTAGAAGACATATTTTTTGATTCTGTTAACATATTACAATACGCTGATGACGTTGTAATGTATATTGCAAATGATAATTTAATTTCAGCTTGTAACTCGATAAACAATAACTTGCATGTATTAGGCGAATGGCTTGATATTAATTCACTCGATATATCGGTTTCCAAAAGTTCTGTAGTAGTTTTTTCTAGACAACGGTCGTCACCGACCGTAAATATCGTGTATAAAAATAATACCTTACCTCAACACGATCAGACTAAATTTTTAGGCGTTATATTGGATTATAGGCTCACAGGCACTCCTCACATAAATTACGTGCTGATAAAGTGCGAAAAATATTTAAATAAGGTGCCTCTCGGGGGTGTGGTGGGGAGCTCACCCATTTTGTTTGAAGCTTGTTTATAATGCCATTATAAGAAGTACTATGGACTACGGGATGTTTCTCTTAGACGGTGGAAATGTTACAGCCTTTAAAAAGTTAGATCTTATACAATCGAAAGCGTTACGAATAATAACAGGTGCCATGAAATCTAGCCCTATCAATGCGCTTCAAATAGAATGTTGTGAGCCTCCGCTATCCCTTCGGAGGCAATATTTATCAGATAGATATGTATTTCGTTTATATCAATTCTCTAGTCATCCCTTGTTCAATAGATTAGAAAAACTCTATTGCAAAATTCTAACATGCAGGTATTGGGACCATAAAATGTTACCATGTCTGATTCAAAGTTATCACAGAATTAAATCTATACCTTCCCCGATTCATCGGTCTTCGGCGTTGCCGCTATTTAGTAATAATTTCAAATCTCTTCTTGTATCCCCAGATATAGTTTATAATATAGGCATAACGAAACATGATACATATGCTTGTATAGACTTTAAAAATGCATTGAATTGTAAAGAATGGGAAAAATATAATCACATTTATACTGACGCATCAAAATCATCACCTCAGAGTTGTGTAGGAGTTGGAGTGTTTCACCAGCAGTTCAACATTTACATTAAAAATAAACTTCCGCCAGAATCGTCAGTTTTTACTGGCGAATGCTTAGGGATACTTAAGGCCGTAGAGTATGTAATCTTAATGAAACTGCCAAAAACAATTATATTTACAGATTCCAAGAGTTCCTTGCAAAGTCTTCACAAATTTTCATTTATTAATAAACCCTTTTACCCCATTATTTTTGATATTAAAAGTAAATTATTAGAATGTTCATTCAAAGGTTATTCTGTTACATTTGCTTGGATACCAAGTCACAGTGGTATCCAAGGAAATGAAAAAGCTGATGAGTTGGCAAGGTCTGCTGTGCGATGTGGAGACATGGTTCCCTATCAGAGTTATTGTCATGACTTGGTCAGTTTGCCTAAAATTTACTTGCACGAGTCTTGGGAAAATCTCTGGAAACAAAGTACATTATATAAAGGAAAGCAATATTATAAGTTACAAGAAGTCGTTCCCACTAAACCTTGGTTCAATAAAGTTACAGGCTGTAAGCTTGTAACCTCTATCATTATAAGAATGCGTCTTGGTCATACATGTTGCCCAGCTCATCTTGCGAGACTGGGTATTTTAAACAATGCCATCTGTGAATGTGGAACTGACGTAGGAGATATAGATCATATATTTTTTGCATGCCCCTTACTTGACCACTCTTCGTTTATATTCAACCTACTATCCCTTCGTATTCCATTTCCTACTCGTATGTTATGTTTACTACAAAATCCTATAAAGTTATACAACGCCTTATCATCATTTATAATAAGTAATAATTTAAAGTTATAATAATATAAACATATATGTATATTTGTATCTAGTACCGTAGTATATTATTATTAGTCTGTGGTAGTATATTATTATTAGTCTGTGCTAGTACCTAACATAAAACGTAAATATAATATGTAAATAATAATATAAATAGTAATCTATGTATATATAAATATTTCCCAACTCCTCTGACTTAAATCCAAATCTCCTCACCTTATTCCTTACCGCGAATTGTTTCCTTACCTTTTATCATACTTACTTGACACTGGCAAATAGTCACATCTTCTTGCCATAAAAAGCAAAAAAAAAGCTTCTTGAACGCTTCTAAGCTCTTTGACGTTTTTGACAGTCAGGTATGCCAACATAACGGCAGGGGAACTCTTTCGTGAAACGCACTTTAACATTGTGTCAATTTGCGAAAAAAAGCTGGCCCCTGTCTATGTCATACCACATGACATGTCATACGTCAAAATCAAACGTATGAATTGTATTTTTTGTTGATAAGTTTTTCGAGAAATAGAATATTTTGGTGATTACAATTTACAGGCCATCTGCCATCATCAAGTCAGTGGGAATTTTGTATTTGCAAGGTAGAATTGTGGATTTTGTCTAAATTTATACAGCTTTCATAATTAGGTAATTGAAAGTATTGGTAAAAACTTTTTTGGTTTTATTGCACACCTCATAACCTGCTACATACTTGAAAAATTAGTATTTATTTAATAAATACTTTGTTTTAAACAATATTAATCCCGCTGTGACGATATAATGAGTTGAAAAAGATTTTTTTTAATAATACTGGAGCGTTTCGTAAATAATAAATAACATTTTACCGGCTGCCGCGGCCGGCTCCTAGCGTGATATTCGTATGATAGGTAGTTAATTTTAATTACGTAATCTCTTCTATCATTGAGACATATATAATAATGTGATATGAGCAAACAAATTTGAGCTATATTGCTTCGATTTAATGAATTCTATTACATAACAAAGAACTACTTTTTTAATAAAATTTATGTGTTATGAATCTCGAGTTTAGTGGCAGTTCAGATCTGCCCGCGATATACTCACCAGTCACCACTAATATTTATTTCTTTTCTATATTATAATGCAAAATTTTAACTCAGAATTTCAGAAAGTTAGTAAAATTTCTTTAGATATTTTGAAGAAAGGAAATCAAAGTCATTCAAAAATTTAATAAATATTCATAACATACTATCATGAATAATAATTTTAATTAATTTTAATGTCGTCCAAAATAAGTAGCCATTACCTATATGACAACGGATTTAGTTAACTATTTGTGTGTAAAATATTTCTATTGTGTTTTCTCTATTTTACAGAAATTAAAGATGGATGGCCTAGAATTGGTTTCTTCTAACAAGATTTTTGGTGGTGACCAAAAAGTTTACTCCCATGAATCTTCAGAGCTGCAATGCAAAATGAACTTTTCCATCTATTTACCACCTCAGGCGGAAGGTGGTGATGCCAAATTGCCTGTAATTTTTTATCTATCTGGACTTACATGCACTGAACAAAACTTTATTACCAAGTCTGGTTTTCAAAGGTAAGCTAGTTATATGTTAAACTATTTTTAAATTTGAAAATATTGAACATTGATATTCTATTATGTGTAATACCTACATATTGCATGTATTTATAAGAAAGTGAAAGAGAAGAAAATGAATTGAAGAATGATAATAATAAAGCAATAAATAAATATTATATTATAAAGAATATGTCACAAACCATAAATCCAATTGGTTTTCAAATAGTTACATTATAACATAACATTATTTTTTGCAAACCTTACTTTTAGATTTGACTTACTATACAATTCAATATACAGTAGAACTCCAACTATCCGAATTAATGGGGACCGGGACCCATTCGGATAATCAAATATTCGGATAACCGGATTTAAAAAAAAAATGCCATTGGAGAGAATAAAAGCTACGTTTTGATATTGCACTATTTTTTTATTGAATTAAATGAAAGAAACATGAAATTTTCACATGTTTTAAATATAAATAAAATGTACTTATGTACAAGTTTAGAAATAAAAATCATTGTTTTTTAAACATCTCCGTCAATGTAAGCTGTTTTGCGGTCTTCAACCGTTTTTGGGCAGCCAGGTCACGCATTCGCTTGACGCTTGACTTGACGCGCGAACACTGGTTTTGCGGGGGGAAGAATAAGAAATTTTTGGACAATTTTTTGTGATTCGGATAATCGGCGATTCGGAGTTCGGATAATTGGAGTTCTACTGTACATACTATTAAGTAAGAGAACTTATTTTGTAAGATAAGCTTATCTCATTTTCTGATAATATTTACATAATATTTTATGGGTAATTATCAAAATATATTATCATTTTTGTATCTTGACCTTAAGCAATGAGCTTTTATGACAATTTTATTGCAATGTTATTATTAACGATAAATAGTAAAAACAGATAGGTAGATGTAATAAATCAACCATTTTTTATAAACCATATTCTTTCAAGTGCAAAAAATAATGGGATAGACATATACATATGGCCATAATTAATATTAACAATTTTTTTTTGTAGATATGCCGCAGAACATGGTATAATAGTTGTGGGACCTGACACTTCTCCTAGAGGGGTGAAAATAGAAGGTGATGATGAATCATGGGACTTTGGGGTCTCAGCTGGCTTTTATCTGGATGCAGAAAAAGACCCATGGGCTAAACACTACAGGATGGGAAGCTATGTGAACAAAGAATTGTATGACCTTGTCATCAATGCTTTTAGTAATGTAGTTGACCCAAAAAGGATTGGAATCATGGGTCATAGGTATATAACTCATTTCTTTATTTCCCTTAAAAATTTTGCATACATACCTTCAAAAAGTTTTAATGTCATGTTTTTTTACAGCATGGGTGGTCATGGAGCTTTGGTTTCAGCATTACGAAACCCAGGTCAATACAAGTCAGTTAGTGGATTTGCACCAATTTGCAACCCTAGCGCTTGTCCGTGGGGTGTCAAGGCTTTCTCTGGTTACTTGGGTGAGGATAAAAGCAAGTGGGCTGAGTGGGATGCCACTGAGCTTGTGAGCAAATATGACGGCCCACCGCTAACTCTTCTCCTAGATCAGGTAAAAATTCTTAATAGATTCATTGCCTCTTTAATTTTAATAATATTATTTATTTGGAATCTTGTCTATTGTCTCTTCCATAGATTAGTAGTTTATCAATATTTATTTGCTATTGTTTGTCTATCCTGTAGGAAAAGTTTGATGAAAATTAAGTATCATCTAATTAAATGTAATGTTTTTTTTTATCTCTTAAGGGTGCTGCCGACAAATTCTACATTGAAAAACAACTATTGCCTGAGAACCTTGTTCAAGCCTGTCGGTCAGCTGGCGTCCCCGTCATATTGAAGTTACGCGAAGGCTACGACCATTCATACTATTATATCTCCACCTACATTGGAGAACACTTTGATTTCCATGCTAAAATACTTACAGCGTAAAATATTAATATAATTCCAAAGGTTATGGTCAACAAAATGTTTTCAAATACTCTCAAAGGGTTAATTGTTCTTATTCTATTTCAGTTCTCTATTTTTTTTACAATTTTATACCTCAGCTGCATTTACCTGAGCTACATATATTTTTGTACATATACTTAAGAATAACATCAAAAAGTGTGTTAAAATAAAAGTTTATGAAACTTTCAAGTTCTTTTATTTATAACTTGTGATTATAAATTAAATCTATCAAAATAACCAGAATCTGAACATTTTATAAAATAAATAGCATTTAACAGCATTTAAAGTTAATAGATTTCGGTCTTGACAATCAAAATATAATCAGTAAGTACTATCTGGAATCCTTCCTGGAATTGTGATAATACTGAAGAAACTTGTCTCTGTTTCCCCAAATGTGAAGACCTCCCCAATAACACCAGGCCCTGGAAAAATAATGAAAAAATAAATATGCTTTAATAGTTCTAGAATACCTTTATTACATATTTGTAATAAAGCATTATTACAAACATGTATAAATGATTTCAATGGTTTTAAAAAATAAAATAATATCATTTATTTATCAATTTGCAAATAAATACTTTATCATGATTAATGTAAAATGCAAAGGAACCATTATTGTAATATTCATTTATCAATACCATGTGAATTTATAAAAAGAAGCATTAACTTACATGCCAAACATGGCTCCACCAAGATGCGCAGCATGGTCAAAAAATTTCCACCCCAGGACAACACCAGCCAAATCAACACCCATTATAACTTTGATTGCCTGTTACAAAAATGTTTATTAAAAATATATATATCACAATATATATTGCCTGTTACAAAAATATTTATTAAAAATATATATATCACAAATATTGTTTATTGTAATGACGATATTAACTATGATATATTACTTGTAGATCTACATAATATGGTAGGTTTTAGCTGGTGAATTTAAGAATTCAAATAATTATGAACAAAGCTGTGAAAAAATTATATAAAGAAAACTTACAGATCCAGCGGCAAAGGAAAACATCGGCAGAAATATGATGCTCAGCCTGGTGTCAGGATATTGTACACACACATATGACAATATTGACATAATCGCTCCCGACTAAAATCAAACAGTTTTATATTAATACATGCCAAGTTCATCATCACTTATTAATTAAAAACTAAATAATATCAGCATTTATATATTATATAGAATATATACATTATTTTAGTTAGAAAAGGCATAGATTTAAAAGCTCTTCGAACCTATTGAATGCTTGTTTCATTATGATACAATCAAAGGATACAAGAGTTGCTAGAATAAATAAGACTGCATTTTGACCAGCTTATACAGATTTTTACAAAGTATAAATATTTAGATCAGATAATGGTAAAAAGTTATTAGTAAATTGTATTATTCACTATTGAAAAAGGCATAAATGACCTTACCGCTCCGAGACTTAGGCCAGGCTGGTTGAGCAAGACCTTATAAAGAACACTGGCAAAACTGCTGATTACACCAGCACTCATATACATAGCCACAAATTGCTCCTTTCCTAATGATGCCATTGCCGCTAAAAATATTTCAATAATTAATGCATGTTTTAGACAGTGAAATATGTCTGAAAGTGTAAATAAATAAAAAATATTCTACCTGGCATAAAACTATACAACACATACATATTGGCAGCTAAATGAAATGCTGAATAGTGACTAAATGTTGACAGTACCATTGGGAGACACACTGAACCTGAAATTAAGTCAAATATATTTAGTGTAGTTTTATTTGGTGAAATACATCACAATAAGAAAAATAAAATTGAATAGTCAAGCTTATTTTCAACAAAAATTTAAAAATTTACTTACTGCCTGAAGGACTGGAACAAAAATATCTAATCATAAAAGGCTGTAAAGACTTTACACGCCAAGCACCAAATACTAACAAATTGGCAGCTAGAATTGGATAAAAAACTTTTTCATTTGTTTTTAGTGACTTCCACCATTTTGTAATTGGGCCTGGTTCTGATTTCTGAAAAAGTCATGAATTAAATAAATTAGTTACTCTAAGTACATAAAATTCTATAGCTGCTACCACTTACATGACTCCCTATTCGTTTCTGACCATTCAACCAGGCACTTGGTCTCTTGAGTAAGGCTGTTGCATGGGATCTAACATTTTCATATTCCCAAATAACACAAGTAGTCAAACTAGCGGTTGTTACCTACAAAACAAATTATTAGACAATTTTTAAAGCTTTGTTTACAAAAAAATATCTGATGTAATAGCTGAATTTAATGTGCAAAATCGTAATAAGTAGTAGAACGAGGACATAACAAAAACTTACCCCTATTGTGAATAAAAATGGTTTTAGTAACGAACTAGTGTTTAGAGGCCCTGATTCAATTTGAGGTATGTTAAAAGGGTTTGGTTCAATACGTCGTCGTCTTGATCTTCGGTTTGCATTATGGAAGGATTGTCGAAGTTCCCACTGAGCATACCTTACATTCCCGAACTGTTTTGTTAACAATGGTTTACTAAAACAAATTTGAAATTTAGGAATACATTATAGATTTTGATACGATTTCTTTAAATATTGCAGCGTACCAGCAGCCAGTTAACTCAGCTGCACACCATACATTTCTTAATAGCATGATAATTTCACGTTGAAGATACAATATTGTATTCAATAGTACATTATGTTGAAACTCGAGATTTTGTAATATTAGATGAGGCTGTTTTATTACAAAATTTGGTTAAGTTTTGCACGGATGTTGACAGAATTGACAATTTAAACATTTACAAATTACATCTGTCAATTAATAGATTTCTAAAATGACATTTGACTATAATGACATAGACGGCAGAGACATTTAATAGAAAAATAGGGACTTCCTTTTAAACTCCGGAAATGCAATTATATTATAAAAAAAAGTCAACACAAGCCATTAATTTATTATTAATTTACATTTGTAGTTATGCAGTCGTAAAACAAGTAAAGTGATGTCGTAAATCTAATTCCTAGTGCCTCAAGTCTCAACCCCAACGATTCCGCAAATCGTACATTGCTTCAAGGTGGTTCCCAGGAACTGTATTTAGTATCCTTTCATAAATTTATGTACCAGGTAGGCATGTTTTAATCACGGATAAACAATTAGTTAAAGATAAGTTTAAAAGCAACAATAAATAAATGAATGATTAATTATTAATCTGTGTTATTAATACTACACTACGGTACCAAACAACGTTTTTAGCCGAAATTTTAAATATCTATCTACTTAAATAAAATAAAAAATTGTTAAGTGTTCCATAATATTATTTTTTTTATAATTAATATTAACTATGTAAAAATGTACTTAGTTACCTATTCTGTAAATGCGTGTATGTAGATACAGCCTAAGCGGAAGTGCGAGGGTTTAGATATGCGGTGGAGACAAAAAAAAAGAAAAGTATTATAAAACCGATCAAGGCTTTTGTCAATAATGAATTTGTTAAATTTCTCTGTATTCATAACATCTTCAATCATAATAAGTATATGCTCGTAAAGACATTACGCAACATCGCTACTTGCATACAAACACAAAATATATAGACAATACACAGATACCTACCTACTTTAAAATTTCAGTTTGTCAAATTTTTCATTAGCTTCTTCAAACTAGTGTTCTCTGCTTCTTCCAGTTAGGAAGAGTAGGCAGACAGTCATCTACTCATAAGTAAACTTCAATGTGAAATAAACTTATTTTATTAAACCTCAACAGTGTTATAATTATTATTAGGTACATATTCGATAGGCACATAAAACTAACTTTCCCCCCGCGGCTTCGTCATTCTCATGGGATGATGACAATGATATGAAAGATAGTAGGTACATATACCTATAGGTATATTATCTTCTCCAGTGACGTAGAGGATAAACAAAAACACTTTCGCATTTTTTATAATTGGTACATAGGGAGAGTAAGGATAATATTAATGTATCCTTACTTATATTGAAAGCTGCAAAATTAATAATTTGATTTTGATACCTATATTAATATGGGGAATAATAAAACGAGCGACTGATCACTGAAAATAAAGTGAACGACTGATTATGAGATACTGATTTAATAACATGAGCGGTATGAATTTGAGTAATCGACAAATAAACTAAACAAGCAACGAATATTAGTTGATAATAAAATACAAATTGAGCGTACTAAAGGAGGATTGTGATTAATCCATTTGATATATTAGAATTCTAACTGTGTGATTACATTACTATATGAGCGACTAAATTACTAGTTGAGCGAATAGATTACTAAGTGAGCGACTAAATTACTAGTTGAGCGAATAGATTACTAAGTGAGCGACTAAATTACGCTCATCTAGAGCGACTAAAAACACTAGAATAAATTGTTTAATTAGTTATTTGATAAAACTTTCAAAAACAAATTGAACTGATAGTACCTACTCTGTCCATTATAGTATTTTTCAAAGTGATTTTTCTATTCGAAATACCTCGATTAAGATAAAATGCCACCCAGTATAAATAAATCATATGCCAAATAATGGATATAATACAAGGCGTAACTTGTCACTCAAACAATTAATAATAGGTCGCTCAAATATTATGAAGTTTTATGTAACGCAAATTAATGTTTGTTAGTTGCTGATCTATTAATTTTTTCATCGCTCGCAGTCAGTTGCTCACTTAGTAATTCTGTTACCCCAATTAATTATTTTTGTTAACTAAAACTTTAATTTACAGTCACTCGTTTAAATACTACCCTATTAATATGTTCTAGTCAAAGAATTTCAGAAATAATTATTCTTTAACAAAAACTTTTGAAATACTTTCAAATTGTCGAAACTAAATCAAATTTAACTGGGACCACATGACAGGCACCAGCTTTCAAATATAAAAAGAATTATCTAAATCAGTTCACCCTGTCGAAAGTTTTGAGGTAACAAGCAAGATACCTACCCTCCTCCTTTTTTTGGTACGGGAGCTATTAACGTTAAAAAAAAAGTCATTTTAGTATAGTTGGTTTTTTGATATACTGTTCCTCTTGCTATTTCGGTTAGAGTCCGGGCTGTCTGGCTGGTCGCAGTGGTTGCGTTTTTTAGTGCGCATCTTATCTGCACAGGATAATTTCCTTAATTTGAAGTCATTTTTTAACGCGTAATTTTTAATATTTTGCCTTTAGATAGATCCATCAGACATAATTTTTTTATTGCAAGA
This sequence comes from Colias eurytheme, assembly GCF_061535395.1. NCBI lineage: Eukaryota > Metazoa > Arthropoda > Insecta > Lepidoptera > Pieridae > Colias > Colias eurytheme. Next base: position 4,749,501 of record NC_142982.1, on the reverse strand, counting down.
CGTTTTTTTCGTTGTTAAATAGGTGCCAGACGCAATTTTTTATTTCGTTTTTATAAAAAATTCAAATTATTTTAGAATGTCTGTAAATTTCATATTATGTTCCTCAAACATAATATAATCTAAAATTAATTAGCCAGACGCTAATTCGATTGTTAAGTATTAAATATGTACAAATAAAAACGTAGTGAAAGTAGGTAAGTAAGGTCAAGTGGGGGAAGTGAAACATACTTTACTTGTATTTTAACGTAACGGCATCTGACGCAGTAATGCGACAATCAATTTCAGTAGCATTTCTTGCACAGTACTCTCCGTTAGCCAATGATTCATGGAGTTATGACAAACAGCTCTTTAGTCTTACCATAAGCGAGAAAACAATCAATATCTACAGACTATGGTTTTGTTTCACTTGCCCCTGGAAAGGGGTAAGTGAAACAAACGTCAGAAATATACTTAAATGTTGTATTTATGCAACGATTACCTGACTAAGGCAACAATTCAGAGTTTGTTTCTCTAATGTCTATATTCTACAATCAATATAAGGCTTAGTTTTAGAAAAGAAAACAAAAAAGGTATTTTGGGGTAAGTGAAACATAGTTACCATGGTCAGATGTCTCAAACATTTGTATAAAATTTAAAACAGAAATTATAGGTAGTGAAATGAAAAACAAAATAAAAATAGATTTCTTTACTGACTTAAAAGTTTGCTTACAATTATTACGGAAACAAGCATCAGGCACATTAATAAAGCTATGAAATAATTCAGTTGTTGCATGTTTTTCACATAGAAGTTAAAATGCCTCTTGAAGTTGCTCTGTAGAGTAGGCAGCTTTGTTCGTTTTACGTATATAATTTCGAGGCATCTTTTAGTAACCTGAAAAAAGATAATATAATGTGAGTACAATAAAACCGATCTCCGATTGTTAAGCGTAATTTTTACAATTTGCCAAAAAATACCTTCCTATTTTTGATCTATCAAAATTTATCAAAAAGGCATAATTTTTAACTGATCACCAAATTAAGAAAAAATTTTGTTCAAAAATATTAAATGATCACCAAAGTTACCCAATTTTATACTAAAATGCAAGCCAATTTTAAGGTTTACGTTATTAAGCAATTAAAGCAATTAATAACAAATAAAAATATCATTTAGACACAAACAGTAAATTTATGATCACCAACATTTTTAATCACGTAAAAATGTTTGTGATTTCTGATACGGGGGAAGTGAAACATACGTTTCTCTTTCCCCGTGTATTAGGTTTCACTTACCCCACTTGACACTTTTTTAGGTTTAGTTTTTACCAAAGCCAAAACTCAATTATCCGTAGGATTTATCGAAATATAATCATTGGACTAGAAAGTACATACTTTTTACTCAGTACTTACCATTAGGTACATTTAAAACACTTCTTTTAAAACTTTTACGAAAACCGAAAACATCACTCCTCCAACTCGTGTTTTGACAACTGACAGTAGAAAAAATTCTTTTTTGTGTATTGGTGTAGAAAATGATGATAGCGACATCTATGTTTTATCAATAAAACCACATCGCCATTCTGTTTTACCAACTAAGAGCGAAGTATCGATACACTTATTAGTTTTATAGTTATGAATGAGCGTTTCAGTTCCCCCTGAGTTTCACTTACCCCACCTGACCTTATAACAATTTGGTGATTGTGTATATGGAGAGATAGTTTAAAGTGCAAGAGAGATAGAAAGGGTCGGCCGCTAAAATTAAATAACAATAAAAAATAACTTTTTTTTTTCGAAAATATACGATGCATAGAAATTGAATTGTTCCTACTCTAGGATTCCCTGTGTTGTGGGAACAAGTAGGTACCTTCCATTGGTACATTTTATTCCTGAGGCTAAAAAATAAACTATTAGGGTACATCAACAATCTTCTATACAAAACAATTTTTTTTATAACTAACTAGCGACCCGCCTGGCCCTGGCTTCGCTCGGGTGCAATGCTGATACTAAATACACTACAGAAAAACTGAACGTTGAATATAAAAACATAGCGGCCCGCTCCGGATTCGCACGGGTATAAAATATATAGCTGGGCGGCCGGCCGGTACCGCCGCAAACGCTACGTCCCGCAATTTTTAAATCTGTAATATCTTCGAAAATATTCACTTAAATCATACGGTGTAAAGGGCCATATAGATCTATATTAAATGAACAATGTATTCAAGGTCTTTAATTGGTTAAGGATTAATGCTGTATTGGTTAAAATCGCTTCGAAAATTAGCCATTATTATTTGTCGTAAAAAGTAAATGACTAAAAAAAGTTATTGTGGATTATCCATAAGAGATAGACATATACCATCACGGACTTTTCTGTAGACTTTTTTGTAGATGTAGAATGTGTACTATTAAAGTTAGTACATTATTTTGATAAAACTCGTAGGGTTCAGCCTGCGTTTGCACTGTATGTGGAAAAAATGTAATTATTTACGACGTCACATTAGAAACCTCAAAAATAACAGTACTTTTCCACTATTTAATGGGTGTTATTATACATATAAACCTTCCTCTTGAATCACTCTATCTATTAAAAAAACCGCATCAAAATCCGTTGCGTAGTTTCAAAGATTTAAAGGGACATAGGGACAGAGAAAGCGACTTTGTTTTATACTATGTAGTGATGATGATAACAATATTAATTCATTAATCTTAATAAATATACATAAATCTCGTGTCATAATGTTTGTCCTCAATGGACTCCTAAACCACTTAACCGATTATAATAAAATTCGCACACCATGTGCAGTTAGATCCAACTTGAGAGATAGGATAGTTTAAACATGTAGGTACCACGGGCGAAGCCGGGGCGGACCGCTAGTATACTAGCTATATAAATTCATGCTAACTACTTTAGTTAAATTCAATACAAACTTAAACATGCGAGTGTGTACTGTGTGTGTGTTCACGTGTGTGTGTCTTGTGTGGTGTGGTGTGTGTGTGTTGTGTGTACATCATTATTGAAACTAATTTTCTAGTTGTTTACAGATGATGGAATATTGGAAAACAATAACAATTCCTTAGACGATAACATAAATAATTCTAACAGTGTGAGGGAAGATGATGATGATTATGAAGATGGCTTTTTAAATTTAACAATGTAATTGTTTAACCTTCATTGATATAGATTTTATTCTATTTTCAATGTATGGTAACTTTAATATTTTATTTTTCACTTTTATGTTTTTTTTTTTTCATTTTAGCTTTTATTTATAAGAACAAGTGTAAATAATATTGTATTCTTGCAATTATTTCCTGTCGCATAATTAAAATACACTAGCTGATGAGCTGCATGCTTCATTACTTTTTTTTATTTATACACATTATTTAATACTTAACAATCGAATTAGCGTCTGGCTTATTAATTTTAGATTATATTATGTTTGAAGAACATAATATGAAATTTACAGACATTCTAAAATAATTTGAATTTTTTATAAAAACGAAATAAAAAATTGCGTCTGGCACCTATTTAGCAACGAAAAAAACGTCTTGCAATAAAAAAACTATGTCTGATGGATCTATCTAAAGGCAAAATATTAAAAATTACGCGTTAAAAAATGACTTAAAATTAAGGAAATTATCCTGTACAGATAAGATGCGCACTACTAAACGCAACCACTGCGACCAGCCAGACAGCCCGGACTCTAACCGAAATAGCAAGAGGAACAGTATATCAAAGAACCAACTATACTAAAATTCTCACTTGTCAACGTCGGTAGCTCCTATACGATTTGAAGTCTTTTGAAAACAAACGGATTATAATTTATATTCAGTTCAGTCAGGGTCAGAGCACAGACCATTTTACCTTGTCTAATAAATTTTATTAGAAGTAAAGTTTGAGACAGAAGAAACAGTACTTTCTTATTTATACTGTTTAATTAGCTTGATAATTTTATTAAATGTTAATCCCAACAAAAACATAAATGTAAAAATTGGAGCCAAGTTCAACCGTCGACTTGCCGAAAAAAGAATTGAGATCTAAATGTGTGCCAAGTTCTGTAGACAGTCCAGAAATTTATTTACTAAGATGTATAAAATTCTTAGGTGAACTGAAAACTCAATTGTTTTATTTTCCCTTATAGAACAATGTTTATTCAAAATATGATTTTTTTTAATTTTAATAAAAGAATTATTTACACATAGCAAACAACTAATGACCTACTGAACCTCATAATTTAACCAGGCTAGTTTTTAGGTACTGTTTATCTATATAATATCTTCTCAAATTGCTGATATTGAACGTTATTATTTTAGAAACTTGTAAAAACTAGCCAAGTCAAATTATGAGGTTCAGTAGGTCATTAGTTGTTTGCTATGTGTAAATAATTCTTTTATTAAAATTAAAAAAAAATCATATTTTGAATAAACATTGTTCTATAAGGGAAAATAAAACAATTGAGTTTTCAGTTCACCTAAGAATTTTATACATCTTAGTAAATAAATTTCTGGACTGTCTACAGAACTTGGCACACATTTAGATCTCAATTCTTTTTTCGGCAAGTCGACGGTTGAACTTGGCTCCAATTTTTACATTTATGTTTTTGTTGGGATATCATTACTTTTTGTACAGAAAATTACTTTGCAAATTTGATTTAATTTATGTATTTAATGCTTTTTATAAACGATTTTTTTTTATTTTTTCTTGCGTAGTTTAAGAAATGACATGATTTTCTAAACAGCCAGTGTGAATTTAACGCCTTTGATTAATATAATCAAAGTTTAACGCATACTTCTTTAAGCCGCGAGTGCCGCGTAACTAGGTACGCGGCGAGCGGCGAGTTCCATATTTAAAATTTAAAATGTGTGTAAATCAAAGCGCGTCAAAATCTATCCCAGGAGTTAAGAGAAACAAAGATGTTTTTTTGTGAATTATTTATTAAAAATCCACAAACATAAGCAATCAATAAACATTTATTAATTAGTAATATATTAATAATAATACACTAATTGTTAATAATTATATTGCATTAATTAATCTTACACACGTCAAGATGAAGAATAGGTATTAATTAACAATAAAAATATATTATTTAAAAACTTTTGTATAACTGTTCAGGCTATTGCCTAAGTTTAGTATCTAGATTCTTACTTGGTTACATCTACTATCTTTCAGTGCAAGTCCTATCAAAATCGGTCCAGCCGTTCCAGATAAAAAGGGCAAAGTTTGAAAAAAGCGTGTGTGCCGAGCACACGTGTCAGAAGTAAAACTTCTTTGGCAAGATGCAAAGATCATCGTTGAAGAATCGTCGCCTTACTCCATGACGTGACGGAAGAAATCATGCAATCGAAGTAATCTGCCCTAGCGATACTAGCGCGAGTGAGTGTGATGTCAGAGGCGCATCGAATCCACAGATGTTTCGCGCTAAAATATGTAAACTTCAATAATCTATATCTCAGTCATTTATTGATGGATTTCAATTTTTTTTTCTGCCACTGATTAGTTTTGATCTATATTTTAACACTATTATGGTGAATATAATATTTTCTATTTTTATAAACTTTTCCATTTTTCCATACAAACAAAATTAATGTCATTGAAAAAAAAATTAAATACAGATAAATTCAGTATTTTCTGATTTTTTCCTTTGTACACTCACTATAACCTAGTTGATTACAAAATTTGAACTTTCTAGGTCATCTGGAAGTGGGTTAGGTTTTGTATATGTCTATAAGTCAGTCAGTCTTAAAAATTGCGATTTTTGGACATTAATATCTACGCAACTGTTTAATCTATATTTATGAAATTTAAGGTTCTTGTTTATCTCGAGGTCCTCTTGATATGTACCAAATTTGGTTTATTTAACTTAAATAGTTTTCGAGTTATAAGGGGGTGAAAAGTGGCTCGAAATGGTTCGTGTAAATATACACACGGCCGCTGCTCGCCAGTTCTCTTCGCTTGAACTTGGCTTGACACGCTGCCGCGTGTCTAGATAATTTTAATTTTAATACAAGTTAATCTTAAAAGTCCTCACTCGTTATTATTAAGAAGCATAGAAGGTCATGAGGCCGTTGAAATTTCTTAAGTACACTTTATTGTTCGAAAATGAACTGTATTCATGAGAGCCTAAGTACTTAATAAAAAGGTTTACGTACGCCATCTAGTTCTTTAGGACTGTTCTAAGGGGTCGTTTGTAAACAGTCGCGCCTTTAGTTCCATAATAATAAAGGAGCCGATGGGAGGTTTTCGGAGGGGTGGTGGCGCGCATGCTCTATTGAAAACGTGCCACCAAGCGACCCTCGGTGACTTCAGTACAGCTGAGCGACTCAAGGCGATATTTCTATCTTTGTAACGGATATTACATTCAGGAGAATATTCTTCTTCAATTTTAAAAAGTAAGTAAGTACTATAGCGATAATTGTTGCGTACTCGTATTTCGTAAAAATTAGGATATAAAATATCTCGGTACCAAACTTATAAACATCTCTTATACTATTAATTGGATCAGTGATCATTGGATCGCAGCATTAACATTTATAGAAAAATAATTGTTACATTTTTTAAAGTTATAAATATAGCAACTTCCATAAATTATAACCATTTAAATTGTTTTATGAAGTAGATGAACATTATTTCATCATTCAATCAATAATTTAGGTACTGTGCCATGTGGACGTCGAATTATTTTAGGAAAGGTCAGATCGAAAGTGTAATATTGATGTCAATGAATGAATTTATCTGAAGCTAATAAAATAAAGTAATATAGGTTTTATCTTTAAGTAGGCAAAGCGTAAAGGAATTACTGTTCAGATAATTAACCTTGTTTAATTTCAATTCTATTAAGACAGTATAGCTCCTCTAAAAATGTAACAAATAGGCAATACAAAATACGTATGTTGATGTTTCAATTAATTAATTATTTGTAATCTGGCACATAACGATTTTTAATTCGACTGTTTTCATCTGCCCATTTATTTCAAAAATGGATAATGCAAATACTTTTGATAAACGATTTATTACATTCCTCACAATAAATTTAATTATGTATCTCTGTTTTCTTTACAGAAATGAAGCCAAAGTTTTCAATACCACAATACTTTCGAAAAAGGCTAATTAAACATCAAACTTTGTGACGCACACCACTTTACTGTCGATTTTATTCAGATTTTTGAGACACGTTTAAGGATAACAATAGGTTTTTATTGAAAAATATTGTACAGTTTTACCTAATATATAAAGCAGAATGTTAGACATTTTTAGTTCTTTTTATTACTACATAGGAATTAGTGGTTAACGGGAAGGAGCGTGAAAAGCAAAGCTTTGGTATAGTCAATGAGCATAAATTATTAAGGTGCTAGTCATAATTATTGGTGTTGATAATGGTTACATGGAAAATTAAAAATTAAGTAATTTGGGCTGATAATTCCTGTAAGAAAAAAAAAACATGGAACCTTACGCTGATGATCTATTGTGGTTAGTTATATGTGGATTTGTGGTGGCATTTATTTTGGCGTTCGGCATTGGTGCCAATGATGTGGCCAACTCATTTGGAACAAGCGTTGGATCCAAGGTTCTTACACTAACACAAGCATGCATTCTCGCTACCATATTTGAAATCGCCGGGGCTGTTTTAATAGGTAAGTTAAAATATACCATAACTATATTACCATTTAGCCAATGATAGATTTCAGTATAATCAAGTATCCTGAATTAATATCAATTTATTTAATAATAAAATAGTATTGCAAATATTTTAAATTTTCATTAATCTCAATTAGCATTATAAGTAAAAACCAAACATATCTACTTACTTATATTTTATGAATGGTTTGGTAGTATGAATTGAATGGAGATTTAGGTTACCTACAGGACGCGTGTTGTCAAGAGCTATTCAAAATGGAATTGTGTGTGTTAATGAGTTTGTAGACCAACGACATAACTTTTTTATTAGGTACCTACACACATAAAACTTCATAAGAGTCGTAAGTTTGAAATGACCCAATTATGAGTTTAATGTTTTTTTCAGGCTATAAAGTATCAGATACAATGAGAAAAGGTATACTAGATGTATCTTTGTACGCTGATGGCGGAGAGAGACTCCTAGCTGCAGGATGCCTCGCTGCTTTACTCGCGGGAGCGGCGTGGCTTATCTTGGCGACATTTTTACGTTTACCGGTTTCTGGAACACACTCTGTTGTGGGTGCTACAGTTGGATTTACTCTTACAGCAAAGGGCCCAGTCGGTGTTCGTTGGTCTACTTTAGGTGCTATAGGTAACTATGAAATGTTTGCTCTACCGGTGAAAAAGTTATATCTAATAGGATTAACTTTACGTGAAATAAAACAAAGTTAATAATTACATCACATAAACCTTGAAACATTTCAGTTTTGTCGTGGTTTATCTCGCCGGTATTAAGTGGAACGGTCTCGGCTCTACTTTATTGGTTAGTACGCCGATTTATTCTTCGAGCCTCGCAACCTTTGACTGCTGGATTACACGCATTACCTTTCTTTTATGGAGCTACAGTAGCTGTTAACGTGATAAGCGTTGTGCACGATGGACCTAAATGTATGGTTTTATTGATAACTTATTAAATTCTAGCTTCAAATAGAAATTAAATGGAATATCTGTACTCAATAATATAAACTTTTCATTTTAGTATTAGCTATGGATAAAATACCAATGTGGGCAGCTTTATCTGGATCTGTAGCACTTGGTGCTGTAGCTGCAATTTGTGTTCGTCTCTTCCTTGTACCATATTACCGGCGACAACTTACAGCAAATCCTGTGAATTTTACCCTTGGTCTCTCAAATGGTAAATTTTAAATTATAATTAATTAATTTATGATCCAGTTAAAAGTTTTTTTATACTTTTTTTGATTAAAAAAATAATTATATTTCAGAAACAACTCCAGCAAATACGCCAACACATTCGAATAAAACTAGCGTACCCCAAAGACCTACTTCATTACTTTCCGAAGATGGAAAAGTTCTAGAAGCAATTGCAGAAAGTGCTGAAATGGTCACCTTAAGTGATGCTGATAAGTGTTCACTTGGAATCAGAGAAATGAATGCTAGAAACAGAGCTCTTTTGGCCACAATGGACGATTGCAGTATCCTTTCACGAAGTCTAAGTCCACCAGATAAAGTCCGATTGCAGTTGATTGATGCTGATCCCCAGATTCATACATTGAAGTACATTGACGAAACACTTAGTTGTTGTAAGAGCTTAGATTCTAATCAGCTTGTAGGAATGGGTGAAAGTTATGATTCTAAGAATGGATTTATAGGCGATTCTTGTGATACAATTGCACGCGTTGAATTGGGAAGGATGACTGCAGTTAAAGCTATGTCGGGTGTAGTTGATTTTGATACTCCTCCACCTAGAATTGAAAAGGTATGATATAAGTACATTTATATTTACAAGTTATAACGTAGGTAATCAATGTTAAATAGAAAACAAAATTAACATCTAATGCTAATATAGGGTCCCGAAGGGGGCAGCGCTTGGAGTATAGAATGTGATGGCAGAGCGGGTCTGCCAGCGATAACACCCAACTCTAGCGCAGCCCCGCTGCTAAAAGCGACCACCCCGCCCCCGCCTGCGCCAGCCCCACCCCCGCCGCCAGATACTTTGAAACTTTTCTCATTTTTACAAGTCTTAACTGCTTCGTTTGGCGCTTTTGCACACGGTGGTAATGATGTAAGGTAATTTTCATAACTGTGTTATATTTCAATTTGCACTAAACATTATGTCAATTATTTTTTAATTAGAATCAGATCGCTAAGGTGCTGAATGCTTTGTGTGATTAATATCTAATATTGGTATTATATTTTTAAATGTTATATATTTTTTACAGTAACGCTATAGGTCCTCTGGTTGCGTTATGGTTGTTATATTCTGAGGGAGGTGCGCACGCTCGTGCGGAGACGCCGCTAGGGATCCTTGTGTTTGGTGGCGTTGGTATCGCACTGGGCTTGTGGCTATGGGGACGTCGCGTTATCAGAACCGTTGGCGAAGATCTTACAAGCATTACACCGGATACGTAAGCTTTATTAGATTGTTGTGTTTATTAGATTTTTTTGTATCTATAAGGATGATACACAATGATTCAAACACAGGTTGATTTTTTTAGTTATTTGTTGTAAATGTAGGTAACTATAGATTTAACATATATAGGTATATATATACTTTTGATTAACACTATAAATTTAATTTTCAAGAAAAGCTCTAAATTCACCTTTCTATAAATATTTTAATTCCTACCTTTGTTGGAAGTTGAAGTTGATATTCGTTACTAAATTTATACACCCAAAAAATTTTTCAGTGGTTTTACCATAGAACTAGGAGCAGCTCTCACAGTGCTGGTAGCCAGCAAGGCGGGGTTGCCCGTATCCACCACACATTGCAAAGTTGGTTCGGTCGTTTGTGTTGGATACTCCTCAGAGAAGGCTGTTGATTGGAGTCTGTTCAGGTATGTAGAATACAGGAATATTTAGATTGTGAATTATTACAGTGAATGGAATAAATTAACATTTGTAAAAAAAATATGGAGTTGAGTTTTCGTAATACGCAAATATAACACAAGACTTCAGAAGATAGTACCGGTAAAACCTGCTAGCTTTGCCAACGGTTGCAGACTTTGCCATAGCCAACTTCTGAGGGAAAAAGTGTAGTCACATCTTAATATCAGTTTTTTGTCATTTATGCATGCCTGTATAGTAAAATTTATGAGTTAAATGGCAACACCGAATGAGATGTGGCAGCCCAGCTTGTTTTTGGGATGTCATTTTCGGCGGTTACTTTTTTCGAATGTTGGCGGTATGAAACTTAGTGCTCCGGAACTTTTACAAAAACAAACGGGAAAAGCATTGCCTACGTAAGTATTTTTTTGACTTAGATTACAAAATAAAATACAGATGGAGCATGTCAATCATTCATCGCCCTTGTCAAAGAAAATACGAAATCAAAAACGAATACGTTCCTCCGCTAGTGCTATAGCGATTCTAGTGTCATGCAATACGTCAAAAGGGGTTTGATATTTTAGTAAAAAAATGCTGTCTTGTGATATTAAAACGCTGTAAAACTTGTTCCCGAAAACAAACAAAAAGATAAAACATCGTTTTACAGATTTTCTGTAGATTATTTGGCTTATTTAATTTTGTATACAAATAATAATTCTACAAATACGAAGGAATTCAAAACTTCAACGTATGCTGCCAGTATTTTGAAAATGAATTTGCCATTTTTAGGGGTAAAATGGTTAAAAGATATTCGGGGTAGTGCTGTTGGATTTTTCGATCGTGAATGTGATTATTTGTATAGTGCAATAAAAGTTCATGGTCATTATTAGATTATTTTAAAAAGCATTATACATTTTTTTGTTACTTTTATAAAAAGCGTCGTTTTCGCTTGCGATTTAATTCATGTGAACTCCATGATGGATATGATGAAAATAAAATGTCCCGCATTCTCGACTAAAAACTACCGCTATTCGCATTCATATGTTTTGAAAAATAAAAACTTTTTTTAATGTAATTTATTTAATAAATTTAATGTAATTTATTTAATAAATTTAATGTAATTTATTTAATAAAAATTGAATAAAATTATTTTGTCCATGTATAGCTGATAACTTTAGTAGATACTAGATAGGTGATAAAATAATTTTTACAATATTATAAAATAATATCAAAAACCCGAATTTATATTAAAATAAAAATTAAAACATGACTGCTAATAATTTATGTAGCCTACGTCACTACCACCACAGCTACCTTCATAATTCAGATGATTGCAATGACACCTCACAAGTCACAACTCAAAATCGATCCAACAGTTTATACTGCAGGGCGTGTCAAAGAAATATTATACATACATACCTACACTCGAAAAACATAACCCTCTTTCTTCCGTAGTCGGGCAAAAATTTGGGAAATTTTTCATTATCTGGTAACATAACACGCACACAGAAGCACCGTGTACGTACAGTGCAACGGCGAAATGACAGCACACATAGCTTTATGGAAATGACGATAAATTATTCGGTTTAGTTCGGCAACGCTCCATCTGTCTTTTATTTTGTAATCTAAGTTTTTTGATATTATGTTAACATAATGTTCTTTAGCTAAATAAAAGCTGATTTACTGTGCTACAAGCTACCTTTACTTCGCAATTGGTATTGGTAAATTCAACAACCCCAATCACAACGTCTGTGATGGTGACTTTGCCATGTTTTGTTGGAGGTTAGGGCTGCCACAAAATTTCTGATGAATATTTTAATTAAATTGTCATTGTAAGTACCTACTGACTGGTGAAAAAAAAATATAAATAGTTAGGTAGCTAGGTATGAAATACACAGTGCATGTGCTTAAATGAAGGTTGTTTTACAAAAGGTATTTATTTATTTAATTATTTATTGCACACACAAAAGAAATAGAGACACATAAAGTACAGCTAATAGGAAATAATGTGTACAAACGGATTTTAAAACTTGATTGGATTAGTTCCTATCAAGTTTAAAATAACAACAATTTTTATATTCAATCAAGATCATATAAATAAGAATTTGTCATTGTTTAAATCTTTTAGGAATGTCGTGTAATGTGTGATATTAAAAAAAAAGTTAGTTAGTTTAATGAATACTATTTTTTTGTTTTATTATGTAAAACAATTCAAAGTTAAGAAACTAACTAGAAGTAATTGATTATGTTTTTTTTTTACTTTTACTAAATTGTTCCTACTACGAAAACATTTTTATTTGACAACCCTAACCCTAACTTCTTCTTATATAGGAAATATTTTGGAAAGGTTAGTGAATTTGCCACCTTCTTAGAGAGTTAAATTACCAGTGCTAAATAATATAAAGTTTTTACTTTATTTTACGGGATATAGGAAGAGTGCAAATATATTACTTTTTAACCTCATAAACTCCAAAAATTTCATTTTTTCTTTCATATGGCAAATTTACCAGAAGTGACAGCTAACTTTGCCATAAATGTTTTTATGCTTAAAATATTATAATTTACAAAAATGAAATAGATATTTAGTAATAATGTAAATTTTCATGAAATTTACTACATCTAGGTGCAGGTTACTCATTACGTTTTCATACAATTATATTTTTTTAAAGCGAATCAAACTTTTTGACACATGAAAAAGTGGCAAAGTAAGCAGGTTTCACGGTACCTAACTATATTAGTGAATAACTACTTACACAAACTCTTGTAAAGTAATGAACTGGACAATTCAAGTTGAAAAAAATATACATATAAAACTGTATAAAATAAAGGAACTTACTATTTCTATTGTTTTGCAGGAACATAATTTTCGCATGGGTGGTTACGGTTCCCGCCGTCGCGGCCATGGCGGCGCTATCTATGCTTGCGCTTGAAGCATTTGTTGTTTAATATTTACAATAATTTGCACGGAAACAGTGAAGATTAAATAAAAACATAAGTGATATCTGAAGATTAGAGTCATTAAGATTACGAAAATTACATAGTATCTACCTATTTAGTTTTTTATTCAAGTTTAGTATCAAAATTTACATCCTTTATCTTAAGCTGAGCTTTAAAGGTTCAACTTAATTAATTGTTTATTAAGTGACGTAGTTAAGGAGTACGGAATTCTAGCTATAAACTTTGTTAGTAGGTACATAATTATATACCTACAATCTACATACACAATGTATAATATTATGTCTAAATACAAGTAGTTTTTCAATGACTTTACCTTCATAAAACTTTTATACTTTCATAGAATTGAAAACTTCTTCACTAGTTCAATGCGTCTTAAATAAGGAAATTGTATGCAGTATGGGCCGTGTCACAACACTTAGCCAAGAATTATGATGACACAACACGATTCTATAATTTTTCCAAACTTATATAGAATATAGTCAACACGTCTTGTATAAAATTGACTAAATGCCTACAATGTAGTTGAAAATGTTGTTAAATAAAAAATGCAAATTGCTGTTTTTCCGTTTTTTATTAATATCCTATGTGACAAAAAGCTATACCTATCTAAAAATATAATGTACCTAAGTTATGTTGTACGTAAGTAGGATACGTATAACTTCATTGCATAAATGAATTCAGGCTAGATTCTGGCTTCTCTCGGAAATAAAATGATGTCTAGGTATCTTGTTGGTCCATTTTTTCGAATACTTTTAGTTTTTACATAAAAATATTTTATTTATTATCAATTATAAACCTAAACACTAAAAATAACTTACTACGAACCTATAATTCATTAAAATTATAAAATATTATCTTTCATATCGACAATTGGTTCAATATCCATGTGCATGTCGCTCGATTACATCGATGATTGACAGGTCCGGGATCCGACAAGTGGAAATCAGCTCTTAGTCTCTCACTCTCTTTCCTCTTAGTCTTCACCTCACATTGCCATACTTGATACCAATACGACGAGATATTGGCATTATACCTACATAGTCTTTGTTTAAATTCATACGTGTACCTATATTTGATAGTAGTTCCTTTGGTTGAACTAGCTCTAAGCCTAGAAGTCTAGGCGTATCTGACCGTGCAACGAAATATTTGCTTATCAATGCTAACGCGCGTAACGTCTCACAGACCATAAGATATTTTGATTCCCCCTTAATAATTCTGCGAAGTGCGATTAGCACTTATAGTCTGCCTCTGGACAAACTAAGTATGTAGTAGAGTATACTCTTTTCTACTATATATATTTTTGTTCACGAAAAGGTAACCGTTGAAAGTGTTTTAGATGTTTATATAAACATCATGTATCTATTTACACATAATTATATTACTTTTTTATACACAGATAATGAGTTCATCAAATTCATCCTCGCATGAGTTGCCCTCTCCTCCCGAAACTAGTAAGGTAGTTAACTTTTAATATTATACAAGTAGGTATATGTATGTCACAGTCATCTGGTAAAATCTGTTATTTTTTATTCAATTTAGGAATATCTTTATTTTAAATAGCAGATTCAACAATGTGACGGCGACATGTACAGTATATTTAGGGATCATCCTATTTTCTTGCTCCACTCTTATAAAGCGTTTACTAAATTTAAATTGTGATTTAAATAATTTTACATGTATGAAGGTTTGATGAAAAACTATTCTCTGAAAAGACTTCATCAGAGAGGTTTTCATTGATATCATATTGATTATATTTTTTAAATAACCGGTTTCGTAACATTATCCTCCTACCTGACGTCGCGTCGTAGGTATGAAGGACGATGTTATTGCCAAACCGGTCGTATCTTTTATAATTAAATATTTAACTATCAAAGAGTAGGTAAATAAAACTGGAAAAAGTGAATTGAGTGCTTCATTCAAAAAAGCAAAACTATAAAATGCAATTCTATCGAGAGGTAACAATTCAAATTATCAAGAATCATAATAGTTAATACATATAATAGGTAATTGGATCTAGTAGTTATTTATTATAGTCAACTTAACCCTGGCTTTTCAGTCGTACCTATAACTATTAAAATCGTCAATGTTTGTAAGAATGTATGGATGTATACATTTTTACGCGAAAATCCACTGAACGGATTGTCATGATAATAAATTGGCAACGATGTAGGTACTAAACACATAACCCATAAAAATATGTGTACCTACTTGTTTTTGTCCGGGAAGAAACGAGTTTTATGGCATAGCTAGTACATATAATATAAATTGTATGACAATTATTATAAAGACTGTAACTAGTTATTATAAGGTTTTTAAAAATTTACAGGTACCATTACTGTTAGGTCCAAAAAATGCTCTAGTAACGTGTTTGTTTTGCAATGTGCCAGTAAGGACTACCATTAAGCTTACGACAACTACAAGAACTCATATAACAGCGATACTATTTACATTGGTCTGGTAAGTTAATATTATTTTCTCCATCAAAGCAAAATGAATTTCCTAATTTAGATAAAATGACATAGTTACAGGTATTTTAAAATTGTTTTGGATTGCTAATAGGTATGTAGTTACATACAATATTTGCTTCATTATCAAAAAAAGCTTATATATAAGAGTTTAAGGGCTTGGTCTAGTAGTGCAAACAAATGCATCCTGTCATCCTATATTATGTAAATAATACAAATGTACTAAGGGAAAGTTGCTCCACTTAATTTTTAAAAATTAAATCATTCGTATAATTTAATATTCGTAATAAGTACCAAAAATGACAATTTGAAACAATTTTCGTGAAAATTACACCGGGTGATTTTTTTTATCAGTACACAAAATTTGCGAATACTTTCTATTGATATCTTCAACTTCATGTTTATATAACTGATCAACTTTTACAAAGAAATTTGGACGAAATATAAAAATAGTTTGGAAAATCCAAAAGTGCACGCCTCATAATTTTTTTTAATAATTATTTATTAATTATTATTTTTGTTTATTTAATAACAATTAAACCACATCGAATCAGACCCTGAAAAATGAAAGGGTTCTATTCCTGAGCATACTCAAGCGTAAGAGAGAAAAAAGGACTCGATTAGTAAAGTATTTCGGTCGCTATCGTGTTAACAAGAAAATCCTCCGCACATACAGACACACGGACGTCCAAGACAGAACTTTTTTAAACTGTTTTTTAACTAGTTTAAATAACAAAAATGACTTCAAAAATATCATGAATGTTAAAAATAGTGTTTTTTCTTAATATGTGTGTGTATGTATTATCTTACAAGTACAATGTATGATACATAAAGACATTTTAAGTTTGAAAAATCAGATGTTTTGCGCGAAGCGACAGTAGTACCCACCTCAACGCTTCGCTCATGAGGCGTGCAAAAATAAGCTTTCCATACAAAATGCATAACTCTATACATTTTTTTCGACCTAAGTTTCTTAGTGAAAGTTGTTCAGTTTAACTAATAAAACGGATAAACAAATTTTGTATTTAATAAAAAAAATGTAATGTTTGTGTTAAAAAATTATAAAATAGAAAAATACGCAAATGAAAACAAAAGATATTTATTTCTGACTAGCTTCCGCCCGCGACTCCGTCCGCGCGGATGTCAGTCTTCGCGTCTTCTACAGATTTATTATATTATGTATAATATATAGATTTATATTGATAAACCTAATAAATCTTTTGCTAGCATTCTGATGCTTTATCGGTTGCACTGGATTTATCTCTTTTTTTTCAATCGCTTGAATGAAGTCTCGAATCAATCAATTCTGACAGTAGGCAATTTATGTAAAATCCAATAATGGTCCATCATTTTATTTTGCCTAAACGTTACATACTTTTTTATATATTCTATTTTATATATTCTATTTTTAACGAATGATTCACTCCAGTCCAAACAGCAAATAAGCAGACTTCTGCTTCTGCAACGTTTAGTTGTCCCCACAGACATGCTTAAATATACATGTCTGTGGTTGTCCCTGAATTTGGAAAAAATAGTCATGATTCTTATCTATGACAAAAGTGTTATTTTTTGCATTGTATTTCAAATATTAAATTTTTTTTTAACCGCATCTTACGCATTCATGTCTTTTGCCGGAATTAGACATTTAACTTCTACTAGTCCCATTTTCCCTTTTTGATATGGGAGTGTATAAAGTAAATTTTTTAGATATTTCTCGTTATACTTTTAAAAAGTTATTATTGTCATTTTGCTCATTAGGTAAAGTAATTTCGATATCAGTTTTAAGTTTTTTGATACCTGCAATAATAACGTCATAATCGCCTGCACATACTTATCGATTACACTCTGTATACAATCCACCATCCATATTCATAATGTTTTCCTGTCCTCCTCTCCTTTACGCTGTTCACCGATACATTTTAAATGAGTAAATCTGCTACCACTGAAGGATGTTTCATTGTGATCAGCAAATTTTCACCACCTTTGTCGATTATTTGTTTTTCATTTTTAATCAGCAATTGGGAATCATCAGTTTTGTTTTTGCAGATTGGTGATGTACCCTAACAATACGTCGAAAAGGGAAAGCATCAACGAATTATCGTTTTCGTCCTCTTTTTTTATTCTTCGCGTCTCTGTTACTTCTGTTTGTTTAGTTCTCAACCCCACTGAATTTTGATGATGTGATGATAATCCATTCGTTTTAATATTGGTACTTAGAGTTTTTTGGTAGTTTTGTAGTTAGACTAAACTAGAAATGGTGGACTAAATTTTTCAGCGCGTCTGTAAGATCAGAATATAAAACCAACATCCTGTATTTAAGTTACAAAATTAATAATCAAACAACATGCCGCTACGTTGAAAATTACTAGAAAAAATTAAAACACCTCGGATCAATTTTGGAGTAAACAAATCATTTTCCCCGTATGGGGATTTCCCCGGATGAACTTGGGAAGTTCAAGTTCTCAATACAAGTTTATATTATATTTCGTATTTCTCAAACGAAATATAAACATTTTTGGAACTTCAAAAAAATTATATTATAAGAAAATTTATGAGCTTACTTTAGTTTTAAAGAAATATACATCCCTTTACTGACTCCCCGTAAAATAAAGAAATTGTTGCCAATCACCTTTGCAATCTATTTGGTTTCATTAACTTTATGTTCGAAGATAATTTTTTTCTAGTAGTTACACGCGTATTTTTTTTCGTTTATTTTCCATATCGAAATCAAATGTTTAAAAATACGAATATTTGCACAAAACTAAGATAAAAATAATCAATTAACAAAAATATTAAATTTAATGAAGTAGAGCAACTTTCACTTCGGTATGAAGGAAAATCGAGCGTAGAGCACACGTCAGAACGCTCCGGCCCAAGGAGCGCGACTAAAGAAATTCGCTAGGATTTTTCCTTATTATTTTAAATATTTTTTTAATATTTAAAGAATTATCAAAATTCAAAAAAAATTTTTTTTAAAGGATTAATACTCATTGGTCTTCAACCAACTCGAATAAATTAATGGAAAAAATAACTTTTAGCAGTATTTATCAATCGATTTTGTAAGGCAAAAAATGGGAAATTTAATGAATTTATAACGCTCTAATTAAGAAAATCATAAGTTTTTCGGCAATTGTATTCAGCAGTTTTTAATAACGACTATATAAGGATAATAATGCGCTGATCAGATTTTGTAAATTGTAATCGGTTGCAACGTAGTGAGTGCACAAACTTAGCTCGAAATGATTTTGGGGGAAAGAGACTTATCTTGAAGGCCTGATTAAGGTAACATAAAGTAACTTTATAAATGTGAAAAAATTCACGCGCATTGCGTATATAACACTAATTGATAAACAAGAAAAAAAAATTCAGTTTATCATTTCATTAGCCGGGAAAAAATTGTCAAATAACTTGTTGAAAACGCAATTTTGCTAGACTGCAGCCTTAAGTCCTATGTTCAAAAATAAAATTCAATTGTTTATCAAATGATTCGCATTATTATACATATCTAAACAGGTTCCTAGTTTGCGTACAAATTTGTTGAATTTTTAATTTGAAGAAATAATTTACTTAGGTACGTACTACGTAGGTATAAAATAAGACTCGGTCACGTTATTAAAGGTTTTTAAAAAATAATAACATACTCATATAAAAAATAAGGGAGCAGGAGAAGAATATACAGGAGGGAAATTTTCTGAGGGCTCTGGAGGAAAAGTACTATTTCCCGTTCTCCACTCTTTTATTTTTTTTACATATTTTCAGTTGCTGTTGCTGTATACCGTACTGGTGTGTCGACTCTGCAAAGAACACGGACCATTACTGTCCCAAGTGTTACAGATATCTCGGTACTTATGAGCGATAGTGGTTTCAATAATATCATTATTTTTATAAAAATAAAGTACATATATACATAAAAGGTTATTGGCGTGCAGTTCGACCCCGCGGTTCGTTTCCCGGCCTCCCCGCGCCGAGTGTCAAGCGATACTGCCACTTCCAGAGTTCCAGCAATGTGGCAGAATCAAATAAAAAGACTATTGTAACTAAAAATATTATATTTTCTAAGCAACATATTGGTTCGTGAGCGCTCTGAGTAATCTTGCGCGTCTAATGGCCGCGGCTTCGCGTTGTATGTCTTCACTGTTATTTGCGTTCAGTTCGAGTGCCCCCGCGGCTTTGACCGCGCGAGCGCGTCGCCCGCCCTCCCCGCGCCGCGTGTGCAGCGCTACTGCCACTTCCAGCAGTGTGCCGTCCCATAGACACCCGTAGTAACCGTCCATTGCATCTGCTGCGTTGCCAGTCTATAAATATATGACAGTGTCAATGCACTTGAATTCAAACACAAAACTTTTTTATTCCTTAAAAACTTTGACAAGTGTATAGACGTATATTTTTAAAAACTACAACTGCACATATTTTAAGAACTCAGAAGGACGTTTCTACCAAGAAGAATCGTCAAGAAACTCGGTAGTTACTATCTAGGTGCATTTTAGTGACAAAAGTTAATACTTATATCTGTAATGAAAGAAACTCTGTAAAAACAAGCTAGTTTTATTACGTATAATTTAACAAGGGAATAAGCCGTTACAGGCATACATTCGCAAATATTAATTAAAAATTGCTGTATTCTAAGGTCACTGGAAATAATGCAGAAGCTGATTTTATTAGGTACCTATAGTTTGTACAATGCATGTTGAATCTACGTATGTATATACGCGGCAAATTGAAATGGTAAAAAGGTCTTTAAATAAAAAAAAATGTAAGAATTCGTTTTTGGCGGATAGCAACTAACCTTTTCAGCGAAGCATTTGAAAGCGGTCGTGTAATCGGGTTCCTCTGGCAGCTGGCACAGTGCAGCGGCTTGAGACGGGGAAGATAGCGCTTGGCAACATCTGGCAGCCCGTCTCGCGATACTGCCCTCGTCTGGCATTCGCTTGGCAAAGTGCCAAGTGCCAGCCGCCAGCGCGCACAAGTACCGACGGAGCGCGGATGACCATCGCCCACCCGCCATTTCGACGTCACCGTACAGACGCAACCTAAAATGATGAAAGAAATTTATGATATAATACAGAATATACAATTAAAGAGATATTATATAAGAGTACAGAATATAAGTTGCAAAATACTAACATGTAAATAATTTATTTAGGAATAAAGTAATATAAAAAAAAACAATGGGATGTTTTATTTATTAAATATTTTCAATTCTTTTCCAATTATAAATCAATGTAAAAGAGTACGTCTTAAATTTAATATCAATCTGGTCCACAACTCACCATGATGTGTTATAGGGATAGAACTTCAAACTTTTCTCCAATAACTCCGTGACCGATTCCAGCACATGTTTGCAATTATAGTTGTTCATGTTTGAAATATTTGAGGGCCATAGAGTCGTGTACTCTATGACGAGTTCCAAAGAGCTATCATCTGTAAGGAGGTTGTATATTCTAGCCAGCAACGATAGCATGACGCTGACCGCTAGAGGTTCTCGTAGGGTTGTCAAAAAGGCATTAAACGCGTTTCTTGCTTCTGCTGCCGCGTTAGGGGCATCCCTAGAGTGAGATGGCATGCCACCTGCGTTCCTCTTTACTGGGCCGGTAGTACCGTTGTTGTATATAGATAGCACTGTAAGATTAACTTCGTTAAAAAACCCAAATCAAAAATAAATTAAATGTGGTACAGATACCTTTAGACAAGAGAAACTGTCTCTATTTTTAAATAGAAACATTTGCATACCATAATCCCATAATGGTCTTGGGAACTTTCTAGACGCCTTGCCTCTCTGCAACTCGAAGCACGCCGCACAGAGTGCCGCTGCCAATTCGCCCGGACCATTAATAATACCCGCGCCTTCCCACTCACAGGCGTTCACTAAACATATCCAACAACCTTCTACCACCTGCGAATAAATAATACATTTACTATCAAGTCTTACTCGTACGATTAATTAATAAAATCTAGAAATTTTTAAGATAATATGTTTTGTAAATTTAATATTTGTAGAGTACTTTAACTTGAAATGTTGACAATAACGAAAAATATTTGCCAATTATATTAAATGACTGGACTTGTAATCTCTAACTTTATAGGGATATTATAAATATTTATTATTATAATACCTGTGCTCGTGGTATAATGGTATCGCCCGAAGTAGCCGCAGCGATACACGCCTTACATTTATTCGCAAGCGCTGTTAAGTTAAGGCGATGATGCGGCCACTCACTCAACATCACATTCACTTGTAAGAAGAGAACTTCCCAAGATAATTGACGGCATATGCGATATAATGTCGGATCTGATCCGCTGCCTAATTGACTTCTGGCCTCATTCTCTAGAACCGAAAGCAAAGATAAGGCTGTTCGAGAGCATCCCGACTCTGCCCTTGCTCTTGATGCACCTGACACAATATAACCAAAATCTTGCAAAAACCCTCTGGGTAGTGAAATAAACGTGTTTCCTAAACCTCCAGGAGGCTTCCATGATGGGCTCAACTTCCACAGCGGTGACGATGGTGTTGTAATAGCTAATTTCACGAGACACATGCGCACATCGTCTGCCGTTGATGCCTCCACGAGCCGTTTCTTAATTCGACCGAGTTCTAATTCAGGAACAGATTTAAATTCGAAGTTTGGCATTTCCCAATCGTCGGTCAGCAGTTCCCTTGGTATATCGATATTTTCATCATCAACAGCGTTCGGGTCGTTTAGAATGTCATTTAAATATTCGTCACAGATTAGTTTCCTTCGGATGCTTTCAGCAGATGCTTCTCCGACATATTTTTTAAAATAGTCATCTATGCGATCTATCGGTATTCGACAATTGGACGTTGCTAGATGGAGAAAGAATATTTGTAGATTTTTCCAGTCATTTTCAGATAAGTTACTTATCAAGACTGGTCCAAGTGCCCAAAAAAGTAGATCAAAATATTTGATTCCGATTGTTTTAAATTTATTAAGGAACTCTGGATGCGTCGAGGGTATTCCGCCTTCTAAAGCATATCGAACTGCGTTTAATACAGAAACTCTGTTTAACAAATCTCTAGCAACTGTGAATGCTCCACTTGAAGCAGATCCCTGGATATCAAGTTCTACAACTTCTCTATGAACGAGAGGTATTTCTCTCGTCAAATTATCAGCTTGAAGTATCGCAATAATACCAGCATAGTGATTCGAAACAGATTCTTGAAGTTTTTGCAAGAGCGATGGTTCCTCATTGAGAAGGTCATAGCCCAAATTTAATGCTCTTATATACCCTATAATGTCTTCTTTAGTCATACTAGCGTAATTAAAATTACCCCATGGCATTTCTTTGTGAATTCCATAACCATATGTCGCTATCTCTTTCTCCAAAAGATTTGAGTTTTCCCTACATCCCAGTATGTGTTTCTTAGCCAAATCATGTTGTCCGTAAAAGAAGTAATTATAACAGAGATCAAAATGGATTTGCATTGCTAGTTCATACTGGCTTATAAGTACATCACCAGCATTCCAATTGTGATTCATATCATCTGAGTCTTCAGTCAGATGAACAAAAGTTTCCATAACAGGTACTCTTATTTTTCTCGACTCTCTGCGTCCAAGAGTGGTTTCATAATATGCTAAAATACCTTCTAAATATCTAATAGATTGCAATCGGGATGTTTCACACATTCTTAAAATTCTTTCGAAACTTTGATTCATAGGACTATAGGTGCTATCGGTTTGGGATCCAGGCCTAGAAATTAAGTCTTTTTATTAGTTTTTTGTAGTATGGTAACTATATTTTTTATTTATATACACATTTATTATAGGTAGTACTTACACATGCACAAAAGGCAGTTTTGAAGACTTTAAAAACAGTGCAGACTTCACTGGGAATCTGAGGATCCAGCGATGATACAGCGTCAGTGCAAATTGTACATGTAATTTTTGCAAAATTTCTGATGGGATTTCCTGTTAGATAACAATTTAATACTTTTAATATATAAATAAAACAATTATTTCTATTGATAGATTTCAAATGTGCAGACAACACAGAATACATTCTGATAAATGGATAAAGATTGTAAAAAAAGAGTGTGTGCGCCAAGCACACATGTCAGAAGTGAAACTTCTTCGGCAAGATACCAAAGTCATATCCTTACATGACGGTTTTGCCATGCCGCAACAATAAAGAAGTTTCACTTAAAAAAAATTCAAAAGTAAAAGTAAAATATAATCGCATAGTATATACCAGAGGAGGTGAATTGAATGCTGAATCTGTAGCCATATAAACCAAATCTTGCATGAGCTGTTGTTGTATGTGGGGTGGCAAGTTGTTCTCCATAGTATCTAAAAGTATAGTTTTACAATGAAATCATTTAATTGGAAAAATTATAAGTAATATATTTTGTCTGTGCACACTAAACGATTACACCCTGTATACATATACATATACTATAATATTATGCAGCAATAAGAAAATTGATGTTTCACATCTGCCAGGTGTCCCGTGACGGCTCCCTTTTTTACGTTTTACAAATTTAAAATACATATACCTAAATTCCAATGTAGAGAAGGTGCTACTTTTAACGCAAGAATCTTTAGTGCCAATTGCTTTTTGGTGAACTGTAGAGTTGGAGGTGTGGTGGGTGCAGGACTTGAAGGTCCATCCACATCTACTATCCTTTCACTATTTAGTTTTGCATTCTGATTTTTTGTATCCACAGACAGAAATTCTTCTATGAGCTGACATCCTGATGGTTCTGTAAGAAAAATCAAACTCATTTTATGTCAATCAGACTGATACACCAAACTGTAATAGTATGGAATATTATTACCTGGATTTGGTTTACTTAAATGTCTCTTAAGTAAATTGGGGTCGAGTAAAAATTCAAACCATAACACTGTGTCAGGGGAGATAGGTACTGTGCCCGGTCTTAGTAAGTCAACATCCATGTTGATACGTTGTAACTTTATTAATATTTTCAATTACTCTCACTAAACCATAAAATAAACTTCACTGATGCTACTATACATTTAAAAATCTTTCTTATTTAATAATTATCCTAATGTTTACACTACACACACTCATCACTTCACCAGACTCATCATCACATCAATGATTCAATGATTGTTGCCTAATGACAATTGACACGCGACAGCTGACAATTATTGACCTATGACAAATGACAACTGACAATGATTTTTTTTGAAGTATTAGTAGCTTGGTTACAAGACTTTTAGGCCAACTGATACCGATGTTGTAATCTTTTAGGCCGCTTATTCATCTGCAAGAAAACTTCCACAAGAAATGTCCGACAGTCTGTCTGATAGCAGCTTGCAAGTCTACTTGCAGGTGGAAAAGGCGGCCTTAGTGGTAAGGTAAGTGGTGGGTTAGTGGTAATCAGTTTGTTCGCAGGCAATTAATACTGTGATAATTTTAATTAAAAAAAAACACGGGGCTCCTATTCCTGTGTAAATCGAATAATTCTGTTTCCTAATTATTCTCGACCTAGATATTACATTAATATTATACATAAACAAAATAATTAAAATGCCATGCGTTTGAAAACTGATAGATATACCTATAAATCGAGACCTCTGCGACGCAGTTAACTACAAGACTTCCTTTTCAATCGACTTTCAAACTGAAGGATTTCAATTCGACAGTTTTATTTTGATTTGATCTTATTAATTATTTTTAGATATCTACTGGCTCATAATTTAAAAAAATACTTGTCAATACACGATTAGGATAGCATCTGCAAAATATTTAAGTAAAATCACATAAATAAATAAGAAAGTACTGCTCTATTCGATATTGATGGCTTCTTTTAACATTATGGGGGAGATAATAGAATTAGAGTAATTTTACAAATAACATGGTAAATTCAATTGCGTTTAGTTCTAGGTTGTTGTACCTATCTAAATCGTATAGGAATTCTAAGGGTAGATATAAATATATCTATACTAGATTTCCGCCCGCGGCTTCGCCCGCGTTTTCAAAGGAAAACCCGCATAGTTCCCGTTCCCGTGGGATTTCCGGGATAAAACCTATCCTATGTGTTATTCCAAGTTACCCTCTATATGTGTGCTAAATTTCATTGTAATCGGTTCAGTAGTTTTTACGTGAAAGAGTAACAAACATCCATACATCCATACTTACAAACTTTCGCCTTTATAATATTAATATTAAGATATATCACAACAATATACCATTTTAATGGTTAAAATAAAGTACTTACATTAAAATCTAGCTATAAATATTAAATATGTACCTACTTATATAAAGTGTATAATTATAACACAATTCTGATATAATTAAAAATGCCTATTGATAGTGCATGGACTTGGCGAAATCTCGCAACTGATACCTAGCGTAAATTATAATATTGTAATATTTAGCTTTTTCTTAGACATTTTTTTTTCATTTTCTTTATATTATAGTTTTCGCAGTAAGTAAACTGTAGGTAAGTATATTATTAAGAAAATTTTTAATTTTCACTCAGAGAAATGACATAATAATTACTATATAAACAATGTTTACCTCGCTTATGTGCACTTCAATATTTTCAATTCAAAACATACAACAATAGATAGGTAGGTAAGTACATATGTGATAAGACCAAAATACACCGAAATAAATTTATGGAAACCTGTATGCAATGTAACATGGACATAGAAATGAAATTAGCGTGCTAGAGCGATATATTTGAGGAAGAACTTATTTCATATTATAGTATTTGATCTATGCTCAGTGTTATCAATTTAAGTGTATACCCGATAACCGACGGCTATCTATTTTTAATATCCTTCACTTGCAATAAGCAATTACGATGTATTGGTTAGAAATATTTACAATATTATAGACAAGATGAAAAAGTAATATTCAGTAAAAACAAATTGGTAACAAGTGTGGACACAGTATAATTGGATTACCTAAGTTATTTAATAAAAGTAAGTGTTTTGAGTTTAATTCAACGCTTTAAACGTTAAGTTAGTAAAGTAGGTTAAGTAGTAGGTATCAGAAAAAAATGTAATATGAAGTGAAACGAGTAATTAGGTTGAAGATGTGAATAGAATATTTAAATTCATTATTTCAAACCATTTTCCCTATAGATAGTGTCGCACTGCGTTACTTTAGATTAAAATGCTTTTGGTCATTGAATTGAGAACATAATATGAAATAAAAATTATGACCAATGTTTTCTGTACTATTTATTTCAAATAGGTATACTGGCTTTAAATGATTTTAATAATAAATAAAAAGTAAGAGTGGAGACCATTTCAAATACTGCTCTCTTTTTACTAGGTATGTTATATTATGTCCAAAATAATACAGTAGGTAATCTTTTAGAGAATTTGAAAGTGCGCCGACCTGTTACTTTGTTATTTGTTTTTAGATTTATCTTGTTTCTTTCAACCACTTTCTTTTCATTTTCTCGTTATGAATTTTTCGATTAAATATTTCTTGAGGACATTTTGAAAAGGATTATACCTAATATGCAGTTTTGTAGAAGTATCACGATTAAAACAAGATTTAAACTAACCTACACTGAAGTAATGGACAATTAGTGTTCATTTACGACCTTAATAATTTTCAGGATGTTTATTGGAGAGTCAGAAACTGTTAATATTTTTAATGCATATGTACACGTTTATAAATTTCAGTGGAGTCGAATAATTACCAGCAAATTGGAAATAGTGCGAATGAGGAAGGTATCGAGATGGATCTGTTACAAGTCGGCTCGGAGCCGGTGGGAATGCACTGTCCGTATTGCCATGAAGAAATTATGACAAAGGCCAACTATAGAAACAGTTCAACGACACATTTAATTGCAATAATTCTTGGTATATTATTTTGGTGAGTTGTAATTTTTATAAGCTGGACTATTGCATGTTCCTTTTATTAAAGGTAAATGGCAATCAACGTATAGGTATCCGTATAATATATTATGATCTTAAATTATAATACACAATGAGTATACATATACTAGTGGTCCGCCCCGGCTTCGCCCGTGGTTCATATTTAGTATCCTATGTCCTTCTCCTGGCTCTAGACTACCTCCCTGCCGATTTTCAGCTAAATCGGTTCAGCCGTTCTTGAGTTATAACTTATAAGTGGAGTAATTAACACGACTTTTTTTATATAATATAGATTTTCATAAACAAGTTTTTTGTTTCGGAGATGATTTCGGTTAATATTTTTTGTTGAATAACTATTAGTATGTGAGCGATACATAATTAATAGATTAATAATTATTGTTGTATGTAAAATAACTATTTTAAATATTATGTTGCGGTTAGTTAACAGCAGGACAAGGTTAGGAAGTGGGTACTTAGTTATCTCTCGATAATTAAATATACCTGTTTGTTAATTACATGTAATATCATTTTAGTTATATATTTATAGAAGTAGGATTTTTACGATCAATTTGCATTGAAACATAGGAACTTAATTTTAAACAGAGATGATGTTATTATGATTATGTACCTACCTACCATCATTTATGCAGTAGATATCCTTTGCTCTAGACAAGATTGGGTAGATATGAAAGAGATAAATAGATAGATACATAATAGATAGATTGCCTATATTATGTTCAAATATATGCTTAGGTATATTTTACGTAGGTTTACATTAGTGCTGATTTTTGATAAAAGTAATTATGCGGCTGGTGATTATGTATTCTGCAAATTAATTTAAGAGGTAATTGGTATCAAACATGTCAGGAACAAGAATATAGCAAATTTTACAATTACTTAATGTTTACGATTCATAAGTACCATAGTGTAGTGTATTTGCATTATGAATTATCTGTGCGTGATAATATTTACTAAGTGGGTATTTGAAAAATAAAAAGTTAGTCTTGATTCTAGCCGGCGTACATTATTTATTCCCGCATTGATTTCCTCATTCATCTTTTAAATATAACATATTTGGCGACGAGGATGGCGAACGACATTCCTTTATCCAATTTGAACATTAAAGAGTTTAATAGTACAACATGTAAGTGGAATACATACGTGAGCCAGTTGGAAGCGTGGTTCGACATACATAACCTAAATGCTGCATCACGTACTAAATATTTGATCGCCGTCGTGGGTGCAGAAACTTTGGATTTAATTATCGATTTGTGTTACCCTAAAAAACCCGAGGACCTAAATTTTGATGAAATCGTGAAGAAAGTGCGCAACCACCTAATTCCAAAAAAATGTGAGATCGCCGAACGGATGTCTTTTCGCGCTTGCAAACAAGAAGCCGGGCAATCTTTGAACGATTTCATGGCACGGTTGAAACAGATGGCGAGGAATTGCAATTTTGAAGGAACTAAACATTTGGAAGAAAATCTGAGGGATCAGTTTGTGTACGGAATTCGTAGTGATACCATTCGCTTTCGATTATTAACGGAAGAGACTTTAACGTACGCTCGAGCGACAGAGATTGCGTTATCTTTGGAAGCCGCCGATCGAGACTCGCGGGCGGCAGCGGAGCCGCAAGGGCAGGCGGAAGCGGTGCACGCGGTGTACGGCTCGCGGCGGCGCGGGCCAGCGGAGGAGCGCGCGGCGGCGGCGCGAGGCGGCGCGCCGGGCGGCGGCGGCAGGCCGCGAGGGAGCGGTGCGGGCGCGGGCTCGCGCCGGCAGCGCAGCTCGGCCGCGGGGCCGACGTGCTGGCGGTGTGCGGGCCAGCACGCTCCACATTTGTGTAGTTTTAGTAAAGTGTCGTGTTATGTGTGCGGCCAGCGTGGTCATATAGCCAAGGTCTGCAAAAAGCGTAAATGTGAAAGGGTAAATCACTTGGGGAGTGATGAATCGAGTGTCGGTGAAGAGTTTACGGACAATTGTGAGACTGTAGGTATTTATACGATGGACATATGTGGCGAGCAGTACGATAATAGTCCTTGGTATGTAAAATTAAGCATTAATGGGGTTTTAATTGATATGCAAGTCGATAGTGGCGCAGGAGTGAGTGTGATTCCTATTTTGTTGTATAAGAAATATTTTTCTCACATGTCTATAACGCCTACTAGTGTTAATTTGAAAATGTATAACGGGCACAGTGTTAAGCCGATGGGTAAAATAAAATGCGATATTTTGTACAAAAATAAAAGTGCTTATGATTTAGATTTAATTATTGTCGATAGCGATGCGACGTCCGCTCTGTTAGGTCGGCAGTGGATGAAAGCATTAAATATTAAATGTATTAATATTAATAGTTTAGAACCGAATAAATCGCATGACGACATTGACGCAGTTCATTTAATGCGGCACGATGACATATGTAGCCAATTAATGCGTAAATATCCGAATGTATTTAAATCTGGAATCGGTACCTATAATGGCCCAGAGGTTGAATTAAAATTGAAATCAGACGCACGGCCCATTTTCTGTAAAGCTCGTTTGATTCCATACTCACTTCGTGACGCGGTCGATAAAGAATTAGCCCGTCTCCAACAAGAAGGTATTATCTCACCCGTGGACACCAGTGAGTGGGGTACTCCTATTGTACCGGTTATTAAAAGTAATGGAGATATTCGTTTGTGCGGGGATTTTAAGATAACATTAAACCCGGTGTTGTTAGACGACAAATATCCGATTCCTAGAATCGAAGACATTTTTTGTGAGTTACAGGGAGGTAAATTATTTAGTAAAATCGATTTAAGTCATGCGTATCAACAATTGAAGCTGTCGGATGAATCTAAACTCATGTGTTGTATTGTGACTCATAGAGGTATATTTTGTTATAACCGATTACCATTCGGAATTAAAACGGCCGTGAGTATTTTTCAACGATTTATCGACAAATTAATTAAATTAAAGTTTGTTACAACATTTATCGACGATATTTTAATAACGGGTGTTGATGACGCAGATCACATGAAACGATTAATGAGAGTGTTTGATATTTTATCGCAAGCGGGCCTTAGAGTAGCCCCTAATAAATGTAAATTT
Source organism: Colias eurytheme (assembly GCF_061535395.1). Classification (NCBI taxonomy): domain Eukaryota; kingdom Metazoa; phylum Arthropoda; class Insecta; order Lepidoptera; family Pieridae; genus Colias; species Colias eurytheme. The sequence continues at coordinate 4,718,740 of NC_142982.1, read as the reverse complement.
TTTCAGAGATCTGTTTCATATTTAGGACATGTTATTGATGCGCATGGACTAAGAACGGAAACAGTGAAAATTGATATAATTAAATCAACGCCTGTACCGTGTAATGTGTCACAATTAAAAGCGTTTTTAGGTCTCGTTAATTACTATGCAAAGTTTTTACCCAACCTTAGTACAGTGCTATATCCTTTGCATAATTTATTAAAAAAAAATGTTAAATTTATTTGGTGTACTAATTGTAATAACTCTTTTAAAGAAATCAAGAGAATGTTGTCAGATGACCTGGTATTGGTCCATTATAATCCAAATTCACCGTTGCGCTTATATTGTGACGCGTCGCCGTACGGTGTCGGCGCGGCCCTGATGCAGCGCGACGCTAACAATGCACCCGATTCCGAGCGTCCCGTGGCTCACGCGTCACGTACCTTGACTGCGTCCGAACGTAACTATGCTCAGATTTGTAGGGAAGGCTTAGCGGTTATATTTGCTGTACATAAATTTCATTGTTATTTGTATGGCAGACAATTTACTCTAATAACTGATTGTAAACCGTTAGCAAATATTTTTTATCAAGAAAAAAGTATTCCGCGCATGGTGGCGGGGCGTTTGCAGCGCTGGGCGGTTATTTTATCAGAATATAATTATAGAATTGAGTGCGTTCGATCAGATAAGAATTGCGTGGCGGACGCATTATCGCGATTGCCGTCCAAACAATTAGACACTGCGGTATGTAACAATGAATCATTTGAATTTTTAAATTTTGTTGAAAGTTCTTTATCGATAACTTACCGCGACATAGCTCAGTCGACAAAGAAAGACATAATTTTATCTAAGGTACTTATATTTTTAAGGCAAAACTGGGAATTTTGTTTAGATGATAAATTTAAGTTATATTGGAAAGTACGTGACGCCCTTAGTATTGAACAAGAATGTATTATGTTCGGATTACGAGTAGTTATACCGAGTGATTTACGCGAGCGGGTATTATCAGCTTTGCATTCAACTCATCAAGGTATCGTGCGTATGAAATCATTTGCGAGAAGTTATGTGTGGTGGCCGGGGTTAGATAAGGATTTAGAGCGTATTTGCAAGGATTGTCGTACGTGTGCGATGGTTCGGCCGGCACCGGCGCGTGCGGCTACCCATCCGTGGGAGTGGCCGCAGATAGCTTGGTACAGAGTTCATGTAGATTTTTTAAGCCCAAAACTGAACGTATATTATTTTATTCTCATTGATGCATACTCTAAATGGATTGAAGCATTTTTGGTTAAATGTACAAGTGCCGATGTTACTATTAACTGTCTTAGAGGGATTTTCGCTCGTTTCGGTTATCCTTATGAATTAGTTTCGGACAATGGTCCACCATTTAGTAGTAAACAATTTGCTGAGTACCTAGGTGTCGTCCATGTTAAGCATATTTTAGTTTCTCCTTATAAACCAAGTAGCAATGGGGCGGCTGAGAACTCTGTTAAATTAATTAAAAATTGCCTTAAGAAAGCGGAATTAGATGGCGTAGATTGTGATGAAGCCCTGCAAAATTTTCTATTAATGTACCGTAATACTAAACATTGCACCACAGGGCGTTCGCCATCTGAGTTGTTACTTAAAAAAAATGTTAGGACTGCGTTTGATTCACTTAGACCCGATTTGAATGAAATGATTCGACAGAAACAACGCAAACAAATAATATCGTATAGACCGACTCGTGAGTTCTCACTTGGTGATAAAGTACTATTTAGAAAATATAGAAATAATAAATCATTTTGGGTAGAGGGAGTTATTTTAGATAGACTAGGACCTCTTTCCTATAAGGTGGGAGAAGGGAAAATGGCACATAAAAGACACATTGATCAACTCAGAGTTTATAAAAATTATTCGGGATCCGTGGAGCACAGTAGCCAAGAAGACGATGAGTGTGAAACTGCTTCTAAAATCGTTACTACCTTTCCCACCGAAGGTGGCTTAATGTCATCTCGACCTGATACATACAGTGTCTTGAACGATCGTCCAGTCCGGGCTCGCCGAGCCCCAGTTAGGTATGGTTTCGAGTAAAATTTATTGCGTTAATTATATGGACTTTGTTTCATAGCTAAGTTATTTATAAGATGTTCTACTAGCATAAGTTCAATGTTGTTTTAGTTTGTGTAAGAGTGCTCGATACGGCTATGTAGTTATATTTTAGTTATAAATACTTTACATTTATATTCTTATATATATTTCGATTGGTGTCGGGGAGATGTAGTGTATTTGCATTATGAATTATCTGTGCGTGATAATATTTACTAAGTGGGTATTTGAAAAATAAAAAGTTAGTCTTGATTCTAGCCGGCGTACATTATTTATTCCCGCATTGATTTCCTCATTCATCTTTTAAATATCATCTTTTAAATATAACACATAGAAATCAATAAACCGTAAATTCGTGCGTTAGGATACAAATTAAAAAGCTGAGTTTAATATAAAATCAAGCTGTCCAATAAAAGTAGGTATAGTTTACTTGTGTGTACTGTTTAGCTATCGGTTTAAATGTGTTGATTTTGGCTACAGTGGTTTTCATACTAATTATTATGACATTATAGCAGTTCTTGTTATTTAGATTTCTATGATAGTTACTTATAAATAACAACGATTATAGTTACTGAGACAAACCTTACAATTCCATAGCTTAGGACATGTTACAAAAAATACATTTGCGTTGTAAAAAACCCTTCTAATATGATAACTACGAAAGTTAACTGTATGTGTATTGTGTATGTTTGTTACTTTTCACGCCTAATCTACTGAGTATAGGCTATATGGGGTTAAAAATTGGTACAAAGTGTAGTTATCGTTGAAGATAAAAACAAGATACTTTGCATTTTGGGACTGGATAGGATAAAATAAAATAGAAAAAAATAAGACTCAAAGTCTGTCGCTAGGCCACGGGCGTCAAGCTAGTTCTGTCACTGTCTATAAAACTAGATTAGGTACACTCTTGGGTACACTAATTATGAAATTCAACAGATAAGTAATTATTTTTTTTAATATCTAATATAACTACTTAATTACGGAAATATAGTAAATCACTATAAATTAAAAGAACGCAACAATAATCTTACATATTAATCGAAGGCAATTATAATTTTCCGATAGCTAGCTGGAAGGCTATTTTTCCAGTTTTCCTATGAACTAATATGCACATAATAGCGCACATAATAAATATGTACGCTCTAATACAAGAACCTGTCAAGCTTTATTCCAATTAGGTATATATCTTGAATAAATCATTAGAGAAAATGAAAATAATTGTTACCTAAATTATTTATCTTTTTGGAGAGAAATGTTATCTACCAATATCAATTGTATTGTATGTCATAATGGCAATTGTCTTTCAAAGTAGGAAGCACGGACACTGTGACTGACACTTTGTTATTTTTCTATAAGAAAACACTTCTAATCTGAAAGCCAAAACTCTATCCAATAACTTCATATTTGGAATAAAGTGTACCTACCAATGAAAAACATTATGTAGTAGTGATTCCCTGGAGTATCGTTGTAATTATAAATTTACTAGCTGCTCCACGCGGTTTCACCCCCGTGGCTCCACTCCTGTTGGCCGTAGAGTGATGATATATAGCCTATAACCTTCCTCGATAATTGGGCTATCTAACACCGAAATAATTTTTCAAATCGGACCAGTAGTTCCCGAGATTAGCGCGTTCAAACAAACAAACAAACAAACTCTTCAGCTTTATAATATCAGTATAGATTATAAAGTCCCATAAATTTAACTAATCTGAAATTTAGGATGAACGCGTATCATGAGATACTTTAAGGAAAATGTGGGGTGTTATAATGAGCATGATGATTGCAGATTTTACACGCTTCACCTGTATATGTTTGTTTGTTTCTAACCGAATTCTTTGGGCGCGATTTCGACCCACTTTAAACGGCCAGATTTCGTTCAAACTTTGTAGATTTATTGAGGACCGATGACAATACACTAATTTGATAAAATTATCTATTTTTTAGTTCGGTTTTCTATAAAAAGCGTATTTTTTAGTTTTTTTTTTAACTATTATTATTAAATGATTCAATTAAAACGTGGAGGACAATGTAAAAATATTTTCCAAAAGGATTGAAATAGAGATTTCCCTCGTTGATAACCCCTGCGGGTTACCACCGCACAAAGTATCGATTAGGGATTTAAGAACTTTGTTGTCTTTATTATTTACATTTCTCGAACAAGAAATGTGAACAGGTGCCGGCCGTGGCGCACATGTAGAGCCTAATTAACGAGCTTAGTTTGAAACTTTTATTCCTAGAATTTAGTGATTTTAATTTCATGACTTTTCTGCTATTTACCAACAAGATAAACGAAATGCATCTTGGTCAATGAATCGACTCGTTTGCTTTATGCATTTTGGCGCTCCTTACAATCTATAGCGCCTAAAGCCACCTCGCCAATCGCTCTGTCTCAACCGGCACTCTACAAATATGCATATTATGTTTCTGAAAAGATATAATATGATATTATGAAAAGGGTTTTGTCGTTTCTTTGTGGAAACTTTTACTTGATAATTCATTCGAAAATATGCGTTATTATCATCAGTAGGAAATAATTATGTAAGCCTCGGTCCTCCACTCACCTTTTTTGTATTATGTACCTAATACTATATTAAGTAAATTCTTTTGGAGTTCAGAAAGCTGTTGAAGGTAGTAGATAAGTAATTGGAAAAATCGGCGTTAAAAATGAAATTAAACACGTAATGAACCGTGCTTCAAATCCTTTATATAATTATTATTATACAACGCAACATTGTGAGGCCATTTTCACATACATACATATTGAACTAAATTATGTTATTTTTCAGGTGGCTATGCTGTTGTATATTACCCTATTTATTCAAGAGATGGAAGAACGTGGAACATTATTGTCCTAACTGTAGGAGGTTTTTAGGCGTTTTCACGAGGAAGAAAATATTTAGCATTTAATGAATCTTGTTAAGACCGTGCACTTTATTCATTTTCCTTTGACTATTATTGCACTAAGGTATCTAATCTGTGACTAAGGCACCCGACAAAGGTCTTATTTCTTGTTCCTAGTTTAACTAAGTTATTAAGTATTGTAAATGATGAAGTCTGCTTTCTGAATAATAATTAAATAATAAAACAAAATTAGTCAATTAATTGTTAATTTTGTCTAAACGAACATGTATTGTTAATATTACTAAAAATATTTTTGTTAGTTCCTACTTCCTATGATTCATCATTTGTCGAGTTAGTTTATTCGCACTTACACAGTTAATAGGATAATATTATTATAAAATATATAAATTATTTGAACAATATTGCCACATTGCCAGATAATATTATAATAATATAATGCTTAATTTATTATTATACTATTAAATATTAATGACTGTTTGTTAGGTAGGTAATGAATAAATAAATCATTTTAAAATGTCTTTAACTTTTATTTTTACAAAATGTTTATAAAAAAGTATCCAATTCCCTAGTTACTAATTACAATTAAGAAAGATAAAAAAGCATATCACAGTAACAATTCAAAAATATATCTAAAATTAAGTATTTTAGTGAAATCATGTCCCGCACTTTGGACCCTGTGGGAATTCCAGTTAATTTATATATATAAGTACCTACAGTAAAAATAACTTACTAAACATTATAATGTATATTTTAAATTTTAATAGGCTTTCCAATGCACAGCGTACATTATAAATACGCATTTATTTTAATCCATTCACAAAATATAAAAAAAATCTATAAATTTACAGATGGGTTATGGAATTAAAAAAGTATTTGGTAAAGTGTAGTCATATTAAAAGTTTGTTCTACATTAACAGCTATGTACCTGAATGTCCTGTACGTAGGTATATTTTGATAGTTTAGCTTCATTTTGTATTTTAATGAGACAGTTTCTTATCTATTTAAAATTAAAGATTCGATAAAATATCCGCTCCACTATTCTTAGACGGACATTTTAAACATATTTCAGGCAATAATTCATTAGTTAAGAGGGAAGATAGGAACCTATGAAAGCTTTACACTGAGGACAATAGTGATTTGCAGTCTTGCACGATTTCATACAGTACGGAACGAAGCAGCCGCAACAACATCTGAAAGGAAAACATTGGAGATAAATATTGTTTAAAACATTATTTTAATCTACTTATACAGTACTTTAATGACAGTATTATTTTATTAGGATATCTATTGAATTTGGTTCTTCATAAATGGAGTTACACTGTCAAAATTATTACTTGGCGCTTAAACGATAACATGTAAACATTAAAACATAAAACAATATTATCGTGTTCCTTGTGATGATAAATAAGGAACCAAACATTCTTTTATTTGATGATAGATCATAGAAATACAAGAAAAGTTCTGTGGTTAAAGCCTGCAAGTTTGTTCCGAATCATAAAAAGATAAAGTAGGTATCATGATTGTAAAAAATATGATTTCGCACACATTCCATCATAAACACACTTATTGTTATGTATGCATGCATATTGTACATATGTTAGTGAAACGTGATTATTAAACTATATTATTATTATTCTAGACCGGGAGATACTGACACAAAATTTCGAGTCATTTGTAACAGGATGGCGGTTCTACAGGGGTCTTAGTACGCAATGACAAGAAGAAAAACGATGGCGTGAACGCTGGTACCGGCGGCTTAGTCGCGTGGGCGTTAGTCGAACTCGTCGGAAAATAGCGAAAGTCAAACGATTTGTAACAGTATGGCACTTATTTTTCCTGTAAGTTTGAGGATCAACAAATATAAATACAAAATTTCAAAGATCTATGTGTTGGAAATCTTCACTTATATAAATTAATAATAAATTAAGTTTTCAAGTATGACAGCACTTTTTCCCCCTACTAGAAGTATGGCAAATATAATAATGGTCACATTTTATCAAATACTCTCCAAAAATCCAAATGCAATACTGGTACAAAAAGTTTGGCGAAATAAAAATTTTTTGCAGATTTTCGGCGGTATGGCGACCATTTGGAATCGTCCAAAAAGTATGGCATGGCGATTTTCGTAAATGGCTGCACGACGATAGTTACCTGTGCAAAAGTTAGCCTGGTACAAATGGTTGAATGATTGTTTTATTTAAATCAACACATTCGCGTCGGTATGGCGGGCTGTAAGACACACCGGAAAAGTATGGCATGATACTACCGCCTACTACTTTTTTATGGGCTATCGGTAAATTCTAAAATTTTTGTGTTACAAATCGTTTGACTTTCGCTATTTTTCCGACGAGTTCGACAAACGCCCACGCGACTAAGCCACCGGTACCAGCGTTCACACCATCATTTTTCTTTTTGTCATTGCGTACTAAGACCCCTGTAGAACCGCCATCCGTGTTACAAATGACTCGAAATTTTGTGTCAGTATCTCCCGGTCTATTCCTCCTTCAATGACAATTAATATGCCGATCTCGTTTGTCATATGATGCTCATGCGTACGTAAACTCTAGGATTTTATTTATATCCACTTATTATTATAAGATATTATGTTATGTAGTTTGAATGTAGGTAGTACTCGTACGTTAGTTCGTGACATATTATGTGCTTAACAAATAGTGTCAGTGTAGAGATAACTCTAAACATTAGGTACATTATCGTGGCGTCAATATGAGGCAATTATTACACCAATTTAGATAAAAAAAGATAATACTATAATAAGAACGTCGAGTCGACAACATTTACATAAACTTAATTTATTAGATACAATAGATTCAATGCTTAGAATATGTCAATTATAAAAAAAGCTTGTGTGCCGAGCACACGTGTCAGTACTCTCAATCGTGCCTAAAGAAGTTTCACTTCAACAATATCTGGATGACGTCTTCCATAACGGCATCCTTGTATAGATTTGAGAAAAAAAAAATATTGTTTTAGTTTCGAGTTTAAATTCATTCCAACGCATTTCCAACGATAGCCATTCCCCAATGACGTCATAATCAAGAAGTTTTTATATAAAAATCTGACATTCATATTAATTGCTGACGCAAAACGAGCGAGATGTGTGTATTTTCAAAAGATTTAAAATGATTCATATATGCCTATATGGCATTACATAGAAATAACGTTAAATAAATTGCAATAATAGTGATACTATAGTTATAAGTTTATTAATTTACTATATACGTAAATGAATCGCAAAATGTGTTGGTAAGCGCATAACTCGAGAACGGCTGAACCGATTTCGATAATTCTTTTTTTATTATATTCCTTGAAGTACGAGGATGGTTTTTATGTAGAGAAAACGTAAATATGTACCACGGGCGAAGCCGGGGCGGTCCGCTAGTTTACTATATACGTAAAGACTTACCCAGCTAGAACGCACAGTGCAGCGGACACGATGTGTGTTCGATTGTTTGGCACATAATCGACTCTTGTTACTATGGATTTGTTACAAGTGGGACATGAAGTGCCTGTGGGCCCGGGGCCCATTTTTGTGGGAACGTTGGACGCTGCTCTGTTCTCTGAGCCGGGAGTGACGACGACTGTACGGGGATGTGCCACGGGCTGTGGCGGGTTGTTCCCAAAATATGACGGCGGTGGTGCTGGATTCGGCGGCATTTGTTCGTATGGTGGTGGCAAACCCATCTTATTCTCCACTGAAATGGACATATTGGTTAATTTTTGGCAATTTTCGTACCTAATAGGTACTTATGATAAATATTGAGTTCGCCACCTTCTTCCGAGTATAAACATGCGATACTGTCATAATGTACCTAGTAAATAACTGTAATTTGAAAGAGAAAGCGGATATATAAGTTTAGGGCTATTTTAGATATAGGTAATTATAGGATGTTCTAAAGGATCTATAATGATTTTCTAAAACGTTGTCCACTGACGAATAAATTAAAATGAGTTAGGTATCATCTTCTTAACTAATACTTAGTGGATTATGATCGTGATTCAGTTTCATTCTTTATTCTATAGAGATGGAACGACTACATACGATTGATAAAACACGTTTAATTTTTTTATGTTTTACTTTATTTCCTCTTTTAATGATAGACGTAAAATTATAATATTATTATGTATGTACATAATAGCAAAATGTTTCGTGCTGTATTTATGATTGTAAACATTTAATTGTAGTAGGTATGTACATTTAATTGTTTTTTTCGTTACCGACCCAGTTTAAACTGGATATGAGAATAATTACAATTTTTTTAAGCCAGTTTTCCAAATAGGTATTTGCCATACCTACATGAAATTGAATTCACAGTTGTAAGATCCACCCACAAAATGACATAAAAATATGTAATGTTCGGTTTTATATTAATTAATCTCGATCCGTGATTTCGTAATAATTTAAGGCTTGTACAAATTATTCAGTGCGTGACTAAACCACAAGGTTTATGAAAACGGAAAGTGTAAAAACCAACTATAAATAATCACTGTTATAATATTGTTTGATGATTTAAAAAATCACTTACAAAACGAACAATGCTATCAATACTGTTAATTCGTGAAATACAATGTTATCGTTAATTTTAATAAATATGGTTTAAACTTTAAATTATAAATTTTACAGAAGTCGCAACTTAATTAACTTTATTTTTATAATAATTCATTGTAGAAATAAATGAATAAAACCATTTAACAATTTTCGAAATAAATTTATATGACTCAGTTGTTGTTGATGTGAAATATAAAATACAATATAGTTTACTTACTCGTTGCGTCCATTATGATGAAACTTAACCTTCGCACTTGCTCTATTAAATATTCTGACTTAAAATTCACGTCAGTTTACGCGTTATGTTATATTTCTGAACACTATTTTCACAAATTTTTACCAGTTATTACTCAAATATGGATTTCTTTTCCGTAAAGTTGCTTACGTAGCCTCTAAAGAAAAACTTGTTTACTTCGTGACGCTGGTCGTGCTGTCGAGTGAATGCACTCCGGAGTCATCGAGATATATTACTAGAGGGGTTATTCCAAACAAAAACATTGCGCGCGGCCGATGTGGTGGGGTACGTGTGGAACGAGCGAGGCGTGGCTTCAAGTTCAAAGATTAAGCAATGCGTGCAGATGCGACACATTGTGCAATCTGTTTACTCGGTACTATCTGGTGGTACTGATACTAGGGAATTAATAAAACGAGGATTTTATATTAAACTATGTATTTTAATTTCCTTTAAATAATATCAATTTATTAAGCTTTTGTCGTTTTGTGTAGTAATCAATAGTTTTATCAGTTTTTGCTTCATGATGTAATTTAAATGGATACGATGATTCAATGTTGATGGCGTTTACGTATAAGAAACTCACATTTTGAAAAATCTCACGCGAGATTCGAGGATGGGGGAGGGGTTGAATAAATACTCACGAAATCTCACCAGGGGGGGAGGGAGGTGCAGAAAATTTAAAAAAACACCTCACGTAATTTATGGACGCCCCCTTACTCGATCACAATTTTTGTAACTTTACTATAAACGGAACTACATTTAAAAATATACTTTATTTATTGAGTTATAAGGTTGCTTCCATTCTGTTTATTTACATTCTCAAAAACATCAATCGCTGCAGAGGTGGCTTGCGACAAAGGCGGCTTGTGTCAAAGGCCTCGGCGATATCATTTAAGAACATAATATTATGTACTTTAGGCAAACTTGTTATAAGATCTATTTTACTTTCTTATTAGTCCATTTGACAAGGATATTGGGTAAGATACCTATTGGAATAATTTTATTATTATGTATGTACTTATTAAATCCGCGAATAAAAAAAATTTTTAGTCGTGAATATAGAAATTGGGTCGCATTTTTTTAATCCGCGAATAGTGAAAACACGAATAAAGGAAGCGCGATTAAGGAACTTTTACTGTATTAGTTTCTGTGAATGTTGTGTTTATTTGTAATTGTTGTGCATAATAATTTATAAATCCTATTGGAACAACTATTGATTAGGCTTTTTTTAATAAATAAAAATAGGTAAATAAATAAATATTACTTAATATAACCTACCGTTTTACTTTGCGTAGTCGGGTAAAAGTATAAATATTTAGGTACTACACCACGGTAATCTTTCCTAGTAGATATTGTATATACATAGTTAAAAAAATCCAGTTACATTTTTATAACAGACTCATCGATAGTGTCACGTCTGTGCTGTTAGTCTATGAAAAATGGCGCGAAACGCAGAACGCGTGGTGATTTTTCGCAAAATGATAACAATATTAGTAAAATGCATGACTTACTCATAATAAGGAAACTTACTGGTGAAAAGTCACTCCTCGGGCTTTGTTTGTATTATGGGAACTGTTAAAACAATATCTAAGCAAACACGAAGGCATTTTGAACAGAACAATAACACGTGTTGACGCGGCAAGCGGGGGGCACAGTCCGACACAGACTAAAGAGACTTGTGATTCTTACCTCTAGCTCGTGTTAAAGAGAGTGTAGTAGCGATCGCCTCTCTAGTACGTAGTACATTCTATCTCGATGTCCGGAGTCCGGGCTCCGGCAAGCAGCGCTGAGCGCGCGCGCATCGATCGGTGACGAAAGAGCGAGACAGACGATACTCGTTCGTGAGGAAAAAAGTTAACACAACTCTGCGTCACGATTCACGAATCAAACTTGTTTTACAATGCTTACTTAATCACATTCTTACTTATAAATTATTAATAATGGATTATTATTGTATACCTAACTTAATTTTTTGTACTTTACTGCGAAAGATCTGTAGAGCAGAACGATTCATTAGGATTAAATGTGTGCATGTACCTACTAGTGTACACACGTAAGAAGTGAAACTTCTTTATGACCTTATTTTTCAAAAAATAATTTACTATATATGCAACTCTACAGAAATACGTCGAATCACGCGTGGTAGGGATAAGAAAAAGATGGCGCGTAACGGAAAAATGTCACGCGTAACGAAAAAATGTTACACAACATTTTTTTCCAACCCGGATAAAGAAGTTTCACTTCAAAAAATAAAGTCAGTAGTCAGTACCTACAACGTCATTTTACATTTAAGTATTCTTATTTTTAAGATATCGTTATTATTTTCGCGAACTTTATTTATAGCTATGTATTATATCAAAGCAATTCGCAAGCTTCACAATGGTCAATGACGCATACAAATGGCTCTTAAATAAGACCACACGCAAGTTTAATTGTGGTAACATTTCTGCCCACTTGCCTTTATTGTTATTGTTCTGCTATCTATCATTGTCTACTTTAAGGGTATTTAGCAAATAAAATATTGTAGGTACATAGAGTTTGAGGGGTTTGAAAAAATTGCATAAGTATATGTATGACAAAGTATCAAATTAAAAAAGACAATTATATTTTTTATTCGAACTATGCTAATACCTACGAGTACTAGGTCGATAACACAATTATTTTTTCCTTTTCCATTTGCATTCTCAACTTTCAAATTTCACACTTCTTTAATAGGTACGGTTCGCGTCTTAAAAACACGGTTTGGGAAAGTGATGGCGCTAGAACCAGGTAGGTAATAGGTACCTATAGGTGGCTATCATTTTTCCACAGTAGAATTCATACTGCTTTAAGACTAGTTACTATGGTGTCCCGAGGGTAGAAATTATAAAATCAAATACCTACATAAGTAATCTAGAGCATTTTACATTAATTCTAAAAAAAAACTTTTTCCGTTATCTTGAAGTCAGAAAGTTTGAGGTTTCATAATTATTTTGAAAGAATGAAAAAGAGAATTGCAAAATGCATTCATATTTTAGCAAAAGCTGGGAAGTTGTTTAGTGTAGGTGCGGCGTAAATAGTTGACTACAAGTGTACTTCATGGGAATAATCTAGAGTCTCAGTGCAATTATATTCTCTACGGCTTTTAAAAGGAATAATTGTTTGACACTAATGAGAAAAAAATGTGTGCGTGTACTAGTGTACACACGTAAGAAGTGAGACTTCTTTATGACCTTATTTTTCAAAAAAATAATTTAGGTACTATATGCAACTTTACAGAAATACGACGACGAATCACGCGTGGTAGCGATAAGAAAAAGATGGCGCGTAACGGAAAAATGTCACGCGTAACGAAAAAATGTTACACTAATTTTTTTTCCAACCCCGATAAAGAAGTTTCACTTCAAAAAATATATATATAATACTCGATTCATTGTAACTAGATTTATTTTTAGATTCCATACAAAAAGTTTTTTGCATACTGTGGTCGTCAGTAGTGGATTCGATCGACTTGCAAGCTACTTCTAAAATGCGGCTGGATTGGAGGTCTTAATTTTTCCACGAAGTTGAAAAAAGGTGAAGTTTCAAATAGGTAACACACAGTAACACATCCATACCTAACACAGTCAATATAATCTTTAGTGTTATCACAGTTGATTATGCAAGATTATCGTTAGTTGCAGAATGTTTTTAAAGTTTATTATCATGCCATCTTCACCGATACGATTTCAAACAAAAAAGTTTTCTGTTTTCGAGTTAGGGCGGGCGGCACTCATTTGTCTATCAACTACGAGATGGCGCAGTATTCGTGTTGAAGTTGACGGCAGGCGGGGCTTGGGGTGCGCACGCAGGTTACATAACGGCAGCAGAGGCTGTAGGGACGCGCGCAGCGGGAGCGGGGAGCGGGGCGATCGATGTGCGCCCGGGGGGTGTCAGTCGAGCGGCGAGCGAGCGACATGGCGGCGCGCCCACCCCGCGCGGCGGCCCCGCGGCCCGGGCCGCGCGAGTAGGTCGCCATGCGCGATGCGGTATGAGGCAGCGCCGCGCCCGGCGGGCCGGCCCCCGCTAGCGGCGCCGCCCCCGCCATGCGAGCGCCGCCGCTGCTGCTGCTGCTGCTGATGGCGGCCGCGGGCCTGGCCGTGAGTCCGCTCGCGCGCCTCAACCCCTGGCTGAGCGCGTGCGATCTGGAGGAGGAGGGCGCGGGCGCCGAGTGCGGCGACGGGCACGCGGCGTGCAGCGGCGGCGGCGCCGACACGCTGGCGGGGCGCGACGTGCCGTCGCTCTGCGCGCTTGGAGCTGGTGCACGAGCGCGTCGCCTGGCCGAGCTGCGGCTGCGCGCCTGCTGCGAGCGGTCCCCTGCATCCGCACTGGACCGCAGCGCGCGCGCCGACGTTCTCGCCGGTGGAGAGCGCTGCGAACGCACGCTTCGCGACCTCCTTGCCCTCGACGCCATGGTGGCGCGCGTGCACTGTGACTTCGTCAGCATCCTCAATCGCTACGACTGCGACCAGTCCTATTCAGTACACACCTGTAACGAGTGCCAGGTGAGTGGACCAGAAGAGCGCAGCAAGTTTACCAGCAGCGTAGGTAGTGATTTTAAGGTTGAGTAATGATGAGAAAATAGACGTTACTGTAGTTTGGGTTCGTCAGCCCGTCTATGCAGTAGGTAATAAACATATACAATAAGTTGACACATAATACACAAACACAGTTTATAAAACATTATAAACTTTACATAAAACTCGTTAGGTACTTTGAAAAAAAATTATGTCGTTGATAATGGAATATTTTTTTAAATCCTAGCGAACCAGAAGAATTTTAGAGATGCTCTCGGTTTACCTGATTTTTTTGAAATAATTACTTTTATTTGTTCGTGAACTTCTGAAATATAAGACATATCATTGATCTGATCAGAGATTCTCCCTAACCTCTTGAATATACGCGTGACCCACGTCAATGGTTAGATTATATGCGTGTATCGATCGTGTTCCACAGGCCACGCTGCTTAACCTTAGATTTCATAAGAAAAATACAAATCTTCACCTTGTTCAATGAAATACCCGAAATCTAAGTTAGGATATTTCGTATTATATAACCAGAAATATGTACTAGCAATCTCCTTCTTATGTACAAAATATACGGCGATGTTGAAGGCTATTCATTATATCATATGAAGATAATTGATTTTTCCGACATCAGGTGTTCATATAATATGATAGATATACGTTTTTAAACATTTAAAATGATTGAATGCGACATTCAACGGTTTTCGAAGTCGAACTGATGTTTCTATACATTTTCACTTATTTCTGTGCCATTTTCTTTTTATTTTTGGCTTTAAAGCTTATAAATTGTGATGATCAAATCAAGATTTTTTGTGTATTTACACAGTACAATGCTTGAATATCTAAAAATATATAGATTTTCAAGGATTTCAGTTGACGAAAAAGTCATTTTGTTGTTAATTATTAATTTTATTATAGTACTTTATATACTTAACGATATTTATAAATATAAAAGGGTATTAATAATAAATTAATAAATATTAATATAGCATGAACATCGTAGTAAGAAAAACAATTGTAAGAACTACAAGATTATGGTATAATGTAAATTAAATGCTAACCTAAAGAAATTACATTGATTGTTTTGATTTTTATTGTGAAATAGGTAATTAGTATATTTTTGTTTCAAATGAGCAATTAATTTAGAATATAGACTATTTTATTTTTTAATCGTCAACCGCATTTAATCTATCCAATATATTTTAGGATAATTATAATTCATATTAAAGACGTATAATGAGTTATCTACATTAAAACGTACTCCATGTAAATAAATCACTCGACAAATGAAGGTTCGGTTTGAATTTTCACAAAATTATAAAGCCAAGAACATTTGATGTTGTCTGTTATTAATTTAAAGAAGCATTGAAAAATATACCCACTTCTAATGGAAGCAATATTCAGCGAGATCAATTCATCAACGGCTCTAACGATTCAAATTTATACTTACAAATAAATTTTATGATTTCTTTCAATTATTATACTTTTGTTTTAATTATTTGTTACTCATAAATGCATGATTATTTACACAGATACCTTCAGTTAAAATTGTTCTGCTTTAAATTAAAAATACTGATGCATGTCTTAAAAGTATTGGTTTATAATAAGTTATGTCTGGGTCTACATATTTTAGTTTCCATAAAAATGTACACGATCGAACTAACTTAACTGCCTACAATTTTACCTTTCTCTCAATTGTTATGTTCTACGTTTCATTCTCTAGTCAGTTAGACCTTAGCTGTTACCATATACTTACAAACCCTTTACTTTTTATTTGGAAAAACTCAATACTAATGATTTGTTTTGAGATTTTTTTAATATAGTCACACAAGTTAAGGTTTAGTTTAATCCTAATATTATGATAAATCAGAGTCAAATTATGAGAAACAAAGTACATATTATTGATACATATGAATCTCTTTTATAAAGAATTATTCAACCTACTCGTATATGAGTTAGGTTAGGTTTAGCACGAAAATTTATATATTACCTTCACATTTCTGTTGGTGACACACAAACATTGTTGTATAAATTGTGCTGGTGTAAAATGAATTGCACTCATTTTACTGAAACATGTGATAATGGAAACAAGAATTTTGTTTATAATATAACAAAAAGTAAAAGCATGAATGGTAGAGTCAGCTTCTCTTTCTCGTAGCAGTAGAAATATAGTAATAATTTGTTTGTTTTTGTTATGAGTGATACTTTGTAGTGAATTATCTCATTTATTTAATCTAATTATTCATAATAATTCAATAAAAAATTTATCAATATGAGCGTCGAATTATTATTTAAAATGTCTGTTTACAATACTACGATGCAAAGAGACTACGAATAAAATCTATTCAAATATCAACTTATAATTGGCTATTACATGAAAACTCTCTAAGCTTTATTTAATTAATATGATTACCATTACTATTCCCATAGATGTCATAGCATGTTAATGGAATCACAGACTAATAATAATATACTAGATACGTACAAATGGAATGTTAATTAAAATTTTACCATTTCCATTTTCCACCTATACTAACAATTAAGCAAATTGCTTTATTTAAAATAAAAGGACAGGGTACAACAAAGTTGTTGGTAAATAAGATTTTACGAACATGCCATTTTCATTATATTTACAAATCCCAAACCTGCACCCACCTTTATGAACGCATTTAGAGTCATAAAATAGAGAAATGACGCCATTGCTGAGGGATCCAAGCGGCGATGATGTAAACTTTTTATAGAACTTTTCTTGGTATTCTACACAAGTAACAAGTATACGTATATTCCTGATATTGCTTCCATCATTCATTACAGGCTTTCAACATTGTATCAATGTTTGTGACAACTTGAATAATAATATTGTTGAGGCGCATAACAACATGATTTATCTTTGATATGTGAAATACAATAATAATATTATAGTGTGTTGGCAAGGATAGGTTTATAAAAAAGAGATAGTGATGTGTTTTTGAATTCTTAAAGACTATAATACATACCACATAATACGACGCCTTTTAATATCGATATCTATTGGATGTAGTTTTTATCGGTGACTTCGTTGACGGGTTGGTAACTAATTAGTATTTGCTTGACTTTTTGCTGAAGCTGTTCGTTCTCAGAAAGTCTTTTCTTCTACGATCATATTTTGTAATTCATACCGGCCAGGGTATTAATACGTGTACCAATAAATGTCATGGGCATGATAATAATCATAATCATATGTAATATCGTGAGAGAGTCGTGATAATTCTTGTTATTTTTACTACTTGTTGTTATTTTCGCCATACATACATCGTTTAAAAACTAAATAAAAAAATCGAGGAAGTTATAAAAGATGGAATAAATAGGTCGGTAATAGCTTAAACTCCTTACGTGCCTGAGGTCGTTTTGTCCTCAATCGCATGTCTTTACCCTGTCCACGACAGGATCTGCGAATGTACCTGTGTTTTAGACACTTGAAAGCTTTTAAACGATTTCCACATTGTTAACTTTACTCAGTTGAATTGCAAGGGACATGTACCTACAATTGATGTTATTTCTTACAAGCAATTCAATAAAACATCGTGTACCTACCTATGTAATAGATGATTTTAAATTTTATTAATATTGCGAATTAATAATAAATATGTATTAAAACTACAGATCGTCCTCATAAGAGCGTAAATATGAATATTACTGAAAAGGAGAGAGTTTTTAAATGAAATTTTTCATTACTCTACTTTTCATTTAATTACTCTACTATCGCAAATGCAGAATGCTGTGACTGTTTTGATCGATTCAATCATCAAAGATAATTATGTGAATGTCATATTCAATTAATGGAGCATTTAATTAATTTCCCATAGTGCTTTTTATGCCACCATACTATGTCATACGTTCAACATTTGGAAATGTACCTACTCATTTTATATGCAAGGTGTCTGTTTCACTACTTGCACTATAGGTACTGAAATTTTTAAAAGGTAGATCAGGTTAAAACAAATTTCATTCATAAAATATTACATTCAATTTGCTTATTTACTCTCCATGTTCTATAAACCCGCAAAGGAGCTAGTGGAATGTAATTTTCATATTCAAATAAATGTGATAATAAATCATAGTTTTCTTTTTACGTTACTACTTATTAATTTGATCAGTTAAAAAAGTTATTTAAAGTTAAGTATTTGATAAGTAGAGATTAAAACAAGAATACATTATTTAACAAGGTTACAATTAAAATAAGTGAAAAATGAGGGTAAAAATGAAAATTTCAAGTGATAATCTCATATCAATTTGATTGACGTTAGTGATAAATCACCATATAAAATCTTGCCGATAGCTCGACGCGCCTGAAGCGTGTAACCGTGATATCAGGTATGAGGTTGCGAACTAAAGTTTCATTCAAAAACACGCCTAGAATTGAGGTTATAATAAAATACGCATGCGTACAAATAGCGCGCATGCGAGCTCCTACCTTGTCTGACTTTGGCAATGATATCATCCTGTTCACGTTTTAATTTTATTTCGGAGTAAATATATTAGAATATTCACTTTCGGAAAATGTAATTTAAGAGAATAGTATTACATAATACTGTAAATAAATAACGTAGCATGTATAAAGTATATAGTTGAATTTATCAAAGACTAGATAAATTTACTTTTGCGTATGATGTCAATAGTAGAATTGATAAAAATATTATTATTAATTCCACAGACGCGTGTAGATATATAAATTATATACTACCTACTATAATCCATTTAATAATAATATAATCTAAGAATATAATTATTAATTTTACATATCGTCTGACAGTTGTTTCATGAACGTTTATATTCACAGATTAGAATCATACAATATTTTAGATCCTTACTCTGAATAAATCGTTACGTAAAAGTATGGATCTAAGAACAGAAGCTCTATCCAGATTGTATATATTCAAGAGTGCCATTAAACAATGCGTTTACCCAAAAACTACCCGGTCTTCGCACATGTATACGTTCGTTTACATATCCGTTAGCTTTTTGGGATGTATAAATGTGCAATTTTATACGTCCGGTGTAGGTATTGGTAGACAAATTGGTCTCGGCGGCGCGTTGACGTCCTCCGCCGGAAAGGGCGACAGGGGAAAGTTTCCCTTAAGGAAAACGATCCGAGGCTTGCTCGTGTCGTAGTAATAGCACCAATTTATTTAACCCGTAATTTTAAATAAAAGGGTGCGGGCCTGCTAAGTATTTCAAAAGTATTACGGTGTGGCGGATCTGTTATGATTTGTTGAGAACGTTTTCAGTTTTTTTTGGTTTTACATTTTCTTTGGCTTCTATTGATTTTGTGGGAAACTGTGTTGACTTGTAGCTTGAAATGTACGATGTAATACGCAGAGAACTCTTTCTGTAGATTTGGAATACCAAATCTTTTTTGGTGCAAAATTTGAATTGATTTGCTGTAGGTATGTACGTGATTAATAAATACTCCTACGTTTCGTTACGCAAATACATACCGAACACGTGTATGTTATGACCTCGACGTTTTTATGTTATGATTTTATTGAAGTGAAATTTCGGTAGGCGCGTTGAGAGTATCAAGGTCGCGTCATGGCAAAACCGTAACGACACGGAGTAAGGCGAAGATTTTGGTATCAAAATACTTATTTAGCCTTACCAAATAAGGCACACACGCTCTTTTTATGAGTATAAAATTATTTTAACAACCAAATAAGAAATCAAAACTTTATAATACAAACAAAATTGTATACCTACTTTTATAATATTATATTCTACCATCTCTTACGTACTTTCGAAGTCACTAATTGTTACTAAGTAGAAGTTATAAATTTGAGATCACCTTCGTTTCTTTATTGTCTGATAAAATGAATTATTTATTAAAAAAACGAACACATTCTAGTGAAATTATGATAAAATCAAAAAATGTTGAAGCGATAGAGAAAATATTGGTAAAATAAGTCAAGGTTAAAATTAAATATGTAGCTTAAATATCAAGATGTAGAGCCCTTGAGTTTATAATCACAGCGATATATTCCCATAGATTCAGGGTTTGCACCCACTAGACATAATACAATGAAAATTCAAGTGGCTCTCAGTTTCTGCATCTTATTGCAGAGGAACGTTACATAACAACTATGTTGGATAGAATAATAGGAATCAGTTTGTGTTGAACCGCAAAATGGAGTAAGTTAAGAGGTATCTTGTCAGAAGGTAAAGTGTCACTTGGGGCTTGTTTGCGCGCACGAGCGTTCTCGAGCGCGATGGTAACTGTGGCTAAAATATTAATTTATTGCGCCTCACTTGCGATGTTTTGCACGTTTATTATTTAAAACTGAAAAATAGGTGAGAAGTAATTAAATAGATCTAAGTAGAGCGGTTAGTGCCATAGATTCTTTAATATTTAAGGCGGAGTTCCGATTTATGACGGTTGTTGAAGTATTTCCCAGGCTCGGGACTTTTTGTTGTGTTTGTACTAGCTGGAGGCCGCGGCTTTACTCGCGTTCTGCTCAGGTAGTCGAGCTTATATTATGTGAATTCAAACTATATTCTACCTCTGTATAACATTTCATATAATTCTACTCAGCTTTTTCTTGGTGAAATAGAAACAAACATCAATTCTAATAAACCTCACAAATTAACACGTTCCTACGATATTTTTTTATCTATTCACCGTGATATGAAATAAGCTTTTAAATATTGTAGCTCATAATTCTCGTTAAATTTACTTCGAAATGAGTATTTAACATTTTTAACAACTAATTATAAATCAGTTTTGTAGTTCTCATGTGAGTAGGCTCACGTTGAGTGTGTATTAAGCTTGTTACTAAAAAAGTTATTCTCGATTGCGAAATGAAATATTGATACAATTTGTTTAAAATATTTAAATGTATTCGAATGCACGAATAAACAATGAATAGGTAATTAATCGACTTGACGTCTTAAAAAGAAGTACCCTTCCGATCTGTTCCAATTCACTTTGAGAGTAGCTCGTAGTCGCACCAGCATTAATCACAGTCCGCTTCTATAGTCAACCTCTTAAAGCCTTCATTCATTATTTTTCTTAGTTTTTAAAACAACTCTTTTCAAGGCTTTTAGAAATCCGTTCTTTGTGATGTTTAAAGAAGCTAATAGGTAAACTACAGATTAAATAAAAACAAAAATTTCAATTAAAATTATAATTTTATAATTTCATTTATTCCACAGTAATTTCATCCTTAGTATGAACACAAATCATCACTTCCATAGTAGTCGTGCTGTTGACAGCCGGGTATACTAATGTTTGGATCCTTTTGAAGTCGAAACATCGAGAGACCTTTTGCTAAAGATGCGTGCACTGCCGGCCTCAATGACAGCTACGAATTTTGCGTTCAGCATTATTAAATTATCAAGTAATTTCGACGCTACGCCGTATTCGGCGAGCGTAGCACATCGCGCGTTCGGCCAGTGGTTACGAATGGTTACGAAATGATGATGAGATTCGTAAAACTTGATTGTCTGCTTCGTGTGGCTGTTTTAATTCAAACTCATCCATAATAATAAATCAGAGTAATTGCATAAATGACATTTGAAATGTTAGTTATGTTAGTTACATATTATGTTAGTTATAGAATATTGTTAATATGCAATATATGTCAGTCAATGTGTTTGGAAGAAAGTAAAACGTTGTCACCGTGTGCATAACCTGTCGTTAAAATTGTTCTTATTAATCGTGTTAAAATAAGAGAAACGGTGAAATACGATTATATAATAAAAGTATACCGTCTTAGCAACAAAATCTGTTACAGCGCGTCACATTTCCATTCTACAATCGCCGCCGTAATTGTCCTTTTAAAAGTTTAAAGTAGCAACAAACTTCTCAATTGCGGCCGCTACACGCTTTCCACGTTCAAAGCGTTGGAGATCACTCAAAAAGAAGTTTAAATTGAGTAGACTAACAGTATGTAACATGAGCTGAGAGTCCGAAAGTTGTTCGTCATAATTAAAGGCCGGCTCGCGAAAATTAATATTTCGTTTCTGCGGTAGCGAATTACGAACTCAAACTTATGTGGAGCGCCCTGTCAACAACGGCTATAAGTAGTATTGCTTAATGGCTGTATTTTATTATTTGTTGTATATTTGTAGCAACTACGTTAATTAATGTAAAGCACGAATTTAAAATTTATTCGTTTTATTTTGGTTTGTGTGAAAATGTTGCATTTGTACAACAAAATTCATTTTTTAAAGTCTGTGAAATGTCGGATAATGAGAGATGTCAGGCTACTCACATTCTTAATTGGAAAATACACGAAATATTTGGCTAAAGAAAATAAAAGTATGATTAAATAGTTAAAATGATCTGTATAGAATATGTTTATGCATAATTACGATGTAGTAGACCCTTTTGCAGACCCCAAAACACGAGGTTAGTCCTGTATTTCTCCAACGACTATCTCATAACTATTAGCTGTTATAGTGGAACATTCAAAGGCGAATGTGGAAGGGTTTGAAAAAGCACAATCTCAGAGACGGGTCGGCAAAACGAAGTAATTATGTAACTACGTCAACGAATTAGTGTCGGTATTGGCTACGTGCCAACTGCATGCGGGACAGACGGGGCTAAGGGCGTGAAATATAGACTTAGATTATAAACTTTTGTTGTTTGTGGAATTATTGACAAAAAGGAGTCATTGCAATAATTTAAATTAACCTAAGTAATTATAAAACTTGTGCAACTAGGTGACAATTTGATTGAAAAATCTGAATCTAACAAATGTATTGTCGCTGACGAGAAATCCATTACTTATATCATTTAAATGGTTCAGAAACTACTTATATCATTTATATCATGTACTTATATCATTTAAATGGTTCAGAAATCAATTACTTATATCATTTAAATGGTTACTTAAATACAATGAACTTTGTATATTAATATAGAATAGGTGCCTTAATGATAAAACAATTTTTGAGTGAAATTTTTTAACCACCAGCGGGCCCTTCAAAAATGTTTGTGTATGCTAAAACCGGTGTAAAAAAGGCAAGCCTAATGGTGACGAATAAGGGTGCTCTCAGGTCTCGCCCCTGCTCTCTCACTTTGATGTAGACACACTTTCCTTAAAACAACGTGTCTGAGTGTTGTGTATTAAATTGCTCGTCCAATTTCTACTATCTTTTGTTGCTTTAACGTTTAAAGTGATATTGTTATTTCGATCTACATAATTAATTATAGATTACGTTGCTTGCTCCCGTTTACTACGCGCTGATAAGATTTATTCTCGCTTTCCTTTATTTTGCAGTACTTAGTAGTGAAATCCTTTTTCTCGGCTATTTGCCAAATTTAGATAGATCGGTAACATTCTCGCAGGCTCTACATTCATTCAACTTTTGAATATATTTAACGTTACGTAATATGGTTTCATCACAAAATATTTGCTATCATTGCAGTTAAATATCTGTTCTTTAAAATGTTTGTATAATTTTTATGAATTGTAAATAAACACAATAAAAGGTTACTGGTTATAATTTTGTTGGCATGTAAACTTTTAAACAGGCCTTAAAACACTAAACCAACCCATCACACAATCTTTCAGATAGGTGTGCACCAATCTTCAGTGAGACATTTTTTGTTAATTTTCAGTTAGAACAACAATATAATATTTCATGTTTATAGATTCATGGAAGGCCTTACGTGAAACATGAAATCTGAAACGTGTTTGTTGTTGTTGTTACATGGATGCTAAAAGCTTCGTGCTACAAGAACTTTCCTGGCACTGGCCTTTGAGGTATCTTCTTCCCTTGCTCTTTGCTTTGAAAACTAATTCATGTTCTTTTATATTTTTCATATGAAATTTAATTGATTATTTCATATTCCAACATTTAGGTATATAGGTAAAATGAAACTATGGAAAATAAAATAAGTATAGACTAGCCTAATAGATACATTGTGCTAGGCAAAAGCAATAATTTTCATTTAAATTAAATGCTGTTGTTATTGGTATTGTATTTATTTTAATCAGGTATATCCCAGTATAGCTTGGGTTTTACTTTTTAGATATTTTATCACAAAAAATATATTGTGCCTCATTATGATCGCTTTGTTCTCATTGTATTGAATACTAAAAGTCTAACATTTATTCCTTCAGTTAAATATCGCTTGAGAGCAATCGTTAAAAGCCGACCATTGTATTGTATGCAGGGTAATACCGTCCACATAATACTCAGATACTTATATATACTATGTAAATTGTATACTCTGTTTGTATGAGGTTTTTCTGTATTCAATAAATTATTTAGAACAAGAATTTTCCTGAATAAAATCCTAGCAGTGAATTATTATAAAAGCGGCTTAATTAGTATTGAAATGAATAGTTTATATCCAATTGCCATAATTGCTATTATTAAATAACTGAGTAATGCAGTCTTCTATTTTGTAAAACTTCTATTTGAATGGCAAAATCCACCCCATCCCATTCAATTTCGCAGTTGAGCTAGCTAATAAATATGTCAGAAGTGTTCAATGTAATTATATTAACACAAGATTCCCACGGACGTGTAGCGAGTGTGCAACAAAGCTTATCTATTGTTCTATCCAGGACAGTTTTTTCCGTTCCAACAATTCCATTGGAACTAACCGTCAAGGAACTATCCGATAGTATCAGTGTCCGAACATTTCTCGGTTAATCGCTTTCTCTTTGCTGTAACGAAGTGTA
Source organism: Colias eurytheme (assembly GCF_061535395.1). NCBI lineage: Eukaryota > Metazoa > Arthropoda > Insecta > Lepidoptera > Pieridae > Colias > Colias eurytheme. Next base: position 4,693,798 of record NC_142982.1, on the reverse strand, counting down.
ATAAAAGAAAACTTACAGACTGTCTTTTGTTTTTGATTTAGTTTTAATTTAAACGGACAGCTAGCTTCATTTTGAAGTTAAAAAGTGTGTTTGAGTTTTTTTAGTTTTTTGAACTAAGTAGGTAAAATGGAAAAAAAGTTTATACCAAACTTTAAAAAACAGACATAGCGTAACCTACTTCATATATTTAAAACTCAATTCAAGGTTTTGTAATGAATGAAAACTTAGTTGGCTGGGAACAGACCGTAGCATTCACCTTAAATAAACGGAGCAAAACAAAACAAGTATTCGATTCACAACTCTTTATGGAAAAAAATTGAAACGAATATAGGTTGCTTATATTAACACGTTTTTATGCACGATACGCAGTATACCGCGAAATGTCGAGATATATTATTGTCTGAGTTGAAATCATAAAAGTTGTTCTCGTGTTAATCCGTAGCGCGGCAGTGCGCGGGCGGGCGCCGATCAAACAGGCTCAGAATCAATATGGCCGCCGCCCAGCTGATCCGTGACCTCTGCACCCCGCACCCCTTCGCGCCCGCGAGTCCACGCTCCACGAGTCTTAATTCATATTCCAAGATTTTATAATTTCTGTTTCCTATATTAAGAAAACTATTTTCTGATTTATAATTTTCTTAATGAGAATTTCTACATAAAGTTTACTTTCGAAGGAGAGTGATGAATTGTGTTCAGACATGAACTAAGTAGACCAATGTTTAATTGTTCATTGGAATTGGATTAAGCGATGAAAGCGTCGAAGTACACGTGTTGTCGTGTGAAACAATATTGCAAATGAAATCTCACCACAAACATTGCAGCGCGTAATTAATTAATAGGTGTTAACAGTGATGCTTACGTAAACCGAACATTCTGTTGAAAACTTTTTGTTACAGATGTGTGATTTTTTAAGGAAAAGAAATTAATGTGAGTGTAATTTTTTCCGTTAATGGAAAGTAACCAATCTATTTAATAGACACCTTTGTATATTCTGTTCTCTTTGGAAATTTGTTGATTGCTTTTTAGACAAATAATCTATATAAGGTCTGGTAGACCTATTTATTACACTACTTGTACCTACGCCTCGAATTAGTTTGAGGACGAATTAAACATAACCGTTTACCGCAGCGCACGCAACGGAAGCTTTCAAAAAGGAATATATTTTCTCGCTTTTGGAAGAATTTTCATTTCTGCTACGCTCGTATTGGTCGTAGCATGATATAAATACAAGTCTCCAAGCACTACCTTATTAGATTATTATTATTTTTTGTATGAATTTTGTATGCATTAGTTTAGATGTGTTCAAATCTAAGGAATTGTTTTATTGTTGAATAAGGATATAGAGATCTCTATGTATAACTCTAACTACAAATATATTAAATACATGTATAACATCATATATACCTATTCCGTAAACTAGATACACGTGCCGTAACGCGACAACCCTGTTGTCTCCGCTCTGTACAAATATTCCAACAATGTACCTGAAAATGAAAAGGCGATACAAAGATAACCAGATGTTTAATGTCGACTGTCAAAGTAATCTGCAATGCAACTTGTAAACCAAAGCTTTCGGTGAAATTCCGTAACTACAGCTGGTTTGAGTCATTCACTTTTTGTCCAACTTCATATCAGTTTTTCCGGCTCTAAGATTGTGGTGTTATTTTTATTCGTCCTTGTGATGTGTAATATGTATCACATACTTGTAAGTTATAATGATTTATACAGGGTGTAATCGTTAAGTGTGCACAAGCGATTATTCCGTAACTATTGCAGATATCAAAAAACTTTAAACTGATATCGAAAGTACTTAACCTAATGAGTAAGATGGCCATAATAATTTTTTAAAAATAAAACGAGAAATAACCAAAAATGTTACATTAAACGCTCCCATACAATTTATTTCCCATACATTTTGTATTCATAGTAGATTTTCGAAGTGACGTCCTTATTGTGCAATACAATGAGAAGGTCTATTTACAGTTTCTAAATGAACTTCCCTCCAAATTTGCGAAGTAATTAAAGCAGAAAACCAAAAAAACAAAAAAAAAGCTAAAATCTTTCATATTAAATGTATAGGTTGATCCAAAAGTAATGATAATTGGGTATTTCCTGTGCACATAAAAATATAAAATAAATGTTTTATGCTTGCTCATGTAATCACTAAGTTATCACAAAAAAATTATATCTACAGGCCACGTTTCCAAGTATTAACATTAATTTTAATGTGAACAGTGCGAGCCAGAATGTTTCCCGACGAAAAGAAGAAACAACGATTCGACATTTAGAGGGTGAATTTCTAAATTTTTAATGAGATCAGGATAATTTTTTGTCACGATTTGTGACCATGGGCGTTACCTGGGTTCACCATGTTTATGCTGAAACCAAGAAACAATCAATGGCCTGGATGCGAGCTTCCAAAGTGACGGTGAAGATTTTCAAAGTGAAAATTAGTGGGATAGATTAAAGCCGTAGTTTTTTGGGACGCTGAAGAAATGTGGAATATTTTAAGAAGGTAGCCACTACTACACAGGGCTCTTACTACAAAGACCAAATTAAAAGATTGCGGGTAGGTTAGTAATAAAAAGAGACATGGCAAACTTCTGTCTTGAATGTTGGTTCACCAAGACAACGCACCAGATCACAAAGCGTCAGTTGCGATGGCTGCCAATCAAAAATCGGCATTGAAAATGCTTGAACACCCACCCTGTTTGTAAGATCTAGCTCCTAGTTAATTCTATCTCTTACCTCGGCACAAGAAACACCGTCGATACAAGAAATTTTAAGACGACAGCGAAGTGATGGCCGATTTTGAGGGGTTTTTGTAGATGAAGTCAAAGTTTTTTTTTTTCTAAGTTAAGGAAAAAAAATATCGAAGTATATTATCTAGTTAGAAGACTATCTAGAGAAATACATTATTATTTTAACTGTAATGACCTTGTTTAATATTGATTATCATTACTTTTGGATCAACCCATGTACATGGGATATTCATGTCTCATACTAAATGTATGGGAGGGTTTAAAGTTATTTTTTTAGATATTTCTCGTATTATTTTTAAAAATTTATTATGGCCATTTTACTCATTAGGTTAAGTACTTTCGATATCAGTTTAAAGTTTTTTGATATCTGTAATAGTTACGGAATAATCGCCTGTGCACACTTAACGATTACACCCTGTATACTGCCTTCTCATCTATCTGAAAATATCCATTTAAACTTAGTTTACTGTTACTGTTAACTTGCTACAAAATTCGATGATGATATTTTGGTTGATTGGTTCATATTATAGTGTTATTAATCAAATTATGGGTACCAATTGATTAAAAAGTTACGTGCGGCTACAATCTACATAGAGCATTTCATAGCGTTTTCTAATACAGGTTATGCATGAGATATTCCAATACTTGTAGACCGTAGCTGTAGTAGGTACTTACATACTATGAAAATTTTCTGAATATAATTAATTCGAAACTGAGAATATAAGAGATAATTTCTTCTTCTAACCTATTGTAATATTACTGTTTCTCAATATTCGATACCGTTATCCAGATTTTTTAATTAATAATTGATTGATATTTAGTTTTAACACAGTTAAATTATTTTTTCCATGTGTAGAATTTAGTTTTTTAAAAACGTCATCATCATTACGAAACTGGTATAGCTTTTGTATTTGATTTGAAAATTTCTGAATAAAAGTGGAGCTAATGAATAAAGTCATTTTTATTTAAAAAATCTAAAGCCTAAAATACAGATTTCATCAAGTGGTAGCAACAATACAAAGTGTAACTTATACCTATATTTTAAAGTTAGCAAACATTCTGTACACATGAAATCAAAATACCTAAATAGTAGGTTTCCACGTAGATAATATTACGTGAAAGAAGAAAAAGATACTCGCAATTAAAAGGAACAAGTTGTAAAATTCGCAGTTAAACTAAGACATCTCACTGTTATCACTATGTGAAGTTTTTAAGTGGATGTTTTTCCTTTCGAGTTGGCTGCAAGTTAGAAATTACGAGTATGAGTATTAAATGTGTTTTCGCGTCGTGCCAGTCGCCTTTATTGGGTTAAGAGGTGAAATTATAACAAAGTGTGTTATTTGTACCTTCTGTTGGGTTTTGAATTAGTCATATTAAGAAGTACTACGAGTACAAAAAGACTCTTCTTTTTAAAAAGCTGTGTAAGGCTGTAAAGCTCTAGGTATATAGCGTCAAATAACTTTTAAATCAATTGGCTTTTAAATTATAATGTTAATGCTGGTGTTTAAAGTGTAACTATTAAAGAGTAAGGCTTGGAGTAGAAAGTTCATAGCATCTTCAATAGCAAGGATGTAAGGAAGTTCGCGGTATTCCACAAGGTGTGATTAAACAATGTCTAACGTACGTTTTCACTACGAAGTTAATGAAACAGAGTCTACGTAAATTAGGTCCTTTCTTGAGACTCGCTCTAGGTTATTTACCTATTAGAAAATATATACATATTTTTTAAGTGAAATTTGAGAGTAAAATTTCAAGGTCGCGTTTCATGGAAATATCGTCACGTTATGGAGTAACTGGCGAGGGTTTACCAAAACCTTTGAATCTTGCCAAAGAATTATCACTTCTGACACGTGTGCTCGGCACACACGCTCTTTTATAATAATGGGTATGGTTGCATAGCCTAATCAAAACACAGTTTAAAATTTAGCGATGTTAAGCGAGAGGCAAATCGATTGAATCAAATAAATTTCAGACTAAGTAAAGTGACAAATTTGTATGAATTAGGATCAGGTTTTAAAGCAGCATTACAGGAATTTGGGTCATATTCGCGCCGGGGAATTTACCACTTTTCACACCCATCTGACATGGGTGAGAAATGTTATTTTATACGTTTTTATTAAACTAGTTTCGCAATTCATCATCTTAGATCTTTTCGTGTTGATTCAAAGGATGACCGAGAAAAGAACCGGTTATTTGTTTTTAAAGTGTAGCTTAACTAGAAGTTACTTAAAAGTGAATACGGTGCCTATTACTTATCATTTAAAGATTTAACATTTGCGTTAGTAATACTGAATAAACTTATTCAAGTAATGTCACTTGAAAAAATTTCAAATAATTTAATTAACGAAAACTTAATTTACAAACAGCCCAGCGTTCATTTTCTACATAATTAGCCCACAGAATCGTCTAAAAGATACTCGGGCCTCATTAAGTTTTCGCTCAAAAGTCCGTTCTGAACTTTGTAAAGCTGAAAAGCTGCAACATGTGAAAAAAAGGCATCATTTTGAACTGCGTAGTTACACCAATATACTTTTCTAAAACGTGTTATAAGCTAGGGCGGCTCTCGCGTCGCGTAATAAGCGTGAAGCTCTCTTGAGATCGTTCCGCAATGTGCTCCGATGAGTCCGGATTACTCGTCAAACAACTCCAAAACTCGAAATCCATATTACTCACCTTTTTGATACACCGCTCAAGGGCTTGAGAGCCACTACGATGTGCTGCCTCGTGTCAAACGAATTCATTCACAACATTACAGATACCTACTGAATTGTGTTCCGAGATTTCCACTTCCACATAAAATTAATTTATAATTCATAATTTCAATATAGAAAAATATTGCAGTCATCCAAAGTTCTTCTTTACGTAATAATTAAATTAATTGTATTTTGATAAGTGTACAGCTAGCACAGAACAAGAAACATAGTTAACTTCAAAATTATTAATAGTATTTATAATAGTAATTATAAATACTATTTTTAATTAAGTACGTTATTTTTGTATATAAATATTGACTACGTATTCTTCAGATTAAACGTTCACAAATGGGCAATTAAGATACAAGTCTTGTATATGTGACGCTATATAATAAATTAGTGTATTGAAAATTATACTCCTTATAAAATTCTAAGAATGATCGCTGTAAGGCCGTAGCCGGACTGCTTGACCCAAAAAGGTTTGAAGAGGGCGATCGCGCCGATAGCCCGCGCCGTGTTCCCCCCTGCGGCCCACACTATCCATGCTAATTATCTCTATAGCACTCACGACTAACACCCACTGCATATTATAAGAAGTCTTGTCTAGGCTGGCCAAGGCGAAACATGATTTTTCAACCAACTTTTAAGTAGGTCGGCTTTCAAACTTCCCTCTATTTTTCTTTAATGCGAGAACTTTTTTCTTCAGATGTAATTAAAATGTACTCAAAATTCGTGAACAATGATTTATGCTTTACTGTTTGTTTAAATTAGGTTGATTATGTGGTATTGTAGTGAGATTTTTATTCTATTTGTATGAACATTCTACATTTTGTAGTTTGTAGATTTGTATGAGTAAACACTCTATGAATATAATATTAGGTAGTATATATTGATTGGTACACATGTTAGTGCAATTTGAACGGTAATGGAATTCAAGTAAAAAGATTAGATCATGCATATGGATAATGGATACCTTATAAATTCTGAGATACTTATCAATTCAAAGGCTGAACATCGATCCCCTTTTCTACTTATTTAAAATAATGACAGGCATGGCATCGTGCAGAGATTTTCAATAAATATTTGATTTTGTCATGACATACGGTCGCTACGGCGCGCCGGTTTCCTTTCGGAGTCTGAAACTGAAGCCGGGGCGCGGGGGAAGGGACGTTGACCTACTCCCCACACAGTTACCGCCATCCGCTGAGCGACTGTCAACCTTAAACACTCCCCGTAAAGGTAATTTTGCTTTACAAAATCTGATGAAGGTTTATTGGAAAAATTTGTTCTCTACATTCGAGATACGGTTGAGAAGCTGAGTGCGAATTATACCGTTCTAGGGCAAGACAATAGCGAGATCTTGCTGCAAAATTTTTCTGACAACGGCTAATTGTGGCAATATAATTAAAAATTTTATAGCTACGATAAGTGTTTGCCTGGTTTTAGATTTTTATTTGTGACTGGAACCAAGCATTTGCGTCAAACATTTGTGGATTGAATAAAATTTTACTAGCTGTTGGAAATTTGTATCTTACTTATGATTTAGTTTTTTTTATAAATACATAGACATAGACACATACGTGCAATTAAGCGTTTTCATCGATTCCAACTGAACTATGTGTCAAACTTCATGAAATTTACATTAACGGTACTAAAATTGACATCTCCACGTTCAAAACTTCAGCACGTTCACAAGAATTCGGTCGTTAGTGCTCTTTCATCAAAGGTAATCAATAAAAATGTAAATCCTTGGCAGCATAGCGCTCGTTCTATCATTTTGTTACATTAAGCAGTTAACAATTTCCCGCTGCAGTGGCTCGACTGCGGCTGCAGGTGGCCCTGGGCTGGATGTTTGCCATCTATTTAGATTATGCAAGTTTTTCTACGTACAAATTCATCTCACATAAATTTAAATTTAAAATTACTTTGTTTTTACACCAATTATGAAAATGACTTGCGATTTAAAATGTATGTTTCCTGTTGTGTGTGATGTTTTAGGTCACTTCTTTATAAGGAAATAAATTTAATCACCTATTTATGTCCATTAGGCTGTAATGATTCATTTTGCTTTGATTTTACAATAATTACTCAGGTCTTTACAAAACACAATTTACTAACAAAAAAGTTTAACTCTTGCAATAAAATGAGAAGTGCCTTAACGATTAAGGTTTTCGATTTCAATGAAAAGACTAGGATTCATTCATTTGACGACGTGCAAAAGAATTTAAATTCATATTTTCAATTAGCCAACAAATTATTCTTATTACCAATGCCGCAATGAGTGAAGTATCAAAATAAATATTTGTAAAACCATTTGGCTTTTGCGCCACCCAGAGATATCGATTTAATTTAGAATAAAAGAGCTTTGCGAGGGCAAATCAGTCTTGGTAAGGTCGTTTTGGATTTTTAAGGCAGAAGCTTTTGAGTGAAACTACCTTAATCATTTTGTATTGATTTTATCTGTGTGAATATGTATCTTTAAGCAATTTCTTTCAAAATTTGATTACTGTACCTAAATTAGGATCTTAATTAGTTCAATTTTTGCATTTATTATTCATAATAATAATCCTTAGGTATTCTAATTTTTAGTCATATTTCTATACAGCATCTATATATCTGAAGCACAAAAAAATTTTGCTATTGAAGAAAAATATATTTAATTTATATAAAAGAGGATATATTCTCAAAGTCATAGATCCGTAAACGTGAATACCTTCGCAGTTTGCAGTCCTCTATAAATCGAATATAAAATAGCCCTTTGGATCCAGGTCATTGAGTCCAACAATAAACAGAAGGAGATACATGTAGGTCAAATATCTAATGAATTGTAAATAAACAGATGAATATAGTGGATTACAATAAGCGGCCCGTCACGTGCGTCACGTGGGAGTCACGTGGAGTGCACGGGCCTCTATCGATCCACCCTTATTTGCTGCAACCCTAAGAACGCGTGGAGAAATATATATCCGATAACCCTGTGTTGTGTTACTGCTAGAATTAGCTGTCTGTAGTACATGATATAAATAGTTAGAGCCAGTTAAAAAGAGCGGACGACTGCTGCGATCTCCGGTTAGACGTCTAGATTCATAGATATTTATAAATAACCGACAGTTAGAAATAGTATTTTTTCAGTATGAAATTCAGTCATCAGATGGTTTAATGCCACATGGTTTAATGAGCAGCCTCGCGAAGCAGTTGCTACGCGGAGCAGCTCGGTCAGTGTGGACTGTGGACGTAGCTCGGCCGAGGAAAATAAAGTATTCTGTCATTTTAATTGGCTGTGGAGACCCGCCAATTGAGACTCGAAGTGAATATGACTAACATTTATATTTTTTCTGTATTCACAATTTATTAAAAACCCATTAATACTGGAGTTCTATAGAAATGAAGTTTAAAAAATTAATTGAAACGGTAGGTTTTTGAAGCGATTGCAATATTTTTTTTTATACATCGAATAAATGCTGAAACTAAGATATTATAGGTAGCTAATTTGCCTCTATAAGGATGTGATTATATCCGCCTAATTTAAGGAGCTTAGCCGTAAATAATGACTAATGGATATATATGTAGTATCTAGGTACCTAGGTAGGTACCTACCTACAACTTATTCATAAATCGCCTGAATGAAAATCTACCTGGAAAGCACCACTTTTCCATTCTAGTATTAACATTCACAATTCGACTTTTTACTTTTTATTCATTGCATTTATGTTCTAATATTTTCACATTCAAATGAAAAGCACTAAATCAAAATATATATCTTTCACGGAAAGAATTATTCCCATTATTCTCGAATAATGCGAGGTTATGGGTCAAGGATTAATCTGTAGTAATCTGTCCGTGCGTCGATTTTAGGATTTCAAGCTTCACAGAGACATTTTCAATGCTTTTGTCTTGTACCTTTTGTTTAAAACCAGCTGGAGTTATCAAATTGAAATGAACTTCAGCAACCGAGAAAACTCCATGTAAAAATAAATTCTTATAAGTACATATTTAGTTCATAAATAATATGCTTTGAATATCTGAATCAATGGAAATCTGTTTTATTGATAGTTGCTTCATGAGAGAGTTCTATATAGTATTTTGTAGAGCTTTTCGTTAAGTAATATCTATCGTAATGACTTTATTTGTTTGTTTTATTGTTTTAAAATATGTCATGCATTTATAAAATTTTGTATCAACAAAAATTTTTATATTTTTCATGCTACTTTGTTATCTATTTGAATACAAAGTAGCATGAAAAATATAACATTCTATGCCGCGCGGCTTCACTTGCGAAAGAACTCGCGGGAAAAAGCTAGTTAATCCTATAGCTTATGTTATTCTAGTCCATAAACTATTAGATCAGTTCGGTTACTTTCGCGTAAAGTAGTAACAAACATACAAATTTAGAAACGATGATGCATTCATTGTCTTGCTGTGAACAAAATTACTCAAATAGTATTGTAAAATATGTTATTGGATTCGAAAATCCAATGCTTGTTCCATAAGTAACTTACTCGATTTCCAAATATCAAAAATGTATGTCAATTCAAGCCAACATCCATTTATAACGCGAACTATATTTCCCGAAGTGTCTGGGAAAGTTCAAATCAATCTACTTTTAACAAATAACTAAAATAGTATCGGGCCGCTGTCTTGTCCGTTGTGGCATTTACGTCGGTCGAAAGTCGCAACACTTCGACTATACTTGGTATACTTACGAAGATAGTTCTTGGGAGGCCCAGGCCTGCTGCATATTTGATGCTAAGGTGAATCAACAATTACGTCGACACTTACTAAACGAGCTGGAGCTATTTAAGCTTAAGTCTACATTATGCAGTGAGCACGTGCTTTACTTTATGTCTGCGTTTTTTGGAGGCGTTACGTTCAAAATGTATATTGTTTGTCTTCGAATTTTTTTTTCCAAATTTGGTTGAGTGTGTGGTTTGTTATAATTTATAAATGCTATTTAATTAATAATATAAATGTAATCTACTAAATATTTTTCGGGTCTACGGAAATCCCCGAATCAATGTACCTAATGTAGTGAAATAGAAGTGAAATGTAAGAATTGTTTGTAAAAATTCTCGCGGTAATTTAACTCGCACATAAAAATTGCAAATCAGTATGAAATCATTTTAAATCTCTACAGCTAACTTCCCTCCTTGTAAAAATTAAACACTACAAAAGTTAAATTGTAAATCTGTAAAAGTAATTCATTAAATATTAATATACTACAGTTTTTGATGAATATTTATAACCTCAGTGTAATGCTGTTGGTATTAATTATGCATCCGATCTTTATTATAAATCCGTGAAAAATATAAAACTCGGGAAATAACGATATGCATGCCCCATTTACGAGCCGCACGTATTATTAAATATCTCGCTCAAACTATTAAGTTCCATTAAATATGCACGTTCTCTATTTAATGTTAAAATTAAACTTATAAAACAATTTATTGTTTAACTTTTTATTTCATTATTTGATATTTAATAAACGTACCTAGCTCTTATTAATATATTATTCACTTAAATATTATACGGAATTAAATTAAAACAATAGTCATGTCTCTAGCAGAGATAAATTAAGGTAGATAAAAGATCCTGCTTTTGGAAAACTTATAAAACATCATTTTATTTTTGTCCCTCCACGAAGATAAAATAGGAGGAGTTTAAGTAACGAATTTTTTGCAAATAATCTCTTAAAAATTAGTTATTCCTGCTAATAAACGAGTAATCAAGATGAATATGACCACGTTTCTAAGATTATATGAGTCACGTGCTACAATTTTAAGCTTTTAATGTTCCGAGTCGTTTTTCTCTCGCTTCACGGTTATATCGCTGTCTTTGCAGACTTCCTTTGTTCTTTTTAGTTTCTTCACTCCACTTTCAACAGTTTAGTTTTGTTTTTCTCGTATAATAGCTGAACGTTTTCTCGGATTTTAAGTTTCCCGGGTATGGATTATTGAGAGACTAGAGCCGTGATTGCATATGTGGAATGTAGATCATTCATTTTTTGTACGATAGAGCCAAGATCATAAGAAAACAAGGTATAATATAACAGCATGAATGATATTTTAACGTTTAATAGTTTATTCGTTACGATAATATTACTTACGCTAAAATATATCTATCTACTCATTTTTTAACTTTTGTCCCGTACCTACAAGCAATCCATATCCTCAAAGAATGCCTTCTTGACTGGTTTACGGTAGTGAAACGGAGGAAAAACTAATCCAGGTATACCAGTGGCTTAAAGTGACATCTGCATTATGGCATCTGATGAAGTGGCCAGGCGAGCAGCTGCTCCTCAGGGAGTGCAAGTCTCAGCCGCACTATTAATCTGCCAGTACATCCATGTTTCAATCACGTTCGGTAGGTATTGCTTGGCGCCAAAATTTCAATTGCTTTGGTGCATATCATGAGGTCGTTTATTTGATCGGGTTAATTATGATAAGCGTGTGTTGTGAACTACACTGACCTTAAGGAAATTTGTAACTAATTTTAAAACCGAATTTTATGTTTATTTCGAACACATTTATTTTTATGTATTTTGCGTAGGTATTTCGTAAATAACAGTGCTCTTCTTAAGTTTTAATTTATTCCCATGCCGCTTACTGCCTAAAACGTAATATTAAACCATATATTGATTAGTTACTTCAATAGTTATTAGTCCATTTTAATGACTTGCCTAATAGTTTAAGCCATACGCATGCAATTTGCGATTTTCGTTCAACATTGTAGCATAATTTCTCTACATAGAAGCATACTATATATATATATTGAAGTATAGCTATATTGTGCATTCCGGTGCACAACTATTTTCCAACTTACGCGCTCGTTGTAATTATTTTACGTACAGAACAAAAGGCCACATTTTTGCACGGGTTGTTTTTTATGAAAATTCTCTTCAATCTCGCCGGGTTTCGTATAAAACCCGTTGCAATAGTCGAGTGGATAAGTGAGGTTTGCACGAAGTTTGTTATTATGGGATGTCGCAGCCGCTGGCAGCAACGCGCCCTGCATCGCAATGATTTCAGTTCGCGGGATCTATTGTTGTTCTACTAATATTATTGATGTTAAAGTTTATAATGTCGTGATGTTTATCACCTACAAGGTTTCAATGGTTTCGGATTTGATATGTATTTTTACTGTTTGCAGTGAACGTAATTATTAAACTAGCATGAATTCTATCATTATTGGTTGAAACGGGATGCTGAGTGTCTACCAATATTAATTTGTGTATTTAGCCTTTATATTAGTGAATCAGCTACTATATTCAGATGACTGGAGAATTTAAGTACATATTATCATTAGGAGGAAATGATTTCTTTAAAAATCTGTGTATTTTTAACTATAAAAAATTCGAAATTAGCACCTCATTCCAAGAAAGAACGATTAATGATAGTAGGGCAACACTTATAAGTTTTTCCTAATACATTATGAATTTGGGACACCCTTAATGGGCGCCCAAGCTCGCAAATTGCTCCCCTTCCTGAGATGCAGTGAACATTAAAAATAGTCTGGTTATAAATATCCTTATCATATAACTCTTCCTATTCCGATTCTACAATCCTGTTTACCAAATCACATTTCACTGCAGGAATACATTTATTACAGTATTATGGATTATCTGCGATATGCCATTTAGTGGAAATATTATAACGAATTTTCATCTATAAAATTATTTTGTACGAAACTGTCCGTATTAATGTTGTTAGTTGCTACCCAATAAAAAGCCATCATCTAATTCCCCGGATTGCCTGCAACGAATTTAATAAAATTATTTATGTTTCAAGGAAAATTACGTGAAAATTTGAATCATTAAAAACGAGGCCAAGTAACGTATTTCAATGCTTTCTGAGGAAAAAATAAAACAGAATTGCGAGGAAATTTGCGCCGGCTACGAAAGCAGCGCCTCTGAATAGCGCTCTAGCCATTGTACGGATCTGCCTGTCGAAGCCTCCACGTCGCTATTTGTAACAATTTGCTCACAGCCGATAGAATGCTCTCACTTTTACTGTCTTTGTTCGCAATAAATGCAACAATTTTATATTGGTTTCCGTAGGTTCCGCCGATAGGACGTTAGGAATGTTACGCACATAAATATTTATATCCGTTTATAGTGTAGACTGCTTTGTATTGTATCGTGCAAGTAAGTAAGGAATGATAGAGTCTGAGGGTATTTTATCTATTAGTTTCAATCTTAAGCCATACTGGTGTTTCACTCGCTATATATTCTCTATGATACCTATACGACATTATATCAATGATTTAGTGGGACATCAAGATTAGTAGAAAAACCAAGTTCAACTATTACTTTCCATAAAATTTCATTCATACAATATGTAAAGCAATAAAAAGTTTGAAAGGTTATAATAGTCAGAATCGATCAAATCGCGGGCAATGAAAATCAAGCATTTCCTTTGATCGTGGTCTCTTAAACTGTCATGTATGTGCTGCTCGTTGGATATTGCATGCAATAAAAATACAACAGCTTCGTAACGACAACATAGAATATTATAAACGATGTGTACGTTTATAATATTCTATGCTTATGTGTAATAGATTCTGTGTTATTATACTTACAAATTCAATTATTTTGTAAAGAGAATAATGATACTGTCTCCCCATATTTTAAACTATATATGTATTAGGAATTAAATGACATAACTGATTATAAGGGCACGTTAACATTCTTGATCTGGCTACTGGCTAGTAGAAGTTAATTTCTCAGTTGAATTTTCATTTACGCCTTGGATAAAGCAGTTATATATTATACTTCTAGCTACTAGAGCTTGATTTGGTTATTATTAATTGTTACTTCAAATCATTCCCCGATTGTTCGTGTACAATTTATGTAAATTGTAATATTAGAATTGTTTCGAGAACTGAGAATAGCTGTCTCTATATATACATAATTCTAAGCAATCTTATAAAACTATTGAAGCCTCTGCAGATTTATTAACAGTATAAGCGCAGCATAGTTAAACATAGTTAAGTACGCCTAATCGCTTGTCAGGAGAAAAAGCTTTCGTCTGATATTAAAAGGCTGGTTTATGATATTAAAATTACATTCACGCATATAATTAATATTGCACGCCTCATAAGCGAAGCGTTGAGGGTACTACTGTCACTTCGCGCAAGACATCTGATTTTTCAAACTTAAAATGTCTTTATGTATCATACATTGCACTTGTAAGATAATACATACACACACATATTAAGAAAAATGTTGTGTGGTTTTATGAAACCACGGTAAAAGTGAAACTGTTCGAACGGTTCCGAACACTGCTTTGTGTAGCGCATGTCGCGTGACGGTCGCGGCTGCCGAGTAGGTATACCTACTCGGCAGCCGCGATACACGCGACATGCGCTACACAGACCAAAAAGTTTGAGACGATGTAATAAAAGTTTCACTTTAAAATCACTATTTTTAACATTCATGATATTTTTGATGTCATTTTTGTTATTTAAACTAGTTAAAAAACAGTTTAAAAAGTTCTGTCTTGGACGTCCGTGTGTCTGTATGTGCGGAGGATTTTCTTGTTAACACGATAGCGACCGAAATACTTTACTAATCGAGTCTTTTTTTTCTCTTACGCTTGAGTATGCTCAGGAATAGAACCCTTTCATTTTTCAGGGTCTGATTCGATGTGGTTTAATTGTTATTAAATAAACAAAAATAATAATTAATAAATAATTATTAAAAAAAAATTATGAGGCGTGCACTTTTGGATTTTCCAAATTTTTTAGAAAATAATGATATACTTTATAATATTATTATTGTATATATATTGCATTATCTATGCAATTTGAATATGAAATTCAATTGCAATATTGTTTTATCAAAAGGGAAGTCCTGTAGTTTTATTTTCACACAATTCAAAACACATTTTTTTCTCTTTATAACTAAGTCTAGATATTGTATTTAAAATTTGCATACGTTAAGCAATCATATGACAATGATCATATTCCTAGTAGGTAGTGCGTGGGTGATGGGTGATGGTACAGATAAATTTCTTAGTTAAGAGACAAGACCACTTTCTATATCCATTTAGATAAAGATAGCTTTTGTTCAATCATTTCTGTATCATTAGTTAAATTTTATCGGGTATTGGTTTAAATTTTCCAAGGAACTTTTTGCTTTTATTAATTTATAAATTGATACTCAATACACCTCACACATATCTTAACAGTAGAGAAAGACGAAATTCCCTATCACTTTTGCAGTTACAATCTTTATATTATTATTTATTAATAATATCTATCAATGTAATCCTTGTAGGTTCTTTTTATCCCTTCAATAAACTGAAATTTGAATTCTTGCTCGCTATTTCTGCTCGCAATAAAGTATACTTTAATGTCCGAGAATTTTTCGCCACCGCAACCATTACGCGACCTATGGCGAATATGTCTATAGTGTATAAGTATGATTCATAGAAGTAGGACATAGAAAGTCTAGCGGATGACAACAGCGTCACGAGCAATGAATATCGAATAAATAGTAATTTCAAATCTCAGTTCCACAGTAGCGGCAGAACCGCGCGATCAGCACGCCGGGATAAGCGATAAGAGGATTACGCGCGCCACTGTTTGTTAGCTTCTGTTTATTTTGTTAATTTTGCTCTTTATTCCCTTGAGACCATACCCGATGCCGCAATTTATGTGTACTCAGTATAATGTGGTCTAGTTTTTGAAATGTTCTACATAATTTACTCGATACAATATAGATTTGGTTTGCATTAAAATCTAATCGGATTTGCAGCCAAATTTCGTGTGGATTTAACACGCAAATCAACTGATAGAGATGAATGTAAATTTATAGTCTGTTTACATGTGTTCATTTCAATTATTATTATGTAATAAGCTCTCAAAAAGTTCGGAAAGATTTTATCAATAGATACCAAAACCTAAGAGATCTATATTTTCTACAAGAAGCATTGATGCTAACAATTTCGACGATAGCTAATTAGTCAAAAAGATCCATCTTTTGTCTTTCAGTCATCATGAGAACGATCTCCAGAGATTTTAAAATGCAAGTTCAATTGAGTAGCAACTAACGAATGGCTCACAGATGACTAAGACTAACAAGCGCCGATAGTCAATATGACTCAGAGCTCAATTTCACTCTACATACTGAATGGTTATTAATCCCGTTCACTGGGTCACAGGGACGATAACCCACACGAGACATCTCAATATTATTGACATTTTATTATTTTTGCGAGCTCGCTTCCTAGTTGGTTAAGAGATAATGAACGCGGGTTTATTCCGATCGTTTTGTTAGGTAGCTATATCTTAGGTTTTATATTAATCTATGTCAATATAAACTTTTATTATAAGGTATACATAATACATTTAAGACTAAGTTTATGACTATAAGAATGAAATTCTTATGCAGATATTATGACATGCTATTATTTTATTATTTAAAATTTAATTGAAGTGAATATCTATAAACTACGTTAAATCGTTTCTCATCTTATAATATTTATTTTTTCCAATTATTAATACCTAGATGATACCTTAAAATTCATTTCTATCTCTATACGATCAATTCAGCCGAAGTCGTAGTTTACAACTCAAATAGAGATCGGTAAATGGGACACATATAATTTATTATGCTCCATAGTATGTGCACACATCTTCACATATCTGATTACACACGCAAGTACTCAAAACGGTCGATTAAGTTACACGCGGTCCAGTTAATGCGTTTTCAATTACATAATAACTAAGCGATTCTCTCCTGATTGGTTTGTTACCTTCAGCCATATCTGTGGTTATCTAATGATACAGCGCTCACTATGATTGATTATATAAGCTGGGAGAAGGGAGGCTGCCAAACCCGTAGGGACATTACTCCCCGCAACTCCATTTGTTCTGATTTGTTAGAACCTACTGCTATTTAATGAGTGAAACTCATAATTTGATTTATCCTAGCGAGAAAGGCAAGTCACCGTCTTCAATTTGTTAAAGCGAATATAAGGGCACTTTAACGTGTTTGGATTACATCCGTCGTGGGAAGTGATGATATAGAAGTTTGATTATTTTTTTTTGGTAAATAATTTATTGTTTTATACTAATACTAAGAGTCATATAAATATTAATAGTGCATAGTCGAATTGGAAAAAGTAGGCCCTTTAAAAATTATATACTGAAAATGCCTATAAGATTTTAAATAGCTGCAAGAATAATTTGTGTACTTATTATAACTAAGCAAACTCTAAAACTAAACACGTATTAAGACATTCACTCTAACCTCAATTATGTTAAACAGGGCTAACACAGAGCACTTATAATTATTTTCACACATAATTACCGAGAGCACGTGTCAATGGGCCATAAGATAAAGGAATGCTCGTAAAAGGACATCGTATTGGCTATTAGCGTTACAAGATGACATTATTGGAACAACCCCCGGGCCCCGCAGTCCCGCGATGTGTCATCGGGCCACAATTAGCGCGGTTATGGCTCCATTGCTTGTCGCGATGCTCGGACATTTGTGGGAAAAAACGTTTTAAACCACTTCGCCCACATCGTACAACTTTGATTAACGATTAAATAATAGTTGGGGGTTTTAAAACCTATTTTAATATTAAATGTATTGATGATTGATTCCTCTCTTTACACTCTATTTATTAAAAGGCGGATTTAGATATTTAAAATAAATAGAACGAAATAGAACACAGCAAAACCGTTCATTAATTAAAAAGAAGTGATTATTTTTCTTATAATATATTTTAATCTAGGTGGTTCATCTCGCGTAAATGATATTTTTATGTAAAAGAATAGAATCAGTTTTACTTGGCATACAACGAATGTTCTCTGAATATTTTTCCGTAGAACATTTTCAAGACTCTTAGAGATCTTAATAGAACAAAAGTAAAGAGCTGCACGGTTAGACTGAGATTTTAATTGTGAGACGTCACTTTGTATTTAAAAATAACGAGCTAGGCTAGCTCTAAAGCTTACTTATGTTTTAATTTTCTAATAAATAACCTGAACAAGTTGCTTGTGCAATAAAACTTTAATGCTGGTAGTTAATTCTGCTAAAGATGTTTTCATTCTTCTTATAATTAATTACGAAACCAAATTTTGATACGCATTCGACGTCAACTTATAAATTACTTAACTGCGTAGTAAACAGTTATTACTTGGTGAGTTTATAGTATATATTGTATATTAATAACACAATGCCATTCTAATATGTCGTACTTGTAACAATATGTCAATGTGTGCGTAGATCGTAACAGATTACATAGATATAAGCTGTTATCAAAGTGAATATATTCCACAAGATATGGCCTACTAACATGATTACTTTGAACAAAGAGGATGCTGAGATTGCATCAATTAACGAGTGATTTCCACTTTACTAAAGTTGTCAGGGAAGACGCGAAAAGAACGTCAAACGACCATTATATTTTTCATACATATAGTAGGAGGACTTTAAGAAAATATGAGTAGTATCGGACGAAGATCACAATAATGTTTGTTGTGGTTATGTGATTAAAGTAGTAAAAGGAAAAATTTGGAAAAGTTCATGCTACTAAATCGTTTAGTTTATTCATGATGATGATTCTTTTCTGCACCGGCTCTTGGCTTGTGTGAGAGAAGCGGTAAAGTCAAATAGCTTGCACAAAATAAAACGACAAAATGGAAGTTAAAGTTTCAAGAGTTTTATAGAAAAATAAAGTTACTTTATACAACAACAAAATCTTATAATGAAAGTTTTAAAAGGTTAACTATGAAAAAACCAGTCGATAATTATATTTAATACAAAATGTTTTATTTAACCTTAGGGCGCCAAAAGACCATTTTTATCCATTGATGATTGGCTACCCTATCCTGTCCTATTAGTATTCCTACTAATATTATAAATGCGAAAATTTTT
Source organism: Colias eurytheme (assembly GCF_061535395.1). Taxonomy (NCBI): domain Eukaryota; kingdom Metazoa; phylum Arthropoda; class Insecta; order Lepidoptera; family Pieridae; genus Colias; species Colias eurytheme. The sequence goes on along the minus strand of NC_142982.1, from coordinate 4,674,458 downwards.
GAGGATAGATGTATGTGTATATGTGTAGGTGTGTATGTTTGTTACTCTTTCACGCAAATACTTCTGAACCTATTATGTACAATGAAATTTAGCACACATATAGAGGGTAACTTGGATTAATACATAAAATAGGTTTTACCCCGGAAATCACATGGGAACGGGAACTATGCGGGTTTTTCTTTGAAAACGCGGGCGAAGCCGCGGGTGGATAGCTAGTAGTATGCTTATAATTTATAAATTTAGTGCATCGGTACAATTAATATTAAAACATGTGTTCCACATTTCATATTCTGCTACAAAATTGAAAACAGTAACTACACTCTTTTTGCCGTACCTTAAACTCAGTTTCATAATCCCACATTATAAAATCGTCCATTGTTTGAGCACGTACGCCAAACTGTCCATCGATTCCAACAAAAATCCAAGTTTTAGTTGGAAGCGGTGTGTCCCGCTCGTAACCTAATTAATCACTGCCACAATAAACGACGATTTACTGTGATGTTGAAAAATGCCGGGCTACGAAACAGAAGGGTTGAATGCACTAGCTGTCTGGCTTTTGATAAAACTTCTTGTATCATACATTTATATTAGCCAATTTAGTTGTAATTACAGTATCAAATACGTGTAGGTGTAATATTTCCGTAAGTTTAGATACATTCAATATCTAGCCTATGTAAAATATAGACGCACCATGATCATTGATTTATAGGGCCCATAATATCATTATATTGCAACAAAATAATTATTATTCTAATAGTTAATGAATATATTATGTCAATTGACTTTGTTTTGTTACAATCAAATTGCACAAATCAAGCTTTAATGTTGTATTTTTGTCAGATCTGCTCAACAGCCTTTATTTCCTTTCTTCTTTCCTTTTGTACTAAACGTTGCTCGGTTCAGCTGTCCAGTGATATTAACGTAAATTGCAGGAAACGTATCGACGGTGGGCTTGCAGTACAATGGTGCCGCTGTGGGTGGAGGAGGGAGCGGAGGAAAACGACGAGGGCAGCAGGTCTAGAAGGACGCCAGCAGAGCACGCCGCCCGTTGGCACGCACGCCACCTCGAGCGCGTGGGTCACCTGGACCGGCGACGAGGCGGCGGCGTCGTCGGTCGCTGGGTGCGCGCAGCGGCCGCCGGCCCCGGCCGACCCCTAGTTCGTCTTAAGCCTTGCCTATCAGTTTGTCAACTCGTCGAGCAACACTGCCCTTACTTTCTGCCGGCGGACCGCGCTCCTGCTTACCCGACGCAATATGCGGGCGAGCCCACGTTCCTATGTCTCGGTAATGCTTTTATTTTTATCTTTCACTGTAGATTTTATTTATTTATTTTAATTATCTAATATTTGTTTATTGTAATTTATATGAATTTATATAATTAAAATAAAAACACCAAGGAACCCTATTTGTTAACTTAGTTTATTTAAAAAAAATTGAATGCCTATGTGTCATATTAATGATATCAAAACAAGTTACTTTGACTCAGAAGAAATTTTTAATAGGAATATCCATTGTTATTACATAGAGAAAGTTTTCAGAGCGCTTTTTCTTCGAACAAATGTATGCTGAATGCATGTGTTGTGCTGGCAAATAACAGTAAAAGGGACGTTTTAGGCTCGATTAGCTCTCCACCGCCGCTTGGCCGCAGTTCAAATTGAGAATACTAGTGACAAATGGTGCTTACTGTAAACTGCACGCTTTTTATATTTCTTTGACCAATTGTTGCTTCACTTTTCTTCACATTGACCCTTTATTCTTTTGTACAATTTCTTTGAACTAAGTAGCTTGCGGCTAAGGCTTCCTCACAAAGAGGCTACTTTTAATATTTCTGCGCTTTGAACTGATAGTTAACTCCATTTTATAGAGCTATTCATATTGAAAATGTTTTGAATTATTTACTTTTTACAGTCTTTGAATTCATTAAGCTTTATAGTGATTCACGGCTCTACAAGTATCTGTCGACGTCTTTTACACCATTATTTATATGCGTTTATAAAATGGTTGAGTTAAAAATGAACGCTTTTCCAGATCCACGCATACCCGAGACCGGCGCTCAGGCGAACAAGTCCAACTACGGCCCCGACGACTGCTGTTACTGGTACTGCGAAGGCCGCCTCTGCTACCACTGCGAGTCGCGGCTGAGCGAGCCGCAGCGGCCCGACGCCGAGCGCTGCAGCCCCGTCGTGGAGCGCACCGCCACCTGCTCCGTGCCCTACCAGGCGCCCGCCTCGGCCCCCGCGGCCTCCCCGCGGCCGGCCCTCCTCGCCACAGCCCTCCTTATCACACTCGCCTCCATGGTGCGGACTTTCTGGACGTCGTTTTTACCTCTAGTGAATGTGCGTGAATCGAGGTTATAGTTTTACGTTTACGTGCGTCGCACCATCGTGTACTGCGACAGCCGAACCACGATAGAAACTTTTACTAGTGATGTACTTATGATAATAAAAACGCTTCGGTAACGTTACCGAAGCGGCCGGAGACCCGCGACGCCGGGCGCGATCCGCCCGCGCCGTCGTACGGCATCGCGGGCCCCCGGCTCGTATAGACTCTAAGTTAATATTTGTGTCCGATCGTTCATTGATAAACGAAAAAACACCAATAGTTCTATATCGTTACTAAGATGTCTGAAGAAAACTTCGCCGTTGACGATGTTCCAGCCAGTATATGTATGTCGAGAAGGTTTTTAAAATATTTTGTTGGAGTTATTTATTACATTTTTAATGTTGATTATTTTGTAGCCAATATTGCAAAAGTATTTACAGGTTTTAATGAAATAGTAATGCATATTTTGTTAATGTTATAAATAGTAATTTTGCAAGTAACTATTCACTTCCCGATATATGAGGTGGTCTTTTTGCACAAAATGTGTAACCGTGTCAGCCAGCAGCCTGCAATCTGCATGGTTGTAACGAGTAGAAGAGTTTTAAGTCGCACGGCACTCTTATGTATAATTATTAAATAATTGAGCCGGGAGTCGGAAAGTTGTTACAGATAAGCAATTGTTTTGCATTAGTGGAGGAAAAAAAATGTTGGCATTTGTGCGGCTTTAAAAATGTAAAAGTCACATATAACCATAATGTTTAAATTGTATTCAATCATTAAAGCACACATAGAATAACACGAGTAATACCAATATTAAGATTATTTTAAAACAGATTGACAATAGTGTTACATGAATGGGTTTTAGAAAATTATTTTTGTAACGATATAGCTTGTCGCGCATAGAGCAAAGGGTATATATAATATTAGGTTAAACGAATTTGAAACAATGCGATCAGTAGTTTTTGTTTGTGTGTTAGGTAACAATAAATACTTAAAACCAATATACAGGGTGTCCCATCGTCGGTATTCTAAGCTCAATGGAGGATATAGTTTTGCATACGCTGAGTACCTACTTAAAAAATTCCAGTTGCATTTTTTTTCAAATGGATGAATTCTTAAAACTCTTTGTGTACACCCCTAACAAACAACTCGCCTAACTTTGCCACCCGCACGTGAGCTACCGTTTAAGATTATGTTTTCATACACAAAATGCTCACATTATAGCGAAGCGTTGTATGCCGGCTGCGCGGAGCTAGAGAAGAAAAAATGAATTTTAAGGAAAAATTTAGCAAAAAATTTTTGGGTATGCAACTCTACAAGTTCCTTCGTGCTTAGTATACAGATAGTGGGACACCCTGAATATTAAAAATGGATTAATTTTATAATCAATAAGGTTTCTTTTAATAATTAATTAATCACGATTCCTTTTATTATTTTTGTAGAGAACACGAATTCATTTGCTTTAAATAATAATATAAAAGGTCATTGTTTCTATGTCCATCGGTCAAAGAATGCCTAACACTGGTCTATAATATATAATAATATGTATTAAACATTGAAAGAAATGAATATTAGGGTTAAATAACGTAGTTGTTGTTTTGTAAGAAGTAAAAAAGAATAAATTATATGTAATAATATATCCGTCTTATGAAAGTATGATATTCAGATTGTAAACGTGGTTGAGCATGATTTTTATATGATATTTGTTTTATAATATATATAATGTACATTTATATTATGTCTTGTATATTGCAGTGACTGTCACCATGTTAATGGGTGCAGTCCTTTTGAATAATTATATAGGTTACTACAGTGTTTGTTAGTTTTCTTATTTAAAAAGAAATAATATGATAGTTGCGTCGTTGAAGATTATGTGATCAAAATCAAAGTAAAATTAATGATTGTAAAGACTTTATCGAATGAACATTTGTTGAGAATATTATCCTCGGACGAGGATGTAGTTGTTGATTGCAAAGATAATGATAATAATATTAAGTAAGTTATTTTTTACGTTTTTAATGTGTGTGAATAAAACTAAAACGGTTTGTTGTTTCCACTCCCTGTCTTTGAAGAAAGACCACCGAGGGTGCTAATTGTCTATTAAAGCTTATTAGAATTTTTATTTTCTACACTTTAAATTTATCTATCCACTTGCACACTTAAATTTTACATACTTACATATTATTTACATTAAAACTCTTGGGTTTTAAATTTACATTTTTTTATTATTGCTTTGCTTTATTTCATGGAAGGATATACTCATTTATAGGTACTCAGTCTCATTTATTTAGAAAAATTATATTTTAATTGTATTCTTAAACTATAATTTGAACATGTCTGAACTACTTACCTATTTGTTAAAAAGAAATAAATGTTAAATGTAGTTAGTAATATCTATGTCTCAGATTGATCGATTTTAATTCATACCCGTTACGAATATACTTCTTTATTTTGCAAAAATGTCTATACAACGAATTTAATTTCCATTAAAACGTTTAGACATCTGAATACAGGTATGACCTCTATTTTTTCGGAAATCCTTATACATAGAGCAATTGAGTTTTTGAGTTACACACCTCCAATCGAGTTTATTCAAACGTGATGCCTAGTGCCTTCACTCGTTTCGAAGTGAAAGCGGTTGCAAGGTTAGATTAAAGTACGGAATAAACTAACTGCCAGTTCTGCCGCCAATATAGAACAATTCAACTTATGATGCTGTTCATATGATGTCGAGTCGTAGGAAATTAATTGAAAGTTATTTGTAACTAATAATAGTAACTACATAGCGTTCACAAATCAGTTATAGATTTAAGCCGTAAGTATGTAATGATGAATGAGTAATCGTTTAATTAACGTTGTAATGAGTAATTGTTGTGACGTCCGTTCATGTTTCATTTTATATAAAATCAAGTAAGTATGAATTAATGAAGAAATGCACAGAAAGCGTCATAATTTGGAACGGATAGTGATACAATTTGGTATCTTGAGTGAAAACTTCCTGGATAGTGAACCAGCCCCAAAATGATACAATATACATAATAGTTAAATATTTGAAACTTTAAGCCAAAAACCCACGTTATTTTATTATCTTATTCTTCACGTTTACTTAATATTGAAACATTAACAATTCTTTGGACGTTTTAATTCGTTTAATTTTCTCTAAATTTCACTTAGCAACCTCATGTGACTTGAATGAAATTATAAATTTTAATAATTATCAAAAGTGAGTTATAATAGGTACAATAGGTAAATAACGACCCAAATAGCTTGGGCATTTCTCACGATATCTATGTGTAAATTATCAAAATTTAGAATTAGAAAATGAATTACTAGTACATAATTAGTTGGATCAATTTCGAGCACTCGTTAAAACTTACACATTGACCGTACATTCCTTCTTTTTGGATATTTCTACTCTCACTCTTAATAATCTTCTCTTCTTGTCCACTATTTTAACATTAGAGTAGAGTATTAAAGACCAAAAGCGAGGAGTTCGGTTCGAATGTTGTTTGTGATTATATGACATGCCTCATTTTTTATTTACAATTTCATATATTTTTCAACGAGACATATATTTTGGAAATTAAATAATCACAGAATTCCATTTATTGTGCAACTGGTTAAAAGCACGCGACGATAAGAAAGAAATCGGGTTTTAGTAATTTTTTAATTTTTGTAGGAACACCTTAGCAATAATTGGTAGTGTTTAACTGTTATCCATGTAGAAATCACATAGACGAGGTCCGCTCATGAACAAATTCAGTGAATAGTGTCTTTAGTAGGTTTAATAAAATAAGTGTACCTATTTCGATGTTTATTTTAAATCTAAAATTTGGTGTATTTTATGTTTTATATTTTAATTAAATGTATGTTTTGATGTACATAAATAACGTGTAAATGTTTAACGCACAAATATTATGAAAGAAGTTGCTAACAATGTATGAATATTATGTACTTAGCTGTAACTATAACTGGAAATAAATAGCATAGGAATATGAATGTAGTTACTTTGGTGCGAATTCAAGTTCAGTATCACGATTTATGTATTGAGTGTTTTCTGAGTTCATGTTAAAAATTGGCCGTAATTTTATTACCAGATCTTTTGTATCTTGTTCAGTTTATGTTTACGAAGGAATTTTGTGTACACGATTTATCCGGACACGCACAATAAAACTATTTGCTTTCGGGGTTATAAGTGAACTGTAATTACATATTGCACAGTATGTATAATAGGATAATATATTTTTCTTCTTCGTAATACTACTTAATGTAAGGGAAACAACACCAAATGTTAGCCTTCTTCATACTGTAAAATGGATGTTACATATTTTATACGTCGAAATTTAGGAATTATGTTATTGCATACTCACAAGATAGACTAACAAATGCGCTTATGAAAAGAAATATTATATAAGTCGATAAGTGTCGCGAAGATACCTCTAATAACCTTGTATTGCATGACAACGAAAAACTTCGTAATAGTTTAATTAATGTCTGTCAAAAACATCACCATCTTTCATCTGTTCAAAACATTTGAAAACATAAGGTTAAAATTCATAATCGCGATATTGTAGGTACATGATATGTGTCTCACAGCTAACGACCATCAAATTTTATATCAATATATTACAGCGATAAGGTAGTTTACGCGATTGTACTAGCCATGTTTAATAATCAGAAAACCTAGGATAAATATTGTAATCTTAACAATGGCATATCGAGACGCTGGAATGTCAAACTAAATACGAAAGATACTTGGGGTCGAAGTATAAACTGAATTTTTATAATCCAATAACTAATTGAAAGTATGTTGCTCAGTTATTGACGCCGACGACAACCAAAAAGTCGAGGGTTCGGAACTGATCGAGTAGCTAACAAAATGATTTGCCGATGTCATATAACATCTGCTAATGTGGACTAAAATTGGCCAGATTATATCGGCATGGATTGTGGATCTTAAAGATTGCCCTGCAGAGGCAACAGAAATGATGAGATGAATGGTACTAAAATAATTAAAAGAAGCAAAAATACACGGTTTCACTTGACTTGGGGCTTATTCTATGAATTTGTCAAGGGCTTTCAATTATTTACTAGGTTATAAAGTTACGATATGGTCTTTCGAATAATATTCGATTAGTTTTAATGTAATTAGACAATAAACAAGAAGGAATAATCTTTTGCACATAATTGCATTAGAATATGATCGTGGAGATAGATCGAGTTATATATGTGAAATTTGATGGTCGGTTACAGTGCAAAGTTCAATGACATAAAGGGCTCACGATAAAAAAGAGAAGGGTATGGGTGTGATTATCATTTTCGATTTTGAATTGGTTAATTAGTCAATTAATTGTATTCACTGGTACGATCACATTGTGTCAGATTATATATAAGTACGATTATTAATACGTTCGATGAGGCGATGGCTGTAAGGTGCATGCGGTGATTCAACCATGTCTTATGAAAAATATGTACCAAGAAATAGATTGTATTATTATTGACTACTACCATAAGAGTTTGTAATCGATTCATCCATAGGTACCTACTGAAGCCCCGAAAGTGCTATTTCTTCTTTCAAATTACTTACAAATAGAATTGTAATATATAATTTTTGCCAATGACAAGTCATATGTTTATGTACATCTCTGAAACAATCAAGTGACTAAGAGAATATCGACTTATTTTTAATATTATGCACTATTAATAATTAATCCACTAAGAATACACCATTTTGAAAAAAATGGTTAATGGAGTTTATAGAAAGTTATGTACAGAGCAATATTGGAAAAATTTATTCTCTTAGCCCCTTCTTTGTTGAGTGCCTTAATGGCTATTAAATCTACTCGTGACTCGAAATTTGTTTAAAATACATTAAAAACAATATAAATATTTAAAAAAATTCTATTTGTTAATTTAATAGAGAAAATTAATAGAGTTATGTTTATCTTTTAGTACGATAATTTGGACTTAATGCTAATTTTAATATTAATAGGTTCTAGATCATATAAATATATTTTTATCAGAGAGCACGCATTCAGTACGTCACAAAATTTTGTCTCGTAAGTTGATATGTTCGTAAATCATTAAAGAACGCGGTTATGTATCTAAAATCATAGTGAGAGAGTTAGAATAGTGTAAAGTGTAATATTAAATTGAAAAGTGACGACGAGAATGAACCCGATGCGGGTCATATCGTCGGTTGCGACTGCCACAGTAAGCAGGCCTCCTATATATTAATATGATCTAGGATGTGTCGTAGGTGTTTCTCGAGTAGTGGTCGTGTACTAAGTCTTTTTCGCCTCGTAAATAATGGTTGACCGATTTTACAGTCACGTCGGCGTTACACACCAACAATCCTCTATTATTTACAAACGTAAACATCTCGAATATAAAATGTGAGGCCGTCCTGGGTCTATGTGCTATGTGGTACATGCGACCGTTGAACACCCGGACGGCGCGAACGCTTGTGTGAGTGTAGAGTCGGCGCTACGAGCCCGGCGAGGAGGGCGCGAGCGCTGGCCTACGCCGTAGAGCGAGCGCCGGCCACCCTTCTCATGTATTAGCATCGTTTGACACTCGAAGTAAGATTAATCGATTCGTATAAATGTAGACAGATTTTGAAATTTAATATTATTTGCATTTTCCTAAGAGTTAGAACGATCGAGACAGTAGGTCGCACGACCGTGTTATGAAGAATTGTGGAGATGTTTATTAAAAAAGTGCGTTTATGAAAATGAAATAAAAACGAAAAATATTGTCGATAAACTTGTAATTACTAACTTAAGTGGAATTATAAGAGGAACAGAACATGTTAAATAAACAATTCAAAAAATGCAATCAGGTCTCTTATTTTTTATTCACATTTATCATAATTTTGCCAGTATTAAAAGGAATCGAAAGAAACACATGAGTTTTGTTTAAATGATTTAATACAAATACTTCTCTTACTTCAATATCACACTCGAGCTTACATCATCTATTTATATTAAGTATAAAAACTATGACTTCGAATTAAATTATTGTTCTCGCAACAGTATAAAAGTTCGCACTCGTCAACAGTACGGCGTTCGCTATACACAATATATCGAACACTAACAGACACACACACACACGATCACAGAGAGAGACGCAGTGTTTCTTTGCGCTAGGCGCGCACTGTGGAGGTAAGCGTAAACGCAAACGCTAAACTGAGCACCATCCAAATAGCAGACGACGTCATGACCGTCCCACTGTTCCCCCTGTTCCCACCCGCATCATCGGCGCCATCTGTCCAAAACACGTAACAAATAATTTAAGGGGGAACGTATAGCGATACGATCGGTGCATCTGTGCACAATAAGTGCAATGAACAACACAAATGAGTGATGAATGTAATGAGGCGTAAATCCCGCAAAACAAATCTGTGTTTTTCAACAGTTTTACCAAGCAAAAGAAATGAAAAGAAACCTACGATGCGAGTGAGTGATGGCGCGACGGAGGACGTTTCTAGTCCTCCTTAGGTAACGGAGCCCAAGTACATACTACAGTAAGGCTCCTGACTGAACGTTGACCACTGAAACATGAACTCGACTTTAGCAAGTCTTTAGTGTCACCGTTACCAGCTAACTACTTGACTTTACTATTTACATTACTATACTACTCGTACATTAGCATGCATAAATTTATATCTATATACATAGAGCAAGTAAAGTTATCTCATTTTCCTGAATATTTTGTTTTGTTATCTCAATGATTGATATTTTTGATGGGTCGAATTACGCATGCAGTCGTATATTCGACAATGTTAGTCACACACAAATCAATTCATTTTAACCTTATCTAGGTGCACTAAGTATGAATAATAAAACAGTCCCAACTATAAAATATGCAGATGATTCACACCGCACACGTGACACTTCAAACGTGAATGTGGAAATAATCTTACATTACAAAGATGGCTAGGATTTTCTCTAGCAGCACCCGATGAACTTTAAATACTTAGGTCGAAGCGTAGAATTTTACTCAGGAATTAATCTAAAAAATGGTCTACAATATAACCAACAGTTCCCACAACCTATTAACTATGTGGTCATACAGGACTTACTTATTAAACTACATAAACCCTTTATGAACAAAATGTAGTCTATTGACGTTAATTCCAAAATTTAACATCTAAAACCCTACGTCCCATCTAAACTACACTACTTTTGATTCAATATGAACCAAAATGAATTATGTATAAACTAGGTATGAATTATGTTATGTAGGAAGCTTGATACGAAGCGTACGAGTAAGGAAGCACATGCCAAATCGCTAATAAGCTCTAAGCGCATCCTACTTATCACTACCATGCAAATGTGATAAAATTCAACGTACACACAGCGCGTGACATGACTGCCGGTATAAAAATCACCGCTATTGTCTTATAATCTCACTGGTATTCATATCCTCTATAACTAATTGAGTCTTTGTTTATGTAATATTATGTACAATTTTCAGGAGCATCCATCCGGGCTATTTCCTGAACCAGAAGAATGATCTGGGAGCGGTTGATTTTACACCTAAAAGACAAACACAAAACACACAAATTGTAACGTGTAGAGAATCCAGTCACCAACACGTTATTTAAAACACTGGAAATCTGTGAATGACACTTGAAAACGAAAAGTGCACCATTTCAATTAATTACTTTGTTGTTGTTGTGATTGAAATTGCACTGCGTGTTAACTATACAAACATAGTATCTAAACAAGATCTATTTTTATAATATAATTGAATATATTTTTTTTACTTTGAAAAGAATTTGGTACTTTAGAATATAGGTACTCTTGTTTTAGATACAGTTTAGCATTGCTTTACTAGTGTTTTGGTGATCTTAAAATTTGTGCAATTAAAAAATTCCTTAATTAAAGTTTACTTTTAGGTATACGTCAAAAATTATAGTAAGTATTTACGAATAAATATTTTTGAATTTATTCAAATAATTTTCAACGTATCTTAGGTATGTTCGTAGGCGCCCAGAAGCCGTGGTGTTGTGACCGGACCATCAACCATCAACCACTGCTTAAGCATAAGCCAAACAAAATGTTAAAATATTTTTATTGCCATTGCAAAACTGGTTAGTATTTCATACTTTTAGATATTATGTAAAGTAAGTAAGTAAAGTTGTTATTTTTTGCTGTTAGTGCCTTTTGTAAAAAGAATGTTAGTTATCATATTTAGTAAATCAAAAGATTTTTGTTGAATTTATATTTTTGGTTTTATGGCATTCAAAATGCTTTATAAATATAAATTTATAAAGAATAGAAAAAATTCGATCACGAGGCGGGACTCGAACCCGCATCCTTCGCGCCATTCCGGGGCGGATGCCTGACCAACTCAGCCACTCGTGACCCGCCAGAGCAATCGAATTTATTCTATTCTTTCAGTTTTATGTGTCTGAAGGGACACACCGCGCGCCATCTATTGAGATGATTAAAAACCATTTCAACCAATATGAAGCACTTTTCAGTGAATACAATATTGTAACGATGGAACACGACCTTTTTTGTTGAATTTATATTTTTGGTTTTATGGCATTCAAAATGCTTTATAAATATAAATTTATAAAGAATAGAAAAAATTCGATCACGAGGCGGGACTCGAACCCGCATCCTTCGCGCCATTCCGGGGCGGATGCCTGACCAACTCAGCCACTCGTGACCCGCCAGAGCAATCGAATTTATTCTATTCTTTCAGTTTTATGTGTCTGAAGGGACACACCGCGCGCCATCTATTGAGATGATTAAAAACCATTTCAACCAATATGAAGCACTTTTCAGTGAATACAATATTGTAACGATGGAACACGACCTTTTTTGTTGAATTTATATTTTTGGTTTTATGGCATTCAAAATGCTTTATAAATATAAATTTATAAAGAATAGAAAAAATTCGATCACGAGGCGGGACTCGAACCCGCATCCTTCGCGCCATTCCGGGGCGGATGCCTGACCAACTCAGCCACTCGTGACCCGCCAGAGCAATCGAATTTATTCTATTCTTTCAGTTTTATGTGTCTGAAGGGACACACCGCGCGCCATCTATTGAGATGATTAAAAACCATTTCAACCAATATGAAGCACTTTTCAGTGAATACAATATTGTAACGATGGAACACGACCTTTTTTGTTGAATTTATATTTTTGGTTTTATGGCATTCAAAATGCTTTATAAATATAAATTTATAAAGAATAGAAAAAATTCGATCACGAGGCGGGACTCGAACCCGCATCCTTCGCGCCATTCCAAAGGTCGTGTTCCATCGTTACAATATTGTATTCACTGAAAAGTGCTTCATATTGGTTGAAATGGTTTTTAATCATCTCAATAGATGGCGCGCGGTGTGTCCCTTCAGACACATAAAACTGAAAGAATAGAATAAATTCGATTGCTCTGGCGGGTCACGAGTGGCTGAGTTGGTCAGGCATCCGCCCCGGAATGGCGCGAAGGATGCGGGTTCGAGTCCCGCCTCGTGATCGAATTTTTTCTATTCTTTATAAATTTATATTTATAAAGCATTTTGAATGCCATAAAACCAAAAATATAAATTCAACAAAAAAGGTCGTGTTCCATCGTTACAATATTGTATTCACTGAAAAGTGCTTCATATTGGTTGAAATGGTTTTTAATCATCTCAATAGATGGCGCGCGGTGTGTCCCTTCAGACACATAAAACTGAAAGAATAGAATAAATTCGATTGCTCTGGCGGGTCACGAGTGGCTGAGTTGGTCAGGCATCCGCCCCGGAATGGCGCGAAGGATGCGGGTTCGAGTCCCGCCTCGTGATCGAATTTTTTCTATTCTTTATAAATTTATATTTATAAAGCATTTTGAATGCCATAAAACCAAAAATATAAATTCAACAAAAAAGGTCGTGTTCCATCGTTACAATATTGTATTCACTGAAAAGTGCTTCATATTGGTTGAAATGGTTTTTAATCATCTCAATAGATGGCGCGCGGTGTGTCCCTTCAGACACATAAAACTGAAAGAATAGAATAAATTCGATTGCTCTGGCGGGTCACGAGTGGCTGAGTTGGTCAGGCATCCGCCCCGGAATGGCGCGAAGGATGCGGGTTCGAGTCCCGCCTCGTGATCGAATTTTTTCTATTCTTTATAAATTTATATTCAAAAGATTTTTGTTAATTGCGAAACGCATCGCAGGTTAGTATCTGAAAATGGTTATGACAAAAAAACAAATCATAAAACAATAAAACAGGCAAATCAAAGACAATTCAAATACAAAAGAAAATAAATCACATTCTACAAAAAGGAAAACTAATCTAATACAGTATTTTAAGAAACATAGAACATACTGAAATAACAGAAACATAACAGACACATAACAAAGCAGACTCATTCTACCACAGACAGTGGAGTTGGTAAGACGGTCCTAAACATCGGAAATAAAAAAACTCTTGGTATTTGTTGGCTGTTTCTGTGTAAAAAATTAATAATAAATTATACATTTGCATATTAAACGTAAATCTTTAAAATGTTTTACATCTCTAATCACTCTTATTATTAAAATCTATATTTTCCCTCCACAATTTAATAACCAATAATTAAAAAAAAATTGTAAATTGCTAGCTGCTAGCACGGTGCTTTAGCAGAGAACGCGAAATATTCTGCCCTCTTGTTTTAAAGTCAAAACAGCTTTCACTTTCAACAATAAAGTCCCTAAAACCAAGAGCCGCTGGACGCCGGAACATACCTGCGTCGAACAGAATGTCGCCAACATCATCGTCGGCTTCTGGTGAGTGCGTGAGGCGCGCGTTACCTCCGACAGTGCCGCGCGGCGCTGAGCTGCAGCCGAGCCACCAGTAGGCACTCGACCTGGGGAACGCTGGCGTGTCCATGTCCACCTGATAAAAATAAATCGATAAATAATCCTGTCAAGAAGGTTTGTGAAGCAGTCATTCTAAAGGAAAAGTATTTTTTTATCTTGATTGCTTTAATTAATTGCATAGATTATACAATTCAGAATCACATTAATTGGTGTGTGGTATAATTTTCCATTAAACATTAATAACGCGAGTAACTAAAACGGGTTAGATTCAATTACATTTCAAATGATTCGTCAATTCGATCAGCAATACTTACACTGAAACTTCTGTCATTAAACCGCCAATAAGATCCACCCTTGAAGAAGTACGTGTAACCATTCGTATACTGTAAGGCCGCATCAATGTTATCTGGGATGCCTTCCCAGTTGGACAAGGGTTTGGGGTAAGTCGACTTGACGGGGGGACGCTGAGCGGGGTCGAACCTCCAGAACTTGGAACCTTTGTAGAAGTAGATCTTGCCGTTTCCTGACCATACGAGGGCAGCGTCTATGTTGTCTGGGATGCCGGTGAAACCTGAAAAATGATTGCATTAACGTTTTGATATGCTTTTTTCGAAACATTCATTATTATTATTCAAAATCAAATTATGAATCAAGTATTGAAAGCACAGATAATAGAAGGTTACTAATTAAAATTTGATCCGGTCTAATAATCAATCAACCAAGTAATATTTCATTTTTAATGAGAATTCAACAGCCAGATACTTCAAATTTACCTTCACTAATTTCCTTAGGATAGTCGCCGTCCATCTTCTGGCCGTTATACCTCCAGTACTTAGATCCCTTGAAGAAGTAAGTTTTGCCGTTTTTGTAAGTGAAAGCTGCGTCGATGTTACCGGGGAGACCTGGCCAGGATCTGGCGATGAGACGAGGGTATCCAGCTGCTACGCCATTTTCTGTCAGCTTCCAGTAATGCTCTCCTAGAATAAGAATTTTAATAAATTCAGGACCACGTTTGGATTGTATAGCGAAATAAATAAACATTTCTTTATTGGTGTAATGTGTGCATGTAAAAAAGTTGACAAAAATTACATTATGATTCAACACATTAGCCGAATAGGCATGCCAATATATATCAGCCCCACGTTATCACTACATAATATTGAATTTTAAAAATTACTTTTAAACTATATGTTTTCAATGTCAAATCAAAAACCCTTCAGAGAGAGGGTTATAAATATAGATAAAATTAATAATAACGAGATTATAACATTTTGCTAGACGCTTACAACGCTGACATGATTGATGGCCTTTATGAGCTCCGCAATAACAGCCAATATTTAATATGTCGGCATTCATGTATCTTTAATCGTTTTATATGTGTTTAAAATTCTTAATAAATTACATGCTGATTTTATTTTTAGCATTATAGCATTAAATGCATAATATCTGAAAAAATATTAAAGTTAGTTTTGAATGTACCATACCTTTGAAAACAAAAGTAGCGCCATCAGCAGAGTTAAAGATTGTGTCAATTTTGGGATCGGAGCACAGCGTGGGGTCTTCGGAAGCAGGTTGTTGCGTGGTGACGCGTGGGATTGTGGGGTTCGGCGCTATACTGCCACCGATATCGAGTTGTGTTTTATGTCCGTATAATGCCTGAAAACAGAATAGTAAAATAATTATATTGCTTTGTATATAGTTCAAAACGATTATTGGTCCTTTCATACAGAATAGGAAATATATCATTGTAATTATTGTCATTTATGTACTGTATTTTATGTATTATCCAATAAAAAGATCTTTTCTAACTTGTTTGAACTGACTGTGCTATGAGCTATCATTTAAATAAACACAAAAGCTTACCTGAATACCCTGAATGTCATCTTGGTCTAGTTGGAAAGCTGGGTCGTATCCTCTATAGAAGGGCGCCATAAGGGCTGACCTGACGTCACTGTGAGACAAACCTAACGAATGACCGAATTCGTGAGCAGCTACCTGAAAACATTTATAAGAATTTGATGTAAGTATATGGTCCAGATCTTTTGTTTTCCAAATTTGCATTAAAAATGAAGTAAAAAAATAAGAATGAATATGATCTTACTTGGAAAAGATTGGTTCCACGTCTTGAATTGATGGACCACATTTCAGCGTCGTCAAAATGGGCGTCACCTCCATAAACCTGGTTAAATAATGAAAAAATATTGAATACGTTACTTTAAAATAAAAAAAACCATCAGGCAGTAATGCTTTATCGATTATACGTTATCAGCGAAAGCTCGTTGCACGTTTTAATTTAAAACGTATTTCCCGTAGAAAGCAGTTTTAGAAACAAACGAACGTACGCCTAGGAAATATTTAAATCATCAAAATTAATGTAAAATGACAGGTTAATACGTATATTGTGAGTTTTACATTCAAATAAAAGTTGTTAAAATAAATTAAGATAACATCTCGTTTCAAAATGTTACTCTCTATAATGTAGTAATGTGCTACATCCGTGGGCAAATATTTTTGTATACCATTATTTGGAAAGCCGTCTTTACGCATCGTATTATGTTTGCTTTATGCTGCCATGGAAATGAATAATATATTCGATACAAAAGAGGGGACCGTTTTGCGGTTTAAATCATAATTAAGTGGATTTTGTTGAATAACGAGGTACACAAACGACAATACCCTTATTTTCAGGTTTCATTAAACTAAGGAAATTTTGAGTAATATTGTTATTTGAAAGCGGTATTACTTACAGGGAAATAGGCGTGGGCCAGGGTGCCACCAGGTCCGTCGAAAGGATCACCATCACCGTGCTCTCCCTTTTCAAACCTGTTCAAATTAATTATACATTATAAAATATTGTAATATATACTTCGATGACAATTTAAAACAGTTTCAAAGAATAATGCATTACTGTAATTAGATTTATTAACCTGCGTTTTATTACGAAACTGTCAATTAAGTATTAATTGACCATTAAATGAGATAAAGATAAAATAATTACTAGGTCTTAAATCATTCCAATAATTGCAATCATTGAAAAATATTGTTCAATCGATTTCAGTCCCATTCTATATATTACAAGCTACAAAACAGTTGCACGGTAACAATTTACGATAGCAGTCGTAATGCAGATTTGATACTACGTGAGTTGTCATACAAATAGGCGAATGGCAGTCAATGCCAGCAATTTGTGTTCAGTTCCACAACACTGATCACCATTGTGTCCAAACTGTACTCAAATATTTCGATTATATGACGGATAATACTGAATTGCTTGTATTGCGTGTTGGACAATGTCTCTGCGGTATATCACTTTTATTTAATTTAAAACTTAATGTAATCAGGTTTTCTATTACCTATTGACCAATATGGAACAAAGCTTTCCTTACGTTTTGATATATGAGCAATTTATATTTCAAAATTTCCCTTCAATACGCTGGAATGTTGATATGAGAATGTTATCGTTGACGTTTAGTCCGCACAAAGACTTTATCTTGAGACTATAAGTGTAGCAGTCTGCAGTTACACCGTGAAATGTAATATTATTAGGTCATTTACACCTGAACAATAAAACAAATAAAGCGATTAATCATTCACGCCAAGATCGATTATTTTCTATACTACCTATAGGTACGTACTACAGTCAAAACGTTAGATTTTTACAATAGAGATAGTGGTACTAATTTACTAATAAACTCATATGTATACTATATATTTTATATATTTGAAAAAGTCGGGTGTACCTATACTAATTACTATACAATCAATTACACTAAAACATGGTGTGCAGCAATATCAGATGCATTCCATATGTATCCACTACTTACAATAAACAGGATAGGGCTCTTAAATCTCGCTTACCTGATTTCAATGTGGACCTGCCCTGACCGTTTCTGCGTGAAGGTGAGGTCTGTGTAGTCGGACCATACATTGAAGGCCTTGGCAAGCTCAGCATCCACTTCAGCGCGGTTCAGTCTCGATGGGTATTTTGAGATCTTGTATGTTAGATTCTTGACACGCCATCTTGAGCCTAGAAATGCAGTAAAGTTTACATTAATGACGTTCAAGTAGGGTCGATATAGAGCAGAGCAATAAAATAATATAGAGTAGAGCATTTTTTTTTTCAATTTTTTATTACATTATCATCTTCTATTAAGTTATTTGATACGACGATGTAGTTCTACAAGTCATTCGATTTTATAAGAAATGTTAAATCAAAATATATTGAGCTATGCAGTTAAACTTTACCGTTTTACAACATAGCTAGAATGCAATACAATATGAATTTAAAAGAATAACTCACCCTGGAGCGCGTAACGTTTGGCACGACTTTCACCAAAACCAACTTTATCGCGAACACCACACCGCGGCAATGACATAACACTAATCGTCTCTTCGTCTAATTCACCTACAGAAGAAATAAAAAGCTTGAACAAAAATTCATGATAAAATGCAACAATAAAAAATATTAATTAATAGTCAATATATTCACCGATAATGAGGAAAATGAGAGACAAAAGAATTAATTACGAATTGTTGCGAGGTAGTTCTAAGAATAATACAAATAAAGTATGTACATTGTATATAGCCCTTTGTCGTAAAAGTGTGTTTTAGGTACTGAGATTTTTTAAGTTTTAACACCTCATTGTGATGACCAGGAAGCAATTACACAACCATACATAAAAAACGCAAACGGAAATCAACTGACATAAACACCTTTACACACGTACAAACGTAATAGATAGACAATTATAACTACGACTTTTTTTTAGATTTTATGTCATTACACAAAACAAAGTTTAACATCCCTTTTTTAATGAAAACCCAGTGTTTTTAAGGTTTCTTTCCTCAGATATTTTTCCAAGTTTTGTACTTATCTTTATAAGTGCTAATTATGTATTATAGAGTCGTTACATAATCCTACATATGAACACGTGAGCAAAACTACATCATTAATAAAATGATATATAATTTATCAATGTACGTATTATTTACAAATAATTATTGCATGGCTACAATGAGCTAAATTTATTGCCTTTATGTTGTTACGTCGCATCTAATTGAATTACAATTAAAACCTATTAAGTTCTTCAAAAGCTCTGAAATAATGTTACAATTGTTTTTCCACACATATAACGATAATAATATAACCATGATCTTAACTTTGTATATATTTATTCAGATAACAATGAACTTCATACAATAGCCAGCTAGCTACTTCTGTGTCAAGACACGTACGAGTGAATTTAAAGTTCTAACCACGTAATGGTATGGTATTTCAGTGGTCTCCTGCCAACCATGATTTCATTGACGGTAATTGCATTGTCAATGTCAATTGCATCTGCTACTCATGTCATGACTCGTGATATTGGATAAATTGCTATTTTTAAGACATAGGGCTTTATCTATCTTTTATTTAGCTTCAAAATTTCGAATATATAATTATGGGGAGACTTGCCGGCAAAAAGGCAAAATATAAATTTGGTTAAATAATGTTGATAAGATTATTGCTTATATTCCATTGCACAGAACAGTGATCAACAGTTCTTTCTAGTAACAGTACCCACAATTACTTATTTACAGAAATTTATACTCTACCACAAATCAGAGATAAAAACTAATGTACATTTGATACTAAAGTATTAATGTATAAAACAAGTATGATTCAGTACACCCAGCGTCCAGCAAGGTCACTGAGAAACGGTTATGGGTTACTATTACACTAATTACGTCAAACCAGCAATTCGACGAACGTTCATTGTATGGTCACGCATACAGATGCGCTAGTTACCATACAGCTGTTGCCCACTGAAGTTTACATTATTGAAATTTAAATTATCTGAATTAATTGACTGTCGTGGAGCAGGATATTTATTTGTATTCGTTTAATGTTAATGATCATCCATGGGTAACCTGTTTTGGTGTCATTATTGTTTATGTTTATTTATTTATCTACGACACAATTGAGACGTTGCAATAAATTATTTAGACATGCTTGTACCTACTTATATCTATACATTAAAAGTTTCCATTTAATATTTATCCCGAAAAGATACTATACTTCTTTTATATTATTCCTCTTTTCATAGAAATATTCACTCGATAAATATAAGAGTGTTACCTGTTGTATTTAATCCAGCAAAGCTCTGGAATTCAGCAATCGCCTTCCGCCATGAGCCTTCATCCATGATATGTCCGCTAGAGGGGTTCCTTACTGAAGGGCTCAGGTAGCCGTACTGAGCTAGATACATCTGGAAGTGTGAATCATAATTAGACTGCCGTATCCATAGCGGATATGGACCTTTGTTAATGACATGAGCATGCTTATGGTAAGAAAATTAGTAGGCAGAAGACGATACAGCCAGAAAAGAACATAATAATGAAAGATCGATATCATGCGTTAGTTGATAGATGTTTGTGTTATAGAGTTACATTTAATGCAAAGGATTACTAAGTTTTGTGCAATAAAATGGAAACATAACGTTCAGAGAAAATTGTAATTTAATATTCATATTTACATGTTTCCACTATAGTAGTAATTTATTATTTCCTTTTATGACGGTAACGTCCATGCCAACAAACAAATTACCATGATGAATAAGTGTTGCCAGTGGAGAAAAACATATCATCAAATGAGTAATGTTTCCTATTGTAGGTATATCGCTTTAAACGTACCATAATTATGGTCCTACCTTTGTTTTGTAGAAATGATTAAAAGTTTAGCTTTTAGTGTTATAAGCATATTATAAGTACGAGTATTTCTAGCCTCTAGGTCGATTATTATTTTTGCCATATCTTTCAGTTAATAATTATCAATTTCATACATGTTATCTGGTGTTCGTAAGTAGGTGGATACACCATGACATCACAAAGTAGGTACTTTCTCAGTTTTTATCTGTTAAATCGTGAGCGTACGCAAGGTTATCCCTCATTGTTTATTATCTACTCATTTGATAAGAAAGTAAACATTGAAAATTGCTAAATATAAGACCACCAATGCGATAATTCCGGTGCTATACCAAAAAATTGACTTCTTTATTCAGCTTTATTAAAGATCCACGGAATTTGGAAACGTTAGCTTAGATTTCGAACGGAACTTTTAGAGCTTTACATTGGTTTAAGATTTCATTGATTTAAGTGCAAAAGGGTATTATAACCCTTCCGATTCCCGAGATACTGGGTTTCAACTTATTTACACACGGCAGCTCATGAGCATCACTTATTGCAGTATGTTTGAGTTTGTATAAATACGATGTGATCGACACGGTTTTTCTCAGATCTTATGTTCAGCAACCGCAAGCATGCAGCGTCGGTTTACACTACAGCAACCTTGGCAGTCGGCGCGTGCGGCGCATCGCAATGTGTGCCACGCATCTCTGACTGGCACCGCTCGTCTTTGTTCATCTTAGCTGAGGGACTATTAACAATGTCTGCAGTCAATACCCCCGCACACTTATTGTTTTTCCTTAACAACAATCGTTGCATACTACGTGCTGAGGCGGCAAATGAGTGCAACAAATGTTCATTTGTGATCGTTTTTTAACAGGAGAATGTATGCCATTGAATAGTGCGTGCATTTAAAATGCACGGCCTGGTAGAGCTTTCGTTTTTACAAAATTCTTTGGAACTATAAAACAGACGATATTTCTTTAATGAAGACGCAGTGCTATAAGGTCTGATGGAAAATATACTGGGTCACTATTATTCACTATTATATCCCGAGAATATAGCATAATGGGTAATTGAGCTGATTGCTACACAGTAATATTATCCCTTATATTGCTTCTAATTTTCTAATAAATATCATTGACTACAAAGTCTATGTGTCTTCTAAAAGGACGTAATTTAAATCGATTCAAAAATCTCCAGGAAACATTCAAGAAGCCTTAATGTGAATATAAACGTTTGTTTATTCAATTATAATTAGCCGTGTTTTATTTGCAAATCAAATAACGAGTGCAGGTCGAAAACAAAGTTATCTCCATTTAATTCTTAGTAAACAGTTAGTGATTGTTTTGGTATGGCTCGATTTCGCCTTCGTCCAGGTACTTGCCCTGTGTGACGATCATTGACTTCATAATATAGTTTGAGTATTGTCAGGTTCTGATTTGATGCAACATACGAATGCACCACTGAATTAATTTTTCGACTCTTCACCTTTAGGCTTACGGTATTCGGTTACGTCAAAATTGAAAGATATCTACGTTACAAGGTATAATAAAATCTATAATATTAGCAACTAACTTTTTATTTATATAACATTCTTATCCAACTCTGAAAATTTAGTTTATTTAAATATTTGATCTATGTAGCGGCATAGACTGATAAAGATAACTGAATCAGATTCGCTCATTTCTAAAAAGTGCATTAACCTCGAGATTGATGCCTCTCAAACCGATCAAATTCCGCTGACAGCGTTAACATTATTCTGCTTATCCTTTCAACCGTTAAGTCGAAAACGAAGTGCGAATTGATTCTTGTTCAATGTCGATTTCATGTCACGTAGGCGGTATTCAAAATAACTATAACAGTAAATCCTATTATCGCAGTGTGAGGATAATGTAAAAGTATTTGTCGACGGGTTAATAAATTTGTACAAGCGTATCGGGGTCAGTATGCCTCGGTAACGGTCGGAGTCTGGGGCCGGTAACATGTATGTTTATGTGATTCGGAAACACGCTGCTTCGATTGTCACTGTTAAGGTCACTTTCGAACGGAAAATGTGTCGAGTTAAATGCAAATATGATGTCTAGTCGACAGACACTTTGTTGGTGATGTCGGATGTGTAATAGTTGTGGTATCTGTGATAATAGAGTGGGTTCAAAGATCAACACGTCGTTCGTTTTATTATATTTCTTGTTTTCTTTACTCTATACTTTATTTCCTAACCTACCTATATACTCGTTATTATTACACACATTAAAATGTAAATTGAAATGAATGTAATTATTTTTTTTTATAATTAAGTAAAGTCCTAACTATGTTGCTTTTGTATAAAACAGAAAGTCCTTAACGAAAAACTAAAAATAAACCCTTCGAAGCAGTACAGAAAGGAGAAATTAAAATTTGATTGTGCCTTAATCTTTAAACTTTTACTTGTAATTTGACAATGGCATTTAGTAAAAGCACAGGCAAAAGTCAATAAAAAAGGAAAAAGATAATACGTAGGAGATGTCACATTTAATTATACTGTAGTTCGATATAAAAAGGTGAAAAACCTACCGGAAAAATGACTTCCGGCCAGTCCTTTTGTTTACTCTATGCGTAAGTTGCTTAATCACTGTCTACCTTAATCATACCTTTCCACCTAGTTATATACTCACAACGCAGTCATTGTTTGTTTTCAAGGGCACTCGAAGCTATAATTATTATTTATTGCAATGCACTATTTGAAAATATTGAATACAAACGTCTTCTATTTTTATTGCATTGTCTTTGTATCTTTGTAGAGATGATTTGTAAGTTTCTGGTGAAAATCATTGAAAGATTAATAACTAGCTGTGCCCCGCGTTTTACCCGCACTGCTACGGCCTACGCTCCTGTTGGTCTTAGCGTGATGATATAATATTATAGATTTATAGCCTAAAAGCTTTCTCGATAAATCGGCTATCTAACTCCGAAGAATTTTTTAAATCAGACCAATAGTTCCTGAGATAAGCGCGTTCAAACAAACAAACAAACTCTTCAGCTTCCTAATATTAGTACCTATAGGTTAAGTAGTTATAACAAATGAGTATTATTACACCACATTGCATGCATTTCTATGCTATACATTGTTTAGCTCTAAACATTAGCGCATGCGGGTCTATAATGACGATGAATATTTATGAAACATGTGTTTATTATATAAAAAGAAACTCTAGAGAAAAATATAAATCTCAATAAGTATTCTAAAATGGTATTAAAAATTAAATTTAGTTTTTGGTTTATAAAACAGGTATACCTACATATATTATGTTTATGATGCTATAGAACATTTAATTTCAGCTTCACTCAATTTTTTGAAAATTAATTAAATATTTTTAAAATTGGTAGTCTATTAAGCAGCAGGTTAATTTTTGACTATCGTACGTGACGTATTGATAAAATAATATCGTAGTGTTGACATTCTTTCATTATCAGGCTGATAATAACAAGGTTAGTGGGAACCCTTATTGGGTGTTGATACAAATTTCTATATGATGAGTCGCTATTTGTTCCAGGAAGCATCATAAGGATGGCTCTGATAGCTTAATAGAACTGTCTTTATTACACGTGTATCTTATTAATTCTTCCCAATTATTAATAAGGAAACAGTGTCCAATTGAATTAAAACTATAAATCTAATCGAACCAAATATGACTTTCATTTCTGTATGAGGCAAAAATATTAAACGTAAACACAACTCCTACGCGACATTTAACATCTGTTATTTCAACAAAGTTTAGTTACCTAAATAATGATTAAAACAGTCTGACCCAGTCTCCGTCGTATAATATATTGTTTTAGTAACATAAAGTGCATATACAAAAAACCATAATAGTAATTTTCTTTATCTATTAAGGTAATAGTAATTTATAATCATACAATACAATTTAATTTGCCTAATCGTTAATTAAACAACATGCTAAGAAATATGCAATCCAAAAATACAAATATTGTATATTGACGACAATATGTACGTACATAATTTTTACGGCCTTTGTTGTAGACAGTTAATAACGAATGCTACTAGTGCAACGTACTATGGCATAAACGTACATAAATTATACATAATAACGCGAAAATGTTATTATACGACTCGTGTAGGGGATAAATACACGTGCTCTTTGGGTCTAATGATATTTCGATACGCAAAAACCTACTCGTGGTCTCCATAATGTATCCATAGAGCGTAATTGGTTCACACATCTGATACAATTATCAATAATTTACGATTATATTATTCTTATTATGAAACTGCGCAAATATTCTGGCTATTAAAAAGCATATAAGTACATATATGTAAAATTCCAATAGCGAGAAATGTTTATAAATAAATTCATTTTTAATTGCACCGAGCAAATTGCGTAATTATGGGAAACATACAGATATTGTGAATTGCGGATTACAAAGATTATCTATTATGATTAACAATAATAATTCTGATTGAGCTGATGAGAGAAAAACGTTATTAACTATGTAATAAATAATTATTTATGCTGGAGTTTAAATCATTTGTCTGTTGTTATTTCTTCTGAAAGATTTTTAAATATTCTCGATGTTATAATATATTTTCTTTTATATTTTATAACCATAAAACATTGTAAGTACTTACGTGAGCAGTTTTTTGAATGTAGGTGCTATATATGTGTTATAACTTATGAACAATAATACTAAGACCAATGTAAATAATAAAAATATTGAGTGTAATTTATTAAACGTTGGAAATTTCGAGTCGGTATATTATTTCAAGTCAAGAAAATTCATTTCAACTCAATACACAATAATAAAATAAAATATATAAGCTCTATGGCTCTATGTTTAAAAGTCGTTATGTATTTTAATAACATTCTCGTTATAGTACCCATTACATATATATCATTTTTCGTAAAATCATTTACACTTCGAAAAAACACAATATAAAAGTAGTACCTAATACAATACAAAATAAAATATATTTAGAATTTAATTAAAATTGCTCTACCTATTCTCTTGTATTACTCACTACAATAAATTGCAACTGTAATAACTGATAATTGTAAGTGATTGACAAAACGTTAAAATAGAACATATTGCGTGTAAACCTTCATTCTATTTTTTCCCCCATTTGTGCCCTTTGTCTGCCGTCCTCACGTTTATCACGTGTTCCAATAGCTAAGATATAATCAATTCTGGTCCGTAGATTGCCGCCAATCATTTGCTGTTTACACGTGGAAATGGGATTTTTATGTTAATTTCAACAAAGTGAATATGCCTTTTTGCCTATGAACAATTCGTGGATCTGTTGTTGATGTTTGAGCGTGGTGATGAATTTAAAATATATAGCTATGACTTTACTGTTTATTCTTATGTGGTATACTTTATTTATACGTTCTTTGTTTTATTGACTCTATATTTAAACAAACCGTGCAACTGTATCTTTTTCATCAATTATATCGCAAAGTAGAGTGTATTTCATCATGCAATTGCATTGGATTGCAAAATATAATTGTACGAAATAATTTCATTTAATTTTTAAGTTTATCGATCAAAAAGTTTTATTTTTTTAGGTTAAGGTTTAAGAACTGCCATTTCTATAGGTGCAGTATTCGCTGCTTTAAAATTATTCCATTATCTTTTGCGCACCGCTTTTCTATGTTTCTTTGCAGCTTTCCTTTGCTCTGTGGCTATGTGGTAAAAAATAGCTTTTAGCAATAAGACCGCCTTCTGTACGTCTTTTGCTGTATTATTGTACGTCTTTTTGTGTACTCATATTTTTTATATTATTATAAAATCGATAGGAATATGTAAAACGTATATATGACGGAAGATGCGAACAATGAGAAGTGATCAGGACAAGAGCGGCCGTGGAGCGCGTGCTGAAGGTCGGCGGCGCTTCCTGCGCGCGTGACGAGAATCACCACTCGCTACCATCGCCACACTTCATAACATCCCAAACCGCAGCAATCATATTACTCACGGAGCCGTCTGTTTGCCGTCTGCTTCGTCAAATAAAGTTTTTTTTTATGAATAAGCAAAAGTTCAATGATCGATTCCCTTAAACCAAATACGTTTAAAAATTTCCTCAACCGTGCACGTTTCAATACTACGTAGGTATTGCTAGTACAGCAGGAAAAACTAAATTCTGTAAAATCTCCGTTTTTAATTTTCTCAGAAACAAAAGCATTGTCACAATCAAACATTAACCGTTCTCATGACGTTATCTAAATATTCTTCGCGATTCTCAAAAATAATTCGCTTCCCAGGAGCACAGATCGTGACTAGAGTTGCAGACTTGTTTGCAAATGTACAATGTTGTTTTAGACCCGTTTATCTTCTGCCATGACAGGGTTTAGTATGATTTTAAGATACGATTAGATTTCCCTAAAAGCATATCAAAGGGGCGGTGGACGATATAGCCAGTTAATTGGTATGCGAACGGTGTAATGTTCATCATAGAGGTAAAAAATAGAAGACAATGGTCTCGGACTTACAAATTCTCCACATAAACAAAAGTAACACATGCTATTTTTGCCAAATGCTTTTAAAGTTCATTGTTCTAGCCCGCGTAGGAAATTTTACGAGAGATGTCCGCTCGGTGGCACATGCGTCGAATTTTTATATCACATTAATCGAACTCATGTGCGAAACGTTAAAAACAAAGAATGGCACAGGTTCTTGGCACTTTCTGCTGGGGCATTGTTCTCTGTAGGCATTTAGTGGTAGAATGACCCCCTATATAAGGGTGCTTATTCATAACAGTACCTATTGAATTGCAGGAAATAGCACGGTAGTTGTGGACAGAGGTAGATGACACTGCAGTCACGTGACTGTAGGACAATGACCTATAAATTTTGAATCCTACTATCCCTTTGGTTTGAGCTAAAGCCTGGTTGCCGCGGGAATGCTTTCGTGACTTACACCGATGTGAGGCTCACGACACTTGTGGGCGTTGACGCGTATCCTAGTAACGATTTTGCATTTCAATACTTTTTTATTCAAAGGTAAACTTTTTCAGGGTGGCTTCAATTTTATTGAACTTTTACTATAGATGTTTTTTCTAGTTCTAATCTTACTTTTGGAAACATTTTTAGGCCTATTCCTTGGACGCCTACCAACATTTAATAAACAAAACAATCGTTTAGCGTTAAAGTTAAAGAAAATAATCAAATTAAATCTCCACGCAACATATCAAAATCTTATATTTTAAGCAAATTCCTTGAAGCTTTTTGGTTGTTTGAAAATTGTTAACAAAAATATGATTAGGTAATTGCGTTATTTGCGTTTCGTAGATCGTGTAACTTCAATTTGTATCTAATAATTATTATTGTAGACTGTCACAATAATTTTTCTATGAAAAGTCAGATTATAATCAATTTAACAGCAATAGCAGGGCCAAGCCTTGACATCTTTTAGGTATCAGATTTAGAAAATTGTGTGTAAATGAAACATTGGCTATGTTACCTGAGTAAAAATTTACTTTTATAGGTATATAATATTTAAAAATCTAAGGTAAAAACTAAAAAACATGTAAAAACATTTCGAAATATGTAAAGCGTCGCAACGATATTATTTAACAAAGTATGCCGGTCAGCACGGCTTTTGAATGTGGGCGAGTGAAAGTTTTATCAATAAATTACTACTTACATATTTAAATAAAATTGATCTTGAATATTCTATATCCTTTTTTCGTTTTATCTACATCAGTTTAACAAAGAAGATATTATTTTACATAGTAATTACAAAAGATATTAAACCTTTTTCAGCTTTTCTAATACAAGGTTTCATTCAATTCATAATGATTTTGATCATTTAAACAGTTAAAAACCCTCGGGTTAATAGTTTTCTTCAATAATATGGGACCATATGAAACACAATAGGTACAAGATAATATGTCGGTGCACTATGACCTAGAACTTGGCGGCAGGCGAGCTGCGGGCTGCGGCCTGTGAGACTGGTTTCATGACTCACAATGCGTTCGACTGTTTCTAAGAAACATATACTTATAACTTTATTACCGTTTCCTCCTCAAGCCTGAACGTCCTACTCCCTGACTCACGGTACGGTGACCGCTCATATCATTTTTATGTAATCTTTCCTTCCACTGATATGTTTTTATAGTTCTCGAGAGCGATATGGTGTTATTGTTTTAAATGTGGTGGCACGTAAACACTCATGATACAGTTATTCTTGTAATGCGATGGTGATATGATAAAATATTTATTCCTCTAGGTTGTAGAAGTACCTTTACGTCTCTGTGATTCTATCTTATAACTTATGAAAAGCATTTGATGTGTTTTTTATAGGTTTAATTAATAACTCGGAGCAATGAGCATTAATATAACTAAGCAGGCAATCTGGCGGAAAATCGCAAAAAGTTCAATATTAATAATTAAAAATATCCTTTACTGATTCATTCACAAACAACGTATCATTAATGAATACTAAACAAATGACACAATGTCGTTAAGTTGAATTACCAATAAAGTGGTAGGTATCAATAAGAGCATATATGTTCATTGGTGATTCACATATTACGATGCTAAAGTAAATGTAAGGAATCAAGTTTGAATCAACGTGAAATGAGTGCTTTTGTATCCGGGTGGTTTATTGTGAATGAATACTACGGCCGTGAGTGAGTTTACTACAGATTGAGTTTTTAATTCAAGGCGCCGATGATGAATTCTTTGAAACCGTGAGTCACCTGTCGACCTAATGCGAGATCATTTCCGATTTACAAGATTAATTATATGTATCGGTATTTATTTAACGGAACTTACTATTAGTCATTCGTATTAAATAGCTTCAATATTTATATAAAATATATATCAAAATGATGTTTAATTTATTTTGGCATATACGTATGTAGGATTTACCCATGATTATTGTGGTATTCCTCCTGATAGCGGTATATCACAAATTCCGGTTAGGAAGCATTAATATTAATGAATTATTTTTATTTTATGATATGAAGATATGCTGTATAGATTCTATGTTAGAGCATGCGAATTTATTAATAACATGCTGAGAGAACGTAATTGAATGAGTCATTGATGATAAAAGTAACAAAACTCACCATGGCTTTATCTGTTCCGCCGAAGGCTGGTGCTGCGCTACTCTTCGTGAGGAAGATCAGGGCTGCCACCGTCGTCCATAATATCCTTAAACTACTTCTCAAACTAATCGACGCCATGTTTTTTGTTACTATTATTTCTCTTGTACTACTTAATATACTCATTTGTTACTAACTTACAATATTAATATATATTTCGTCTATAAATCACGATAACACATAATTTGTTTTATCAAAAATATATCTTAACCTGCACGGTTACAAATATTTTTCGTTAGTTTCGAACTTAATTCTTAATCTTCTGATATGTTTAATGCCACGAAGATTTGATATCTGTAACAAATAATAATTATATTTAAGATGTCGGTTTTGTCATACAAACAGTTTAACAACGACATAAAATCTTGACACGTCAATCGTCATATCTGCATGAGTCATAGTATATTACTTAAATATGTAAACAATATAATATACGAGTGACCCCTCACATCTATATAAACGCAAATAGACGTAGAATGAAAATGTAAGCATACATTTTCATTATCTCAAAAGATTCTATTAAAAAGAATGCGTTAGCAAAGTTGACCCAGATTTACAACACACTTATCGCCGACCACTTATCAATATAAAAGATAAATGGTTACGCACTAATCGTTTAGTGCTCCGCAAACAATAGATAGCAAGAATGAAAACAGTTCTTCAATAGGTTGTAAATTGTAATCTAAATGTCAAGAAGAGTCCCCACATCTTACAGACCTCGCTTCTATTCTGGTGTATTTATTGATAATTGTTATTATGTGGATAAAGTCTTTCAATTGTGAATTACCTTCAATATAACTTTAAAAGATACAGATTTGCAGAAATGTTCTTTGGGCTAAACTCCAAGCAATTATTAAACGTTTGATTGGAAATAATATAGGCTAAAGTAATCTAATATATTTTCAAAACAACATTTACTTTCATCATCATCATCA
The DNA here is from genome assembly GCF_061535395.1 of Colias eurytheme. Classification (NCBI taxonomy): domain Eukaryota; kingdom Metazoa; phylum Arthropoda; class Insecta; order Lepidoptera; family Pieridae; genus Colias; species Colias eurytheme. The sequence continues at coordinate 4,643,623 of NC_142982.1, read as the reverse complement.
GCCCATATACGTTCCCACTGCTGGGACACGGGCCTCCTATGAGGGTACAGGCCATTGATAATCCACCACGCTGGCCAAGTGCGTGTTGGCGGATGACACATGTCGTCGAACTTTTGATTCTTCGACATGTCGGTTTCCTCACGATGTTTTCCTTCACCGTTCGAGCAGTGGTGATGTTACAACTTACAACATGCGCAGATAAATTGAAAAATCAATTTATTTCCTGCGCGCTCGCCTGGTCTCGAACCCCGGACTTATCGATTCGAAGTCCGAGGTCTCACCACTGAGCCACCACTGCTCTAACATTTACTTTATACACATTTAAATTACATGCATAAGATTGTATGATTTTTTTTCGAATGTAGTTGCTATTCACATTCCTATACATTTAAGCTCTACCATCATGTATGCACATGAGCATATAGCGTCAATATGAATATTATAGAACTTAAGTGGGCTTTAAAACTCGCAAAAGGTGTCGGTAGCAATTTTCCGCTCTCTGAAGCGTGTCGATGGAGGTTTCTCCGACATTGGGTTCAAATCTTACCTAACTTCATTTACCGAAACCTTTTTATACAGTTTACTACGATTGCATTAATAATCTTGGCACCGAAAATCTATTTAAATCTAATTATTTTGTGAAATTCAACTGATCAGCATATAATCAATCTGACCGAAGAGAATAAGCGAATTGGCAATAACTTGGATAAAGGTCATATCTGTTTCCAATAATTAATTATAATTCAAATATAATTACAATTTATTAAATAGAGATAAATGAGTGACGGAATGTACATAAGGCATCCATAACAAAACCGGTCATCAGTCGAACCAATTAAAAAAAAAACATCAGAAGGTCGAAAAGAGACTTTACGCTGTTATTAAATACTTGTGATAATTGTTGATTCTAGAGTGCCATTTATCCCATTCTTGGTACTTATTTCTACTATTCTGTAAAAGTGATTGACAGAGGTCACACAGTTAATTGAATAACCAGTCGTGCGTAACATTTCATTTGAATTATCTTATAGTAAGAAACGCTGATCTAACAGGTTATAATTTCGCTGTAACCTTTAAGTACTTATTAAGGAAAACTAGGATTTTAATTTCAATTATATATTAATGAATCAACGCAAAATATAATGGTCACTTAAAAATAATTTACTATGTCATGAAATACCTATGTATTTATAAGTTAGTTGACTCTACAAATATTCATGGAATATTTTACCATATTATATGATTTACGCATACCTACATCGGTATGTAGATAAATATATTTTTAAGTATTTCTGTCGTAAAATGCAAAATTGCATATCTGTCATGTTTAAAATTATATCATTTAAAAATAATAAGTAGAACTTAATTTCATTGATGGTTCATCATATAATGTTAAAAAAAATTGTTACATATCTTCCACTTATCTCTAAAAATAATAATAATACTAGAAAAGGATCCCACTTAAAACTTGCAGTTTTAATTAAACAGTGAAAAAGCACCTAGTTGCCCAAACTTATTCACTAATACAAGTTAGTTTCTTTGTATATCTGTCTGTCTGTTACCATATACAATAAAATCCTGAATCGCCCAATGGATTTCAATGCATTTACGCTACTTTGACACAAAACTTGAAGTGAAAATTGATAGGGCATGAAAATTAATCCTAACGATATCAAATTTTCATTGCTTATTTTCTTCCAGTATATGGCCATGTAAAATAATTTGTTTGTATGCTTAATGTGTGATTGTAACGTATGTAAAATGTTTTTGCAGAAACATGTATCGTACTGACCCTGGAAACCTTCCTTCTTCCGGAGACTTGATGCAATATTAATGACATATCTACGCTAAGATGATGTGGGAACTAGGCAAGAAAATTTTAATGAGTTAGTAATTTATATAGATAAAGAATACAATATTTTCTTTCACGTACAGAATAAACTATTTTTGTTTAAGAGGCAGCGCTATCTAGCTAGTTTTTCATCTGATTGACTCTACAAACTTTGATATTGTTCGAACCTCTATTTTTTTCTCTATGTTGCGGAACCTTGTAATTGTATCGCAAAAGTATCAACCTTTGACTCATCACTCAATACAGTGTAATAAATATTATAAATAATAAGTAAGGAATTGCTAAAAGATTTAAATGAAACGAAATGACTTTCATGGTATTTTGTTATTGTCTGTTGCTATATCTGTAACCTCACTTGTTGTTTCGTGTATTCGTTTTTCTTATGAAAAAAAATGAGACTTTGATCTATTCTCTAGGACACTAGGAACGGGTACATCTTGTATCTTTTTAATGTTTGCTTTTATTCAATTATCTCTACCTTTATTAAAAAAAAATAATTATTTTTGATATGAAATGTGTTTAAACCGAAGGTGACTCGAAAAAGATCAAAGCGGTCAGATTGTGTTTATGTTTTAGTTTTAATAAATTTAGTTAAGTAATAATAATATTGAATATAAAGTTGTTTGTGCCTTGCGGATTTGTTCACGTTTGTTCCTCATTACGTTTACGTCATTGAGGCAAGCGTGATTCATATGGAAGGAGTTCCCATACAATTATAATATTGACATAAATATTTTTAAAAGCTTTTAAGTTAACTGGTTAATAACTAAAAACGTTTATAAAGGTTTATCTAATACCAGTGACTCATCACATAAACAGGAAATTAACTACCTGGTTAAAAAATATTTAACTCGTCATAACACTCGAAATAAATTATTGTCGAATAGAATTAATGACGACGTTCTTCGTGCACAGCTATACGAAAGGCAAGATCAGTTGTTATCAATAAGATAACACATAATGCCTTATCCGCTAAAATTATCTGATAACATTACAAGAGATACTTGGGCCATTCGTGAGTGGAACAATACATTTACAGGGATAGAAACTATGATTTAATATACGACTAGTAGGAAATAGTTATGTTTTGCTCGTTAATAATTCATCTAGTGACGGTGATACATCGCATCATGTATTCGACTCAGGTATATAAGGGGACTGACCAGTGATACCATTATAAAATTACATGATCAACATACTAATAGAAACTAAACATAGTCAACTTATCTATGAGACAAATCTTAAGAGACATAGCACATAACTTTAAAAGACAATAAAATTTTCCTCCTTATAAGTACTTGACTCTCATAAAAACTTTACCACTGAAAATTATCTTGTTTCTCAGAAAATCAATTGAATTAACCACAATTAATGCTAGCAATTGTCGCATAACTACCTCCTTATATTTTTTATCAAGTGATAAACAAAGGTTATAAGCTAGTTAGCAACTCACCTATATACAATGCAATTACAATTAGATTTATTCAATGTAGAGTTCGTACACCCCTAACTCTTGTTATTTATATTTAAAACAAATCTTTCATAAAAAGTATTATAGCGTATCTACAGGTCATATTAAATTGAGTAATTTAAAAAAAATGTCTATACTTGCCTTAAGTTTTTCCAGGCTCATGTAATCCTTACTTTTTCAGACATTTGATTTTCATTCCACTAATGTGAACACGTTCGATATGTGAAAATGTAAAGTTCACAAGCACTCAGAGTCACAATGTGCCGCGGTCACTTTTTCTTTGCAATTACACGAAATTTCAAAGAAAATGAGTCGTGAGTCGAGTTTCGGCACGAGCGATCGTAGTGCCCCTTTGCGGCACAACCTATCGCTGCCCGCGACTTGTAGCGTGTGTGCGCCGCGCGTGTCTCGCTCACCTTATAAAAGGCTTACGCTTGCCCATGCAGCTAGGCCTCCGCCCGCCCCTTTGCCCAACTAAACTTAATTCTTAGTAAAGCTTGCACGTATAATTGAGAAAGAAAGTTTCCGATCGTTTCGGATATTGTGAATTAATTGCATTCGAAAACTTGATGCGCTTTTGGCGTTTCGTTTTAAAACTCGAATTCGCGAAGTTATAATTATTGTTGTGAGGCAGTTTATTGTTTTTAAAATTGCTCTGAACATCATATTCAGAGAAGTGTTTAGATTGTTCCCTTGTAAAAAATAGTAATAATCGCGACTCTACATATTTTGTTGCAATGATTATAATTGGTTTTAAGTTTCAACGAACAAAATTGTATTTAAATATTTTAAAAACTAAACGATAAATGATTCAAAAGATACGTAGAAGTCAATCAGACGTTATTTTATTTTTTTTAATTAAATTGTAGATCATATTACGTACATTGTACAGATGCGTATTATAAAAAAAATAATTATAGTATCAATCAATTATATGTTTGTTTTTATGTTACAATTACACGTGTCACGTGATTATAAGCAACACACGTCGCTCATATGCATTTACATCCATTATATATATTCATTTATGTAAATTTTATAACAAATTAGGAAATACAAATTCTGAACATTCCTAACATAAGTAATACCTAGTATTTTTTACTATAACGGTGTATTTGATTGTCAAAATATAATTAAATCTATTAAATCCGATTTAGATTTTAGATGTAGAGCAATAAATATTAAAATCATTGTGTAATTGTGTAACTTATTGAAGATTTTTTGTGTCATAATTTACATTTTTTTTTCTCTATTTCAATTGTTTTAAAGATTCATAGTAATAAAATTTCGAACATATGACCAGAGGCTCATAAACGACGATGTTCTAAAAAGCTCCAGAGCCTCGGTCACCGCTGCAGAGTGGCCAGCTTATCGGTCTTCTATCGGATACACTTTGGAGAGTACGCTGTGCAACTGCAGAATCTCGTTCCGCCATCCCCGTTCTTCCATCGATCGTCGAGTTGCACAGATTCTAGGCATCGCCATATGGTGGACGTTCCATGTACCCGGACTAAGCGGTTCTATTCCACATTCTTTATCCGAACCGCGAGGGACGTATGCTTCCTGAATCTGTGTTCCCCGACGAATACAATATGGGGGTCTTCAAGCGTAGAGTGAACAGGTACCTTCTTGGGAAGCGCGTTCCATCTTAGACCACGTGGCGAGATTGTGGTCAAGCGCTTCCCTATTCCCAATAAAAAAAAGTTGGGTTCGCACAGCTACCTATCTAATAAATTAAATAGTATACACTTAACATAGTGAAAAGACCATACAATTAGGACAGACTCTGAAAAGTAATGTTTTCAGAATGATTATAACTTTCATAGAGCAAGCGTGATTCAATTCGTACAAAGCATGTTTAACTTAGCAAATAATACTTATGATAGCGATTTTTTTCTATGAAAACAAAACAATTACAAGCAAGCAAGTTGTTAATTAATACACAATACTTAGATCAATATATCTTGACACTAATTGATAATCTGAATGCAAATTGCTTACGACAAAAAAACACTTTTTCTATTATAAGCACTGAATAAATTAGCTCTTTTACTAGTTGTATGCGCTAGGTGTCTAATTGATAACTTTTTAATCATTTTTTTTGTTTGTTTATTCGTTAGATGGATGAAATTTGAATGATTTTATAGTAATTTAACTTTTTTAAAGGTGTGGTGCTCAATACCCATAGCTGACTCTACATAATATATTTAAAGAAATTAAAAGAAAATTTTTATGGCTCCAGATGGAGATATTCCCAATGTTAATACAATAATAAGAACATGTTATAACAACTGATATTAAATAGATAATAAAATATTTTACAATTTTAGCCTAATTCTACTTTGGATTCCGTGAAGGCATACTTCACGGAATGAAATGCGTAAATAAAAATAAATAAGAAATTAATAATCTCATCTAATTGATAGTCAAAGCATAGCAGGATAGTTTCCTCACATAAACAATTGTTTCTGCTATTTATTACAATAGCGAACAAAGCGCAAGCATGGAATCGTTTTACATATGTATAGTGGTATAGGGTGACCTTCATAAATCCTTTCCGACATCATGACGAAGCCATTGTCTACGCTGACTAACCAGGGTGGCTTCCCTGAAAGCTGGTGGTGGTGGACTCACCAAGGTCAAGGACGTTTTTGTTGTGCCATATACCACAGTTCAAACACCGGCAAGTCATGATTATGTCGATAATTTGAAGTTCTTTGTCATACGAAAGTCATGGATAATGTGAATAACGGATTGCGCAATGCTGATACAAAATAAAAAAATTAAAATTATATCGCTAAGATCACAATTGACTCTATCGAAATATATTTTATTTTGATGGCGTGATTGTCGAAGTAATTAGTCGTTGAACTGTTGTATTGTGAACTGATGCTGACCCAACGAAAGAAAAAACGTTCCAGGTGATTAGCATGTTTTCCTCGTGATTTTTTAGAAGTTGTAAGAACTTAGTCTCCACCTAAGGACTAAAAATTTTACATTTACCTTAATAAGTAGGTACAATCGATTACTAAATATTTTAAATAGGCAGACTCACTTGTATTTTTTTCCAATCAAATGAACTTTAATACATAAATGAAATTAAATAGATCTACAGAAAGCACATATATTTCGATTATATTTTCTTTTTAATATTTTAAATATGTAATAATAATTAATTGTTGTATTAATTTTGCATGGATACGAATTAAATTTATTTAGGTACGTAATTTGCAAATGTTACGCACAACGACTAAAAAAGGCAGCATATCGCTTCATATTTATAGAATGCAAATAAAATTATTACGGCTTTTAAATGTAGTTAGTTTAGTTAAATAATAATAAACACAATATTATTTAACTAAAAATTTTACGTAGATATTCCATTTATTATCATGTACATTTTTGTTGCATGCTTCAAGCCTTTTGCTTATCAAAAATCAAACGTACCTTTGATATACGGCTTAGCATTAGTAACATGAAGAGACCCTGACTTAAAAAACGCTTTAGCTTTCTATCCATAAAGCAGTAATTTCATTTCCCACAAGGTTATCTTATACAAGCTAGACTGAAACTTAGTTCCTTGAATAAATGGTTCGAATTGTCACGTTTTATTGTACTCGTCAAATTTCTCTTTTATGTATTTAAAATTAATAGTTCTTTGTTTAATATTTGTCTATTTTATTTTATTAAAAGAATGACAAAACATGTAACAGAAGCGATTTTGTGGTACAGAAGGCGGCATTATCGCTTTAGAGCGATCTCTACTAGACATCTAAAATGCAAGTGTCCTACAAAAAAACAAAAACATGCAACATGACGTATTGTTATATTTAAAGGTGATAGGCAATATGAAATATTACTAAGGGCCGATTTTTCAATGCTTGGATAAAACTTATCCGTCCAATAAAGTATTACACAATAATATTAAAATCTCACGTAAACTGTCAAATACGGGCAATTAGAATACGTTTTTAAAATGGTAGTTTTATACATTATTCGACTAATAAGTTTTATCCAAGCATTGAAAAATCGGCCTTAAGTATAATAATTCTTAGGTGTAGCTTGTTCTTGTTCGAAGATCATTTACGGATACAGAAATCAGTAAGACACATTTTTGGTAACATTGAATTTTGGCCATGGGCACAACACTACTAAGTGTAGAGTTATTGAGAGACCTCAAAAATACCAATTATACACCTTACCTGCATCATTAACGTTCACAGTTCCATTAAAAACTACTCTAAAGACGTTAATGGTGGTGTTAATTGCACACTTCCTTAATTGTTGAAGCTGATGTTGCGTGTCTCGTTAGTGGGATGACTCCTGATACCAAACACTCAGATTAATAGACTTTAACGACGCTTAGCAATACTCATACTCATATTACTGATAATAATAATACATATGCGGTTATTATCTAACAGGAGATATGTTTGCATTATTAAATGGATCAATAAATGTTCTTTTACCTTAAAGCATCATTGAAAAAGTATTTTTTATCAAAACTAAATAAAATTGATAATAAAATTGAAAAGCTTCATCGAGAATCATCACTTTATCCAATGGTGAAAGTTGTTTAAAAATTGGTGCATTCGTTTTTGAGTTAATCGCGAACAGACACATATTATATGCGTCTATGTATGTAAAGTGTAGTATAATTAGATGCACCATATTTATTATTTGCAACGAAAGAATACCAGCTAAGTCAATGATGGTGACATGTATATTATAATAAATATCTGAATTATTTTAACGTCAAAATACTTGTACAGTGTACCTACCAAAATTTGCATTTTACTAATTAATAATTATTAAAATGGATTAACTACTGTCATACAAACGACAAATTAATTGTTGTTTGTGGTTTAATGAAATAGGAAGACATGTTAAACAATGAAGGTACTTAATAATGCAATAAAAAATTAACGCGTGGAAATCTCTTACGTTTTATCTACGTAAGTATATGCTATCTGTTCTACGTTATGTTATTAAAATATATAAGTGCTATAAAAGGTAGTACAACAAGTTTTATACTATGTTTTCATATTATAAACAAGGACGGTCCTAAAATGTAACTTTACATTATCTATAAAATATCATGCGATAACTCAAGGGACGTGAGGTAGAGCTCTGTTATATAATAATTATTTTTTTTAATACAAGTGGATATTTTTTTTTCTTATTTCAAAATTTATTCATGAAATATAGTTGGAGTGAAAAAACATTGCAATAATACCGTAGAATCGAAATTCGATTCTACATAGTTATAATCTGTGCTCTATCTTCTATATAATATCAATTAGATATATATGTATATATATATATATATATATATATATATATATATATATATATATACATATTGGGGGGGAGTATAACGCGCATTTTCATTACTGTAATTCTAAATCCACACTTAGTAGACTTTCCTGGTCCATCCTTGAACAAATGATGGTGAATATTTTTAGGTAACGATTTTAGATTAAACATATTTTTGTAAGAAGTAAGAACCCCTTTCACAAGGAAAGTGGCCCTTCCAGAGTGCTCCAGTTAGCTCTTTTCATTGAAATAAAAATTATTACACGCAGCAAATAATCAGATAGCGCTGTTAGAGTTGGCCTCAAACTTCAATGCTGGATTTCCTCACTTATTTGGCAGGTTTGCGGTTTCGGGTGAATGACTGCATCTTGTACAAGTTCAAGTAAATGTGTTTATCGTTATTGTGTGCATAGTTCATTTTATTATTTGTTCATCGAATTTCTGTGTATAGACATTGTTAAAATGATGGTGAAAATAGCGTATTTTGTTATTTGGTAGTCGTAAATTAAGGAAACATTGTCTAAATAAAAACATGTGCATTATTTGTGTTTATTGTGAATGAACTGTAATATGAGGTACAAACTTCCAAATAGATTATCGAGATTTAGTTTACTTATGTTTAATAAGATAGTTATAAGTATTATAGTTATAAGCACATTAACATTTTATAATTTTGACTATGACTAAAATAAAATTTTCAGTTGTTGAAAATAATGAAAATTATATTTTTATATAGTTACCTAAATAAAATCTTTAATTGAAACAATTTAATTAAAAACAGTACAGATATTTTTATCTAATTGAGATGAAATCAGCCGGAGCTTTTTAATGAAATATCTTCTCCGTCTGTATCTAGGTTAAAATTAACGAGCTTATGTTTGTGATCGACACCCACGCACTTAAACCGTTACAGTTGGGTTTTATTCAATATGCAATGAGTAATTATTTCTTAATGCTTTTACTTCCGCTTCTTATTATAACAAGGAATATCATTTTATAGCTTTTTAATAAAATAGACAGATAGTTCAGTTTCGACGCAAATTAAGAAATAGAAAACAAAAAAATAATAATAACTAATAAGTACCTAATATAAAATAATCATGAAAAACTACGGCAATCTTCTGCATCGTATTTTTTTTTTATTCTTCGCTAATAAATAAATTAAAAAGTATCAATTATTCCCAAAATTTCAATTGCTATTCCGTCGAGTGATGTTAACACGTCTACAAGATCTGCATCACAATCGATACTTCATCCAATATAATATTCAAGAGAAAGAATTTAAACAGGCTATTGACTGAGTAAACTGGGTTTACAAAAATAAGTCAAAATGACCCAAACAATAGGAGTCGCGAACGCTGTAGGTCGATGTTCGTGTGTAAAAAAATAAGGAATTCCTGCACGACCTGAGGCTTTTCAACTCTGAAGTCTGAGTGAATACCATAATTTATCGAACACATTTTTAGATATAATTGTTTGAACATGATGTGAATTATGAAGCTCTTCACAAATTTTTAAGCGTACGATTTGTTTACAATTATACATTGTCCGTCATAAAACTATCAATTACATATTTGAAATCTGATCATTGTGAGCATATTAATGAACAACGTTGGATTTAAACTTATTTTAGATCTTTATATATATTTTACATAATCATACTTATATTTTAATATTTTTACTGTTATTGCATATATTGGCCTGTAGAAGTATAATACCGTACATACCTATACCTAATATGTAAGCTGATCGTAACCTATGGAAAATAAACCAAAGCTAAGGATAACAAACATTGTTCTTGAGATTATTATCTTAACTACGTCAAATTGATCAAATGACAGGTTGCCTTTAATATAGATTAATCGACATAATACACAGATACGTGGTATTACGTAAATTAGTTTCACGGAAGCGAGCCGTATTAGTATTTTCCGATCGAGAACTTTGTCAATTTATAAGGAAATGTGTTGGAATATAATCAGAAATTACAATGACCAATATAACCACAAAATAAAAAAGCTATTGGTGGCTTTGTTACCGTGAAATGGTGATAAAGTAATTTCTTATTTACCACGTCATTCCGTGTTTTATTTACTTAGCAACTTACAATAGATACCTACGTCTGTCCGTAACTTTCAATCTTATGAACTCATACATTTCATTTAGTAATGTTAATTTTATCAATCAAGTTGTAACAACCCATTAGTTGATAAGTATAAAGGAGAGACGTTCATATTTAAGGATTCGTTATGGAAATAAGTACATACATGAATTTATTAAAAGCGAGAAAATACAAAAGAAATGGAGATCTAGATTTGACGGTGCTCCAAATATCTACTCGACAACAATAAATACCACTTCTCAGACCATAATACCAATATTCTTATTACATTCCAAGAAATCTTCTGGTCATAATCGGATACTCATAGTCATAACTCATCCATGTGAAGTTTCTTAGGCTTTATAAATTAGACTTTTAACTAAAAATCCAAAATGATCTTTTTTAACAATAATAGTGTCAAATCACTATTTTTGGTTAAAAATGATTATACCTTTCTTCCCATTACATGCATCGTTTTTTAATGTCCTGCACATAAGCTGTAAACAAGTGTGCCCAAATCAAAAACAAAATGCGACCTCGAAACCTTCACAATAGTGCTTCGCATCGTTGTTTTTCATTATTTCAATAAAGCGAAACAAAGGAAGTCGAACTTACGTTCAAGACTGTAACTGTAAATTTTGTAACAGTTGTGTTACATAAAGCAATGAATAATGACCATTCTGTGGAGCATGCGGTGACTCATGCATCTCCGTTAGAAGAAATTGGCACGTCTGCTATAACTTCCTTCCTTTCCTTCAAATGTAATAAAGGATTAGATAAATATAAACGTCCTGACTATTTGGATGATATCATTGTTCACATTGAGAAAGTGATATGCTATTGTTTATAATGCTAGCTGGGATTCTGATCTTAAATTGTGAACTGAATGAAATTAAATGTATCTCTCTTAGCTACTTCTATCATTTTGTAAACATAAATAGAACGAAATTTGTATACCTCACTCTCTCTTATTATCTTACCAACGTTTTAATTTAACCTTATGAATATCTACAACTTCAACTGTTACACAAATATATATAAGCTCCTGGAATTCTCTACGCGTCAGTTCAGTAGAAGTATTTATACATAATATTAAAACATAATATTCTCTACAACATGTTAGAATATGTATGTAAAATATGTTACCTATATAAAAATGCGGAAGGATCGTTATGTTACTGCCTCCGCAATAAGCTGTGAATCATACCACAGACCACAGTGTCCCAAAAACGAAATTTCCTAAAGTTTCTTGAATCATGGCATACCGTATGGTATCTAATATGTAACATTCTTGTAACTACTCGTATTTTCCCCCTTGACAGTACAATGTTCACTGATTTAAACTGTAAGTACACATAGTAGATCATTGTATTGACGCGCTCTGTGTGCCACTTTATATGAGTCAACTCCATAGCGTTTTCCTAGTATTAAATGGTCCAATTTCAGAACGGTGTTAAGACTCACCGCACTTGAAAGATTTCGGTAATTGGTACAGACTACAGACTAATAGAAGTGAATTTAGATTTTTACTATTAAAGAAAAAAAAGACGTGTGGCACTCGGGGACTGCCGCGGTAAAGCTATTGCATGCTATGCCTTCAAGCCACACCCCCGTGCCCGTCGGAGTGGGGAGCGTGAGGTTTTTTTCGTTACGGAATTTCTGGATTCGGTCCCCGCGCTCAAGGTCCGCGATAGAAGCTATGCAATAGCTTAAAAAGTCTCTTAATATACGTAGGTATAGTATTATATTACCTGTGGTATAGAGATATATATATAGGTAGTTGTATTTTTAATTGCTCAAAATGATAGAAATGCATATCAAATGGAAAATTGAAAACGAAAAAGAAATCAGATTTCCTAAGTAAAATTCCGCGTCACCTTCAATCCTGAAACACTCGTCATGAATCCCTGATTACCTATTACATACTTGCTTCATTAGTTCTATGAATTACAATATAAGTACTGAAACTCAATTGATTACTTGGAACGAGAGATTTAGGCTAATGTTTTCAATTGAATTTCATAAAATTAATCTGACCTTATAGTTTGATGTGAAATAGTGAAATTATATATCATTTAAAACAAATATTAAAAATGCACTTATATAAATTGTTATTATTTATGAATGAATCATCGTAAGAACTGCAGCAATGTTACTGTAAGTGATATCAATTGAGTCATGAATATAAAATAAAACGTGTTTTTGGAGGATTCCGCTTTTTTTAAATCTACTATGAAGGTTTTTCTTATAAATGTTCATTTTTATTTTTTAATGTATGTATCTTTTAAGATATTTTAAACTTGATTCATCATTTATAATTAATCTCATGTCACCACACCACACAAGTACTGACTGGTCACGGCGGATTCGCCTTCTACTTGAACAGATTCAAGCTGAAGGAGAATCCGTCGTGTCTATGTCAGCCCGGAGTAGAGGAGACGGTTCCTCACCTGTTACTCGAGTGCCCAATTTTTGCAAGCAATAGATATGCTATTGAGCAAAAATTGGGCATGGCGATGACGGGTGAGAATCTGCCTTCCGCCCCGGGGGATAAGTGTAGGGATACTTTCTTTAAATATTGTAAATATATTGTAGAAGTAGTCAATAAGCGAAACAATGGCGTGTGATGTGATTCTGTGATATTACTATTAGGATAGTTTCAATTTTTGTAGCATTTATTTTATTTACCCAGTATTTTAATATCTTTGACTTTGTATTTGTAATATTTTTAATTTAGTAATAATTTTATTTTTAATTAATTATGTGTGTGTAAATAAATAAAAAATGAAAATAATGTCTCTGGACAATATTCCAGAGGTGGCGCGAACACCCTGTGATGGCAGGTGCCTTTTAAAAAAAAGCTCATGTTAAGTTCATCAAAAAGTAATTTCCAAATAGGTAAGTATGTACAAGAGCATAGATAGTACGTAAGTCATTACATAAGTAGGTAGGTTCTACTCAACAAATCAAAAGCGATTCCCTAAAAAAAAAAATATGCAAGTAGTTAAAGCTTTTAAAGATAAAAATAAACACAACCACAATGTCTTAGAAAAACATTGAGGCGCTTAATATAAACAATACATAATGAGACCTTTGCAATCACCGTGCAGATAAGAAGGCATCAATCATTGGAGCGTGGCCAGGCTCGGGGATCGACTAGGCAGTAGGCACCTATCCAACATTTCCTGGTATACTGACTTCATTATCTTCCACACAATATCCTAATTACAAGATTCCATTATTCATAGAAACAACGAATAAAACCCCAATAGGAAAACTTCGCAAATGATTTACTCCTCGCTGTTCCGCGCTAATTTTAAGCGAGTCGCATATAAATGGGATTAGGTTGAAAATTGACATGTTAATGACTATGTGTTTGGAGTGAGGAAACGTATAGTATAGTTGAAATCAGCTGCGTACGTATCTCGGATGTCGCTAATTCCGTGCGCTTGCGTTGAATCACTAATCAACAGCTAGTGTAGTGTATATCAGTATTCTGCTAGCACCTACTGACCAGCACACGACGAATCGCTAAAAATACAAGATACGAGGGCACTTCATGGCCGACATGGCCTTACTTGGATCACATAAAATAACAACCAAATGTTTGTTCCTGTTTTGATAAAGATTTTAGTACCTTTTAATGTGCTTCAAGTTACAGGTGGTACAATGAGATTTCTTGGTGTAAATAACTGGATAAACAAGTTGTCTCATCTTATGAATTTACCAAGGTTTTCATGAAGACTTTCTTTTTCTCTTTCATGAAGACATAATAAGAAATATTAAATACCACCAGACGCATTTTATGTAGGTACTTATGTCAAATGCCCTGTATGTCATACCTAATTCCAGAAAAAATAATGTTCATTCAGGAAAAGAATATGAAAAGCAACGCATAATCTATATTTATTTATATACAAGCGATAGTTGGGTAATTTACATTTTACAACATTCTAAATATAATTTTCCTTCATGTACTCAATCGTGTATATGGAATTCACAAACGATTATTTATTTATCCTGATAAATGTTGTGTTGCTACGGCCAATACGGATGGCAAAAGAACAATATTATACGAAGCAAATTTATTTAAAATGCAAATTAATAGCCATGAGAAATAAAATAATAGTTGTAATGGAGTTGGTAAATCATTTATTGTCACAGTCTTACCAAATGAATCAAAATTACAGCACTACATGTATGAGTAATTACATTATACAAAACACAGAAATATTAAATAAAGCAAACGAACTTTAATTATTTTACAATTTTGAATCTTTGCAACCTTGAAACGCCTTATATTTGAAGCATGATATTTCATTTCTCATTTTCGGTATTATTGTGAATTCTTTACCATCAGTTATAATACCTACGTTTCCATTTCAAAACTGACTAGAACAAACATAAATAATTGACTAATAATCAATTATTTACTATGGACAAAACTCGTATGTACATAATTATAGCAATGATGATCAAATATTCCAAAGTAACAAATGTAAGAAAGCTATGATTCTAAATTCTACACTTATAAAATATTCATGGAAGACATATGAACAAAGCTTAGTCTTGATGTAATAATTATATTAATCTAAAGATAACTTTACGTGTTCTGTAATAGTATACAGTATAGATAATATCTACTATGAAAGTTCCAATACTACCTTAGTTAATAACAACTAGCTTTCCGCCTGCGGCTTCGCCCGCGTTTTCAAAGAAAAACCCGCATAGTTCCCGTTCCCGTGGGATTTCCGGGATAAAACCTAGCCTATGTTACTCGTGGATAATGTAGCTTTCGAATGGTGAAAGAATTTTTAAAATCGGTCCAGTAGTTTATGAGCCTATTCATTACAATCAAACAAACAAACAAACAAAGTTTTCCTCTTTATAATATTAGTGTAGATAAGTATTTAATTCTATACATACACATAACACTGTAACAACTATCAAAGATACTCGAAGATCAGTACTTTTATTTCTTACAATATTAAACAAATTTTCTTCGAATATTGACTTACTTTTACATTCTACCATTTTTTGGACATTCATAAGGATTGAACCATATTTTTTATTGTTTGAAGTCTATTGCTATAAGCCATAATATGCCATAACTCCACCTCTGGGCTGCAACTAACGAATTTAACATAGTGACGCAATAATAGACAATCCAACCTGCAAAGCCATGATGGAATGTAATTCCGCTTTTTAAATCCGTTCTTTTAATTTATTTGTAAAATTACGTTACATGCGTATACAGATATAGACGTAAATAAACAATAATATTGTAATGGAGTATTGTGTATTTATTTTTAACACAAGACAGAAAACATTACAACTGCTCTGGATATGAAATATCAATGCAGTGGCAGTTAACATAAATTCCAACTCTACATAAATATTGAACCATCTTCTATGGATAATAACTATGGATAATAATAAAATAAAATGTCTCGATAGAGCTTGATAACTGCACCCAAATAAAGTCATAAAACAGTTAAAACAAAACACAGACGTATCGTGATCAAAGTATGCTATATTTATGCTGTAAACAAAACTAATTAACTCTTTCATACTATCCATCACACACCCGTCCATACCCTGGTATATCAATATACCCCCTCTGAAACACATCCGTATCAGAATTATCCCGTATCCTCTCAGCCAAGGCCTTCTCCTGTGGTAGAGGATGCCAAGCCCCGAGGGTACAGCCAGCGTCTTCATTGGAGAGGTAATACTATTCCTGCTATATACAAAACTAACTAACTCTTTCATACTATCCATCACACACCCGTCCATACCCTGGTATATCAATATACCCCCTCTAAAACACATCCGTATCAGAATTATCCCGTATCCTCTCAGCCAAGGCCTTCTCCTGTGCTAGAGGATGCCAAGCCCCGAGGGTACAGCCAGCGTCTTCATTGGAGAGGTAATACTATTCCTGCTATATACAAAACTAACTAACTCTTTCATACTATCCATCACACACCCGTCCATACCCTGGTATATCAATATACCCCCTCTGAAACACATCCGTATCAGAATTATCCCGTATCCTCTCAGCCAAGGCCTTCTCCTGTGCTAGAGGATGCCAAGCCCCGAGGGTACAGCCAGCGTCTTCATTGGAGAGGTAATACTATTCCTGCTATATACAAAACTAACTAACTCTTTCATACTATCCATCACACACCCGTCCATACCCTGGTATATCAATATACCCCCTCTGAAACACATCCGTATCAGAATTATCCCGTATCCTCTCAGCCAAGGCCTTCTCCTGTGCTAGAGGATGCCAAGCCCCGAGGGTGCAGCCAGCGTCTTCATTGGAGAGGTAGTAGTGACAACGTCGCGTCGCACGCACTGAAGGTACGTACTCGAACACACGGACGCGGTTGCAACGGTGGAGCGCGAACCAGATACCTGGAAATTAAAGTTTTTCCGTAGTAAAATAAGAGGGCGAATAAAACAAGTTCTACACTTGTTTTATTGGCCCTCTTAACAATCAGCAGCGTTGGGCGAGTAGAGGCAATCACGATAGTGTAGAATGCCTAATATCTATGATCGGTCGTCATTGTGGATGATTATTCGTAATCGCCCTAATGCCAACGCTCTCGATTGTAAAGAGTAATTAATACTTAATTAAAATTATATTAAAAAAAAACGGAAAGCTCACGATTAGAATGTTTTTACTTCTATAAAATAATAAAATACTACTTATTTGAATAACAAAGAGTAATAATAACATTATAAGATCATTTGCTTGTATGGTAAGCTCCTCAAAAAGATTTGTATAAATTATGAATTGTAATTTTGCGAATGGATATTACATAAAACATTAAACTCTACCTATGAAGCCCGAAGATGGGGGATTCCGCCTCAACCTGTAGGGTGATGAATCTTGTAGTACAGTCCATAGTTTCCACAGTACCAATGGGTTAAGTAAATGCACATCGGCGTTTGGCCTTTCCTTCAACAACCTGAAAAAAAGTTATCTATTTATTTAAATATTTTTTTTTATATAAAAATTTTAAACATAATATGAAAACTTACTTTTTATACACCGAAAATAGTGGAAAATCTGGGTGATCATACCAGTCTCGGAGACTAGAGGAAAAATTCGCAGGATCCCAAATTAGTATGGATACATTTTTGTAAAGAGAATCTTCCAGAAATCGAAACTCTGGCTTTGCTACAACCTGTCAATTAAATATATCTATTATTTTGTGTTAATAACAAAAAAAAAATTAGAAACATGCGTAATTTTTGAAATAACTGATGAAATCTTGTAATTGAAGTATTTTCTATGAAAAATGTGGAAATTTGAAAATAAACTAAGTATTACTTTTTGTAGCTCTATTAAATAATTCTGAAAGTGTAATAGTAAAAATAACACTTACTTGCGAGTTAAGGATACGGAAGGTAGTTTTAGATCCCACGTCTTCGGTATAATTTTCAGTTGGCGCGTTGTTGAACCTGAGCACCATATCGTGTGAATCTGAAATTTAAAATTGTATTTTTCTACATTTTGTCATAAATAAAAAAGGGGTTTCTTAATAATTGTCATAAAAACTAAAAGATGAATATTACATGCTTCACAATTGTAAACGGTGTTTTCAGAATAGCTCTACCCTGATGCTCCCGACAAAATATAGGAGAAGAAAGAAAATATTATTACAAACTTTTGATTACAATTTTATCATAGCGAACCGCATTGGTTAGACACTTTTATTTTGTTACAAATAATTTCACACGAATAGAGTATTATTTCATTTGCACTCATAAATTAAACTTCAATAAAAGTATCATTCGTTCAAAACAACAATAAATCAATTTCATAATAACATAGGGTTTGATTATCGTTATATTTTAAATTTAATTAGTGGCATTGTTGCGTTTTTTACATGGAGAATAAAATTAAATAATCCACACATGCAGTACCTACATTGCAAGAAAGCGGAACAATGGAAGTAAACAACGCGATTAACAATAAAAGACTTTATAATTACATCTGATTATTATCTATTATTGAGTGAAACGTTCACTTTTTTCTTATGGAACTTATCCTTGACCTATGTTCTTGATTAGCCGATCATTGTACTTAAATACAATCTGATAGCGCTCTCTTAATCGTAAACATATTTTGTAGATGTTTTATAAAATTAATTGTATGGGGGGTTGGTTATACCTATATTGCTAGTTAATTTAACTTAAGATTCTGTTTGAATTCAGTGAATTTATGTTTACTGAAATACAGCTCTGTAAATTTTAGCAATCAAGTCTTAGAAACAATACAAACAGTGTCATTTTTAGTAAAAAACCACCAAAAGATTATCTTGAAGTAGTTAGAAGTACAATAAATAAATAATTAATAAAAACATCTATTTAAAATTTAAATATGTACGTCAACGTGTAAACTGTTCTACATGTACAATGTAGGTACCTACGTGATTTCAGATTGTGTTTAAGAAAACAAATAATATTACCTAGATACTTATTAATGTTAGTTTCTAATACCTACAAGTGAAATCAATAGGTACCTACATAATAATAATTATTAGTAATGCCACGTGGAAGACGACAGTTTAAAATGGCACAAATCAAAGCTAACGATGAAACCGTTAAATAATGTTTGTGATACATTATTAATGGTTTTAATTGTCTGAAGCAATTCTATTGTGTGCAGAAATCGTCACCATTTGTGACATTTGTTATACATCTTAATTACCCACTCTAGAACTTTAGCCATTTTGTTTTCCGAACAAATTGAAAAAACATATAACAAATAAATACCTAATAGGTAACACGAGGTAATTGCAGCCGATAGATTGGTGCAATTATGTAGCAAATTACAGTTTTTCAATTTTTTATAAATTGTGCAATAACTTTGTTGAAACAATTGCTAAAGTTATTTTAAATTGCGTTTTAAACAGAAATCTACAATTATTATAAAATTAGACGTTCTTTTCGATCTTCTGCATATTATTCTCGACTTTTAAGCGCAATACACATTGAGCCCGCCGGGCCGCCGACATATGTCGGCAACTTTTTGTCGGCGGTCTAGTTGGCGGCTTCACTTATTACAAGTCGGAAAATTTGGTCGGCGGCATGTCGGCGGCTTGAGATGAGAAATTTATTTGACAGTCAGTGATTGCCGTGTGTCGATAAAGGTTGTGTGGTTGTGTCATATAATTTTGGTGGTGTATCTTCGATAATTCAGTTAATAGAAATAATCTTAAAAATGGACGATGGCAGTAAAAATACAAGCACGTCGAGCGTCGCCGGGCAACTGAGCGCAGGCGTACCCAAGCCGCCAACATGTCGGCGGGCAACACGCGCGGGCGCATGTTGCCGACATGGTTTTTGGTGTCCCTTCGTCCAGCATACTCACCACAACTCACCATGGAATCCTGATATTTCATGAATGTCAAAAAACTGTTCTGAAATAGTGCTAAATAGTGCCCAAAGGAAAAAAATAGTGCTCTTGTACTTGCGAAGTTATAGCCATAGTTCGATGAGTATGCTGGACGAAGGTTTCGCCCAGCATACTCACCTCCGTCCGGAGAATCTGTATACGCTTCAAACATAATTCATACTTCAAAAAATAGTTCCCAAATAGTGCCAAACGGTGCCCAAAAAGAAAAAACAGTGCTCGAATAACTTCGGAGTTACAGGCTTCGTTCAGTGAGTATGCTGGGCGTAGGTTCTACGCCCAGCATACTCACCTCAGTGCGCGAATATCGAACGAGCTATAGGAACAATTTACGTCTCAAAAAATTGTGCTTGAAATAGTGCCCAATATCAGTCCAATTTTTGCTTGACATTTGACCTAGAAAACCATTAAATTTGATTGTAAACTTCTACATACATTACATTGAGTACAGTCGAATACAATATTATTAACTTTCTTTCTAACAATTTTTGTCTTGTGTAAATTATTTGTTTTGTTATATTGTCTATGTAAGGGAGTATTTACTTTAGAATCGCAATATTATTAATTACACATTATTTTAATAATACTTTATAATAATATGATTAAGCCTTCGCGCGTCGCATGGGACCCCGGTAGCTAGGAACAATGATTTTATATATTTGTCTAGATCACGGCGCTTGAAGGATTAAGATATCAAATGAAGTAAATCATGCATGAAAAATAAAGTTGCTGTTATTAATGCTTACATTACAACTGACAAAATTATTCAAAATAATCATTTTCCGGATCAAGGACGGTACCACAACGTTTACGGAATTGACCTGTATTCCTCATGTGATAAAGTTCAATATAGTGTGGCAGTAATGGATGCACGTACGGTCAATAGGTATGGGGCTTACGACGCGCGGCGCCCGCGACGCTAAACATTTTTTTATATGTATATTATATACAATATTAAAACTACAATTTTTTCTATTTACATTGATTATATTATGAATGTTAACAAAAGCTGTGAACTAGTTAACTAGAATTCTGATTACTTTGGCCCTTTAAATAGTAATAAATAACGTAAGTAATTAAAAATTTTTTTTATTGCTAAACCTTTCATTGATGAAACTATTGGAAAGAGTTTTAAAAATTTGTATAACTATGTCACAGTACTAGTTTTGACTGGTTATAAGTTTTGCCTGCAACATATATACAAAAAGAAACTGTATAATTTCCTTTTTACAATTTTTCAAGATATTAATTTTATTGGCTGCAAATGACTGTTTTTATTCAGACAAACACACAATGCATTGAAGTAATAGACTTCATTTACGCTTAAAGTTTCATTCATTTATTATTATTTATAAAATATATAATAATGCATTTAATCGAAAGTTTTTGACATGTGAGAAAATACCATAATTATTTCCAATAACATGAAGTCTACAATTAGAAAGTTTAATATTTTTGTCCAAAAACATGTGTCGACGACTGTACCCCATTTTACGTTAGTATGTAGAAGTTTACATTAAAATTTAATGGTTTTCTAAGTCAAAAGTCAAGCAAAATTGGACTGATATTGGGCACTATTTCAAGTACAATTTTTTGAGACGTAAATTATACCTATAGCTCGTTCGATATTCGCGCACTGAGGTGAGTATGCTGGGCGTAGAACCTACGCCCAGCATACTCACTGAACGAAGCCTATAACTCCGAAGTTATTCGAGCACTGTTTTTTCTTTTTGGGCACCGTTTGGCACTATTTGGGAACTATTTTTTGAAGTATGAATTATGTTTGAAGCGTATACAGATTCTCCGGACGGAGGTGAGTATGCTGGGCGAAACCTTCGTCCAGCATACTCATCGAACTATGGCTATAACTTCGCAAGTACAAGAGCACTATTTTTTTCCTTTGGGCACTATTTAGCACTATTTCAGAACAGTTTTTTGACATTCATGAAATATCAGGATTCCATGGTGAGTTGTGGTGAGTATGCTGGACGAAGGGACACGATTCTTTTCATACAGGCCGCCGGGTTGTGTCGCCGGGCTTTGTCGGCGGCCCGGCTTGCTCAATGTGTATTGCGCTTAAACTTATACAATTTCTAAACAATACGGTCTATTAAATGTGGATAATATTATAATATTAAAAAGTAAGGAAAGTACTTGTAGTCGAAACGCTGATCCTTAAAGTCAAATAAATCGTGCGAGGGTACGTGACCGTATGACATTGCTTCCAATTAACAAGAACTCACTGCAAATAATGAAGAGACCATATCACTTCTTCGAAAACTTATAAGACAAATGCATATACTGGTATTATCCTATATTTATAATAATTCATTGTAATATTTGCACAAAAATATAGGGACACCTAAAAAAATATTATAATAAATAAATGTATATATTCTAATTATAGGTCTACCAGAATCTGATGGCATATTTATATTTACGAAATAAAAGATTTTCATATGGCAATTTTATTTGACAACTATCAAATTGGTTGTCAAATTATTTGTCTTCTTTGCAATTGATGGATAATTTTTAGGATTTTGTCTAAAAAATCTTCGAAAATGTCGAAAAAGCCGCTGCGATCACAAGCAAGAGGTGTTGTTTATAATGTGTATAGAAAAACATTCGATGAAGAAGGGTCAAACACATCACAATTTTCAAATTTGAATATTTTATTGGCAAGTTGGACTTACCCGTTTTGATACTTGAAATAAAAAATATTATAAGTAGGTAACTATAATATTGTTTGTTGATTACTTACAATATAATTTTATGAAAACTTATTACAGGAGTTTACAATACGGTTATTCGTCAAGTCCAAGCTGTCCAAGTCCATTTTATAATGTGTGTATCTTTAATACTTACGAAAATAAACATAGTTTTATTTTATTTTTAATTTAATATTATAAAAAATTATTAGCAATCTAGTTTTGATCTACATTATCATTACATCCATATTTTTACATGGCATAATGATAATGAATATACAAATATAGGTATGTGTAAATAATAGTATGTATTACCATAGATAAAAGTAATATGTATATTATACATGTAAGTATGTACCTACATAATATTAAGTGGATATCTCATTATTAAGTACAGTATTGTTCACTTATGTAATATGACTAATGATGTTGAGGACAAAATAAAAAATAAGCAGTATCAAGATCGTTCAGTCCATTTTCCCTAGGGTTGCACACTCAAAATTTTGATTTCCCAATTTGCCATCAGATTCTGGTTTACCTATATTATCTACTAGGTACCTACATATTTACTTGTTCAAATTATTAACACTACAAGCTTATTTCTATTCCGTGTGAGTAGGTATACATTGAAAATCGCAATACAAATAGGTATAAACTAATTGAATCAAACGATTACAATTTACATCAAAGAAATAACTTGCATCTAAATTACATTAATCGCTAATTACTATTAAAATTTATTTATTTAAGGCTGTCCATAACTAGTTATATTTTATTTATGACAATTAATGTCGATGCTAGGAATTAAAGGTACGTCATTATTTACGTAGCATTTTTCAAAAGTAAAGAAGCAGTAAAATTCATGAGAAGGCGGCTCATGTATGTCCAACAATGTATGTTCACAACAATTTTTTATTCGTAATAAATGTTGAGGCACGTGTTTGATGCCTAGGCTATAATAATTTATCACAGCTTTCGAGAAAGGACAAAGACCAAGCATGCGGTTGCGGTGACTAATACGATGAAACTTAAATAAAATTATTTGTGAAATGATTCATCGTAAACCTCGTTTTTGTGTGCTGTACCTACGTTAGTGATTTGTATTTTGCGTACTCTGGAAACGAGTATTATGGGAATGTGAACGAGGTTTACCTTACTGATTTTAGAGGCAGTAATAGCGACAAACAGGTATAGGTCGTGACGTTACAATGTTATTAAAATATTAACAGCTGTAATGACTACTAAATTACTACAAAGCCTACTATCAATACGTCACATATTAAAAAATACATCAAAGGAAGGACAATTTCTCCATTCTGCTCTTACCTTGTAAAGGGATAGAAAAAAGTGGGAAACCCCCTTTGCAAAATTGCATAGGGAACCTAGACCAACTGAAACATACATCTATAAGTAAACAGGAATTATTGTACCTAGTAATTGACGTACAGGTATATCTTAGATTCAAAATATGTTCAAATGCGCAATAAAAAGCGTCATTGATTAAAAATATCCCGGATTCTTTCCGTCTTTTTATTAAATCTTCAGATGACGCTCTATCTATACATCTATACAAATATTATAAAGAGGAAAGGTTTGATTTTTTGTTTGTTTGTTTGTTTGTATGAATTGAATAGGCTCCGAAACTACTTGGCAGATTTGAAAAATTCTTTCACTGTTGGAAAGCTACATCATTTCTGAGTGACATAGGCTAGGTTTTATGATTTATCCCGGAAATCCCACGGGAACGGGAACTATGCGGGTTTTTTTTTGAAAACGCGAGCGAAGCCGCAGGCGGAAAGCTAGTTTTATTAGATTTTAATAAAACATGAAATAAACATTCGAATTTCAGACACCTCTATAAATATTTTTATTAACCATTTTAATAAAATTGCAGAACTCTTAACAGTATAACAAAATAATGTTGAGTGAAATGAAAGGTTAATTTTTATTCAATCGCTGAACTTTACTATCTCCAATTTTTAGAGAAAACTTGTATCCATTGACAACCACATAAATAATAACTCATTTCTTCAAGGCTCCTCTCTCAACAGGTTGATTATTATTAACGAAGTTAAGTAACAATCAATAATTAATATTTTCAGCGACTACTCCGAAACAATGTCATTAAAAATTCTCTACAAGTAGGAACATTTATAACGTAGGTAAGTATATGTGCATATCTGATTTCGTACAGTTATTATGTAAAAAAACCTGCGTCAAAACGCCCCGAATAAAAGCAAGTATGATTCCGGCCTTATTCTCTGATTTGTCTTATATAAACACACTAATTTTACATAAATAAGACTCTGGCGCCGCCAATGGCGCCGTATCATTTGTTTCCAACTACCATATCAGCATATCCGATGGCCGTGCATTTCTGAGGGCTTAGATCGTGATAATCATGAATAAATCAACCCATCTGCGTATAACAAGACATTCCACATACCTTACTGGTATTAACATAATTATATCGAATATTAATTTAAACATGAATGGAAATTGTGTAATATAATTTCCCCATAATTTCATACAACAATATGTATCGTATAAGCGCTTTTGCTCATAAATTTTAATAGGCGGTTCGAAAAATAGAGCTCCTGAACTTTTAAATAGTAAACTGTCTTCGAATACTGAATAATCTTTAATAAATGCAGAAAATAAAATCAATGAATATCATGAGGACTTATATATATACAATATGTATAGTTACTACTTACATATTGTATACAGTAGGGAATATACATCATATCTTGAAAATAAACTCATAAGAAGGTATTAGAACTATGTACGTAATTTGCTTGAATTATGACTTTTAATAATATTGTGTAATAATATTTCCAACAATAAAATTCATAAATATTCAGTAAGTAGGTATTATATTTGATTACCTACTTCTCGGCACAACGGTGATTGATATATCTTATAAATTATAACATAATAATGATAGAAAAAGGTTTAAACTCAGAAAATCGAACAAGAAGACTTAGCGAACATTTCCTGCAATGCCATTTGGACTGATAATCTCTATCTCTTTATATAAAAAAATAAATCTCTATTTCCCTTGGTCACGGCATCATCCGTGGACGACTGGACCGATTTTGATAATTCTTTTTTTATAATATTCCTTGAAGTACGAGGATGGTTCTTATGGAGAGAAATCGTAAACATACAATCAAAAAGCGAAGCCAGGGAGGACCGATAGTTGATTAAAAAAAACATAACATACTTTAGAAAATCAAATTAGATGGGTTGTAGTTATCTAAGTATATATAAAAAAGCCATATCAATAGTAGACGATTTTACCTCAATACAATTTTATTGTGTGCAATATGACGATCCTATTTATTAGCATCATATGAGTAAGCAATACTAAAACATTCTGTAATTCGCATACGATTTGGGCCGTTCTTCGAAAGCTGCTCGTTGCGCATGACAATGCCTTCACAAAGCCAAGATCCGATGCGATAACTGCACAACGGTCGATCACCCATCGCCACACATAGTCACACTCACACCTACTACGACCACTAAATTTAAATAAATATTGCTAAAAGACTAAGTTTCGAACGCGAAGCTACTTCTAATCTTCGCTGAAGAATTTATGACTTATGCAAAGACCAGCTGGTAGTTATGATGTCGACGGTATAGACCTAGGTACTCATCGACCGAATCTCGGATGTCTGATGATGATGTTTTTTTTTTCAAAAATGCAATTTATCTATTTCAAGCAATGGCATATATTCAGGCAGATCGATGTAGATACCTAAACATCTTTATTTTTAAGATAAAGTTGATATTTAATATTTATTATGGATCCTAAACACGAGATTTTGTGTTAGGTACCTACTAATAATGGCTTGACCGATTCTTGTGAAATTTTGTGTGCATGCGAATTAGAACCTGGATTGAAACAATTGATTTTAACAAACCTGTGAACCATCAAAGAGCCTGTACTGTCGGCACTTTTCTAAACGTTAAAAAATAATTCTGGGTCGGAAAAATAGATAAATACGTGTATCAAGAATTTGATCACATATTTTATTCACTATTTATTGCAGTCGTGGAATACTTAAATCATTTCTAAGTGTTTGTGATTCATAACCAGTATTTCTAGTTATTATTAATTATATATATATAGATAATTATTGTCTACGTCATGGCCGAGCCACGTGTGTTCATCTGCATCAATAAGCATAATTTGTCCATTGAACTGAACGCTAGGTAGCTACTAGATAGCTATATGTAAATCTGCTGATGAACTTTGTAGAGAAGCTGCTCAATATTATACAAAGTTATATAAAATTATGTATGAAGAAATGGATTAAAAAATAATCATGGACGTTTTTCGATAGCCAAGCTCGTTCTGGTCTCGATATTTGACAATATAGGTATCTAAAGAGTTAATATGTACCTACCCACATTCACACACAAAACGATAATCTTAAAGTTTACTGCATAGACAAAACTATCAGTAACTAGGTATAATAAATTATTGACCTACCTATAAATTCGCCAAATCTAGAATTTCTCAATGCTCCGGCACTTGTTACGACGGCACACATGTTGAAAGATCGGTGTTCTTGCAAAGGAAATTTAGGAATTGGATATCCATGGCTTGCAAAAGGTTCATCATTAGCAGTCACAGTTGTTACATCAACATCTCTCAGTGCACACAATATTTCTTTTCGTGTATTCTTCCTCGAACTTCCCCTCTCGTATTTAACATCGTACGTATTCTGACTATCTAATCCTGACGTAAATATTTTGCTATCGCTCATCAGCACTCGATGGAATTCCTTCAATAACAACTCTTTGAATTCTCTTGTTTGATCGTCACATTCTGAGGTTCCAAAATCGGCACATTCATATTTATCACTATCAAATTCCAAAATAGGTTTGTGTATATTAGGAAACCTTGGTCTACCGTGGCTTTTAAGAATAATATTAACGGACGGTCGATCTGATGTAACTTTCTGTTTACTAGATTGTACAAACTGATTAGTCTTGAGAACCACTGACCTTCGTGACTTCCGAAATGCATCACTAAACAGTGACTGATTAAACAATTGATGGAAACTAAATTTATCAGGATAGGTTTCTTGAAAATGTAAACGGGAACTTCTTCTTTGAACATTTACTTGCGATTCACTAAACAGCCTTTGCCTTTCTATACTCATCCAATATTGCGACCAGATTAAATATAAATAACCGCACATTCCAAAACATAATAAATTTATAAAAATCCACACAGACATTGCTGCTGCTTTCATTTTTCTAGTAGTTATTGGTACAATATAATATTTAACTTTGATGGCAATAATTTTAAAACCTTAATAATGATAATATTGCATGGGAAATCATTTTGGATTATCATATAATTTTACACTACTTTGTAGCTACACTGAGGCAATAGTATCCAAGGGCGGACCACGATCAGCTGATAGTTACACGCATGCGTAAAACAAGTCCAATATTTATGTACCCATCCATCTTCTTTAAAAATAAGCATGACCTTGCAATAAATTTATAATCTCTGTTACTTCCTGTTTATTTTCAAAAGCTCCCATCCTTATACAGTTTCCTTAGCGATCACTCTACTCTGTTCGTAGTTCGTAGAAAAATTATGCTAAATACAGTGATACAATTTTGAATTTCGCGCGCAATGGAAAGAATACAGCACGCAATTTGTACTGCTTCGTTTCATTAGGAAGTTGTACACAACGGATTGCCAGAGCGTAATAATATAATTGTCACAACAACTCGACAGAATTTAAATGGATTCTAAAATAATTAGAAATATACGATTAAGTGGAAAATTGACTGAAAATTTATTTTATTTTTTGATAGATCACTAGCTTGCTAGTTCATTATTTTTACCAGATGAAGTGAAGCTGCACAAGCTATGCTTCGACCTTCGCTTCGTAATAAAATGTAGTGATTATAATTATGCTCTTTGCTTCGTAATTCGTATTCATATTTTGTTCGATTTGTTCAGTAAGTTGATTAACAATTTTACTGGAAACTTTAATTAAAATATGTTGACGCTCCTCAGGAGGTTGCCAGCTCACAGCATCTCATAAATATGTTGATTCATTCACAGGATTCATTCAATAAAAATTAATGTTGCTATGATTTGACTTTGTTAAAAAGCGATTTTTAGGCTGCAAAGGATTCGAATTTAATATGACAAATAATTGTATGCTTGCAGCTATATAAGGGTGCTTTTCGACCAAAAATGTAAAAGGATGTGTAGCGAGGAATGTGTTTTGAAATAACCAATAGTATTGTTTCAAAAGCTAAACACTTCAAACTAAATGAAGCTAATTAATCCTCGAACGTTATTGGTGGAAATGCACCCTTGAAGTGATCCCGAAATCCCGAATAAATAAAAATGCCGGATTTTAACTGGTAGTATCTTATATTTTAATTCAAAATTTCGGTTTTATGGATTTAAATTTGATCTGTAAGTTAAATAAATGAGTTTGAGTTAAATAATAATTCTACTAATATTATGAATGCGAAAATTTTGTATGTACATATTTGATTTTCAGGAAATTTGGCACACACATAGAGGGTTACCTGGATTAACATAAATTATATCTAGCATATCATAGTTTTTATCCCGGAAATCCCACAGGAATGGGAAATTTAGCTTGCATTAGCATAATATAAGTTAGAAATTAATTACATTTCAATAACATCATCTACCCAGTTTTAACAATCCAAGAATTTTATAATGATTTTCCTAAGCTTTTTATCCTCACCATGAAAAGATAAGTACTTTTAACTTATTATTTATATTGAAAATTTTCCGCATTTTATAATATGAAGCAAAGAAATTAAGTGTTTTGTTAGGTTTTATTCCTGCATATACAATTGACTATATGATCATTTACTAAACCACAAGCCTGCATATATGCATAACAGATTGTAGAACCAACATACTTAAATCCTTGTTTTCTTAATGAGCTTGATAAGTTTTTGGATATTTCTGTCTCCGATGGTACCTCCTGGATAGACTTCCAATTATTTATTATTGGTTTATTATCTACAAAATTCCAAATAAAATCTGAAAAATCTACACCCTTATTTTGCATTTCTATATAACATCGAGCATTATTAATAATTGCTTCTATTTTTCCTTTATGTCTCACAATACCTGTATTGGTTAACAAATCTTGGACATCAGTTTCTTTGAGAAGAATAATTTTATAGGGATCAAAGTCATGGAAAAGTTCATTGTAGTTCTGCCTTTTCTTCAGAATTGTTATCCATGATAAGCCAGCTTGTTGTCCTTCCAAGCAGAGCATTTGGAACAGTTTTTGACTATTATATTCAGGTATTCCCCACTCTTCATCATGATATTTAACATATAAGGATAAGGGATCATTGCTTACCCAGCTACATCTCACTATATCTTTTCTTGAATTATTCATTTTCGTGAATATTTTATTATAAAACGAAGGTAGCTTATTATTCAATTAAATAGAGGGTAATTACTGGAATAATCGTAATAAAAATCTTCTTGCAATATTATAACTTGTAGGTAAGTAATGCACAAACTTTTAGGGAACTGAGCTGTTTAAATATTATAGAAATGTCTTAAGGCTTTATTGTGTAAAGATCATAATATAATATATAGATATGAAACTTATAAAATAATCATTGTTCTAAGGCGGTGCCCTCAGCAGTTGTTTTGAAATTTGAATACAAAAATCAAAATAGTAAATGCACTTAAAATTTAAATGTCATATTGACAAATGACAATTTGATTTCTTTTTTACTTCACACTGACAAAACACGAAGACTTTTTGTCATACATAAGAAAAAAAATAATTGTTCTCTCTATTACCGGTTTTCTGTTGTGGTTCTTCCTGTACATTCATAATATTATATTCGGCTATGGACATCACAGTTCACGGGCTGTGGACAGGACACATTCGGCAGAATCAGTCTATAATGGAATCAAGAAGGGCAATAGACAAAAAGCAAACTTTGTGGTACTTCTTTACATTTAACATTTAATGGGCTCTCTTCACGAAGGGCAGCGTTTAAGCACGTTTAAGCGAGAAGAGGCAATCACGATAATGTAGAGGGCCTAAAAATGTCTTTGATCGGCCGTCATTGTAGATATTTATTCATAATCGCCGTAATGGCGGCGAACATCGACGATCATTTTTTGGACAATGCTGCCCTTTGTGAAGAGGGTCCGTATAAGCATAGTAAAAAGAGAGAAGTAGGCCAAATCCCGAGTCTAGGAGCCTAGTACCTAAACTCGCGAGGCGTAGGGTTGTCTCATTTCTCATTGATATTTTTAAAAAGTTTATAATTATACACCGAACTCCCACAGCAATGGCTAACGGTACCAGAGTGATAACCGAGGGACGTTGTGTGCATGCGTACGGACATGAACGGAGGGCGTGACCAAGCGCTCCGCGTACACGCAAACGGCATGATGTACTTTTGTTCGAAGATAACTTACTTCTCTCTTTTTACTATGTAGTCTATGGGCCCGTAAAGGAAGGAGGAAGGCGGAAAGATAATTATTAAGTAAACTTAAATGGTGGTTATCATTTATTTGTTTTTGGTAGTCAGAGGCTACTAATTTAAAATTACATTTAATATAATTTACAGTTAAAGTTTAATCATACAGGCTTGGAGTATTTAAATTGATATAACCAGTACAAATCAACCATTTTGGACCCCCGTATATTCTCGCAAGCTTTGATTGGTGATTACACCTATGTGGTTTAATATAACGTCGAGATTCTGATCCATGGATAAAATTCTTCATTAATCTTAAGTTATCATCACTTAAGTTGCCTTCAGATAGTTGTTGTAGAAGGCTTAGATATTCAGGCTTAGACAATTCATTAGAGATACGTTTCATCTATAAAAACATTGCACTATTAAAACCCCTAAGAATATTCAACTTATTTTTCATTAAATACCCTATGATTTTTCGGTATGTTAGAGACAATATATTATAATTATTAAAATTAACAAAATCTACATTTGAGTCCATATTGCAATGCTGTGTTCCAAACATTTTTAGGGATGATAAATAAAAAAATATTGATATATGTATACTTACAATTATTTTAAGTTGGCCATCGGTTAAAGGCGTTGATATTGGTCCCAGTAATAAGACGCTGCTATTTTGTTGTAACGTTTCTGGATCAACAAATATTAATTCATCGCTTCCATTGCTCTTGATTTCATCATTTATTATTAAAAACATGTATTCATTAGGCTCTTTATTCAAAATGCTTTTGGATGAACTTAAACGATCCAAAATTGAATGAATTTTGGAATCACTTTGTTGTCGCGCTGGAACGGATCTTTTACAGCATAGTGTTTTTAACTGATTAACGAGAACGTCAAAGAGTAATTCTTTCCTTTTATCATCAATGTCGTCGTTCAGGGAATCTTGCGGTAAAACACTTAACAAACTTTTTAACTTTTTAAGTGCCTTATAATTATTAGCATCTTTGTTGACATCCACATCAATTTTTTTATTATCTAATCTAAAGAATGGCATTTGTTGACCATCATCGTTTATATTATTAGCATCGTATTTTTTATTTTTTATTCCCCCAAACTTAGCATTTTTTGTGTTTTTGATACTTGTTTCTTCTAAATTTCTTGAATTGGACCCAACTGCAATCTTAGCAATATCGCTCAAATCATATTCACTTTTCGTAGGTTGCTCACTCAATAACTTTACAAGATCTTCATCAGATAGTTTCGATAATAAATAAGTTGCCTCATCACCTGGAAATTTTTGTATGGTCATGATATTAAAAATTCGAAAGTTTGTTTCTTTTGTTAACTACTGGGCCGATTTGCAGATTATTTCAGTCTTAGATAGTCCAGTGAGGACCAAAAGGAGCTAGTAAGCGGAGCAACGCTAGTATAAAATTAAATAAAAAATAGAGTAGTTGCCTGCTTAGCGGTCTGATGTTTGATATTTTGTTTTATAAATTAGAATTTCTTTTTTGGTTCCTACTTTATAATAAAAAAAAAAATATTCAATCTCTCCTATCTAGTTACTTTGTTTCGTCCATTACAAAGTCTTGGAATATTTACCTTCCTTTTTTATTAAAGAAACCTTTGGCAACTGATTCTCATTTGGTAAATAGCTTTTAGATGATATTATTTCAGCCAAATTATTTTCCGGTCCATTATTGTCCATAAAGTATGAAGGTTCATTCAATGAATTCATCGTTATCGCATAATGAAACTAAAAAAACGTATGTATTTATAAATATTACCTACTTTGTATTAATTAATTGTACACAATTTTAAAAGACGCTATAATTTTCAATACTTACCCAAAATACGTTTAATAGGACCGTATAGATTAGGTTGACTAACATTTTACAAAAGTATTAATATTTAAAAATTTCGTAATAATGTCTCGCGTAGAGACCTATAGCTTCATTTCTCATCAGAGACATATTAATACAATTAGGCATAGCTACCATATAATTGTTTACGGAAACGACAAAGAACAAAGTGCTCGTTAAATCTATGTTTATGATTGTGATAAGTCATTCAACCGTGGTATTGGCTTTATGAAAATATACGTACCTACGCATTCAGTTCAGTATGCACATTTTTCAATGTCGTAAATGAATAATCTGCATAGCACTGAATGGTACCATAATATTTAAATATCTTCCATGACATAAAATCGTTTGTGTTCTGTTCAAGTTCAAGTCAAATTGTTTGTCATCCATTCTTTCATAAGCTATTTCACTCTAACCCTAGATATTCGGTTTTAAAGTCATCACCTATCAATTATCATCAGCACATATACGTTTCATAGAGAGTCCTCCGATGAGGGCTCTGGCCTCAATCTACCACGGTGTCCCGCACTTGGTTGACAGATGGTCGTCATAATTGAATAATTTTTAGATTTTTTTGACATATCGGGTTGTTCACGATGTTTAACTGAATCGTCAATTTGCAGAACGTTCGCGTATCGAACCACCTTACCCAACGGTGAAAGATTTTTTGAAATCGGATTGTAATTCCCGAGATTAGAGCAATCAAACAAACTTGTCTATTATACTTATATTTAATTTATGTTTAGTATTTATTTACAGTTTACACATTTATACATATTGCTCATTATCATTGGTAACATCAAATATGTACATACGTATTCCAAGTCCTTTACGTAATACATCATGCTGCCATTATATTATTACCATAGAAATCTAAATAACAAGACACTAGAAGTCGTAAGCGTGCGTGACCTTGTCGCCACTCAGGTGATTTTCACATCACCAGTGCATTCGTCACTGTTCAGTTGCTCTGGAGACGTATGAGTGTATACATGGTGTGTTTCAGCAATTCCCATTGCGGAAATTCTTCCACAAGTTGTAATTATACTTATAAAGGAATAATATTTCATTGGAAAATATTTGTTTTTAGAAATAATGC
The DNA here is from genome assembly GCF_061535395.1 of Colias eurytheme. NCBI lineage: Eukaryota > Metazoa > Arthropoda > Insecta > Lepidoptera > Pieridae > Colias > Colias eurytheme. The sequence continues at coordinate 4,609,294 of NC_142982.1, read as the reverse complement.
CGTTTTTCCTTAAAATTATAGAATACTAGCGGACCGCCCCGGCTTCGCCCGTGGTACATATTTACGTTTTCTCTACATAAAAACCATCCTCGTACTTCAAGGAATATAATAAAAAAAGATTTATCGAAATAGGTTCAGCCGTTCTCGAGTTATGCGCTTACCAACACATTTTGCGATTCATTTTTATATATAAGATTTACAAGTATTACGAGTGTCACGATAGTAATCGAAATAACAATGAATGACACGGTCGACCATTCTTATTATCACGTTTGTTCGTATTGGAGCAAAAAGTCTCATATACTTAGGGATGTTATTCTAAAATAAACCGTAAATTCGTGCGTTAGGATACATATTCAAAAGCTTAATTTAATAGTTAAGTTAGTTTTCACTAAAATCAAGCTGTCCAATAAAAGGCATAGTTTACTTGTGTGTACTGTTTAGCTTTCGGTTTGAATGTGTTGATTTTGGCGACAGCGGTTTTCATACGAATTATGACAATAAAGCACTTCTATGTGTCTTGTTATTTAGATTTCTATGATTATTACTTAAAGTTATTGTTTAAACAATAACTAAAGCATGTGCTACATACTTTTCTTTCATTTTTATTAAGCTATTGCATAGCTTCTATCGCGGGCCTTGAGCGCGGGGACCGAATCGAGAAATTCCGTAACGAAAAAACCTCACGCTCCCCACTCCGACGGGCTCGGAGGTGTGGCTTGAAGGCATTCTATGCAATAGCTTTACCGCGGCAGTCCCCGAGTGCCACACGTCTTTTTTTATAATTCGGGTTCACAATCAATGGCATCAATTTATAAATATTTGGAAAACTTCTATTTTACACCTCAGCTTTTTTGATTGCCTAATTTTCCATTATGTTTTATCTCTGAGATAGGTGTAGGAATAGGGGTCAACTGGCGTCACCATTTTTTTTTTAAATAAAATAATTGACGATGTTAGAAATAATCTCTCGGACGCGTTGCAGATTATCCATTTCTTCTCATTCAGCTATCTCTAATATTAGTCCACTTCTTTACGATTGATTAAGCTGAAAAATATAATTATTATTATATTATATGAGTTCTGTGTATTTATACGAGGATTTACATTAAGCCTACCGAGTCAGAGTGTCTACTATCAGTAACATTATTAAGGAAGTAACAAATGCTATTTGGAACAATTTGAAGCAACAAGTCTTTGGTTTGCATCAACCGATGAGACCTTACGGCGGAAACCGATTGGATAGACACAAAATAACAATAACAGACTAACAAAAGCTAGACGCTATGTTGAATGCGCCATTGGAATATTTGCTAATAAGTTGCGAATATTTCACCGACCACTTGATGTTGAGACTAGCACAGCAATTTCTATTGTAAAGGCTTGTAACTAAACTTTAAAATTTAATAATAGATGTGGAACGTGTACAGTCGAAACAACAAGCAACGCATCATCAGTAGCTAACGTGTTCAGTGATGCACCCAATGTATTACACAACATGCAACAAAGTATTACATGAGGTGGACAATGTGCTAATGCTAAATATGAACTGGATTCACAAATTATTTTATTTCTACAGCCGTGCTCCTGGCTAATCTAACGTAAATACAGATACTACACCTATTTACAAAATTACAACTTACCATAATCTTGCCCTTTTGCTCTTCCATTTCTTCAAAATCTTCTTTCAAGGTTAAAGATATTTCTCGCCAGGCAATTCTTAGGTTGTTATCTTTGTTATCGAGAGTTTCGAAACAGAACTGGCAGATTTTCGACAAAATAAATTAAAAGTTCAATGTCTATTCTTTTCGTTTCCATAGCAAGAGAATACCGGTTATTCGAAACTCGAAGTCACCGAATTAATATGTTCATATAATTTTTTTCCATTCCTTTTATGTGGGGAATTTTATGTACATGTGACTTAAAACCATTAAATTATTTCTACCTACCCTTTCTGTTTGGACGTTTTTATTTTATTTTTCAAGTCAATATTACCATGCTTGCCAGGTTGTCTCTTTCTTTCATTTGCTATTGCATTAACTACAATTGACTTAAGTACAAACGCATCAATGTTTTCGAAATTCAAAGATGAAGATGCCAAATCTTTTAATGTCACATTTGCATTTTGTAATTTTTTTAACAAGCTGTTTTCCCTATCAGTCAGCCCGGTATTATCTGAAAAGAGATAAAAAAACCTTTTCATGTTTTATATTATGTAGAAAAAAAACCTAGGATATTTTATATTAAAGCTTCATCATCATCAGGCCTTATACGTTCCCACAGCTGGGCCTCCTATGAGGGTACAGACCATAATCTAAGATTCTGGCCAAGTGCGGGTTGGCAGATGGCACAAATCATCAAACTTTTGATTCTTCGACATGTCAGTTTCCTCATGATGTTTTATTTCACCTTTCGGATAGTGGTGATGTAATACAATTTGCAGATAAATTGAAAAAACAATTTATTTCCTGCAAGCATGAATGGTCTCGAAGCCCCAAAACTTATGGATTTGAAGAAGTTCAAGATCCTCGCCACTGAGCCACCACTGCAGTTACTAAAGCCTAGGGTGAAAATAATAAAATATGAATTATTTACCTTTTGTTCCATTGCAAATTTTTGAACTCTCATTAGTCTGAACCACCACTGCAGCTTGGGGCATTAGAAAAGCAGTTTGAACTGAAATCAATTAATGGAAATATTACAAGAACTATTTTGATGACCAAGTTAATAGCCAATAGGTCATAAGTTACAGTGACAGAAATTCCTTCTTTTTCGTGAATGTTTTTTCATGTTGAAGCAGCCACCAGACGTACAATCCACCATGTTACGGTCAGCTGACTTTAGTTTTTCTTACAAGATACTACATAAAATATAATATGAGAATTTTCAAATGAAAAAAAAAAAAATTTCTACATACGTAGAAGGCTGCCACTGCCCGACCCAACAACGGAGTTGCACCTGACGGCCGCAAGTGTTCATAATTTATGTCCCTCATGCATTTTACGAATTTTCAGGAAATCTTATATATAAAAATGAATCGCAAAATGTGTTGGTAAGCGCATAACTCGAGAACGGCTGAACCGATTTCGATAATTCTTTTTTTATTATATTCCTTGAAGTACGAGGATGGTTTTTATGTAGAGAAAACGTAAATATGTACCACGGGCGAAGCCGGGGCGGACCGCTAGTAAGTAATGAAAATCAGTTATGGATCACAAGCCATTAAAGCTTAGGGTGAAAATAATAAAATATGAATTATTTACCTTTTGTTCCATTGCAAATGTTTGAACTCTCATTAGTCTGAACCACCACTGCAGCTTGGGGCAATTGAAAAGCAGTTTGAACTGAAATCAATTAATGGAAATATTACAAGAACTATTTTGATGACCAAGTTAATAGGTCATAAGTTACAGTGACAGAAATTCCTTCTTTTTCGTGAATATTTTTTCATGTTGAAGCAGCCACCTGGCATACAATCAACCATGTTACGGTCAGCTGACTTTGTTTTTTCTTACAAGATACAACATAAACCATAATAATATGACAAATTTTCAAATGAGAGGAAATGACTGCAAAGAAATTTTTTTCTATATGCGTGTGCTGCTACTGCCAGACCCAACAACGGAGTTGCACCTGACGGCCGCAAGTGTTCATAATTTATGTCCCTCATGCATTTTACGAATTTTCACATGAGAGGAAATTGGTCATGAAAATCAGTTATGGACTCGCAAGCCATTAAAGCTTAGGGTGAAGATAATAAAATATGAATTATTTACCTTTTGTTCCATTGTAAATTTTTGAACTCTCATTACTCTGAACGACCACTGTAGCTTCGGGCATTTTAAAAGCAGTTTGCACTGAAATCAATTAATGGAAATGTTACAAGAACCATTTTGATGATGATGAAGTTAATAGGTCATAAGTGTGATGTACAAATTCAAACTCTTTGATTCTTAATCTATTCAATATTTTAGATGATAAGAGAGAGAATTAATAATTCAAGCCATAGATATTTTTTTCGCCCAATTGGTTAAATTCCTTATTTCAGATTTGGGTTAGATAGGACAATAGCTGATGACGAAAAAAAATTCGCCTCTCAACTCATGACCGATAAAGTACAGTTTAGCCTACAGTTTTATCAATTATATCAATATCAACACAAATAACCCGAGCAATGACGATGAATAGACAAAATAAAAATTACCTTCAACATTTTTTTTATCACTTAATTTGGTAACTTTAGATAATGCACTACTATCATCTTTTTGTAAGTTGCTGCTGGTGCACTCTATTAGCGGACCTAGAAAAAAATTAAAGGGTATTACAATAATATTTAATCTTTAATAATTATTTTCTTTGACTAAAATAACATAATACCTGTTTTATTTTTTAGTGCTGGTTTTGGCTGTTTACTTAACACATGTAAAGGAAAATCTTTCAGAATTTCGTCTGTAAGCGGAGGATGTGGTAAATCCAATGTTGGTATTGCAGATTTCTTCAAGCGATTTTGTTTACTATTAACAGCATCTTGAGAAAAGTGTAATGAACAAACAAACCTATTTTCGTGAAGCTTTTCAATTGGCACATATACAAGATCCTCTTTGCTAATAAATTTAACCCATAACCGACATCTGAAAAATTAGAGAAGAATAAATGAATATTTTCCAATATCTATATCATACTTTCTCTAGTGTGTTAGTTATTTATTTTTTAAACCAACCATTCGCCAAAACAGAGTTAACTGGGACAATTACAATGTAGATTCAGTCTATAAACAACGGAGAACTTACCGGTCTGGATCAAGCGGAAAGCGAAATAAAGAAATATTGGAATTTGGGTACCGCCTTTTGCCGCAAACCACACATTTATAATTTAAATAAGACATCACAATAATGAGTCCCAGGAAATCAGTGCAGGAAATATATTCACAAGTTGTCACAACTCACAAGTCACCACAGTCCACACTCCACAGGTCACAACACAATTTACCATCGAGATTTGTTCAGAGACCGCGAGCCGTACCGAGTCTATAGTAATTCTCATTTCTCATAAATATAAAAAAAAAAAATACCTAAGGGCTCCAAGCTCCAAGGCTCTCTGAACAACTAGGATTCTTTGTTCTGAGCTCGCGGTACGGTGAAACATGATCCCTATGACACTGACAAGTGACAGTTATTCCCAAGACACAACCTTGTAATGGCGTCACCTTTAGATTAGAAACGTATTGGAGGCGTCAAAAAATGCCATATTATTACGTAGCTTCATACCATTGCATTATAATGATATTCCGTTGGAGTCAACAAATCTAACATTTACAAGAAATTATTTCAATCTAACTTTACGTTTACGTCCTGCAAAACTTGCATCGTTTGTAATTTATCGACTAGTATCTAAAGCGTCTTATTCACGATCAATCCCCGACGTACGTCGGCTCAAGGCCGCGGTGCTGGATGTATCCTACTGACGATCGTGCGCGCATCAAGCATGGCTAGGGTTGCCAACTTTTATTTGAAGAAATAGAGTATATCTGATTTTAAAGGAGGTAAATAAAGAGTAAATAAATATTTTTAAAAATGTATTTTTTTGTACTTTTTGCAGTAACTAAGAATTTTTCATTATTTTTAAATGAATTATATGAATCCAAACATTCCAAATCTAAATTTATATATTTCAAGAGCTCATTTTTAATTAATTTTTAATGAAGCTCGGTTTCTCTCTTCCCGCCACTTCACATTCATGACTGAAAAGACTCTTTCAGTAAATGCTAAAGTGGCGGGAACAGAGAGTATATAGCTAATCATTTTTTTTTAAACAAACAAATTCGTCAAGATATTTTTTTTAAATAAATTTCCATTTTTCTGCAGTGGACTTTTGCATAAAATCTGTGTTATTCAACAATTCGCCTTGGAGTTCTTTTAAAATAATAACTTCTGAATATAAACTGTCCATGTGTACAAGGTTGATCCAAAAGTAATGATAATTGGGATTTCCTGTGTACATAAAAATCAAAAATAACCGTTTCTTGCTTGCTCATGTACTCACTAAGTTATCACAAAAAAATCATATCAATAGGCCACGTTTCCAAGTATTTACATTAATTTCTGTTGGCAACACTAATCTGCTGTACGTCCGCGCTATTCACTGTCCATCTGCACGACGTTCGCGGTGGTGGGGGTGCTTGCTGGATGAAAAGTTGGTCGTGCACATCCAGCAAGATAATAATAATAATTATTGACGTACGTCAACGCTATTCACTGTCGTTTTGCGTCGTGCATCGTGTATGACCTTGGCGGGACGTACGTCAAGATGGACCGTAAATAAGACGCTTTAGACTAGGTATCGATAAACAATTAATGTCGATAATGGAAATGACTGAATATTTTTAAAATCGAAAAATCAAACCAAAGAGACTATACTTCAAATATATACATTTACTTATGGCATAATCAAGAAGCTTATATTATCTAATACACTGGAGATTTCAGTATGAACATTAACTTGTAACAAGAAAATATGACCTTGAATGACGACTGTATGTTTTTTTATCCCTTTCACACCAAACCTTTTGTATGAATTACTGCGTTCGGAGGCCCGGATTCGGAAAACCACAGACGGAAAACGGATCAGGCAAACGTGTCAGGGAAACTGATGTATGTGGCCGGCCTAACTCCTAAGTGTCAGTGTCACAGCTATGTGTCATTTGTTCAGAGATATATATAAGGTTTATTGCTCTGAGTATATTTGTTTTGAGTGACTGTTATGAAAAGAAACAAAGTACAGACGAGAAAACAAATTGTAAACGAGAACATTTCCTATGTAAATATTTAACTCAAAAATGGATATACCCTTTCCAGCATTATTTCCGCGAATGGTTGACTCTAAATGGTTTAATGCTGATAATCCTTGCGATGAGGACACGGAATTGCTTGTTCTCGAGGAAGCTAGTCACCACTGGGTATGGTTTAAAGCTTAGAATGCATATTTATTCTTTACTAGCGGTCCGCCCCGGCTTCGCCCGTGGTACATGTTTACGTTTTCTCTACATAAGAACCATCCTCGTACTTCAAGGAATATAATAAAAAAAGAATTAACGAAATCGGGTCAGCCGTTCTCAAGTTATGCGCTTACCAACACATTTTGGGATTAATTTTTGATTAGAACCAAAACTTTTTATATTTTTTATTAAATCATCTTTTTCTTAAAAATTTCAGTTGACCACTGTCGGTCAGCAGTTTACAAAAAGGGCGCCTCTTGGTAAAAGTGATCAAGAGCAAATGGAAGAGGAAGCCGATTCTGATGAAGAAGAAGGTTTGATTACATTCACATAGTCAAGTGTCTATATGATACTTCTTTCAATTTATGTACCTATGTATTACAATATATTATATAATAGTACTATTACTAGCTTTTACCCGCATTGTTCCACTCCTGTTGGTACTAGTGTGATGATATTATTTAACCTATAGCCTTCCTTAATTAATGAGCTAAGTTTACTTAATTAAATTGGACAATCATACACACATTTGATAGGTTAATATTCATTTGAAAAGTTCGTTTTTAATATTATATTACTATTTCAGGAAATGATGAATCAGATGAGTCAGAAGAATCTCATGATGAAGATGAGGAGTTAAGAACTTCATATTCATCAGCTCGTAACAACAATGATCTAGAACAGGATTCACTCGATGATATGCGTGAACAGCCAGACAATAATTCCTCAGATCAGAGTGCATTGTGGCCTTTGCCTATGTAGAATCTTAATAGTAATAAAAAATATATTTTTGGTAAAAAATTCTTTCATTTATTATTAATAGAGAAAAAAAAGTTTAAATTTTTATTTCACAAAATAAATAAATAACATTTTAAATAAGTTACATAAAGCTTAAAATATAATTTATTCATTGCTTATTAAACTAGAATACATAAAAACCATGTTCATTTTAATGAATAAATTACATTTTAAATCCATTGTATTTAATTTTGAATGCACAACTTAAATGCTATAAGGGCTGATTTTTCAATCCTTGGTTAAATCTTATCCGTCCATTATAGTATTACACAATAATATACAGATGTCACCTAAAAACTGTCAAAAAGTGGGCAAGTAACACATTTTTAAAATGGTTGTTTAATACGATATTCGATGAATAAGTTTTAACTAAGGATTGAAAAATCTGCCCTAAGGGCCGATTTTTTAATACTTGGATAAAATTTATCCATCCAATAAAGTATTACACGATAATATTAAAATGTCACGTAAACTGTCAAATACGGGCAATTAGAATGCGTTTTTAAAATGGTAGTTTTATACATTATTCGACGAATAAGTTTTATCCAAGCATTGAAAAATCGGCCCTAAATGAAATAAAACAAGTATAATGATTTATGACAAATTCTAGTGTTCCTTGAAGTTTACAATTATTGATAATCAGATTAATTTGTAAATGACATAAGTTTCAAATTTCTTGATTTTGTACTCAAAACATTACATAACTAAAGAATCAAACTAATAAACAAATCTGGTTTACAGGAAGACATAATATGTTATTTGTGAAAACTTTGATTTTACTGAAAACAATCCAAAATCGGTTGACATCATACTATATCCTACAAGACACACAAATAATAGTCAATTCCTTTGTATAAAAAGTATAAAATTTTGAAATACTGTTGTAAAAACTAACATAACTTTTATCAATATTTATTTTACACACTTATTACATCAACAACAATATTAACAACCCTTGTTAGAAGTGGACCAATTTTATCCTTTTGTACGTCCTTCCATTTAGTTTTAAGACATCGCTCAATATATTCATGTGTTGGTTTTTGATCTGGAAAGGTTTAAAGTATGTAAATAAAAATACTGTAATATTGATATGGATTATACACCCCAATATTATACAAAACATACATATAAATAAACCCACCCAATGTAGAACATTCAGCAACATTCAGAGTAAAAAAAATTGCACTCTTTTTAACCAAAGGGTTGTATTCATCACAGTAATAATGGAAGGCCATAGCAAGGTTTGAAGGAACTTTCTCAATATCCTTGACAAGCAGTACTCCCCTTTTTTCAACAGTGTCACGATATTGATTAATAAGCTCATAATCTGACTTCAGGCTTATGATCTTAGAATTATCCAATACAATATGTTGTACATTTTTTGTATCATTACCTGAAAAAAAATTTTAAAATATTTACATATTTTAATGAGTCATATGTCATGAGAAGTGTAGTAACATTTTTTTTATTTTTCGGCATTCTAGTTTATAAGATTATAAAAAAAAATCATTATTATTATATCAGAAGTCTTTATAATAAAAATACTAATTAATATAATGTAGCAAACAATCAGAATATGCATATGTACTGTACTATCTTTATTCTATCTATACTAATAAAGCTGAAGAGTTTGTTTGTTGGAACGCGCTAATCTCAGAAACTACTGGTCGGATTTGAAAAATTCTTTTGGTGTTAGATAGCCCATGTATCGGAGAAGGCTATATATCATCACGCTAAGACCAACAGGAGCGGAGCAATTCGTGTGAAACCGCGGAGCACAGCTAGTAAGTTATATATCTTGTATGCTGGATACATGGCATTATATTAAATTATATTTTATTACATATATTCAAATTTAATAACTTACGTAAATATCGAGAAGCAGCTGATGCAATATTATCCATAAATTTGTTGAATTTCACTGGGTCAAAATTAGCCATCCCTCCATCATATGTAAAAATGAATGAAGCTGTGTCTTGTTTTTCGAATATGGTGTTTATTGCTAAAAATTTGTTAATATTATATTATATTTATATTAGTTAATTGTGTTGAGTGGTTGTTCAGTAATGCATATAAAAAATACTTAATGATTATTGTAACATTCCACGAAATTGAAGGTGTAGAGACTGTAAAGTAAATGAGCAAAACTTACCTGTTTGTATTTGTAACATTGCGTCCCCTTTAACTTTATATTGCTGTGCCAAACTTTTCACATCACTGTAGAAACTGAATTTATCATAATTATTATGAAAAACAGTTTTCTCTGTGCTTGGATCATACAAATAATATACAGCAAGAGCTATTATAGCAATTAGTAGGGGAATATAAAATGTGTATTTTTTTAGAACTTGTTCATCAGGCTGAATGGAAGGAATTGAACTTTTTCTTTCTTGACTATACTGATGTGATAATACTCTCCTGCTCAAATTTTCTCTGTTACTTTGGGCAATAGATTGATATTCATAGTTGGGGCTTTCATTTTTGTTATAAGAATTTGACAGGCTATCTGGTGAACTGTATGGTGATTCAGATAGCAGCTCTCTGAAATAAACAAAGCAAATATAGTGAAAATAATTGGTATAGAATATAGATGAATCTGTATTAATTAACCTAATGCCAGTTTAAAATTGATTTTTATTAAATAACAATTTTGTGCGGCCCACATAAATTTTTATTATTTTTTATTTCACATCCTGTATTACATAAATTAAATTAAATGCAAAGTAACTTAAAGTATTAGTTATACATTTCTGTAACCACATAAAATTTAAATTCATATTATGCATACTAATTACATATTTTTTTTTAATTCACATATGGGTGAAACACAGTGGCTTAATGCCAACGTTTATTCAAGACAACAATATTATACTGTATAATATTATAATTTATATACATACTCATTTGATGATTCATCATCACTGTCGGATAATTCTGCATCAAGGGCACTTCCATTTGGTAATTCTTTCCTTATTGGAATAGGACTTGAAGGACGAACATGTTTACTGTAAAATACACATTTGACTGTAGTCAAATTTATATAACTCAAATTCAAACTGCTGACTTTATCATTTAGGTTATTACTGATGATTATTAATTTTAATGTCATTGATAAAAACAAACCACTTATTCATTATTTATCATTGCTACAATACTATACTACTATAATAGGTATTATACCATACCTGAAAATGTTATCAACTTCATCAACTCCAATATTAGAGGATTGAATATTTCTTTCTCTTGATGTATTTATATTACTTTTTTTGTAACTCATAGTATCTGTGTATGAAATATTGTGGATTGGCTTTCTAGCACTAGGTGTTATCTGAACTTTTTCCCCCCTATCCTAAGATAATAAGTCAATGTAAGAACTATAAATACTAATATTTATTTATTTATTTAATTAGATATAACTGTAATAATTTTTTTTTTATATTTAATGCATTCATAATTTCATAATAATAATACAAAGATTTATACATACCCCCACATTCAAATAAAAGGACATGAATTACTATTATACTATTCTAAAAACAAGAATTAAATAAATTGGTAATTTCAAACAGGTCGAAGAGGGAAAAAAAGTCTCTCACTCTTGCTCACTCTTTTTTTTTTTCTCTTGCAAGAGCCCGTAGACATAACTTATTTTCTTAAGGACAAAGCTTGGGGAATATCGAAATGTTTATAAGTGTATAGATTGCGCACATGCCTATTAAGTTGTAAACTGTAAAGCCGGCCGGCAATCACAGGAACCTGAAAAGAGATCTCTTCTATACATTATTCCTCTATGAAAGAGAGGCACACTTTGTCCTTATGAAAATAAGTTGTATGGGGGTATTGGACTCTTGAATCATAAGTCTTCATTGAGCATAAGCTGAATCAAAAATTAATAATATTTTGGGCAGTGCAAATGTTTAAACGTTTGTAGAATAATTATAAATTTTAAAACTTATTACAAAAATCTGAGCATTGTAATTTGACAGATATGACATTTGGAATATCTTGAATTTTGAGTTAGCATATTAATGTTGCCACCATGGTGATGACGACGATTTCTTGGGGTGGCGCCACAAATAACGAACGTGTTCGATCTTGAATTCGTGTAGCGCGGACAACGTCTCGCCACAAAGTGCGCCCGTTACAAATGTTTCCTCGGTGTGCGTGCTCGCGTACAAATACATGGGGGCGATAAATCGAGATACAAGTATATGCCTGGTGTGCGGCCCGCCTAAATTCCTATTTATTTAAGGGGAATAATAAAACGAGCGACTGAAAATAAAGTGAGCGACTGATTATGAGATACTGATTTAATAACTTGAGCGTTATGAATTTGAGTAATCGACAAATAAACTAAACAAGCAACGAATATTGGTTGATTGGTTGATAATAAAATACAGATTGAGCGTACTAAAGGAGGGTTGTGATTAATCCATTTGATATATTAGAATTCTGTGTGATTACATTACTATATGAGCGACTAAATTACTAGTTGAGCGAATAGATTACTAAGTGAGCGACTAAATTACGCTCATCTAGAGCGACTAAAAACTCTAGAATAAATTGTTCAAATAGTTATTTGATAAAACTTTCAAAAACAAATTGAACTGATAGTACCTACTCTGTCCATTATAAGATTTTTCAAAGTGATTTTTCTATTCGAAATACCTCGATTTAAAATGTCACTCAGTATAAATAAATCATATGCCAAATAGTGAAAATAATTCAAGACGTAATTTTGTCACTCAAACAATATTAGGTCGCTAAAATATTATGAAGCTGCTCATTTTGTATTTTATGTAACGCAAATTAATGTTTGTTAGTTGCTGATCTATTAATTTTTCATCGCTTGCAGTCAGTCGCTCACTTAGTAATTCTGCTACCCAAATTAATTATTTTTTTCAACTAAAACTTTAATTTACAGTCACTCGTTTAAATACTACCCTTTATTTAACCTAAAATTCTTGTAATTTGAAATTGAAGATTTGGCTATGTAACTAGTTGAATCAAAATAAAACATTTCATTAGACATACAAGGTTTATTGAAATTTAACAGAAAATTTTAAAACAAAATTTAAAGAATTTTTATCAGAATATTACAAACTTGAAAATATGCATACATAAAGGGTAAAAATAATTTTGAAGCACTTCCAGCGCTAGTCATTACGTGAATAGTTTCTCGAAGAACAGGTTTTGTTGGGTAAACTTCTAAAGGTTCCTTAACTTGCTCTTGATTTTTACTGATTTGCTCATCAAGCCATGCTTTGAACGCATAAGTAGGGAGAACATCGACGAGATGTTTATTAATAGAATATGTGGATGTCATTTCTTTAGTACACTCATCCTGACCCTTAGTTACTATACCAATAAGTTCATTATCGAATATGACAGGTCCTCCTAAATCCTTAAAACAAGTTGGTACCTTTGTATCAATGCAATCAAGAAATCCGTGTATTACAACTCCAGTGGTTGCTCTTTGCTCTATACCGATGTATTGTAGAGCTTTTGTTTGATCTGCGTCAGCGTTAAGCCCAAATCCTATAGCTTCCATTTCGTTTATATTTTTCCCATTAGTGATGTTACTTAAGCGAATCTTTGAAGCTAGTGTGTTGTTATGCTTTTCTGTAAAAAGTATACCAACATTTTTTACAGAATCAGTTCCTGTATATGTTGGAAAATTCTCAGTTTTAATAACGTGTAACTGTACCACTGTATCGTCTTTTTTGTCAGAGGTAGTATTAACAAGCGCATAACTCACAGACTGTGTACACTGACCAGCTGTTAGTATTATACCATTTGACACAATGGATCCAGCACAAATATATTCATTCCTTTGAGACATTAAAGCTGCTATGAATGGAAATTGCTTCGGTTTTGCTAGTTGAATCTCATGCAAAATACTATTTTGCCTTCTTGTACACATAGTGACATTATTATTCTCCTGTTCTGTTGCTATTTCCATTCCTTCATCGTTTCCTTCGTCTTCACGACCATATTCAATACTTTTTTTCGATAGTTCAGACGCGCATTTAGGCAAATAATTGAAGGAGAAAAGAACAAAAATAAAATACAATAAAATTTGTGTGGCCATCATGGCAAACAATATCTTGCACAGGGAAGTTCTATTTTCATTTCCATATTTTTTCTTGACATAAGATGTAAGAAAGTATCTAGCCAGTATTCAAGAAGAAAACAAAAACGATATAACCTTATAATTATTTTTCCTTGTAAAAACTGTCTTTCCTTCTTCACGCCTCAAACACAGAAGTCTGAACCGATTTTGATGAAATGTGGCACATAAAGTAAGTTGTAATATTGAGAAAAGACATAAATTAGATATAAGATACATATTATCTCGGAAATCCAACGAGATCCATGTGGTGTTTTTTTGACTACGCGGACGAAGCTGCGGGCGGAAAGCTAGTTTATTATATCTTCTTTGGTATAGAGAGGATAATTTTGGAAATGAAGTGATCTATTGCCGGACACCATTAAAATTGAATTAAAAATCGAAGATAATGATGAAATTAAAAAAAGAAAAACGATAATATTACCTATAGTGTTTTTTACTTGTTATTTTATTTTAATACACGAATCTCAACGCGAATAGCGAGTGTACTACATAATATAATTTACACATGAATCATGTGCACCTGATGTTAAGTGTACTACGTCACCCAAGGCGTCACCCACGCACCAGCAATGCCGGGGACATTGTCTGTCTCCGTCGAGGTCTCCGTATTAAGTAGTATATAGATTATAGTCTATGATTTTTATTTTTTAGTGCGTTGCCGGTCTTTAAGGTAGGAGTACGTTCTTTTCTTGAAGGTCCCTAAGCCTTAACCGTTTGGAAACACCGCGAAGGAAGTTCGTTCCATAAGTTCGTTGTGCGCGGAAAGAAGCTTCTTTTGAAGCGCACAGTCGTCGACTGCCAAGAGTCAAGGTGGTGTGAGTGGTATTTGAGTTTGTGACGTGTGGTACGTTGATGGAACTCAGTGGCAGGTATTGTTTCAAACAGCTCCTCAGAGTACTCCAAATTGTAGATACGATAGAAAACACACAGTGAAGCGACGTCTCTTCGCAGCGCCAAATCTAACGTTATTAATTAGGTATGCGAAAGAAAATTTATATACTAACACGGCAAACCTACTTCTACATTGCGTTCCCGTGCGAATAGAATTTTCGGGCGTACTTTTCTTTTTTGTCTATGAACAGGACATTCCCATTTTTTAAATTCGCTGTCATAATATGTCAAATGTCAATTGTCAAATGTCAATTTTGATAGATTGCAAATTTCAAATTTCAATACGACTCGAGGGGCATAAGAGTTGTTAAATCAGTGTTGTCCACGTAAATTTTATTTTAATTCATAAATAAGTGAAAGCATAATGTCTAAAAAGAAAGGAAATAAGAAAAATTTGGACATTAATGATGATTTTGAGGAGAAGAAACCAGTTGCCAACGATGATATAACCTCAAAAAGCAAAGGAAAGGGTAAGAAAAAGGGCAAAGAAGTTGCTGATCTTAGTGATGGAGAAAGTGGGGATACTGTTAAGAAGGTACACGTGTCAGATGAAGAAGAAGAAATAAAACCAGCCGCTAAGAAGTCTCAAAAGAAAGGTATAATTTTTCTTATTTCTGATTTAAACATATTGCTGGCAAATAACAGCTGTAATGTACACATTGTAATTTAAACATATTTTAAGCAAAGACCTAGCATAAAGAATTCCTGTCAAAATTCCACCCAATTTATATATTTATTATCATTTCAGGTAAAAACAAAAAGAAGGGCTTAGACCACTCTGATGATGAACAAGATGATAACAAGTCAATAGTTAGTAATGCTACAAGTATTGCATCAAAGCCTGCTGCTAAAACAAATAAAAAGAAAAAGGGTAAGTGAACTAAAATAGATTTCTTTATTTTTATATACAGGAACAGTTAAATTATGAATTGTAATTAATTTCACAATTTTACATAATAATTATAATATTTATAATTGAATGTACATAT
Organism: Colias eurytheme; assembly: GCF_061535395.1. Classification (NCBI taxonomy): domain Eukaryota; kingdom Metazoa; phylum Arthropoda; class Insecta; order Lepidoptera; family Pieridae; genus Colias; species Colias eurytheme. The sequence goes on along the minus strand of NC_142982.1, from coordinate 4,593,489 downwards.
TGTGTCTTTACTGACTATTAAGTAAACATACTTCAATTAATTTTTAGATTGTATTTTTTATTGAGCTATATTTTCAAAAAAATAATTTTATTTTAAGGTAAAGGCAAAAAGGGTGATGATTGGTCTGATGATGGTGGTAGTGATGTAGAACTAAAGCAAGTCTCAGAAGAAGAAGAAGTAAAGCCTGTATCAAAAAAGAAAGGTAAGCTATATCAAATGGTTTTTATAATCAAAATCAAGTATTCAACTATTAACCCATTGAGCCCCGAACGGCCCGATCGGTCCACGACACAATATATTTTTTACTGTGTCTGTGATTCCGGGGCCTGAGTTATTACATAGAGTTGAAAACAAACAAAAATAAATAAGAGTAGCTATTAGTTTAAATAATATTTAACTATATAGTTTCCTAAAACTACTTTTAGAGTATGCATTTTGTACAATCCCTTCATCGGGAAGTCAATGTATGTAATATATACAAATTTTAGTTAGTTACCAAGTCACTTTGGAATACTTTTTGAATTAAATTAAAAATAAGAGTTAGTATGTAATTAATATTTTTTTACAGCAAAGAACAAGAAAAAAACGACCACTGTTGATTCAGAGGCATCTGACGATGACGATGCAAATTCTGTTGCCAGCCATGATTCAAGTATTGCAGCACTACCAGCCAAATCTAAAAACGCTAAAGGTAGCTGTTTGCATATATAATTTTAATGAATTATTAATTCTTTAGAAGTTTGAAAGAAAAAGAGCCAATATCACTAGAGGCAACAGAGGCCATATTATGAGCTCTTATTTGTAGACAGTTTATGCAGTGAATTGAACTGCAATAGCCATGAATTTGCCTGTCAGTTCACGGTGTTATCTGTCTAGAAATAAAAGGTTACAACCCCTGTTCTCTTTATGGAATTTAATAATCAGATTTTGTATTTCCATAACATTAATTTAGACATAAGATAGTGGTGTCACTTTGTGGATAGCTATTTTGTTCAGTATCTTTAACGTACATTTTGTAAAATAAGTCTACAAGTAAGACACAGGAATTTAAAAATATACATGGTCGAATTGAGAACCTCTTCCTTTTTTTTGACGTCGGTTAATTATGGGGCCTTGACCTTTTAAACACTTCACATATTATTTTTTTTTTTTTATGTATGTGTAAATGCAATCTGTTCATAGAACATTCAGCACTTGGTTATGAATGTATTGAGACTTGTAGGGCGAGCGATCCAGTGAGGCCAGCCGTTATTACTTTTTTTTTTTTTTTCCTTTTCTTATACAAATAAGATATAAAATATAAGATATAAGATATATAATATATTAAGAAATATTTTTTCTGATTTTTAGCAAAGAACAAAAAGAAAGTGGCTGCGGCTTCAGATGAATCAGACAATGATGACTCTAAATCAGTGGTCAGTAATGTTTCCAGCAATGTGGCTCCACCTCCTAAAACTAAAAGCTCAAAAGGTATTTACATCTTTAATATTTCACAAAGGGTTGCCATATCAATTATTTCCATAATTTAATTTTAAGATTTGCATACGAATTTCATTATTATCATTTCTGTTAACTCAAACATTTATTTATTCAATTAGACTTCTTCTCGAAGCACTTTTGAATCGTCATAATATTTTTAATATTTACCATAATAATTTTTAAGATCTGCTCATTTTATAACAGTTGAAGTTCATAATAAAATTTAATTTTAGGTAAAAATAAGAAAGATGATTGGCCTGATGAAGGAAGTGATAAAGAATTGAAGATGGATTCAGAGGAAGAAGATGTTTTAAAACCAATTGTTAAAAGCAAATGTAAGTATTTAATATTAATAAGTTTGGTCTTAATCAAATAAGCAAGGAGAAACCAGACACATCTATACTAATATTATAAAGTTGAAGAGTTTGTTTATTTGAACGCGCTAATCTCAGGAACTACTGGGTCGATATTAAAAATTCTTTCGGTATTAGATTGAGAAATGTATTGAGGAAGGCTATAAGTTATAATTTATCATGCTTAGATAGAAGTGGAGCTATGCGGGTAAATCCACAGGGCACGGCTGGTAAAAAATATTATGAAGTCACTATTCTAGTTCAAATTCAAATTATGTATTGCCACTAAACAGTTTTGTAATTACAACACAAAGCTAACAATCTTATGAAATCTTGTCTGCAAAACATATGTACTTTGAAAACATAAATTCAACAAAAATATGTTTTCAGTAAAAAATAGAAAGAAAAATAACATTGACAACATAGAGGAGGAGTTGAAGAAGTTTGAGATCAAAGAACCTGAACCAGAGGAAGAAGATATTTCTGAAAAGGTAAGGTTGGATTAAACTTTTTTTTTAATTTAGTTTAAATCAATTGTGTTATTGTATGGATGTATATATTTTAAATCATCTTCATTAATAATATTACATATACAAGTTTACATTCATAGTAATATTTATCAAACTATACAAAAAAGCCTATTAAAATATTATAATATGCCCTTTAAAAGTTTTTGTTCTCTAAATTTACATTGTTTGACATCTACTTTCGCCTGTTTTTCTATGCACTAATATTAAAACAATCTCTCCTCAATTTGTATACTGGATTATCTACAGTATATGAAGGAAACATTTAATATTATACATTGGTATGCATGAGCATTAACTATGCATACCAATGAAATGATTACCCAATCATTACTATATTTTACTATACAGAAAGAACCAGAGAAAGACCAAGAAGTTAAACCCGATCAAGAGAAGAAAATGAGTCACAAAGAGAAGAAGAAGTTAAAAAAACAACAAGAGTACGAAAAACAAATGGAGTTGTTGACGAAAAAGGGCGGACAGGGGCATAGTGATCTTGATGCTAATTTCACTGTGAGCCAGGCGCAAAAAACTGCTGGTTAGTCATTTATCCATTTCTTAGTGTAGATATAAAGTTTAGTAGAAAAGATACAGTGAAGAATTCTTGCAATAGAATGCCTAATGAAAATAATTTCATAATTTTGTCAAAAATATCATGAGTGTTTTTTAGAAATTACGAATAAATGAAATTGATTGATAAGACATAAATGTCGTTAGATATTTACGACCAAGAACAATAACTTTTTGTATCCAAGTAGGGAAGGGAATTTGGGACACACAAATTTGATAAATAAGTGATTTTTTTGTAACCAAAGTGTCCAAAAACCAAAGTACTCATCTAAAATAAGTATGTAGTCTTATAGTTTCTAAATATTAAAGAAACATATTTTGAATTCATTGATCTAATATAAATTCATAATAGTCACAAAAGCTAACATACTTCACACTTTACAAGGTATTATTTACAGGTCAGATGGCAGCCCTGGAAAACGCAGTGGACATAAAAGTGGAGAACTTTTCCATCAGTGCAAAAGGGAAAGACTTATTCGTGAACGCGAATCTTTTGATTGCGAACGGTCGTCGGTACGGTCTTGTAGGGCCAAATGGTCACGGGAAAACTACATTGTTGAGGCATCTCGCTCAAAGGGCATTTCCACTGCCGCCTCATATTGATATCTTGCTTTGTGAACAAGAGGTCACGGCTAGTGATATGAGTGCGGTGGATACTTTGCTCGAATCGGATGTTAAAAGGAAAGGTATGTGTTGCTGCAGGTTATACATGTTGTTCAGTATAACGTTATAGTGTTAAAATAATATTTTTTTTATATAGGTACTTTCCTTTAATTGCTTAACTAAAAATTTGTAAATTAATACAAATAATGTATTTTTTTATGAATAATATTAAACTTTATCATCTTTGGTCCATTATAACAAATTACCATAATATTTTCTTTATTTAGAACTGTTGGAGGAGTGTAAGGTGCTAGAAGCACAGACTGAAAAAGGCGATCTATCAAAGCAAGACCGATTGAATGAGGTAAGACACAAGTGCAAAAATTTTCTGGCTCCTATTACTTAACCCAATTTGTATGTTTACACAAAATTTTCTACGTTTCAACATAAAACAATATCAATAATACCTTTAAACAATAATTATTTGATTTTTTATACTTTTTATACTTAAGGGCTTGGTCTAGTAGTGCAAACAAATGCATCCTGTCATCCTATATGTAAATAATACAAATGTACTAAGGGAAAGTTGCTCCACTTAATTTTTAAAAATTAAATCATTCGTATGCATAATTTAATATTCGTAATAAGTACCAAAAATGACAATTTGAAACAATTTTCGTGAAAATTACACCGGGTGATTTTTTTTTATCAGTACACAAAATTTGCGAATACTTTCTATTGATATCTTCAACTTCATGTTTATATAACTGATCAACTTTTACAAAGAAATTTGGACGAAATATAAAAAAAAATAAGCTTTCCATACAAAATGCATAACTCTATACATTTTTTTCGACCTAAGTTTCTTAGTGAAAGTTGTTCAGTTTAACTAATAAAACGGATAAACAAATTTTGTATATAATAAAAAAAATGTAATGTTTGTGTTAAAAAATTATAAATAGAAAAATACGCAAATGAAAACAAAAGATATTTATTTCTGACTAGCTTCCGCCCGCAACTCCGTCCGCGCGGATGTCGGTCTTCGCGTCTTCTACAGATTTATTATATTATGTATAATATATAGATTTATATTGATAAACCTATAAATCTTTTGCTAGCATTCTGATGCTTTATCGGTTGCACTGGATTGATCTCTTTTTCAATCGCTTGAATGATATAGGATGGGTCCTTGATGGGCATCGAATGCTGAAGTCTCGAATCAATCAATTCTGACAATAGGCAATTTATGTAAAATCTTGATAATGGTCCATCATTTTATTTTGCCTAAACGTTACATAATTTTTTATATATTCTATTTTTAACGAATGATTCACTCCAGTCCAAACAGCAAATAAGCAGACTTCTGCTTCTGCAACGTTTAGTTGTCCCTGAATTTGGAAAAAATAGTCATGATTCTTATCTATGACAAAAGTGTTATTTTTTGCATTGTATTTCAAATATTATTTTTTTTATTTTTAACCGCATCTTCCGCATTCATGTCTTTTGCCGGAATTAGACATTTAACTTCTACTAGTCCCATTTTCCCTTTTTGATATGGGAGTGTATAAAGTAAATTTTTTAGATATTTCTCGTTATACTTTTAAAAAGTTATTATTGTCATTTTGCTCATTAGGTAAAGTTATTTCGATATCAGTTTTAAGTTTTTTGATACCTGCAATAATAACGTCATAATCGCCTGCACATACTTAACGATTACACCCTGTATACAATCCACCATCCACATTCATAATGTTTTCCTGTCCTCCTCTCCTTTACGCTGTTCACCGATACATTTTAAATGAGTAAATCTGCTACCACTGAAGGATGTTTCATTGTGATTAGCAAATTTTCACCACTGTTGTCGATTATTTGTTTTTCATTTTTAATCAGCAATTCATCATCAGTTTTGTTTTTTGCAGATTGGTGATGTACCCTAACAATACGTCGAAAAGGGAAAGCATCAACGAATTATCGTTTTCGTCCTCTTTTTTTATTCTTCGCGTCTCTGTTACTTGTGTTTGTTTAGTTCTCAACACCCACTGAATTTTCTATGTTATTGTGATCTTCCATTACATCTGAGTTTTGATGATGTGATGATAATCCATTCGTTTTTAAGAGTTGGTGGACTAAACTAGAAATGGCGGACTAAATTTGTCAGCGCGTCTGTAAGATCAGAATATAAAACCAACATCCTGTATTTAAGTTACAAAATTAATAATTAAACAACATGCCGCTACGTTGAAAATGACTAGAAGAAAAAATTAAAACACCTACCACACCTCATATAATTTTGGAGTAAACAAATCATTTTCCCCGTATGGGGATTTCCCCGGATGAATTTGGGAAGTTCAAGTTCTCAATACAAGTTTATATTATATTTCGTATTTCTCAAACGAAAAATAAACATTTTTGGAACTTCAAAAAAAATTATATTATAAGAAAATTTATGAGATTACTTTAGTTTTTAAGAAATATACATCCCTTTACTGACACCCCGTAAAATAAAGAAATTGTTGCCAATCACCTTTGCAATCTATTTGGTTTCATTAACTTTATGTTCGAAGATAATTTTTTTTCTAGTAGTTACACGCGTATTTTTTTCGTTTATTTTCCATATCGAAATCAAATGTTTAAAAATACGAATATTTGCACAAAACTAAGATAAAAATAATCAATTAACAAAAATATTAAATTTAATGAAGTAGAGCAACTTTCACTTCGGTATGAAGGAAAATCGAGCGTAGAGCACACGTCAGAACGCTCCGGCCCAAGGAGCGCGACTAAAGAAATTCGCTAGGATTTTTCCTAATTATTTTAAATATTTTTTTAATATTTAAAGAATTATCAAAATTCAAAAAAAAAATTTTTTAAAGGATTAATACTCATTGGTCTTCAACCAACTCGAATAAATTAATGGAAAAAATAACTTTTAGCAGTATTTATCAATAGATTTTGTAAGGCAAAAAATGGGAAATTTAATGAACTTATAACGTTCTAATTAGGAAAATCATAAGTTTTTCGGCAATTGTATTCAGCAGTTTTTAATAACGACTATATAAGGATAATAATGCGCTGATCAGATTGTATAAATTGTAATCGGTTGCAACGTAGTGAGTGCACAAACTTAGCTCGAAATGATTTTGGGGGAAAAAGACTTATCTTGAAGGCCTGATTAAGGTAACATAAAGTAACTTTATAAATGTGAAAAAATTCACGCGCATTGCGTATATAACACTAATTGATAAACAAGAAAAAAAATTCAGTTTATCATTTAATTAGCCGGGAAAAAATTGTCAAATAACTTGTTGAAAACGCAATTTTGCTAGACTGCAGCCTTAAGTATAATATTTATTTTTAGGTGTATGCGGAATTGAAAGCCATAGGTGCCGATTCAGCAGAACCACGCGCTCGAAGAATTTTAGCCGGTTTAGGTTTTAACAAGGAGATGCAGGATAGAGCTACTAAAAACTTCTCTGGTGGTTGGCGTATGAGAGTCTCATTAGCTAGGTATGTGTAGGAAATAAGTACATATTCCCTCTTGTGAAATAGTGTAGATATTTCGAAATTATAATTAACAAGCATAATATGTGAATAAAGATTTACTTACGTATTTATCATGACATTTTACAGTGATAGTGAAAAAAACACAACTAAAATAATTATTTCAACATTTTCAGGTGTATATGTCGATATAAACATTAATTTTATTTTTTGTTAAAAAGACAGCAGCATTTATTAACAAATGTTTATTTTTCAGAGCTTTGTATATTGAACCTACGCTTCTACTACTCGATGAACCTACAAACCATTTAGATCTTAATGCTGTAATTTGGTTGGATAAGTAAGTAATTTTATTTTCTCTTTTTAAAATGTAAATATCTTCGTTTTTATACTCTGTCCATTATATTATTTGCTTTTTGACAGCTTCACGCCTATGAAGGATTGTATTGTCTATGTTAAAATGTCATACAAATAATTATCGTTCTTCATGGACAGGTCCCGCCCACTTAGTGATGTCTACACAGAATTATTCAATGATGGGTCGATAGATTATAATAATCGATAGAAATACTCTGTAAAATATATCCGATGCAGAATAACTCTTCTATTATGTTATATAATTTAAACGTAAAGACAACCAAATTGTAAGATAGAAACCAATAAATAATAAAATATTAGTTTAGTTTAGTTTTAACATACAATGCATAGATATGTGGTCTTATTATTACATATCTTATTAGTACGTTTACGTTGTAATTATTATTTACGTACCTGATTCGATTTATGATAATATTTTGAATTTATAATTGAAATGGTATCACAATCGATAATCTTTTGAACATCACTTCTGGTATCACCCGTCGAGCTGTCAAAAAGCAATTCTTATAGTGGACAGACTATAATAAAATTTCATTTTAATAATTTGCGTGATCCAAGTATTGAAAATTATTTTTGGTCCAGCATTATTTTATTATTTACGAGGTAATCTATAAAAACTTATTCCTTACAGCTATTTACAAGGATGGAAGAAAACCCTACTAGTAGTATCTCACGACCAGTCTTTCTTAGATAATGTGTGCAATGAAATTATTCACTTGGACCAACAGAAGTTGTATTATTATAAGGGCAATTACTCCATGTTCAAGAAAATGTACGCACAAAAACGAAAAGAAATGATTAAAGAGTATGAAAAACAAGAGAAGAGATTAAAAGATTTGAAGGCGCATGGATCGTCAAAGAAGGCAGCAGTATGTATTAAAAATAAGAATATTTTGTGTCTTATTTTGTCATAAGAAAATTGAGTATGATAAACTTTAGTTTTTGTTGTTAGTTATTAAATAAAACACAGACAAATATTCATTCAATTTATTTAGTTAACATAACATTATTTCTATCTTCTTAGAAATCCCCGTAAAAACTACTAGGTTTGGAAACCCTTCAGTAGTGATGTTCTCTTAAAACTCCTTTTTACCTTAATTAAACAGGAAAAGAAACAAAAGGAAGCGTTAACACGCAAACAAGAGAAGAACCGCAGTAAATCGACGCGCGAAGAGAACGAAGAGAATGCGGCACCAGTCACTTTACTGCAGCGGCCCAAAGAGTATATAGTCAAGTTCAACTTCCCCGACCCGCCGCCGCTGCAACCGCCCATACTTGGGTTGCACAGTAAGTATTTTATACTGAATACTGAAAAACTGTTGGGCTAATGAAATAAATTAAAAATAAAATTCTTAAGAATTTCAAATATTCGAAATTAAAATAAGGAGGAGTATGGTGTGAGACTGGCTGGTGAGAAATAAAGGATGGTAAACAAAGAAATTGGAATATATTATGTTGTTCGAATATTCGAAATTCAAAAGAGCGCATCAGAAGAGTGCCTAGCATTAGTGAGCATGCTCTGCTGGTTACAATTTTTTAGAATGATTTTGAAGTTAAACCTTAATGTATGTAGTTTGCATACATTTTTGATATTTATGATAGACTTAAAACTACCCCTGTAAGAGCTAGCACGCACGAGCAACTTTGTCTCCGCAACTATTTTGTCTCCGCAACTATTTTGTCTCTTCACCCATGGGCTAGTATGAAAGTGCGCGCACGTAGCGACGCAACTCTCCATACAATTGATGGGAGAGACAAAATAGTTGCAGAGACAAAGTTGCTCGTGCGCGCTAGCTCTAAGTTTTCTTAAAAGTGTATTCATTATTTAACTACCGACTTTAATCAATATTATTTCCTCTCTAGACGTGAATTTCAACTTTCCCGGCCAAAAGCCGCTGTTCATTGATGTGGACTTTGGTATCGATCTGAACTCGCGTATCGCTATCGTTGGTCCCAACGGAGTGGGCAAGTCCACCTTCTTGAAGCTACTCGTCGGAGAACTGAGCCCTATACGCGGGGAACTGTTGAGAAATCATAGACTGGTAAGTGCTAGTGACAACTTTAGAACTTCAAACTTTTTTTTGTAAGGCCATGTTCTTATCAGACAAAAGTATTGTATAAAAAGTGCGCAAGATGTGTGTGAAATTAAATACACAATGTTTCTTGTTTTTTCATATAAAACAATTGAAAAATCTTAAAAAAACGTAATTTCAAGTTTGTAAGCAAATTGAATAATTACTATGTATTAGTTAAATCTTTATTATTGTATTTGACCAACTTGAAAAAGAAGGGATTCTGAATTTGTATCCTATTTTTTATGCTTTTCTATAGATAGTGTAGCTTTATTCTTATCCAGAAGGCAGAATCACCCGATATTTTAACTTGTATTCCATCTACAGGGATAAAAGGACAAGTCTTTAATATAAGGTAAACATAAGCAACGTAATTATAAATACATGTTATTCTTTTTCATCAACAGAGGATCGGTCGCTTCGACCAGCACTCCGGAGAGCATCTAACAGCGGAAGAATCCCCAGTGGAATATCTGCAAAGGCTCTTCGGTCTGCAATACGAAAAGGCGCGTAAAGCGTTGGGCACCTTCGGGCTAGCGAGCCATGCACATACGATCAAGATGAAGGACCTCAGCGGAGGGCAGAAGGCAAGGGTGGCGTTGGCGGAACTGACCCTTATGGCACCCGACGTTATTATATTGGTGAGTTATTTGTGAAAAACGGATTAGCAAAGAAAAGTAAGCTTTGTTATAGGAAAGTGGAATATTTCATATAGAAGTGACATTCTACACACACTTAACCCATTGAGCCCCAAGCGGCCCGATCGGTCCCAGACATAATAGCTTTTCTATTGTGTTTGTGGTTCCGGGCCTTAAGTTATTAAGAATGACCTCACACGAGAAATCGGGCACAAATCAAACAGATGACAACGCGCCTAGCGTTGGTCTTGTTTCGCGCTCGCATATAGTTGCGCGTGTACGCAACCTATACGAGTGCAGAGTCTTTCAAATTACGAAATTTGAGTGCTAATTATTAGGAACACCAATGATGTATATTACTATAACACTACTTACTATTAAATGAGAGTTTAGATCATGTACATTACACTAGTTTTTATTTCTTTAATACATGAAGTATTTCCGAAGTTATAAAGTCGAGAAGTTTAAGCTCGTTTTGAATTACGCACGCTTTTGCGTGTTGACGCTGCTTATTTGTATAATTCATTTTTTATTCGTATAACCCGTAAAACGTAAAACGTATTTTCATATAACCTCTTTATTAATTTAACTAAATACAGGACGAGCCGACAAACAACTTGGACATCGAGAGTATAGACGCGCTAGCTGAAGCGATCAACGAGTACAAGGGCGGCGTCGTGATCGTGTCGCACGACGAGCGGCTCATACGTGAGACTGAGTGTGCGCTCTACGTCATTGAGGACCAGACTATAAATGAGGTAAGTTTGTGTGTGTGTGTGTGTGTTAATAAAATAAAAAATGTATGCGTGTACTAGAGTACACACGTAAGAAGTGAAACTTTTTTATGACCTTAAAAATGTCACGAGTATGGCGTAACGCTAAAATGTCACGCGTACTGCGTAACGCAAAAATGTCACGCGTACGGCGTAACGCAAAAATGTCACGCGTACGGCGTAACGCAAAAATGTCACGCGTACGGCGTAACGCAAAAATGTCAGGCGTACGGCGTAACGCAAAAATGTTACACTAAATTTTTGTCCAACCCCGATAAAGAAGTTTCACTTCAAAAATAGAGAGCATAGACGCGCTCGTGGTGACTATAAATGAGGTAAGCTTGTGTGTGTGTGTACATAAACAAAAATAATAATAGAGACCATAGACGCGCTTGTGGTCATCGTGGACCAGACTATAAATGAGGTGAGCTTGTGTGTGTGTGTGTACATAAACAAAAATAATAATAGAGATCATAGACGCGCTCGTGGTCATCGTGGACCAGACTATAAATGAGGTGAGCTTGTGTGTGTGTGTACATAAACAAAAATAATAATAGAGATCATAGACGCGCTCGTGGTCATCGTGGACCAGACTATAAATGAGGTGAGCTTGTGTGTGCAAATAAAATAATAATAGAGAGCATAGATAACAAACATTACTTAAAAATACATATTTTATACACATGTATTTAATTTTTTTTATCGTATTTAATGTCTTGAATCTTGATAAATATAATATAAACATGAATATAAATAAATACTTTTCTATAATATGACTACTTTTACAGGTGGACGGAGACTTCGACGATTATCGTAAAGAACTCTTGGAGAGTCTTGGCGAAACTATCAACTCGCCATCTATCATCGCGAACGCAGCAGTTCTGCAGTAATCACAACCACACATACACAACGAATAAATTTTACGCAACATATAGTAAAATGTTCATACAAGTAGCTAGGATTGAAATTCGAATCTTTATTTTGTTAAATAAGTGTCGATAAATATTTACACGTTTTCTTTTAGATACTAAATGTACCGAAATAATAATAAAATATAATTTGTTTTAAAATGCACGCACTTAAATTCATTAGTGTAAAGTCTTAATTTGCTTAACTTCATATTTGTACATGAATTGTATGCATTTTTGTCTAAAGTATAGAAGTGCATCTGAAATGTTATGAAAGGTTAATTTTCAATTATTATAAAAATATTGTACAGTTTGTGTATTTATTTAATTATTTTCTATTTACTTTTAATGTTTCCAGACTGTACATAATCGGATATATAACTGTGCTTCAAATAAAATGATATCTTCCAAATAGGTATTTATATTTAATAAATTTTGATATAAAAAATGTGTTGTTTTTTTATATATTTTCCCCATGTATACGAAGTGTGATAATATTTATGGAGCATCTCGTTATTCAATGAAGGTGCTAGTTATTTAATCAAATAGCAGATTCAACCAGGTGACTGCGACAGATACATTAACACGAGCTACATAGAAAATTATTATTTTACAAAAATCCACAAAAATCTCTTTCAGTTAAAAAAAATATACTTAAATCAATTTATAGGTATGTTACGTAATTTATAGGTTCTTACTGTGGGTTCTTATTAATTATTATATAATCATCGCTCGTGGGCAGTGTGGAATAACCTTTATAAAAAAAAATCTTCATGTAGATCTTTAATTCTAATAAAAAAGTAGTTATAGATATATAATTTAAATTAAAATATGACATTTAAACAGGAAAATAAATCAGTCACCAAGTTTGACCACTCCACTTTTCCTTCATAAATCTACAACGCAATTTACATTACCATTTACGTATTAAAGTGCGTCGCACAAAACAAGTCTAAAATGGAATAAATAAAAACCTAATTTTAAAAGGAATGTTTTGCATTCGTGGCAAGATAATGAAGGCGAGTCAACATTTCTCGTTAAAGATACTCGCTCAGAGTTTTTTCCTCAATTTGTCTGCAGCCTTTCACCCCTCCATTATAAACTTCTCAGCTTCATTAGAGGATTTAAAACGCAAATTTCCTTTTCGATTGTAACTTTTTTCCACTTCTTGAAAGGAAGCTTCTTTCAGACTGGGTAGGAAATTAGTATCCTTCCCTTTGAGGGGTGAAAACGTGTTTTTGAAAAATTATTTGAATATTTTACTTGAATCTTGCGACAGAATTACTTAGTTTAACAATTGACCGGTGGTTATGAATTGTTCGTATATTTTATTACCTACCCATCTAAGCTGTATATAGGTATAATGGTCCTACGTGCACTCGAAATGAAAATATTTTTCATTACTAAAATAATCACATCACAATCCCTAAAAACAGTATATGAGATATATAAAGCACGTAAATTATCTCGTTACAAGTTACAATATCATCAAGGACATTAAATTAAGTAGCAACTACGCAAATCCTCCCAGATTTCCCTGTTTTCGCATGAGACCACTAAACGTATTACTGTAATGTACTGAATTATCTGTTAACGAGACAACAATAAGAGGTATGTCTACACTGAGAGCCTATTACTGTCTAGAGAGCATTCCCGCCCCTCCTTAACGTATTCCACCCTTGTCACACTCATCATGCCTGCAAGTTCCAAAATAATATACCGTAAACCCACTGTCGGATTATTCTGACAAGGTTCCAACTTTCTATATCACATTTTCGTACAATGTGTACACAATAGAAGCGATTACTCTCCCCCGCGACATGATTTTATTTGTGCAGTTATTACAGTCTCGTCGAAAGATATTTAAATTTCATTAGGTTTGTTTTACACTTAATTTGTGAGGGGAGTGCGGCATTGTATCTTTGGGGTGGAGCCCTATTATTGCTTTGAGCTTTCCAGCTTATTTTGTGTAACCCTCTATGAATTGCATTGGTGATTTGAATTTCAAGATACTTATCGGAGCTTTCATGGTGTTAAATAGATGTATTTCTTTGTTCTATGATAACATTGGTATGGTGAATGCTTACAAATGCCGTAGACACATGTTTAGATTTCATTCTAGTTCTGATAATAGGTAGTTTAATTATTTTTTTAATAGTTTACCTACTTGTTAGGGGCATTTGATAATATTTTATTTAGATATCTAAATTAGGATTAGAACTTTTGACGAATTATTATTAATAAGTTAGTATTTCTACGTTATTAACTAGAGATTGGAAATTTATAAGAACGAATATAAGAAAAAAACCGATACCAAATTTTTTTGAAATTAGATAACTGTTCCATTATATCGGTGTAGATTCAAATCAATTCGGTTTTGATTCGTTTATTTTATAACCAATAACATGTCACTATTTAACCTACCTATTCTACACGAAGTTCGCGGCTGCTTTATAAAAATCGTTTAATTTCGTTAAATGTTTTTTGTAAACATTCCCAGTTAGATGTCAACGAATATTCCCATAATTTTCGCAACAACCACACAATCGAATTTGTGACCCGAAATACCTACAATGTAAAAGTTATTAATTATTTGCGAAATGTACTAGGTGTGTTCGCCAGCGCCCTCTATGTAAGTGGAAACATTTCGCAGACGCAGACTCCATTAGCAGTGTTCGCCGGACTGTCACAATCATTTTTCTTTCCCGCTGCCGCTAATTCTCAACCGCGCTTCAGTGGCCATATAGAGGGATCAACTAATCTTGATGTCGATGTTCAATATTTTTGTCACTTCCGTTACCTAGTAAAGGAACACATTGCAAAATTGTGTTACAAGTTACACGATTTACTGGACTTTTAGATAACATGATACATAATTCCAATTGAGATGTTTACCTACGTAGATGACTTAATTTGTTGGAATTGTTACAACTATAAAAAAATTTAAACCAAGGCATAATTTTAATTAAGTTTTAATGAATTTTTTTTAAAGTGAAACTTTTATTACATCGTCTCAAACTTTTTGGTCTGTGTAGCGCATGTCGCGTGACGGTCGGCTGCCGAGTAGGTATAAAGCAGTGTTCGGAGTCATTATCGTACAAATACGATAATTTTGTGCCTAAGTTTCACTTTTACCGTGGTTTCATAAAACCACACAACATTTTTGTTTTTTTTTCAATTATAGGCTATATCCAGAACAAAAAATATATATACCTAAGTATTTCATAGATGAATATCATAGATGAGTCTCAACTCTCAACAAATTATATATTAATAATTTAAAATATGACCCAAAACTTCCATCATAGCATTTTTAAAGAAAATATTTATTTAATTAGCTTTATTAAAGATAAATATTTTACAAAACGAAACCAAATAGGTAGGTGCTTCCATCAAGCTGTTTTAATTTTCATATTAAATTTGTAGGGGTTTATTTAGTTGTATTTTTAAATGTAAAAGTATCAAAACATGTTGCATTGAGGTCGAATGGAAGCTTGATATCGACTTTTATTACTGCGGAGGGGTTGGTCATTAGCGAGATAAAGCGGCTGCCACCTGATAAAGTGCGTTTTGTTGCTCACTTACTTATTTCTCTCTGTTTCCAACAGAACTGAGTTGTATGAGTTTTCTTCTTTTACTATTTTCCTTCCATAATGAAACAACTCTGTAGGTACATGATAGAACTGCAGAATAGCTGTTAAATTGCAGAAACATTTGTAATTACAGATGCGACTCGATAAAATTTATAAAAAGAAGGATATGCGAATCAAGGTGATACATTCCTTGTTTTGTTTTAATATAATTAGGTAAACTTTAATAGTACTATTGATTTCTAATGTATAGTTACAAAGATAGCTTTTTTCTTCATGGTGTATAGATATTAATCATGAAACAAAAGATAATAACTAATAGAAGTTTCATCGATCAGGAAATTAATTAACCTAAGCAAACCGCTTGTAAGCGCTGTCAATTCCATTTGATTTACGCCACCTTTACTTTTTCATCTAAGCAATCAATAATTATTTCACTAAAAGCAATGAAGTAAAAAATAACAACATCTCCGAACGTCGCATCAATAATTCCGAATGATCAATCATTGAAGTACACATGCGGCATAATTATCAGCGATAAGTAAAATGTGGTAAGAAATAGTAAACGAATTACATTCCTAACAAAGAACAATAATAGTACGTGCGATTAACACTTTACCCAGCCCAGCGGATGATTGATGAGTTTACCCGTTCATAGTGACTAATAGAGTGCCACGAACATATGATATTCGTTACGGGAAACCGTAATACCTTTGATATTGAACCTGAAAGCTCCCTCTGCCGCTATTAATACTTAATTTTCTAATTAATTTGAACGCTCCGAATTTGTTACGCGTATCATTTTATCATTTAATGTGATATGTTTTTAGGTATTTTATGGGAATGAAGTGATGCTTGAAGTTTGAGGCGAAAATATATTATTTTACAAAAACTTGCTATTGTAGAGTATTTTGTGTCCATGACAATAATTAGCTTTTATATTATTGTTTTGTTGCATAGGCTCTACCGTTGTTCATTAATAGTTTTACTGCTTTATCTAGCCGAAAAATATTTTCCCTCCCAACTAGTATTTTACGACTATCTAAGAACTATTGTATATTATATTTAACACATAGCAATAAAATTGTTTTCATGTCAACGTTATAGTTGTGCGACCGTTCAGCCCCGATGTGCCGTCGGGCGCAAAATCCCGGGTCGGAGCAATAAACGCGATTAGACAAACATTTCCTGACGCGAGCCACTTTTTCCAAAACTTGGCGTATAAATCAGATCGGTGGTGTGTCGCAGTTTTCGCGTCGTCTTGCCAAATTTATGTACCGATCGGCCCTTTCGAATGGAGATGTAGACCGCTATTTACATATAAATACCTCGATTATTTGAATTATTCAATCGAGAGGGGGCGGCGCTGACAAATCACTTCCTCAGGAGATGGCACAAGTTGCTAGGCTCAAGTTTGGCTTGATGTGCTCCGGCTATGTCGTCCGTGCCCGGCTTTTACGATAAATTGAACAGTTTTCTTATGAACTGATACTGAGTACTGAACTATTTTATTTACTGTTTTTTGGTAGACATTGTTTTGGTTTATCAACTTTTCATTTGATATTTCTTCAAATATGATTTAGAACGATTATAAACAAATAATTATAAGTAGGTACCACAGAATAATAACTAGTATCGAACTATCGTTATAAGTACATGAAAATAAAAGAAGTCTTTTATACTTAACTAGATATTAAATCTATAATACCTATACAGGTAAAATAATGAAATTCGGAAAAAAAATTAAAGAACAGGGAATCCTGCAATAAAAATTAATCCAATAAAGTTTACAATACTGCGCACATTAAGTAAAATAAAGCTTTAATTTTCTTCAAACAATCAATGTTATAGAACTAAACTAAGGAGAATATAGCCAAGTAAAAAAGAAAATACATCATTACGAATACAAATAATAATGATCTAAAGCTTTAGGTATAGTTCTGGATAATATTCCCGCAATTTTATGCCCTTTCGTATCATTTAATTCGGGAAATAGAAGTTTTTGTATGGAAATCGGATGCACTAAAGCTCCGAACCTCTGCCGTAGGTATTCCCTGTCTATTGTACGTAACAGCCTCATAAAACTTTATCGCGAATTATCTGTAGCAAATACTTTGTATAGGATATATTATGTTGATGTAAGGGGTATGTAGAAATTATTTACATTGCTTGAGCTTGGCTTGAACCGTAGCCTTCTTCTTATGTAGCTACATTAAAGGTTAGTACATAGGTATGCCTAATCCTGTAAAGTAGGATCAAGACAATACTTTAACTTTCACAAAAGCAGCATTTGGAAATCATCTTCTGAAAAGCAAAGGCAGAGAAGTAGCTGTAAACAAAATTCATGATTAATTTTTAAAATATACCTATGCAAAGATGTACCTATGGCAAACAATGAACGTTTATTTTATTTACATACATATTTATATTTCAGATTATCCAGGTTTTCAAAAACGGACATCAAACATTCATCAGTGAAGTTAAATTGCAAACACTCGTGTGATTTTGTAAAATTAAAAGCAAAAGTAACCGGAGCTCATACTGATGCGATCGGCTTCGCGGCGATAACCATCGATAACTAAGCCCCATCCACGGCTCCTGTTACTGTATTTATTTCACTAATCGTGTTATTGTCTCGTGTTAGAGCATACTTAGGCTAATGTGAGGCCGAGTGCGCAGCCGTTACATCAGATAAAGGCATTTGATATGCTAATAGCGGTAGCAAATGTTCGCGTAATGAGCGTGCGACGGCGCTGCAACAATTTTACATACCACGGAACTTCGATAAGCTAAACGCTTAACATGCCTTTTGCTGGTAATGAACTCACACTTTTTGAAACAATTAAGCGTTTGTTCAAATTGTACTTTACGGTGTTCATGTTTAGATTCAATTTCAAATTAATTTAAACAATTAATCTTTAACTATGTTGATAACTACCATTAATTTAGGGTTTACTAACTTTTACAAAACTGTTAATATTAGGTAAATGAAATATAGGTACGATTTGAAAAGAAATAATTTGAATTGGATATGGATTTCTTTTCATAGGTATAAAGTAAGAGACATTAACTACTGAAATTATGAAAGCGCTGTATTTTTGGCTATTTTAAAAGTCCCGATTTTTTTAAATCAAGCGCGAACTAATCTAAAACATAAATTTTCAGTTCTTTATACAATCGTATTATTAAGTAAACAATACGGGAGTATTATTTTCGAATCGCACCATAGGGTTACGGAGGGATTACGATGATATCACGTAAACTTGACGCGCTCAAGCCGCGCCACAATCGTTTGATCATCAGTTAACCGCTAATGCGACGTAATGCAACCATTGTTCTCGCTTACAATTCACTTGTGTTCGCATTTCCTCTACCAAATGGTAGGTTATCGATGTATCTTCACGCGAATTGTTCCCATATAATCCTCTGGATTAGCTATAGCTGTTCTGGACTGTGGAGTGAAATGTTAAATTTGGTAACTGGCCTTTGATGTACCTATTTTTAATTTTATATGGATATAAAATTACAAGCTTTTTATATGTGTATTACTACTGCTTGCATTCAGAAGGTACCTATAAGTACGATGAATATAATATGTTATTATCCGGTAAAAGCATTTGAGACTCTTTAAGTATAAGGAAAGAGGAGCAATTAACATTAGTCTATAGCTTAAATCGACTACGAAAAATATCTTTCACTTTTCCATATCTACTTTCAATCGAGTCCTTAAATGTAACAATTTGTTTCGGTTATGTAACGTCTTATAAAACCTCTTTCTGAAATTCCCCGACTATCTTATCAACTATCGATTGCGACCGAATCACTCCAGCTACTTTTCCACCCTCTCTGCAAAGTAAATCGCATTTACAACGTTTCAACATCGCTAACATGTTAAAACAGAACTAATGGACATTCGCTTCAGTCTCAGCCCGCAGGAGACGAATAATACAAGTAAAATGGTCCCATCTCCACGCTTCATTAATTTTATTGCCCGGAGGCGCTCCGACTCAACTCGGGACGCTGCTGGCGAAAACACGACATTGTGTTGCCAGTGACTTAAATTGAATAAACACAAGCTATTATGTGTGCTGCAGAATGCACATGCACTTCTTTTGTTGCAACAACTGTCACTTTCTGTAAAACTTTCAGTACAACATCGACTACGTAAACTCTCTATTTTTCCGTTTTTCAGAAATCATAAAGCTTGAAATAAGGAAATATTTTGGAAATTTCTATTGAATTGGACCAAGAAAGGAGGAAATAATTGCTACGGTGACTATGATTTTCCAATGTTCTCTCTGTAGATTTTTCATTTTTCATTGTTTACAAATGTACCTACACATCTACAGGTTTATATATAGGTATGCAGATTACCTCTCTATTGATTATTATTGTACCTACTTATATATTTAAAATTTACGACATGACGTATGATTTATATGCCTTCTACAGTTGTGGATTTAAAGGATTAACAATAAGTCGAGTACGCTAATGTAATGGAGATATTAGTGTGAGCGTAGCGAAATAATTCCGACACGGTTTTTTGTGTGCTCGCGACACAATAGGATTATTCTCCATTGATCATTGCTTATTATATAAGTAGCTGCCGGGGGTGCGTAACATGAAAACTAAATTTGGTTTATCGGCCTTTATGGAAAGTAGGTGTTAATGTTGAGATAGTAATTTATGGTGCGATCGTGACTTTTCCGTTTTGAATAAATTGTTATGGTTTTAGCGATCGTTATGTTTGTTTGTTTAATTTCTTTTTATATGCAGATTCGAGTTTTAAGGAGCCTCAGATCGTGTATTTAATTGCGAGAAACAATTTTGATTTTTATGAAATGTATTAATCTATCTACTGTGTTTTTACCTCAAATATCTGTGAGCTAGGTATATCAATCTATCTGTATCAATCAATCTGTCTGTATATTATTTATCTTAATGTATGCTCCTAAATATAAAACAACAAATATTCTTTAACCTACAATGTGTCCTTAAAATGAAGTACCAGCATTCACCGAACCCAAGCAGTCTCCACAAAGACAAAAATATATCAAACAAACAAAGGTTATGGGCGGCAAGTTATCTGGCCGTAACCTCTTAGGCCACGATCCGACCTCACAACACTCAAACTACTGTTTACTCAACTCTGAGCGCGACAAAGGGCCGGAACTATTGTTTGTCGGGAAAGCTTTATTTTGCGACCCTCGCCGCTTGCAGCGACAATAGGTTACCCAACTTAAAAATATAATATTATCTCACTTGACGTTAGGAACGTGTGAACATGCTCAGGTTGATAAGTGAAATAAATTGATTAATAAGTAGTTACCTTTAATTTCTAAGCTATTAGTCATAATAATTTTAATTGCATTAAAAAATCGATAAGCGACAGCTCTAGATATAGATAGGGAAAACGTTAGTATGAAAATATATTTTTAATATTCAAAAGTTAAATCCGATTCCTGCTTTAAAATATTTACCTCAACGTTTTCAAAAGTATGATCTAAAATTTAAATACATAATACCATTAGGATTAATTCGTAAGTTATATCCACACAATACTGTCCTTTCAAGCAAGGGCGGTGGAGAGTTGAAAATTATCCTTTTCACGAACGACCTTAAGTATAATAGAGAAAGCACTTAAGCCATTTTCTCCGCCTTTAAGTGGCGTAAGCGCTGCTGTATTTGCAGCGGCTTGTTTTGTGAGCTAGAAAATCAACCATTATAGTCCACGAAGCTTATTTGGGCCGTTTGTGTGCTAGCTTCTGAAGGGGCCGAGAGGGCGGGCGTATGGGGAACATTTCAGGCTAATGTGGCCATTGGGCGGCGCTAACAGCAATTAGGCTACATGCGAGTAAATGGATTGTGCATTACCGACGACATAGATTGATTTATTGGCTCCACAGAGCGAGTGGCCGCTTTCGATCACACGATTTAACCAGCTGCTACGATATAGCTATTACGAAAGTGGACATCGATTGATCCATTATTAAACGCGTTCAGTAGCATAATCTGTTGCCAATTACCTTGCAATCATATCGTTCACAAACGTGCAAAATTATTTACGACGATTCGATTTGAACCCTTTCCGTATCGTTTTCATGTGAAACCTTATGGACGGTTATGAAGAAATAGAAAAAGATATCACGCGATGCTATTGTTTATTCACGGCTGAGAGCATATTCGCAGATTGCTATATTTAGTCATGTCGAAAGCAAATTTTATTGGATATGAATGTCATATTAAATTCAAGTCCCTCAGTGATCATGTTATAACGCTGTGATCTTTATATTCCTTCACGTAAAACATCACATCTGTTAGTGGCCGGGCTTCTTTGTACCGGTCTATGAATAATAAATGTGCCGATAGCCGATTGGGGAAATTGAATTTTATAGTTCGTAACACATTCGAGGACAGATGTCACAAAATGCCGCTCGCCGGCGGCAATACGTTATGTAATCGAAATGTCAAATAGAAATCAAAATTGGGTCGATTGTCATGTAAATAATTAAATAATGACCGCCGGCACTCAAGCACTCAAATATGTAGGGAAGGTGCGACTTTCATTGTGATTAACAGAGTTATTTCTGTTTGGGCGAACAATTATCGGCCCATTACCAAAAGCACACAATGGTCGGAGTTCCATTAAATTATTGAATGCCATTCAAATGTCACCTATGGTGTAATATCATTATGGTTTTGGATACACGCGATTCTTATATTAAACCGAGTATCTAAATCAATTTCTAAGGGTAATGAAATGGCCTTTTAAATATAAAATGACTTATCAGAAATAGTTTTACTCGCTTCAAAGTAAAAGGGTAGATCTTTAATACTTACTAGTTAATAATGAACACAGTACAAACAAAGAACAAGCAAGCACAAAGTACTTAAATAATTTTCAAAATTCGACATTTAAAATGATTATAATATTATCATTCTCATTTCTTATATTCAAACAATAAGAGGCATGATAATCTAATTGTCTATTTTAAGAGACAAATACTTTTTACCCTATATAAAACCCTTCAAGTTGTGTTCAAAGCTATCATGTAGCAATAATTCAATCTCCGACAGATATATTGTCGTTAATTGATTTCCCCTCGACGAGCGTCTCTCAGGGCTCTACGAAGTTAGATAAATTCGCGCTATCCGTTTACATCATTAAATTTTATTAGAGGCAATACAATAGCAGGGCCATTGGGCGACTACAGTGAGGGACTTTTCCGTCGGCAATTGCGACCCTCGCCAATTCGTATTTCCTTTTGCCGCGAATTAATCAGGCTATTACGTCGGCTTTCAGACGTATGACGAATCGTAATAGTGGACGGACAACACTATAATATTGTACTGTTTTATTTCATGCGTGATTTCTTTTTTTATGTATTTTCATCGAACTGAGCGAGGACATACCTATTAGCGAAAAGATTTTAATTTTTAGTATTTGTCTATAAAAACGTGTGCAGTAAACTATAAAGTTAATAGTTATTTATGTACTTAGTAATTTTAGATCGAACTGAATTAAAAAATGATTTAGGTAACGAATCTAAATCGTAGTCTAAAGATTTGTTTCTACAGGGTAATATGTATAGATTTTACGTAATGGAAAAAAGAAGCACCTGGAAGCAGACTAGTATTTAATTTATTAAATAAACTTAAAATAACAATTCATATTATAAGGTGTATAATAGGTTCATAAAATTTATTCAGTATCCCTCAGTATAGGAATGCCATCGAGTTTAGTAATTTGTTGCAAACGGTTGGAAGCCTGGGTACGCCAAGTATCGACGTCCGCCATATTTTCACATAGAGGATTTCCAGTGAAAACCAGATCTCTTAGAGAGGAGCACTCCTGAAAAATCAAATACCGATAAATCTAAAACAAACTAGAAATTAGAAATCTTTGAAAATTTGAAAAAATAGAAACAAATGTTGAATACGGAATTTGAACCATTTTACAATATTTTTTTTAATGGATTAGGATTGGATTGCTTAATTAAAACTTTCAGTCCGAATGAACCTCCTAAAAAAGCTTTGAATTGTAACGATATGTTATATAATATGTAGAATTGTAAGTGACACCTACCTGTAACCTGTTAAATTCAACCCACTCTTTGACTGCATTATTGGACATATACAGGACCCGTAGATTCTTCATAACACCGATTCCTTTCAGCTTGTCAATCGGATTGTAACTTATCCATAATTCTTCTAACGTATCAGCCACCGTTTCCTTACGAAAAAAATGCTATAATTTTTAGGCAGGACCCGCAGGACACAAGAAACAGATACCTAACTAGTTAAGTGAAACTATAAAGAAAATCAATGAAACGACCGAGGTGAAATAGTGAAGATCGGATCAACGGTTTTTAGATGAACAAAATTGCGTAAAAGTAGCTTAGTATGTCGTTAATTACAATAACATTTTTTATTATTAAAAAAGCAACTTACGATTCCAGCCAAGGTCTTGATATAGTTCCTTCCTAATGATAAAATCTTAAGACTTCTCATACCAGCGATGCCTGCAATTTTATCTATCATGTTGGATGACAGACTCAACTTCCTGCAAAACAAAGTAATTGTTTCCAGTACTTAAATTATTATCGACGGGGTAAATTTTCCAAAAACGCCTTCAACATGAAATTAGAAATGTACCTTTTTATATATACTTAGCAACATTGTATAGGTAGGTACTAAAGTTTTAAAAAAGAATCCTGGATTATTGTACTAATAAAAAAAATCTCTGAAAAAGCTCTTACTTAAATCTTTAAGCTTCCATGATTTTGTATTAAACTTATCTTTTAAACCTATTTGTTTTTTCATAATATCGAATAATTTAAAAAAAAATAACATACTCGCAAGCAACAAGAGTGGAAAGCGCGCCATCCATCTTTTCGATCGGTGGCCACTGGAACTGCAGTTCTATTACTTTGGCTTCAGCAGCCGATTCACCAGTTTTCTTTTCCCAACGCGCAATAGCCTCTTTGCATGTTGTGGGTTTTAATGCCATCGCTTAAAGCTTTTAAAAACTTATTTGAAATAACGAAAAGGTAAACTATTAAGCGTTTATGACAATAACTAACATGAGCTGTTCTATTATTGACATAAAAGCTTATCTATGGTGACGTCTGGATTTTTTTCTTAATATACCTACAGTAGGTCTACTTCAAATCTATATCTATATATTTAAATCTTAAATTACAAAATTCATTGTTTTTTACAACTGCTCCCGAAACACCAGATCATTAATTCATCTAGGTACATATGTACTTCAATAGGTATGTTTTTTATGAACGTGAGAAATGCTAGTCAGTTAGAGGTTACTCTTAGTCATGACTTGTTTTTCGTAACCTTATAACGAAGAGAAAGATTTTTCCGCTGTCGCCAAACTAACAAGTCTCTTTACCATTTATATAGCCGATATTCGTTTAAGGTTTACTACGACAGAAACAGGCGGCAATTGTCCCTTAGTAACAAGGTACAATTAGTTCCCAGTTGTTTCACAGAATCTATGTCTTAATTCTAAGGTCTTAATTGTATTGTTTTCGATTTTTGACATAAAAACACTTGGCAATGAAATAAATTCAATATTTCAGGAGATTGACGGCTATTTATTACTGAGTTCAGAAGTGTTTATGGCTTTGCAGAAATACTTCTCAGCAGATTGAGTGGTATGGTTATTTGCCCTATGCATTTTCCTTGGAACTTTAACTACTGCTGCTGCTTTAGCCTCTTTCAAAAGCTGTAGAGAGCAGCAAGCGATGGGTATTTAGCAATTTTACTGTCTTGCCAAATTAAAATCTTATCTAGAGCGATACAAATTTTAATCAAGTTGTCTCCTTGAAAAAATTTAAACTGCTTTTTTAATGTCATATTCCTAGAAGTTGTTTTGGTAAATGCTTTTTATTGTAGATATACCAGATTTATTTCGACAAAAACCTATTTTTTTTATCTAGCCAACTTGTTATTGAGTAGGTACCTACTACATGTCTACATTGTGGTTACTATGGGTTACATGGCTGAGCGAGGTTTGGCATATTATGTATATGGCTATTTTCTTCAATTCTTGAACTGCACCTTTCGAATCTGATGTCACCGAGCAGCTGCTAGTTTCAATAGCCCCACTTAAATTTAAATCTACATTGAATTTGGTATACAGATTTTCAAATTTAGTTATTACCTATAGGTACCTGTTAATCGAGACTATCTATTTTACTTTGTAAGAATAGCAGTCTAAGGTTTACCTCTTAGGATTTTCTCGAATATCTCAATATTTACTGTACTTCGCTTTTATACTAACAATTATACATGAGTTATAGGTACACATCCTCACGGGGAATGCTATTTTCGTGAGTGTATATTTTGTCTTATTATTTCATTGCTATGCTCTACGTAAATGGCGAATGCACACCGTCACTCGAATTTTTTTTAATTATTTCTTGTTCATAAAAAAAATTCAAGCAATATGCAAGGTAAACAATAAATAGTTATATAATACATATATTAGGAGCTTAATCAGTAGTCTTCGCTAAGACATCGGCCTCTATCACACAACTTGTTCATATTATGCTACGACATGTCCAATATAAAAGAAAGAATTCATCCCAATTCATATCTATGCAATATTATACACTAGCTTTCCGCCCGCGGCTTTGCCCGCGTTTTCAAAGAAAATCCCGTTCCCGTAGGATTTCCGGGATAAAACCTATCCTATGTCCTTTCTCGGGTATCAAAATATCTCCATACCAAATTTCATGCAAATTGGTTCAGTAGTTTAGGCGTGATTGAGTAACAGACAGACAGACAGACAGAGTTACTTTCGCATTTATAATATTAGTATGGATATATAAACCCATGCGAGGGTTGTCCCGGGTGGCCGGCGGTAATCACGTCGTGCCCTCACACCTCTGGGCTCGACCCTCGTCTTATGTACGTACTATGTTTGAATTCTAAGTGTACGGATTATATTTTTTTCCATCAGATTCATTGTGATTTGTGTTTCTGCGATTTTTTTCATACGCAACTTTTCTGAAGTTTTTATTTACACTAGAATGTTTTCCCGTGATGCCGTTGTGACTTGTGAATCTAGGAGGGATGGATCATTAAATAATAAAAATCCATAATATTATCAGTTTTATGTACTTAAAGCCATTTATTTTTTGAGAGCTTATTTTATTCTCTTACGCTTGGGTCTTATGTCTCTTATAATCTTAAAATTTGTGCCTTTTTATAAAGAGTTGACACCCGCGATATGGTGCGCGTTAACACGTTCACTGCGGCACCTAAAATGCCAAACTTACCGTTGTTGCGGCATGTCTTCCATACTTCACATCGGCAAGTTCACCACTGTGCGTCATGAGCCATTTTTATCACATCGCACCTTCTGACTTTGAAGGTTAATAATTTCATGAAATTTCAAGATATTTCAAAAAATTTTTTTTCAGATAATAGTATATATAGTCTAGTATATACCGCATGAATAGCTTTTAGTTTGACCGAATAGTTTAAAAGATATGAGGGAAAATGTAAACCCCTGATTTTGTGAAAAATTATTTGCCATCCCGCACTCCGTTGATACTGTATGTTTACAGTAATAGCGATGGGAAACACTGTAAAATAAAACATCGATATCGATATAAATCAATTTTGTATATTTCAGTCTGTTTGTTAACAGATAACGAGATCGTCGATACAAAAAAAAAAACATATAAAACAAGGTACTTGATAGAGTACTATCAGGAAATTGTTCAGTAACTTTTGTTTTAATTTGTTCAGTAACTTTTGTTTTAATTTGTTCAGTAACTTTTGTTTTAATGTTTTATATTATTTTCACAACTGTCATCACATTATTGCATTTATGCTACGAAATAAAAGAAAGTAAAAAAACTAAAGCCTTTAAGGTATCATTGTCATTTAAAAAAACTCAAAAGAAAAGTGCTTCGGTCCTGGTGCATCACTATGCGAGACTGACACGCGGCGCGCTCGCAGTACAGTGCGGCATGAGGTGCTTGTCCATGGCAAAATATTTGACATGCCGCACACAAAAGAAACGGTTTCTTTTCTATGCGTTGGTCCAATATTTTGCCATACGATTTTTAAACGAAATTGAGTCCTACTTCAAACTGTGATCACAAAAATATATTTGTCTCTTTTCTAGTCATTGATTAACATATAAAAAACCTCGCCGCACCACGGTGAAAACTGCGATTTTGGGCGCCGCACTGTGGTGTAGTCGCTGATGGCCCGATACTGGACATGCCGCAGTGAACGTGTTAACTACCTAATACCTAGGTACTAACCAAGTACTAACAGTTTAGTAGTAATATCACAGACTAGCTGCTCCGCGCGGTTTCACCCCCGTGGCTCCACTCCTGTTGCCCGTAGCGTGATGAAATATAGCCTTCCTCGATAAATGGGCTATCTAACACCGAAAGAATTTTTCAAATCGGACCAGTAGTTCCCGAGATTAGTGCGTTCAAACAAACAAACTCTTCAGCTTTATAATATTAGTATAGATAATAATAATAATTATTCTAATTTGGAGTTTAAAAACTGGTATTATTCAAGCAATAATATTTTAAACTCATTACTAATACTTACCACAGAGCAAGTGATATTATTATCTACTACTTTCAAAAAATCTTACAGTATAATATTCTTTTTTTCTTATTACCTATTCTCATCGTAGTTCGTATATAATATTCAAAACTATTTTACTAAAAACTTAAGTAGGTACCTAACCCAATCTTGCACATACGTTATTTTTAAACTGCGCATGATTTTTGTTCCCGATTAATGACTCCATTCATGATAATATAATTCGAGGGCTTACATATTTTATGTATGGTTTTCGAAACGACAAATATTTATTCCACCCTATAGATTCTATAAAGTAATGTTTTGTCGGCACGTGGCAGCACGTGATCCTCTTGAAGTTCACATCACATAAAACACGCCTGTAAGCTTTTAATCGATAATCCCTAACTGCTTCTTTATATATTGCTTTGAGAAACCACTAAACTGTAAAGAGCGAAAAAAAGCAATTATTCTGTGATAAAGATATTATAATATATGCGATCGATTGTAGTTTATTGTTCCTAATATTATAATAAATAATAATACAAAAATAACGTTTGTACGAACGAATGTATGGATTTTTATTTTTACTTTTTTAAAGAAAAAACAGGTGACTTCTAAGAAATTTGGGCAACGATACATTAATTTAATTATAATCTGGATTTGCGCGGTAGCTGGGCTCCTTTTGCCCAGGTACCCCGCGAGTGAAGCTGCGGTCTGCGGGCTTCAAGTTCCAACTTGTGAAATATGTTAAGTACAGCATGTAGTCATAACATACGTAGTGTATTGTGTACGAAGAATATGCTACAAAATTTAATTGTCATGAATAAAAAAATTAAAAGTAGGTACGTAGAGCACATGTGTAAGACTACTGCGATGATAGGAACGCAGATATCAGTGATCTGGGATGTCAAATGTCAAGCAGTTGTCAAAATTGACACATTCATGCAGTGGGTGAATTTGTAAACAAAGTGTCACAGCGTGGATATAACCTCTTTTTTAATGTTCTGAGTCGAAATTGTATACTTTATTCACATAAAATGGAAGATTTACAACTAAATATCACCACTACAAAAAAAGTATATACAAAAATTTGCGTTACCGTGAAGTGCCATACCATATACTAACACAATGTGTTGTTTCAGAAAAATAATGTTAAAGGGAAACCAACTCAAAAGAATGTTGGAGAATATAAGTTTGTTTCTAAACCAAACTATTCGGGGAAGATAATGGCAAGAAGACGTCCACAAAATGCTATTCCTAAAAAATTTACCAATCAATATACAGCCAATTCTGCATCAAAGTTTGAAAAACCAACTGAGGTTCCTGTTAAAAAAGGAAATAATCTGGAGACAAATTTACGTGACCTCGCTGAAAACAAAGGAAAGTTTCAAGGGAAAAATTACCAAGAAGTGACAGACGAGATGGTGATAAAACAAAAACAAAGGAGCGGAGGCTGGATATCATCACTATTTAAAAATAACCCAGACGTCCCTCGAATTGGCCAGAGAGCAGTAAAGCCTGTTGTAGAAAAAGTGTTTGCTGGAACAACATTTGCCGACTTAAATATTCATCCCCATAGCATTGCAAATCTTAAACAAAATTTGAACTTGAGTGAGTTAATGACAGTACAACAGAAAGCAATACCTATTATTTTACAAGGAAGAGATGTTTTAATCAGGTATTTATGTTAGTTGGTATTAAAATTATATCTCTTCTTTAGTTTTATACAAACCCTAAAAGTGTTGAAATAGAGTTAAAAGTTAAAGTTAAATAAAGATGCACCATGGGCATAAGAGCGAGGATGTCATGCTTTAAAATATGTGATAATTTATATTATATATAGTAAAACTTATTTTTAATTTGCCCTCATTCAATTATAATTATCTTAATTTATAAAAGTTAACATATACTTACTATTATAATTAACAGATTCAATGGATATGTTTCTTTTAGTATATTGTACTCAATTCCAAAATCACAGAGTCCTACCTATATACACAAAAAATTATATGTATTATTTTTTATAATAGGTCACAAACAGGTTCTGGAAAAACTTTAGCATATGCATTGCCAGTAATTGAAGGTTTGCAAGCTATAAGGCCTAAAATAAATAGACATGATGGTGTCAGAGCGGTAATTGTTGTTCCCACTAGAGAACTTGCCGTGCAAACATATGAATTATTTGTTAAGCTTACTAAGGTTTGTATATTATCTATATTTATATTTTTAAACCCACAATACCTTTACTGCGTTATGTTTTATTGTGTTTTTTTAATTGTAGTTCAAAGTAATTTCTTAATTTGTTTTAGGTATTATTATTTATACATTTTCAAAATGACAGTGTTGCATTCAGATTTTGTCCTATAACGAAATTATTGCATGTTAGTTTAATAATGTATTTTAATGCAATTAGCTGTTTTCATTTAAGTGGCTTTTCAATTAGCAACTAAATGACACTTTGTTGTACTTGACACATTATAATTATAGATAATAACACATTGATCCCCGAACGGCCCGATCGGTCCACGACACAATAGATTTTCTATTGTGTCTGTGATTCCGAGGCCTGAGTTATTAACCTTGTAAAAATAATAAACTAGTTCAACTCTCATTTTCACCCACAAGTTCTGTTTTCATGCTCCATTTGAAGTAAATATTACATCAAATAATGTAGCAAAACGAAAAAAAAAATGTATGGATTCGTGACACATGTTTAATTATTCCATTTCCATTGGGACTTGATGTTACAATTCAGGCTTCTAGTTTGTTGAAAATGAATAATTAACCTAAGAAGAAATAATAGTAAAAAATCTCAATGTGGATGTAAATATCATGTAAAAATAAAAATTAAAACCAACATACATGAAAGCCTTTAAATTTATACAAGGTTTAATGAATATCATAAAATTTTAGCCATTCATATGGATTGTCCCTGGACTGCTCAGCGGGGGACAAAAGAGAAAAGCTGAAAAGGCCAGGTTAAGGAAAGGCCTGAATATATTAGTAGGTACCCCAGGTCGAATAAACGATCACTTAAGGCATACTCATTCTTTAAATTTTGCTAAAACCGGGTAAGAAACTAAAATTTGGAATAAAATTTCATTGAAAAGATTTGTTTTCGTTTATAATATCGTTATGATTACTTGTTAAAATTTTAGATGTTTAATATTAGATGAGGCAGATAGATTATTAGATATGGGTTATGAAAAAGATGTTGCGGCCATAGTTAAAGCTATCGAAGACCATACAAAGAAAACTACATATGATCCTATGGCATTAGTCAAACAAAGCATTATAAGAGATCCACCAGAAAAAGACGAAAGTTTAAACGACGATACAAATAAGGAGGAAACTGTTTCAAAACATCCTCTGACTGATATATTTATATCTAAAGAAAGACAAACCATTTTACTGTCGGCAACTTTAACTAAGGTAAAAATAAGACAGTTAAATTAAATTTTTTATATTTAAAATTTAGTTAATATAATGTAATGATGTAAATGTTTAGGCCGTTGAAAACTTGGCTGGAATAACAATGAAAGAACCAGTTTTTGTCGACACTTCGGATGGAAAAGCACTTGTAGCTGATTCACTTAAACCAACTAATGAACAAAAAGATACAAAAATTAATGAGCAAATTACAATTAATGACAAAAAGAATAAGCCAGCCCCTGCCATCATTGAAGAAAGTAAACAAGATAATAACGAATCAGCTACGAAAAAGGAAGATACGACGGTCAAAAGTAGAGGAGGCATGTATTGACTATTATACGTATTAGAGTTGAGTATCCTAAATTATTATGTTAATCTTATAATAATTGCTTTTTCTATAGGTCTTAAAGCGTTTAACGGTGCCAATCATCCTGATATATTTAAGAAAGATGAATCTAAGGGTGAAAGTAACGAAAAACAAACTAATATGAGCAATGACAAAGATAATGACAGCGACAGTGACTCTGATTACGAGTACTTTAAAGTACAAAAAGAAATCAACACTAAGAATAATGTTGAAGAAGTAAAAGAGGAGGAAGATGAAAAAGAAGAAATACCGGAGCCACAGATTAGTATGTTTGAAAATGCTCTAAAAACAGCTATTGTTGAAGATGAACTTGTTCTACCGGCGACGGTTAACCAAACCTTCCTTGTCGTGCCTATGAAGTTGAGACTTGTCTCTTTATGCTCTCTTATCGTAGAACATTGCATACTGAATAAAAAAGGCGGGAAAATGATTGTGTTCATGGCAACATTGGAGATGGTTGACTATTTTTCCGAATTAATAGAAACCGTCTTAACTGGTAAAGACGTCAAAAAACGTAAACAAAAGAAACTTAAAAATGATATCAAAGCTAAAAAGAGGAAAACTGAAGGTGACGAGGAGGATGAAAAGGTAAATAAAGTGAAAATATTTCCGCAGGTGAAATGAGTTTTTATAAAAAAAAAACGTGTTTTATTTCATCACATTTTTTTTTATAAAGGAGTCATCAGACGATTCAGGTTCGGAATTCGAAATAGACTACGAAGCTCCATCCGAAGGAGGTCTCATGCAGATGGATGTGGATGTGTTCAGCTTGCACGGTTCTATGCCGCATGAGCAACGGATGGAGGTCTTCAAGCAATTCCGTACTGCGAGAAGAGGAGTACTGTTCTGTACGGTAAGTTAGATTAAACAAAGGACGGTGTGCCGAGCACACGTGTCAGAAGTGAAAATTGTTTGGCAAGATTCAAAGGTAACAAAATCGTCGCCTTACTTTATGACGTGACGGTATTACCTTGACGCGATCTTGAAATTTTATTTTCAGCGCGCCAAAAGAAGTTTCACTTAAAAAAATAATAATAAAAGGACTAACTAATAGAAACTTAATCTACTTATAATAAAATCTGTCCAGTTATGATTTGTGCTAATTGATGTTTAAATTTCGTGCGTAAACGTGTAAAAAATATAATAAATTATAAAAGAAAAAACCCAAATTAATTGATAAAGTTTCATATTTTTGTACGTAAAAATGATGCAGTTTTTCACAATATAGATAATTGTTGTTACACTACATTTATTTTTATTAATTAACATATTTAAATA
Organism: Colias eurytheme; assembly: GCF_061535395.1. Classification (NCBI taxonomy): domain Eukaryota; kingdom Metazoa; phylum Arthropoda; class Insecta; order Lepidoptera; family Pieridae; genus Colias; species Colias eurytheme. The sequence goes on along the minus strand of NC_142982.1, from coordinate 4,560,441 downwards.
ATTTCTATAGAATATTATGTGCTTATTTTAAATTAGTTCGTTGATAACTGCGTTTTATATGAAGAAAAAAATCTGAGGAAGACGTAAAATTTCTCAATTTGACGGCTATTATAAAGTAATTTGCATAGTACAATATGAGTTTTACAATTTACTGTACTTGAGAATAAAGAAAAAATTGTTATAAAAAATGATATCTCTCCAATCTCGATCACAGCAGGGTGCTACTACCGCCTGGTTTCCTATTACACCGTATAAAGCTTATATTGAGTGGCCTTTATGGATTAATTATCGTTGGTAATCTTAATTTTAATGTATTATGAAAATATTACAATACTCTTGTGTATAATATGCACACGTAAGTATATCTTATCTGCAAAAAGTTTAACACGTGATTTCACGTGAATACATTGTATCGACTTATAAATGTTTGTAATTCAAAATTATTTTACAATTAAAATTTTATTATTTCTGATCGATATGATAGTTATATGATGCAATTGGTTGATATTACAAGTATTTTTTATTGGATTCTATTGGGTCAAAAGAGTAATGCTTAGTTACCATATTAATTGTCGATAGTGATGTATGATTTATGATTGTAAAAGTAAAATTTAAAATATGTACATAAATTAGCTAAATTATACATAATTATTTCAAATATAGTTCTTGCTAGAAATCTTATACCCCAGCCACACTATGCTACTCGTCCTGCTACTCGTGCTGCTCCTCGTCCTGCTCATCGCGCTGCCGCTCGCCTCGATATTGCCGTCTGGCCACACACTGCTCTACTCGCGCGATTAATCGCGACGCTCTTCACTAGGGATGGGTCGTCGACGTATTTTTCATCAACGAGACTAGATAGTTAAATGTCGTTCATCAACTAGTCATTCAACTAGTTAAAATCTTCGACTAGTCCATGTGTAAAATAAATAACTATTATTAAATAAATTCTTAAAACAATAAATTCTAATCTCAATAAAACAATTAATAAATATTTATGCTTTCTTACAAAAATTATACTCCCTAAAAAAAGTATTACTAAAAAACTTATTATCGTTTGTTTTTGTAGTTTAAATTCAAAACATTGGTCTTGTAAACCAAAAAATATTTTTTTTTAAAAATTTCAAAGAAAAGAATTTATTCTTATCAATAAGACTGTTTAGCCGTTGAATTCAACTAGTGCATTGGTGAGCGATGGACTAGTCGAATCGTTGAGTGTACATATAGACGGTTAATTTAACTAGTCCGTTGATTCCATGACGCCCATCCCTAATTCGCACTCGTATTGCCGGTCCTTTGACTCGCGCGCAAAAGCCGACAGCAGTGAGCAGGACGATGAGCACGACGAGTGGCATGACGAGTAACGTGGCCACACTACGTCCCTGCCTACTTCCCTCGTCACTTCCCATACCACTCGTCGAGTCGTGTGGCTGGGGCATTACTCTGATCTTTCGATGAATTTATTGAAATCTCCAACCCAAAAACGTATTTACGATGAGATTTTAATTTATTCTTAAGTAGATACTCATAGTTTCAGTGGGCATTGCAATTTTATTTCTCACACTTAGGATGTAGCAGCAAGAGGAATAGATGTCCCACGCGTGGATCTTGTATTGCAATACTGCGCCCCCGCCTCGGCTACGGACTACGTGCACAGGTGGGTGACATATAACTATTTACAATGCTAAAACACGCGTCACTATATTTTGTGTGTGTGTGTTTTTTTTTATCATAAAATGAACAATAATTTTAAAACGCTTTTCGATTTATCATTGAAAAATACAATATTTTGCCTTATAAAATATATTTTTAAAAATTCTTATATTTGCATTAATAGGGTCGGACGTACAGGCCGAGCAGCTCAAGTTGGCGCTGCCGTTATGTTCCTGTTGCCGAGTGAAACTGAGTTTGTTAGGCATTTGGAACAAAAGAGGATCAGGTTCGTATATAATTATGTGCTTATATCCTAATCAAATAATAAAGTTCTAGCAGTTTCTGAGATTGAATCATTCCTTCATCCCATTTCTGATATTATATTTAATTATTTTGATGTTTTAATCTCCGCCAGTTTGGTAACGGTTAAAAAAGTAATAACAACTTTATAAGATTATCAAAATACGTTGTGTTTTGATAATCTTATAAAGTTTGATAACAATCGGTCACATACATAAAGCTTATATGTTTTAATAAGGTTGCGCCAATCGGACGAATCGAAGGTTCTAGAAGCTTTACGGACTGTTGCGCCAAGCGCGGCGAGCATACAACGCGCGGCCATCGCGGTGCAAGCTAAGCTGGAGCACACTGCGCACTCTTCTAAGGATTGGCTGGCACGGGCTAGCAGGGGTGAGTATTGTGCAATAAGGTTGCGTTAATAGGTCGAGTCGTAGGTTCTACAAGCTTCTAGAGCATACAACGCGCGGCCATCGCGGTGCAAGCTAAGCTGGAGCACACTGCGCACTCTTCTAAGGATTGGCTGGCACGGGCTAGCAGGGGTGAGTATTGTGCAATAAGGTTGCGTTAATAGGTCGAGTCGTAGGTTCTACAAGCTTCTAGAGCATACAACGCGCGGCCATCGCGGTGCAAGCTAAGCTGGAGCACACTGCGCACTCTTCTAAGGATTGACTGGCACGGGCTAGCAGGGGTGAGTATTGTGCAATAAGGTTGCGTTAATAGGTCGAGTCGTAGGTTCTACAAGCTTCTAGAGCATACAACGCGCGGCCATCGCGGTGCAAGCTAAGCTGGAGCACACTGCGCACTCTTCTAAGGATTGGCTGGCACGGGCTAGCAGGGGTGAGTATTGTGCAATAAGGTTGCGTTAATAGGTCGAGTCGTAGGTTCTACAAGCTTCTAGAGCATACAACGCGCGGCCATCGCGGTGCAAGCTAAGCTGGAGCACACTGCGCACTCTTCTAAGGATTGGCTGGCACGGGCTAGCAGGGGTGAGTATTGTGCAATAAGGTTGCGTTAATAGGTCGAGTCGTAGGTTCTACAAGCTTCTAGAGCATACAACGCGCGGCCATCGCGGTGCAAGCTAAGCTGAAGCATAACGCGCACTCGTTCATTATATTGTATTAACTTTTATTTATTTATATTAACTTTAAAAGCATAGGGTTGAAGTGTTTATTACAAATTATATTTAACTATTTAAATAAAAAAATGGATACATAATATTATCCTCATGTAGGTAATCATAATCCAAGATCCTGAACTGTTTTTGTATACGAAATATAATTATTTTATTTATTTAAATTTCAAATGTCTTCATTATACTAATGTAATTAATATTGTAATATATAAATGTTACAAACTGTAGAATCTTGTTGATTTTTAAACAGTAACGCAGGTCCGTTTCCACGCAAAATTTTCCTCAACATTATTGTTTTTATTCCATGTTTATATACATATTTATTTCAAGTGTACATTAAAAGAGCAGTATACTCATAAAAACTAATTACTAATTAGTTTTAATACAAAATATTATGGTGTTTTGAAACTTTATTAATTATAGAACTGGATGCGTTTCTATTCCGCCTATCCTCACGACATAAGGCCCTATCTAGACGCAAAGCACTTACATCTAGAGCCCACGGTAAAAGCCTTCGCCCTTCGCGAGATAATTGCAGCTTTTGGCAATTTGTATAATAAAAATACTATTTCCATCCATAGCGTTCACATCCTGGGTGCGTTTCTACTCGGGCTATCCCCGCGAAGTTAGGCCCTATCTAGACGCAAGGCACTTACATTTAGGGCACGCGGCCAAAGCCTTCGCTCTACGCGAGACTCCGGCGGCCCTTGCGAAACGAGCGAGGTCTGATCCTAAGCTAATGAGGGAAAAACCTATGAATAGATTGACTGTGAAGGATGAGGAACAGAAGAAGAGACCTGGGTATGTTGTGTTTGTGTATTTTGAAGAGGAATTATTGTTAATTTTATTCTTATTATGGTTCGGAAACAGATTTAGAGCTCAGTCACATAATTGATTGATTAGTAAGGTCAAGCATTCAGTCAGCAACGATAGCTATTTTGACAGTTATAAAGCCACTACTTTAATAGATATTCTATATCGGACATTTTTCCTTTTTTGAGCTTTTTCAATTTATAGATTAGGTATAGATACAAATTGGTGATTGTACTATGATGATTTTAATCCATTAAGAGCCGATTTTTCAACCCTGGTTAAAAAATCCATCCAATAAAGTATTTATTACACGATAATATTAAAAAGTCACCTGTAAACTGTCAATTGCGGGCAATAAGATGAATAAGTTTGAACCAAGGATTGAAAAATCAGCCCTTATTCAATTGTATTTTATTCATTCGTCATATAAGAACCTTATAAAATTGTTATTAAATACATAACAGTGTACATAATACATATATATACAATTATACAGTTATATATACAGTTCTATTTGGTTAATGTGATTAAATACCTTACAGATTCCCTAAAATGAAGCCGGGCGCTTTCGCAAACAGAATAGCCAATAAACAGAGTTCGATGCACACAGCTAGCGAGTTTGACAGTGGATTGCCGCCCGTCGATACTTACACTAAGAAGAGGAAAAATAAGTAATGTGTATGGATTAGTAGAATGAACTTGGTTAATAATGAGACTAATGTACAATGTGAATTGTAAATATACTTTTTTATAAATATGCATATTCTTTTATTTCTACCTCGCCTTTTATGAGAATTTAAATACTATATACATAAGTATATGCAACTTAGTTACGTACCTTTTTTTGTTGTAAGTATAGTCTAAAACTCCCTGGTTTTCAATTTATCTGACTATATTATGCACATGCTGTTGTTATATCTATACATATAATAAAATCGTAGGAAAGTCAAAACTGTACATTGAATATTTTTTTTAAAGAATACATAATCCATGATCTATAATCGATATAGAAGCCAAAAATATAGTTTTTAGAATTTTTGTCTGTTTGTCTGTTTGTCTGTTTGTCTGTTTGTCTGTATGTTTGTCCGAGCTAATCTCGAAAAGTACTGCATAGATTGACTTCAAATTTTGCATGAATATTACTAACAGGTCGTGTGAGGTTTTTTTAAACATATTATCATGCTATCACCTCCGGGGGAGGAGCTGTGAACCTTTACTTTTCTTACGTATTCCGTGAACTACGACAGCGTACAATCTAAAGACTCATGTTTAAATGTTGTTTTTGAGTAAGCCATGCTATTATCTAGCTTTACACTATAAAAACTACGTCATTTACGTAATTTGGGCAGAGAAACTGTTTAATGAATCTTAGTACTATAAAGACAAATTTGATTCAGCGCCATCTATGAGATTTCGTAAAAATCAAATCAATTTACATGCTAACACTACTGAACACAATGTTAAAAATTAATAATTTAAATATAATTATGTTATTTATTTATTTAACTCTTTAACCCATAATAAATCTTCCCTTCCCTATAAGGTGCGCTTATATAATTCGTGTGAATATACTACATTTTTAAAAGTGAGGGTAGATGTATATTATTTTAAGTCAAACTAGACACCATTACAGTTAATCTAATATTGATTGTGTTCATTGGTTACATTTTTAAAAATCTTCGTGTTTTAATAATTCGATCACGAGGCGGGACTCTAATACAAAAAGGTTAGTTCGTTGATAATTATTATTCCTTCATCATTTACATGTTGTTAGTAAAAATATGCTTTGACTGTTAATACTTTTGTTCAGTATTTATCTGTATGATTATTGCTTGGTAATTAATATATTTTCATGTCGTATACCTAATTATAAACATAAGTGTGATGTGAAACTAGCTGGATTTATTTTTACACACTCATAGTCTTATATTTTGTGTTAATGTTAAAATAGTATTAATAGTGTAAATCATAATATTTTTTCAAAGTTAAAAATATTTCCTTTTTTCTGATGGTGTTGCCATCGAATTAAACCGCGCTGTCGTTTCGTTCACAAAAAGTCATATTAGGACCGAATATGTAGCCGCCTCAACTTACGGAAACGAGAGTAACCTGCGTTGTCTGTTAGTTATTATATAGTCGAATTTAACGTTACATGGAAATTGGAATCTAAATATATGTATACCTACTTATATTAAATCTGTAGAGGTCAATTCTGCACATGAAATATATTTCCTATAATCACCTCGTGATAGTTATATAAATATAACTATCACGAGGTGATTAGAGATCGACATCGACGTCAAAAATGTTTGTCCGTCTGTCTGTCTGTATAACCGTTATAGAAACAAAAACTACTCGACGGATTTAAACGAAACTTGGTACAATTATTTTTCATATTCGTGAGCAGAGCAGCAACTCCATTTTTAAGCTTTCGTCGCGTGTGCGTTCTTAATGCGTGTATCTTAATGGTTAAAGCTACACAGAAATCAAGTATGAAAGAAATGTTCTCCATATTATATTAAAAATATCTCCCGACATCATAAATGTCTATCTTTTATGGTTGAGCTTAGCTTTCTGATTATATTTGTCTACTAGCTGTCCCCGCGACTTCGTTCGCGTGGAATAGTGACTATGGGACCTATGACCATGGGCTCAGGGTGGGGCAACAATAAAAAATCATTTTTATTTTCATGCTCCCACTCCCGCGCCCACTCGCACTCCCACGCCATATGCCACGTTCAGTCCCAATCCCACGCCCACGCCCACTCCCCTTCACAATTAGTACCTACCAGATCAAAGCCAGGGTAAGCGCCCCACCTAGCCCCACCGTGGCTACGCCCATGCTAAATTACTACTTAACATACAATTATTGAGTAAATACGTACTATCATAAATAATTAAAAGAATTGTTATTAAAATTTCTTACTAAACTGAGCTAAAAAACTTACGTACCAAATTATTAAAGAAAATCAAGAAATGAAATGCCTAACCTATACCAAATAGTTACTACATATTGTAATTAAAAATTATGATTAGTATATAATATCGAAAATCAAAAAAGAAATGCCTAACTAATTCTACGTAAAATTTCTTTTAAATTATGTCATATTATTTTTTAGGAACCAGGGGGGGGGAGAGGAGCAAATTCTATTTCCTTCCTTTCTTAAACGGATGTTTTTAATAATCTATGGTGTAGCCAGTAGCCACTGATCAGCTTAATCGATACTCAGTTTTTATCAAATCCAGAAACAAATCCAAATTAGATCTTTCCTGTCTCACGCACGTAACTAAAGGCTGAAGAGAGAGAGAGCACGTTACTAAACCGTTTAGACGAAGAAAAGTGTATAGAAAAAGGAATAAATAATTTCATAAACTTCCCGACGATCTTTAAAAATATATTATAACTTTCATTTTTTTCATTCCCACTTTTACCCCTATGTAGGTATAATAAGTGGATGAACCAATTTTGATACACTTTATCTAAGAACCAGCGTCGGAAAATATTCTGCCTAACAAAAAAAACCGCATCTAATTCGGTTTACCTGTTAGCCAGCTACGGTGCCATAGACAGACACACACACACACACAGAAATACATAGCGGTCAAACACATAACACCAGTCTTTTTGCGTCAGGGGTTAAAAATATAATACGACATAATTTAAAGGACATTTTATGTGGAAAATTTACCTATACACCAGGGTAGATAATTTTTGAAACAAAAAAAAATCGCAGTAGGATGAAACCCATTAGAAAAGGATATTATGATAAAAATGTAAGGAAAAATAAATTACGGTCAATCGGAGTTCGAGAAGTGGGAGGGGGGGAGCTTTTAAGAGAAAAAAATGGTTTCTCTCGATTTCTCGATAATAATAACACCTGCTAATTTTTTTCTACATATTTTAATTGTACAGACATCACTTTTCCACAATTTTATTATATGTATTGATGATGATGATTGAGATTATAACACTCTTAGTCCGTTTTAATTTTTATTCACCCGCATCAGTGCCACCAAAAAAATCTTTATATATCGAAATTCGAGCAAAGTTAAGAAAATGAGAAGTAAGAGTTCTCAAGGATCGTTAGAGATAAGAGGCTTACTATTGACCGAAAACAACATGTGTTATGCCGAACCTGAAACCGCTTCACAACGAGAATTGCGGCTCACAGCTGACCGCGAACGGCATGTACTATCCCGTGAGACCGAAACCCTCACTGAGAGGGAATTACGTCTCACAGCTGATCACGATCGTCATATTTTATCTCGAGAATTCTGAAACTTTTACTCAATATGAAGACCGTTTGACAAATAATAGGGTGCACCATAATATTATTCGATCTCTCGAAGATGAACATGAGCATAAGCAATGACTAGAGTAGGGACGCGAATATTACCATTATTTGAGACAAGAACGATTAATAAGTTTGTTTAATGAAATATTAAGAATTGAAACTATTGGTCTCTTTAAACGGACGAATAGCGAGAGGCCCGTCTTATTGCAGACAGATTTCGACATAGTCTTAATGACTTAGAGGTAAACATAGAAGATCAATCTACAAATTCGGTGGTGTGGTCCGACAAAATAATATAAAAGTGGGTTTGCTTTGCCACAGTCAAACTGCATGTGCAGTTTTGTGGGACTTAGACTTAAGTTATTGTAATAATTTGTAAGAATAATTCCAATAAATAAATAAATAATAAATAAACCTCACAATTGATTACAGATCATCTTCTGTATAGGCGATATTAACGCCGTGGAGTAAGGAGTAGGCTTTCGTTTGAAGATACGCCGGAACCTTTGAAATCACTACTTTTAAGTTTTAGAGGAACATGTGCAATCTAAACAGTTCTTAGACAATATTAGCTCTTATAGTATTGCGTTTTAAATGATCCTTTGGTGCTCAACAATTATTAGATGCTCCTTTCATTCTTACTTTTAAGATACAAGGTCAAGTTTATCATTTGATAGGATCCCTTTTGCCTGAAGGCCAACCTAAGTTTCTTTAAATATATTTTGTATTCGACTACGACGAATAATCGAATAAAAGAAATCAATATTTCTCGAATTTAAAACTGAACTCATTTCACAATTTTAGAACATGTTAATTCATCAGGTTAATCCGTATATATGCGTTTTAAATCGACATTAGAAGCTTTTCCTCAAGATGGTGATATTAATATAAAATTGGTATAAATGCCGATAGACGGAAGTCTATCAGCACTCAGGAATTCCCTGAGCGTGTTATAACGCCCAGGCCGCAGTATTACAATTTTTCCTACAGTAGGGCGACGAATGTATTTTCGCATAGCAACGGAGGGGAACTCGTGGGGGGTAAAGTGACGCGGGCCACGTACCACAAACATGTTTAGTTTGTGGTACCGAGCGCGAAAGAAAGTCATCGTGTTTTTAGTAAAGTTACTATGTAAACTAACGTAATTTATTACTTAGGTACATATTCTATAATGGTGCGCTCAAACTGTTAATCTACATTTAATTTAGATTATTATTTTAATTACTAAGAAATGTAGAATTTAAATCACATTCATTCATGTTTTCCTCAGATATTCGATGTCTATGATTTTCGATGATTTTAAGATTTTCTTATCAGAGTATTCAATTTTAATGTAGTTAAATTTTATAAGAGACAATTAAGAACATTCAAAAATAAAGTGTCACGTATTTTTTTTAAACGACGAATGACGAAAAACGACCGAATAGCGGACGAAGTCGCGGGCAACAGCTAGTATAAGATAAAAATGAAATTAATACACTACAATTAGTCACTTAGGTAGGTACTTAAAAGGAAATATTTGATATAAAACCGCTTATTTTGCTGTATTCGATTGTTCAAAACCTGATACACACATTGAATTATGTATCTAACATAATTTATCATCTTTATGCATCAACGTGTTACATAACTATGATTAACGAGATTAAATACGAATGTAATTTCGGCGGATATGCTTTCATCACCAAACTTGGCAGCTAATCGTTTTCAAATTTAGCGAGATAATATAGATTATTGCCTAAAATAGACAGGCTATATGAGAGAAAATGAAGACAGGGCGTCAAAGTGTTATGAAAATGCGAACAAAGTCATGGGAGTTAGTTAAAAATAAATGTACCTACTTCTATAATTGGAAAATGGACCTCCGAAATTGTAATCGAGCGCGGAGTCGTCAGCCGCGTAATGGAAGCGGAGCCGATGGCTACCGTTTTCATTTCTGATTCACGGATGACTCGAATGAAAAATGACTTTAAACCATTACCGTGCCCCGTCCGGCCTTTTGATTTTTGATTTAAATTTTTTTCAAGCGGCCATCATTATGTCGGCATGATTTGCGAATTTCGCCCCAGCGCGCGGTTTTTGTTAGCCCTGAACTTTTTTGTAGCTCTCATTTATGATGTTTTTATTGCTGCATAATGACAAATTAAAAGAGTATTGTTGAGCTCTTTCATGCTATAATCTTCCCCTTCAAGCTTGATGAGTTGTCCCCAGAGACACTTTTGAATGTCTTAATCGTGACGTTGATAAATTTTATATTGTTACTGAATAACGCATAGCTTACTGTCTTCATTGTAAAACCGTGTCTTGTAGCTTATATCGAATTATGAAATTATATGTAACAGTAGTGCGTAAAATAGTTTATCAAATTAAATTTATTTTGTCAAGTGCATCGACGTTCCCAAAACGATCGAATGTTCTTACTTCATATAGGTTTTTTTTTCTTATTATCTATACATATAATAAAATCGTAGGAAAGTCAAAACTGTACATTGAATATTTATTTTAAAGAATACATAATCCATGATCTATAATCGATATAGAAGCCAAAAATATAGTTTTTAGAATTTTTGTCTGTTTGTCTGTTTGTCTGTTTGTCTGTTTGTCTGTATGTTTGTCCGAGCTAATCTCGAAAAGTACTGCATAGATTGACTTCAAATTTTGCATGAATATTACTAACAGGTCGTGTGAGGTTTTTTTAAACATATTATCATGCTATCACCTCCGGGGGAGGAGCTGTGAACCTTTACTTTTCTTACGTATTCCGTGAACTACGACAGCGTACAATCTAAAGACTCATGTTTAAATGTTGTTTTTGAGTAAGCCATGCTATTATCTAGCTTTACACTATAAAAACTACGTCATTTACGTAATTTGGGCAGAGAAACTGTTTAATGAATCTTAGTACTATAAAGACAAATTTGATTCAGCGCCATCTATGAGATTTCGTAAAAATCAAATCAATTTACATGCTAACACTACTGAACACAATGTTAAAAATTAATAATTTAAATATAATTATGTTATTTATTTATTTAACTCTTTAACCCATAATAAATCTTCCCTTCCCTATAAGGTGCGCTTATATAATTCGTGTGAATATACTACATTTTTAAAAGTGAGGGTAGATGTATATTATTTTAAGTCAAACTAGACACCATTACAGTTAATCTAATATTGATTGTGTTCATTGGTTACATTTTTAAAAATCTTCGTGTTTTAATAATTCGATCACGAGGCGGGACTCTAATACAAAAAGGTTAGTTCGTTGATAATTATTATTCCTTCATCATTTACATGTTGTTAGTAAAAATATGCTTTGACTGTTAATACTTTTGTTCAGTATTTATCTGTATGATTATTGCTTGGTAATTAATATATTTTCATGTCGTATACCTAATTATAAACATAAGTGTGATGTGAAACTAGCTGGATTTATTTTTACACACTCATAGTCTTATATTTTGTGTTAATGTTAAAATAGTATTAATAGTGTAAATCATAATATTTTTTCAAAGTTAAAAATATTTCCTTTTTTCTGATGGTGTTGCCATCGAATTAAACCGCGCTGTCGTTTCGTTCACAAAAAGTCATATTAGGACCGAATATGTAGCCGCCTCAACTTACGGAAACGAGAGTAACCTGCGTTGTCTGTTAGTTATTATATAGTCGAATTTAACGTTACATGGAAATTGGAATCTAAATATATGTATACCTACTTATATTAAATCTGTAGAGGTCAATTCTGCACATGAAATATATTTCCTATAATCACCTCGTGATAGTTATATAAATATAACTATCACGAGGTGATTAGAGATCGACATCGACGTCAAAAATGTTTGTCCGTCTGTCTGTCTGTATAACCGTTATAGAAACAAAAACTACTCGACGGATTTAAACGAAACTTGGTACAATTATTTTTCATATTCGTGAGCAGAGCAGCAACTCCATTTTTAAGCTTTCGTCGCGTGTGCGTTCTTAATGCGTGTATCTTAATGGTTAAAGCTACACAGAAATCAAGTATGAAAGAAATGTTCTCCATATTATATTAAAAATATCTCCCGACATCATAAATGTCTATCTTTTATGGTTGAGCTTAGCTTTCTGATTATATTTGTCTACTAGCTGTCCCCGCGACTTCGTTCGCGTGGAATAGTGACTATGGGACCTATGACCATGGGCTCAGGGTGGGGCAACAATAAAAAATCATTTTTATTTTCATGCTCCCACTCCCGCGCCCACTCGCACTCCCACGCCATATGCCACGTTCAGTCCCAATCCCACGCCCACGCCCACTCCCCTTCACAATTAGTACCTACCAGATCAAAGCCAGGGTAAGCGCCCCACCTAGCCCCACCGTGGCTACGCCCATGCTAAATTACTACTTAACATACAATTATTGAGTAAATACGTACTATCATAAATAATTAAAAGAATTGTTATTAAAATTTCTTACTAAACTGAGCTAAAAAACTTACGTACCAAATTATTAAAGAAAATCAAGAAATGAAATGCCTAACCTATACCAAATAGTTACTACATATTGTAATTAAAAATTATGATTAGTATATAATATCGAAAATCAAAAAAGAAATGCCTAACTAATTCTACGTAAAATTTCTTTTAAATTATGTCATATTATTTTTTAGGAACCAGGGGGGGGGAGAGGAGCAAATTCTATTTCCTTCCTTTCTTAAACGGATGTTTTTAATAATCTATGGTGTAGCCAGTAGCCACTGATCAGCTTAATCGATACTCAGTTTTTATCAAATCCAGAAACAAATCCAAATTAGATCTTTCCTGTCTCACGCACGTAACTAAAGGCTGAAGAGAGAGAGAGCACGTTACTAAACCGTTTAGACGAAGAAAAGTGTATAGAAAAAGGAATAAATAATTTCATAAACTTCCCGACGATCTTTAAAAATATATTATAACTTTCATTTTTTTCATTCCCACTTTTACCCCTATGTAGGTATAATAAGTGGATGAACCAATTTTGATACACTTTATCTAAGAACCAGCGTCGGAAAATATTCTGCCTAACAAAAAAAACCGCATCTAATTCGGTTTACCTGTTAGCCAGCTACGGTGCCATAGACAGACACACACACACACACAGAAATACATAGCGGTCAAACACATAACACCAGTCTTTTTGCGTCAGGGGTTAAAAATATAATACGACATAATTTAAAGGACATTTTATGTGGAAAATTTACCTATACACCAGGGTAGATAATTTTTGAAACAAAAAAAAATCGCAGTAGGATGAAACCCATTAGAAAAGGATATTATGATAAAAATGTAAGGAAAAATAAATTACGGTCAATCGGAGTTCGAGAAGTGGGAGGGGGGGAGCTTTTAAGAGAAAAAAATGGTTTCTCTCGATTTCTCGATAATAATAACACCTGCTAATTTTTTTCTACATATTTTAATTGTACAGACATCACTTTTCCACAATTTTATTATATGTATTGATGATGATGATTGAGATTATAACACTCTTAGTCCGTTTTAATTTTTATTCACCCGCATCAGTGCCACCAAAAAAATCTTTATATATCGAAATTCGAGCAAAGTTAAGAAAATGAGAAGTAAGAGTTCTCAAGGATCGTTAGAGATAAGAGGCTTACTATTGACCGAAAACAACATGTGTTATGCCGAACCTGAAACCGCTTCACAACGAGAATTGCGGCTCACAGCTGACCGCGAACGGCATGTACTATCCCGTGAGACCGAAACCCTCACTGAGAGGGAATTACGTCTCACAGCTGATCACGATCGTCATATTTTATCTCGAGAATTCTGAAACTTTTACTCAATATGAAGACCGTTTGACAAATAATAGGGTGCACCATAATATTATTCGATCTCTCGAAGATGAACATGAGCATAAGCAATGACTAGAGTAGGGACGCGAATATTACCATTATTTGAGACAAGAACGATTAATAAGTTTGTTTAATGAAATATTAAGAATTGAAACTATTGGTCTCTTTAAACGGACGAATAGCGAGAGGCCCGTCTTATTGCAGACAGATTTCGACATAGTCTTAATGACTTAGAGGTAAACATAGAAGATCAATCTACAAATTCGGTGGTGTGGTCCGACAAAATAATATAAAAGTGGGTTTGCTTTGCCACAGTCAAACTGCATGTGCAGTTTTGTGGGACTTAGACTTAAGTTATTGTAATAATTTGTAAGAATAATTCCAATAAATAAATAAATAATAAATAAACCTCACAATTGATTACAGATCATCTTCTGTATAGGCGATATTAACGCCGTGGAGTAAGGAGTAGGCTTTCGTTTGAAGATACGCCGGAACCTTTGAAATCACTACTTTTAAGTTTTAGAGGAACATGTGCAATCTAAACAGTTCTTAGACAATATTAGCTCTTATAGTATTGCGTTTTAAATGATCCTTTGGTGCTCAACAATTATTAGATGCTCCTTTCATTCTTACTTTTAAGATACAAGGTCAAGTTTATCATTTGATAGGATCCCTTTTGCCTGAAGGCCAACCTAAGTTTCTTTAAATATATTTTGTATTCGACTACGACGAATAATCGAATAAAAGAAATCAATATTTCTCGAATTTAAAACTGAACTCATTTCACAATTTTAGAACATGTTAATTCATCAGGTTAATCCGTATATATGCGTTTTAAATCGACATTAGAAGCTTTTCCTCAAGATGGTGATATTAATATAAAATTGGTATAAATGCCGATAGACGGAAGTCTATCAGCACTCAGGAATTCCCTGAGCGTGTTATAACGCCCAGGCCGCAGTATTACAATTTTTCCTACAGTAGGGCGACGAATGTATTTTCGCATAGCAACGGAGGGGAACTCGTGGGGGGTAAAGTGACGCGGGCCACGTACCACAAACATGTTTAGTTTGTGGTACCGAGCGCGAAAGAAAGTCATCGTGTTTTTAGTAAAGTTACTATGTAAACTAACGTAATTTATTACTTAGGTACATATTCTATAATGGTGCGCTCAAACTGTTAATCTACATTTAATTTAGATTATTATTTTAATTACTAAGAAATGTAGAATTTAAATCACATTCATTCAT
The DNA here is from genome assembly GCF_061535395.1 of Colias eurytheme. Classification (NCBI taxonomy): domain Eukaryota; kingdom Metazoa; phylum Arthropoda; class Insecta; order Lepidoptera; family Pieridae; genus Colias; species Colias eurytheme. Next base: position 4,545,164 of record NC_142982.1, on the reverse strand, counting down.
GTTTTCCTCAGATATTCGATGTCTATGATTTTCGATGATTTTAAGATTTTCTTATCAGAGTATTCAATTTTAATGTAGTTAAATTTTATAAGAGACAATTAAGAACATTCAAAAATAAAGTGTCACGTATTTTTTTTAAACGACGAATGACGAAAAACGACCGAATAGCGGACGAAGTCGCGGGCAACAGCTAGTGTTGAATAACTCCATAAAAGAGACATTACCTTTCAAATGTAAAGAAACTCTGTCTATTTTCTATTTATTTATTTAATGACAAGATAAGTAGAAATAACGACGACATTAAACAGTACTGCTATAGCTACCTACATGTAAAAATATACAGGGTGAGTGGTAAGACGTCAGACGCATTTTGACAGGAGCTTCTTCTCATGAAACTGTTGTTCTACAACTTTGCTGAATTCGTAGAAAAAAAATTGGACTTTGTGTGGAAATCGGTCAGCTGATTAGCGAAGTTTCCTTACAAAGTCCAATTTTTTTTACGTACAGTCTATGTAAACCTGGTCATATTTAATTACAATTTTGCATAACATTGTTCTGAACTTGCCTCTAGGCAGCTTTTTGTTTTCTATATATACCTAGTATACCTAGTGGTGTGCCGTGACTTCTCGCATCATTAAGCGGCACATTTGCATGGCGGCCGGCGCCAGTGCTCGTGAAAAGGCCTTTTCATTAGCAATTTTAAGGAAAAATTGTTCATCACAGCTGCCTTTGTTTTTAATTATTCATTTATCAAAAAGTTATAGCTTAATTATTAACATTTTTTTTATTTCCTCTCTATTTGCTGAGAACCAAGAAGTTTTATAATTATTTCGCCATACATATTTTGAAATGTATTTAGCAATATAAAAGATAACATAAAATTTAGAATAAGTGCACCGTACTACAACTACATATTATCCTCCTGAGACCCTCGGTGTCACCTATGATACTCGGGAAAATAATTTTTTTGCAACGCCATTTGTCGCGGTTTGTTTGAATCATTATCAAAATCACTTGAAACAGTTATTAGGCTATGCTACTAGGTGGCTACGGCTCGTTTTGGTTGGTCTGGGTTTTGCCTATCATAATTTGAAATTGAAGGTACGCAGAAAAACCGAAATGGCGAATTTGAGCAGAAGTAAGTATTATTTTATATTGTTTTTGCGTGTGTTTTTTGTTGTAACTATTTAGAATCGTCATTACACTAAACGTTCACGAAGTTATACTGTATAGATTATGCAATTAAATACATTATTTTGGCACATTTCTTTCGGTATCATAGGTGATACTTTGGGCACTCGCGTCTAAAAATCGTATCATTTTCAGGGTTGCGGGATGGTGAAATTATTCAGAATTTAATGAATTTAGATGAATCAGAGTGTGAAGATATAGATGAAGAAGACGAGGAATATCTAAATTTAGAGCAAGAAGATATCTCCGAGGAAGTAGTACCTCGGCCTTTAGACGAAAGTGATTGGGATTCTTCTGACGATGAGCCGCTTTTTTCAATTGCACGTGCTAATGCTACGAGAAGGTCAAGAAACCGTCCTTTGAGATGGGATCATACCCCAATACAAATACCCCATTCGAGGCAGAACTGGTAAATGGACTGTACGAGTCATTTATCATTTCTTTGACTTTTCCGCTGCTGCTGCATGGATTCAATACCGAGAAGATGCGACCAAGTTTGGATTGCCACGGAAACGAATTAAGCAGTATTTAGAGTTCAAAATGGACCTAGCCAACCATTTAATCTACGGAAGTCAAACTCCCGCTCCAGAGTCATGTCCAAGTCCTTCGCTGCGACGCATCTCCCGTAATAGCCCTCGAAGTGGTACCAGTAGTCCTGGAGTATGCTCAGAGCCGGATGAGGATATTGTAGCACTACCTTCAAACCGGAAACGTAGGCTTGTGCAGCCTCTTCCCCATGAAGCTAAAAGATTAAAAGAAGCTCAACACTTACCAATATGCGTGAAGGGCAATCAAAACAATCGGTCTAAATGTAGACTCGATAAATGCAGCCAATTAACATTCGTAAAATGTTCTACTTGTAACATTTTCTTATGTTTCAATGTAAACCGCAATTGTTTTCTTGAATTTCATACCAAACATGATTAATTTTTAAGGTTCGTTGATCAATGTTTAAGGTTGATTAAAAGTCTGATTAAAAAAACATTCAATAAATTTTAATGCCTTTTAATACTATTATGATACCATAGTATCACCTGTGATACCCCCTATTCTGGGGTTTGTGGGAGGAGGGGATTTTTTTAAATATTTTTTCCGTAGTCTCTACATCAATATCAACCACTATTCCAAAAATCACGAAGATCCTATAACTTTTGGTGTCCTGGGTCTCAGGAGGTTATAAAATTCGTAGATATGGAATAGAACACAAACTAGCACTTAGTTGTTTCTATTTTTAATGGAAATTAAAGCACACAAACGTTACAAAATACCAATTAGAAATTTTTACATTCACAATTCTAACGCGCAAAAACAGTAATAACATTAAATTACGAAACATATTACTAGATTACAAAACAAGCCATTTGCTACTGAGCGAGCGTCGGCTCATCTTTGATTGATGTATGATGAATTGAATCAGATTAAATAAATTCGGGCTTCATAGTAGCTTCTTTCACGGCAAGAATTCTAATAGAACAGACGGCAAATCAATTCGGTAGTACCATCAATGGGGCAAGCTTGGTGGCCTGCAGGAAAAAATAGAGCTGCCGTTGCCCGCGATAAACTTTTGTACCTCTATTGTCTACCCTCTCTGAGGAATCAAAGTCCAAGCATTTGTTTTGCAATTGTGGATGCAAAACATCTTTGAATGCTCTGAATAAAATATACGGAAACGCAGTACCTAATCGCTCATTAATTACTCATTATTTTTTTTCAAAATAAACCCTTCTCTAACCTTCTTACATTGTTTTCACAATGAAGGAGAATGTATACGTGTTTATTCCGCTTAATTGAGCATAATTGTGATAGAAATAAAACAATCAACTATTTACACAAAAAAAAATCATTAGATACGCTTGGAAGACATTTTATATACCTATATGGTAAGGCATTTTATAAACATGTGAGGAGTTATAATGACGAAATCCAGCGACTGTAGAGATCTGCAATAAATTAATTATTCATGGTAATTTTAAGAATAACACAATTTACTTTTTTCATTATGTTTACATTTTGTTATGATCTTTTCTTGTACTCTACCCGTGTTTACTCATCACAATGATTTCTCTGAAACAATCAATGTTAAGTGGGCAAACTACAAACAAACATACGCAAAGTAAAAACGTAATTTAGCAGTAGAAGGTATGTTAATTGTTATTTATTACGTTTTTACGTTAGGTTAGATAGTAAGTAAAAAGCCGTATAACATACAAGATAAAAAAGAAAATGGTTAATTTTCTAAGTTTCAACAATAACACATTGTAAGTAGGTACTTAGTGGAAAAGTCCCATGTTTTATAATTTCCTCCGTTAGATCGTTCTTTCTTTATGGACAAGTTGCTGAAGCAACTGTCTGTGCTCTACCAGACCGAGACAATAGGTATTTTTTATCTCGTATGTTGCAAATGAACTGTTCAATGTTTTGGTGTTTCTTTAAACTTATTATAAAAAAATCACGTAAGTAGATAAAACTACATAGTCCATAGAGTCTGCTGCTTAAAGATATGTCATCAAAATTGTAAATATAATCGTAAATAATTATTTTATTAATAAAAGTTTAACAAAAAATATCCCTTAAAAAAGAGTTATGGAATAGGTAAGTTCTGCACAGCCAGTTGGTCTATGCGTTGGTCGGCGTTGGTTCAAACGCGCCTAGTCATGACCCACCGAATTATGGACACAAAGCGTCGTTGATACCGAATATTCCATATAAATATTGAGCTAATCGCCCTTTCAATGAAGCGGCCCGCTTTTTATTAATAATTGATCGCAGAGAGGCGAGTCATGCGCCGTATTGTGAAGATAGTCGAACATATTTTTTGCTGCGAGTTAACTCATTAAGCGAGCATATGACGGCGAAGGGGCGTGCTCCCGTGGAACTTGTCCGAAACTAATTTTCGATGGGCCCAAGCTATGCCCTGAATTGTGGAACTAATCTTTGTTTATGTTTACCTAATAATGCTTTTTCGGGCGACATATTGCCTACTTTCGTTAGCTTTTTTGTGACATAGTCATAACTCATAGTCAGTTGAGCACCCTTTTCTGGTGACGATGAAAGGTCAGACCAACATTGTATCATAAATAATTATATTTAAAACATAATTACAAAGTGTTTACGAAATTATTTATTTAGAAGCTTACCTAGAATTATGAATTATTATACAATTGTTATTGAAAAGAGCTTTGTGGTGGTTCATACAGAACAATTATTAAGTAATAGATCGGTACTCGCGCCATAACTTATTTACTCCTATGGATTAATATTCTCGAACAAATCAGTTAATAAACGTTAAACTTTTATTTAATGACAACAAAAAGTGCATAACCTACTTACGAAATATCAAAAACAAAAGATATCAACATACTACATAACGTAGCTACAAATATTTCACCAAAGAACAATGCTTACTTTCATTAAAAGCAATGTCTACTTAGTTCCGTTTATCCCACTTATCTAATTAAACATTCTCACAGTTTTCATAATACAATAACTTTTAATTTTTTAAAGTATTATGAGTGCGTCGCTTACAGGTGGTTAGGTTAACAGTATAACAATTTCGTGAGAAGTCGGTTAAAAACTGTATCATGACTATATTTTTGTTGCCTTTGGGGAATAGCTTTTATATTTTCCAAAATTTATATTCTATCATAATAACGTATTCATATTTTATATAATACATCAATGATAGAGATTTTAGTGCTTGCTCTACCGTCTACGTTGTAAATTATACACCAAAAATAAAATTGCCCTATGATATACGAAAAGAAATTTAATAGGTACCTACAGTATTATATTATTGTACTGTTATTGATTATAAGAATTGTATAGATATGTAAGGAAATTAAAGTGACCTGCAAAGAAATCACAAGCTTTCACGGTAATAATATATTTTATTTATTTTATTTATAACACTTCATTGTACAAAACAATATAGGAAATGTGGTACAAATTAGTTATATTTGATAGAGTTTGAGTTGCATAAAAAAGAAAACTATTTTACCAAGGCACTTTTCACTACACCAATTCGTAATAAATTAATGAAGAACTATATCTACTTCTTTTGTTTTGACTTCTAACAAAACAAATTTTATTGAACGGTCATAATTAATTATTGTTGACACTTGCAAATTGTTTGAACCAAAATAATTGAAACTCATGGTGAACATAGCAGCTATGCTTGCCATTGTTCGCAAGATGCTGCCATCCGATTAGCGTTATTGTTTCGAAGCGGGAAATGGCTAACATTCACTCCATTTAATATAATTGAGTGAACGAGAAACATTAACAATTATAATTATCGTAATGTAGATCTAAATACATGTATATATTTGGGTATAACAATGTTTCAGGCAAATGATTTTCTATTTTCAGTAGGTAGGTAATTTGAGCTGGCTTGCGTGTAACACTATTTGCATAAATAAATCGTATTAATTAATCATAAGTGTTGAAAAGCGCTGTAAATATTTGAAGGCGTTTAATATGATTTATGTTCAGCTTAAGCACATTTGTTGAAAATATTTGATTCGTACAAACGATCTTAAATGGAGTTCTTTGAAGTTTTATTGTAATAAAACTACCTACTACATATACAGATATTAGAAGACGTAAACTTTATCACTTCATAGTTCATAATTATAAAACAAAGTCGTCCGCCGAGTCTGTCTGTTCAGTCATCAGTGTTCGCTATCACTCAAAAGCGTGTTTTAACCCATGGAAAGCTCGAGGAAGGTTCTAGATCTAAAGGGTAGGTACACAATCGACGTAGGCGAAGCCGGGAGCTGAATACTAGTTAGTTTATTATATAAATAAAATAATAGATAATAATTAATAATCCATACACGATAAAATCTTTAATTGCACAGGTTGGTTTGCACACCTAGGTTGTTTAGAATGTTTTAAGTTGACGTCAATTTTATTCTTGCGAACTCACGCTCACCCTTTGTAGTGGAAATCACACACTTTTAAAATGTTTTATATAATAAGATATAGGCATATAAACCGGCTGGCCTGGCACCTAATGACGTGGAAAGTGGTCGGATGCTTCGCGATGAAAAACTGGTAAGTTTGAGCGCTCATTTTGTAAAACACTGGGTAATAGCAAGAAACAACCGTTTTACAATAAGTAATCAGTGTATAACAAAAACCTAAGCTATTAATGGCTGCTAGCGACTGAATTATTATTCATGACTTAACGGAGGTCTCACATTAACGATCATTAAACTTTACGGGAACTTATAAAGAATGATACATAAACATGATGTGCATCGTAATAAGATATAATTTGGATTTATTATCTGTTTAATTGGTAATGTACTATCTGGCCTTTACAAAGATAATCAACGTTTCCTTACGTAGGTACTTATATGTGTAAACAGGTACCTACTTAAACATAGGTATGATATGAACCTATGTAAATTAAGTAAGTTTATACGTGTAATTTTTTACGACAGTGGGTAAATACGTTAAGATCTCATTAAACAGCAATTATGTTTTAAGAATAAGTTTCAATTCATGTTTTTGTAAAAAAAAAATTATAACATACCTAAGTACATTTATGCTTTTAGAAACTTTTCGCAATGCCAATCGTATTATCTGACATAACAATCTAGGTATATAAATTCTCCTGCTTAGTTGGTACAAAATATGCGTTTTCTGAAGCCAATTGTCTCAATTATTTTAAAGATAATTGTTTAATATCGCGAGCTCAGCTAATTGTCGGCATACATCAGTAAAGTTTGTTGCTATATAATTAGCGATACTAAGTAATTGTTGTTATTGTGGTTCAGGGATCAATACGCAATATAATCGTTCAGAAGAATGTACTCAAATATTCAATTAAACCCAGTGGCGTAACTAGGGGGACAAGGGCCCTGGTGCATAGGGAAAGAATCGGGCCCTCCTCCTCCCCTCTTTCCGCGTAGTTTGAACTTATATTTGCCTTCAAAATTATTGATAAGAATAAGAATAGAAAACAGTAAGTGAACTTATCCCTAGTAGGCTAAATCCATACGTCGTCTCGATTAGAATCTCCATGTGTTTAATAGAAGAAAAAGGGAATAAATAAACAACGACGCACATGACAATATAGAATATTTATTATACAGATGAGATTAATTAATGGAAAAAACGATTTTTAACAGAATTCCCCGCCCAATTCACAATCTCTTGCGCGCTTTAATTTTTGCGAATTCGTCTATAATTTCACTCAAATCCAAGTTTGATGCCGCCTCATTTTCTATTGCAATCCATACTAATATTATAAATGCGAAAGTAACTCTGTCTGTCTGTCTGTTACTCAATCACGCCTTAACTACTGAACCAATTTGCATGAAATTTGGTATAGAGATATTTTGATACCCGAGAAAGGACATAGGCTACTTTTTATCCCGGGAAATAGGATAGGTTTTATCCCGGAAATCCCACGGGAACGGGAACTATGCGGGTTGTTCTTTGCCTGCGCGGGCGAAGCTGCGGGTGGAAAGCTAGTTAACGATAAATGTCGGAGGCGATCTTGTCGAATGCTGTTTCTTAAATAATTTTTTATAATCTTCAGTTTACTGAAAGATCTTTCTGCTGCCGCGGAAGTAACAGGAATTGTTTGAAACAGTAGCATCGCTGTATACACTTCCGTAAGGTCACATTCGAGCACGCCAAATTTTGTTATAATTTCTTTGCAAAGCTGGCGAATAGACCACGTCTCCATCAATTGAGGGAGAATCAGATGATATACATTAAGAAATTGGAGCGAGAAATGGGGTCCAATTATATCGCAATATTTCTTCTGAAACTGATCACATTTCTCGAGTAAAATCGTTTCATTCCAGCTAAACAAGTTTTTTGGCATCAGGAAGTCGAACGATTTACAAACTGCACTCATACCAATAAAACGCGCATCTAACTGATTGATTATTATGTCGAGTACATTGTTGAAAATAGTTACTCTAAAGGCTTCTTCCTGGTTTTCGAATCGGTGATCAGAAGCCAATTCATCGAAATGCTTTTTAGTTTTTCTTCGTCGCTTTTCTGGAAAGGTAGGATCGATATCGTATTTTCTCGCGGTTTCGGTGGCCTTGGATTTGAAGGACTCGAAGTCATTTCTATACTTTTTCAATTTATCCGTTGTTTCGTCCGTATTTTTTGATTTCGTCCAAAGTCGAATGAGGAAGCGCGGCTCGATCGGGCCGCACGATGTTTAACAGAATGGCGTAATTCATCATAGCGCGGCCTGATCGGGCCGTTCGGTGTTTGAGAGGGTAGTCAATACTAAATAAATAAAATAAATATTATAGGACATTATTTAATTATTTATTAGCAACACTGTAACCGTTGCTGCTGCGTAGTGCGTACAGTATGAAAATCGGTGATGTCATCTAATTTTGACAGTTGAACACTTTTACTGGAAACTGATGAATTTAGTGTGTCGAAAAAAATTTTTTTTTTAATTGAAAAAAAAATTTTTTTTTTCAAAGCTGAGGTTTGAGGGCCCCCTGAGCTCAGGGGCCCTGGTGCACTGCACCACCTGGCCCTATGATAGCTACGCCACTGATTAAACCGCATCCACTGAGCAGTTAGGCACGTTATCCGCCCATACAGTAATTTTCTAAGTCAGCACTTATGAAACATTATATGAGGAGGACTGTTTAAAACACAGATACTGAAATCTGAATTATTTCGATTCGCGTAGATAGGTATATAGTATACATAATATATCTAATAGCAATCATTGATTTCTTATTTCTTTTAGAAATGTATCTTTGCGTCAAATTAAACAGTAGTTAAAGAACCTAATTAATGATAATACATAACTTTGCACGTTTAAATCAAAGAAATTGTTTTCTATCTTCCACCGCAATTGCAGAGTTTATGATGCGTAAGAACGCAATTGAATGGCTAATTTATTATGAGCCTGGTAACTAGAAATATTGCATACTTCATTACAAGAACCGTCATAGACAAACATCGATTTAATATTCTCTTTTTTTGGATTCGCATAAAACGATATCCTGTTGATGTTTCCATTTTCTCACTTCATGCATCTTTGAGTATTGTTTTTGTCTACTCCTTATCAAATACCTTGATGGCTGCGATACGATTTTCTAGGTGCTGAAGTTATTTATTAGCACTGACATCGATCTGCGTTAATAGCAGTTGTAAATATTTTTGCTGTATGTGTAAGCAATAAAAAAAAAACGCTACGTATCTCAAATTCTATGTGCCTATTTTCTTTGAAGCTAAAAAAGAAATCAAAAAGTCCATAAAAATGTAAAAGCTACTGTTTCTAATAAAGAGTTAAGACGTACGAAACCAGCGCGATCTGTGACAGTCATAAAAAGTGACAATTAGGTGGTATTGATTGCCGAGTTTTTGTTAATAAAAAGTGTATTATCGAGATTTTAACATGGACCGGTGTCGCATGTCCCGTGAACGGGTGAGGTGAGGTAGCCGCACGACGCGACGGCTCGTCTTACCCGTCAACGATATATTAACCAATAGTTTAACTCCGTAATATCGATTTACAATTGCTCGCAAGTAGCTTCACTCTGTATTTTTATTTTATGCCATTTATTTTTTTGTGTTCGATTTTATACGATTCGTGCAGGAAATAACGAACTGTGGAAGACAATTTATTTATAGTCTTATTTTATTTTATATGCAGAAAAGACGCAAAATAATAATGAAAATAATAAATATCTAATTAAAATGAATTGTTAAAGTAACGGCAAGTGTGCATAGAAACAGTTTTTATATAAAAAATAGAGATAAAAAAATTTGGAAAATCCAAAAGTGCACGCCTCATAATTTTTTTTAATAAATATTTATTAATTATTATTTTTGTTTATTTAATAACAATTAAACCACATCGAATCAGACCCTGAAAAATGAAAGGGTTCTATTCCTGAGCATACTGAAGCGTAAGAGAAAAAAAAAGACTCGATTAGTAAAGTATTTCGGTCGCTATCGTGTTAACAAGAAAAAGGATCCGCACATACAGACACACGGACGTCCAAGACAGAACTTTTTTAAACTGTTTTTTAACTAGTTTAAATAACAAAAATGACATCAAAAATATCATGAACGTTAAAAATAGTGTTTTTTCTTAATATGTGTGTGTATGTATTATCTTACAAGTGCAATGTATGATACATAAAGACATTTTAAGTTTGAAAAATCAGATGTTTTGCGCGAAGTGACAGTAGTACCCACCTCAACGCTTCGCTTATGAGGCGTGCAATAAGGATTATAATTGAGATTTCAAAGATAATTAAATCATAATTTTTTTATAGAATAGAATAAAAAACGAGTTATTAACTTTTCTGAAATGAAAGTTATTTTCACATTTCTTATAAACATTGGTACATTTCTTGCGAGTGCCAGTAACAACGATCTGTTTATAAAACACAGGGCTTCGCAATTTCTCACCCTATCAAGGTTTTCACACAAAACTTATGAGTCTTAATCACGCTTTACAATTTAAAACCGGCTTATAAAAGTGGGAAATTATAATTTAAATAATGTATCGCGTCTCAGGAGGAAGTATAAAAATAGCAAGTACTCATTTTGCTTTTTAATTTAGCATATAAAATCATTTATGACCGTACACACATTCCGACACTAACATATGCATTGTTTTTGCTTTTAACGTAGTAATTAAGTACCTATTTGCGATGCTAAAATATTTAAAATATAAAACATTACGGGTTAGACGGCAGCATGTGAGCAATAAAAAGTTTTTTGATACGCAACAAAGCGTTTTATGACGGCGTATATTTTAATTGTTGTTCAATTAAATTAATTTTGCATTATAATATTAATGACTTTTTCAAACATACCTAACAAGCCTTTCGATGATTGTTGTTCTCGTTACTATTAACTTCAGTGAATGACGAATGAATGCAAAAATCATAATACATAATATTATTTCATAAAGACATCATAACTACAACAAAACCGTAACAGCGGCGTTTCGTCTCGCCCATAAATCTCGTCAAACAATGCAATAAGAAACGATAATTATTAAATTATTCATTAGTATATAGATGTTAAATAGTATGCAAATAATGTTTTTACCGAAAAATGGTGTGCAATTGTTCTAAATTACCAACAGATTTTGTTTTTAAATAAAAATATTAATTGCGTTTTAAATTGAATTAATTACATGTGATGATGATTCCGGAAAGTAATTAGTAAGATTGTTAGCTAGACAAGAGTACCGAAACTTAAAAAGAAAAATGTTTTTACGTACGAATTGAAAACATTAATAACTTCTTAAATTGACTTCGTCGCGTATCCTGGAAGTTATGAATTGATGAAGATTTTGAGTAAAAAAAAATTTGTCAACTCAGAATCGAACCTGCGACTTGTAGAACGCCTAAGCACAGCACATTAAGCGGTAGGTCGGCAGTTGATCAGTGTTTAGTCGAGATTACCGTCCGTTTACCCAGCGATCCGAAACGACCACAACCACACATATAATGTAAAAGTCCTCGGCATACATAATATTCATTGCAAAATTAACACGATACCTGTGTTAAGAAAGTTTATTAGAAAATTGAGTTATGCCCTGATAATTATACGCTGCAGGTTTACGTGATATCTTAGAAAATTCTTGTATTGTGTTCAGATTATTGATGACAGAAACTGTAAGCTCCAAAAAGAGTAAAAGACTCTATACAGTGTGGTTTTAAGGAAATAACTGAACACCAAATAAATGAAAAATGGGTTGAAAATTAGAAAACATAAATTACAGATGTTGGAATTTGGATTTCATCTATTATTATCAAAGCATCAAATTTGCTTGAAGCTTACTACATTGACAGAATTTTTTTCCCTTAAGATCCATTAAAAACGTGGTCACAACACGCTTGCTACAAAATCAGCGAAGCGTTAAATAATAAAATGATTAGGTAAATCTTTTAATCCGTTAAAATTTATTAATTTAGCGTTTAGTATCCCATAAATAAATCCCAATTAATATCTGTCAATTTTGAAGAGAACACACGACGCGCGTTAATTAGGGACGATTGGTCGATTTAAAGTCGTGTCTGTTACAGTTTTTGTGGATCTTTTTGTACGGTATAATGTTTGCGGTGAACATTTAATCCGTCGCCATGTTTATCGATGTTTAACCGGGTATGTGATCGCGTCCGGGTGCGCGGGAGCCGAGCTCTGTTCACTGATCCTGTGCATTAGGGCTGTATAAGTGTAGGTACATACTGTATAGCCTTTTAGAGTGAACTATCTAGTAACTCGTAAGGGTTAGGTTTATGTCAGAAACACATTAATGATTTTATGTAAGAAGAAATCTGTTCCTCTTAACCCATTGAGCCCCGAACGGCCCGATCGGTCCACGACACAATAGATTTTCTATTGTGTCTGTAATTCCGGGGCCTGAGTTATTAACATAAGTCTTCCTTTTTCATTTCCTTTAAGGTAGATACTGTGTTCAAGAAAGATAATGTAATGGAAGATACTGTCGAGCCTCTTATAATAAGACGGTAGATGTAGTGTAAGTTACGAATTACGATTCTGTAGTATAAGTTATTTTCCCATTTATTTAGTTAGACAGCCCTGATACTGTTGTATAGTTGTATAGAATCCCGATATGTGGAGAGATGGCTTTGAGCCATAAGGCCGCCGTTTGTACATTTTAAATGGTTTTGTTTTATGTACTTTCATTTTAATATGTTGTACAATTAAAAGAGTAAATAAATAAATATGTGGTTAGGACTAGTCTCAGTAGCAAAGTGATGGGTGTAAAATTTTGAAATAAATATAAAGAGCACAAAACTAGATGACTGAAATGTCTCTTGCAAAAGAATAACTCTACATTGTTTGATATCCTAACGGTATCTCAAATATAACTAAATCTGCTTCGTAATAAAGAAAGTCTGTGAAAAATATGAGGCTAAAAATAAAAGCAACAATTTACAATTAATTACTTTAATTGTTTAAAATTTTAACAAATATCACGTGATTTCAAGCGTGTAACGGAGGGAAACGCCACGTCGCAGACCCACGTGTAAATACATAATTTGAATAAAAATAACACCGTTCATATTTTGCTACAGAATAAAATTTAATAATTATGTAAAAATAATTTGCTATGAACACAAATATTACTTTAAACACAATTGTATATCTAAAAATTATGCAAATCACACAGACAGTTACGAACTGAAATAAGCGAAAAATAGATCCATATTTCTACTGACATTGTCTTATGAGTTTTTTTATTTATTTAAATGTCTTCTAAAATATAATGCTATAAAATATTAAAATTGAATCCTTATTATCTCACAACATTAGCCAAAGATCTCCGCATAGCTGTGCGTAACATAATCTCCTGAGAGCGTCGCGCGATCGGCGCACGGGCAACGAAGCGGCACCTTCCGTGGACTTAGAGCACCATTATAATTGTCACATAGCCGCTTTGCTCCACTGGTTTGCACATTCATATAACCTGGTTGGGTTCGATACGAAAATACATAGTTTATATTTGAGTTGTCTTCTTATGAATAGTGATTTAAGGTAGAGAAATGGTAGAGATAGCATTTGTTCCTATTTCTTTTCAATAAGAAGAAACACAAGGCAGCACACATTTTTAAGGAAGTCATAAATATTCAAAGTGTATTTTTAGAAATTACTGCGAAATAAATAAGGAACTGTATTTATTCAAATACGAAATCGTTTATCGGTTCTTTCATGTGTCTTAATTTGTTGGTGATATTATGTGACTCTATATATTACCCTACCTTTTTATTCTGGAGAGCAGGCTTACCACAATCGCAGCGAATCTTGATAAAAATTAATTTGCATTATCTTATTACATCGTGCACTCCTCGGTATTATTATATGCTTTCAATAGCTATAAATTGTGTATTACTTCATGCCTGACTTAAGTAGAGTGCAACAGTTAAACTGCAATACAGTTAAGTGTTAAGTTATTCACCACGTTGTCGCTATTCTAGTCAGCTGTATTATGTATTAGGTGTTACACTTAATTACACTCAAACATAATGATAGGTTATCCACTATTTAAGAGTGTTGCAATCGACACTGTAACGCATAATATAGACAATTATGTACTAAATAACAACGTTATTACTATTAGTTATAGGTACTTACTTAGTTTCGACATTTTTAACGTCTCTATATATCGTGCTTGACTGTAGCTCCATTTGTGTCTGTATATTATGGTGAACAGATATTTATATAAAAAATAACAATATAAAATTGGCTTATAAAATAAAGTTAGTCCTCTTCGGTAGGTACATATTTTATTCATTATAATGGCAAATACGGAGTGTGATTGTTTAACGAATGAATGTAAAATAAATCTATTTTATAAATCAACATAGGTATTATTGTATTTAGAAGGAAAAACTTGAATTTATTTTTATGCAACTTAGATTGATTTACTTCTAAAGAAACATAATTAATTATAAACGCATCAAAAGATAATGAGTAATAGGATGCGATAGATGCAAATTCAACCTCAAAAGCTGTTTTTTATTTCCTCTTTGTGTTTTAGAGACTGGTGTCAAAATAAATGTGTCTCTACTTCAGTAATTTGAATTGCCTTTAGGGCAGGGTAAAGTCAATAAAACGAACGCTTTATTTACATGATTTGTAAACATAAAAGGGTACATTTACATTTTGATTTTCGCAAGTGCTAGAGGGACTAACGCGGCATTCGCTCCCTAAAATTTTAAAACATCCATTTGCATATGCTTTGAGTACATAAACGACACTTCTGAAGCACTTTTCGGTGGGGGAAGGAGGGGGGAGAGGGTGGACTATTAAAATCTGTGAACTTACTTTGCGATGTGAAGTTTGTTTACGGACATTTTTAGGTAATCCTCTTGAATTCTCTTTATTGAGTCTTTTTATTATTTTACTTACCGAAGCAACTATGTATAAATAATTAATAGAAGTATGATGTTCAGTAATATTCTGTTTATTTATAACTCTTTTTAGATTATATTATGTATTGATATTAATATTATGATTAAGATATTATGTATCCGTGTTCTTGTCGGGGTTTTTATTATTTTAATAACAATTTTTATTTGAAGCTTTGCATTTACTCTACCTAGACTAAAGAAAATATAACACCATTAAATACATAAAGATTTACATTAAGGCATTACATAACTATTCGTATAATTGATAAAATCATCAGTACTCAAAGTAAAAGGATAATTTACATACATTTATAACGCTTTTTGTAGCAGGGGGTCGAAGTGTCGAGGTAATCAGTGTAATGGCAATCATGCAAATGTCGAGATCCACTGAAAGCTCCGACCGGCTTGTTTCAGGAGTTAAAATGGAGATCCACTTAGCGCGCTACGCAACTCACATACGCAATTGATGTTAGGCACACAGAATAAATGAACGGCAGACGTGTTACTTTAAACACGTGTTTGTATCATGACAATTTTAAATGACGAAATAAATAAGTACATCGTCGTTATTGAGATATTTTTAATGTCATAATTTATAATAAAGATTGGGTATTACAGTTCAGTTTTATTTGTTTACTAGCAGTCCGCCCGGCTTCGCCCGTGGTACATTTTACGTTTTCTCTACGTAAGAACCATCCTCGTACTTCAAGGAATATAATAAAAAAAGAATTAACGAAATCGGTTCAGCCGTTCTCAAGTTATGCGCTTACCAACACATTTTGGGATTCATTTTTATATTATAGATGATATAATTACTGAATATAAAAATACACAAACATATGAAATTGCTATTCTGCAGCGTTTGTACAAAAATGTCTGTCTAAGATATAGAAATTGTACTAAATTTTTTCAATTTATTGGAATATTTCATTACTATTTAAATAGCTTAGCCATGTAAGTAACAAAACAAAGAAAATTTTAGCAAAATTATAGCCCAGGTCACGAATATTCTGATTAATTATCTAAACTGCCAAGAATTGCGCATCTGTTTAATTCTCAAGTTATTCTTTGATCAAGCCACGAACGAATACAACATTACCCCACTCCTAACGAATTTAAACGCTGGCATAAACTGAACTGTATGCTGCTAATTGAGGATTTGTAACACGAACTCACTGCTTTGCTTTGAAGAAACCTATTAAGCGAAAGACGGCGAAATAATATATATTATATATTATAGAAATATTAAATGTAACGGTTACTAATGAAGCAACTTATTTTTATTGTAGTTTTTATTAATAGGATTTGTATATTATTTTGAGTTTATTAGGATTTAGGTAGTTCTAGTTCCACTAATATTTTCGCTTCCGTCTGCTTACAATGGGGCAATAAGTCGATATTATTAGGACACCTTCCATCCCTTTAAAAAGAAAGAGAGACAACCTATACAATTTCGAGCTATGAGAGTCAAAGAATATATAATTTGTACGATCAGGCACATCATTATAATGTAGGTATAGGCAGGCATAACTTATTGTAGAACATAAATTAAAATGTAGAGTCGAACTTAAACTTTTATTCTGCTATTTACTTATTGTGTGCCACCAGAATATTAGTCGTCGCATAGTAGATAAACGGAACATAATATTAAAGCTATATAAGTTATACCTACTTTTATATGTATATTGCGTTGCGTTTGGATATTGAATAAGAAATAATTGTTATTGAAGTTATGCGTTGCATTTTGTCAAGTTGTGAAAAACATTTTGATGAACGTTTAACTACTACTACCTACTACTTGAACATCATAAAGCCCTTTTTACCGTGTTAACGTACAATATTTCGAGTCAATGATTTCACACGATAATAGATACCTAATCTCCAAACGAGAATAATTTTCCTTTTACATTCCCGATTTTGAATAATTTTTCATCGTGATTCATTATCACTCCATTCAAATTTAATCAGAGAGGTATATTTTATTCTCCTTCCATTAAAGGGTGCTTACTAAGAGCAATATGGCCTCGTTCGCTTTCCGTTTTGATTTCGTATTCAGAACATGAAAACGGAGACGAGCTAGCGTAGGTGAATGTTTCTACTTTTAAATATTAAAATTAGATTATTGTATCGTGACAGAAACGGCATAAATTGTTGCTGGGTTTTATATTTGTGTGTTTACAAAATTCGTATATCAAGATGTTCATATGAAACTGAAATGCTTCTTTAATATTATGTTTATTTGCATTTAGCATATTTTTAACATCCCATTAACTCTAACACCAATGCCTGCAATTTGAGTAACATTAAACTGCAGACATAAAGATTAAAACCGGAAAGAAAAAATATGGTGCCTAGTGTTGAATGAATTTTCCTTTGAATTTAATATATATACCTACCCCTACCTACCTACTGTCAAATTCACATTTTCGTTGTATGATAATTTGAAAGGCGTTTTCCTTGAAAGTTTTCAGTAGGTATTAGAAATATTAGAGGTAAAGCTCTCCCTCGTGGGTGTGTCACTCAACCACCTCTAGGCTCAAGTTAAACGGTGCTAAACGTTTGGGCGGCCCGCCCTTAGTACATTACGTCGGATATAACTTACTAAAGTGATTCTTACACCCTTCTTTTAGAGTTCATTTTTGTTATTTCTGTGTTGGAACTTCGTCATTATAGAAATTGTCTATCAACGTATATCTTAAACGGTATATGGTTAAAAGAAAGGTATAGGTATAATTGGCGTAGACGTTTAAATTCTGCTTTGGGATTTGTTTCATGTCTATAAATAATATAAGATTGAAAAGTAGATACATTTATTTTAAACTATTACCTACATCTCAATGTTTTATTATAGGTGATATTTACTCAGTTGTTTATTTAGTTCTTCTTAGATAGAGATAGTAATAAGATATCTTAAAATATGAACTATAAGTATGAATGTTGTTTTTTTTTAATATTTTGGGAAATAATTATAACAATATCTACGTATATTATATTTAGCAAGACTCAGGCGAATGTAATTAGTTATTGAGTATGTATTTATAGATATATGTACATATTGTGTAAAAATACGAAGCGATATGGACAGTGGCGGCTAAGCGTCGATGGTTTCCCAAGGGAGAAGATTAATAACCTCCCGATAAGTCGTTACAGGGATGTAGTTGTTCTTTATTTTGCGTGTAGTGTTAATAATTGCACTATAATTGACTAACACATTGTACATGGGAGTAATTCGTTTTGTATATACATTGCTAACTTTAATAGATATTTATATATCAATGTACTATCCTTACATAGTTTTTTAATATAAAAAAATATAAGAATAATAAATAACCTATCTATTTATAATATTATAAAGCTGAAGAGTTTGTTTGTTTGTTTGTTTGAACGCACTAATCTCGGGAACTACTGGTCCGATTTGAAAAATTCTTTCGGTGTTAGATAGCCCATTTATCGAGGAAGGTTATAGGCTATATTTCATCACGCTACGGGCAACAGGAGTGAAGCCACGGGGGTGAAACCGCGCGGAGCAGCTAGTCTATTTATAATATTTTGCTAATTTCAATTTGAGTGGGTGTGTCAAAAGTCAAAACACATGTGTTCATATTTAAATTATTAGATATATTATCATATGACGCCGAAAAACTCAGCAAGATAAATTCTCAACGTGCCTAAAATTAGGTAAATATGAACCTATCTATGTCCCTAATCTAAAAAAATCAACTATAGTGTGTGTCAGAATCACCGAAGGCACCTTACTAGTTACACCATGTTATTATTTTTTATATCTATCATTCTTAAATACAGCTCCTCGTTACATTAATATCTATAATAATAATATACCTATGCAAAATATAGGTTTTTATGAGATGCAATAACATGCTGTAACTATTTTATGTGTTTAACCGTATTTGAGTACATATTATGTGTATGATTATTATCTAAGTGCAGCCCTGTTTTTCACCCTGCTATGCTTTGAGCAGACTAGATATAACTTTTTGCATAGTCAGGGGTGCAACACTTATAGTTACACAAATAACAAGGTTTCAAATTCTAATGAAAATGTATAATATAATGTATATTTCTTGCGTTTGGATATTGAATAAGAAATAATTATTATTGAAGTTATACGTTCTTCAACAATAGGACTGAATAAGTTTGTAGGAATATTATTCAGTTTTCCCCTGTAGGTATATTATGAAAAGGAATTTTCTATTTAAAGTGCAGATTCTATACCTCAGACGTCTCTATATGAATTAATAACTCAACCGTTGTACAAACCAAATTATTTATACATAATTTACACATTTTTTATTGGGTTCGAATATAAAACCATACATTACTCGCGATATCAAAGGTTGTGCACATCTGAGAGCGAATTTTTTGCACGCCTAGTTAATAAGCGCCTACTGGCTCGTGAAATATAACAAATTGCGTCTCCACCCTCCCTGTCTATTGCCAGCCCTCCCACTTTTTGACTTAACCTTTTTCGCGCCACACCACTTTAGATTTGTTTATTTTATACTATGATTAAAAACCTATTGATTTCATCTTTGGTTAGAGTATGATGAAAAATGTAGAGTTGTTCTTATTTACGATAAATTTAAGTAAATAATGAAATAGGTACCTAAATGTAAATTCAGTGCTAAGCGTCTTTACGTAACGCCGAAGTTTTTATTTTTTCAATTATGTAACAACTATAACAAGTAATCCTTTTAAATACAAAAACGAAAGTTTTGTTTTTGAAAAGAAAACGAAAACAAAAGCAATTAACGAGTTCTTCCTAATTAATGTTGAAAAGATATGACGTCGCAAGTATCTACAATTAAACAGTCTGGCATATTCTCGTTAAGAATTACAGTCGTTATACGCAATCTTTCTCATCATTGTTTGGTTTACGCAAGTTATCTTTTAAAAAGTGGTAATTATAAGATAATTGATACGATAATTTACTGTAAAATTTACCCGGTACACATGTAAGAACAATATCTCTAATTTGCTTTTGGCTCAATTATTTACGCTTCCTTAATTCTTGGGCGGGTTTAATCGAATCTCGCTATCAGTAAATCAGTTACGATAGTCCAATCAATTTCGTTAAAGGATAACTTTATAAAAGCATCTGAGCCTTAGAAATTGGGAAAGTGAATTAAGCGCCCCACAAACTGGTTATATCAATCATAAACTTATTCGATTAATTACGTTTTGCGGAGTTAATAGCGACATCTAATATAGAGTTTAGAGATGTGCAATTAGAAAGTCGATAATGGTCCTATAGTATTATTTTAAATACTAATAGCGTACTATAGAATCAGATATTATAGTTGATACTTTACTTGCGTATAATGAACCTATATCTAATGAAATTCATCACTCTATGTGGCCATATTTTTTTTAATTCGTAAATAATTCCGTTACGCGTTAGGTACTATTTGAAAATGCACAATAACGTATTAATATTACTTAAGAAAAGCAACAAATTTATATTCAAAACAATATTCAAACATTAAAACCCAATTCAAAAGTATATCGCATTATTCCACAGTCATTGAAGCTCACGACCCAAAACGACGAGCGCGGATGGAGTAGAACGGTAGTCAATTACGATTCTCACCTGTAAGTGTCAAATGACAGGGTTAGGCGGCGATTACAATAGAACCATCGATAATCATGCATTACATCACTGTTGCCCGTTTCGGCGGTGTCATTAGGCAGGCTGCGTTAATGATTAATGTGGCGCCGCTCACACGTCCCCCCCCTGCCCCCGCCGGGAAATAAAACCGAACTTAATCGAGTTACCCCTTTTGATGGAGCGCTGTGTCGTCCGATCGTTTTTATTTGCCAATCGCGTCTTAGATCGTTGTAAGTGGTTTTGGTGGATTAGTTTAATCTATAATAGTTGAATAGACATATACTTTTTGAATGATGCCCACGGGAAATTGTGTAACGATTTAGTATTGATGAATGTATGAATGAATGAATGAATTGATTTCCAATACAGATAGATATGGATTTCTTTTAGACTTTATATTTTATAAGAAGTGGAGGAAGAGAGATACGTTACTTAATGCAGTTTAAAGTTAAAACGCACATTGTCCTGGAAAACAGCTGCCTTACAATTTTAATAAGCTTATAACTTATAAGCTCTAGTAAATTTTATCCTACATCACAATATGACAACGTAACTAATTTATAAGTAGGTGCATACCTATCATTCCAAAGCAAAAAATAAATCGCAAAGCCTTAAAAAAGGTTATAAATACCTAACCTATAATTACACATTTACCTATCTCACATTTTTTCATTCAGCCAATGAAGCTTGCAATATCTCGCAGGCAATTACTCGAAATGGCTCACCCCGCGTCACAGAGGTCGCCGGAGGACGAATTAAAAGGATAGAAGGCGAAGCAAGGTAGCAGGCAATTAGTCGCAACGGATGATGGATGACGCCTCCGATACTTCGTGACGAACACAAAACGAGCAATGAAATCACCTCATAACTCATTATACGCCGTTGATAACCCGCCATATGAAGTTGTACTTAGATATGGAGTGTTCCTTGATTACCAGTTACCGCAGTAAGCTGTATATTTTAAACTTATTACAATTTAAATCGTACTTTATGTGGTAATGAATTGAGTGTCTAATTAGTTGTTTTAAATGTTAACTTTCTTTATTTTATTCTTCCAGTAGGCATATGTTTCAGTACAAGTAGGTAAGAGATAAATTATACATTTATGTTTAACATTTAAAATGATTTGGAAAGCAAGCAGCAGATAAGAAGTCCATAAATATGTAAATACATTAATACATAATAATGATTGTGTTTAATTATTTCGAGTGTTAAATTATAAAAGATACATATTCATATAAAAGCATACATTTATCAGACATACAGTTGTATATCTATAATTACCTAATGTAAAAGCTCAAACTCAAACATTATTTTATTCAATTAAACTTATTTTGGATGCGCCTTTGAAATGTCCTTACAAGAGCCCTCAAAAACTGTCTCTCTTCTATCTTTTTTCTACTCTATTATTTCAAATCATATTATCAAGTTAAAATATAATTTTGACTATGTATTTAAAAATGTAGTCACGTTATTTAGAAGAATAAGTTACATCTTTATTAACACTCCTTTATTTATTCATTCCTATAAGCGATTAAACTCTTATTAGATTAAATATTAAATTAACTTTATCTTTTTATTGGCATAACCATAAATAGAGTTTTATATCAAAGACACATATTACAGATTTAAATATCTATTTAAGTGGTCTCATAATAAATTTATAATTAGGCCTCTTATCAGGGACCGTCCGCTACAATGTATAATATGTAAATATGGAATATATTAAACAGAAGTAAAACTAAAAGTATGTTTAAATGAGGGAGACCAAAAGGATTTCTTTCAGTGTTTTTCTCACATTTTCTTCTTCATCCTTAGATGCTTGGAGAGGCTTATTATCGCATGCTTATTATATCATAAAAATAATATTCTTACTTGACAGATGAAACAGGATAAAACGTTCTATATGGATTGGCTGGAGGACCTGCAATCAATGGACACGAGCAAAACCGCGTTCGCAAGTGATGGAACATGAACGTCTATCATACTTTGAGCGGCAGATACAAGGGCGGCAATAACTCGAATCTGTCATGGTATTAGAGTAAGACAGAGGCACATTAGTGATCATTACGGACGCAGGTGTCCTGTTCGACACGCTACTGTGACAGTAGACGGTGGTTAGGAGTGACCGGCTAATGTGATTACGGAAATGGTCCATATTATGTAAATGTTTCTTTTGATCGGAGCGCACCGGCCGTTTCCCGTTTTTCCTGCACCGTTATGTTGGCCCTGTTTCCAATAAGAACTAAATTGTCTAGCGTTTGTTTTATACGTGTTAATGTTGAGTATTTTGTGTGGTGTTTTAGGTTATGTGTATGCTGTTCCTTAAGGCCTACTAAAATAATAAAATTATAAATTTTGGCTCTGAATGTTCAAGCGCGAAGATTTCTTAGTGCGTAGAGCTTTACTTTAACCATGCTTCGGCGAAACAATTGTCACTAACTATAATGACATTAAATATTAGGTAGGTACCTATTATTTTTTATTCAGAGCTTTGAGCAAATCGACGGAATGAAAAAATTCTTGTTGCAGAATTTCCAGAATTTTCTCTATACCATATACCTAAAGATAAATAAAAACTTAAATAATTATAAGGAATGAGTACTGAAATTATAGAAATAACCTTATTTCTACGTATTCTCCTATCATGTTCTCTTTGAAGTCGAATTTATTTTTTGTTAAAATGTTGTCACATATAATTATGTTAGACCGGGAGATACTGACACAAAATTTCGAGTCATTTGTAACAGGATGGCGGTTCTACAGGGGTCTTAGTACGCAATGACAAAAAGAAAAACGATGGCGTGAACGCTGGTACCGGCGGCTTAGTCGCGTGGGCGTTAGTCGAACTCGTCGGAAAATAGCGAAAGTCAAACGATTTGTAACAGTATGGCACTTATTTTTCCTGTAAGTTTGAGGATCAACAAATATAAATACAAAATTTCAAAGATCTATGTGTTGGAAATCTTCACTTATATAAATTAATAATAAATTAAGTTTTCAAGTATGACAGCACTTTTTCCCCCTACTAGAAGTATGGCAAATATAATAATGGTCACATTTTATCAAATACTCTCCAAAAATCCAAATGCAATACTGGTACAAAAAGTTTGGCGAAATAAAATTTTTTTGCAGATTTTCGGCGGAATGGCGACCATTTGGAATCGTCCGAAAAGTATGGCATGGCGATTTTCGTAAATGGCTGCACGACGATAGTTACCTGTGCAAAAGTTAGCCTGGTACAAATGGTTGAATGATTGTTTTATTTAAATCAACACATTCGCGTCGGTATGGCGGGCTGTAAGTCACACCGGAAAAGTATGGCATGACACTACCGCCTACTACTTTTTTATGGGCTATCGGTAAATTCTAAAATTTTTGTGTTACAAATCGTTTGACTTTCGCTATTTTTCCGACGAGTTCGACAAACGCCCACGCGACTAAGCCACCGGTACCAGCGTTCACACCATCATTTTTCTTTTTGTCATTGCGTACTAAGACCCCTGTAGAACCGCCATCCTTGTTACAAATGACTCGAAATTTTGTGTCAGTATCTCCCGGTCTATGTTCTATAGCCGAAGGCAAGAGCTGCCAGACTGAAATTATAATGGTTTTTGTGTACAAATTATATTGCCAGCTACCGTAGTCGTTTATATGCGTTAGACACATGTTAGCATGATGTATAATGACCCATGAAGATCTTATAAGATGTTACCACTAGGCTGTAGGCACTAGTTACGCCTCTCTTGTTGGACAAAGTTCAAACTCTACCTCAATGCAACTACATATTTAACTATTTTAAATGAGATTATATCGTACAAATCATTTACAAACTCTTAAAAGAAATCAAATCATTATTTTTATAACGTTGAAAATTTTCAAAAGATTTGCTAGTAGATAGACAATTATTTCTAACAAATTCGATGTCATCGATTAGGTTAACAACACTAAATTTTGCTTATAATATGTGTACATATATAGGTACTCATTTGCAATACCATCTACTTACTTTTATAATCTGAGTACAATTGAGAAGTATTGTAACATATAATTATCGTATTATTGTAAGTTACGCTATTAAATTAGTTATAAATTTTAATAATCTTATACTCTTTATTCACCCAGTATGAAAACTAATATGCATATTACGATTTAGTTACGCTTATTGTGGGAAGCAAATTATAAACACAAGATACGTTACGAGTAACCATCATTTGTCATGCAAGCCTATTTGAGTCACACTTTCACCTAATTTGTAGCAATTTACTATGCGACGCTTTGATTACATCGTGGCTAACATTACAAAGTTATTTTTCATTAAATATATTTAATCTTGTTCAACAATAGGTACTATGAAATGCGCGCTCGGTGCCCTAATTAACGAGGTGTTGAATTTATCGATAAAGCCCACAGCAGAAGGCAAAATAAATACTTAGAAAAAGATAACAGCGTACATGAGTCGTGGCAGTGGTAAGTACTTACGATATGCATCTCGGGCTTTAAACGCTGCACAGAAAATAGCCAGCGATTTGAATTTAATCAGTACCAAACGCTGCAGATGTGAAGTGAATTGATAAAAGAGAAAAACTGTCTGGATTTAACATAATTCACACGTGTTATCTCTTCGGCGGAGTGCACCGCGTGGTTCTGCCTCGGGTGAGAGCCGATACACGGCACCCCGGAGCAGATTATATTCTGCGGTAAAGCGATAATTCAGTTCAATCTATGTCGTGAGCGCTCGCGCTTTGTTTTATCCCTTGGCTTCTGTGCGCCTTTATTTAGAAAATTGATGAGAAATGGTTTCCATTACGAACCGCCGTATAGAATATTACGACCTGAAATCCGCTGTAAGTACGTTTGTTCCGCGGGAAAGGAAATGAACGCAAATTTGTTTTCGTGATTGCGAGCTTTGAAACGAATAGGTATTGAGGAGAGTGAAGACTGAAGATATCGATATTATTATCCCGTATGATATTGCGTACCTTCCATTTGTTGTGTAGATCCCTCGAGAATTTTGTGACCTTTGTTTATTGATATATTTTGTGAAACTTCACGTTTGTCTAGGTACATAGATTTATAGGATATCTATCTATACTATCGTAGATAGAACCAGGAACTAGTTGGAAGTATTCGTGGTAAGGTCGAAATGGAACAGTTATGTGGGTGAATAGCTCCCGTCCAATTTGCGTGTGCTCGCGTCTCGCCACGGACAATCGCTCGCAAATTGCCTGGCCACTGATTGCCCACCGACGTTTATCGATATTCCCAGCTCTCCACTACTCCTAGTTACTTCCTACACCGCAACTGATATAACTAGATAACTGGCTGCGTTTCTCACAAATTACGTTTCGGCGGAACAAAACTAAAAATGCTATTAAACAATTCTATTAGTTGGATTACATTACAACACCGTGACCTTATAATCAATAATTACAGAACGCGGAACTAATTATGTTCCTACTTCGATACAATGTAGTTTGGAAGTCAATGGTGCTCAGCAGGGTTGCGAGAGCACAATGCAAGGGTCATCCCACACAATACCGTCACGTTTATCGACGCTTCCAAAATCGAGCATTCACACTCGATACCGAAAAAAATATCGATTTCCGTAAATAAGTGAGTGTAGAACATTTATAATAATGATGAATAGTTGTATCGGTTGTTGTTCGTCGATATTGCGTATCGAATCGAACAACCGCTCTACGCAACGCGACCACATCGGGTGTTAATTGAAAAGGAATTATTATCTCACGTCCAGCTATAAATCTAATATTAACTAGAGCGTTTTGGTAAGAAATGCCTATTCATATTTGCGCATAAATCATATTTCGATTTCATCGATACGCATAAATAAAGAAAAAATAAAATTTTACAGGGGCCTGCAATATTGTGTGCAAGTGCAAAATCCATTACAACTTTTAGACTGATTATACTATATTTTTACAGAAATGATAAATTAAAATATATCCCTTGTGGTGTACTGATTTGTAAGCATTTTTGTTTTAGTATTTTATATATAAAAATTGAATTCATGTTTTATCCAATCTAGTGATGATATGAAATCACAAATATGTACGTTTTTTAAATATCCCCTATAAAAATCCCCATCAATCAATAATTATGAATATATAATAGTTTAGACTAAAATAATTTTAACCGAAGACAGGGAGCGCCAACTGTCATACATTGCAAATGGTTGAACAGAAACAGCTGTTGCAAAAATTAAAAGGCGCGGGCGCACAATGAACCCAGACAAAGGGAGACTTAATATAAATGCGTTTTCAATTCATCGACACTAATTGCGTAATTATAGGCGGTCGTAAAAACTTCCAAGTCAACGTGTAAGAAATATTTGAAGCTTTTTACCAAAGTATCCTTGCTAAGTGTTACGCGATAAAATAAATAATAGACTTTAGCACATTATTATCTTTACATTTCATTAAGTCTGATAAGAATGTACTTGAACTCGAAATGTTTCTTAATTTAAGTGGACGTTAATCTTTACATTGTGTTTAATAATTTACATACAGTTGATCTATAATATAACCTGTATCTATTTCTATTATTTCTATTGCGGGGCAGCTTTTACTAACTGCTTTGTTATAAGTATAGTTACTATATGCTCTACAAGTCCCAACAAAAAACCCAATGTCAAAATTGGCAACGCAATGTTATAGCACAGGCTCTGAGAGAGTGTAAAGCTGTTGGTATTGATTCTGATTGCACATGCTTGTGTCAAACCATATTCTTCCCATCGAACCAAAATCCCAATGGAATAGGGGCTGTGCCTACTAAAGTAAACTTCATCATTATGCTAAATTACTTTATTTGAATAATTGTCTTGAATTTAAGTAATCGACATGTGTATTAGCTAATTGAGCCCTATCAAATTATCATGTGCAAATTTATTCCACTGCTAATAATATCAAATATGAATAAATGCATCATAATTATTATGTACCTATTATTGTTTTTCTTATAATCGATTACCTATTGTTCATTAAATATAGCTAATGATAATATATAATGCCTGTTTGGCATCTACCCAAAATTTTCCATAGCCTCGGTGGTTGACCATTCCTGCTCGCGCTTGACAGAAATTTGTTTTAAACAATAATTGCTAATTACTTCGCGTGTCAGGCTCCAATGAATCCTGTGGCAACAAATAACAAATTACTTTTGAGTTGCAAAAATAACCTCAATATACAGGCAGCAAAAGTTCATGGTAAAAGAGCTTCCACATAGGGCTGCATAGCGAAGTATTAGAGAATAACAACTCATGTTTTAATTTATAGAGTTTTTCATTGTTTACTCGGAAGATAACTTTGGTATACGCTTGTTTTTCTCCTATAAAATTTAATATAAATAAGAACCAAATGTTTGAAAATACCGGGATGTATAGGTAATAATAGCGCTATTAAGTTGTTTAATAAGCCAATGAAATTAGCGAGAAGTTGTAGATAACCACAAATGTAATGATGAATAATAAATCAAATTTAAATAAAAAAAAATGTTGTGTGGTTTTATGAAACCACGGTAAAAGTGAAACTGTTCGAACGGTACCGAACACTGCTTGTGTAGCGCATGTCGCGTGTCGGTCGGCTGCCGAGTAGGTATACCTACTCGGCACGCGACATGCGCTACACAGACCAAACAGTTTGAGACGAGCGATGTAATAAAAGTTTCACTTTAAAAAATATTTGCTTTTAAATGTGGTCATGTTGAATTTAGAATGTGTCATAGTATGTATGGTATTAAGTAAGCCTTTCATTTGATATCCATATAGAGGGATTTGTGAAAAAATCGTTTTCCATTAAACATACCGCAAGGAAGCTTGTAATGAACGATGTTGGCGGTCAAAAATAACAATTTCAATTCAAATGATATTGATTATATTTTCATACGAGCAAAGAAAGCTCCCTGCTCAGAAGTAATATGCAAAGCAATAAACAAGCATTACTTATCCTTAAAATTAAAATTGATTTAGGTATATATTGAAACTAGTAAAGATCGATTAAATATGTACAAAATGTATCCAGTTGATTACACGCTTCCAAATTACTAGACAATGTGAGCCTTGAATATGCAATAGAATCCGGTAGTTTATGCGTTCTACTTGAACATAAAAATGTGTGTAATATAGTTTTAGAACCATTTAATTACTCAATGCATTTGAGGTATGCAACAAAATTTAATTACAACATTAACTGTTCAATACGTGTTCAGTCTAGGACTTAAACAAAGTACCTACAATTGTATAATCATGTCAATGATTCATGATGTTATCCTGTACCATTATTATATCAATTAGGATTTTAATTATTTTTTTTTTAATAATTATAGTATATCTACATGAATAGAGCGTGGTCGCCCGTCGCTTTGAGCTTGCACAGGTGAGCGGTGTCACCTGACTTCAACCTCGGAACCGGCCACTTCCTGCGGACGAAACAATTAGTGACGCATGTACAACGGTATTTGTGCCATTGAATTATATCAATACTAACTCTATTTTGAATATAGAATAAACTATAAATAAAATATATATAAACTATTCTCTCTTTGAAAATACATTAACGGTTTACGCGGAGGCTTTTTGCATTGATTCGATGGATTTATGCACGGCATGTGTTTTTTAGACAAATTAACGTATGTACTGAGGTATAATTGATATTACGCAGTCATACAATTTTATTCTACAGTGCATAGATGATAGATACACAATATCTTAGTACCTATTCATAAAGATTTATGAATAGGTACCAAGATATTCTAACATTTCTTCATAAAGTAAGGTTACATTCTTTCGTTATAAATTGAACAATGAAATATTAGATATCTTATATCTTTAGCACAACAAAAATAATGATAAATGTCTCATACATTCTGCAATAGAAGTCTGAAAAGAAATGCGCGTGCTAAGCTTTTATTTAAACCAAAAGTTTAAATTCAAATACATTTTAACAGAAATCGATTTAAATGTTTTTTATTTTTTTAAAGTTGAGAACCGCCTTAATGATGATGGTATAAGCCCCCTGATCATGGAAAAAAATTTCTGTTTCTCTGTTCCCAAATATTATTAGATATGACTTAAATAAACCATTAACCAATGCGAAATTTTTATTAGGTACAGATTTAGACTATGTTTCGTCGACTATAGGCATCTTCCGGAAAATTGCACCTATCTTGAGAGGTTGAAAACCGTTGCAAAAACCGTTTCTTAGCTTCGAAGTAAACTTCGAAAGTGTTGAAAAGAAAAACACCGCGGATGCCGACTTTCTTTTATAAAAAATAGGTATGGTACCTAGATTAAAAATAAAGCAATTTAATATAGGTACCTATAGATATATATACTATAGAATATACCTACCTATAATATGAAGAAAAAAGAACTGATTTGATTCTTGAGAGGTTGCATCTACATGCGTGAAAAATATAAAATTGGTTGAATACCTATATTATAATTTTCACGTAATATTAGGTACCAATAAGAAAATGCCAACACGAATTTTAATATCATCTCGATTTTTTGTGGTAACGATATCAACAGATCTTACCCCCGAATGTTTGAAATTAGTGTAGTCAGTTACAATGTTGCTAATATTATCATGTTAATTACTAATGAATTTCCATTTGACTTATTCCAATTCATCGTATTTATAATTGATATGTTCTTTCATAATAAAGTAATTATCTACCTCAAAGACTTTGTATCCCTACAATAATAAAAATTAATGCATTTGCGCTAAAATAAGCTTCAGACATGAACATGCTTCCTCTATAAGTTTTTTTCACATGTATCATGAGAGTAGAACATCAATAAATATCGAATTGAAAGAATAATAAACTCGTAAAATAAGAATTTCTTCATCGTTTTTAACATTTGAAAAAGAAAAATATCAAAGTCGGATGCATTCAAAAAGGCCTTTATATATAGTATTTTATGTATTTGATTTTGAGGGATTTGGAGTAATATAGGAAAGTGATTTTTGTATTTAGTACAAATATTTCCGATTTTTTATGAATATGGGTCGATCAACTTTTAATGGTCCGACGGTACACGCATCATGTCCCTGAACGATAATTAATAAACATGAAATCATAAAGAGTTAAATTGGTTTTAATTATATTCCTTTTAATATTTTCTAACATTATTGTGAACAATATTTTACTTGTTTTATTAATTTGTGCGTAGTTTCATGGTTGTCCAGAGACTAAATGCAATTTTCCAGTACTATCACATTTGTCCCCAAGCTACAATGCATTAACAAACTTCGCATCACGAACACATACTATCACGACCATAAATACCAAATACACTTCTTGTTTCAGTTCATGATTATTGACATAAAAACATACAAATATTTTTTTTTTATTGGATATAATACGATTTTCAGGCATTTTACTTTTGTCCCCATAAATCATCTACATGGCACAGGTCTCACAGACAACCGTAATTTAGTTATGGAAACAAAACACAAATGGCGCGGTAGATTCCTAAACAACAAGCTAAACACAATAATTAACTGTCGGGCTCAAACGCCATTTTGATTTGTATAAAATCACGGCAACAGTCGTCCGAGCAACGTTGGTGAGTGTGGGGTGGCTTTATTGTCAGTCCGTCAGACAACTGTGATTAAAACATAAGTACTTGATGCATTGTTATCAATTATACTACACGAGATGCGCTTTCGTCTATAATTTAATGTGAGCTGAGATTAATATATAAAATAACAATAGTTTTTGCTTGGCGGCTCAAAATTTAAAAAATATCCCGCGGACAACCAGTCACTTGGCCAACCAAAGTGGTTGTACCATGGACAATTTGGTTGTCCCTAGGATAATAATTATATAAAACTTATACTTTAACAGTTAAATAGTTCATGTTTTGTTTATTACTCGGCTGTTTCGGGAACACATTTTTATTACGCGATTTTATGTCTAGTTTATTTGTAATTCTAACATTTCAAAAACCACTACAACTAAGATGTCCCCATATGAAAATCACATTATACTTCATTCATTCAGTTATATCGAGAATCAGTTCATTTTAATTAAGTAAAATCAATAATACGATACGTAACAACCTCGCCTTAATAGTTTTTTTGTAAAAAATATCACTATTTCCGCTTTACTGAAACTTTTTTATATATGAAACATTATTTGGTTGTTGTAAAATATTTCGTATTTTGGGTGTAAATAGAACAAATATCAAAATATTATTTATTATTTAATATTAGAAAAATTTGTTTTAATTCTTAAGGGAATTTAACATTTAAAAAAGTACTATTGTGTAAGTTGTCCAAAGGACATTATTTCCCGTGAATAGATCGGTTCGTGAAGTTAAATCCACAAATGTATTTAATCAACATCACTGCTGCTTATATAATCTTAATCTACGAAGAATTATCTTCTAAATGAAATAGTAAAATGCTGAAAATTAAGTAAAAAAAAAATACGAGAAAATTATAATCGGGACCTTTAAAAATTGATTGACCCACATACTTATACTTTTATTATTAGATTGTAAAAGTTTAGAATAAGAGTTTTGATTTTTAAGAAGACTTTAAATATAAAAACTTTCATGTTTGTCTTTCTCTTTTACTTATAGACTAGAGACTAGATAAATATTTTTACTTGAGTTACTTTCTGGTTAAAGACAAAGCTTAGGTATTGGGACCATCTTAACAGGGGTTTCAATATTTATGATTTTTATTGTGTTAATAATAAAGTAAATTTCCAAATCATTACACTAGAACATACAGCAGAAACGATATGATAATGCAAAATATAAGCCCTCACAATACAAATTTGCCTATATATCTTTAAGACTCGGTTAACTGACAACATCTAACGCGATTAAAATTCAACCTCATTATTCATAAGTTTGATGTCGTATGTTAATAGAGTAATTAAAAATTAGTAGGGGAGCGATTGTTCTGGCTCAAGATAGAAATTTTGATAGATACCGAATTTGTTTGAATTTAAAACAGTGTGATCGTTTATATCATAACTAGCGACCCGCCCCGGCTTCGCACGGGTGCAATGCTGATACTAAACACACTACAGAAAAACTGTGAACGTTGTTTATAAAAACATAGCGACCCGCTCCGGCTTCGCACGGGTGCAATGCTGATACTAAATACACTACAGAAAAACTGTGAACGTTGTTTATAAAAACATAGCGACCCGCTCCGGCTTCGCACGGGTGCAATGCTGATACTAAATACACTACAGAAAAACTGTGAACGTTGTTTATAAAAACATAGCGACCCGCTCCGGCTTCGCACGGGTGCAATGCTGATACTAAATACACTACAGAAAAACTGTGAACGTTGTTTATAAAAACATAGCATTTATAAAACATAGGTATAAAATAGATAGCCGGGCGGCCGGCCGGTACCGCCGCAAACGCTACGTCCCGCAATTTTTAAATCTGTAATATCTTCGAAAATATTCACTTAAATCATACGGTGTAAAGGGCCATATAGATCTATATTAAATGAACAATGTATTCAAGGTATTTAATTTGTTAAGGATTAATGCTGTATTGGTTAAAATCGCATCGAAAATTTGCCATTATTTGTCGTAAAAAGTAAATGACAAAAAAAAGTTATTGTGGGTTATCCATAAGAGATAGACATATACCATCGCGGACTTTTCTGTAGAACTTTTCAATGTGTATAATACTTAGTACATTATTTTGATAAAACTCGTAGGGTTTAGCCTGCGTTTGCAATGTAAGCGGAGAAAATGTAATTTTTTACGACATCACATTAGAAATCTCAAAAATAACAGTACTTCTCCACTATTCAATGGATGTTATTATACATATAAACCTTCCTCTTGAATCACTCTATCTATTAAAAAAAACCGCATCAAAATCCGTTGCGTAGTTTCAAAGATTTAAGCGTACAAAGGGACATAGGGACATAGGGACATAGGGACAGGGAAAGCGACTTTGTTTTATACCATGTAGGTAGTGATATGGCATAAAGGAAAATGTATTAGTATTACATAATGATGGTAACATCTGCAGTTAGATACCTATCTATAAGGTAGATAATAAAAAAGAGCGTGTGTGCCGTGCATACCTATGTGTCAGAAGTGATACTGCTTTGGCAAGATTCAAAGATACCAAAATCATCGCCTTACTCCATGACGTGACGGTATTGCCATGACGCGACCTTGAAATTGTACTCTATACTAGCTTTCCAGAAAAACCCGCATTGGCATTGTTTCCATTCCCGTGGGATTTCCGGGATAAAACCTATCCTATGTGTTAATCCAATTTACCCTCTATATGAGTGCTAAATTTCATTGTAATCGGTTCAATAGTATTTGCGTGAAAGAGTAATAAACATACACATACACATCCATCCACAAAAACTTTCGCATTTATAATATTATAGTCCTCCTCCTTCCTTTTTTATGTAATCGGTTAAAATCGGTTCCTTTGTCTGAGACTAACGCTATGCAATAAGTAATTAATAATGATTAATGACACAGATACTTACAATAACGAAACAAATTACAAAAAATAGGTAAGTCTAAGTTATAGCACGCCTCTTTTAATAACTCGCTCTATTTCGTCAGTCAATCGGAAAATGATCATGTATTATTAACCGAGTTTTTTTCCATTTAATTTTAATGTTTGTCGATAAATACCTTATTGGATCTAAGTTCCATTTTCATTATTCCGATAATCTGTGCATTTTTACTTTTTATCTTATACGTAGGTACCTTACAATACGAGGCAATTTAAAAAAGTCAGCCTTTAAATACCATTTTTCGTCCATGGCTTACCACGCGACATATAGAGCACACACGTATATATAGCCTATATGAGCTTTTCCACGCTCATATTATAACTGCGTTCAGTTCTTCAATCGAAATCAAGCAACAAGTCATCCAAGCATTCCTATGCAGGTACGATGATTACTTTTACGCACTTGTTTGGGCCTTTCTTATTTAGGTTTTTGAAATATTTGGCTTAACATCACGTCATTATAATTTAGGAGTTAGCCACCGGTAGCCACGGTCCGATAGAGGGGCGAGGGGCGATAACATCGCGATTACGCGCTACAAAACGACTGATATCGCGGTCTCATTAGGTACCATGTTTGCCTTTTTATAATTGTTATAAGTTTCATTTTGACATTAGCAGAGTCCTTTGTCCTGTTCAATCTTGGTCATTTAATAGAATACCCGTACGTTAGGGCTTTTCGGTGACATGATATTGTTAAATATACCTATTATCAGGTTTTATATTATACCTACAATCACGTTACTGTATGCAACATGAATGTCAAATTAATAATTATAACACTGATCTGGAATAAATTATAATTTTCATGTTAACCTACCTTTATCTTTTATGATTATAATCGCTAAAAAAAGTGATTCCAATTCTTATGTTGATTAAGTAAGTACATAGTTTAAAATGAAATCCACAAACTTGTTGATCCGCAGCTTTGTAAAATTTCTTCGCTTCTGTTGTTTATTTGAAATAGTCACACAATATGGTACAAAAACAATTACATCGCTCCCCATATCATACACAACAATAATATAAAACGCACCGCACAACCGGAGTAATCTAACCGCAAAACGTTTATTCCGTTTCCATAATTTTATAAAATTGTAGATTAAAATTCGAAAAGAGCGTTGACATTAGGGCATGCAGAACCGAGTCCGGTTCCAAGTTTTTGAAACCCGGTTCCAAATCGAGCTCAGAACCGGGTAGAACCGGGTTACCCGGTTCTTTTATAATACCTCGGAAAAAAATACGAAATTAAACAAAAGTAACTGTAAAAGTACCTGATGGGCCTTTTATTTTACGCGGCTTGTGTCTTATTTTATCAAATTAACAAAGAAACAAAATTCAATACTTCTCTTTATTTATCAGTCTTATAAAAGTACCTTGTTATCATAATATCACATATAAACTTAAACCTCATTCATTAACTGCAAACTGTAAAGCAAAAAACCGGCCAAGTGCGAGTCGGACTCGCGCTCCGAGGGCTCCGAACAAACCTATTTTTTATAATGTTGTATCTTTAAATTCCCCTGTGTGTGTCTCTCCATATTCCCCGGCCCTGAGCGGTCTCTTGCCAATTATTATAGGCTCGTTGCACGTGCAGGTCCACCTCTACACGATCGCGCCAGCGATACTTAGGTCGTCCAACTGGCGGTCGGCCCAGGAGTAGCCCCAAGTATGCCCTCTTCAGTCCTCGTTCCTCACCCATTCGTTGTACATGACCGAGGCAACGGAGCCGTTGTGCTTTTATTTCTCCATTATAATTGGCTCGGCCATTAGTTTTTCTAGTTCGGCATTTGTTCGGACTCTCCAGCTACCATCCTCTCGTCTGATGGGACCAAGTATTGGTCTTATGACCGTTTTGTATATACGCAATTTGATGTTTTTTCTCAGAAGCCTGGACGCGAGCACCTTATGCAAGGCTGCACCACATTTCAGGGTATTTTGGATACGGATATTAATTTCTTCCTCCCTGGAATGTGAGTCAGTTATAGTGAAACCCAGATAATATCTAAAAATAGCAACTCTTTTATAGGTCGTATCTCCAGCCTGTAGGTCTTGGCGTTGAGCTCGTGTATCTCTATACCGTTTCATGTGGAGATATTCCATTTTGTTGGCATTGATTTTTAGTCCAACCTTTTCCGCTTCTTCTTTCACGATACTCGCAGCTTCACCTAACAATGCAATGCAGCATACCCAATCACCTTATGCCTTGACTTGAGTATTCGATATAAATTTCAGCTTGATACCAATAACAAAAACATGACTGGATCTTTATATGAAACAGTAAAATCAACAGCTTTTCAAATTCACGACAAATCTAATAAAAATATTTCAGTACCCTAATTTTTGTCATTTTCGAAGCCTAATTTTTTTTTGGTAATACAACCGTAGGAAACTTATAGCATCTAAGGTTAGACACAACCAATCAGAGCCACGCTTGAGGCGTGACACAAAAATTCGCGATGCACGTGAGTCTGACGCTGCCAGATAGAATAAATTTGTTAAAATAATGCAGCAAAATATAAATATTACTTTATATTTTCATATTTTGGTCGGAACCGGGAGAACCGGGTTTCATACTATTCAGACCCGGTTCTCAAGATCTTCAAAAAACCCGGGTTTACCCGGGTTTTTCGGAACCGGGTAAACCCGGGTGCATGCCCTAGTTGACATTCGAATGACATTAGAGAACAATGCGCTATAGCATTTCCCGCGCATTATCCAATTTGCTTGTCAAAATGTTGCCATCGCGTCCAACTTGAAAACACCTGTGTGGAACTTTTGGAAAACAGTATACCTAATTGGCTAATTTTATTTAGAAATCGTAAATTTCACAATCATTATTTATCGATATAAGTCGGTTATTTAATTGAATTAAATCAATTAAGTTCCATTGAGAACGCCAGTTTTATTTTTTTAATAAAATTTTACATAATTTAAAAGCTGATGGTTACCATAAAAAAATACATTTCTCGGTAATATCATAACGTAAACTTCGTATTCATTGAAATATGGAATTTTTAAATTACATACATTGTACGGGCACCATAAAAGCATAGAAATAATTGGTAGTTCGTAGGTAAATTCAGTGGCAATTTAAAACGAATTAATCGATACAAAGGAATTAATTATAAAAGTGCATACAAAGCGTGCGGCGGTTATCGCGACGCGTTTAAATGAAACGACTAATTACTGACCGTTGCGATACGATCTCCACCTCATATAGCCGTTATAACTGAAAAACACTGAAAGCTATGCGATTTGATGCGATTTAATTATAAAATCTGTGAATTTATTAACATTTCTCAGTACTGAGCAAAGCTTCATTAATAATTTCGAAATAGTATCTGAACCATTTCTTCTGGACTAATTGACATAATTATATAGTTTAAGAGAACCAAATCATTTATGTCGATATATCAATTGTATGATTCATAGGTAGGTACATATATTGACTTTAATCGTTCAATAATTAGGGCTCTTTTTGATAAATTTCTAATTATATCACTTATCAGTATGTGGATGGATATCCTTACACGTTTCAACTGAAAAAAATCAATGGAATGTATAGTCCTTTCCGTATTGATAGCGGGTGTTACGAGTATTATCAAATTAAATTAACAAATTAATGTCTGCACGACCACCAAAACTAGAATAATAGGAATACAATTACTCACTCCAATGTTCAAGATAACATAAATAATAATGAAATATGCGCTGTTTCTTTCGGGTATTAATAAATCGATAATTGTTATTGTTGCCCCTAATTTATACGATCTTTGTTACTGATCACATACTTGTAGTTGATGGTATGTGTAGCCGCCCTAAGTACCAGCAAAAAAGTAATTCATAAATTAAAAAGACGCTTGTTTACTCCTTGTGTGTACATAAAAACAACGTAAACGTCAATCGCACGTGATCAACATTAGTTTCTGTAATTCGGCGTAGGTATGTGTAAACATCTGATAATTAAATGTGAAAAACTGAATTTTTTCATAATTAAATTTTTTTCTCAGTACCTAGTATTATTTTAGTATGTTTTTCAAACATAAAGTGTCCCGAATGTGGCAACACTTTTTAGGAGTCGGTATACTATAATAAACTAGCTTACCGCCCGCGGCTTCGCCTGCTTTGTCTAAAACCTAATAAATTATATACTAAAACCTTCCTCTGAATCACTCTATCTATTACAAAAAACCGCATCAAAATCCGTTGCGTAGTTTTAAAGATTTAAGCATACATAGGGACATAGGGACAGAAAAAGCGACTTTGTTTTAAACTAATGTAGTATTGTAGTGATGTATATTTCGATACCTACTTTTATTTTTAAACAAATTCAAATTAACTAAAAAAGATTGTAACATGTTCATTTTGAAATAGTGTATAGGTAGTAGAGGATAATAAAACAATTAGCTTTCCATTCATTAATTCGTTTATTTAAAGTCCGGGCCCCACAACGCGGTTCACCTGCTACCGGTAGTTACGGCACTGACTCAAACCTCTATATAGAAAATTGCTTGCTTTAATGCACTGACCACAGATAACAATCCATTGAATGTTTGACTACAACAAATAGGAAAACAAAATTACATGTACTTTCCGTTTGCATGAGAAATATGAGTCTAACGTTTGCATTGAGCATTTTGATTGATTTACAATGGAATGTTTAAGGCAAAGCGGATATTTATTTACAGCTATTTCAATTTTGAATTTTATAACTGTAGTTTGATTGTGGTTTTAATAGATAAAAGGTTGTGTAGTGCATTGTCGTGGTTAGCATAAAATTATTAAAAAGTAAATGTATGCTGAAGGAATTTGCCATTTGGGCGCCAATATCTTTCACTTTTACTAGGTTAAAAGTAATATATCCGAAAACAACATTACCAACAGTCCTTTTATTCTTTAAAATTAATTAAATATTTATTTGTTATATCGAGCCCTTGATTATTTAAAAAATAACTCAACACAATATTCACATCACATATTGTAAAATGTAAAGGCAGCCAGCGGCTAAGTACTAAGTAGTGACGTCATTCCTATAATTTTGGGTACTTCCCTTAAAATCAAAACAAAACAAGTGGTTTGTAAAATTCGTAGTTAACCGAGGTACATAATACGTATTTATAAAGCGATCGTGCACAGAATCGAGCTGAAATCGTTTACGGTTGCAACTAAACGGTTCAGTTAATTATGTTGACGATAACATCGCGTTCGTGTTACATAAAAATAGCTCCGCTTTGCTATTCAAATGCGAGCTGCTTAATTACGTGTCATTGCAAAGTATAGCAATTAGATTTTTATAATACTACAACTACAACAAAGAAATAAAGGCTAAAAGTTGTTCGTAAAGAAACTTTGTGATCGTAGCATAACTAACCCGTCCGATTAGGGCCCTTCTGGCCTCCTCCACTCAAGCGACAGCTCAAGCCGAGGTTCGTGGTCCCCGTCAAGGGGGGACGCCCTTGTGCATGTCGCTACCAGGGTGAACCTTCAGTTCACCCCCGCGTCCGCGTTAAAATGTAGAAGCCCTTCTGGCTAACATTGAGAGACACCACACAAAAAAAAAAAAAAAAAAAGCATAACTATTTGTGTACTTGTATTCGGAGTTTGTTGCGTAGGTACTATTGTTGTTTTTTATTTAGTAAATGATGTACATATACGTTAATACATGAAAATATACCGAACTAAAAAAAAACCAATAAAATAAGTATTCCTGCAATTATTTTTGTTGCTGTCCATACTTTTTATTGAACTTTGACAGATCAAAGTCATCGACACGCACGTTCATAATTCAAACGCATTGTAAATAAGAATTTTCCATGTAACGTACCTACCTAATGTTGATTAGAGCAGACTATAATAATTAAATGTAGGTACTTACCTTATTAATATGTACAAGTGAAGTAAAATTACCTACAATGTTATAACTGAAATGAAATGAATAAATGATTAAGCTTAATCAAACTATGTTACTATGCAAGAAAGAAAACGCCAATAGAAGATGTAAAAGTGAGAGAGAATATAAACATGGAAACAATGTAAAGTAAATGTAAATTTATATTTATAAAGCATTTGAATGCCATAAAACCAAAAATATAAATTCAACAATGTAAAGCATTTTTTTCCAAAATAAAAACACAGGACTTCTTGCTTTCCTAGCAATAAAAAAATCATATTGAATACATGTATAGATCTACTGACATTTTAACTTATGGTGCAAATACATAGCAGGTATGTATCTACATAATTATTACACAATTTGTAATAGTGCTATTATGTGGAACATTGTTTGTTTTAATACAAAGTAAATTCAACATATAATATACGTACCTACTAAAACAATAAAATTTAAACTATTAGCTGTTAAGGTAATTATGAATCGCATGGTGGCGCGGACGGAAGGCGATACCATCTACATCGACATGAGTCGAGGGCAATTCTGTTTTGTACAGTTGCTAAAACGCTGTTTAAATTGAGTTAATAGATAATAATATCACGTGAGTTATTTACTTTTGTTGTATTTTATACAAAGCGTTTCTATGGAGATTTTTACTCACATTATAAGTTAAGATAATTGATTTAGGTTGGGAAAGTAATACTCCGAATTAAAAAATACGCTAATTACTACAAATTCCAATTATGGACTACATTATTTAAAAGTCATTTAAAATAGAACGTAGCCGAGATTCATTTGAAATATTATTAATATTCATTATCTATCAATTATCCAATAGAAGTGGTTGTATCCTCATTATTGCTTTGCACGCAAAGAAATTTAATAAGTTGCCATGATATAGTTTTAACTTTTAACTAGGTAAATAAAGGACACCGTACATTATACGTAACGTATAATGTACGGTGTAAATATTATTTTTCAATTTTGTCAACATATAGGTACGGTCACTATTTTTGTCTTGCTTTGTTACAAAAGATTCATATGTAATAGGAATTCTATCACATAAGATTCCAATTTAAATGTAAAAAGTGAATAAGCAAACACTATTTTTAATGATCACATCAAAAAACAACGAAGCTAACTATGTGAATATCGATTACAAACTAAACAACGAGACACATAATACAATAGTGCATGTTCTCAGATCAAAAACCTGTGCCGATGATCAAAGACATTCATAGTAACGTTAAATGGTTACATAAAATCACGGAAACGAGACAGAATCAATAGCAGGCGTGCGAAACTCTTAAAACAATAGCAGTAATTCACTCAATTATCTTGTAAAAAAACTATTTAACAGAGAAGTAGAACAAGATGGTTTAATTGTTGTTTTAATAGCATCTGATTGCCCTAGCTGTTATGCATTTCTTCGTTTATTGAGAACTGAATAATTTCAAAGAACTTTGTTTACTAACGACCTACCTACCCAGGATACTCTAGTTACTATGAGTACCTAGGCATACTGTGTAGATCTTTGTACATATACTACTTAATATCTAAATGTTATCCACTTTTTTGGAAAAGAAAGACATGAATAATCACATTTTAAAGAAAGTATGTGGAAAGTTCGACAACTATTCTTTTTACATAATTTAAATGCTGTTTAAGGTTTATAGTATCACTGTAATAAACCAGTACAGTCACCTCGAGAAGTAATAGCTTCGGACACTCATAATTCCGACGCCCAAAACACTTGCAAAAGATGAAAGATAAAGTTAAGTACGTTCTCGTGTTTAAACTTACGCTTTTTGTACATTATTCAGCCGAGTCCCCTCCTCACCTCACAGAGGTATATCGGCCACAGACTGAACACAATATTAGATTAAACTATACCTGTGTCGGTTTTATACTATATGTAGGGTAAGGTTGCTCATGTCGTACCACGGCGTTAGTCGTACCCCACCAATATCTCGTCTGATACCATTGAATTGGGCCATCGAGTGTTGTTAACGTGAACTATTTAGTCGCGCGAGCAAGCGTAAACAAGTGGTCAGGCGGTCGGCTTCGTGCAGCGAAAATAATTCAAAAAGTAAGTTTTTTATCACTTTTCATGTAAAATTAACGACTCATTCATAAGCTTTTTACGGCAGGAATGTTATCTTTATATTTTGTCTTTGTTTACAACGATTTTTAATGCATATCTGTCAATCGTTTGTGCATACTCAAACAGGAGAAAATTTTTAGGTTGTGTTAGTAATTTTATTTTTCAACCTCAAAGATAAGTATGCTTAAGTCGTACCTGTTAAAAATTCTTTACTCGTACTTCTATTTAGGTCTAAGATTTTGTTATTCACTAAAATAATTACCAAATAATATGCTTAAGTTAATCTCAGACTGAATTATTTGTAATTTTAACTTACTTAAAATTGATCTCTTATTATTAAGAATTTTTCTATATAGTTTATTATATCTTCACTAAAGTGTATTTTCTAAGTACGACTTAGGCTGTATGTGGTACGAATTAGGCAACTAGGCGCCTTAATCGTACCGAAGGTATGTTTTTGAAAAACGATAAAATTTATATTTTAATATTAACAATGTAAGTTTCTGTGATTTTTTAATAATAGACAACTAAATAAAGATTCAGTAAATGTGGATTATTTTGTATTATTTCAATTGTCGTGAATATTATAGCATAATTTCCTTAGGGGGTACGACTTGAGCAACCTTACCCTAATTATTCTCTCAGCATAAGATAATTTTAACCTCTAAATCCAGTATGTACCAGATTATGTAGGTTCATATACAGATTCTAATTAAAGAATCTTAAAACCAAAACAACGAGAGAAATAGTTAAAAAATTCATAAATTATTTATGTAGATAATATTATTTCAACAGTGGGAATATAATGAGAAAAATAACACGCCATATGGTTAAAAGCTCTATCTACAAATTATTCAACTAAAGATCGCTTTTTAAAATAATTTGAAATAATGTCAAGTAAAAATATTTAATAAGAGTATAAGCAACCTAAAATAGATTAAAAGTTCAAAGGCTATTTGAACGAAGCAGAAATTAAAGGTGCCAAGAAATCAAGAATTAGGTACTCAAGCGTAACTTTTTGTTTGTTAATAAATTTCATTCGGTTTTTGTCGTGGTAGCTTGCTGTGGGAGTCCTATATCGATAAGACACGCAATAGTTTGTAAAGGCGATTCCAGAAAACGGTCGTTTTGCGATAAAATCAGCATGGTCAGCATGAGAGGGGAAGGAAGCGGGCCCGGGGGGTTGTTAATTGCTCCGTTTTGTGAACACGGCAGTGGCGTGCTCGCGAAGTAATCAGCGGTCGCTGACTGATTGCTTTTTAAATAGGTTTTATGCCCGCTAAAAATGTTTCAAGGGAAATCAAAGAAAGCCCTTCGAAGTTCGTGCGATACGATTGTTGGTTAGGAAAATTTTTATGAGCGCCCGCCTGATGACTGCCGGTCCGTGACGGAATAACATTAAGTCAAAATAAGCATCAGCAAACATTTGTGGGGAGCATTTTTACTTTACATGCTTATTGTTTTAAGAATTATCTGTAAAAATTGGACTCTAAATTCATAATAGTACATCATAAATTCATTTAACATTCATTTATTAACAAATCGTGAATGCAGCTAATTATCCCAAAATCTTACATCATTGAATTTCTTTATAATTTCTAAGTGATTACCCGCTTAGAGCTATCGGACACAGTTATTATGGCCGTTTTTGCAACAATGTTGTTCGTTACATAGTAGCAAATACACGTCATATAGATTGCTATACGATTATTAACTTTTAAACAATTTAACTGATTGCGTCTTTATGACATAAAAACAGTTATTTTTTATGAGATTTTCTTTTCTTACGTAATAACTGATAGGTATAGGTATATATTTTCAGATTTCTGGATACAAAACTCTTAAATAATGTTACATAGGTACGTATCATTTTAGTTTAGAGGGTTCATTTTACAGTATTTTAACTTCAGGTAGAATTAAATATCAATACAGTACAGCGTAGTAACTATTTAGTTCTCCGATGTGTACAATATGGAGGGATATTCAACAGGAGAGTGAACGGGTACATTCTAGAGAAGCGAGCTCATCTCGAGATCGTGGCCAAGCTTAGTATCTAATCTGTGGCCAAGCGCTTCCGTTGTAGACAAAAAACTCAATAATAAATATAAAAGTAGTAGAATAGAAAGGCAGAGATGATACAACGCTGCAGAATGTCATCCAGTGGCTCCTTTGTTAATAAGTAGGTACCTAATAAGCGAATAAATAGAAACTTTATGTTTTAAGTTGTGTAATGTATTTAAATAAAATGACTTCAATTAATATGTTGCATTTTACTGATCTACTATTATCAATTATGAAGTTTAACAGGGAATTGTTTTGTGATAATAGGTTCTTATATATAAAAATGAATCGCAAAATGTGTTGGTAAGCGCATAACTCGAGAACGGCTGAACCG
The DNA here is from genome assembly GCF_061535395.1 of Colias eurytheme. NCBI lineage: Eukaryota > Metazoa > Arthropoda > Insecta > Lepidoptera > Pieridae > Colias > Colias eurytheme. Next base: position 4,500,511 of record NC_142982.1, on the reverse strand, counting down.
ATTTCGATAATTCTTTTTTTATTATATTCCTTGAAGTACGAGGATGGTTTTTATGTAGAGAAAACGTAAATATGTACCACGGGCGAAGCCGGGGCGGACCGCTAGTAGGTAATAATTGTCGCTCTGAAATCTTCTTGTTCTTCTGTATGTTCTTGTATACATATTTCCTGGTAATTAGAATAGTGTTATTAGAAATAATATTGGTAGGATTGTAACGGATAATTAAACATCTCTTCATAAAAAAAATCGAGTTCGCATCCATATAGGTGGAGCTAATGCTAGAGCATTAGTTAATCCAGATGAAAATTCTAGTATTTTTGACGTGAAACTTTGGGCGCGTTGAGAGTAAAATTTCATTTATTTGTTAATCCAAAGGCACCCCCCCACACATTGTAGCACTGCAGTTTGTGTTCTTCGCTCGCTAATCGCTATGCGTAGCGCGTTCGCTCGTTTGCAATCCTCTGACATAACAACGTAGGTAAGTTAAATGATCATCGTATGCGTACACAAACGTATGTCACAGCAGACGGGGGAAGCATTGCGAATGGAGATACTACACACAATTGAACACGCACATATTAGCCTAGTGTGAGGTGGCGTGACTGGTCGGAGTTAGAGCGCACATTACCGAGCCTCGGTATTTGTTACAACTGCTAACTGCCTAAATGGATTGAAAGCATACAACGATCTCTTTATGGTATAATTGGAATATTTTATACATTACTTGTGTTTCCGTGATTGCATATTTATCAGCTATTCAGAATCGCAGGGTGGGCTAAATTATTAAATAATAGTTCATGGCCTAATCGGAAATTACTCTAAATTAGCATAATAATGTAAGAACAAAATGGCATGGATATTTTTTAGGTTTTTTTTAACTAGATATCATTATACTTTAGAATTGTTTACCTACAAGGTATCAAGTTTTTCCATTGACTTAGAAAGTTGGTCGGTAAATAAAAGAAACAAAAAGTTAATTGACAACATTTTAATTACAAAACACCACAAATCTATTGGACATCTCGGATTGCTTAAGTACATTGCCATATTTCTATAATAGCTTTAGATACAACATAACTAAATTAAACGTTTTAGTTGTGTATTTAATACTAACAATACATACATTATCATATTTATACATATACTATACACATTTGTTGTATTTATGGGTTAGCTTTATTTGTTTAAAGTTCTTAAAGAATCATTGCCAATTAATGTAAACAATAGATATTTTAAATAAATAAGTTTTAGTTGTAACAGTAAAGCTAAATTTTGTTAAACCATAGGTTTTTATACGAAACTCAAGTAAGTACAGCACGAATATATAATAATTATACTCTTGGAGCCAAAAAAATAAGTTACGAAGAAGTGTTACAGTGAACCAATAAGCGAATAATATTGCAGCATAAGTAAAATAAATAGAGAAATAGTTCTCATTTATATTTTGAATCTCCAGTTTAATACAATCGTAAACTAAGTGGTTTAATCTCTATCTGTTTTAATATCTAATAAACGACATCAATATATAATACATATCACTTAAATCTATTTGAAACTGAGCTTATAATATCACAAAATCATTATGGACAAGCAACGTCCCACGCGCCGACTTCACAAAGGCAATACTGTAAATCAATACAAGTGCCGCAAAAGTCTCATAAAAACCGGGGCACTACGCAACGATCGAATTTTGTTCCTCAAACTTGATGCACTGATACGTCTTCACTGGCGAGATAGTCACTTGAAAGTTTTCAATCACATTTTTGCGCGATAAACGTCCATTACACGTGAATTGTTTCATCGTCGTCTTCGTCGTCGGAGCGTCGTTCTAAGGACGGCTCTCGAGGGGACCTGGGGGGAGGAGCTGGGCTTCCCGGGTCGACGTCTGGTGAGGGGGTGCGGCGGGCTTGCGCGTAGTAGCCCAGCGCGCCGAGCCCTGGGGCCCCCAACGAACCGAGGTGTGCTGACGGGCCCGGGAGCCCCAGACCCAGCGGAGGAACGCCGCCTAGTGGCGCACCGGGGTATAACCTGTTAATAAATAATAATTCATTAGTTTATGTTGGCAAGATTTTTCTCTTTAAAACACTTATTAACTATGGTACTGTTAATAAGCTATTACATTTCAAGGATTGAGTTAAAATCCTACTATTTATATTTCTTATTAGGAATATTCAGGAATAAATTCAAGAAACACGACAATTAAGCCTGATTTATTGGTTTATCTTACCTATACGGTAAAGGTTTCTGCAGCGTGTTGGCAGATGCTGACGCCGCAGCCGCCGCTGTAGCGGCAGCTTGTCTATAGTACAGGTCGGCAGCGGCGGGCGCGGGCTGCGCGGGGTACGCCGGCACGCCCGCCCAGTAGCCACCGTACAACCGCTGGAACGCTGCGTAGTTGCCGGCCTCGGCTAGCAACTCCAACCCCACTGCCGTTTGCCGCTTCCATTTCGTCCTGTTTGACAAGAAATTAAACATTGTAACGTACACATTTGCAACATCGGACATACTTAATTGATCGTTAATGTGAGAGTTGAAGGCTTTCAAATTGTTTCACGCATACCTAACTATGATGTTTTTGACCCAGATAATACTTTGTAACGCAAAATCAAGTTATATGTAATTGTAGTTTTGATTTTAATTGATCCATAATTAATAATTGCCATCAAGCATTTTTCAAACGAAGATAGTTGCATCAAGTTTAAAAAATCATGAAATAGATTTTTTGCAAACGCAATTTGTATAACGCACTCTGCGTTACCGGATATATTAAAGTCAAACGAACCGTGTAAAACGTGTACGGATCATTTAAGAATACAACTAATAGGAACAGATATGCGTAATAGAAGAAATAACAGAAAGGATTCACACACTGCAAACTCAAATTGAGTTTAAAATTATTTCAACATCGTCCATATACCCTTAAAGCAATAAATTACTAACCCTACACAGATCCGTGACCCCAATCGTCATCAAATTTGTCACAGGCCACTCCAGAATACAAAGAAGACGCCACAATGAGACGAGTAATAAAAAATAAATAAATAAAATAATAAATTTGACAAAACGTCTTGAACACTCATATCATCGGCGAAGCGTGGTCGAGTGCTTTAATTTGATTTATATATGATTCGCTCGGAAAGGGTGAATTCGTATAAATTACCCGATATTACCGCTGGGGATGCGGTTTTTATTTTTTAATGTTCTCAAGCGGCAATATCGGCGAAAGTTTCAATGTTCAGAAGATGGATAAAGGCAAACACGATTCATCAAGTTTTATTACTAAGAAACCAAATGAAGCGTTTAACTCAATGATTCGTGGATTTATCTACGCATTAGAATACTTTATCTCGATTTATCTTCGATATTTCTGCTTCGCGACTTTAAGTTTGCTTACTGTTATGTTATCTTATTTAAATAAGACCATTGACTTTGTAATTTCTTGGTCCTAATACAATTTTTATAGTCTTTTGACAATTTATTTAGTTTTGTTTCAAAAAATTATTATACTTACTGCTATTTTGATGGTAATATTGTGATAGTATTGCATTGAATAGGCTTATAGGTAAACAAAAAATTCTTTTTTGATTACTGCTATCTCTGGGAGGAGATTTAATCACAAAACTTATTTAATTACCTATTTTGCGTTTGAAAGGTTAGCAAAACTTTTTTATGCTGTTGTACTACTATTATTCGGAAAACAAATTAAAGCGTAGTTCCCCTGTACACTGAAATTTAATTTCGTCCTCCAGTTGTCGATTAGTTCCGAAGTGGTTTGTTATTGTCATCGAGTGAGGTTTTTATTAATTCGTAGGGAGTCATTGCCGTGCGCATTATCATCGTGAATTATTATTAGGGATGATTCCATTGTCATAAGTTGTGGGGTTGCGGTTGTCAGAAGACGCTTCACTGGTTACCTCGTTAATTAATATCTCTAAATGCATCATTTAATTTTATTAAATGTAAATGGGGAGAGTTCATATTCACTTGTACGTATAATATGTATTTTAAATTAATTTCATCTAATAAATAATAATATTAATCAAACGCTCGTGGGTTGGGAAGCATAATTTGTTTTTTAACGAACATTACGCACATGAATGTCTATAATTAATTGTTTTTCTAATATAATCATGTAGTGTATACGATTAACTTTATTAATTGATGTTGAATTAATTTTAATAACTGTGTAATGTGTTTTTTGTCAAACAATTAATGTACCTACTACGGAACATGCAATACCCGCTAAGGAACTCGATACATAAAACATTTATTTTATTTTTACTTATTACCGTTCATTATAATTATCAGTAGCTGACATTTGATCGATAGAAAGCGTCTCGGACCCCATTAATCATGTGTTATGACGGGTTATTCCGAAGAGCGAACACTCAAGAGCACTTATTTAATTGTCAAGTGTTGAATAAGAGGCAATCTGCTCAGTGACACTATTCTTTTTATATCGCCGCGGGTTACGAACAAAAGCTCTCGAGCACATTAATTCGCCCAACCGTCTCAAGATATCTCAACAGACAATATTTCTCTCTTTCCCACTTGAGACACGAGATTCGAGAGCAAGATTATCCTTCTCTCTTCAACGTGGCCCCGGCGGAGTCTGAGTACGCTCCGCCCAGTGGTTTAGTGATTTGATGCTGCGTGAACTGATTCAATTGTTGTCCGTGGAAACACACCCTAAAACGCGCCTTAACAACTCATGTTAAAGACGAAAATCGTCCGGTAAAACGTTCTCGCTTACGACCTCTTAAGAGGGAGTTGTTTATCTCGATTTGAGTTTTTCGACGACGTGATGCGAATTCGGTTTATACACCAAACAAACAAGGAATACATTCATCGATCTGAAACGTTTGCGTTACACTTAAGCCCCTTTAGTATTTGGGCGTCGCGTCGGGCCCAATTTGAGCTTTATTCGAACGTTATTTATACGCTGCTTGGAAAGTTTCAGAGACAGTACGAGTGTTCTTTGGGGAATTGTATAGTTAAAGTGCCTGAATAGTTACTGTGGTATATCATTTATATATACATATTCGAATTCGGTCTCACAAACAGTTTTACTAAAATGTATTGTGAAAAAGTTCTCTATTGAGATCGTAAAGTTAATTCGGACTCAATTCAGCATTCCCAAACATGTGAATCAGAATCCAAACTTAGAACTGGCAAATTACAAACTACGAAAGGATCGAAATCCGCTATTAAAATTCGGCCAAATCTAAAATGGCATTCGCAATATGATGATTAGCTTCTAAATGATAAGCCGAGCGACCTCAGCGTCCTTGTTCGATTCCCGTGTCTCTGGCGGGTGTAATTTGGAAGGGTTCGCTATAAACGATTAGTCCGATTCTTGGTAGCTACCCGCAGAGCCTACACATTATGTCATTAGGAACGTGTGGTCACACGGATGCCGTTTTACAATTATATTATAAAAATAATATTTTCTCGTTACAAAGCACTGACAAGGGAATGGAAGAAATATTAACTTTGTTCTTGTGAGCTCGTTTTCACCACATACATTGTATAGTATATTACCCGTAATTGTGCGAACAATTTTTTTACTGTATCCTCATTTTGAAGGTAATATGCAAAATACTTCGACCTCATTTGCGAATTACGGGTAAATATTTGTCTTATTATAGATATAATCTAGGTATATTATCCTTTTTCGTGCGGGTGTCATGTACCTAAAGATTATTAGTCATAGAAAATTGAAGCTTAATTCGATTTTTTTTCGCAATTTTCCTCCTTTTCCAAGTTAGTTATCTGATAAGGATATAAAATAAAAACTTTAACAGGATCGTTTCATTCTAGGTTTGTTATCAAACTTCAAAATTAAACCAGCATATAAAGGTTGAAGTGGATAAGAAATTGACAAATTTCGACCAGCCTTTAGATAAGAATATTTACAAGGGTAACCACTACACAATATAAAAATTGAGAGGAGATTATTTCCGAATAAGTTACCATAAAAGGAACATTGCAAAAAATTAATCGCCAAGCCTTATCATGCTCTACACAAATTATATTTGTTTAAAATTAAGACTTTAATAAGCTTAATGTTCTCATTTGATTCGGTCAGGTATAATATCGTTTATTCTCCATATGGTTATGAATAAAGTACTAATTTACGTTATTACATATCGTGCTAAGACGTAATAGCCAGCAAATGACTGTTGTCCTTGTATAGTCAAGTCTGACAAAAAATGTAATTGTTCCCCGTAATCGTTGTTACGACTTAAAACAGATATTTAATTTTCTTGGAAACATTTTTTATTGATTTACCCGTTAAAACTGGTATGTTTAATTTGTGTTATTGTAAAACATATATTTAATTAAGAATACAATTAAGTTTTTCACGTTAAGTACGTAATTAATGTAAAAACGTGTCTAGTTTGGCGGATAATTAAAAGGTCGGTAGACGCTAGGTCCAGACATCCTGGTTTTGCATACTGTGTGTATGAGAGTTTTAGAGCTAACAATGAACACTTCCATCATTTAAAAACGAGACGTTGTAACAACTTAATCGCTATAAATATCGCCAAGTAACGTTTGCAAATTAGGCATCCTAAAAGCAAATATAAAAAGCGGACCCAAAATAAAGCAAATATCATCGGTTGCATGCAAGGATGCATGTCATATACAATATGCAGATGTGTCAAGATGCGTCATTAAGTAATGATCGTGGATTACATACCGACGTCGACTAAACGCCGATAAACGCTTTAACGTCGACGGCCCCCGGCCTATTATAAATTTATGGCTGGTCAGTGGTCACTCGTAAAATGATTTAGGTCTTGATTATTCAGACGCGGAGCTTAGCGGTCACAACCATAATAGATTTTACACCGAATTACGCACCTGTTGAATCGAATCTTATCAATTTTGATAATGTAGAGTTAACGGCAATGTAGAGCTCCAGAAAAGGGTGGATCGCCAAAGATGACGTTATATTTAGAAGTATAATTTCAGTTTAACGAAGACTTCATTACCATCGAATACTTCATTTCATACGGAGCTTTCAAAAAATGTTTAAGAATTTTTTTTTTTTAATTAAAATATGAAGGCTGACATCCTTGATGCCCATTTTTATTATCTTTTATTTCAAATAAGAAAAGTAGAAAGATTTGAAGTACTTGCCCCAAAAGAAGTTGCTAATGAAAAGGTATGCTACCAAATACATTAATAGAAAAAGACTAGATATTCAGAATGTATATCAGACGGATATACACATAGAAGGTTCTTCAGACATTATATAAGCCTAATGAATAGGTTCACCTTCTTTAAGTCCCCGTTAAGTATTATAAACGAAGCCTTAGAATCAGCTCCGTATTATACTATTCAAGTATCTTTGTAATTCTAAACATGTTGGCAGTATTTGCATTATGTCTAAAGCGATTATAGTGCTAACTGGTAGTGCTTATGATTTCATTTTACGAGGATATTTTAAAAATATTCATATTGTAGGTATATAATATTATTGATATATAAAGTAATGAAAATGTAATTTAACGAAAATTTCCCATTGAAAACTTTTTATTCAATCATATATGTATTTACACAAATCTTCAAACCGTCATTACATTTTCCGTATCCACCATTTTTTGTATCGTCCAAAAACGTATTACACGGCTGTTCCGCAAAAAGTTCCCAAACAAATGCATATAATACAGAACAGTTTGAAACAATTAAGCAAACAAAATGTATTGTAAAGTATCAATTTAGTAGTAGATGGGAGCATAGTAGATATCTAATAAATGGGCTGACGGCGCCGGCGCGGCCGTGACTTGCAAGCTTCTTGTATACGTGGTCAAATGCCGACGTTGATTCACAGTTCACAAGTATTCATCCCGAACCGCTATCCTAATCCTAGCCTTGCTTTGGGTTAACGTTGATATGTCGAAATTTGCATGAATATGTAGATTTTTTTTCCTTTTTGTCGTGTAGAACGTTTTTCGAGTAGTTGGTTACCTACGATGTATCGTTAAAGTTAAGGCAACCCCGGTAAATAATATTTGAATGCAATTATTTTTTTTATAATTTATTCCCGTTAATATTTAAACAAAATAAAAATTAATGAGTTCCTCTTATAAATTATTTATAACGAAACATACTAATAATAATATGATCGATTACCTACTTAGTTAATAATAAGGTACTTTTTTTATAGACCTATACTTATCCTAAGCTCTCTTATTATATAGTTGTTATGAATATTTGCACTGATGATAAAAAATGGTACAACGTATGGCGTATACGTTGCTTCATTATTTATTTACTAAAGTACAAACTTTCTATTAAACAGAAGAGAATGACCGCACACAAAAGCTATTACATCCTTCAATTAACTCCGATTTCACACCCTTTCACGAACCGAAAAATCGAAGCCCAAACATTAGTTTAACCGAAATTATAGAAAACCAACAAAAACCGGCGCAAAAAGTCGAACGATTGAAAAAGCTCTAGACTGGGCGGACGACAATCGATGTGTGCGGCGGCGCGGGCGCCTGTACAAAGCTCAGTCTTAGTGACACTATAATATAGATTTACTGTATTTAAATACATACCTACATTTTAAATTTTATATATCAAAACTCACCTTGTTCAGTTCACAAAAATATCATAATAAACTATCTACTCGTATTAAAGGAAGATTAATTTGGATACAAGAACAAATTCATTTTAAAATATCCAAGGAATGTAGGTAGGTATTCTAGACAACTATTCTGAAAATATCAGACTACATTTCAACGCTAAAAGTATTATTAGTAAACAATTATCTCGAAGTCTTTAATCAAACTAATACACCGTTACAAAAAATACTCCTCATGCAGCTAAATGTAGTGAGGTAGTCGTTTTTTTAAGCGATTGTAGTTTTTGTAGAACATTTTCAAAGGTAACACGGTCGGTGGCAGTTAAAGCCCTAATTATTAACGTTTGTTTTTGAAATCACCGCTGCAGGTACAATGGAATGAAACTTGTTTAAAATTATTCAGTTGTCTAATAATCATTAATTATATACAAAAAATTGGCTAATGCCTTCGGCTGTATTTCGATATATCCTCGTAAATTATGATTTTAATAATTTATGAAAATCAATCTATTAACTTGAGTATTACAATTAGATACCTACCTAATGGTGGTTAATTATTGCGTTTAAATAAAATCATTTTGTATTAGTTTCATTTTTATTTATTTGATTAAAATAATTTTAGTTTTTTATAATTCATTTTTTCGTTATTTTAATTTATGATTTTATGCACTTTGCACTTGCTAATTAGCATGTTAAATCGTTATAATATATTATAAATTAGAAGTAGATTTAAAATAATTCATTAAAACGAAGAATAACAACTCGACATTACCACTGACTCAGCGTTTTATTACCTAGTCCCACAAATCTTTCAGATGCAAAGTAGAATTATTGTTAATAAAATACATGGAAATTATACGTTATTTAATTCATATAGCTGTGTAAGAATCATATTAAATTCGCTTTAAAAAAATATTACGTTACCATATCGACGCATGAGACGTAGAAGAATCTTGTTTTCAATTATTTTACTGAATAAGTGAATGAGTAACGTACACAGCTGATGTTTTATTTGGTACAAAATTAAAAAGGGTTAATTAAATTAATTTTCTAGAGCATCACTTCATTCGATTATAAATCCAAAACAATATTATTTCAACATTTTGAAAAGCATTTGGCCCTAGCGAATTCAGTTGTTTTAGAAACGTATAAGAATCATCGGTTTGCTATAATCTATGTTCACCTATAAAATAATATCTAATTGTAAGTCTATCGAAATATTTTTAAATTATGGACTATGGCAGCAATGGGTAGGTATTCTACATAATTACGTTCTTTACATGCAACTATGTATTGTTTTTAAGATCCATATATTATATGTAGATATCACATAAAGGTATCTACACCTAGCCTAAAAATTAGAAATAGGATAATACGTTTTATATTTATCAATACAATTTAGCATTATATCTAACTTTAATCTTACCTTCTATTTTGGTACCAAGTCTTGACTTGCGTATCTGTGAGCCCTAATTTCGCGGCCAACTCCATCCGATCCTGAACACTAAGGTACTTCTGTCTCTCAAATGACTTCTCTAACGTTTGTAACTGGTGATCTGTGAATGCTGTTCTTGCTTTTCTCTGTTTCTTTGCTAATCCTGAAGAATCACCACCGCAACTTTTACTTGATACATCGTCTGAGTCGTCTTTCACTCCTGTAACAAGAGAAATATATAAATTATGACGATTGAATAAGTAGGTATGTAGGTATCCATATTCCCTAGTAAATAGGTACACATGTGTACCTATACTCGTGTTGTGTCTCTATGTCCATGTTTTTTAAAGATATACCTTTGAACAATGTAAAACAATTTTACTTTCCTCGTGAATGAAAAGCGAATCTTTTAAATATATTTAAAGTCCTAAAATTATTCGATTCAAAAGGCATTTTGTAGAGAATAGAACTGTCTGAAACTTACATTTTGCGAATATTGACGTTCAAATTGGTATTTAATACTAAGATAATTAAAAATCACAGAGACCGAAACGATCAATAGGCTAAGTCTCCATTACAAGATTTCACGATACAAAAGTAAAGCCATTTACATATGAAAATATAATCTAGCAAACAAAAGACTAAGAATAAGAAATGCGACTTCTTAAGCATGGTTAAACGTGTAAGCCGAAGCTTTGTAACTCAAGCTGTAACTAGTTGGAGGCCTCGAAGCCGCGCCTGTGGGGCTTCTTGCGGTCCCCCGCATTTCCTTCCACAAGCTTGTCTCGCAAGTATTCGCTGTACTTTTACTTGGAGTTTATTCAATTATAAATCTTAGATAGCGGATAATGTTTATTGAATATGAGGTGCGTTTTGAATGTCATGAATGTATAGATGAGTGACCTCCTACATTGAAACTTAGATGTGTTCGCATAATTTTTGAAAAATAAGTTTTATGAAAAATATACAAATATTTTGAGGTAGGTATATAAATAAAAAATTATTTAGTTCCAAAATTGCGTTTAAAGTTATTAAAATTAGGACAACATTAAATTTTAAACCCTTTATAATTTGCTTTAGAGCCGATTTTTCAATGCTTGGATAAAACTTATTCGTCGAATAATGTATAAAACTACCATTTTAAAAACGTATTCTAATTGCCCGTATTTGACAGTTTACGTGACATTTTAATGTTATCGTGTAATACTTTATTGGACGGATAAGTTTTATCCAAGCATTGAAAAATCGGCCCTAATAGATAATAAAAAACTGGCTGTCAATTGAATTTCACATGTTGCAATATCTACAAAACGAAGAAAATTCAACAAGCCTTAACAACCAATAAATACATCATAATAAAAAAACAGTTATCATAAAACACAAATATCGCAATTGCATAACGCAATTATGACGTTTCGCATGTTAAACAGTCGTAAACCTTTAAGTAATAAAAGATTAAATAAAAAGAAAAAGTGTCACTTGAAGTAAATCGTTACAAGTAACAAAGGATTATGAGCACAACGCGTGGGGAATTAGCGCAACCATGTGAAGAGGTTGCGGTTTGCCACCCAGGCACTACCTACTGCATATTAGGGTTGTAACGGAGGCCTACTTAGCGGAGGCGGAGGCGGATGCGGAGGTGAAGAGGTTCGCCTCCGCGGATGCGGAGGTTAACGGAGGCGGAGGCGGAGGTGAAATTTGTTGGGAAAATTTATAATTATCGTCTACTTCTACAAAGTACTGCCAAATTTCACTAGTTTTCGGCTTCATCACGTTATTTAAATAACAATAACTAATAGTTACGCACAAAATTACTTAAAACAATCACGGCTCAATTGCAACTACGCGGTACCGAACGCTTTGACAAGTTGATTCCTGTTATTCATTCAATCACACTCCCACCACCCGCTTGGCCGTGTTCCCGCGGCTTTAGCAAACTCTCGACCTCAACCATTTCACTTGAAAGCACGCAGTTTGTGATCGTAAATGAACTTCCGATATGACTCCGCATAAATTTTGCGGAGGCGGATGCGGAGGCGGAGGTTAAATTCTTTGCGGAAGTTCCGCAGTAACGGAGGCGGAGGCGGAGTTCCGTTACAACCCTACTGCATATTAATACGGTGACATACGAGAATATCATTATATTTGCGTTCGCCGTTCACTAATTAGATAAGTGTTTATAGACTTCGAATAGATTATAAACTGTACAAATATTAAGGATAGACGGTTAAACTGTTTACTTTGTTTACCTACACTCGACATGAACACCGTAAAATTGAACTTTATAAAGGGTTTAAATTTTATTCTTATCTACAAAGCTGTTTTTAAATTAATTAGAGTTATAATTAATGATATTTACAATGTTTATTGTAGATAAAACCTCTGAATACATTAATTGCATATTACTTATAGGTATATACATTTACAGGTTTTTGAACCCTAAAAGGATATTTTTTTTCATTAGCGTTTGTAATTAAGGGATTTAATATTAAAAGTAAGATAAGTCATAAGATATAGATACAAGCAAGAGAAACCGGGTTACTTGTATTAAATCACCGCGCCCCAAAACGTGACGATAATTTGGCGTGATTGACGTACATATTTTATGCTTCTCATTAAAATATTGTGTATCTATGTTCGAGTTTTTTTATGTTTAATCTAATTAGAAAACTTCAACATATCTATCACCTACACTTATATCTAAATTACTTATGACAACCCAGAAGATACTATTTACCACTTCAATTTAATTGCTTGTTTGTTTCCTCGTATCGCAGCATGAAAAAAACAATTTTTCGACATAAGTCTCCCTATACGTGGGAAAGATTTATTTTTTACGTATTTTCGCATCATGCAATGTTATTGTTGAGTTCAATGTATCGTTCTTTTGCGATTGTTTTTCAATATAGGTAGCCGCTTCTACTAGCAAGCGCTGGCGATTTTTCAACGACCCTTTACTTTGTAATGCCGTGTGTAATTATGAGGCGAACGAGGCCCATTAGGGTCCACTGCCGTTAATTTATTATAATAAGGCCCAACTGCCGACTGAGTTTGTTCGACCGTGAAAATTATTATCATTAGTGGGCAATAATGTGGCTACGTGAGCAAACGTCAAGTCGCTATTACCCTTATCGGCAGGCCTTGAAACATGGGGTAGTTTGTAAAAACTGAAAGCGCACGGACAGGCCAGTTGGCACCTTAAACGATTCTTAATTGATTTAATTAATAAAGCCATATTTGGCCACAGTTCACGGTGTTTGTTCTCAAACCTGTTTAAAAATAAATACAATTTTTTTTTTTTTATTCGAGCTCTTATATTCACCGTAGTACACAAATAATAATAAAATTTCACATTCAGCCGTTTATTTTGTGTTAGTTTTTAAGAACTGATTTAATCTAATTAAATTATTTAAATGAACAATGTAAAAGTATAATATCGTCATCTAATGAACCCACCAAATTGTAATCAATAAGATTTATTTGCATATAAGATGTAATTAGAATTCGATACGATTCCTAATTAAATCTGCATAAAACCACACAAACAATCAAGGGGATACATAAATGCGATTATAATAGAGGGAGCCATTTGGTTTTATTTGTCGGTCGCTATAGCAACCATCCCACGAATCTAATAGATAAGTTAAGCCGTTAATTGAATATTAAGTTACTTACGAGCGCTTGATTGCTTTTGAGAATATTTAATTGATCAATAAACACTTTAATATGTACAAGAATTAATCTGTAGCGATTAAGGTCAGAGCAATGTGTTACCGCATACTATAAAATCACCGGTAGCCGTCGCATTACATTAAAGCCATTTCTACATTATTCTTACATTTCTTTGCCTTATCAATTTGCCAACTATTTAATTTAGTGTCGTGGAATTTATAGCAGTTTTTAACAATATTTGCGTTTGTTGCTCAAAGAAGAATGATTACACATTGATATACCTACCTAAGTTTGTATATTTTTCATTAATTGTTCATTAGAACTAATAGTGATTATTTGTAAATAACAGCTTTCTTATTATTATGAAACTATTAATTAATTTAATTAACTTTAAATGTCTGTAATTACTCTACCTACGATTTATTTGGTAGATTATTGTACCTACCTAATATAAATTAATAAAATTTAATTTATACTAGGCAACACAGGTGAAATCTTTTACAAAATGCATAGCATAGGTACATAATACATACATTATTTATTTCAATTTAACTGCAAATAAATAGCTTAAATATATAGAGATTTTTTTATGTGTGTGTCTAGGTAGGTTATATGAGCCAATGACGCCTAAAAATTGGAACAAATTTTAATGATATTTGGCATACAGGTAGATCAAATCTTGCATAATATAACAAGATAAAAATATTTCCCGCTTTTTTCTCTTATTACAATGAATGAACTCCCATGTGACGGCCATACTTATATAACTTATTGATGATAATAACTACAATTTTGGCAAAGACATTATTTTGTATCTTTATTACGCAACGCGGAGGCCTAATAAGTTACGAGACGACTTTCACGTTACCTTTTAGATCTAATTATAATTGTAATTAGGCGTCATTTTTACCTTGGCATACAATTAACCGACTACAAGGCAACGACAGTATTAAATATTTTTATAACACGTTATAAGTTATAATATTCTATTTATTACCGATTCATTGCGATATCTGCAATAGGCAGTGATAATTACGTATGACTGCATATATATAACGATATTACATATTATGAATAATATAAGTAATTGTAAATTACAAACACGGTAGGTACATAATAACCAATAAAGTATATTTTATTAATTGCATACATTGTACAAATGCTTCAAATTATATTATGATTAGCCAAGTAATAAAATCTAAGTTCACGCTTTGAATTTTTTCTATACATCATTAATTTTTATCTGTCTATAAATTTACGCCAAAACGTGCATAACACCATTATATTTTAATTGCGCAATGTAAATAAATAACGTTAAAAGAATAGCTACTTATGTGTTTTTGAATAAGTCCAATTAAATATAGTTATCTGTTAGATTTTGTTAGTTAATTAAGATTTCTTGTAAAAAACGCGTATATATTCAACACTTTAATTTAACGGGTAAATCATAAATTGCACTTTATGGCCATAAAACTGAACCGGCAGTGAGTTAGTGTAATTGTTTTATTCCGTTTACAATTCGGCTAAATACAGTAATGGTTTGCGGAAATAATTGAAGCAAAATTATATTCAAGTGAATGGTGCGGTAACGAAGGCGCTCTATCACGTATCCATAATCCACGTACTATGTAGGTATCCGTATACCACGATATAATAACATCTTACGAAATGCATGTACAAAATACATTTCTATACATTAGTTAGTATTATATATATATAAGCTTAATTCATGTATTTTGTATTTGCAAATGACATAATTTCTACGTTGAAAGTTGAAACTATCATTTTTCGTTTTGCATTGTCGTTTATGGGTTTGTATCATCTTAATTTAAATCACATTAATGTAAAATACGTATTTTGAAAGATTGTTAAGCATTTTTAAATAACACGGTTATTTCTCGTGAGAAGCTGTAAGTTTAATGAAAAAATGGCACTTTTTTTAATTTTTGAAATCATTTAATCATTGGAAAATCCTGTGTCAATTATAAATGACAAATAATATTGATATACGTAAGATTAAAACGTAAATATGAAATGGCTATGAAAAGCACTAGATCGTTTTGTGAGTGTATCGGAGTAGATATTTGTATAAAGACCCCATTACACGGTCTCTACACTTACATCCGTCCATCTCTTTGGCTTGCTTTGTGACATATTACGGATAGAATATTAAACCGTTAGATTCCAATATTTCTACGTGAAAACCATAAAATGTAACGTGGTGTATGATTACTAAAATATATTTGGGTATATAAAATATATCTTGAAATAATTGAGTAAATTATATTAAAATTATTATTAAGCTGAGCTTGTCGTCTATTATTATTACAATATGCATTGTAAGATGACTTGTTTAAAAATAGAAAATTAAAAATTCTACTCGATTTCTGCTCAAATAAAAATACTAAATTAAATCATTTTTTGTTACATTCATGACTTAACTAACGGAAAACTTAATTATTTTTCAACAAAATCGAACTGTGTGATGCCCCTACAAACATTGTACTCAAACTTTAATAAAAAAGCATCAATACAAATAAACAAACTGTAAGTAATCTTTTCAAAAAGTATTAATTCTTAAGACGGTATAAAGGCTGATACATTAAATAAATCGAACTCAATTTCACAGCTCACAACGCCTGTCAAATGCGACGTAAAGCCCCGATTGGGAGCTGTATTACGGCAGGATTCAAACTGGGCCTATTATAAAATCGTAATCTATTTATTGTCATACTAAAAAGTTTTGATTTTATCTACTTGGCGCGACGAAAGAATTGTCACCTTCCTCTCGCCCTTATCATGATGCCAAAAGTCACGTTACTATAACCGCACGGTTGAATAGGAGCTTTCTGGTTATGTGCAATAAGATTGATTTTCATTTGCATTGACAAAGCACGCAGTCGAGGAACGCTAAGCAGCTTAGCGAAGCAATGGTGCGCATTTGAGGTTAGGTTTGACGTTTCAAGTAACGAACCACTGGCTTCGTAACAGTACAGATGGACACAAAATTATTTATGTATTTAATGTAAATAATTAATTAAAAATACGCGTTTTATTTGCATTTGCAACTATATATTTAATAGGACAGATCAATAAGTACTTAGTATCACGTTTTATATTACATATATTGATATATTTGGCATGGTTTTCTCTTACTATTGCTCTAAGATAATAATTATTAATTACCTATTCTTAGTTACGTTTAGAAACATGCGTGCATCAGTCCCACATATTAATAGGAATAGTTATCATAACCACTTCTAACTAGAACCTACAATGTAATCGATTTTACTCTATGACCACGACCCTACTATTAAACGCCAGGTTAATTACTTAGTTAAATTGCCAGTAGAATTTGTATGAGCACTAATTGCCATAAATGCTGTATTTTTCACATTCTTAGTTAATGGGTTTTTTAAAATTACAATGCAAGAAGGTTTGTTTTTACAGTTGCGCGTAGAAGTTTAATTGCCGCAAACGGATGTTGAAGGCTGTAATTGGGAGGCGAGTTCGTTAGATAAGGTGTATAGTTTAATAACTATGTAACTAATATAATATGAGCGTTATGACATATATTTATATTTTGCGGTGACAATAATAACAAATCGTATAAAAATGCATTTTATTAATATAGCTTTGTTATATTTTTTTGCAACCAAATTACGTGCATGACTGTAGATTTGTGCGTAATTCTGTCCGCGGGTACACATCAACGTTGAGCTATTTAAAAATTTAAAAGGCAAACTTGGCTGACATTTGACAAAAAGCTGATTATGACGTCACTTTTTTCTGTCCACGACCCTTTCATCCAGGATTAATTTTGTACGTTTTATAAGGGCCTACTTATCTCGACGTAGTGTTAGAAACTGGTTATATTTATCGAAGCCATTATACGTTTTATTATTTAATTTATTTAACGCTTCGAGCTTATCAACTTGTCTATTAAATCGACGATGGATTAAATTATATTATATTATTTAATTTTTTTGAAAAGGTGTTCATTATTAATATAGGGCAAATCAATAAATAACTTATTATTATTTTAATTTCGGCAGAATTTAACTATGCTCACTTGCAGATGAAGATTGTAGGTAGGTAGGTATCTAATTAGGCATCACAATTCACAAGAAAATATAAGATTGAATAGTATTTGATCCAAATTATAACCAATATAAGTATTTACTAAGCTTATAATATTCGTTATAATTCAACCTAACCGCGCTTTCCTACCAACCTACAATATCAATAACCCACAATAACATTTTCTCATACGAAACAAATGAGTTCCATACCGTGTAATTAGATAAAAATCATTTGCCACTCACATTTAAAGACAAGTCACACAATATTATATATAGTTGATCGCGTTCTGACGGATCGGTGAGGGCATGGGATACATTTCGGATCGAGTTGCATCCACCTGGCGGCTGGCTCTAACCTCAGGAAGGTCACACTTCAAATATTATTTGGACGGCTTTCGGCCGAGACCAAATCAAAATACGGATTTGTAACCGTAACTAAAGTATCCGGTGTCCGCTTGTTACAATATCTTTGTATGAAACAATAACGTTAATTTGATTATATTTATTAACGCTCCAACAATATAAATGTTTAACTAAAAATTAAATTAAATTCTATTAATATTCATGTTATATTGATAGCACATAAAACAATTAAAAAAAAACTAATATTATCTAGTTTTGTGAAGCTTGTGAACAAGGAGAATTCCCTCTTTTTTAAACTTTGTGCAATAGGCAATTTAAAACAGTCATTATTAAAACAATACTGGGTTAACGGAACCCGTAATAGTTAACACGATACCAATCTGTGTTATGAAAATAAAACATAATTGAAATAAATTTACCGTTACAAATCCGTAATTATGTTACAATTAAAAATAAATAATAATCAGTTATTATATAAATTGATGGTAAATGCGAAATGAATCACAATTGGTAATTTATGCAACAACAATGTTTGAAAACGTGAGTTCTAGGGAAAAACTGTTGTAATTTGTGGCAGCTTATTGGATAACACTATACATTCTCAGCTTCCTATTGTTCAGAAGCTTCTCAGTATACTTTAAGATTAACTACTATAATATTATAGCGTGACTCCGCCGTTCCCAGTATTGTCAAGATGTCGAAGCATGACCCGATATTGTTGTAAAACAATTACACGATTATCTAGAGCTGTTATAATATATAATCGGATGAAAATTAATTTCAGAATACATAATGTTGTAACATGTGCACGTCCTTATTTGCTACGTTGATGTCTTTTGTACAGATAACTTAGGTCGTACTCTATCCGCCGGTTTCTGAATTGATTATTTGATTTTAATGTCTCAAACCATACTTTAATGCTTAAATATTATCTTGTAGCTGACATAAGTTTTTTCTCACTTTAACGAAATACATTCTTGATTCAGAAAACGGCCGTTACTGATAAAAGTTTTGTATGTAGAGTAAAAGCTTTAAAGTCTAAAATCTACTATTTATGGATTTCAAATGAAAGATAGTTAGATCTAATTTTTTTTAGGACATTATTCGAGTTCTATTCCGTAGGTAGGTACTTATGAGGGCATCCTTAGGCAATAATATATCTCCATACATTTGAGAGAAGAAATAGCTTCACTAGGTACTTATAATATAAGACAGCAATTGACAATTTGTAAATAATAAGGTAACCGAAGCAACAGCTATTTACTAGGTATACCAGAAATTGGCGAATGGTAACATATAAACAAATATAATAAACGCTGCATTTAAATCATTATTGTACAAAAACACGCTGATAGCGTGAATTAGCTACAATTTACAATCGTAATAAATTTATATGGCATAGCGTTTCACGATCACGCAAGCCGATAGAGCTATATGTAGAGAAGCGGTTAATTACAAAGTTCAGCTGACCTGGGGAATCGGTGGCGGATCTGTCGGAGTCGGAGTCCCTGTGCGCGCTGAGGTCTCTCGGCGCCGCGTCCAGGATGTCCGTGATCATGAAGCGCGTCCGGGGCGCGCGCGCGTCGCGCTCGTCGCGCTGCACCGTCATCGCCACGGCGGCGCCGGCGGGCCCTCCGCCTGCCTCAGCCCCTACCGCATCCAGCGCACGCGACCGCCACCACCCCTGCACCGCGACCTCGCTAGCCAGCTTTGACTCTTCCACGTCACCGCGCGAACATCACGATCTAACCAAATCCAAATTGATCGATTTCGCACACAACAGAATCCTGAGCACCGGGTCAGTTCTCTATATGTACGGCAGCTTTGATACACTAAGTTCACAGGATAACACGTCAAGTCCGGCGAGGTTTCGATCACGTTGCGCGTGAGCACGGAGCATGAGCGCACGTTGAGCTAGCGCAAAAGACGGCGAGCGACTGAGCGAGGTGGCGCGGCGCGGCAGGAGGCGGCGCCGGCCAATGGGCGCGGGGCGAGCCGACCAACGGCGCGGCGAGCCGCCCGGGGCGTGCCGCTGCCATGTTGCCAACGGGGCCGCGCTAATGCTCTTTTTGCACTCGCCGCTGAGAGAAAGCTCCGCGCGGATTTAAGCTTTTATACGTGGATAAAACGCTTTTATAGGAAATAAAGTGTTCTCACAGCGGGATATCGCGCTTTACGATGGCATTTTACTGAAACTTGGCGACACTATACATTCGTAATTGGTTTGCGTCCGCCAAATTGAGGCTAGCGTGTCGCTGTTTTATAATTTGTTGATCATATGAAACTATTATGTTTTATGTGTGCCTTTTTAAACTTTCATATTGAGTTTAATTATTGTTTTTATAATAAACTAGCGGTCCGCCCTGGCTTCGCCCGTGGTACATATTTACGTTTTTTCTACATAAGAACCATCCTCGTACTTCAAGGAATATGATAAAAAAAGAATTATCGAAATCGGTTCAGCCGTTCTCAAGTTATGCCCTTACCAACACATTTTGGGATTCATTTTTATATTATAAGAAGATAACAGTTATTAAAAATATGAAAACTTTTAGATTTTTTAATTAAGGCACCGTATCGATTTTTGAGTGATTTTGACTTGTTTCTGTAATTCTTTAATTCTTTATAAGCTCGTTTAACAAAACTAAATTAGTAACAATGTGTGATGATATCTTAAATTAAAGATTCATTCAATATCTAAAATGCGTTCAAGACAATTTATTGATATTCATTGTAAAGTTTATTTAATAGCCAATAACCTGAGGCGTGTTTCAATTTTTTCCATGCGGGACGTTCGTGTCTTTGTATTTTACACGGAATTTATTAGAAGTTTTCTTATAAAATATACAACAGTAAAGACACTGAGATATCCTAAAATATGTTAAGTTAAGTTAAGTTTAAGTACATACTTTTATTGAAAAATTCAAAGAAAATCTAAGTTAAAATAGCCTTACTTTGATGAAATTTTATGCGTAGGGTAAACTCACCTAATTATGTGACTCACTTAATTCGGAGATACAACGTTTGGACTCTTTTACAGCGTTATAGGAGTAAAATCCAATACATTAAAATTAACCCTATGGTATGGTAATAAAGCTTCTTTTCGTGTACAAATTTTTGTTAAAATCGTGCGGGTGAGATAGTAACAATCACGGGATTTGTCACTGCGCCGCCATGTTTGACGTTTCACCGGTAGCGTGCAACTGTGCTGTCATTATTTAATTAATTTTAAATAGAAAAGGTGAGTGTAAGTTCATGATACCTACTTTGACAATTAATAGTTAAAAACATATTCTTGTTGATACCGATAAAGGTTTTAGTAATTTTTCATTTGTTTTTGCATAATACCTTATTTCCTGGGTTCAAAAAGTTAACGATTTTCAAGATTGCAACTCAAAACAGTGTCACCGAATTAACCAAGCAAATTTTTATTATTTTCAATTCGTGTATAAATAATAGTTTTTAGTACGTATACGTTAGTCGTTTAAGTCAGAAAATATTTATTTTTACTCAGGTTTAAAAGTAGGATCGCTTTCAAGCATTTTAAAAAAGTCCGTTATTTTTTTTATCACATAATTAAGCGAGTTATTTTTTTATTTTAGACAGCATGGAGGAAGACAAAAATAAAAATAGAAAATATAATGAAACAACGCTGACATCCGCAATTCAAAATATTCTGCAGTCAAAAATGAGTCTGTACATGGTCTGTACACTGTTCACACAAACAATTATAAAGTGGAATATTAATTTTTTATGGTTCCCCTCTTTTGATAATTTCTCATTGATAAATAAATACTTTCAATATGTTTATATTTTTTATTAATTGTATTTTTTTTTTACTTTTGTGTTAAAAAATAATAAATACTCACTTAATTCGGTTATAACAGAATTAGAGAAGTACTATGACCGAATTATGGTGATTGTCACAGAATTAGACAAGTCATCGCGGTTTGATTAAGCTCATTTTACGCTGAGTTAATTCATATGTGTTAAGATTACACTTGCTCCATTTGATAAATAGAAGATTGATTAATGTTCCTATTAAAAATAAAAATAAAATTTATAAAGTTTAACCTGTTTTTTTTTTTCATATTCTGTTTTGTCACAGAATTAGATGAGTTGACCCTATATGGCGTCGAATTTCTAGTTCTTACAACAGAGTTAAAAAAAAAAAATACACACTAAATGATAGGTTAATGCTTAAAAATTTGCGATAAAAAATACATATTTTATGTTTTATGAAAGAAATGGAATAATTTAAAGTTCTCTAGAATTTTCGATTACCTACCTATATATTATATACGGGAGCGCACACGTTGTTACGGCAGATCTATATATATAATCGAATATTCTAGAGAATTTTAAATTATACCATTACTTTCATAAAACATAGTAGTTAGTTTTTTTAAACGAGCTCCTAAAGAATTAAAGAAACAAGTCAAAATCACTCGTAAAATCGATACGGCCTCTTAACGCAAAATAAATATTTCATGATAGGCAGGAAGCTTTTTCTAGTTCAGAACAATATTTGCAAAACTACATCTATACTGAATAAGATCCAGTCTAAATGAGTTTTGAATTCTATAAACTTCCATAGCCCATAGGTAACCTATAAACTACCATGTATATAGAAATATATTTACCTTCCATAATTATATTTATTTACTACCTACCTACTCTTAACACTTAAAAATAAGAAACTGTATTCAAGTGTTATAGGTAGTATTAAATTATCTTATTAAAAAATTTAACGGTGATTTGAAAAAAATCTCCATGTATCTCCTAGAGCATAGAGCTTAGAAATATCACATCTTTACTTTTATAGAGAAGGTACCTAGAATCTAGATAAATAAATTAGGTATAGTTCACTAATCGAGATTTTATTATTGTATCGGTTTATAATTAATGTACCTAATAAATTTTATGATTCGTTTGAAAAATGTACCTAGAGTTTTTAAGCATTTTATTTAATTCAATTAATTTAAAAATAACTTTTTATTTTTTATTGGAAAACATAAAATAATCAACAAATTAATATTATCAACGAGTAATGGGTAGGTATGTCATGTTTGACAAAGTGAATATAGATTGGACCCTTTGGTTAATTCATCAAACGAATTGATGTTTTCTCAAGCTAATAATATTCTTTCACTATTAATATTCGAAGTTGGCATGGTTATTTTTGTTTTGTCAATATATGCCAAGGTACATTAAATTGATTTACCTATATTGAATATTCTAATTAATTTTAGAGTTTCTATCTTACGGGGTTATTTTTTAATTATTTACAATTAAATAGTTTAATTATTCACCTTTAAACGAAATTAAGAATAAATACCTTCACATGTAGTTTCATAACCTTAGAACTTGAAAATTTGAAAATAAAACTAAAGTAGGTACCTACCTACTTATACGCGGTCTATGAAATCACTTTTCTTCATTTCTACACTGATCATGTGTCACCTCAAATATTAATGCATTCTGCTTAACTTATTTATCTATAGGTTCTGAGCTTTTAAAATATTAGTATAGATGTTTAAATGTAGGTAATCAAGTCAAATGATCTTCTTTTAAAATAATCAAAATTTCGATTTTTCGATTTTTCAAATTGCTTCATTTCTGTTACCTAAGTCCGTTTAAGGGTAAGTGATCTTGAATAAATTGAGGAGATAGGTAGTGGTCTGGGTGGAATTAACAAAGAAACTTCGATAGGACTGACGAAAAAAGAAGGAAACAAAAAACTTTAATATACCTTTCATCGAAATACTTTACCTATAGGTGCTAATATCTTCTTTACCTGCCATACCTATCTAATATACCTATACACGAATTTCAGCTGTCACAGGAAAACATTAAGAGGAAGTTTTGCAAAGGTTCATCTTTACATTAATATCGTATTACATAAAAGCAAGTAAATCCCATTTTGGCATCCTTATTCCTTCAACACATGATGATCCTCTAATTTCCAAAAAATTACAGGATCAAAAAAGAGATAAAGCTTAATTACATAAAATAATAAAAAAACATAATTATTGTAAGTATAATTTATATTTTTCCTTTGTTGGTATGTATACCTAACTAAATTACTTTCTTATAAATTAATCAATAGAAGTATTTAATTAAGTTTCTCCCCTATATGTTAAAAGTTTATAACTTTGGCAACATAATAATGTATATGTATGTAAAAATAAGGTAGGTATGTTTTGCAGACGTAGATACTGCCTCAGAGCTTTGGTATGTAGGTACCTACTGACCTGCCAAGCTTTGGTACATCTCTATTAAAACTATTAAATTTCTAAATGTGATTTATAATGAAGAATGAAATCAATAAATATACCAACACACGAGCACCTGCCCAAAAAATATTAATCTCTATCAAGTACTTAGAACTTGATATTTTTGGTTTTATGGCATTGAATTTCTATTTATAAAATTATATCTCTATCAAGTATTTAAATGAGTCAACTTAGCTATTTATTCATGTCGACGATAGTTTTTAATTGTTGAAATGCAAAGTATTTTAAATGTTAGTGTAGTTTTTATTTTATTTTATTTTTTATTAATTGTAGTTAATGCTTAGTTAGCTTAGATATTATTATTTGCAATATTAACATTAAAAATATTGCCACAAGTAGGTATAATTAGTAAAGGAAAAACTGAAACGCAAATGGAACGATTCCAAAACTATTTAAAAAAACAATAATTTTATTGTCTGTATTTATGATACATATTTATTATTTAATAACACAAATGGCAAATTACCTTACAGTATATATTATACTATCTACCTATAGAGTGCGAACAACCAAGTGGGAACAGTAGGCACAGGTGGGAACAACACGACGTCCCCGCCGCGAGCGCTCGTAGTCGTGGTTGAGTGCTGTCGAAGTGCGTTTCTCTGCAATTTTTTTCATATTTACAAATAAACATGGTGAAATGTGCAGTTCTATCTTGCAAAAACGATACTAGAAAATACACAAAATCCAGTATCACATTTCATCAGTAAGTCGATTGTTATACTTATTTTTATGAAAATAAATCTAGCATCGCGGGGGTGAAGGGGAGGTGGGAGGCGGACACGCGCAGGCTCGCTCGCGCGCGAATGAATGCGAATGTATTAAGTAAAGGGTAAATATTTAAAAAATATAAATTGAGTACACTAGATGTGTTACACGGTAAATATTTAATATGTGATTCATTTAAGAATAGGATCGATTCAGTGCCATTTTGTACGATACCTGTAGATACGTTTATCTACAGCCTACGTCAATCTCATACATTCGTAGTCTATTCTATTGAACGCTACGCTAACAGAAAGCCACTTGACTAGGGGGGGCTGAAAAGAAATAGGTAACGTTTGTATTTAAATTTGATGAAAGAGCCTGTAAAAGAAATAAAACGTATTTTTCCAATAACATAAGACACGAAGCCAATTATGTCATTTTCACACAATGTTCATTGACGTTCCTATTCTTAGTTGGGTCCATGTTGGGTCGCATAGTATACCTACCTTATAAATTGTAAGGATATCAAATGTTAATAAAAAAAATATAAATAATAAAATAATTATTTATGCACTCTATTAACGGAAACGCTAGAAACACCTGCTAAGAAATAACGAGGTACCTACCTACTGTAGGTATGTTAAGTAATATATTAATAGATAGTTCGAGCCAAGTTATAAATAGAAAATTATTTAATAAAGAGTAAAACCACTATATTACAAGGTACAAGAAATAATAAAAGTAGGCACCTACCTACTTAAGTATGACGTAGGTAAGTATAAAATATATACAACCACATATAAAACTAAGTATTTATTTATTTTTCAGTAAGTACCAAAAAAGTGTTAAAATCATTAATTTAATAAATCTTTGATTAATAGATTAAAATTTCTATTTAAAAATGCTGAACACGATTTCATATAATTAAAAATAGCTGATAGCGATAAAAAGCGTGTCTACCTTCTTTGCAAACCTTATCCATAGATCCATTTTGAAAAATATAAATTAAAGGTGTTAAAATTACTGTATTATAAAATTGTATTAAAAACTTTGATAACATACATTATTACGGCTCTATTATAGTAGACTTAATAAAAGTTTTAATGTTGGGTATATCGTTGTTTTGCGCATGCTCAGTGCAGCTCGTAAATACCACTAATGGTTGAAGAAAAAATTACATTAAGTGATGCAATTATTGTTAGTTCACAGTACAGCGACTCGGTCTGAGACTCTTAGAGCCAATAAAACTATATGAACCACTAAGTTACTTCACATTGTTTTCCTTACTTTGTTTCTATTATTCCCTTGCTAATCCACGTTTTTTCAAACATTCTTAGTGCTCGTTCGTTTAAGAAAAATATTAATCAAAATGTAACAATTCATAACCTTAAAAAGTTGACACAGCACATCCTTTAGAGGGGACTATGTATGGGGGATACGTATAGATTCAGATCTAAGTGCGATATTAAAAAAAACTTGCAAGAATTGCACGTAAAACAAAGTTGCAGATTGAGAGATACTGAGCTTTTTAAATTTGTAAAATCAAAATATCTGGTTCAGTTTATTCATGTATTAATCTCTATTGATTTTATAAGCAAAAACAAGCTTGATAATTAAGTTATACATAGGTATATGCCTATGTCTGCAGGCTGTATGACTCAAAACCTTTGCCTGTTTCTGATGATTCCCGCGTAATTTACCTAAGGTTCGTTTTTCAAATTATTTTTTCATTACTTTTATTCTCATTGAAGTGAAGAATTTTGAATTTTGTACAAACGGATTTTGGATCGTGGATTTTTATGTATTTGTTAATATTTAAGTAACAGCTTTTTATCTTTTTGTTATTGAATCTGTGATTATGGCAAGTAAGTATGATTTTGTTGTTTTGTTTCGTTGTGATTAAACACAATGTGCTTTTCGAAAAGGAAATGTAAATAAGACAAAATTAACGATTCTGGAAGGATTTTACAATTTTACATAATAATATAACTACTTACCTATGCATCCATCGTCTGATATTGTAATATAAGGTAGGGTATATAAGCAAAGCTTTGGAATCAATTTCCTTTGTTCTAGGTATGTACCTTATATTTATTTTTCCTGATTAAATACAGTTAATACCTACGTTTAAATATTTTCATGTTTCATTGCGATGGCATATGAAATGTTAAAATACTTATTTCATGCTCGCGTGAATCTTTAATCGCATGCTGTCTACTTAATTGCATATGATGGCTCGTACTGAAGTGCTCATTGAAAGTATTCAGACTGTTACATAGACACATTTCAGTTTTTACACCACCGCTAGAACTGTATTTATGCTTTAAGATACTCGAGCATTTATCGAAAGCGCTAGTTAGCTAATTTCACGGTCGCCGACGCTGATCGGCGATTAAAAAAATTTAATCGTGCCCGTTTAATGGCGTCTATTCATAATTTATATTACAAATATGATAATATTGAATGATACATTATAGCTGTGGCTCCGACTCACAAACTAGAACGGTTATCGACCGTTTCCGTTCTTCGTTCGCGCGACTTTTTGCTATCAATTTCCACGGAACTGCTGTTTTAATTATAATCGTTACGTTCCAGTTTATTCCGGCGCGGTTAATCTTTTATGTTTGTTAATGATGCTTAAATATAAATATTAATATTACTCAATTACACATTGCGTAAATATTTCTACTAAATCGTCAATATTCTAATAAATTCTTGGCTATCTACTAAATAAATTAAAACTAGGTACTTTTTTAAAGATTGAATACATACAAACTATTAATTTTAATATTTTGTTTACCTAAGCATTCTTGGAAAAAAATTCAAATGAAATATGAATATCGAATAGTAGGTATTTTGAAGATCGGTTACAATAGGTAAAAAAAATTAAAGTGAGAAATCGATGAACCCGTGGGTGGACATACAGAAAGTTAATAGATCCCATGTGATTTACTTTCGAATTCTCATATTATCTGCACTCAGTTGGACAGCTTACAAGTGACGGCATAGTGCTGAATCTTATTATTTTATGCTCATACATCGTTCTAGATAGGTCGGTTCAAATGACCCATAACTTTTTCAACATGGGCCTGTAGTACCTATAACATAACATATTATGTTACATTCTTTACAAATATAGTTATAAATTGTAACGCATAATTACCTATGTCTACTATTGGTAGATTAGGCACAGACAGGTGCGACAGCCAATCTTTAAATCAATCAATTGCTATTAAACACTGATGTTATTACCTACAGATTCAACTATAGTACCATACATATTTTCTTTGGTCATGTAAACTTCATAGACGGATAAGCCGTATCATATGAATATCTGTTCTCACGTAAGTAATCAATCTCATGGATGGCTTATTTATCACAGACTGCTTTGTATTTTCCGACGATAGGCGATCCCCTTCGCTACTCTCGACTTTCGCTGAGTACCGTCAGGAAAATGCTATAAAAATAATTTAAAAACTAAAACAATCAACTGCATGCTGCGTTTTAGTAAATAATAATTAACCGTAAATGTGCAAATGAACAACATTTATATTTATTGCAACAGATTCTTCGCAGATATTACGCACTTTTTAAACTTTGTAGGTAAAAGCTGTTGCAGAATAATATTCGATGCTTTAAATGTTAAAATTTATGAGTTTTAAAAGACACAATAATTATTAATTACATTTTTATTTAATTTACCTATTTCTTTCAGCCCCGATTTTCTGTCCCCTAACTGAACGCTGATGGTTGGCCAGCACAGGTATTTATTTTTTTCTATTAAAAATAAAACCTCCTTTATAGGAACGAACGTCGACACCAATACTACTACAAACACTTACCTAATAAGACACATAAAACCTATACTCAATACTCCTATAGTAACCCAAACTAATTAGATGATAATTGGCAAGAGTTATCTAGGTCTTGATAAAGACTATTATCATCATTAATAACAATTAAATTCTACAAGTATAACTAAAAGTATTTGAGACATTCTGACGGTACTCTAATTGCTTTAATCACTCATTATCAGGAAGCTAGCTCGCACTAATTTACGGAAGTTTTTCTGCTTAACAAATACTCGTGTAATTACACATCTCTGTTTTTCAGACATGTCGTATTATCTGCAAATAATTTTGTTGCAAAATTAATGCCTTAAGCTGACTAGGAACACTATTCAGACTCTACCATGCGAGTGATGAATCGAGTTCTTGATTGATATATTCTAGTTTATAATACCAATATTTACATTAAACAATTTCCACTTATTCCGAGAGGTAGTTACTAGATAGTATATTCTGCAACTATAAATGCTTAATTTGAACCGATAAGTTTCATTAAATAGAATCCAAATAATTAGCAACATCCAGTAAAATTCCATGCACTTAAAATTTCAAAACATGCAATAAAGGAATGTCTCATTACAGAAATAAAGGAAACCGAAAATTATTTCACACTGTTCACTTTGTTTGTTATTCCACAGACCCGACAGGTAAAATCGTAAGTTGACAGGTGATTTTCAAAACGTAAACACTATTCGATATAGCGTGCTACTTGACGAGAACCAAACACATCGTAATTATATGTTAATTTGCCATTTATAATTTTCTATATCAACACTCTTATGTAATTAAACCCGCTGGCCAATTAGCCAACTCATTAAATTTGAGCCTATTGGTTGAACGTCAATACACAATTTTGGAATTAGCGACAACTATAATGTGACTGAATGATAAATAAGAAATAAAACGTTAATTTTTAGGACAAATAGTTTATTTGTTTAAACAGTAACTGATAAAGCAATGAAATTTTTAAGATACTTTCAATTTATATTTATTTCAATGATTTTTACCTTTTACACAAAAATTATTCGAAGTAAACCGATAATGGTATTTTTCATCACACACACCTTACCTAACCTATACGAAGAAATAAAATAAAGGTTAAGTTAGACATTTTTCCAACTCAACATCGTTATTTTATTTTTATTCTATATCAGGTAGGTACTTTTTCTCTACCTATTAGACAATTATATTTTAATGTTAAAATTTCGATATTGTAAGTGTCTTTTAACGCGTTAAAAGCATTAAAGCGCCTTTAAAGGGAAGAAGCTTAATTAAATGACTATAAAAGGTAATCATGAGTTTGTGAGGGTGTACCTACTCATTAACATTTTTATTAATTGATAAGTTCTTTATTTTTCCTTTTCTATTATTCTTAATTAGTTGTTGAGCTAAAACGGTTAATTGATGCAATAATTGATTATGTTGTCGTGTAACATCTATCCTCTCCATCTCCCGTTCGAGCAGGCGGTTATCACGAGCGTCTTCAAATGCGAGGAGTCGCGTTTTCATAGCTTAGGTACTCTCGTATAGGCAGCGCAGCTCGAACGCAACAAAATTCCCGCGATACAAGTTCAAAGGGAGTAATCCCTCTATTCCTTCGCGCCTGGCGTAGAGTGGTCGCTGTTGGACGCGAGGAGGCTGCGGTCTGCTGTTGGAATCGATGCGAAGGCTGTGTTGCTACGGGCGGTGGTGTTAAAGGGGTGGTGATTGTTCATAAGCAAAAATTTATTTCGACCACGCAAGTGAAGCTGCGGAGAATAAAAATTTAATTTATTTGAATATTAACATTTCACCCATTTATCTGATTATCTCTGAACACCACCGCCTAGAGAGTTCAGTAGAGTTGTGATTTAAGCCCATAATTGGTCGCTTCTTGCTCTTCCTTGAGGACCTGGCTGGGGTCTCGAGATATCTCCGTGCCTGATACACAAACAAGACCAACAACAACATTAGAAGTGTTAAACACAGTTCAACGTTGTGTAACTTAGTGATGTCATCTATATCGTAGAGATAGATTTGATTGTTTGTGTGTTTCAATACTACTGAACAAATTTAGTAAGTAGGCTTGTTTGCTGAACTTGCAAAAATTATATTCTTATTATTAATAAATGATGATAATAATAAAATATAATTCTAATTTAATTTTATAATTAATTTGCCAAAACATAATTCACACTACAGATTTTTTTGTCAGTTTGATACAATCGTGACAACTGACATTTGATAATTCATAGAGAATAATTGTTTTTTTTTTTGAAGCGTTCTAAGCACAGGTTCTAAGGCTCTAATAGAATCAGCGTTCGATCTGTGCGCTATGGTTCGATCACTCCGGTACGTTTGGCTATCTACCTGATCTGATGGACGATATTGTATGTTTGTGGAAATAGATTAGATGAGAAGCGTCCGCCCTTTGTCTAAACTCTAGAGGCTCATATTCGTTTCTTCTGTACATTTACTATAAACAATTACGTTTTCTTAAAATTAAAATATTGAACTGTTTTGAATAACGCATTCGTACGATCCACACGCGATGAGCCCATACCTAATATTGTATTATATTATCTGTGCCTATACTAAAGTGACATTAGAACTTATGATCATGCTGATCATGATATCATTAAGCAAATTCATTATGCAATAACAGTATCACCATTAAGTTTGGACATGCTGAGCTATGGTATGTCTTGAAGCGTGAAAATATAATAACGACTGGTAATGTGCATACGTACCTAATCTGTAGACCGTACGCGGGGTAATTGCTGCGTTTAATCTACTTACCGCGATTTAGAGATCTTTTATCATGTCTTATGTACCTAATGAGAGAATATGAAACTAGCAACGCTAATTGGAATATTTTAAAATGGAAAAAGGGATTTGTAACATTTTTTTTACAAATCGCCTTTAGGAGTTAGGTACTACATGTAGATTTTAGTTTACCTTAAAAGAGAACAGTAAATTATATACAAGAACTCAGAATTGTTTTAGCCGTTTTGATATAAAAACAGTGACACATACAATACATTATAGTTTTGTTCATATATATGTAAATATTTTTTGTAAAAAAAACGAGCTAAAATATTAGTAGTACTTATACATTCATGAATAATATTGTAATTTATTTCTTGATACTTATTAAATTATTCATTGCATAGTTAAAAAAACACACTTGATCGTTTATTTCACTCATTTCCTCTTATTTGAAAAGAAGTGGAACTAGTGAAGTGGAGTTAGGTATTTGTTTATTTTATTCTATTTATGGTATAAACAGCTTTACACGGTTATTGAGCGGGATAATGTTATTTTTATTTTCATATAACAACGTAAACAGGCATGTTGTTCGCAATTTTTTTATACATTTTAATATTCTTACATCGTATTCCAATCTGACTATTTATGTACAAAAATGATTATAGGTACGTATATATAAATCACATGATAATAAACAAAAACTTTCTATTCAAGCCAATTTAAAAACAGTGCTAATTATGTAAAGCTTTCCGTTATCAATGTAAATGAAGCAGTGCATTAACCAAACCGTTAAAATAATTCATACGTCAGTTCCGATTCATGTCATACACATTAGTCAGATGTTCTAAAAATAAGAAAGTATAATATTATTAATCATAATAATGAGCCAGTATAATTAGGCAGTCATTAAAACAATCGTAATAAGTGAGCAGCGATTATATCTTACATAAAACAACAAAAGTTACACAAGTGGAAATTAATTAATTGCATTTTTGAATTACGAAAAAGCTCATAAAAAATCAAATAGTCACAAAACCATAAAATTGGTGTTTAGAGGCACCGCGGGACCGGAAACAGTACAGACATGTAGAGAACGCAACAAAATAATGAACAAAAGTCATTATAAGTGGCGAGATGGCCGCGATAAGCGAACTGTTAGAGTAAACGCGCTTTTTACGTTAATTAAACCTCTTCTGTAAACGATGACGGTCTCATTAAGACGATACACAAAAAAAAATCCACTGCTTGGCGGGCGGAGTCTAATAGCTCGCTATCGCGAACGCGGGTGTGCGCGAAGTCATTCTTGCAAACTCGCCGCGCTGCCGCTGGCTGACTCGGGACAAACATGTATGGAGTCGTCATACAGTTATAATATTGTTATACATTTATTCAATTGTTGATTTATTGGTTTTATTTTCTTGCTTATAAACAAATAATCTTCTTTCCAACAACTACTTAGACATTATTAATAATTATTATTATTTCGTAATGTTTACTTTATTAGAAAATAATACAGGTTATAAATAATCTTTAAAATAACAAAAAATATTGTTACTCTGAAAAAATGAAATGGTACTCAATAACGCGGACTACTGAATTGATTTAGATAGAATTTGATGCTGACGTAGATATTATCATCATGCCCAGAAATGAAAGGTACTATTTCTGATAGTGTCCGACCGAACTTTCGGTTTCGGTTTCGGTTTCGGCCGAGTTTCGGCCAAAAATCAAGTTTCGGCCGCAGTTTCGGTTTCGGCCAAAATCGGCCGAAACTTTTGCCGAAACCGAAACTTATTTCGCAAGTTCAGTGAACTTAGTTCACACACGTTCACGCTCGCCTAACTTCGTTTTCCTCGGCAACGCTTTGGCGCTGTCAAAGCGTTGGTTGACCCACGCTGGTGGAAACAATTTTTGATTATCTATGTTGAGATTGGAACTGGGTGTAATAGTAATTAATAATAATTATATTTATATAAGAGGTACCTAAAAGAGACTGATTATATTCTTCTAAGTACAAATACCAATCCAAAGTATTAAAGTATTTAAAGTAACAGTAACAATTACTGATTTGATTTAGATGACTGATTTTACTGAGAACTTAATTTAAAAAATAATAAAGTTAAAATTGTTAGTTATTATTAGACATCGGATTATATGCACTAACAATATGCCAAAATATGCATGCAAATATGCACTAAAAAAGGCCGAAATATGCACTAAAAACGACTGATATGCCTAAAATATGCACAATACAAAATCAAAAAAACCTTGTATTATTTTCATATATTTAAATCAAAGATTTTACAAAAACAGTGAAATTTTCTTTAAATTAAGTATAGTGTTGGTGCCAATATACAATTAAGCATTTTTACCAAATTTTCGAGCGCAAATTTGTGAAGTTTGTCACCCGCGAGCCCAGTGCTGCCACCTTAGACCTTCCCGGGCTAAATCTAGCCCTTTTTTGGAATTCAACCCGTGTTTTAAGTTTTTAGCCCCAAAAGGGCGATCTAGCCCTATTTTGAATGGCTCAAAATTTACTTAAAATGGAGCCCATTTTGTAATTTTTTGCCATTTTACCATGCCAAAATAGGGTTTGTTTACTCGCTGAGCGTTCTGATTGGCTAATAAAGGTTTGTCGACCAATCAAAACTCCCGCTACTTAACGAAATATGCACGATTGGGGAAAAAGGCTAAAATATGCACTAACGCCGTAATTAGAGAGTTTTATGCATTTGCATATGCAAATATGCAAATGCATATAATCCGATGTCTAGTTATTATTAATATTATTAATATATTAATATAATATTATAAAGAGGAAAAGTTTGTAAGTATGTATGTATGTATGTATGTATGGTTTTCACACAAAAACTTTCACCATTAGAAAGCTGCATCATTACTGAGCAACATAGGCTATATTGCATTTTCAAAAAAATTAGAGATCCTTACCAAAAATGCAATAATGTAACCCAAGGTGTAAAAAATCCTCAATAAAACTTCTTTCATCGCGTGCGCTGCGGAATCTATTGAAGATAGAACAAAAAAATGTTCTACGGTATTATAGAATGGATCAATATCTACAAGAAAGTCCGCGATACCATATGTCCATCTTCAGTAGTTATGTTACTACAACAACTTTTTTACGTTTTCAAAGTAAATAGAAGTGCCGACAGTAATCAAACCATGTTATCCATACACATATATTAATCCTTATCCCAATAAATGATGTTTTATTATAGACTGTTTCAATACCAGCAAAATACTTTTTAAATGAAAAGAATTGGATATTCCATTCAAAAGATATAACGAATTTTTAAAAGTGTCAATCTACAGAAAATAGTAGGTATACTGTTCGAGTTCTATCAATATGCGTCTTGACGGAACACAGTGGGGTTTTGGTCGGTAGGAATCCGACATAACCCACGGCCCCTCCCCCGGAGGCCGTATCTATGAAAGATTTCCCCACTAAAACAAAAATAAAACCGGCCAAGTGCGAGTCGGGCTCGCGCACAAAGGGTTCCGTAGCAGCAAATATAATAAATTACAGTTAAATCAACCTATCTCAAAAACTATAAGAGATACTTTGATCAAACCAAAAATCGTTGAAAGAGTTAATTAGCATGCATCACCTCTATTTTTTTTAGAATTTTATACCCCGTAGTTATAAAAATAGAGGGGGGGGGACATACTTTTTACGACTTTGAGAGCTGATATCTCAAAAACCGTTCACTTTAAGAAAAATGTTTTTTAGAAAACTTTATATCATTTTAAAAGACCTTTCCATTGATACCCCACACGGGTATGTACATCGAAAAAAAAAATTTCATCCCTCAGTTACATGTATGGGGGGCCCCACCCCCAATTCTTTTTTTTACTATTTAGTGTCATATTTTTGTAGCGGTTCATACAACACATATTCCCATCAAATTTCATCACTGTAGTACTTATAGTTTCCGAGTAAATCGGCTGTGACAGACGGACAGACGGACATGACGAAACTATAAGGGTTCCGTTTTTGCCATTTTGGCTACGGAACCCTAAAAAGGCCGTAATGCGGGACGGGGTAAAGGTGATCTTCATGTGATTAAAAATTAAACCTATAGTCCGGCCCATAGTAGACTTTTCACTGTAACGATATCGCTATCTGGGGATTCTAAAGCCTGTAACACAGTTTTAACTAACACAGGCTTTAATTTCCCCCAAATTATTTTTTTAACTGTATTATTTTGAAACTTTTTCAATAAAGATTTTCTATTTTCTATCTAGATGCGGGTGAAACCGCAGGGCATTGCTAGTTATTAATATTTTAAAAATATTATTTTTTATTTTATATTAAATAAATGATAACAACAAATTTAATATACTGTTTTTTCATTTCATGCCCTAATTAAGGCAAAATAATAGGTAAAATGCACCAAAGTTCAGTATTTTTAGAAATTTCATACTTGACCACGTGAGTTTCGGTTTCGGTTTCGGTTTCGGCCGAAACTGAAGCCACGGCCGAACATTCGGTTTC
Source organism: Colias eurytheme (assembly GCF_061535395.1). Lineage (NCBI taxonomy): Eukaryota > Metazoa > Arthropoda > Insecta > Lepidoptera > Pieridae > Colias > Colias eurytheme. Next base: position 4,464,244 of record NC_142982.1, on the reverse strand, counting down.
GGTTTCGGTTTCGGCCTGGAAACCAGTTTCGGTCGGACACTAATTTCTGAAAGAAGTTATAAACCCTAATTCTTCTCAGTCAAAGTCAAGAGTGGAAGATATCACTAATACAGTAAAACTGATGCGAAACTTTGGATGTTAATTTGTATATTTTTTTGTTAGTTGTTACTTAATCACGTCAAGACTACATTACCAATTTTGATAAAATATAGCTAATTGCCTGGATTTACACATAGGATACTTTTTATCCGAACTGAACACTTCTGTGGGATAAAACAGGATTCACGATATAACCTAATTCCACGCGGGCAAAGCCGCGGTCGGAATGATATTTTTTTAAATAGAAAAATTGTTTTAAAAAAAACACAAAATATATTGACGCATGTATTTATTTTTTGCACTCTATTATAATTGTAATTATTCATTACAAATAATCAAAATAAAATAGCCAGAACAAAGTTAGGCCCTGGTAGGGTAGGTAGGCAGGTACAGCAATGTGAGACGAACACTGGCTTATTTATACCAATAATAATGTATTATAAACATTAAATTAAGTTTACAACAAAAATACATAATATTAGCTAATGTGAAAACGAATCAACCAATCATCCCACGCACAACAATGAAATGTGCACACAAATATTCATCCAAATCGGTTCATGTGATTAGGAGGAGTGACTGCAGTGCCATCTTCCGGGCCCAATTGTGTTTCCAGATCACCCAGGAACTCAATTTAATATACTTACACAAAATTTTTCGAAATTAAAACTCACATTACTATGTAAATATGAATATAAACCTGTTTTAGTACTAAGCAATTTCCCGCACAGGTGTAGTAAGTATAAATGAAATAAATATCAACATCAAATTCTTTATACAACATACTTATCTACCACCTACTAAGAAATGTAATTCTTGAAATTTTTTCGTATTTTTTTTAAAATATAATACTACTCCAATGAGCTCCTGTTCCATATCACGTCCGCCATACTTCCACTAAGTTCACCATGATTTTTTATTTCTTTGCACTTTGTTACTTTTTGCTAAAAATGGAATCATGCGATAAAACCAGTAGAACGTTGATAACATACATTTTTGACTGAATAAAGGTATTTACGAAGGAGTGGGTTCACATTGTGAACAATCAGTGGGTTTATTTTCCTTCTGGATTCCGGATTTCTGAAAAGATTATCTATGCTATAAATGAAAAAAATCTTACACATTCGTTATGTACTTAAAACAGGGGTACATATCAAACATCGTCTATAATACAATTATCATCAAATTTAAAATAAAACCAACTTCTTCATTAATTTGTTCCAACTGTAAGCATTCTTTTTTCTCCAACCTTTATGTTTCTTCTTCTTATTTTCTTTATTGTCCCCATTTGTCTCATTTTGTCTTATCGTGTTGTCACCCTTTTTTACGATTGCGCGAGCGACACAAGTTCCCCGTGTGACGGCCGTAGCGGGAATGACTCGTGCAGCGATCGGGGTAGGAAGGTACAGGGCGGCTCTCGCTATATTGGCTGGTCGCGCGCTAATTTCAAGTATTTCTTGTTTATTTCAAAACCATCGCATATTTCAAAATTCTAAATCGGTAGACGTATAGGTTGTATATTTTATAGTTAATATCCAAAAAGTCGTAACTTTACGTTTGTTATTTTGAAGATGCCAGAGATTATAAAAAAATAACAATGAGAACTTTGTATTTTTTTTCTATCGAGAAAATATCATGGAATCATGTTTCTAAAACGGTAGACGTATTGTGTTACTATTGAACTTTCTTGTCAAGAATTTTCACCACGACAACTTAAATAATATAAAAATTACGAAGGTTTAAAAAGGGCCGTAAATGTTAGAAAAATTAATTCATCACCTTAAGCGGCCGCGGCGGGGGCCGGAGCACTTCGAGCGCCCTAGTCTGCGTCCTGTGATGCTTCGATGCACTCCTTATAATGCTAAATGTACTTATTACAATAATATTCGATTGTTACTCATAATGGAACCATTCTTTTAAACAGTATATTAACATAGGTACATATTACATTACATACTACATAAGCAAACGATTGTCTCTACATCGAAGTGTTTCATTTTATCAATTTCTCGGCTAGAGGCATGTTTATTTTATGTTTTGTATGTTTTTTATTTTTACTGTTTTTATTAATGTGTATTATTCATAGTACTTTATATGAGCTTAATTATTAAGCATATTCAAAGTCATAACGATCCTATAAAAGTTACTGCTTAAATTTTTACTCACAATAGAATAGACACGTAGCGGCTGTAAACTATACGGTTCTTTTATTTCATTTACTTTTTTAACATCCATTATAAAATATATTTTTCCATGCTCTATAAAATGCCACAATTTTTCTACGAAAGACTATTACGGAATAGAAACGTTCAATTACAAGACGATTATCTTCGAAAATTGGTCCTGAGCCGTTTCGTGATTGGCTACGCGAGGAGCGACCATGCGTGGCGACCACCACAATACATACGCACAAATTATATAATAATAATCACTGACAAGCCAGGACAGATGACAAAAACCGCCTCATTATCTTTTCCTACGACTATTCAACTCCATTTATAATGCTATTAATAAAATAATGCCCCATTACAACAATAAGATTTTAATTCCGCATCAAATGTACATTAAATGTTATTTTATTAGCAAAAAATTGCTCAGTGTATTATATATAATGGGAATAGTTATTTTAACATTATACGCTAAGCCACGATAAACATCCGATTCGCATTTCATAATGTTAATTTATGTTCTGTCTATTGTTAAAAATTAACATTGCGTAATTGTTTTTGTAATGAATTTGCCTGCTTCTGTGCATATGTAGGAACCAAATGTAATCAAAAATAATTAACTCAGCATTTTACTCATCTTGATAATATTAAATTGTAATAAATATTATCTACTCTCGTATTTAATTTGAGCTGCGTGTATAACGTTTTCTATTTATAAATATTTTTTGTGTATGGAATATGTAACCTCTTCAGTGTGTTACCGTGCTTACTATCTATAGAGGTAGTTATAACGCAGTTAGAACATTATAAATCAGAATATATTTACGAATGTAAATGTAATAATTATGAGACCGAACAAAACAAAATGTAGAGTTAGATCTGTATTCATTGTAACGTTATAATGAAAGATAAAAATACAATTGCAAGTGTAAATAGTTCCATGGAATGGAAAATTTAGAATCGCGAGCGGCTAGAAGTCACAGGGGAGACAGGCGAGGCAGGCGAGCAGGCGAGCAGGGATAAACATGAAGACTGCTTATTACGGAGCGCGTTAGTATGCATGGGCTGGGAGCGTGCCCTGAGCCCTGCCGATGTTGCATTATGAACGACCACTGTACATAAACGATGCCTCAATTTACAAGTATCTAGCAAACCTCTGCACTGCTATTATTTAGATTGCGCTCGTTGTTATCTACTTTGTTGTGTACTGATTATTCGATGATTCGAAAATTGGCGAACTATTGCTGAAATTTTCGACGATAAAAGGCAATATTTTTTGCTTTAGACCATTGTACAAATAATTAAAAATATAATTCCACGTGAAGTGGTGTTAATTAGTTAGATTTATGTAGGTTGGAGAGCAAATAATTTTCAAAAGATTCTACCCGATAACTGTACAAAAATGAATATAATTAGAATTTTAATTAAGAATTAAGATGTTTCGTTGTGATATAAAATGTACAATAATGATTAAGTAGGTATGTCTTCAAAATAATACTAAACACTTCACGTTCGCGGTTGGCTATTTAAATGTTGTTTATCTTCGAGCATAAGAATGTAGGCGATAATAGTGCCAAGAGTAAAGAAACAACTCTTTGCAAATTATTTGCATGTATTAATTAATTCTCATTTTAGAACTTAGATCATTAACTTGATGATCTATGTTTTAGAAATTTAAATGATCTAAGTTTTAGAAATTTAATTAAAAAAATAATGATTTAAGTAAATGTTTTCCTACGTTGAATGTTCTATATTGTCTAAAATGTACATTGTATAAATTACACCTAAATCCTAATAATTAACTACTAAAGTTAAATCAGAGTCACAAGATTTCTACGGAAACAAAGAAAAAACCTTCCCCACGCTAAACAGCGATTCAAAGATAAATCCACCAATTTTGTACATTTACGTAAAAAAGTAATAAATAGGATGACATTCCGTCGTTTTCTCAGAGACATTTCCTCAAATTAGACTATTATTAGTTGCCGATCACATCGTAGGATACTTTTAATATTGAATTAGGGTACCCTGTGGTTATTTTGCCCTTAATCGTCCCTACGAGAGCGATGTTCCTATATTAACGTAATATCTACAGAGCTGTAATGGCGTAAGTAATAATAATGCCCAAATGACACAAAAATATTGTCAAATTATAGGCCCTGAAAGTATGAGCAACCACTTAGAAGACTGCTGTTGATCCCAGAGTAGCGACAGCAATGTAACTTTCTTTTATTTTGGTTTAAGCATCTGTCGTTATATTTTATTAAGGTACATATATGGTGTAATAAAAACCAGTAGATATATATCATATTTGTTGAAATATGTTAATGAATTGCTGTCTAAAATGCTATTTATTAAAAAAGTGTCGGTCACAAATTTCATTTAAAAAAGTATTACATATATGTAGTAGTAAAACATCATTTAGGTACTTTTCAGCACATTTTATATCAATTCATAAAAATTTTCATTGCTTTTTAATATTCTAATTATACTTGTACCCATTTTTTTTCAAATGTCATCATATACCTAGAGCCTATATTATTATATTATATGTGGTAGAGCTCTAGTAACAGACTTGTTGTAAAATGAAAATATGTAGAACCTATGTAGGTTATATTTATATAAAATATCTTGAACGTGGTATATTATGACTACAACAAGGTTTTGTAAAAATAAAGATTTGTTATAATTAGATGTCGTTGCTGTCGTTACAGCAAAATTATGACTGTATGAATAGTATCCAGGACCGACCATCAGACAGTTCCAAAAAGGCTGTGTCATATTATTTTAGTGGATGACGCCGATCGTATATCTAACAGCTGCAAGTTACTGCTTGATTGTAGTATTTATACTCGATACGAATCGATTTCATTCGATTCATTTCGAATTATCCGATCGTAGGCTAATAGGAGCGATCTCGGTGTATTTTTCGGCCCACTGACCGATCATTTAAATTGTACGTGACGCGCTTACACGAGAAATAAATCGTTTGATTCGCATTATACCCATTCGTATTATTAAATGCTCATGTCTGTGAGAATTTTTGATTATTCGAACGTGCTGGAATGTAATATATTCTGTTTTATGTTCCTATAGCAAATTTGTGTTTATTTGCTTGAAGATTACAAAGTTTCCATTTTATTACCGTTTTATGGTTTTCGAATACATTTTATCTAATTAATACCGTTCGGTGATTTATGTTTTGTTTAAAGGCATTTAAACGTTATCTACCCTTTAATTTTATTGCCAATTTATTGCTTGGAGATTCCTAAGCGTTTTATTTCGTCAAAATGTCATTTCTTTTTTATGATTGTGTCAATAAATCGCCGCATAATATTTACCGTTGCATTAAACATACTAAAATATGCAGTTTACTTCTAAATACTGCGAAGTGGTGTCAACGATGAGAAATAGTGACGACCTTTACAAACAAAATAAACCCTACCGATTTATCGGCAGCAACCGTACTAAAACAATATTTAAAATAGAACTCTTTGATTATACGTCAAGTTTACTATTGTCCTATGTCAACATAATATTTGGAACTAATCTTCTTATATACAGGGTGTACCAAAAAGTAGTGATGAACGGAAGCTGAGAGGTAGAGGACCTAGAGGGCTATCCGAATAACCCCCATGTATGTTATGCGATTTTTCGTATTTTCGGAGTTATGACGTTTTTTTCAATTTTTCACCTATCGCCGAGTACGATGATATTATCACTCATGCTGACGTCAATGATTGCGGAAGATGCTTGATTTTTTTTTGTGTGCTAAGCTGAAAGATAGGCCAATTCAGTATGGTAACATTTATTATCGTTAGATCTTTGAATGGAATAAAAAAAGAATTAAATGGCAAGAAAGATAAAATTACCCAGTATGTTCACCACTTCAAGGGCTCGTTAAAAAATAAAATCACATAAAAAAAGTTTTCCGTTTGACTTTTAAAAACTTGCTCTATCTATCAGATAGCTACCCTGAAAATTTCATTTTATTATTCAGAAGGCTTCAATCGAAAAATTTAAATCTAAATGTGGTAAGTGCATAAATTGAATTAACATGATGATCATTAAAACCAATAAATAGGTGTTTAATTACCAGAAATTTTTAAAATAACCCCGCCGTTGCTCAATGCAAGTGCGACATCACCGTAAAAAGTTGTCTTTTAAATGTCTGAATGCTCTTTTATCATTTTTAATGGTTTCGTCTGCTACTATGAATTTCCGGGTTATTTCGTCCAAATTGTGGCAGTCTCTCGTCTTTGTAGTATCCCCACGAAAAAAAATCAATAGGGTTTATGTCCGGGGACCGTGCAGGCCAGGCTAAAGGGCAAAGATACCCTGAAAGATGGATTGGTCATTGCAGCCTGCGCATGCGCCGGTGACGCCTGCCTTAAAGCCTGGCCTCTACGGTCCCTCGACCTAAACCCCATTGATTTGTTTCAATGGGAATACTAAAAAGACCTCGGCTACTTGAGAGAATGCCACAATTTGGACGAAATAACCCGGAAATTCATAGTAGCAGAAGAAACCATTAAAAATGATAAAAGGGCATTCAGACATTTAAAAGACAACTTTTTACAGTGATGTCGCACTTGCATTGAGCAACAGCGGGGTTATTTTAAGAATTTCTGGTAATTAAACACCTATTTATTGGTTTTAATGATCATCATGTTAATTCAATTTTTGCACTTACCACATTTAGATTTAAATTTTTCGATTGAAGCCTTCTGAATAATAAAATGAAATTTTCAGGGTAGCTATCTGATAGATAGAGCAAGTTTTTAAAAGTCAAACGGAAAACTTTTTTTATGTGATTTTATTTTTTTACGGGCCCTTGAAGTGGTGAACATACTGGGTAATTTTATCTTTCTTGCCATTTAATTCTTTTTTTTATTCCATTCAAAGATCTAACGATAGTAAATGTTACCATACTGAATTGGCCTATCTTTCAGCTTAGCACACAAAAAAAATCAAGCATTTTCCGCAATCATTGACGTCAGCATGAGTGAAAATATCATCGTACTCGGCGATAGGTGAAAATTTGAAAAAAACGTCATAACTCCGAAAATACGAAAAATCGCATAACATACATGGGGGTTATTCGGATAGCCCTCTAGGTCCTCTACCTCTCAGCTTCCGTTCATCACTACTTTTTGGTACACCCTGTATAAAAATGAATCGCAAAATGTGTTGGTAAGCGCATAACTCGAGAACGGCTGAACCGATTTCGATAATTCTTTTTTTATTATATTCCTTGAAGTACGAGGATGGTTTTTATGTAGAGAAAACGTAAATATGTACCACGGGCGAAGCCGGGGCGGACCGCTAGTTATATATAAAAATGAATCGCAAAATGTGTTGGTAAGCGCATAACTCGAGAACGGCTGAACCTATTTCGATAATTCTTTTTTTATTATATTCCTTGAAGTACGAGGATGGTTTTTATGTAGAGAAAACGTAAATATGTACCACGGGCGAAGCCGGGGCGGACCGCTAGTATTATATACGAATCATTAAATGTTTCAGCTTGGATGCTGCAAATTTTGCTTTTAATAATATAGCTATAGAATAGGTACCAATACCTAGGTAGATCATTTCTAAAACGAAAATAGCAAATATCTCTCTTTTCTTCTTTCATAAAACAAATAGACCGTATTAATATTTAAAACCGTACATGTAATACCTGTATCTAGAAGTGTAGGTGTAAAAAATAAATGTTATATTATCTGCAATAATATCCATATAAAAACTTTATTGTTGGTGTTAACTTAAATCCATACAAAATATTATTCCAATTTTGTTATAGGTAGGCGTAGGTATGAAGAGCGAAAAGAAACCAATGATCGTAAAAATATGTATTTTAAAGAATATTATCCACCTCAGGTATCATAATCCATACTAATATTATAAATGCGAAAGTAACTCTGTCTGTCTGTCTGTTACTCAATCACGCCTAAACTAATGAACCAATTTGCATGAAATTTGGTATGGAGATATTTTGATACCCGAGAAAGAACATAGGCTACTTTTTATTGCGAAATATGTACCACGGGCGAACCCGGGGCGGACCACTCGTAATTAATAACATAATATTATGTTATATTATATTGTTAGATTTTTTTCCCATTTTTTGCACTTCAGTAGATACTATAGATAAGTACCTATTTACTAGATTTCCACCCGCGTTCTCAAAGAAAAAACCCGCATAGTTCCCGTTCCTGTGGAATTTCCGGGATAAAAATTAACCTATAGAATAGGATATTCTAGGTGTTCAGCTTACTACCTATTGATTTTATTTGATGATGTGATGTGTATATTTCCTTTTTTTTAATTGAGCTTATTAACTAAAATAATAGTGAATTTAAGATTCATAAATTCATCTTAATAATTACAATACATTTCCTAATTCTTATTAGTATTGGTATTTTAGTTACCTATAGTTTTATTTCTTATAATAGCGTTCAAAATGAGATTCATGATTTTTGTGAATCAAGAATGACCTGTTTGGCTGTTTGGCTAGTATGTATCTATGAGCAAATATTTTAAACATAAAAACAACATCATTAAACATCCATTTGGTACAATTAATTAATTTTATCTAAAACAAAATTGAGCGGGCCGGAATTGCTGTGTTTAGCACCGGAAATGAAACTATCGCTAAATAAATCAAAATTGCACTCTATTATGACCGCCGTGTCTCAAAGGTGCCGACTGCCGACACGGCGCTATACATTAGTTCAAACAATAATGACTAAGCACGCCATAATTTTGTCTAATCATAGATAATTTCTCAAACGACCGGTGACTCGGGTAGACATATTCCCACAAATTTGCGGATCCGCGTGGACCCAAAAGTCTGTTCATTCATAAAATTTTACGAGAGGTAAAAGTAACCTCGTTATGTAAATGTCGATATCCGTTCTGGCTTCATTTTAGAATACAGGAAATCGCATAGGTAAGCGTTTTATTCGTCGTTGTCTTCGTCTGATAATGAATATTTAAACATTTTACTTTGTAATTAAAACGGGAGATTATTATTTATGAAAGTATACAAATACGTGCTCAATCAATGTTTAATAAAACCGGCTTTAGCTCGTCAACCGCACGATCGATTTAAACTTTCAAATATGTTTCACGCTTTTAGTCTATTCATAAAATGTAAATGTGACTAGTTCCGGATTTTGTTCTCGCTAATTTTACGACTTGACGCAGAGGACTCGGCCACTCGGCGACATTTATAACTCGTCATTAACGCTAATTAACACCTGACAAATCTAAACGTAATGTGAAAGTGTACGGTACATGACATATTATAATTAGAAATAGCACGTTTTATAGCGTTACGTGACGGTTCGGTCGCGACAAGGTGCTAATGGAGTCGAAACTATTATCTGTGATAACTGAAGGGTTCATCATCCTGTGTACCTCAGCTCGGACACATAGAGAGCGGATATTTGAAATTGGTACAATAAAACGCTTAGGCCCAATAGGTTTATCGAGTCCACTTCCTATAGCCGCCCTAATGACCAAAACAAACAATCACGACGGCCACAAAGGGAGGCAAATAGTTCAAAAAGTGCTAATATAAAAAAGTGTGCCCGTTTTTATAGCGCCTCAAGTAAGTGTGAGGTCGGAGCGAGGAATGTTGGCGCCTGTCTGAGTACGTATACCTGTCCGTTTATCAATGGGCCGTGGACAATAAGACGAAAAAAGAACACGGAAAAAATATCAAAAGAGTGTTTTATCAATCGCTGCGTCCGGCAAGGGTTGTCTCGTACTCCATTCGTAACCATCATCGCTGTCATTTCTCTATGTACCATCAAATTTAAGAATATGGTTATGGTACCTCATTATTTAAATGTGGGTATACGTATATTGTTCTCATGAGTACACGTGTTTATTGTTCGAGAAGTTTCCTTCAAGAGTCACAATTCTTCGCCCACCACACTCTTAGAGTAAAGCTCCATTCAAAATCGTAGGTATTCTGCGAGTGCGTATAAGTAATAAGTTACCAACATTGTCACATGTAGACTTGCCACCCCGGCGTCGGGCGACGTAAATATCCCGAGTAAAGCCTAACACAACTCAAGATGAACACGACAAAACTGATAAGACCTGCCGCGCCTCGCCGAGACATCCCAATTTAGTACCGGCTCTCGGAGATAACGCTATTATACAGCTTTTAACTATACTTGCGATACGCTAAATGTGTTTAAAATCACCTTATTGTAGTGTTTTTTAAGATAAAATAATGCTTTAGTGGTTTTCGAAGCTATTACTCATTTAATTGGGAATTTTAAGGCTTAAATTTACGTCAAAGTGTAGGCGTCAACGTTATTGATAGTGGAAGTTATTGAATGGAAGGGAATTATGAACTGAAACAGAGCTTTGCGAAGTCTAGGTAAAGTACGGTCGCCCACACGTTACATTTTACAGTATCGCAAACATGTCCCGAGATTGTACTGTGGACTATTTATGAGATCACTTATTATTGACCGATAACTTTTGGGTTTTTATATCGATACATTTATATGGCTAACGATGTTTTGTCGCTTTTTTTTGCAAACTAGAAGACACATAATCACATCCCACTATTACATTTAGAACATGAAATAACAACAGAAAAACAAATGAAATTCGTTATATAAAATACCATAAATGGGTGTGTTAGGTTCAAGTCCACATAGAGTTAAATAAAATTATATTTCAATACAATTTGTTTTCATTTGGTAGCGTTCGCGTTAGCTAAAATTCAAACTTCATACTTATTAAAGTAGGTAGGTAATTACATCAAAATTCGCAAAACACAAAAAACCATTGAGGTTTTATGGATTGTACCTATATGAATATTTAATGAGAAAGATGAATGATTTTCCAAATGGGCCAGAGTTCAAAACAATCGCGTTTATACGTGTATAATAATATAGCATGATGTCACAGCCTCTGGCGGGTTAATGGGTTTTGCTGATAAAACTATTCAAAGGTAACATTAGGTATATTAAAACATACTTCAATAAAATACATTTGAATTTGAATTGAAAGGCTTGACACACTTGTGGCTTTCATCAACCATTCCCACAACACGACTGACATAATCGTTCATTAAACTGACAAATTACGACTTTAATTTTACGTTTTATGTGCACATGTTTATTTTGTTATATATTCATATTGATAGTGTTGCATAAAATTGTCAATGGTTTTATTCATCAATATTATCATTAATTTATTTTATTGATATAACGCGTTATAAAACAGCTATTGAACGATTCTAATAAAAACAAGAAAAACATTGCCATTTGGACATAAACGACGTAATAAAATTACGAATGTGACTTTGCGCAAACACATGATTACGGATTTATTGCATTGCATTTACATTTTTTAAGATAGCATCAGAATAAAGCATTGCACAACTGCATTAAATTTTTGAACTAATGAACTTGTAACTAGGACTAGGTAAATAATTTGTCGAACTTTTTACGAACACGGCGAGGTGTGTAGAACATTGCATTGGCCATGTCGGGCGAGCGGGCCGCAATGAGCACACAGCGGCGCACAGTGCACACAGGCACACGGCGCCGTGTGCGACCGCCGAGGCTCGATTTCCGTTTAACTAATTGAGCGAAAACGACACAACACGCCATTCAGCGTCGAACTAATGAATGGCCCTCGAAAAAGCCAATTTGTAGTTTTTTTAACACTTCAATTTGTGCCGTAAACCCCAAAAAAGTCTCGACCGAAACCACAATCGAATTAGTGTCCCTTGTTCCAGAGATTACAGGACTGTCCGGCTCTTATCTCGGTCGTTCGTTATTTTATTGGCTTGTAGAGAGTAAGTCGATAAACACGACGCATAATGGCCCATAATGAATCGTCCTCGCTAGAGGTTTGACTAATCATAAAGGTTTGGGTGTCGTTTCTGAATACTCGCTATATGACGCACGTTTGATTTTTAACGATTAGATTAGTCCATTACCCTTGACACTTTTGTATTTAAGACAAATAAAACTTTTAACAATATAAATATTGTCATTGATTATTATTTGACCCGCTGCGTCTGTATACATTTTGGTATTCATCTGTCCTTGGAATGATAACTCCGAAGTCGGTATTTCCAAATTATAAGACTTACCTAACCTTAAATTATGATTTTCAACATAAAATGCAAAAAATATAATTATCAACTTTATTTTATTAATTTTATATAAAAAAAATATTACAATTAATCAATGTTACTTTGGTATTATTTTCTATCAGATAAATAATCTACAAAAAATTGAGAAGTTCTTGTCAAAACTTTTTCCATGTTTTTAAAACCAAGATATGGCGCACATTTATTTTTGAAGTCTTACACTTGAAACATGGAAAACGCGAGCTGCGATAAGTCTTGATGTTAAATATGTATGACAACAACATTGTGTGTATTGTCCATGGGTAACGAGCCATATTAATAATAAATTAATGAATAAAATGATACAAATTGCGCAAAAGAGCCATTCAGGCTGCGAATTAAAAGTGAATTATATTGTCTAAAATGTCCAATTGCGAGGGCACATGGCTTGTTAGTGAGCTCTACCGAATATCACACCGTTTTGTAACATAAGAGAATTGTATTTGTATTAAAACTCTAAGGTTTAAATTATTTTACGCTTTACATTTTGCAGCAATACAATTGTATAGGAAGTGCATCTTTGACTTTATTCTTAAATAGATTTTTAAAATAAGTTCTATTGATACGAAAATGATAATGATTTAGATTTAAGAGATTTGGTACCTTATCTCAAAAGTCATCTGAAGTAAATTCTGTGAGTAATGAAGTAAATATTGTATACAAATTTTATTTAAATAAAATCCGCTATTATACCTAGATATACCATTTTCTCAAATACTCAACAAAATATAGTCTAATTGCTTCATTAATACCAAGATTTTTTTCCTACATTGTTTATTAATTGTATCAATCTCGTACTAACACAATTATTATTTTTTTGTTATTTTAAATTGCTCAGTACTGTATAACACGCGGTCACACATACATAACCATAGAAACATCCCGGACACCGGTGTCGTGAAATAGTTACCGTTCATTTTGTCACTAATGACTTCCGCTATTTTATTACTAACAAATTATATTACACGAATGACAAAAAGAGAGCCTTTTGTTTATAGTTTTGTTAACCTTTAAAATAATCGGCTAAACTAGGTACATTAATTATCTATTAAAATATGTATTTTCTGATAATTAGATATATATTCTTAACTTTAGATGTGTAATAAAATCACTTACTAAATTTTTTACACAAAAATCTACTTAAAGTGCATTTCTGTGTTTCAGTGTTTACAAAACTGTACAAGCAAGCCTAAATTATTCTTAGCTCTATAAAATTCTGAAAGTAACTGTATATAAGCAATATGCATGAATCGGTTGGTTTAATGCTCTAAGATGAATCGTCCCCGCTAGAGGTAATTCCAGAACTTTATATATGTATTTTGAATTGTTGCCGAAACTTAATTAAGAGTGAGAAATAGATAATGATTTTTTTTATTAGTTCTGCTACACGGCAGTCGCGAGCAGAAAGCTAGTGGAGATAGGTAAATATTAAAAAAAAATTACCAAGAACGTTATTAAATTCATATTAAAAAAACAAATGATGTTATAATGACATAACAATTAAAATGACTTGGTAAATTGGTATCTATCCTGTTCATTCCAGATTTGAAACGCTGCAGCATACAGTACAAAATATTTGCTGAATTTGTAATTTAAAACAAAACGATGTTTTATAAATTTACCTATTTATTGTATATTTGATTTCAATAGATAAAAAAAAGCTGTGAAACTATAAGAATATATTCCCTGATCGATGGATGGTGTTAAGAAAGTTTTCCGATAGATAGTGAGATTAATTTTGTAGATAAAAATGATACTCTCCTTTATTCCTAACACCATTTGCTCCTACAAAACCAACGCATACATATTGCCTTACCTCACAGTTCTCTATCCAAAGATTAGTAAATAGTAATGGTGTGTTGAAAGCAAGCTTCACTGTCGATACATCATTAGGTATACACTTGACACGAGTTGCGTCGCAGCTGCAACCCGCTTATTTCTTGTGCTTGGATGATTTAATATTATCCGTTACAAAGAACACGGTAAATGAATTATAATAAAAGCGTGCTAGTCGTCATCGGAACAAATGGGTTTTAGGTACGTGTCGCCGCCCACGCAGCGCCGCCATCGCTCTATAACTTTATAAACGATGCTTAAAGATAAAACAATATCGTTTATCTGACAGTATTTTAAGCTAATTATGTACATACGTATATAGGATGATTTAAGGTAGACTCTAGTTTATGAGGCAACTGCAAACTAGCTATCTTAATAGCCAAATTGATAGTAAACAAAATTTCATAAATTGCATTGTTTGGTTCCGTGATCCGTACATGGAAACTTGAGAATCCTTATCCTAATGCTGTTTTATTATTTTAATCCATTTAAGTGCAATAAATGAGGAAATAGGTATGTTTGATTTTTTGAAATAAAATTTTAAAATTGAAAAAATATCTGGTGGCCCAGGATAATAATACAATAATAGGATAATTTATTTTTTATTTATTTTATTTAAACAATTAGATGACAGGGATCCATTAATGTTAGTACGTGACTTAAAAGCTAATGTTAGTAGGTAAATATTAGAGTAGGTACTATCATCAGTTGACGGGGCACCCTATGCGTAAACCTGTCGCTTTGAATGGACAAGTTTACGCACAAAGTGTCCCATGAAAGATGACATATATCTCTCCGAAATTACCATCAAGAGACTGTTGCGACTGCGCCGCACTCTATCAAATGTAGACGCTGTTTTTATATATGTTTTTATATATTTTAATACAATTTCATTTTAATTTTTTAAATTTAAAATGAAATTGAATGAAATTTTTTTTAAGATTTGTGAATGAAGATTGTTTTTGATTTCACAAATCTTAATTATCCGAAGTTTTTTAGGAACACGTTTCGACCACCTACGACAAATACAATTCCTTTGAAGAAATTTTGCGTGATAATGCCATATAACTAAGAGATCCGTATCTTCTCTTATCGTATGTTTTATCGGTTCTAAACTGTAGAACAGTTATACATAGTTAGGCGAGCAGCAGATAGACAGAAATTCAATTAGGCATATTTTTATTCACGTCAAGATTGCTCATTTGTTTGCATCGGTACTGGATAAGAATTTTAATAAACATTTTAATTAATTGGGTATCTAGCTTTATGATTATTTAACATAAAGCAATAAACTAAAATGTTTATTACAATTTTACTTTATTCTACGCTCTAGGCCAGAACCACAGAGCACCTAGTAAGTATGTATCTACGTATTCAAACTGGATAGCTATTAGGTATAAGGAAGAAACCTTATATATTCAATACTAGCTTAGTACTATCACAGTATTCCCATATTTCCTACAGTAGTGCGACGAATGTACTTGTGCAGAGAAACGGAGGGGAACTGGCGGGGGTCGGGCGACGCGGGCCGCGTAAGGCAAACACGCTTAGTTTGCTTTACCTAGCGCGAAAGGACGACGCAGTCGTATTTTTTGTGTAATAATTTTATTATACATAGGTACTTACATATTCTATTATGGCGCGCACAAACTGTTCCGTTTACGGATGTAAATCTACATTGAAATCCCAGAAGGAAACAATATTTCAGAAAGATTGTATTAATTGTATCTGTTGAATTAAAATCAAAGCTATGTATATGTTGTCCTCATTATTTTCTAATCAGATTGTACATCCCAATGCGAATGCATTACTTAGTTAAATGGTATAATATAGATACAATTAAGAACATCCAAAAATAAAGTGTCCACGTAAATAATATTTAGCAGTGCAATATCTGTAATTATATATTTATGAACAAATAATTACATCAGATTTAATAATCGCAATTATTTTGAATGTACATATGAATAAATGATTTCATCATAATATTAATAATAATCACAATTGTTTTATTTCCCATTTGTTGCAACCCTAGCGTATTTTCGTGTGGCAGTGTAAGTACCTACGCTGGCGGCGGCATCGCGCGACATCAAAGGCGTTTCCTTACTGTAGGAAATAATATTGTAATACTGTGGTAATACTGTGGTACTATCTATCAATCTTAAATTCTCATTGTAGAGATACGTAGGTACCTAAAATCTACATAAGTGTAATATAAAAAAGTTCATATGTGTACACATGCGACATCATTCACCAAAACACAAAAGTAATTGCACACCGCCCAAAGGCACGGAAGAGACAGTGGATATCATTAAATGACATATTATAGTAATAACCACTTTTGTATTATTATAGAGCCAATGAAATTATGCGGTGTCGAAATGCTTGCAGTCTGCTTAGCCATTTAAAACGCGGTGGAAACCGCAAACAATTATTCCTAATTTCGAAGACTGCTACAAAATGACATTTGGCTAATTCGAACACCTTTTGCGAAACGGTTTTGTTTATTTTACGTGCTTGATACGTTGAATGTTATTATGTTAGCCTACAATGAAAATAGATATGAAATAATTGCTTTTTAATCCATAAAATATGATGTGAATAGGAAATGAATATTATGAAAACATTATCCTACTACCTATTGATGCAGTTACTATTTCTTCTTTACTTTTCACCTTAGGTTTATCTACTTAATACATCTATAGATTTCTTATGAAATATAGGTACGACCATAGTTTAATCATAAACCATAATTTTCACGACCATAGTGCGATTATAAAAGTACGTAAAGATAATAAGCGTTCTTACACATGGCGCGTTTGAGGCTCAATACCGGCTTCATTGAAGGATACACAAGAAAGCACGTACGAGTAAATGAAGAAAATCGAGCTATATGATTGATACTACGTGACTACCAACCTTGCAATTTATAGTTATTGACTAGTGCCTAGCTTTTGTGCGGTAACGTAAGCGTTATTTTGTTGGCAAAATAAATAATTGACTGTCATTTGCTTAACACAAGCTTTGATGTTTTAAACACTTTTTATTTACAACTAGCTGCTCGCACTGGTTCCTACAAGATAGATGTTTTAGGTATCAGGTATGTTCTTAACATTTTAACAATTAATACTTATTCAAGCTGAGAAAACCCCAAAAAAGACGATTAAAGTATCTACTGAAAATATTCTCTTCTTTTTCTTTCTTCTTTTTTTCAAGTGGCAATTACTCTAGATCACAGTGCGAAAATATTCTCTTCAAGTATTCGTTATGTGTGTTTCGAATTTGAAAAAAAAATCCTCAGATTTCCATTAGTTAAGACACTCCTGGGCTTTACTCAAACAATTTATATCTATCAAGCTAGCATTTGATACAACAAAATATGTTAATTCCGGAATAGCTTATGTAAATAAAAATTATCACATTTTGAAATATTCAATGAGTGAAATTAATAACATTGAAATTATCATAATGAATAAATTTATAGGTATAGATAGGTACTTAAAGCATGTATTTTTAAACAGCTGTAACCATATTTCTTGAAGAAAAACACGCTGCTTGTGCTGTATGCTGTATGAAAATGGCTGCAGATGGTAACCCAACTCATGAGCAGAATTTATTGGCAGTGTTTTTAATAAAATATAAGATTCGTTTAGATTTTGGGATATAAAGACACTGTGAAATTAGAGAAAACCTTAGTATCATAAACATAATTACCTATTACATACCTACCATGCATACCATACTGGAACTGAGGAACGAAGCTTAAAAAGCTCGTCAAATTCATCTCTACGGCCAGTATTATATTAAGTTAATTGTTTAAAAGAGTAAATTCCCTTTATCTAATGAATGAAGTGCAGGTATGGAAATTAGGTTATATCCTATCTAGATAGATAAACAGTGCCGGCGTAAGGGCCACTGACACCCCGGGCGAAAATATTGTGGCGCCCACTTGAGGGAAGCAATATCAAGTGTTTGTTTTTTGCCGATCCCAAGTAAAATTATATGTATATCGACCACAAACACTCAAAAGTCCATCTAAAAAAATCTCAATAAAAAATATGCATATGCACAGAGCGTAGAGTACAGTTCAAAGGGTTTGCACCAGGAGAGGCAAGAGACTCCAACTTCAGACCTTGGCGCCCCGCGCCCCCCAGAATTTGTCGCCCTGGGCCATCGCCCCCCCCCCCCCCCCTAACGCCAGCACTGTAGATAGATTTGGGCAACCTCTGCATAGTCTATCATAGGCGACGTGCACGTCGACATATAGGCGACGTGTAGGTATGTATACGTGTACGTGTATTTTTTGTATTCGTGTATTTTTGGTAAAATATTGTGAGTAGGTATATAATAGAGAATGTATACAGTATTTAATATCGTCTACTACATAATTTGGCCCAGAGTCACCATCTCATAATATTATTGTTTAAGTATCGTGTAAGTTGATGATTCCATTCACTGCAAACACATGCTCAGTAATCAATTGCAAATCAAAATATACCGTTACAAATACGATTTGATCTTTCAAAGCTTCATACTGAAAAGTAGTCGAGGATAGTAGAGTAGCAATCAGCAAACCGAGTTGTATAATTAGCTTATCGTCAGTGATCGACTAACGACGTCCAATCATGCGCGGCCGCACTGGCGAGGAACAGGCCAATCGCGTGCCTCCCCAGCCACGCTAAGACCATCGATTCTTTTCGGTTATTACAATAATTCAGACACGATTCCGTTTAATTGCGATTGAACGAAGACCTACCTACACATCAGATAAACCCAGATATCGACGTAATCGCAACATCTAAGTATAATACCAGCATTGTAAAATCGGCCCTTGTTGAGAAAATTATATCACGTCCGTAATCTTTAATATTGCATAGTTAGATGTTATTAGTTTGAAACGTGTTTTCCGTATATGCTTTTAACAACAGCTTCCTCAGGGTTTCGTGAATATGCCTGCATTTTAATAAAATATAGCATTATGTATCATAATCCAAAGGATTCAGATTCAAAGTCAGCCACAAAAGCTTGAGAAATGCAGAATTGTCTACAATAGTTGAAGGTATAGAGTCGTATAGAGACAGAGAGATCAGAGATGTCGTGCTTAACATGTAAATTTGTTCGCTTCCAGTGTTACATTTGCGTATAAAATCAATATCTTAATGTAACTACAACGCTTGATTTGTATCTTTATTTTTATTAAGAAGTTAAATGAAATATTAAATGTAACAATCCTCCACACTACGTTAACAATACAGAATACTAAAGAAAAAGTATAAAAAAAAATGTGTGCGTGTACTAGAGTACACACGTAAGAAGTGAAACTTCTTTATGTCCTTATTTTTCAAAAAATAATTTACTATATACAATATTAAAGAAATACGTTAGTCACACGCTCGTCGCTACCTACTTAAATATTTACACCGGCCGCTGCTGCAACTCGCTCGCTTCGCTCGCTCGGCTCGTGCGGTAGTTCAAAAGTTAACCTAAGATGCTCGTCGCTTCGCTCCTCGCTACCTATTTACATATTTACACCGGCTGCTGCTGCAACTCGCTCGCTTCGCTCGCTCGGCTCGTGCGGTAGTTCAAAAATTAACCTAAGATGCTCGTCGCTTCGCTCCTCGCTACCTTTTTGAATATTTAAGCCGGCCACTGCCGCGACTCGCTCGCTTCGCTCGCTTGGCTCGTGCGGTAGTTCAAAAGTTAACCTAAGATGCTCGTCGCTTCGCTCCTCGCTACCTATTTAAATATTTACACCGGCCGCTGCTGCAACTCGCTCGCTTCGCTCGCTCGGCTCGTGCGGTAGTTCAAAAGTTAACCTAAGATGCTCGTCGCTTCGCTCCTCGCTACCTATTTAAATATTTACGCCGGCCACTGCCGTTTTCAGCTTATAAAGGATTTCGACTTAGGCGGATTTTGATTGGACAGAGAGTTTGAGGTTTATTCTTATAAATTTTGAATTCATAAAATTATAATTGAACACCTGACACCAATCAAGCAAACACGTGTTTACGTGAGTCATAGATTTATTATCGTATACTCCTAAAATGTTTTCTAAGAAACAATAGTGTACTTACATTGTCGGCACGTTCTTAAAGTCGGTAACTTATTTTTGTTCGAATAATAGAGGTAATAAATTCCTAATGATCAAGTTGTAAAGGTTGTAAAATAAAAAAAATATTCTATATTAAAACGTAAGTATGTATTTATAATATGTGCGTCATTAATTTCTGACTGTTTCGAAATTTGGTGCAAAATAAAATAGTGTGTAAATAAAATTTGTAAAAAATCAATAAAATAAAACAATTGAGTAAAGATCTATAGGCATATTATGTATGTATTTATACAAGATATGTATATTATATATTTATACAGGGAACTTCTCAACGTGTTATCTATGAAATTATACTTTTACTCAATTGTTTAATTTTATTTACACACTGTTTTATTTTGCACCAAATCTCGAAACAGTCAGAAATTAATGACGCACATAGTACATAATATATACATATTAAGACAGAGGTTAAGCTTAAATAACTTGAAAAATAAATAACATGATCACGCCCACGTGTTGGTGTTTTAAAAAATTCAATCAAAAACTGAGGTTAACTTTAAATACAATTTTAGAAAAATAAATCAACATTCAAGTATTAGAAAAAATTGATACCATAATTCCACCCACGTGTTAGTGTATTGAAAAATACAATCAAAAAGTGAGGTTAATCATAAATAACTTAGAAAAATAAATACCATTATTACACCTAAGTATTAGAAAAAATAGATATAATTACTTATTTACTTTTTTTAGAAATTCACTGGAATTAGAATTAAAACAAACCCTTTGATTTTGCTGATCACTTTAATATAACATGTATATAGTCACGAGTACGGCGTAACGCAAAAATGTAACGCGCGCGGCGTAACGCAAAAAATGTAACGCGCGCGGCGTAACGCAAAAATGTCTCACAAAATTTTTGTCCACCCCCGATAAAGAAGTTTCACTTCAAAAAACTTGCAATCTTCCATCTAAATCGTTACAATGCTTTTTATTATCAACGTCAATTTAGCAACGGAAGCTTAAAGACCACCATCGGCAAAACATTTCAGTAATGTTTTTACCGGCGCGCTAAAGGCTCACCGCTAGATGGAACGGAACCTTCGTACATAATCAAACCACATGCAGAGCAGTAATTGCCTCTACATTCAAAGACCGCTCACATCACGCCGTATAATGACAAAAATAGTCCAAAAAATGCCTCCGCATATGAGATATTTTTTCATGACTTCGCGCGCTCGCATCGAGCTAAATTACGAAATAAAAGATTAACTTAAAAGATCAATAAACTTAATAAATGATCTCAATAATTGTTGTATTACAGACACAATGGAGCGGCGTCGTGAAACGTCATTAAGGCGCGAACATCATTAATTTTATTCGCGGCTTTCTGACTTAAAGGCAATGGCGTCTGTCAGATTTGAAAAGAGGCATTGCTGCCACCTGTTGGTAGCGCGGTGAATTAGACATTGAACCCTGCTGTGTTCCACTTGATACTGCCACTGGAATGACTCGCCGGAAAGGATGTCTTTTAATTGCATTCACAATGGTTGTTAATTATCGATACATTAAAAATGCTTTTATGAATTAATTGCGATCAAATCGCGATTGAACCCATGCTGAAAATAAGATATCGTATACATTCTGAACTTAATTAGGCAATAGCGCATTCTTTTATATTTCAAAATATTCATGTGCTAGTTTTAATTGAAACTGAAACCTATCCATTTGTACGCCGCAAGTTGTATGATATGGGATTAATTTTTTAGTCATAATGAATCATACGCCGAGCATTACATCCACTGCGTGTTAATACAAAGAAAAACTCCACGATATTAGCCATCAAAATGGAACTCATTCAAAATTGAAGCTGCCAAAAAACTTGAGCCGCCTCTGGAGATTAGATTTCTTTTTGGTAGCTAATTGCGTTTTATCAAATTAAGGCAATTCCGCCCGCGGCCGCTGCCAATGATTGATAATGTTTGACGTGGAACTGTTCCCACTAGTTTTACAGAATAAACTGTTTTCATTTATACTAATATTCGTCATTTGTCTTGAACACATTTAGAGGTGAGATGATTTCTTAAAAAATATTATTTATAAAGATTTAACGCGTTATAGACGTTATATTATGATCTAAGTATGCGTGTAGGTACATAATATATGCCTATATTCCATTAGTAAAAATTTGTAGACAGTTACATGTATGTAGGTTATTATATTTATTTTTAATTTTACTAATTATTTTCGTAAATTGTCTTTGATTAATAATAGAAACGTCATCTTCTATATTTAAATTTATTTAGTTCACACGCGTATTATCTGTAAAGCTACCGCTACAAACATTTAAATGGAGCCTTACAGTAGCTCTGCTCTACATTGCCGTGAGCTCTTCTCAGGATATCAATAATAAATTATCTACTTTTGCACGGTACAGGTATAGATATAAACTTTATTCGACTGCTTCAGTACGTTAATAAATTTTTATAAATATCAATGATTATTTTTCCGACCCAAATATCGACCAATAGAATTGCACCATTTGACGTCACGTGGTACAACCTACATGGTATTATACTGATAATTTTTTGAAAATTTTCTCTGGTCGTTGACGTCAAACTGACAGGTTGAATTCAATTGTGAAATTATTGGCCGACATTTGGGACGGAGTCGTCAAGTTTTTCAGGAAAAATTTTTTAACCTGAAAAACTTGACTCCTTCATTTGTTTGCAACGAACCTATCGGAAAATACCCGATAATTTTGAAGCTCGTGTGGTATTCGGGGGATTATTTTTCCGTCCCAAATGTCGGCCAATAATTTCACAATTGAATTCAACCTGTCAGTTTGACGTCAACGACCAGAGAAAATTTTCAAAAAATTATCAGTATAATACCATGTAGGTTGTACCACGTGACGTCAAATGGTGCAATTCTATTATTAGTATAAGTGATTATAAGAATGGTAGGTATCTACCTATAGGTATGTCAAATATATATTCGGGTAAATATATAATAAAAACATAGTATGGCTGCATAAATTCCTTTTATTATGTAATAACAAATTGATACAATCATTTAAACTGAAAAAATGGAAGGTATGCAACTCGGCACTAAAGACTCCGAAATTGCCAAATTTTGACAGCGATTTAATTTAAAACGTGTTAAGTCCGCCTTTAGGCCGGTAATACACGAGTTAATGTTGTTCACATTAACCCCTGTGCTCTAGTGCATCCATATATCGCTGCCGTCATTTCAATCATTAAGAAATTCGGCGGCGGGCACAAAGCAGTGATTGATGCGCCCGTTTACTGGTCGCAGTGGCAGACTAAAAAAAGAACACTTAATTAACTCGTTTGGCACCGCCGCTCATTAGAATTATTAATCAAACCGAGGCGGGGCGATAGCGCGAGTATGATGTATCGAGCTTTGATTACATTAATGTATTCGGTTCGCGGTAATTAAAACCTCGCCGAGATGTCTACGTGACGCTCCGAACAAAGCGTAAGGTCAGCTCTATCCCGGGCCCCGGCCGACTAATGACACCCAATGAAATATTGTTTCGCTAATTCCTAGGCAGGTGAGGCAATCAAGATAATTAAATTTCATTCGAATAAAATAAGAATACACCTGCTCGGTTTATTGTGTACAGTTTTTCTCTATGTGCTTCTAAGAAGGGTTCGAATCAGCCTAAAATTGATCATACCTCGAAAATTTATTTTTAGTGCAGTTCTTTAAACGATTTTCAACATATACAATAAAATTATTTGAATCGTACATTAGTCAATAGATGAAGATTTTAAAATGTGATCAATGCACCTATTATGCATATAGGTAGCATGTAGATTGAAAACTGAATGTCAATAACAACAGAAACAAATAATCGTGACTGTCCATCGAAACACATCGATCATTATTAGTATACTTACATAATTATTGTTTAGTCATCGAACAGTGCATCAGAATCAATATAATATCGTTACAACTAGCAATTATTGGTATTACTGGGAAATAAATAATATTCCAATGCTATAACCTAGCAGAACAATTTCAAATGAAAATAATGTAAACCAAGACTGACGATCGTGAAATAATTATTTAAATTGCTTATCCAACGAGCATTTATTGAGTATTTTATATAATATGTATAAGAATAAGGTAGATATGATTATTACGTACCTGTAGGTAAGCTTTGTATAGGAACTATTATATTGTAAATGCAACCTTTAAATGGAGTCTATTCAATCTGTTATTTAAGTCGAGGTTGCACACACCTACAGGAAAATACCCTAACTAAGTACTACTTACTCGTATAAGATTATCGAATAATTATAAGCTGTAGTACTTATAACAGTACTACTTAGTATCTTTCCAAATGTATTATAGGTTTCTTTTATATAATATATATTCGTACCTTAGACTTACTATGTATTTTGAATTAACATGCTTCAATGCCGTGAAAATTCAAGTAATTTTTCCTGATTAAAACGATCCTCAAGGCAATATTTGACATTGAGTAATGTCGCTACAAAATTTCCCGTTAATTACTTTAAATGGATGAACGATTGACTGGCACAATATCAATATTAATAGGTGGTATTAATTTACATGAATCGCATTCACGGCGAGGATCTCGTAAATTGCAAAAGTACAGAATAGACGGGATGCCGCCGATTATTCAGTTTACAGTCCACTCATCATTTACTCCAACGCATTTACAAATATTATAACTCATGGACTTGACATTTTCCACTTCAAAATATTTGTTAATCAGATACAATTTATTAATTACTAATATTTATTTATTACTAACTAGCGGTCCGCCCCGGCTTCGCCCGTGGTACATGTTTACGTTTTCTCTACATATAAGAACCATTCTCGTACTTCAAGGAATATAATAAAAAAAGAATTATCGAAATCTGTATGGGCTGCTGATTGATATGATATGATATCCCATACACTCCTTTAGCTGATAAATTGATAGTTGATGGTTTGATGGTGTAAAACAAGTTATTGCCTTTGATCACTTTATTGTTGGTTGCTATAAACTAATGATGATAATATGATATATTGATATATTTGATAGTTGATTGATAATGAGATTAATTGATATAGCGCGTACACCCCGAGCGCTTTACACGAGCCGCGAGCGCAGACCAACTGGGTGAAGATGTTCTTGTCACCATAATGAAATAGGATCGTGTAAAGCGCTGAGTCAGGATGTACGGCTAGCCCGTACATGCTCCCAGGCCAAAAAGATGATATTGATGATGTGATAATGATCTAAAACTAAACAAGGTGATAAACAATAAGAACTTATATCTAATGATGATGATATTACAATATATGATCTTAAATGCTAAACACAGGGGGAGATTATACATTGAACATTGATAGAGTGTTGTTTGGGGAAGTGGACCGATCACACTTTTTGCTTTTTGCACTTTCACTATCACTTTTCACTAACACTTGTTGCTGCAATGGCGAGCCCTTAGCTCGCGCCACCGGCCCCAGCGGCCGCTGGAGAGGCGAGCCTCTGGCTCGCGTCGACGACACCGGCGACTGCTGTAGTGGCGAGCCTCTAGCTCGCGCGGGAGACCCCTGCTGCTGTTGTTGAGACGGTGAGCCCCGTGCTCGCCGCCTTGCCCGCCAGAATAAGATACCACCGATAACCAGTATGGTGACCATGGCGAGATAAATCATCGCATAATGATGTATATCGTGATAAGATATACCATCGATGACTGGATCAATCTTTTTGATGTTGTTAATTTGCTCTTCAATCTTGATAATATATTTTGATGTGATATTATTTGTACTCTCATCGGCTGGCAGGTCCGTTAATGATAAATTTACTAAATTATTGATAGGTGATAACCATGATGTGTTTATATCAGGTGTTATTTGCAATATATTGTTCTTCTTTCTATAAGTTTGAATATAAAATTCTGATGATTTTATCAAACAATTATGATCAATTGATATGATTCCGGTGTTATTTAATTGGATGGCCATAAGTTTTTGTTCACATAATATCTTGTACTGGCAATTGTTGCAGCAAAAATAAAAGTATTTATTAGGCTTGTTGATTGAAACTAAAATATTCTTGCATTTATTCATAACAGTTAGACAGCTGTTGGAGTTTTCTGCTTTCTCACATAAGTCTTTTTCGCTATTAAAATGATAAATAGGCTTGTTAATACGACACAACATTGTCTCTATGTTTTGATTCTCACAAACATGTAATTCGATCTCTGATAGCATTATGAATGAGTCTTTCTTTATATTTAGCGCCAGGTATTCGCTAATAGGTACTATACTGATCATATTTTTTTCAAATTGTTTTGGAATAGCAATGACCTTGAGTAAATCATATGTATCTCTAGTAACTAGAGGTATTGATATTTCGAATATGAGAAACTTTTTTGATAATCTAGCTTTGATCTTTAGCAATTTATAAATACTTGATGGATTCGTGGGGTCAGTGGGTAGTGATAAATCTTTTGATAATTGGGATGATATTATGTTCAACTCTTCCTGCAGTTGCTTGGGGGTTAAAAAGTGAATGTTATATTTTCCATTAAATATATCTGTGATAGTTTCTAATAGATAACCTTGAATGCTTTTAAGTTTAATTAAAATATTATTAACGATTATCGCTGTCATAGTAAATTCACTGATATAGGTGTTGTTTTGCATCTCCGACTGCAATACGCCCATTGCAATGTCGATTTCATTTAACTTTTTGGTAACGCTTTTATGATGATTTTGCATAACTGATTCAATTCTTTTGATAAGATTAAATTCCGCTTCTACAACGGAAGTTTGATTTTTCCATAAACTAGCCATGTGCCGCTGATTTACTTTAATTAATTCGATATCTTTCTCGTACTGTTCGGCAAAGTTACTATCGAGTATTCCAAACAACTGATTAGCGACGTAACCTACACCGTTGATAAGGCCGCGCCGTCTGCGCGCGTGCCCGTCCAGACGCTGATCTAGCAACAATCTATTGTAATGTTGTAGCTCGGAGTACTCGTGATTTAATTGATACATGATACCTTCGCACTGTGAATGTTGTTTTATCTTAACACAGATGGTTTCTAAGTATTCTAAATACTTGCGAGACGCCATGTCGCCATGCCAATACGGGTTCATGTCGTAGTAAACAATGAGTCTCCAGTCATCTGTTATTAAATGCATTTTGGCAATGTCATCGAAAAATAAACTTGTATTATTTTGTAGCGGAGTGATATTATATGAGGCGATTGTGTTTGTAAATAATGTCATAAAAAATAGAAGAATTGTTGTTGCGACGGTTGCAAAATTGTATTTTTGATTTCTCCTTCTCGTGGTTGTATGATTGTTTGATACTGTTTCTTCTTGATTGACGGGTAAAATTGATAACTTTATGATAGGTCTTTTGATATATCCATTTTTAGTTTTTAATGTGACCACACGCACGTAGCCATCACTACCAGGATGCAACTCCACCACTCGCCCTAAAGGCCATTTTCCTGCGGGAAGATTGCTGTCGTGAATGATTACAATGTCATTTAATTTGATATTATCTTTTGATTGTCTCCACTTGCTTCTCGTTGATAAATTTGTTAAATATTCATGTTGCCACCTCTTCCATATGTCTTGAAATATTTTTTGTGCTAAATGTAATCTTGTTCGTAGATCTCTCTCTGTTTCATATATTGATAATACTGGACCGCTGGCTAGAAAATGTGATGGTGTCAAATAATCGAGCTCCTCGGAGTCTTCTGTTAAAGCACAGAGTGGCCTTGAATTTAAGCAAGCCTCCAGCTGAGCTAGTATTGTACTATATTCTTCGTATGTTAATCGTTGCTCGCCAACCACCCTCTTAAGGTGAAATTTGAGACTTTTGACGGCTGCTTCACTAAGACCGCTCGCTGAAGGCCAAGATGGGGCATTAAAATGCCATGTTATGCCCATATCCGCCACCTCTGATTGAAATTGTGTGTTAAATATTTTGAGTATTTCATCGTATTCTTGCTGTAATATTTTATTTGCTCCTATGAAATTAGTGCCGTTATCACTGTAGATGTGACCAGGCTTACCCCTGCGAGCTGACATTCTACGCAGGGCTGATATAAAACTTGCACTTGATAAATCTGATACCAGTTCCAGGTGTACAGCCTTGGTGGCCATACAAGTAAATACTGCAATGTAACCTTTTGTTGTCTTGATACCTCTTCCAGCGTTTGATTTGATAAATACATGACCTGTATAGTCGACTCCCACGTTGTAGAAGGGTCTTGATGGGTTTACTCTAGCAGCTGGTAAATCTCCCATAATTTGATGATGCTTGGTGGGATTATGCCTCCTACATTTGATACATTGTCGTACTATCTTTTTAACAGCCCTATAGCCACCCATAATCCAATATTTCTGCCTCAAATATGATGATGTTAGCCTAGCACCTCCATGATAAGTAGATTGGTGTGCTTCATTAATTAATAATTTCGAGAGACGACTGTTATTCGGTATGATGATAGGATTTTTCATGTCAGGGTCAAGGTAAGCATGTCGCAGCCTTCCCCCTACTCTGATGATTTGTTGTTGATCGATATAAGGATTTAATTCACACAATTTACTTTTCCTATGTATATTATTACCACTTCTTAAATCTGATATTTCCCTTTCAAATGATAACTGTTGAATATTTCTGATAATAAGCAATGTTGCACGTTTCAATTCCTCCACTGATAAATAACTTTGATATTTATTTTTGTTGTTGGTGAATCTACACATCCATGCAACAATTCGCACAGCCTTACGGAATGTGCTGTGTTTTGATAATATATCTAGTATGATAGAATTATTATGGTGATTTGTTACCGCAGCGGTAACTTGTTTTGATACTTTCAACTCTTGATCTGTTGAATATATTGTGACCTTATTATTTTGATCACTAAATGTTGATAGCCACTTGGGGCCTTGCCACCACAAAGAATGATCCTTTAATTGTGATGCTGATAAACCTCGACTTGCACAGTCAGCAGGATTTTCTTCTGATTTGACATACCGCCAGCAATCTGGAGGCATGACCTTCGTTATTTGCTGCACTCTGTTTGCCACAAACGTTTTCCATCTAGCTGCATCTCCATTTAACCAACCTAAAACTACTGTACTGTCAACCCATCCATACATTTTTATATCATGATCCTTAAAATATTCCTTAACCTTATTCATTAATTTTGATAAAAGTAATGCTCCACTTAATTCTAATCTAGGTAATGTAACGACCTTGCTAGTGGGCACAAGTCTCGTTTTTCCAACCAATAATGTTATATGTGAATCTTCACCTTTATTTACACGGCAATATATAACACATGCATATGCTTTCATAGACGAGTCACAGAACCCATGTAACTCGATACTATCGCACTTACGGGTGTGAATCCAGCGTGGTAGTTTTATATCTTTGATCACGCTAATATCGTTTCTAACTTTGATCCATTCCTTATATATTTCTTCTGGTATTTGATCATCCCATCCTATATGCGCCGCCCATACTTGTTGAAAAATAATTTTTAATTTTGTTGATAATGGTGATAGCCATCCGATAGGGTCGAATAATTTTGATATGTCAGATAAAAGCATTCTCTTTGTTATTTTTGATGATTTCAAGGGTTCTAGTTGCGAATGAAATGTAAAAATATCTTCTTCGGGATTCCAGCCTAATCCTAGCGTTTTTGTTGTTTCTGATTGTTTAAAACTAAAATCACTAGAATTGATATTGGATTCTTTTATATTTTGTGATAATTCCGTAGTATTTGATTTCCACTTACGTAAGTTAAAGCCACTTGATTGCAATAACTTAATTAAATCGTTTTGTAATATCTTAGCTTCCTCTATGGAATGACAACCGTGTATGACGTCATCCATATAAAATGAGTTCTCTAAGACTTCGATTGCGGAGCTATGTAAATAATTATTTCTCTCATCACTAGCCAGCTGTTTTAAGGTCATCATAGCTAGGAATGGAGCTGCTTTCGTACCATAAGTAACCGTCGTGAGTTGATATTCACGAATAGGTTCCGAAGTAGAGTCCCGCCATACTATTTTTAATAATTTCTGATCTTCCGGGTGTAGCCAAATTTGACGAAACATTTTTTCTATGTCCGCAGTAAAAGCAAATTGATATTGTCTCCATTTAATGATTAAAGACTGTAAATCTTGTTGAAGATTCGGACCTTTTTGCATAAGGTCATTTAAACTGTATCCTGATGAAGTTTTGCATGATGCATTGAACACAACTCGAAATTTCGAATTTATGTCGCTATCTGTACGCACGCAATGATGAGTATTGAAACACTCTGGCTTAGACGTATTAGAGGCCGGTATCATATGACCCATTGAGTGATAATCTTGCATAAATAATTTATATTGTGTATGAATGTTATTGTTTTTGATAAATCTCTTTTCTAACGATTTAAATTGCGCTACAGCCTTGAATTTTGACTCTCCTAATTTTTCCGAATAATTGTTATGCATTGGAAGACGAACCTCGTAACGGCCATCTTCCCGCCTTGTTGTTGTATTTTTGTAGTAGTTGATACATTGTTGATCTTCGGTTGATAATTGCGACTCCTCAATGATATCCTCGATTTCCCAAAATTTTTGAATTTCTTCCAAATTATTGATGACGACGTTGCATTGTAAAGTTTTCACGCTACCTATCAAAATCCAACCCAGCTGTGTGTTTTGTGCTATAGGCATATTATTATTACCTTTACAAATTCCTTCCATAACAATTAATGAATAAATATCTGCCCCTAATAGCAAGTCCACCGGGCGACTTATATTGAAGTCGGGATCGGCTAATTTGATATTGTTGATATACGGCAAAAATGGCTTCGAAAAAGTGCTATTAGGCAGGTTATTCACTAGGTTTTTCATGATATATGCTTCCGTTTCAAATTGAAAATGATTGTTAATTGATGCACATGTGATTGATATGACACCCTTGCAATTGCTCTCCTTGATACCGACACCTGAAATTACACCACGGCATTGTTGTCGAGGTTGTCCTAAAATTTGAGCAGCGTGTTCTGTGATAAGTGAGGTTTGAGAACCTTGATCAATTAAAGCCCGCATTTTGATAAATGACCCGTCGTTTGCTTGTACTTTTAATATGGCTGTCGCTAAAAGAATCTCAGGTGTTTCACGTTGCATCGAAACGTGAGCATTCCTCTGCACCTGTTGCGGCTCATGTTTTTGATAACCCTGGCTTGCTATTTTCGAAGAACTAGGAATGGAAATCTCATACGCCTCGTGTATGATAGTATTATGCTTCCCATGGCATTTCAAACATCTTTTTTCAGAAAAACATGGTTTACCATTGTGTGAATAGAGGCAACTTTCGCATACACCCAATCTTGTAACCGTGCCGCGTCTTGTTGGCGGTGTCATATTCAAAAACTTATTACAGTAAAACAGACAATGCTCGTTGGTTTTGCAAAGTTCGCATTTATGATGTTTCTGCGAACTGATGGGAACTGATGGGTCTTCTTGTTTGCGATTTTGATGGGAATGGGAAATAAATTTATTGCTTGTGGGAAACGATGTCTTGATAAAATTTTTGTTTAATTTATAAAATGGTTGATATGAATTCTTGATCTCAGGTTTCTTTTTTAATGACTCTAATGATGTAAATTTGTTCTCCAGAAATGTTAAAAACTCTTTTAATGTTGCTAATTCTCGAGGCTGTTTTAAAGTATTGATATATGCGTTATGCGTCTCGGAGTCCAATTTCTGGGCGATTAAATGTACGATTAATGGATCCCACGATCCTACGTCGACACCTAAGTTTTTGATAGCGTTGATAGTTTCTATGGTCGTATCATGTATCCGTTTGATATGATTTAATGATGTTTGTTGAGCGACAGGTATATTCAATAAAATATCAATATGCGAACGGAAAATTAATGATTTGTTATTGTAGCGATTATTAAGTATATCCCAGCATATTAAATAATTATCCGAGGTTATTGGTAGATGCTGAATAAGCCTTTCAGCTTCTCCTCTAACTTTTGTTTTCAAGAATTGCATTTTTTGCGCCGATGATAATGATGGATTGTCGTGAATTGTTTCTTTAAATACATCTTTAAAAGAGCACCACTGATGATAATTACCACTAAATACTGGTATTTCTATATGTGGTGTAGATTGTTCCCTATGTGATATAGACCATAATTTTTTGTTAAGCGATTTGATGATATCGTTATATTTTTGTTCATATGATAAAAAGGTATTCTCGTATTCCGAGTTTCTACCCCCAAGCTCACTGTCCAACTCCCAATGGAGAGAGTCTATTAGAGACCAGCGCGACTGTATTGATTTTAATAAATGATCGAATTCCCACTTTTCGTTAACATCATCCAAAATGATATTTGATATTGTATGATCAAAAGCCTTAAAATAACTTATCTGTCTACGAATCATTTCGTCAGTTTTGCTACTTATTATTTGATCAGTTAGTACCTTAGAAGATGACTGAGATTGAGAGGTCCCTGGGACACCGAGAGGTTTAGCAGGTTGTAATAACGGTGTCTTAGGCCTTTCCTCTTTGCCTTGATTATAATTAGAAATTACTCCCCTGATATATTTATATCTATCTTGCGCTAACTCAAACTCATTATTTTCAAAATAACTATGAGATCTTATGACCTCGATATTACATAAAGCATTATGATTCTCTTGATATTCGTGCCAGTGTCTATCTAGCACATCCAACCTTCTTTTTATATAATCGAAGGTTTTCCTATCCGCACCATCCTTTTTAAAATTACTATAAATGTTTTCGATGGTATTTGATAGTTGTTGTTGATTTTGAAGCAAATCTTCGGCGTTAGACATGATAAAAAATTTAAAGACTCACTGCTTGATACTAATCCTCACTTGTGAACACTAACACAACACTGATCACACACAATATGTCCACACGCGAGGTCCAAGGCTGCGAAGGACCAAAAAGAGAGTCCTTATGATGATTAAAATGATATTTATTTTTCGCTCGAAGAACCAAAAAGAGAGATGTATGGGCTGCTGATTGATATGATATGATATCCCATACACTCCTTTAGCTGATAAATTGATAGTTGATGGTTTGATGGTGTAAAACAAGTTATTGCCTTTGATCACTTTATTGTTGGTTGCTATAAACTAATGATGATAATATGATATATTGATATATTTGATAGTTGATTGATAATGAGATTAATTGATATAGCGCGTACACCCCGAGCGCTTTACACGAGCCGCGAGCGCAGACCAACTGGGTGAAGATGTTCTTGTCACCATAATGAAATAGGATCGTGTAAAGCGCTGAGTCAGGATGTACGGCTAGCCCGTACAAAATCGGTTCAGCCGTTCTCGAGTTATGCGCTTACCAACACATTTTGCGATTCATTTTTATATATAAGATATATTTTACTGAATATTGAAACTCAGCTATACAAACTCAACTTCATCTAACATTCTTGAATGTATTTTATGTGGTAGGTACCTGTCGCATTCTGATTTCGCTAAATTTTAATAATATCATTTATTTTAATTTTAACATCTTTATAGATAGGTAATAAAGATGTTTTATTAAAGTAGGTACCTATCTACTTAGTTACATTAAATTAAGTTATGTAAATTAACAATGCAAGGATAAACAATAAATGTATATCTACTTATAAGAAAAGAACCGAGCATTACTCGAAAAAAAATATATTTTCAAATTCAATAGTTATCTACATATTTACAGAAAAGATAGAGACAGTATTTCGTTTCTTCACAGGGTAAATCATCTTAACGATCTTCTTTTGTTTTACTTATTTACGAAGTAATAAATCGTAATACAGCGTATCAATCCTTAAACCTCTTGTTTTCCTGGAAAAAGGCAGATATTAGCAAGAATACCAGCAAAAAGCCGCATTGCCGCCTCTGGCATTAAGATTTATTCGCAAATGAATGTTTAATGCTGTTATCCTTTCGACATACCTAATCAAGTCATTCAATTCATTACCGCAGCTCACGTCGCTCTCGACATGTTCTTTAAAACGACGCCATCGGTGTTAATTTTTGGTATTTTTTTATTTAGTTATCTATACATCTATCATGCATAAAAAAATAGCTTCTACCCTGCACTCCATCATCCTTGCTTCATACTTTTAATTTGTTTGCAGTAACAGCGTTGATGTGTATTGGATTGATAACGGGCAAGTCACATAAACATGCCGATGGTCCGAGTTGCCAGAACTTTTCAGCGGGTGTGAACTTCAAAGATGAGCAAGCTTACGGCACGTGGCACCTGCTGCACTTCAAAACGGAACTATCGAAAGGGACTGGTGAAAAGCATTGTGTTTCGTTCTCCGCTCTTAGTAAGGAGGTTCGTCATTTCGATTGTGTACTTATGATCTTGAACAATTATTGTATTTTATGATCAGTGACCAGTGCATTCAAGCCAAAACCATAATAATGTAGAGACAATAAATATTGTCTCTACATTTGATATTAGATATAAAATTTAAGAAATATAAGTTTTCTGGTTAATTTCTCACTCATCTTTTACTTTTAGGAAAGAACTGATCTTGAAGAACGTATAGGAAAATTTGTGGAGAACCTTAAATGGGAAAACATGTCTTTGAAAATGCAAATACCCTGCGCTGAAATTAATTCCAACAAAACCAGGGATTATTACCTAGAACGACTTCGCGATGATGGCTCTTACAGAACTTTACAAATGCCACCACCCGCAGGTAAATATCTATGCACTTACTTATACTTTAGGTTAAATATGATATTTTACATTATTTCATAATATTATTTTTGTAGAGTTAAACAATAGGCCTTTTTTAGGAAAGTCGTCTTATAAAATCAATTGTTTAAGATTCGACAATTTGACATTCTACAGCTTTAACAAAAGCTCAACTAAGAAACAGTTGAATCTAGGTACTTATGAATAATATTATGTAATACCTCAACAACACAATACTGAATATAAAATGATAAGTTCGTTTATATGTTTTGGATATTATTATATTAGTAAAGAAATTAAGACTCAGAGAAAGACAAAGTATAACTTTTTGGCATGCAAACAAGAGTTGTCCTGAAAAAAAATAACCTAACGTGTGCATTTTACCCCTAAAATATATCTTTACGTTACAGCGAAACTCGACTTGGCTGATTTCAGTCGCTACCCAATGCGTTTGAAGATCATTGAAGGTCAGTACCTCGGAATGATGGACTGTCACGAGAAGTTTGTCTTCTTGTTGGGAAAGCAGCCTCCAACGGAAAAGCAAATTGACGACCGACTTAAGAAAATGATAGAGGCTTATTGGCCTGAAGAAAATTGATAATGTTTTGTAGATATACTTTAAAAGCATTTCATAATATTCATGTAAAGTGATAGTGATGTTACCATATTTTTTAATTTAATATTATTTATGACCATAGCAACAGTTTCTTAAGTCATATATTTTATCAACGAAGCTTTAATTATAGGTACTATTTTTTTATAAATATCCACCAAATATTATCACACGAGTAGCTTTAGTGTATCACAGACTTATAGGTAGGTAAAGGAGTAGAAACTGTGAAGGGTGGCTTAAATTAATAAAAGCTAAAAAATAAAGTGTCGTTTCATTAAAAATAATCATCACAGTGTAAATAACCTCAACAATCTTCATTACATTAAATACGAAATAATAAGTCTTTATATTTAAAAAATACCTTTTGTTGTAATGAAAACTGGCGATGAAAACGTAAAGTGCTGTTACAATTAATTTTGAACAGAGTCAAATGATTTAAATGGGCAATCAAAGTGCAATTACCCTGTAGTGGCATACCGTAATGGAGGGGTTGGAACATGTAACGGTCGGAAACTTGACGTGATGTATGAAATCTATTGTCATTGTGCTTCATTTCAAATTGATTTTGTGCAGTTTAAAAATAATATAACAAAGGCGCTTGAATAGGTGTAATAATATAGCGTAAGGTATAATAGGTATCTAAAATACTCAAGTTTCAAGATATATTTTTAAGGATTGAGCTATTTTATCTTTACGTGTAATTATTTGATTTACTATTAATTATCAGTCAGTATAGTTATTGAGCCGTATACAACATTAAGAATTCGCTAAGATTTATCATTAAAATAAACAATAGAGCCGATTCGATAGAGATGCAACTATCCATTATTTAAATTAATTATTTTAAAAATGCAATTAAATTCCATAAAGGTATTGTTGATAAAAACATTATTACTTTTTGGTACATAGTTCAATAGAAATTATATGTAGGTATAGTTTTCCGTCAAGGTCGTCTAGTCAGATATTAGAGCTAGATTCCAAAACGTCTGATACTGTTCCCCGCAATTTTAATAGAGCTTTTAATTTTCTCACAAAAATCGATCTTTTAAGTAAGGTAAAGGAACAAAATTTCAAAGAACTGATAAAACTAAAATATATTAGATAAGTATAAAAGCATATATCTAGGTACCTATTCATTCAAACTTTTACAACTTTTCGACCGACGGCACAAATCACATTTAATAATTCACCAACCAGAAAATCAATACTAATTATTTTACTAATATCACGTTCCAATTACAAGTTCCTGTGTACAAGATAAATACAAATATGAAATAGTCATAAAAGCAAGTGAACCATTACTTTCCACCCCACCCGCGGACCCTCGCACCACTCAAATTAAGTGTGCCTCGATCAACAGTCATTTTCGGTTACAATTAACCACACATTTGAGTGAAAAGTCAACCACCCACTCCAATTGATTTATTGTGTTCTACGAGTTGCCGCTATTGTACCGCGAAACTTTTATTATAGCTGTAGAACAAATGATACTGGAAGGATTAGTCGTAATGAAAATACATTAATTTTATATTTTTTAATCATTATTGTTCCTTTGTAAGTATCTGTGGAAAATCTAAATTAAGTTCTCATTTCGAGTTCTGCTTGCATATGCCTAAGTACCTGGGTTTTCCAGTAAGTAATAATATACCTAATATTTAATCTCTAGATTTTCGTAGAAGCTAGAATAACAATATGTTATATCCGTAATACAAGGAAGGTAAGGTAAGGTGACGGGAAGCCGCTGGATGCAGGCCGCTGGTGATCCGCCGTTCTGGAAGTCTTTGGCCTGGCCTATGTTAAGCAGTGGACGTCGTATGACGACGACGACGACGAAATCTGTAAACTTTACCAAGCTATTTACGTTTTCAAATACTTTTTATTTCGACAAAGTATATCTACTTAACATTTATTATAAAAATAAACAAAATGATTAACATTAATTGCTAAAAATAAAAACCCTTCACTTCTAGCATTTTAACTCAGTGTAAATGGCGTGTGCCGTGAAGGGAGCAGCGTTGTTCATTTGTCTAAACGCAGTAGCATTTGAAGGGCACTCGATAAGGGCTGGGAAAGTGTTGCACTTCTAAAAAGTCAAAAATGGATTTCGAGCACTAAAACACCCGCTTGTTATATCACAGCCGCTGTAGGCTATTAACAAATTATAATTACTTTTTCGAGTGGCATTTTTGACTGCGCCACAATAATTACGAAGAATCAAAGCAGTGAAAAGATGGCTAGGCTCTGTTACCTAGCTAGCGGAACAGATTTGATAGAATTTATAAAGAGCTTTTATAGAACCAAAGTAGAATTAATTTGTGATATTTGGACATTTCAGTCTACTTATGTTCTATACCTAATATAAACTAGGTATTATTTGAAATTGATTGAATAGATCTATCTACCTTTAAAATGAAACAAAAAAGAATCATATTTTTACCTTCTATCTACATTGTAGGTTAAAATTGTGGTGTCATTAGTAAAAAAATTCCACACAATTACAGGAACGTCATGCCGACTCATTAAATAAAGTCGAAATTACACCGAAGTAAGTGAT
Organism: Colias eurytheme; assembly: GCF_061535395.1. Taxonomy (NCBI): domain Eukaryota; kingdom Metazoa; phylum Arthropoda; class Insecta; order Lepidoptera; family Pieridae; genus Colias; species Colias eurytheme. The sequence continues at coordinate 4,425,972 of NC_142982.1, read as the reverse complement.
ATGAATCTTTTCAACATAACAGTAAGTATAATTTACGACTATTTGGTCACTATCGACGAAAAAGTTTTTCAATTAGTCGCCATTGCTAATATTAAACAATAAACTTAGAAGTTTCTTTTGTTTAAACAAATTTTTATTATAATGAAGCCTGAGTGAAAATATAAAAGAAAATTCTTATTTTTGTTTAACACCGCACATTGCATTGAAGCTGCAGATAAAAGTAGGTAAGTTACCTACTCGAAATTCTAAATTAATAATCTTGTTTTTTTGTGGCGTACCCATTGATTTCAACAGAACATTTTCATACAAATTGTTTCAGTGTGTCTTTAAGATAAAAGATCCTAGTTAAATTTAAACAGGATACTTACATCTAATCTAAGTAGTACCATCTGCTTCGCGTAGATGATTCGCCTTCTGTGTCTTGTCATGTCGAGCCTTATTTTATTTAGCCTCTGGTGTAGAAGGTATACGAAGACGAGGACAATATACAAAAATATAGATATGTTTTAGGTCATACCTATATTCGAAATCGAAACTCGCCCATATCAATTTTACAGATAATTCAAAATCAATCTTACTTCTTTAAAGGTCCTTGAAAATTAATGTACAAAAAACAAAACCGTCTGGAATACTCGTTAATTAAGTAAAAATAGGATAAAACAGCTGTCTACAGTGATTGAACCGGCGCTTATTGCAACACCTGTAATTATTGCATGTGTATCACGAACCTCGCATGTTAATTGTTGGTAAAATGTGTTCTTTATGAACGAGGGTGACTTTATGACTTGTGGGAACTCGCCCGTTGCCAATAATATTAGACAACTGTTTAATTACATCGACCAAGCGCTACGATTTTTGTTCTGCTAATAGCCGACTTTAGGTGTCGCACGTTATTTAATTGGAATGACATACGTAGGTAACGATTATTAGCCAGATAATTACTTTTGTTTTATTAATTAGACGATTGTAGGACATTTTTCGGAAAAGATTTCTATAGCTGAATTGATTTAATTATACCTAGAAGTTATTAACGAAATTATTTTCTTTTCATTGCTGAAAATGTGTATGTGTTCATAAATTAATTTTATACAGACTGGTAGGTACGTACCTAAAAAAATGCACCCGTTTCAAACGTTATAAAGAAATATAGATATGGTCAACTAAGCCCAAAACAAACGAAAAAACAAGAACGAAAGAGCGTCACTAATCTAATTTCGTAACAACAATAACATAATATGAATTACAATCTTTGGTAGTAACAAAGCGCGACTAAGTGCATCCAAATAGTTTCCGCTCAAGTCGTCCACGGCCATTACGGCGGAGATACGAAGGCGATAGAATTACCGACCACTGAATAATTTGATAGGGGAAATGATTGATACAACGATCACACGTAATCAGAATCGTGCGAGTGCGATTAGGCCTCCGTAGGCCGCGACAGAGGGCGCCGCCGCAGGACCCGACATTTGCTTGCCGACAATTTAATCAAATACGACCTCCTAATGGCTTTTTCTCTTCATTAAATTGTAATAATGGTTGTTTTTGTCTTCGAGCTGCGATGGGCGTGCACGGGAGTTAATGCTTTTAATATAAAAAGCTGTAGTAAGCCTTAAACTCTTATGAGCATAAATGCGTATACTGAATGATATTATTTGGATTGGCTTCTACTGTATACAGTATATCTATGCAGTCAATTTAAATGAAATATAAAATCTTTTATTTAATGTATTCTTTAACCTTTGTTCGTAAGCGTATAAACGCTTACGAACAAAGGTCATGATAATTGATACCTACCTACCTTACAGCCTAAAACTACTACATTATTAAAATGTATATAGGCAAAGGCAAAGTTCCAATTTTCTTTTCTTTATTATATTTTATATTCAGGTCAAATTGGTACCTGTCCTACCACTCTACACATTTGCAAAGCATTAAAGTGTCTCCTGCCTATAACTGGCCAGGGAAGAGAGACTGAGTAAGGTAATTGCTAAATCTAGTGTTGCCATACAAAATATTGTCTTCAAATTACGAAGTTATTCGTAGCACAAGTGTGCGTGAGTACCAGGTAGGTAGATTACCTACATATCTTTCCTCTCCTTGTCTTTTGGTAGGTATCCTATGACTCTAAAAATCGTGAAAGTAAATATAGTGTATGCTAAAAATTAGTCGTGAACATGTCAAAAGCAAGCTTATGTTTCAGCTATAGTAGAATAGAATAGAAATGATAAATATTGTTCAACTGTGTATTGAGAAGCTTCGATAACCCAATAAAATGTATCGTCGTAATTTTCAGTAAAGGAAATATTATGTAAGCTTTTATCATTCCATTTCATAACCCTTCAATATCTCAACTATCGATATCAAATTTTGACCATTAAAGGGCCTATCAAAAACTTTTTTTATGATATTCGTAAGAAAGCTTTTACGTTTCTTCCAACTTTTTCCATTAGACAGATACCCTTCAAACTTATAACGGACAATCGTATGATTTACTTTAATGGGTATAAATAAAAGTAATATCTAATTTATATACACATTTATTACATCTGTATACATTAGTACACATTATAAACAGGTCCACAATTACCATTACATCTATATACACACAATTTACGCTGCCGCCTGAATAATGAGAGTTGGGGAATGTATGGAGAATAATTCAACACGTGATAACGAGATAAGATTATTATAATTGACTAGATATAATTATCGTAAATGTTATTAACATTCAATTTTGACTCTTAAATCATTAATTTGTGGAGTTTAATAACATATGCTTATATTTCGTATTCATATAAAAATTAAATAATAATTATTTAAAATTAAAAGAACACAATATAACCCCTCATTATTCACGTTACAGTTACGACAGTAAATGCCACATAGATACACTTTATTCTTAAATACAGAACAGAAATGTTACAGTCATATTTTTACATAAAACTACGTGAGTTATTATTAGTTTTAACATTTTCGAAGCAAACACAGAATATTTATAGCCTTCTGAATGGCAAGCAATTGAAAATACGAATATAATTTCATTTAAATTGTATTTGTAACTTGTGAATTCTAGCCAAAATCTATGAATTAAATTATTTTATTACACCTAAAATCTTAATACTTTTTATAATTTTTTCATTATTTTTATTGGTAACATTCTGTTATTTACTCTATATTCAATCTCGTCTAGGTTTATACAAATAAAATAACGTTCATAGGAGAAACACAAATACATTTTTTGCAGACACTTGACTAAATTATGCCTTGATTTTCTCAGTAATACTTTAATTTCAAGAGCTACATTCAATGAATATTGACTACCGAATCAAATCTTTCATAAAAATTTAATATTGTCAACAATATCTACACCTGCTCAAGTATTACAGCACATTCAAAAATATAGATTACAAAAATCGTGCCATTTTCAATTTCAAACATTATGTAGAGAATAGTACTAATACATCCTACTTTTCTACTTAACCGAAAATAATGCTATGCATTAAATATTACGCTAAAGCAATATACAGACGAATAGTAACATATTTACACTGAATAATTATCACAAAATGGCGGCGAAGCAGACGTAGTTCAAAATGGCCGTCCATTCTGCGGTCGTTCAGGCAGCTTTGGCGGCACGTTTGGCACCGGGCGGCTACACAAAAAAGTTGATAATTAAAATCTTTGTGTGATTCAATAAATACAATATTATATCAAACTAATACTTGAGAATAAACTACGATTATACAAGTAAACTTATAAAAATAATATGTCGTTGATGAAAGTTGAAAAACGTTAATTGTACGATGATAGATAAATAATATTAAAATACAATAAAAACATGCATAATTTTAATTACTTCAAAGCTACATACTATATTGAAGGCATATACGGAAATACAAAAAGCCTTGTACTTCTTAGCACAACTAGCGACAATTTAAACATTAGTCACGCATGAGGCATGCACCCATCTTTAGTAATGTTATTTGACGTCACGCCATGCAACTAATATTCCAATAAGAACTTCATCAAATACTTCAAAATAAATTATAAACATATCATCTACACGTTCTAGAAACAACGAAAAATCTAAAAATAGGTCTCATTGAAATATGAACCGCAATAATTGGAACTCAGCTTACCTAAAACATCCAGTATTATGTAAACGTTAGAAGCGTAACAAGTGAGATTGTACACTCAATGCTAATGGAATAAATCAAACATCTTCAATACACGTATATAGCGTTTAATTACTCTATTTATACAGCATAAGATTAACAATATTCATAAACTATATCAAATCCAACAATCTCTGTCTAGATCTTTCGATGGTACTAACGCTATTAACAAGAGAGAGAGAGAGCAAAAACTTTATGATGATTATTAATTTAGTTATTATTATAATTGTAATATAGTAACGCGTTAGCTGCAGCGTCAAACGTATAGGAACTATGATCAATGACGCCGACTTTGTCCCATATAATTGAAAAATACCCATTGCTCATTTCGGCGCCAACTTCCGTTAAAATGAACTGAACGACAATGAACAAGCAATGAACAGGATGAAACACTATATTGTGGATGACGTAAGCCGCGCGTCTACGTGATGATGAGATAAGATTAAAATTCCATTAATTTTGTAACATTTAATTCCGATTTCATATCATATACCATAGAACATTCTAATAATTGACCAAAGATATTGCTAACAGCAACAATATAGGGGACAATCGCTTTGGTCTTAACCATAAGTACAAACAGTTTACGTACAATTTTAGAAGGCGATACCGATACAATAGTGCAGAGCTCGGAACGTTCGCGGAGAGTCGACAATCTAAGCTAATGAAACACTTAAACACTGAGGTGAGAACAATCTGCAACACGCCTACGCAGCTAAACTACGCAAGTTTGGTGCATCAACATCAACAAATAGACGCTCGAGTCTTCTTCACATACATAATAATTACTTAAACCATTTACAGAAACAATTTGATATGCTCAATATTTTTTTTCGGATGCTACGAGACGGGACGCAATTCCCGCGCTAAACTCAACTACAATATACACCTAATATAATCTTAAGCCACTGAATATAATTTTTACAATTATACAAAATAAATTTAATTACATAACCATGTAATACGTGCGCGTTGCGCGGGGAAAATGGTCTGTTACTCTTTTTTATTACAATAATCCTAAAGCACTGCTTGATTTATTCGTAGATAATACTGTAATTTTTCACAGCTAATTTAGTTGATTAATCATAATCTGGAATGTATGTTATATTAGTATATGTATTTATTAATACTCATGTAGAATCCTACACTCATGCGTTTATACAAATTAGTTTGGAAAAATCTGTGAAAAAAATATTGACAAGTGTGTGATCTTCAGCAATCACTAGACATCTAATTTCAACAACCTTTTTGGGACAATTGTGTTATTTAATTAAAGAGTTAATAAATTATTACACTATGGTAACATTATTACGTATCACAAGCAGTGTTATACGCACAAAACTTTATACATGAAGCGATATAGATAATTCAAATCCATATTTCATTCGATAATTACGGATGAACTAATTAATATACTCGAAAAAATAGTACTTCTTGAAAAGTATCGCTTTATGAAAGTTTCACAAAATAGTAAAAACATTTATTTTCTAAAATATAATCTGCAATTTTCTGTAACAAATGTATAAAGCGTGTAAAAGACATAGTTTACAAACAAAAGCGTTAATTTATCACTGGCAACATTTATGAGTCACAAAAATAAAAGACAGTTAAAAATATAGAATTTGAAAAGGGCACTGTGACGTACATATAGTAAGGGGTCTAAAAAATATTTATATGATACATAACTTGTATGTGAATTTTTTGGGTATTCTAGGTAATTATTTATTTGCTTTAAAAGTTAACACATTGAATTTAACACGATTAAATACAACAATTAGTGGGCTCTACTAATTCATTAATAACAAATCCATTAGTTATAAGTTGTATGTATTTTACAAAATTACACAAAAGGCGTAGTGCGTTGCGTATACACACGAGTTAGTACTATATTGGGGTAAGACGAGAGATCGGACCAGGAGAATCTTAAAAATCCCACAAAAAGATATTGGGATAGTATCTTTGAAATGAGGGCTTAATACTGATCGAAAACATCATTTTCAAAAAAAATTATCAAAAAAAAATTTCCACATCAACAATTTTTCTCAAGCTAGTTCACTCCTAGCCGAATTCCAAAACATAACATAAACATTTCCCAAACAACATTTCCCCCCCTCCCCAAACACTAGTAACAACAGATCCCAACTCCTAGCCCAATCCCCCCTCCCATAGCAACAGCGTGTCCCAACAGATGGCGCCACACGTTACTACAGCACGTTACTTGAATCTCGCGAAGGCGGAGCTGAGCTCGCTGATGGCGGCGTTGGTGACGGCCTGGCCGACCGCCTGGTTGATCTGCTGGCGCATGTGCGGCGGCAGCTGGTGCATTGCGCCCGCCGCACCGCCCGCCGCGCCGCCCGGACGCCTAGCATTATATACATACCATATTGTATGCTACTTGTGTTGCTCAATGTACTACACTCTGACACTGGTTTGTAGTTTGAAGTACATATTGTATGCTACGTTATGTACTAGACTTTAAGACTTATGTTGCTCAATGTATTAGACCCTTACTAGACTCCAGGTTGTAGATACCTAGTTTGCTAGGTGCTCAAAATGTTCTCTACTCTATGGCACTTTTATATAGATTTCTATTATGAATTAGGCAATCGGTGCACAAATTATACTAGATTTTACCACTTAGGACATATAGGATTTCGATTCAACTAAAATATACATTGAATTAATTGTGCACCTCAAAATAAAGTATATGATATAATAATTAATAATAATAAGTAATTCCCGACTGAAATTCTTTAAAGTGCCAATATCAAGCAGTTTTTATGAGTTTTTAAACAAACATTAAATGAATATGTTGCTGATATTGAATTTATAATTCATTTATAGCCATTTGTACCAAAATTGGTCCTTCGAGCCGGTTTTCGAAACAAATATAAGAGTAATATTATTTTACAAACTAGACAAGAGTCACAAAATAGTTTAAAACATTAGAAGCATGTTACATCATGATTACAATTGAGATTAATATCAAAACACACTCACAGCTTCTCTGTAAGTATTGAGTAATGTAACTGCCATAATAAAACGTGAAAATCGTAATCGTAAAACTTTATCTCTTACAGGGTAACTGTGATTGTTTAACAATATTATTAAATACACAGTGAAAAATATTTACAGTGGGGAGTTGTAACGAAGACCACACACGTGTTAGTGACAAATTACATGCAGTGCTTTATCTAACAATGACTTATAACTGGCTAATAATAAAATGAACGTAATCTTAAATCGGTATACTAAAATATAATAGCAAAAAAGAGCCTACATTGTACACATTTGTTGATTCTTTATATACGATAACTTGGTATATTATAAATGTTAATAGACACCTATAAATTGGAATATATTTTTTGTATAATTCTTAAATCTCGCTGCAGACAGTTCCGATACTTCGATGCGAGCACAACCTTATCGTTGTTACACAAAACGGGAGCTTTATAGGTTTTAAAAAATAACATTTTAAAGTAACATTCACAAAAATAAATTATTCATTTGTACTTATATTTCTTTAATTCACATAAACCGTCCGCAGGAGATTCAGGAAGCGAATATTTTAACTACAACCACCTACGTAAACATTACTAATTTGATTATTTATTGGAAGCAATATTCTTTCAGACATTTCATAAGAATTATATTAATTATTTATCATTGTAACTAATAATATCGTATATAACATATGTATAAATATTTATGTATTAACCGAATGTTAACTTAATACATTTGATTATCATATATTTTACTGTGTAAAATTGAAGGAGTAATAAGTTTTGGAAAATAGATTTAACCAACAATAGGGGCGAATTTCGTTGTTTTAAAGTGTTTTGCAACAAGAAAAATTAATAAATAGAGAGATCGTATTTAAGTTATATTTTATAGGCTTTAAGAACATAAGACTGTTTGATATTCAATTGTACTAAGTTAACATGTCTATTTTAGTTAGTACCTTATTTCGTACGTAACTTAGTTTGTTAGCACGCCCCAGCCCGAACACTTAGCGCCGTCTGCGAAAACAATATGTCTACTTTTGCAATATTCTTCATCTACCAAATGAAGACCGACAAACGTTTTTATCAAAGTTAAACCATAAATAATTTAATATGTATACCTAAAATTTTACTTAATTAGTAGAGCAAGCATAGAATATTATATTAAACAAATATCCCAGTGATTATAATACTAATAATTATTATGGCTGTTACATCACCCAAATACAGAGCAAAGCACACACAATAAAATAAGAGGTGCAAGTATATTTTTTATATTATTTCCCAAAACCCATTTAAATACTGTCTTTGAAAAAGACTTTATTATGCAAACATACAAATATTGAAATTATTGTTTATTTTTGTTTGTTTACATAATTAGTTTTATTGCAACTATATTTTCTGTGGAAATATTAATGAAGAGAAACCATACCATACATAAAAGAGGAAATATTTCACATAGCTAGATTGTGTGTTATGTATCTAGATTTTTGATATCATGATTTTATAGGATCGTAAAGAAATAGTATATATGGATTAACGAGTGGAAATGAGTTCGTGTATGTTTGTTTTTAATTATTTAAATTATAAGAGGCACAATTACGTCCTAGGAGACCCTAGGGCCTTGGATTCAATCCCTTTATGACTATATACTTATCAATAATTAGCATCTGTCGTTCATATATTCTACGACGGATTTGCAACTATTATTTTTCAAAACTAGGTACCTACGCGTAATAAATTTGCTGTGTACACGCGTATTTGAACATTTACATGGTTGCGTATATTGTATACAAATGCCTGCACATGTATGTGTATATATTTGTCACTGGACGTGTAAACGTGTGTTTGTTTCAGTATGTATTAGATTATGCGTATTTGTGTGCTAACTTATGGTCGGGTATTATAATTTGTGTATGTGTGCGTGTGTACATGAAGTATACGCGTGTGGTATATGTATGTGTGCGTGTCACTCATATGTACTTGTATTAAGCGAGTGGTTTATCTGTATATGTGTGCATGCTGCTCGTATGTCCCTACACATGTAACTTGTACCTATACCACACCCCGGACACTCCATACAAAATTATCACAAATACAAAATAATAAAATTTTGGTTTTCAATTTGATTAATGTTGTCAATCTTCGTTGCGTATCGTCCTTGTAGAACAAAAGTGGACCATTTTTAACCTGATCGTGCGGGGTGAGGTAAGTGTTTAAATTTGGCGGGAGGCGGAGAGTGTCCGTTCTGTAGCGTTTAGCTTATTATGTATTCTGTGATCCTAACGCTCATGTGTCAAGTGTTTGTGTCACTCATTTGTACATGTGTGTACGTGTTGCTCATGTGTACGTGTAACATTTACGTGTGCGTGTATACTCACGTGGGTATGAGCGGCGCGGGCAGGCCGCCGCCGGGCGCGGGGCGCGAGCCGGGCGGGGGCGGGGCGGCGCCGCCGGGCCGCGAGGGCAGCGGGGGCGCGGGCCGACCGGCGCCGCCCGCCGGCTGCGGGGGGGCGCCGCGCTGCCCTAGCGAACCTGCGAGATATAAAATTAATTAAAGTGAAGGAATACATTAACTTTACAAGGTATATATGAAAAACATCATTTATTGGTATGATCGATGCTATTCAGTTTTAAATATTGTTATTAAATAAATATTTTTAATTGCCAGTTATACATAAAATTAGACATTAAATCATGATTATCACTTTGTTAACAGTTTCCATTCGAGTTTAAATACTACTCTTACCTCTTTTATATTAATAACAAAGTATGCACTCAATCAGATTGGACGATTGTGATTATTAATAGATGAATCAATGAGAGCAACATCCATTTATTCTGGTCAACTACGCAATATAAAAAGATAAACGATGGAGCAACGGAATATGAAGCATGCACTCACTCTGCTGCGGCGGCGCGGCGCGGCGCGGGCCGCCGGGCGAGGGCGGCGACAGGCGCGGGTTGGAGTCGAGGCGGCTCTCGAGCCAGTCGTTCTTGACGGGCGGCGGCACGGGCGTGCTCACCGTGGCCATCGACACGTCGCCGATGATGTGCAGCGCCTCCTTGCACGCGTGGTACATGCGCAGCATCTCCTCGCGCTTCAGCGCCTCCTCCGGCGACTCCTCCATCATTTGCGACTGTAAACACGTGTTATAAATGAATACCATATGAAGAGATAATTTTTGTCATAGAAAAAATATCAATATAATCTATAGCTTTATATTCATAAACTTTATTTTATGGATTAACCGCACATTGATGATGAGCAAATTTTATAACAAATTATAACGCATATTTTTTACACCAAAAATCGCAACAAGTAAAAACAAATTTTATTACTACAACCGGCAAAGGAGCACCAGCCGGCGGTACACTTGATGTAAGGTGTTCACCGCCGCCCATAGCAATTGCAACGTTAGGTAATACTGATACATCAAATATGTGATCTGAGAATTTTAAAAAGTATAATAATTGTAGCGCTTTTTATTCAGAACAATATAAATGTTTTTTATACCTGATCACCAGACGCATACAGGTGCGCAAGCAGTTCGCCGTTAATGAAATCTTTGGCATTGTTGATGATCATCATCATGATCGTCTTCGGCACGAGGTCCCTCGTGGTCTTGGTCACTATGCGCATGTACGAGTCGACCAGATTCCGGATCGTCTCCACTTGCCGCTCGAGCTGCGGGTCCATACTGCTTGTGCCGCTCGAATCGGAATTCTGCAAGAAATCAAATAACCATAGAGTAAAAACACTATTTAAAATTGTGAAAAGATCTCCTCTTGATGAGTAATATACGATATACGATACGACACGACTTTTCTAACAAGTAACAAATTATGCCTGTGTGCTGTGTGTATGCGAGTACTACCCGTCACGATATTGTCAGCTATATCGGGAACGATGTATTTAATCGTTTTGTTGCTATTAACAAATATATGAAACTTTTGTGTATAAAACCGTTGTGACGTGTACTATATGTATATGGAGGTATGCGTTTCGTATTAAAGTTTTTGGGTTTGTATTACTTTCTGAATGAACTTCGTGTATTTGAAAAAATACATGTATAATAATGTAGAAATTGAACCTTAAGTCAGAGTTTAACACAATTATAATGTACTACAAATTATCGATCACTTGTCTAGACTTTGTAAACAGTAATTAATAAGGTTGAAACTGTAACAACTGTAACTGTGACTGTGGCGTAATCGATTTGAAATTAATGTGTAGATGTCTATTATAATAAAGAGAATCCTTACATCTTGTTCAATATATAAATTCTAATTTCCTGTAAATCTTAAGACGTTTCACACGTCAACGAGCATTATCAAAAAAGCCTGGGATTAACGCATAAAACCCTTGTCTACAAGCGGCTGATCTACAATGATGACTATAGGTTATCCAACGTGATCTATGATAGTGGCTTAATTAAATCATAAACTAAGCCTTTGCTCAACCAAACTCATGCATTAATAAGCTTGTGGTTGTTAATTTTTTTTTTTGTTTTATGGCATTAATTGATTTTAAAACGCACTTGTAACGTCCTCTAAAAACAGCTAACCTAAAACCCTCAAAATAAACCTGCAGCCTATATGGATATATTAAATGATGATCAATGCGAATACATTATAGTAAAGTTCCAAATATAATCGATATACATACTATACTTATATAGTCTCCCGTAACGCTGCCCAAACTTTTCGATAAATCAAAGCAAATACAAAATAATTATTAAACATGCATTCACAAACTTTAATGCCAACGCATCACACCCTATATACATCTTCAGTCCATAGCACAAAGATTGGAAACGACTTACTTTCTTATTTGGACCCGGATAAGGCAGAAAAAACTAAAAATAAAAAAACAAAAGATGCTAAAACAAACAATTAAAAACACAACAAGAAAAGATAATTCAAATCCTTTCCTAATTAATTATTATTTCCCATCATAGTTTAAGAATTATTTTCTGTGCTAAAAATTTCATATCAAAAAATTAAAAAAATATTTAAAAAAAATGTGAAAATGCGCAAAGATCCAAACACACATGATAAAAAGAGTACTTCACACGAGTAATAAATGGCGCTACATTTGAGGGTTACATGCGTCTATTAGCGGTAAAATAGAATATACAATGTGCGTATCAATAATTATATGTAAATAGATAGCTGAAAAACTTATGCATAAGATTCGACTTACACTCCTCTTGAAATCAGATATCCATATAAAACAATGAATTACAAGTTAGTATAGTATGGTATAATATGTGCACTATCAAAACAAAATCAAGCCTGTTACAACAAACCTCGTTTCCTTCGCCCTGTATCGCATGGCAAAACAATAGATTATTGTATATCAAGTCACTGACGGTAAGTACATACTATTAAAATATCAAATAGTTAAATAAATATATATAAATATAGTTAATTGTAAAGCAATATATTATGCTATAAGCTAAGAACTATAGGATCGAAAAAGTAAAGAGAATATTGAGAGGAAGGTGGAAGAAAGAGTAAAATAAATACGACAGGCAGAATACTGTGGGGTTAGGACATACCTCTTCGCCGTTGGCGGCTTCTGAAGTCTTCTCGGGATACACACCAGCTCGGAGGAACGACGCCTTCCAGGAATCTACGTCATCTTGGGTTTCGCATGACAATTCCAGTTGCTTGTAATCCTGACGAAAATAAATTCATAATTAAGTTTATGTACTGTTGTGGTTTTATTGGAAAGATGTTGTGCCTCTTCTGCTTTTCCGCTCCTTCAGGATAATAGTACGCTGAGCGAATAAATAATAGCAATGATATCTAGGTTATTTAATTTGTGTCCATCAGAATCTAAACTGAAACTCACACTCGTAAACTTCTTTACCAAATCATTCAGACATGATGCGGTAGAGATACAATCCATATTACACACAAAGCGTGTTAAGTGTATTAGTTAAGTACATATATTAGTTAAGTGTATTTTTTGCAAAATGTACATGTATTTGTTTATTTTTAACAATACTTAAAGTTATATCTTTCTCGCAAAATGGTAAATCAGTATGTACTGTACCTTGTACACGTTCCTGCCCTCCGGGTTGAACAGCGCGAACATGTGTCGGCGCGACATGAAGCCCTGCTCGAGGTCGCGCAGCTTGAGCCCGTCGAGCGGCAGCATGTACTTCTTCTCGCGCTCCTCCTCGTCCTTGAACCACGAGATGCTCTCCGACGTGAGCACGAACCAGTAGTCGCGGGAGCCTCCTGGACCGAACGCGCCGATATTCAATACCCGTAAGGTAGGGGGTGGTTTAATGTACGAAAAAGAATGGGAACGAGTGAGCGACTGAGAGCCAGTTATACTGGTTACGATTTAAAACGGAACGCAATCCAGTATACTGTCAGCCGCATATTTTGACGCAGCATTCAAATGAGTGTAATAAAGTTTTCTAGAACATAAAAATAAACTGTTTTGGAGTAGGTACTGTCCAATTAAAAATATTTTAATTAATATTAATTGTAAATTGAATTTATAATATAATAAAAGTAAGTACTTTTTCATAAAAAAGAATAAAAAAGAACTTTCAGCTCGTATTGAACATTTTCAACACAGTCTAATAAAGTTAATTTTTGCAATTCTTCTATTGTTTTATTTATTAATCCAAACTAATTACAGAACTTTAAAATTTTCTGATTATACTGTAGCTTTGTTTATAAGACGTTAGGCACTCGAGTGGTTTTGACTGATCATATTACTTGCTCTGTGGACTGATCACGTGATCAAAGTACTGCGAGTACCTTACCTCGAAAACGCCAGTGCTCACAGTAGAATATGGCGGCGATTAATGACGTCATAAATTTCCCTAGGGTACTGCGGCAGTATACTGGCAGTCCATAACGGAACGAATTTTTCTACAGTGATAGCACTGTGCAGTGGTTGCAGTGCATATCGGAAGACACCCTAAAATAGGCGTTATCCAAAATGGTTTTTCGAGTAAATGACATTTGACATGATCCTTGACGTTCCACGACGACTTGCGAATATTGGACATAGTGCACTCTGTACTTTCCAATTACCAAGATGTTTTAATGCATTTGTGAAGCAAACATAAAAAGGGTTGATCTTTTAATATGCACATTTTTCTAACGTAACACGAGGCAAAATGTTTCAATAGTTTAAAGTTGAGTGTATCTTTAATTGAGAAATTATTTTATAACATAATATATTTAAAACTTATTTCATAGTAAAAGGCAATAAATATAACCTTCAAAAGGACTCAAAATTACCTTTCATGATTCCCAAGTTGTGTATGCACATGTACCCTTTCCTGATGACTTGGTTCCCGAGCGCCCGGTGACCTGATTTGGCCGCATTTTCAGACTGATTCTGTGCGCTGTAAATTAAAATCACATTATATACTGTACGGATAAACTTCTAAAAATTGGGCTAATGAAAACAAAGCCAATTATTTAAAATCAAAAGTTCTATTTTATAATATTGGTAAGACTTTTTTAAAGATTACCCTAACATTCTAACGTAGGAAAGAGTATAAGACCCTCGTTTTATTAATAAGAAGCACATCGTTTTCAACTAGCAAATGATTATAGATTCTATCGAAATGGGATACAATCTACACTAAAAGCAGTTAGCAGATGAACTTTAGTGTTTATAACTATGAGTTAAATCGAGCCAGTAGCTTTTGCGTAAACGAGAAACAAACATCTAACCAATATCATAAATTTACCCATTTATATTTTACATTTTTTATCTTCGAAAATCGCAATTAGTGAAAGTGTCTTCGTACAATTATTAAAAATGTTTAATCTAAAAATAATAGAAATAATCATAGAGTGACTAAGATGCTTGATCTTACCTTTTCTAATGGGCAGTCTTCAAATGGTAGTACATTTTATACATTTTATATAAGATAACTTTATACTGACTAGTGTGTGTAACACTGTAAAATACTGTGTTACACACACTTTTAGTTTTATGGTTTGTACCGGATGTAAAACCACGTTTCAACGAAAAGTTTCTGTTTGTTTGACTAACACGCAAAAACTACTGGGAAGTTGAATACTAAAAATAAGTTGTTTGATGGTTTTAATTGTGGTATGAGTCATATAGATTACATGCATTACAGCATGGTTTTCATTATGGTCAGAAAAATTCAATAACTTGTACCAAGCATGAATTTTAATTTATTAAATGATAATTATATTAATTAAATACGTAAATAATTCATTATTCATTTGTAATTGTTATGAAGCAATAAACTCTTTCAAGATATGAATAGTGCAAAAAGTGACGTTATAGGTTTGCCCGCTCCTTAGTAACAAGTTACGGTGCCTTTGAGTGATTATTTTATGAAACATGAAGACTATGTTACTTTTGCTTACATCTTACTTCATAAATATAAAAAGGTCGAGTGTTATAGAACTGTCAAAAACTTTATTTAAAGTTCAAAATATATCCGATAAAAAATACAGTAAAAAAACACGTGAGCGCGGGTGAAACCACGGTTTAAAGCTTGTAACAATATACATTATTATTAGTCGGTAATATCATTTTTACTAACCGATTATTTTCATCAACATCATTATAAGATGTGTGCCGTCGTTTGCTGTAAAAATAACAGAGCTATTAGATCACAGAACATGGATCGAGATAGAAAAGAAAACGCCACCGAAAATCGTGACATTTTCTTAAAAAAAAACAGAATCTAACATATATATATACCTTGGAAGGATCAATTTTAATATGATTGAATCAAGTTTAACGCACTTGTGTTTAAAAAACAAAACAAGAAGATGCACGGTAGATCGTGGAGTAAAAAAAAGACGTGTGGGACTCGGGGACTGCCGCGGTAAAGCTATTGCATGCTATGCCTCCAAGCCACACCTCCGCGCCCGTCGGAGTAGGGAGCGTGAGGTTTTTCGTTACTAAATTTCTGGATTCGGTCCCCGCGCTCAAGGCCCGCGATAGAAGCTATGCAATAGCTTAAAAGTATTTATTGAATGTTCAGACATATAAAATATGATGATGATAAATAATACCTTGATCTATGTTCTGTGCAATAAATACAATGTACATGTGATTATGTATGTATGTAGATTGTAGGTATGATAGTAAATGAACTTTAAAAAAAATGTAAGTATTAAGCGATCAGTTGACACGCCAGCTCATTTTTCCATTTTTATGTGAGTAGTATAATTTTTATAATGTTATTAAATTTTCCAAACATAATAAATAATACCTTTATTTAATATTTGAATATGTATAGTATTAAAATTATTGTATGTGGCTATTATAAGTAGAAGTATTAGATATCTGTAAAAGTGTATCTAGCCTGTTGAATATCACTGATAAGTGAGGATATAATTTTTCTCATAAATTTATACTTAAATTAAATTGTCTCCTAAAACAACTTGATTTATGAAAAAAGTATAAACATAAAAATAGACCCTAACTGTTCATTAAATACAGTCATGCAATTGAAGCACGGAAACATTTGGTAATTAATGTTGAAGTATGATTTTAGCCTAGTTTATAAGAAAGCGATGTAAAGATTGCTGAATGAACACGTGAGCCACACTTTTCCACATTTTCCACGTTTTTCAAACATAATTGAGATATTTAATTAATGAATTGTCAAATAAAAGACTAGCATTATCACTTCAGTTATCATATAACAGCAACAAATGCATAAACTCCGATAGAGTTTGTTTTAAGGTATCTCGCATGCAAAGTTATCCTTGAAGCAGCCTCCAAATCTTTTGTGTAAGGAAAGAATGTTCTGAATATGCAGAGTATCGAATGCGAGCGATCTTGCGAATCGCTTTTGCTTTGTAATTTACCAACATGTTTACTTTGGAAAAGCACATGTTCCTTTTTTTGAAGAATTTTAATGCAAGTATTATCTTGTAACGTGCAGCGTACCAAGTACACTAATTACATTCAAATGGCTTTTAATGTTACAATAAAAACATGCCACACACTTACTTTAACCCAAACAAACGATTGTCCCCTTATGTTAGATGAACTATGGCGACTTATTTAAACACAGTTTACTGTAAATATACTCACATGGCAAACCCAATTGAAGACTATATAGTTGAGCCAATTTAATAGGCAACATTTGACGTCTATCAATTTTATCTTCATAGGGTGGTAACCTGCTTAAAAACATCGATTAAAGCGAATTAATCGATACGGACTTGAAACATTTGTCAATCGAACTTGAAACACATGTCAATAATTTATGATGATTTTTATTCCCAAGTAATCAATGCATTCGATTCTAGATGTCAGATTTCGATTTTTAGATTAACGTCTCTGCTATTTAAAAAGAAAAAAGGTTTATTGACACAAAATTGTAGCGACGTCAGTTCTTTAAATAAGAAAATGTTTATTATGTTTAGAATGGTTTATCAGTAAAATCAAATACTAAAATTAGTTGCATCGGTCATTATTATTATAAATATGTAATCGTAATTGAAAAAAGTTAAGCAAATATGCAGTTACAACAAAACGAAATATCATGTTATTCTATGTCGTCGTTACTAGGTTACGTTGTTGAATTTTGTTGAACTGTCAAATGTTGCCTATTAAAATGGCTCTACTATAATATCTTGAATCTGAACAGCACCAATTCCCTTATATGTTACATTATTTAAACTTATTTTCACTTATTGCAGGTACACCCACATGCTCTGTTTTTTCCTCAAAAGAAGGATTTCCTCTCCGTTACCAAAAAAAAATGTACTCACTTGGAAAGCAGACCACCTCTCACTTCCTGGGTAGTACCAATTAATTTCCTTGTACGATACACTATTGAAATATTTACACACGCGGCAGGCACACTCACTTGGCGAACCCGATGAAGTCCTCGTGGTTGGTGTTCATGTAGGCCAGCTCGCAGTCGATGAGCAGCACGAGCTGGTCCTTGCACTGCTGCTCGCGGGACGCACGTGCCGATACACTACACATGTCTACACGCGGCAGGCACACTCACTTGGCGAACCCGATGAAGTCCTCGTGGTTGGTGTTCATGTAGGCCAGCTCGCAGTCGATGAGCAGCACGAGCTGGTCCTTGCACTGCTGCTCGCGGGACGCACGTGCCGATACACTACACATGTCTACACGCGGCAGGCACACTCACTTGGCGAACCCGATGAAGTCCTCGTGGTTGGTGTTCATGTAGGCCAGCTCGCAGTCGATGAGCAGCACGAGCTGGTCCTTGCACTGCTGCTCGCGGGAACGCACGTGCGACATTATGATGCGTTCCGTCTCTTCGCGGAGACGTGGGTAGCGGGACATCTGAAAATAAATGGATTTATATTATTACTATTAATTGTATTTTTATTCAATGGGTGTATTAAATGGAATATTTGGTATCATTCATCAGAATTTGATTTTGATATAGAAAGGGATGATGCTAAATAGCCGCTACATTCGCATAAATGGAAACTATGTTTATAGTCGTGAACTCAATGTGACTATCAACATAAAATTGTACATACCCTTTCCGTACAAACGCGCACTACATTGGAGAGCTCCTGCACAACGAGATCCACGCACTTGAGAGAAGGCTCCTTTAGTCGAGCTATCTGCTTCTTTACGATTGCCTCAAACGCCATGTCGGGTGTGAACAGACCAACCTACAAGAGACATGATAAATGATTAGGGTCGTTACAAGTGTTATCAGAACATGCAATTTTTTTATTATTAAAAATAGGCACTTAGACATGTTTTGCATACACAAAAAACCAGCCCTATTTGCAGCACATTATTTTTTAATTTATTTATATATCATAATGAGCCACTCACCCTAATACCGTGAATATTTCGGATAGCGAACGCGATCTCCCTACGCAGTTCCTTCTCATCGAACTCCATCTTTACAATCTCGAATGGGAACCGCTCGTGGAACAAGCGGTTGATCTTGGCGCCGCCCGACAGCTCGTTCGTGTTGATCTGCGCCGATCCAGAACCTTCGATCGTTCTCTCGAAGTCTGTTTGCAGTTGCTGGATCATTCTGTTGCGGATAATTGTTGTGATATTATATAACTTTTTCAACTTTAAATTTTTATTAGTTTTAACATGTTATGTTCACATTTTGTTGTGTGTCGTTTGTTTTTATACAAAACAAATAAATAACTGTCCTGTAGCATAACACTATTTACCGAAGTTAAATTACACTTCTTTATATCATGCAAATTGCATTAGTAATAAGTAGGTAAAGGGAAATAATAATTAAAAAAATTACCAAATAACAAGTAAGGAATATTCAGTTTTATTAAATCCTGGGAATGTTAAACTAGTACAGTTATTTGAAGGACAACATTAAAACAATGAAAATCATTCAAAACCTACACACACTATCACATCTTTACCTGTACATAAGAAAGGCGCTGACGAAATTCCCCAAAAAATAAATAATTATTATTTAAAAATTCTGAATCCACTTAACACAAAAATATAATAATCTTCAATATTTCAATATATTGAAAAAAATCTAGATATATAAATTTATAATCATACATTTAATCTGCTACTTTAAACTACCCACAAAAAAAGCAACTCACTGCAGCATAGCCTTAGTCTTGATAGACGGATCATCAGGTCGGAAGTGCTTGTACTGTTCCACATCCTTCTCGAGCGCTAGCAGTTGCTTCTGCAGCTTATCCCTTAGACCTGGAAGCGTGTCTCTGATGTGGTTCGTGAGCTGCTGGTTGAGCACTCGCTGCAGGTACGGTGTGCCGAGCCGGTCCGCGATGTGGCGGTAGGATGGGTGGCTGGAAGGTATATGTTATTTTAATTATAGTGTATGTATAAAGTAAGTAATAGAAAGTACGTGAAGGTAATGAAAGTTTATATTGGTTAAAGGCCCTGATAGTCTAACTGTTACTTTTTGATGCAAATTTTTTGTCATTTTAACTTAAATACGAGCTAAACATAACATAATGGGATTTTATGACAAGGGCCACTATTGTTTTTAATCGCAACTTGTTAGTAAGCAAATGTACCTGATTTAGTAAAAAATGTATTGTTAAAAATCTTAAAAACAAAAATTGTTACACCGTTTTTTAAAGTAAACTTAAATTCGGTATGTGTTACAATAATAATAATTACTTTCTTATAATTTAAGAACACTTGATAAAAATTATCGTGCCATCATGACTCATTCGATGTAGTAAACATTCAAGAAGAATGTTAAAACTCGAAGACCGATATAGAAGGCGTTTACATATGGTAAACGAAAATACGTCATCGCTTATTGATTTATAGACACCACATTCTCTTATATGTGATAAAATGGAATTATGTTTCAGTAGCGCTGGATCATAGAAATCTAAATAACAAGACACTAGAAGTCGTAAGCGTGCGTGACCTTGTCGCCACTCAGGTGATTTTCACATCACCAGTGCATTCGTCACTGTTCAGTTGCTCTGGAGACGTATGAGTGTATACATGGTGTGTTTCAGCAATTCCCATTGCGGAAATTCTTCCACAAGTTGTAACAATACTTATAAAGGAATAATATTTCATCGGAAAATATTTTTTTTAGAAATAATGCCGTTTTTCCTTAAAATTATAGAATATTTACAAGTATTACGAGTGTCACCATAGTAATCGAAATAACAATGAATGACACAGTCGACCATTCTTATTATCACGTTTGTTCGTATTGGAGCAAAAAGTATCATATACTTAGGGATGTTATTCTAAAATAAACCGTAAATTCGTGCGTTAGGATACATATTCAAAAGCTTAATTTAATAGTTAAGTTAGTTTTCACTAAAATCAAGCTGTCCAATAAAAGGCATAGTTTACTTGTGTGTACTGTTTAGCTTTCGGTTTGAATGTGTTGATTTTGGCGACAGCGGTTTTCATACGAATTATGACATTATAGCACTTCTATGTGTCTTGTTATTTAGATTTCTATGCGCTGGATCTTTTCAGTATTATTTATAATCACGACGCTTCTCATTTTACTTTTATTTCCTTTCAAAAATTTAATCTCTCTGAAGCGTCTCCATTGCTTTATCAAATTGATATTAAACACTTTCAAATCTCTACTGATTTTCAAAGTAATACAATATTAAAATACCATAAGATGTTGAAAGGAAATATACGCATATTATAACGTCCCAATCATTCATATAATGATAAAAGCGATAGAAGTAGTAAGTGGGCGTGAGCCATGTCGCCACTGATTCGTCGTAACTAAAGTCCAATTGAAAAATACAATACATATAATTATGTATACATTGGTATAATGAATGCTACAAAATCTTTACTGTTTTTTTGTTCGCTTCATAAACAGGTAAATTAATATAACCTAATTAATTTAGCGAATTTCTAAAATTCATTTATCGTGAAATTTATTTTTTGAATTATTTACTTATTCTAAATCACATTTAATTGCATTATTATCTTTATTATAAATAGCATTATATTAACTGCAATTCAGAATATAGATCCAGACAGATAAACATTTGGTTCACACTATCAATCCAAATACGGTTGTCGCTTGTTGTTACAGATAATAAAAATTTAATACTAGGTACGTATTATCATTGCTTGACTTGAATAAAAACAAACATATTTCTTGCTATGCGGCGTGAACCGATAAGAAAACAATAATAAACCGGCGCGCGATCAATGAACAACGCTTAAATTTGTTTATCCAATACAGAGTTCAATATAAATAAAATCTATTTTATACGTTTTTTTATATTAGGCGCATTTTACAAAGACCGAAAGTGTGTAAATAAATAATCATACATGTTTACGTCTTTATTTTTTTCATTAAAAAAATCTACAACGCATGTAGGTATGATAATAATCGTTTATACGTCTTTACTATTTTAGGACAAAACCTCTTATTATCAATTTGTAGTTTACATTACAATATGCACCGCCTTTTAACGTTTTTATGAAGTTTTCCATCTAGCCCTGCATAATTAAATAACCTCTTTAAGTACGCAGCAGCTTGTTATCGAGCACGTCACACGCATTCGTACCCTCGCTCATAATATCCAGCTTAGCCTGCTATATCCATTATCAAACTGTAGAATCATCTCACCTAAGGAAGAACTTCCTCTCCGCGGCCAGAGCGGCGGATATGTCCTTGCGGCCATCGATGTCCTTCTGCGAGCGGTTGACGACGCCGATGTACCCGCGCCGCAGCGGCAGCAGCTTGTTCTCGAGCACATCGCGCGCGTCCGTGCCCTCGTCCATGAGATCCAACTTGGTAATCACACCGATTGTGCGCAGACCTACAAGTATTCTCGATTTAGTTTATGATATATTTCATAATAATTACATAAAAGCAAAAGAAGTCTATTTTTTAAGATAATTAACGGCATATGTTGGATATCTAGAAATGATTTTAAATAATTTACCGTTTGATTCTTTATAACAGACATTATTGAATATGACGAATTAGATACATTAAAATATTACGTAAAAATTATATCAATAGCAAACAAAAAGATACAAATTGAATTTGCTAATCACTGTATTCGAGCAGTCATACAATTAGCGGAAACCCGGTTACATCATAGCGGAAGGTCAGTGGAAAACCTGCGAAAGATCGAGATATTACCTTGTGGATCCACTTCTTTGGCAAGTTTAAGGGCATCACTGTTCGCCAGATCGGTGTTGGCTGGTGTAACAGCGAGAATGAGGCAGGATTCGCGCCTGATGAACTGGAAGATCATGGCTTTGATCTGCTGTTCGATGTCTATGGGCTGGTCGCCAATGGGCACCTTCGTGAGCCCGGGCAAATCGATCAACGTCAAGTTGAGTACTGAAAATGATTGATTCAGTAAACATGTATTTCATTCTTCTTCGTCTCTTTTGCATGAAAAGTTCACTGAAAACTAACGACCATAAACGCTATAAAACATTAGCAATTTGCTTTTTTGTGATCTAGACCCGAGTGTACATGTTTGCATTAGTTATGTAATAAATTCGAAAGTGTGTCTGTATTAGCGGCAATTTGTATAATCCAGTAAAAAAACGTGTAGGGAATGTATGAAATAGTTTCAGTGCATACTAACTACTCTGTACATAATATAATACTTTATGTCTTTAGTTAGATTTATTCTCGCAATTATATTTTACCCTGTAGGCTGTACCTATTACGAGTGAACTTATAAACTTGAAAATTTTATATAGCTATATAACATTTTCAATTTTATATATAAAAATGAAACCCGTTTTCCTTGGTCACGACTCACGGCATCACGCGTGAACGGGTGGGCCGATTTCGATAATTCTTTTTTTATTATATTCCTTGAAGAACAAGGATGGTTCTTGTGTAGAGAAAACGTAAATATGTACCACGGGCGAAGCCGGGTCGGACCGCTAGTTTGAAATAAATTATAAACTTGTGAAAGATATATTGGAATTAAATTGTTATATGAACTGAATCGATTTATTAAGTTTTAAATTGGTCACCATTTCATTCATTGTATCGATAGTAACTTGTACAAGTAAGCGTTACACATAATATGGCACGCATAATAATCAATGAATAACTCATTTGCCTTCTACGTCATTTAGAAGTTCCCGGTTGATATTTTGTGAATGACTCAGTTCCAAGGAAAACGCGTCACTCCGTATCTTTTTATTGTATTGACATAGAAACTTGAACTTCTCACTGGAGCGTGATTCGGCCGTTGACCTTAGACTTTAATGATTTAAATTTATGGTAAATAAGTGAAACAAAACAATCTAGTTATAAGTTATTTTATATTTATTACAATGTGTGTGACGCGAGCGTTCTCTTAAAGCAAAGGAAAAATAATTTAATATTATTGAAGCATATGATGAACGCATTTCAGAATGTAATTCCTAGAACTAACGTAATTCATAATTAGGTGGACACTGGACGATTTACAATTATGCAAAAAAGAATAAGATACTCATATTGATTGATAGTCAATACTATTTTCATCCCTGATCCGGCAGTCGGCATGGAGCTGCCCTTTAAATCTAAATCGCAATAAATTCCACGCATGCGCTATAAACGAAACAATCGGGCTTTTCATCAATATTTCATGACACTACATTTCATCTACCGACTTTTAGATAATTGAAGTGCAATAAATTCGTCATCATCCATATATTTTTTTATATGAACCAATGAATAAATTGCTGAAATTCAAAGGGGGAAAATTCAACTTTTGAAAAATTACACCAATTTTACTGCTAAGGTCCAATATAACGATATGCCGGTTTCTTACCGGGGCTGGGGTTGAAAACATTTGGGTAGCATTCATTGCAATAATACATATATATTTACATTTTCGATGGTTATATAATATATACCCATATCTTTGTGACATATTTTATTTATCGCTCACGTTTCGCAAAAGTATAAAGTAATATTTGAATTATTTGACACTCAGTAATAGGTATTTTCATAAATATCCAGTTCACACGATGCAGTTTTAATTTTCGTCTAGAATGTTTCAGAAACAGTTTTCTATTTCTTACATCATTGTATCAAGAGATAAGATAACAAGAGTGCTTCCGTTTTGTGTCAACATACAAATGAAAAATAAAATGAATAATAGATTATGTTCAATAGAATAACTATAGCTATATAATATAAGAAAGAAAGTTCTTCTGTATTTCCACCGTAAATAGGTATTTATCGCAAAGAAATGTAAACATTTCCCTATTACGAGGCTTATCTCTTATCAAATGAATCAATCTGTAGACTAAAGATCACGACTGTAAATAAATAACAAAGAAAATTTCATTAAAATGCTTCATAATTCCTAGCAGTATTCAAAACGGTAAATTGAATATCATGGTCTTCATAACATTTGTAAAGTGTGACTAATATAGAATTTTACGTAAAATTGGTATACGTAATACAGTAAATTGTTTTTACTTTAAAAAAATCCACTGATATGCACCGTACATCCGCGATGAAGAAAAAACTCAATAGATGTAAAAAAAGAAGCCATTATTTTTGTCGCAGTTTTAATTATTGTTACCAAAAAAGTTTTACTTAACAAAAAAGACTAAGTACTAGGACCACTGCCTAATGCGCTGGAATCTAGCAATTTTCACGTTTAAAATTATGGACACACTATTTATTTTTTCGTTCTTACACATATGAAAAATAGCTAAGCTTTTTTTTAATTTTGCAAATACCAACATTACTTAGGTATATGTTTAACTATATGATAAATTTATATATTTTCCAAATACTTTTTCATTCATAAAATAAATTTCATATCCCATAAAATGTATGGGTACGAACATTTATATAATTATTTTGCGATATAGTACATATTATATATAGTATATACTATTGATAATACATTTAGGTCAGAATCGCATCCGACATCTGTTTTGCATAATAAATATTGCTCACTAATCTTTCACAATCTCATTATGTTCGTACTTAAAGAATCAAGGTTTTAATTACATGACAATGTAACTAATACATAACCTTTCCTGTTTTAGTAATGACATACGAATATCATTTATATTACTTATAACTTTAGGAGTCTAGGTCTACCTAGCATTAAAATTTTAAGAAGTCATCATCCTTTAAGATATTAATGAATTGTAGTCACAGCAAAACTACCAGACGATCGCATAGTTATCCCTTGTATAAAATCGAGAAAGAGCACCTAAACCAACTATGTTAACCTGTGACACAGTACAAATACAGGGTTGCTTGTAAAACACCAGCAACCTCGCAGGACAAGATAGCTAACATCATAAGTTACAACATTTGTTCTACGACTTTTGATAATTTGTTAGATTTTATTTTCATACAAAAATAAATATTCATTTAATTTCCCGTTTGAATATTATAAACTCTACGCGCATCCCAAAAATTACGTAAACAAAAAGCGAACGAGAGGGGGAAGGGGGCGTCGCGTCGTCCTTTCAATAATGAATAGAACATAGACTTACTAATGTTAGAAGAGTACAATAAAAGCTTAAAACATCATTTAAAAATAATTTATTGCGTTATGCCAAAAGTCGTAGAACAAATGTTGTTACTTATGATGTTAGCTATCTTGTCCTGCAAGGTTGCTGGTGTTTTAAATTATATTGTAATTTGTAATACTGTGCCTGTGACACATGTCACATACATACTAAGAATCATACAATTAGTTATCAAGAAAACCATTCCTTTTTGTAACACAGTTTTGATTTTACCGTGATTCATGTAATTATAATTATCGTGTAATCTTTGGGTATTTCGATTCAAAATTATCTCTAAACACACACTTCCGATTAAGCATCATAAATATATGTAAAGTGTAATATGATGGTGTTGAGTCATTGTACACTTAGATTATACCATTTATGGCGTCATTTATAATCTCTTATTCTCTTGTCTACTTATTTCAATACGACTTAGGTAGCATGTTTTATAAAAGGTAATTCCTTTACAAATGTTCATGCCTTGAGGAATGGATTCCCGGCAACGAGCCGAACAAAAAAATATTATACAATAAAAAAAAGCTTTAAAACTATTGTGACAATTTACTCCAACATTAAAAGAATATTCTTCCAAATGGATTATTCATATAATAAAATTACTTCATGAAAAAATCATATCCCATTTCGTGCTAAATTTCGCGTATACAAAACTAATTTTTTGTGCATTTATAAAATGATGCTGTGCCCTCAAGGGCGAGAGGGTGACCTGCATAGCATTCAATTAGAGTTTAATTGATAACGAAGTTCGAATATACGAATCAAAATCACTAAGGTGCATATCATGAGTGACCTCATTTACACACTTGACATCGGACCTTTAGTACAAATCGTATTATACAATCGTCGTATCCTTATATGGAATACGTACCTATTGCGATAAAATTTTCGACATAAATAAATATTTTGTCGTGTTATGTTTCTATATACGGAAATCTCAGAAACAAGTAGGTACCGTATATTATGGTTGCGCTCTCCCTAGGTCGGGATAATCTCCCTACTGCATACATACATGGCTATATCCATAGCATAAATCCCAAACTATGCATCTAGCATTTTCGAACATGAAACATTATTCAGAGGTGAATAAAAAATATGTATTTCATTGATTTCATTTGACTATAATATGAAAAGTGTAAAAATATTTATTTAAGCAGAAAACATATATTAATCAGTTCTAAAGAACCATTAAATGAAATTGGTTAGTTTCAATAAAAGTCAAACTGTGTCCATACCTATAAAAATAATACCATATCATACCATTAACCATACCATAAAATTTTACAAAGCATTATTTAAAGAAAACTTCATGTTTCTCTCATGATAGAGTAAGAGATTTGCACACTTATTGAATCAAATATTTAAAAAAAACTACTTACCATTTGGCGAATAGACTCGCAAGTTGATAGGCACTGGGGAAATGCCTTTGTTAGATCCAGTGATGCGATCT
Source organism: Colias eurytheme (assembly GCF_061535395.1). Classification (NCBI taxonomy): domain Eukaryota; kingdom Metazoa; phylum Arthropoda; class Insecta; order Lepidoptera; family Pieridae; genus Colias; species Colias eurytheme. The sequence goes on along the minus strand of NC_142982.1, from coordinate 4,398,369 downwards.
GTCTCAGATTCAATCTCAGAGCGTACTTCATTGAAGTCTGTGAACTTTTTGCCCTTGCAATGCAGGAACTCGGCATATTCTAAAAACAAAATAATACAATAGAAGAATTTCTATTGACTATGTATGGGCTGTTATCCAATCTCAACCACAAATAAACAGTTTTGTACATGAATGAACAAAAAATATCTTGATTTTACAAAATAAAACCACAACTGTTTCATTAACAATTTTAATAATATACTAAGAGGATTGATAGGCGTTACCTGCATTTCCATTTATTAATTGTAGAATCAATGGTCGCCTGGTTACAATACCAGACCCACGGGGCAAGAAATCCCTAAAAGAAAAATGACATTTGAACATATCAATGGGTTATGTGTAAAACGGCTAAACAGATCTGAATGAAATTTCGTATCGGGATAGCCTAGATTAGGTTTTGTTGTTGGTAACTTTTTATTCAAGTAAAATGCATGTGAAACTGCTGTATTATGATAATAAAATAATAATATTGTAATTAGATAAAATATATGACAGGCTCTTTTTTGTATCATTATGGTACGGTTATAACAAAAATGGATAAAAAAATAACCTGTTTTAACCTCTCAACCACCGAGCGGCCAGATCCGACCGCGACGCAATAGATTTTCTATTGTCTGTGATTCCGAGGCCTGATGGATAACATGGATTGGGAAACATGGCATTTTTTCTATAATGCATATTTCAAAAGATGTATTTTATACATCATATTGCTGTAAATACTCTATGAATATTTGTACAATTGGGAGAAGCAGAAAATTGTATTCAATTTTCTGCTATACCTACACATAGAGAAACTAAATTCAATTTAATATTTATTGTATGTGTGCTTGTAGCAAATGGTTGTAAAGTCCTGCAAGACGACTGAACCAATTTTTTTTTTTTGTGTTCAGTTGGATTTGAGTATGATTCAAATTTACAATCTGGATGCAAGTGAAGCTAATAAGAAAGACCCTGATTATTATGTTAACTGTATTTTCATCATTTAATAATCAAAATATAATTTAGATGTATCAACTTCACAGGATGTGTTGATGACATGAATTTAAAGCTTTCATTCATGAATTTGAATAGGGGTCAACAAGCATATTGATTAATGACAAATAGTAATATTAATGTCAACTGATAAGAGGATAACTTCCTATACATTACTCCATTATTCATAGTTAAGCATCATATCCATGAAATTATCAATTTTATTAAAGATGACTGAATAATTGTTGTAGATAGAAAGAAAGACAACCTCATAATTTCAGGTGTGGAAATATAAGATAAAAAGTATAAAGAGACAACATATTACAAACAAGATAAAAATGAATATAAACAGAGAAGTAGTTTTTTTCTTTGCTCAGACAAATCCATGTAGGTATACTAGATTTTCCAAACCATTGTCTTAAACTATAAGTCTAATATTCTGTCATGACCTTTTGGAGGTGTACAATGTATAAATAAAGTTTTCAATGGATATTTTATTTCATTCTCATAAATAATTACAAACATTTATTGTTTTAATGAGATTTGTTTACTTTGTAAAAATTGTTCACTTTGGGAATTATCTATATGATAAAGGGTATATGATAATAATTTAGAACTCATCTAGTCCTCAATTAATAATCTAGAATTATTTTGATACCTTGATTGTAGTTATTTTGTACATCAGATAGTTGTGAACTATAAAAAAAAGAAATTTGTCTCCCTTATTAGGTACTTGTTTAATGTATAGAGTATAGACAGAAATATTTTGATCAGTTTTTAAATTGTTAAAGATTTTTAGCCCCTGAAGTTTTACAATCAACAAAGGCTTTGTCTTAAAGCTAGTACATTTGATGAGTTTTAGTACTGACATTATTTTCATTGAAATTTAAATTAGTTGTTATTAAAACTTTAAATTTACTCGGTTAATGTAACTGAACGAACAAAGCATTCAGATTTGTATTTTTTCTTTTAACCGTGTTCCATTTTTTCATAGTGGAAAATCTCACCTGCCGACAAAATTTTCTAACACTGAACTTTTTCCTGCTGATTGACCACCCACTACCGCAATTTGTGGTAGATCTAGGGACATATGCACACCCATTTGAACAAATGCATCTTGCAATTTGTTGACAATGGGTATGAGCTGTTGCATTCCAAAATTTCCAGACATTTTTGCTGAGAAACATCAATATTCACCAATATCACAATCACTAATTCATCATCGAGACTTCACATCATCGATAAACTGATATATTTTTCAATATGGTGGTTGGTGGGTGGTTATGGCAACCTACGTTCCGTTTCTCGTAATAAATGTCAAACATAGAAGGACGAAAATTATTTCTATTATTTCAATATATAGTCGATATGTCGATATATTAATGTAAATTATTAATTTTATACAACAAACTATGTATACTGCAACATATACTATAGAATAAATGATAGAAGGATTTTAATTTTATCCGGCTTAAAATCTGCTCGATTTTTTTTTTGTACCTTCTTATAATTTTTAAATAATTGTCCGAACTCTTCGCACAATTCTTCGCATAATAGATTCGCAATATAATAATCAAAATACATATTATATGATTTTGATACAGATTTTGCAGAAATAAAAGCAAGTTTTTTCAAGGTTTACAAAATCAATACTGCGTGACATGCGCAATAAATATAGGCCACTACGATGTATAATAAGTACTACCAAATATTACGCACGTCGTTTAATTTATTGAGAAAAATATTTATTTTTGATAAATTTTCAATGAGGTCTATATTATAGTCACATACTTATGAAATTTATGAAATTAAAAAAAATGTATTTGAATATTGGACTAAAAGGTTCATACAAAAAGAACTTTCTTATTTTTTTATAAATTATATTACTCAACAAATTCCTTGTATACGGCTCGAAATTATTTTTATAGAGTCTACGTGCATGCTATTTTTTAGTCATACTTAAAACGTAGGTAACGAAGTCACATAACGGTATCGCCTATTTCAGCAGTTTTGAAGTTTTAATGTTAATTAGGGAAAAAAGGATTTGGGGCAAAAAATATATATTACAACATACCTGCCCACAAAATTCTCAAGTACTGAACTCTTTCCTGCAGATTGTCCACCAACGACTGCAATCTGGGGTAGATCTAATTGCATATGAACTCCCAGTTGCGTGAAAGCATCTTGGAGCTTATTAACAATTGGAATCAATTGTTCCATCCCCATATTCCCGGCCATGGCTGCCGGATATATTCGATCTCCTCCTTATTCTGCACTTCTTCAAAGATCTTCACCTACTGATTTTCGTTCATCAATATGACGATATTCTTATTGCGCAAGCGTAGAACTGGGCAGCTGAATATTATATTTAGTTATCTAATATCTTGCGTTGAACCTCAAAGAGCATACGTTAACAATTAAAAAAAAAAAAGATTCAGTTACCTCATTCAAACATAATTATTACAATACTGTATCTATTTAGCTTTATTTATGCTTCAATATTAAAAGTCAAACGAAATCCTAAATAGTACATTTGCATATTCGTGCGAAACGATTAGTGAGGCTAAATAAAAAACATGCACGCATATGTGAAAAGTGCATTTACTTTTCGCCTTGAGATTTGTGTATTCGTAAGGTTCGATTGAATATGGAGGAGACTATAGAACACGCATTTGCAATTAGTTCACTTGCTTGCAAATTGTAAAAAACAGCCACCCCGCAGCCACAGTCTAGTTTAATTTTTATTATATAAAATACCCCGCTCTTGATCTCTCTCCAGTCGTGTCGGAATTACATCGTTATTGATAGTAAGGTAGATAATATAATAAATTAATAATAACGTTATACATGTACGTCTCATATAGGTTTTTAATAGTACATTGTTATTACATAACCACTTTTTTAGTAATAAATCCATTATTACCAGATCGCTCACATTCGTACCTTACACATTCGTGAAGCATTCGTGCAATGTTCGAATGTATTAAGCACGTACATATTTATTTTGTAGCTACAAGTTTATTTTCTGAACGCATCGTTTAAATTTAATTTGTCATGTTTTCCTACAGATGGCGCTGTGTCGCGTCTTTGTGACGTCACATTATTGATTGTAAAGGAGATCGTCTTTTGGAGACGCCATCTTAAAATAAAGTGATATAAGTTTTGGTAGCGTAGAATTTAAAAAATCCAAAGTAATCTTAATTTTTAGTGTAGCATTTGTGCTTATATAATTTTATTATAATATAACTAAGTGATACGGACCAAGGTATTAGTCTATTTTGGTTTTGTTTTATATCTCTTTGCGATAAAAATTCGTTTGTTATTTACCGTTCTCTATTCTAAATTTTGTTAGTACCGTTACTTCAAGAAAATTTTTGTCAACTTCTTTACGGGCATAAGGGTGAAAAGTGTAGTTAGTGACGCTGAAAAAAACAGAGATCATCGATCCAGCGTCCGTTCAACCTACGGATGTAACACGTCAATATACTCTGAGGGCAGGGCTAAAAATTAGTCTATCTCAGTGCTGTGAAAGTGTTTTATGACTTTTATGGTTCCAGTGATCCGTGAATTGTGAGAAGTGTTACGATAAAGTGAAATTACGTTTTCACGTTTAGTTAAAAGCAAATAACGGTAAATAATTAGCCGTTTCGTCTGCGAAACAAGCTGTGAAGGCCAGTTCTTTGTGGTGATTGTCAGTGGGCAGATAGTTTCGTTTTTTGTGTCGGGTAATAGACCAATTATTGTGGTCGTTGCAGTTGGTGGTCGGTGCGAGGGTGACCTCCTGATGGTGTGTACATCGCAGCATGTCTGCACTCTCGACGCCGGGCGGCGGAGGCAATACGGCGCAGAGCAAGCCGACGTCCGGCAAGCAAAAATATCAGAAGTTGGACATCAATAGTCTGTACTGCGCCAACAGGGTATGTGACCTACATACTTACAAAATTGTTAAAAAATATGTTTTCTTCCTAAACAATATCTTTGTAGTTTGTATGCTTTCAAAATTTAAATGATCTCTTTTCTATTATGCCTTGTATCTAAATCTAATTTATCATCTGTATCCTAAATAAAGTGTTTCATTATGTCAATTCAAAGACACTATGTTAATTGTTTAGACATGATGACAAATAAGTACCTACAAGGCTTTTCAAATGCATTTCTATTTAATTTAGAATAATGAATCAATGTCATATTTTTTTTCTAAGGGAATTCAATTAGTACAAGAAATATTAATTGAAAGTAATGTAATTGAAATATCATTGATCTAGAAGGTCATTGACCTTATGAGATGACCTTGTCCTTGTGTGTATTCATTTGTATAAGAATTATAAGGAAGCTTGAATAAATCCTTTAATTCATTCAATTCAATTTATAAAATATAAATACTGAATATCATACTTTTTGTATTTACAGAACGAAAATTCAGAACCGTCCTCAGTTAAATCACAATTAAGCCGCAAACATGGAATGCAAAGTCTTGGAAAAGTGCCTTCTGCGAGGCGTCCTCCTGCCAACCTGCCTTCTTTGAAAACTGAAACTGGTCAAGACCCAAGCGCAAAGTAAATATTTACCTTGAATAATGTGATTGGCAACAAATTTACAGTACCTATTTAAACTTCATTAAAATACTCACTTATTATAACTCACTCATTAAAACTTGTAGCTTAGTCTAATATGTCTGCCAAAGTATAAGAAAAATTATATTTACTATTTTTTTTTTTTCAGCTTAATTTCTACTGTCACTACTACTGTTACAACAGCGGCAATATGTACCTCACAGACAGCAGTAAGTGTGTTTTATTGGATTGGGCTTCATGTCTAAAGGCATAAATTACATAAAAGCATAAACAGTAACAATAAATTTTATTTAAATGCATAAATTTCTTTTTAAAACTTAACTTTAGACCACAACGTCAACGAGTGGTGCCATTGCGGGCACAGGGTCAGCAGGCTGGGTGGCGCTGCCCCCACCCTCGTCGCCACACTTCCGTACAGAGTTCCCCTCATTGGAGGCAGCAGCTCAACCGTCACACCGTTCTTCAGATCATTCTGCACCCCAGTTACAACTGAGACCACAAAGTAAGTGTTACTATTGTTCAGTTATTTTTTCACATTTACCTGTGCTACTATTACAGTGAAAACAGAATCTTAAAACACACTATTTATTTTTTATTTGTTTTAAATAACTTAATAATATTGCTGATAACAGTCTGTTATATAATATGAAAATATTTGATATTAATAAATATTGTAGCGGAAGGCAGTTGGACGTGCGGTGGCACGGCCGGCGTTCGGCAAGAAAGTACATCACCCGCCGCCGCGCCCGCCTCCACGCCTGCTTCACAGCAAATACCCGCCTACCGCGCCATTGTGCCATCTTTCGTATGTATAAAACATTCAGTGATACATTTGAAACAATCCATTTTTTTTAATTGCATAGGTTACTCATGTAACAATTTGTTTTTTGTTTAACAGCTGATGAAAGGTAGCAGTGGTAGTGGGCTTGGAATAGGACCTTTGAATACACTTCGTGATAATAGAAGTAACGCTAGTGGCAGTGGGGGAGGTAATGCAAACAATAATAATTCTGGAGGCCCTAGACCAAACCCCAGGCCATCAGCTACACCGAGAGCTGTAGAGGTTCTTACAGCACGACCCATCCTACGCGATGAACAAATATCTTCACTTGATGATATATCGCGTGATGCTGGATGGGCTCAACATGACGATATTGATTATGAGTAAGTATTATGAATAATATTTGTGTGAATTAAAATTTATTGAGGAAATAAAAAATGTTGGTGCTTTTAAATCCAGTTTCCCTTTTTGTTTTTGGTAAAATAATTTTGTAAATTTCAGTCAAAAACTGGATTTCTCTGATGGTGAATCTTCAGCACCAACCCCTAAAACCAGTAACAAAAATAATAACCGCGCCAGTATTGACGTTGAACGTGTGGATTCTAAAATCCAGGATCCAGGTGATGAAGATCAGCTGTGGGCGGAGCGTAGGCAGAAGCAAAGCAATGAAGTTGCTCAAGCCGTCGCTCGTGCTCGCCAACGCAAAGAGGAGGAGCAGCGCCGTCAAATGAGGGATGCTTCTACGCAATCTAAAGGAAACCGTGATAGAACTGATAGAAATGATCGCGATCGTAATGATCATAGAGAGAGAGATCACGATAGTCGAGAAAAAGATAGAGTGGAAAACAGGGATCGTATGGAGAATAAAGAAAGGGCCGACCGCGATAGGGATATAAGAGATAAGGATCGCTTAGATAATAGAGACCGTGATCGTATGGATAATAGGGAACGTTTTGATAATAGGGATCGCGATAGAGATCGACCTATTGATAATAGAGACCGAAACAGAACTGATAATAGGGACCGTCAGGATGCTGATAAAGATAGGGAAATGCGTGATCGAAATGATAATAGAGACCGTAACGATAAACGGGAACGAAACGATAACAGGGACCGTAATGATAATCGGGACCGTAACGATCGCGACAGATTTGATAGAGAAAGAGACCGCAATGATAGGGATAGAGAAAGAGATAGGGCAGACAGGGACAGAAATGAACGGGATCGCGATTTTCGCGATCGTGACAGAGACTACGGCCGTGACCGCGACCAAACCAATCCTGCCTTTTCCAAAACGTTCCAAGCAAATATTCCTCCTAGGTTCTTGAAACAACAACAAAATAGACAACAAGATGACCAAAAGTATAGACCAAGGCGACAAGAACCCCCGGCGTATAATGCGCCAAGACATGCTCCGCATAATGGCCGGCGTTCTTATTCAAGGTTTGTAATATTATGTAATATATTCATACTATTTATTAATTTCATCTTTCAATAAGTAAAGTTTACTCGCGTTATAATTACATAATTAGGGCAAATAAAAAGCTGTACTTGAATACAAAGTATTGTTTAGAAATCAAGATCAATAACAGTCAAAACAATTGAAAGTTGTTGAAATAGAAATTACATGTCCCATAGCCGGAGGCCCCAAAAGAAACTCAGATTTACTTAGAAACTACATTTAGGGCCGATTTTTCAATCCCGAGATAAACAGTCTAATATCTACCCCTCGAATAGATTTATTCAATTATTTATCTAACTCATAACGGCTCGCCTATTTTTCAATCGTGATTTATTTGATGAACAACTATCTGACCAAATATTTCCATATTGGCAGCTCTGCTCTCGGAGTGGCGAAACAAACATATTAAATTAGTCAGGTTAGAGCGGGATAGAGTCAACTCTTGCAATTTGTCAACAACCGTCATTATGACTCACGTCTTGTATTGCTCTTGTCTTCTATGATTGTTGATTGTTGTTTTGATTCGAGTAAAGAGTTTGGTTAAATTTGTGTTTCAATTTATATATTTTACGATGGAAACGACATACTTAAAGGCAGCGTTCGGCAAATTTTCAATGGCATGGTCATCAGTACTATCAAAAACATCAATTTCAATATGATTTTAATTGATAATAATTATATAGAAAGAGGTTTAATTGTTAATAATTGTACGCTCTATGTTATGACATACGAAAATATCCCAAATTTGACGCATCAGTTGTCAACTCAAACGCCTAACCGTCGAATAGCGCGCTATCTGGCCGTTGGAGCGGCAAATAGATTTATTCCTCAAATAACGTAGTTATTCGATAGATACGTCCTATTCGTCTGTTGAAAAATTGAATATTTTGTTAACTGAAAAATAAAGTCTATCTAGCTGTTTATCTGGGCATTGAAAAATCGGCCCTTAATAACTAAAATGAGACTTTTACACCCATGTCTGCACGATGCAGACCTGAGTTAAAGAATTAATTATACATTTTAATAATAATTATAAAGACGTAAACTTGGATGCTAATTCAGGGAAACCGCACCCACATTCTATTCCCGTGCGAACGGCGTATTCAGCAGTTTCGTATGAAGGCAGGGCCGTAATTTATATCAGCTTATAGTTATTTATATTATTTGTTTTAGGGCCGATTTTTCAATCGCGAGATAAACAGTCTAATAACTACCCCTCGAATAGATTTATTCAATTATTTATCTAACTCATTACGGCTCGCCTATTTTTCAATCGTGATTTATTTGATGAATAACTATCTGACCAAATATTTCCATATTGGCAGCACTGCTCTCGGAGTGGCGAAACAAACATATTAAATTAGTCAGGTTAGAGCGGGATAGAGTCAAATCTTGCAATTTGTCAACAACCGTCATTATGACTCACGTCAGGAGTGCACTTGTTTTCTATGATTGTTGATTGTTGTTTTGATTCGAGTAAAGAGTTTGGTTAAATTTGTGTTTCAATTTATATATTTTACGATGGAAACGACATACTTAAAGGCAGCGTTCGGCAAATTTTCAATGGCATGGTCATCAGTACTATCAAAAACATCAATTTCAATATGATTTTAATTGATAATAATTATATAGAAAGAGGTTTAATTGTTAATAATTCTACGCTCTATGTTATGACATACGAAAATATCTCAAATTTGACGCGTCAGTTGTCAACTCAAACGCCTAAGGGAGTATTCAGAGAGAAAGCTTGAAACTTATAAGCGCTTATCGGCGCTTGTCATGTTCATATATTTTCCTGCGCGGGTTGACAGCACTGACAGGAAAATATATGAACATGACAAGCGCCGATAAGCGCTTATAAGTTTCAAGCTTTCTTTCTGAATACGCCCTAACAGTCGAATAGCGCGCTATCTGGCCGTTGGAGCGGCAAATAGATTTATTCCTCAAATAACGTAGTTATTGGATAGATAAGTCCTATTCGTCTATTGAAAAATTGAATATTTTGTTAACTGAAGAATAAAGTCTATCTAGCTGTTTATCTGAGCATTGAAAAATCGGCCCTTAGTCACCACAAACTCTTATATTTTTTAAATTTTTGTCTAATGAGTTTTGTCATTAAAACAATTAATCCAAACCTAGGATTCAGTATTTATTACTATCACCTAAAATTTTCTTATTCATGTATTTTATCTATCAAATTTGACCTAATTCATTAAAAAATTATTAAGGTTATTTTAGACAGATAAATTTTAGTACAACATCCATTATAAATTATAATTGTTTTCTTAGGGATTATTCTGACCGCGAAGATGATGTAAGACGGGATAAAGAAAGCTCAGGACCCCAATGGAGATCGGAAATGCAAGACCAAGATAGAAGTGGTAGAGACTTCGATCGTTCTAATTCGAAAGATTATGGTGAACAAAAGGATCGTCGGAATGAATCTGATAGAAAATACGAAAGTGCGGTTGAAAGTAGTAGAACGGCAGCTGATAAGTTATCTGAAGTATTTGAGAGGAAAAGTATTGGTCTTTTTGAACCCTTTGTTAATTCCGACTCAACTGTATCAGTAAAAGCTCCTGAAAGAAGGATTACACCACCATCCAATGTTCCACAACGTGATTCCTCTGAAAAAGATTTTGGCAAAACATCCTGGGCAGAAGTTGCCAAGGAAGAAACTAGCAACCAGAATACAGTAAAGCCTCCTGTAGAAAATGTGGTTCCAATAAAAGGCAATGAACAGCTTATAAATGAACCTTCTCCTTATAATGAATCTAAAGAAATTGCTTCTACTCCAATTTCAGTAGCACAAACACCACAACAGAATATTGTTTCAGTAAATGTTTCTTCTGAAAATAACGGCACACAGGCCCAGATAAACAAATACTCTAATAACATCCCTCACCCTCAAAATTATGTTCATCCTCTTCAATCTAATCAAGCTTCTTCTCTTGTACAAAATCATAATACTCCTTCAGTCACCTCCCTTCAACCTTCATTTACTGATAGTCAATCTCTTCCTAAACCAATAAATGTTTGTCCTCCTAAAGTTGAAGTAGTTCCTAATGTACAACAGCAACAACCAATTTCAGAACATGTAACTTCACAAAATAATAAGCCTGGTTTTAGTAATAATATTCAAAAAAGTGAAAAGGTACCTTTGGAGACTGAATCAGTGATGGCCAAATCTAATAACGATCCTTCCATTGCCAGCATAAAAATTAACGATCCACGCTCTACGGAAGCTATCCCAGCAGACTCTATCAATATACCTGCTGAGGAAGTAAAGAATGAAAGAGTTAGTAATGAAAATCTTAACAAAATTCCTCCTAAAGAACCCGTGGAAAGAAAATCAAGTGGATCTGGATCTGAAAAGAAAGGAAGAGGATTTGGAAGTGGTGGTTATAATGTGTATAGTAGAGGTTGGGGACCTAGAGAATCTCGAGGCCGTCGGTCACACCGCAGTTCACGATCTAATAATAGAGCAAGCGAGTCTGATGGTTCAACTGACGCGGATCGTAAAGAGAGGCGTAGAGCACCACGGAGCCCAAGAGGCCCAAAAAAACAGGATAGACCTGAAGATGTTGGTAATATCCATCCAGATCAAGTTCAGGTAACTCATGCAACTGATGCACTGGAGAACAGGGAACCCTTTGCACCCCGAGGTCAACCTTCTCGTCGTGGTCGAGGTGGTTTTCAAGGTACTACAAGACCTCCTGCTCCTGCTAAACGAGTTACAGGTTATGGGCCGCCAAACACGAAAAGTCCGTTTAGTCAAGCTAACCGCGTGAAAGAAAATGAAGAAGTTAAAGAAGGAATCCCGGATGATATGGACAAAGGTGGCAACAGACAGCGTACAGGTTCATCAGGAAAAGGACGTGATCGTCGATCCAGGGGTGGAATGGGGCCTAACAGCGGCGAAGATGAAAACTGGGAGACGACTTCCGAACATTCCGAAGGTGGTGGAACTCGCCGACGTTCTGTTGGGGGAAGACAATCTGGTCAATCTCAAAAAGGTGGAAATCGTAATCAAAATTCAGGGAATAGACAAAATGGTCGTAATGCACCAGCAGCTAAAAAAGATAACTTATCAGACAAAGGAGTTGATGTCACAGAGGCTATGACTGATTTAAAAATTTCCGCAGCTAAGAATGAAGAAGCAGTTGATGATGGATTTCAAGAAGTGCGAAATAAAAAGACTTCAAAAGATGCGCGAGGTTCTTCTGCAAATGCTAAAGACGAAAGTCAAAATGGTACAAAACAACCTCGTTCACGCTCCAATCAGGGCGGCGGTAGAAACGGATCTTCAACTCGAAATTCTAGTGAAAAATCTAACTCTCGTGGATCAGCTCCTGTGTCTGGTAAACCCAATTCGCAATATGAAAGGCCGCGTACAGCTAATCTACCTCCACGTTTTGCTAAACAAAGACAAAAACAACAAATGGGATTAGTACCTAGTTTTATTCCTGATACGGGAGCAGCCCCACCTCCTCCTACAGTTAATGCTTGGGATAAACCAATTTCACAAACTTTAAGGGGAAATGTAGAAGAGCCTTCAGAAGTGGTGGATAAATCCAGCCAATCGAGTCAAAGAAGCACCCCAGGTGATGCAAACACTCAAATTGAACCCAAACCTAATTCCACTCCTGTGGTTGTACCTGAAAAGACTGGTGTACTTGATGGATCAACTCCTCCAGTTGAAACAATAATATTCGAAAATACTAACTACAAAACTCCGCCAGCAGAAGCATTAAAATCAAAATATCAACCAAGTGCTAATACAGTTAAATCACAAGAGGAAGTTGCTAGCGAGATGGAATCTCGAGCACTTCAATTTAATGGTGATGTAAGGACACGACCCAGATCAATTCAAGAGCTAATGGCTGAGACTGGTAGACCTGTAACTGAGGCTGAAGGCTCCCTAGGGTTGCCAATGTCATTTGATGCAACTCAAAAAACAGAAGATTCGTCTGATATGAAATTAGACTTCGCATTCGATTCTGATCTCGGACAATTAACCGAAGACAAATCAGCTAAATCACTTGGATTGCCACGCGGTACTCATATGAGTACTTCAAACACAATATCTCCACTGGCTGCCGATCTCAATTTAAAAATTGCCAGTGTAAAAAAAGTTTGGGAAATGCCAGCTGTTGCTGAAGGAAGTGAAGAATTACAGTTTGCCGGTTTTGAAGATGCGCACAATAATGCAGATACAGGTGCCCCGCCAAATGTTTGTAAAGTAAAGCCGACGCAACAGTTGCAATCTCCACCGCCACAACACTACAATCACGTTAGCTATCCGGGAGGTTACGGTGGTCTGTCAGTACCTTCTCCGCCAGCTGTGTTATTTAATTCATCGCAACAAATTCTGGGTTCCTCCCAGCAACTGCCACAGCAAGGAGGGCTCTATGGTGCCTTTTTAGATCAAACAAGGGGACAATTCGGTGGATTCCCTGCAACTCCGTATGGGGCAGGATCAGCCACTCCATATAATTATCAGCCTCCACCAGATATGTTCCAGAGCCTGCAAAGTCAGTACCGAATGGTAAGTTAACAACTAAAATCATTCATGCAAATTATAATAATATTGTCAGTTTAACTAAAAAATAAATTAGTTATATACTAGTTATAATATAGTATTCATATATTATAATTAAAGATTCATTGGACAATAAAGTCTTCATTAATTTATAGGCAGCAGCTGGGGGTGGCGCAGCTTTTGGTCAATCAGGACAGTTGGGTAATAGTCCCAGCACAGTTCTCATCTCTAGCACATCCAATTCATTGATGTCTGCCACAGTTAAACCATCTTCACAACAAATTGGTGCAATAGGTAAATACATGTTAAAAATGTTTAAACGTTATTTTTAAATATTGAATACACAAAATATTTTTTATACTACAATATAAAGTCTAAACAAAGTTCTATCAAAATTATTATCAAGTATATTTTGAATATGAATGATTATTTTTTATCGCGTAGTTAATGCACAATTCGCAGGGAGCAAGGGCGGCGGCGTGAGCGGCGTAGGCGGCGTGGGCGGCGTGAACACGTTCCAGCAGCAGTACCTGGGCTACTCGGGGCCGGTGGGCGAGGCGCCGTACTCGCTGCCCGGCCTGCTGCCGCGCCCGGCGCCGCCCGCCAACTCGTACTACTCGCCCTACCAGCCGCCCAACGCGCCGGCGCCCACCTACCCGCTGCAGTTCACGCAGCCGGCGCAGTCCAACGCGTTCAGCTCGCAGTTCCTCTCCTCGCAGCTTCACGTCGCGGCCGCCGTGCAGCAGATGCAAGTGAGTGTACATAACGAAAATACATCAAGGATTAATAATCCGATTTAATGACATTTCTTACTTTAGTTCAAGTAATCCTGCTATAGTAGAGCCATTTTAATAGGCAACATTTGACAGTTCAACAAAATTCAACAACATAACCTAGTAACGACGACATAGACTAATATATTATTTCGTTTTGTTAGAACTGCACATTTGCTTAACTTTTTTCAATTGCGATTACATATTTATAATAATAATGACCGAAATAAGTAATTTTAAGATTTGATTTTACTGATAAACCATTTAATCACAATAAACAATTTCTGAAATAAAGAACTGACGTCGCCACAATTTTGTGTCAATAAACCTTTTTTCTTTTTAAATACCAGAGACATTACACTAAAAATCGAAATCTGACATCTAGAATCGAATGCATTGATTACTTGTGAATAAAAATCATCATAAATTAATAAATGCGTTGTTTTTTTTTTTTTTAATTATGTAGATACTTATCTTATTTTGCTCGAAAGAAAACTTATATTACTGGCACAGGGATTCACCTGATGAATTTAAAATAGAGTGTTTCAAGAATGTGTTTCAAGTTCGATAGACAAATGTTTCAAGTCCGTATCGATTAATTTACTTTAATCAATGTTTTTATCCAGGTTACCCCTCTCCGAAGATAAAATTGATAGACATAAAATGTTGCTTATTAAATTGGCTCGACTATAATCCTACTTAGACCGGACTCTCAGTGGAGTTTCGTTTGCAAAAATAGCGGACCTAAATCTGACTTCTGATATATATTGTATAGATCCCAGACATCCTATAGACAGATGTTGCCAACCAGTTTTGTGGTCCCCCTCTCCCCACAACGGTAATTAAATATGGCATACAAAGAAAAAAATAAAACTTTCCAAAACATGCCGTGTGGGGTATCAAATGAAAGAACTTATTGAGCAGATCACGAATATATAGCATACTATAACATTTCTTACACTTTCTCTAAGATTTTTTAGAAAATTTACGAAAATGCTCCATTTTTGAGTTAACTTTAAACCACTATAGATTGAAAACTCATGAATATATTTTTTAAATTATTATTTTAAATAATTAACAATAGTCCATTGTTTACGATTCAATAGTTCGTACAGTGAAATAGTTGCATGGGGGAGTGGGGGGAGCATTCGAAGATGGCGAGTATATTTTCAAGTTTATGCCAGAAATAAAGGCCTAATACAAAAATATCGGTGTCAGGGCTTAGAATAATTATCTCTGCACTGTCGTTGTGTTTGACAGAATGAAAAATATGGCAGAACATTCTTGAATCAGCCTCTGTGTGATTTCAAATCGGTAACTTCAGTGAAAGTTGCGCCTTGCAATTTAAAACATTTTGTGGGGTCATCAAATCCACCACATATATTACGAACTATTGAATCATAAACAATGGACTATTGTTAATTATTTAAAATAATAATTTAAAAAATATATTCATGAGTTTTCAATCTATAGTGGTTTAAAGTTAACTCAAAAATGGAGCATTTTCGTAAATTTTCTAAAAAATCTTAGAGAAAGTGTAAGAAATGTTATAGTATGCTATATATTCGTGATCTACTCAATAAGCTCTTTCATTTGATACCCCACACGGCATGTTTTGGAAATTTTTATTCTTTTCTTTGTATGCCATATTTAATTACCGGGGTGGGGGGAGGGGGACCACAAAACTGGTTGGCAACATCTGTCTATAGGATGTCTGGGATCTATACAATATATATCAGAAGTCAGATTTAGGTCCGCTATTTTTGCAAACGAACATCTCCTTGGAGCCTGCTCTAACTATCCTATCCTACTAATATTATAAATGCGAAAGTTTGTGAGAATGTGTGTGTGTGTGTGTTTGTTAATCTTTCACGCAAATACTACCGAACCGATTACAATGAAATTTAGCACACATGTAGAGGGTAACTTGGATTAACACATAGGATAGGTTTCATCCTGGAAATCCCACGGGAACGGGAACTATGCGAGTTTTTCTTTGAAAACGCGGGCGGAAATCAAGTGTTTTATAACATCTAATGCCTAGCAATGTTAATGGTTATCTTTTAAAAAGTCATGCAAAACCAAAGAGAAATAAAAGTACATGTCTTTTATCAAGAATATTTATTATTTAATATTTTATTTAAGGCTAAAATAAACAAATACATACTACAACATGAAACTATTTCCTCCAGCAACAATACCGCGCGCCGCCGCTGCAGCAGCAGTACGCGCCGCAGCCGCGCCCGCCGCCGCAGCAGCAGCTGAAGAGCCCGCTGCACGAGCACGCGAACGGGTTCCCGCTGTGCGACTCCGCGTCGCCCACGCCGAAGGGCGCCGCCAAGCCGCAGAAGCCGCCGCACTCACCGCCGCAGCACAAGTACCACCAGCACCCGCAGCACCAGCAACACCAGCAGCACCCGCCCCCCGCGCACACCCCCCACCAGCACCACCACCAACAACACCAACAGGTAACTATTGTGTGGATCGATATCGGTCACCCGCCTTTGCGACATCTTAATGGTCACATACATAACAGCAAATAAGCTTTCATATTCGATTCTTTAATTGAAAACTATCCATGTAAAATTTGCACATAACTCATTGGTTTCGATTTAATTTTGGAATCGTTTTAATACAATGCAACTCAATAGCCACTCATTTTTCAGCCTGGCATTGGTTTTAAACTGGAAGCGAAAAGTTAACATAATAAGTAATCAGTTTTTGCACATGTAAAGCAACTAGTCGGCGGCGGCAACAACGGTCGCGGCGGGTGCGGCAACGGCGCGATGAGCCGCAACATGGGCCCGCAGCGCTACCCGGCGCCCATCCAGCGGCCGCACGCGCCCGCCATGCCGCTGTACCGGCCGCCCGCGCAGCCCGCCGCGCGCCCGCACCACGCGCCGCGCCACAACCTCTACTACCACCACCCGCAGCGCAGTGAGTACTCGCACCCTGCGCAGTATTCGAACATTCACTGTAATTAACCCTGTTTTACCATTCATTTATTGCTCAAATGTGTTATTGTATGTGTTATACAGTTACACATTTATTATGATGTATTGAATGCTTCAAAACTTTGCTCTTAAAAATGGGTATTTTCAATATTTGGTGAAGGAAAACATAATATATTATTTAAACAAATAGAATTTTGTAAGTTGTGTGTTTATATGCCGTAAGTAATAATGAATATTCGCAGACGGCAGCGGCGGCGGCGAGCCGGCCCGCGACGGGGGCGACACGCCGCTGACGGCCGAGGAGGCGGTGGAGGCGCCCGCCGCCAGCGACGCGCCCGCGCCCGCCGAGGTGAAGGCGGAGTGAGCGCCGCACGCGCCTCACGCCCCACGCGACCCACGCGCACGTAGCACGCGGCTGACGGTTCTCTCGGTATTTTAAGTCGTAAATTATGGATGTGATGATTAAGATTATTTAAGATTCGGACGGAGACGCCTCAGGCCAGGGCTCCGCACCGGAGCGCGCCCCGGCCGGCTCCGGTGGCCGCGACGCGAGGCGCTCCTTGTTTGTATGTAAATATCGGACGGACATCCGGCTGTCTAATTTGACTGTTATATTTTAAGTATATGTAAAACGCGAAGGTCGGCAGCTTCGCTGCGAACGGCCGGAGCGCTGCGAGGACTCTGCGTCCGCTTAACGATGCTGCCTCGAGACCTCTCACTAGTGAATATGTAGCCACGGTTTTGCATAACGAATGACGATGCAATATAAATAAATAATGTAATTTGGAGCGGAACGACCGAGTTGCGCTCGGTGTCATCTGACCGGTGCGCGTTAGCGCTCCATGTATCATAATCAATTATTATATGCTAATAAAATTATTATGACCGATATTGGATTTTATTTACTTCAAAACAACACTCCTTTTCTATAGAAAACTTCAATTATGTCTATGCTTTGGTTAGTGTTTGTTTTTTTTTACACATATTACTACATATTTTTCTAATAACATTAATAAAATTACACGTCATTAACTAATTAGGTATAATGTGAAGTACCTAATTAATTAATGACATGTAATTAGGTACACAGATGTAAGCATCTGCAAGTAATTTTGTAAGTGCATGATTTGTGGGCGATCGTTTTTTGCCTTGTTGTTGATTACACAACTATGTATTAATGACTCACACTACCGCAAATTATTGTGTTTGTATTTGTGAATGATTATTATTTTATTATGAGACTGCTATGATTATGAGACTATTCAAATTCCAATCATACACAGTATGTTATTATATCTGTTTCCTAATTTAGATAAAATGATTAAAATTGGTTTGGAAATACGAACGTCAAACATATTGCTTTTTTCCATAATCTAACATAGATTAGTATTAACTAATCATAATAATTCATTTAATGATTTATCCTTCGCATAATATGGAATACCCTCTTAATTTTTAGTATGTAAGAGACACCTTTGTTAATAAGCTTCCAAAGACATACAATGACGACGTTGGACATATTAAAATTTTGTGTTCCTGGCCCGTGACCTGGCCTATCTAGTGCTAATTTGTTATCTATGTTTAAGGCGCCAATGACGATAATTACACGAGTTTTGTATTACTTATCTATACGTACTAATATTATAAAGCTGAAGAGTTTGTTTGTTTGAAAGCGCTAATCTCGAGAACCACTGGTCCGATTCGAAAAATTATTTCAATGTTAGATAGCCCATTTATCGAGGAAGGCTTTAGGCTATAAATATCATCACGCTAAGACCAACGGGAGCGGAGCAATGCGGGTGAAACCGCGGAGCGCAGCTAGTCTTAATACTATTATAAAGGCGAAAGTTTGTTTGGATGTATGGATGTATGGATGTCTGGATGTATGGATGTATGGATGTATGGATGTTTGTTACTCTTTCACGTAAAAACTACTGAACCGATTACAATGAAATTTAGCACACATATAGAGGGTAACTTGGATTAACACATAGGATAGGTTTTATCCCGGAAATCCCACGGGAACGGGAACTATGCGGGTTTTCCTTTGAAAACGCGGGCGAAGCCGCGGGCGGAAATCTAGTCTACAATAAATATGTTTTTCGTAAAGGGAGCCCCAAACATTTTTTTTTAAAGTGAAACTTTTATTACATCGTCTCAAACTTTTTGGTCTGTGTAGCGCATGTCGCGTGTATCGCGGCTGCCGAGTAGGTATACCTACTCGGCAGCCGACCGTCACGCGACATGCGCTACACAAAGCAGTGTTCGGAACCGTTCGAACAGTTTCACTTTTACCGTGGTTTTATAAAACCACACAATATTTTTTTATTTAATAAATAAATATGGTTCGTCGAAAGATTTGTATCACCACAGACTAATAATAATAGGTATCACTAATAAATGACCATGTTAATATATAACAAATAAAACCCTATCTACACAGGGCCTTTCTACATCTTAATATATATGTTACCGGAAATGTATGAAATCAAGGAATTGTATACAATTCCTAGGAAATGTGTACAATTCCGATACCATTTAGGAAATGTATAAAATATTATATAAAGGAGATTGCCCAAGTTACTATGGCACTTGGTATCGCAATCAAACTTATTGTGTCAAGATGAAATATAGCTTGATGTTAGTATTTTTAGAAACGATTAAAGTTTTTATGTAAATAAGCCGCAGTTCGCGACAATAAAAATAAAACAATAGTGTTATTCAACACTTTAAAAAAATACTTTATCGAGTTTAAACTAACGATGAACGTTAAGTTTTACATTTATTAAATAGGTAATATTTTAATTTACAAGACAAATGTGAAAAGTAAATCGTAATAAACATTATTTCAAAATAAATAACATCGAACAATGCGTCGAACACAATGACAGATGACGCAGGACGCTTGCAAGAGAGATAGATATATGTGTCAAAACAAAAACTTTTACTTTTATTTCTATTTATTCGGTATAATTACGACTTAATAGTGATAAATATGATCATTATAAATACAAATAGGAATTAACAATATCACAAACATGTGACACAACTAGTATTTTACCGATTCCATACGTGGTCATACATGTTTCAAAACACAAATTTTTACTATTATTTCAATTTATTCGGTATAATTAAGACTTAATAGTGATACATATGATAATTATAAATACAAATAGGAATTAACAATATCACGAATACGTGGCACAACTTAAATTTTACCGATACCACCCGTGGTCATTCTCCTTTATACAGCCATTCTGTCTTTAGAAAAATCTTAGATTTTAACAAAAATTGCCTTGTTGGGCCTATTCGATATTTTACTTATTTTGTCTACGAAAACGACCGATCGCTGAATTTTTTGATATTCCTATATCCTCAGTTCCCTGTTTCATTGTATACGTACCTACATAATATTATGTGGATATCTCATTATTAAGTACCGTATAAATTATGCACTTATGTAATGTGACTAATGATATTGAGGACAAAATAAAAAATAAGCAGTATCAAGATCGTTCAGTCCATTTTCCCTAGGGTTGCACGCTCAAAATTTTGATTTCCCTAATTGCCATCAGATTCTGGTTTACCCATACTGTCTACATAAAAGAAGGGTACACCGTACAAGTCAACATAAAACATAAACAATAGGTAGAAATCATTATTGTCTTTCCAATTTGCATAATTCGACAGATACAAAGTGCAATTATTATTCTTCTGTGTGCGTAGGTATGTTTTATGTTTGCAGTCTCACAAGTGAAAGAGCCTCGCTTTAGAAACGATAACTTGATATTCAACATGTATGCAAAGATGTCAAAAATAAACAGAATTACAATATTTATTCCTTGTTGGAGCGCTGCCAAGGAAGTCACCCCTCAATTTCTACGATGTTTTATGTAAAGCTACGTTGACTTCGAGTTCGACATCGTGGCGCCAAACGTATGTAGGGAGGTATTTAATAATGTTATCGGACACAGAATCTGGACCCTCCCATATATTAGGTACTTATGTTTTTTACTGAACTTTACTATATCTTATCTAACGTTCATACGTGTAGCGACTGTTTGCGCTAGTGTACATTTATATAAGAAAATGCAAATATGCACTCTCTCAACAAACTAAAAGTCTTCATAATAAGGCATCTACCATATTTTAATGTAGGTACTAGTTTTGTGTAATGGAATTAATATAAGTCGACGAAATTCTCTTAACCCATAACTATAATATAATAGCCGATACATTTTTGTATTTACTCCAAGATGAATTTATTAGTAAATAATTAACTACCTAGTTAGTAGTTAATTAAAAATAGAATTACAATAGAAATATCTAGTTATTTGATTGCTTAACTTAACCCATAATTTAACTTCCGTGGTTTACAGTTTCCTTGTCTTTTTTATTCTTTTCAATACATTATTCAAGGTAAGAAGATCTAAGTCTAAGCATGTCTAAGTAAACATAATTTTTCAATGTGAAGTGGAGCTTGACTAATCGTTCAATAAATATTGAAAACAGTTCAATTAAGATAGTTCGGTTTAATTCTGAACCGTCCACGTCCTGGGTCAACAGCCAGACGAGATGCAGCCTGCGAATCTTTGTTCGAGCTAGCCGACGGGACGTTCACCTTGCACCTGCCCTATGTGGATAAAGGCAAAAACCTGTCATCAGAATTAATATAACCTATAAATGAACTTGGATAACATTAAGATGAAAACTTATCTTTATTTATTGCGTATTAATAAACAGTGGTAGGTACACCTTCAGCTAGTCACTAGTGTCTGAATTTGTTTAGATTTTAATATGAGAACATTAGCGTAAAATTATTGAGATACATATAGGAGACTGATGAAAGTAAACTCATGAAGGTAGCGTACGAAAACAAAGAAAGGGCTATGACCGCGTCTAGGTTACTGTACTTACTACCTTTTATTATTTACCTTATACGTTCCTAGTTCCGACGTTCATTCCCGTGAGTAGGGATAGGTCAGATAATGTGTATAATACCATTATAATACCACAGAGTAATAATAATATACTACGTATAATATAATACGTATACCTACCTAGGGATAATGTTTATAATGTACAAAACGGCGGTAAATTTAGTACATTTACTTATATGAGCTCCATTTAAAAAAAATTGATTCGTATAAAATTGTTTTAATGTAAACTACGCATTAAATTGTTTCCTTGTTAAAAGATTAAAGATAGTAGATAATAATTATTACAGCTATCAATGAAATTCTAGAAAATAAACGATCTTAGATATACATAAGTATTTGATATAACACTTGATCATTTTAATATTTTATTGATAGTTTACTGTGGTTTTACTATTGTTTTTAGCATTATAAATCCTAGTAGCTAATAGTTACATAATATAAATGCGAAAGTTTGTGAGCATGGATGGATGTTTGTTACTCTCACGCTAATAATACTGAACCGATTAGGTACCTACAATAAAATAAGGTATGTAGGTAGCTGAAAACCCAGAAAAAGACATAGGCTACGTTTTCTCCCGGAAATCCCACAGGCCACAGGAACGGGAACTATGCGGGATTTTTTAAACGAGGCAAAGCAGCGGGCGGAAATCTAGTACGTAGATAATTTAAATTATTTGCGAAATCAAACTTTTGTCAATTAAAAATTTCTAATGAAATGATGACTAAGTATATATGTCTTTAGATAAGGTTCTGAGAATGTACATAATAATGCCATGATTACACGAACACGGGAATACCAATAGTTATTATAAATTAAAAACAAAGTTAAATAAAGATACTGTTATCAAAGCAATTTAAAATGGATATATTTACCGTACCTTATTTTATCTATTTTCTATATCATATTATATGTGTTAAGTTATTCGTTAATAAAATACAAATTAGGTGAAGTCCCGTATAAGTATGTTTGCAGTTTGATATTAGTTTTATAGCTTTTAAATGATTTATATATATGAGAAATTGTTAAAGAATAGGAAAGACGAGTCCTCTGGAATGGCAGAAAGACGGGGGTTCGAATCGAATCCCGCTTCGTATTTTTTTCTAATCTTTAAACGGATCGATTTTTATTAGGGACAAGTAAGTAGGTGATCAGCCTTCTGCGTTCTGCCCAGAGTACATATTATTATGTTCTGACTTCTGTGGTTCTGCCAGAATGAGGTATTTTTTGTTTTGGACAGAAAAGGACGCAGAACAATAGGTTTAGAATATGAGAATACCGGTGGAATTTGAACGTGGTGAGAAAATCATAATTTATTGTAGTAGAGTGTAGACAGTAGTAACCATGTAGTAACTAATGTACTTAGGTATTAGGAGGTATTTTTTTTTGTATTGACAAACAATGATATTCTCGCTGTTTGTTTTAATAATGTATGTAATAATAAACTGGCGTCCGACCCTCATTTTTTTTACTCGACTATAAAATTTCAAATTTGTTTTCATAAAAAAAAATTAAAAATTAAAATTTTTTTTCACAGTACACACATTCACACATCCATACCAAACATTCTATAATGGGTACGTTTTCCTCTTTTTTGTATATATCATGTCCAAAAAAAAAATTTTTTTTCCACTATAACATTGTTATAATTAATGTAATACTACTGTCAAATAAATTGTCTTATTATTGGTATTCCTTTTTATTGGCGTATTGTTTTGTTAAAGTTAATTATAAATATTGTAATACAAATAGCTGTAAGGAATCTATGTAGGTATGTTGTACACATTGTAAAAGAGGCTTAATTGATATTATGATGTTCAAGATAAGAGAGGGACCAATGTGCCGCAACGCTGTAATTTTAACCATAGTGATCCTTTTGTCTCGCCTCAACTCCAACGGATGAAGTGAATACTGAATGGTATAGTGATTCACTTCACATATTTTGTATTGTTGTAAATGTAGTGCAGTCAACAGTGTTTGTACTCGGGCGAGCGTACTTTAGTAGTTTAGTCACAGTCGGTCTCCGGCGGGAGACAGACGCGAGTGCTATTATTTTTACTGTCAGACTTTCACTTTCGAACAAACGTAAACAAAAGTTTGGAACCAAAGTAAAGTTGCAACACCATTAAGTACTTACTAGTAGTATTTAAATATGTGCACTTAATAAGTTTCAGTTTAACTAATCTTTGAGATTTCCAAAGTGGCACTTATATGCAATTAGTGAGAAATTCTCGTCGCATCGGCCAATCGAAAATATCACTGCTTTACTTGACGAAATACTGAGTTACTGACTCACTATTTTAATCCAATTATTACGGTTAAAGTGCGTCTAAAATATAGTGGTAAGCTGATGAAACAGTGAAGCTGCATTCCGCAACTGTGAAGTAACAATGGGAAAGGATTATGGTAAGTCATTGGACGCTCTTATTATTCCTTTAAATTTAATTTTGATTTCAGCACGATATTTCCTGTTTGCTTCGGTGTTTGAATAAAACCCATTATGTTAACTACCTAATCAGTATGAAGCCAAAAGAGGATAAAAAATTGCCCATATTCCAAACTTTTCTAAAAATAAAGCGGGTACCCGATAAGCAGAGTTTAAACACCGTTATTACCTTCCTATTTTGTAACACATAAATAAACATAAAAATTTATGAATCACATTTTTTTTTAAGAATTTCGATATAACATTGCTTTTCCTATAAAAATAAAAAAGTTTCATAAATAGGTACTTACCTAATGTATGTCTGGAGTGAAGTGAATATTTGAATTTATATCTAGAATTATAATTTAACATAGGTAGGTGCTATGGGTAGTAGTAATAAAACCGTAGGAAAGGCAAAACTGTATGTAAACTGTACATGGAATTTAAAAAGAATAATTTGGGCGTGATCTACAATAGATACTTCTAGAGGCTTCACTCAAAAAAAATTGGTACATAGACAGCTTGAGATCTAAGGAACATATGTAGGTTTTATCCCGGAAATTCCACGGGGACAGTAATAATGCGGGTTTTTCTTTGACTACGCGGTCACAGCTGACCGCAGAAAGCTAGTTGATCATAATATTAATATAAAGTCAGGTACTGTTTATTATGCGTGATCAGCTATGACATTTGAAGAATGTATAAATATATAAATATACATGTACCTACGCAATAGTGTATATATAATTTATTGATAATAGTTCTTATTATCTTGCAGATTGATGTGAAAATCGAACGCATATGAGAAACATAGTAACCTAATAACCTCTCAGAAATCTTATTTTATTATAATATTTTTTATCTACCTACCTACTACTAAGAATAATTATTGTTCCACGTCTTCATTGGTTATCTACACTACGATATTATTATAGGGATATGAACCGATTACAAGATTCTTGACCAAAGAAAGGAAGATCTTGACCAAAATAAGGCTAAATTTTGAATACAAGCTGTGCCGGGCGAATTTTTCAGCAGTTGAACCCGCCGGAAAACGCAAGTTTTTCTACAGCTATAAGTTACATATGTGTTATTCTGGTACATAAGCTACATATGACTGCCAAGTATTTTTAAAATCCGTTCAGTGGTTTTCCCGTGCAAGAACAACAAACATATATATATACCTAGGTAACTGGTAAGATAAAAATTTGTTATCTAGGGTAACCCGGGTGTTACGGGTCAAGTGGCTAATATAAATATGTATGTAATACCGTTAGGTAAATACCAAGATCATGTTGAATCAAACTATCATTCTCATCACACAATACCTACTTAGTAGTAGGAAGGGACAGGCTCCTGTAATTCATCACTCTGCAGCTCACAGCTGGCCATGTGCAGGTTGGCAGATCGCATTTGGTGAAGTTTTTGATTCTTCGAATTTTTTAATACCGGTTTCCTCGCGATATTCTTTTTCCGTTTCGAAATTTTGAACTTTGAGGTCCTTTATCCAATGATGATTGGCTACTAATTGTAATTGACAAATCATCTACGATATACCTAGGTAACTGGTAAGATAAAAATTTGTTATCTAGGGTAACCCGGGTGTTACGGGTCAAGTGGCTAATATAAATATGTATGTAATACCGTTAGGTAAATACCAAGATCATGTTGAATCAAACTATCATTCTCATCACACAATACCTACTTAGTAGTAGGAAGGGACAGGCTCCTGTAATTCACCACTCTGCAGCTCACAGCTGGCCATGTGCAGGTTGGCAGATCGCATTTGGTGAAGTTTTTGATTCTTCGAATTTTTTAATACCGGTTTCCTCGCGATATTCTTTTTCCGTTTCGAAATTTTGAACTTTGAGGTCCTTTATCCAATGATGATTGGCTACTAATTGTAATTGACAAATCATCTACGAATAGGTAGGTATATTAGATATATAGTAGTTCCTTAGAACCATATTTATCGTCCACGTTTACAGGACTTTTTTTTTTTTTTTTTTTTGTGTGGTGTCTCTCAATGTTAGCCAGAAGGGCTTCTACATTTTAACGCGGACGCGGGGGTGAACTGAAGGTTCACCCTGGTAGCGACATGCACAAGGGCGTCCCCCCTTGACGGGGACCACGAACCTCGGCTTGAGCTGTCGCTTGAGTGGAGGAGGCCAGAAGGGCCCTAATCGGACGGGTTACAGGACTTTTAAAACGTTTTAAAAACGTATTCTAATTGCCCGTATTTGACAGTATCGTGTTATACTTTATTGGACGGATAAGTTTTATCCAAGCATTGAAAAATCGGCCCTTAGCCAATGAAAGTTAGCCGATGAAAAAAGAAAATGAGATTTCTGGCATGAAGGAGATATTTCTGTGACTATGAGCCAAGTTATCTATTTTAAAATAAATACCAAAATTCATATTTTTACTACGATTCAACTACGTTAAAAACTATAACGAATCATGGACATGCAGACGTGAATTTATTAGATTTTAGGAGACCTCATTTTAAGTCCGTTTTAGAACCTCTCCAATTTTTTTGAATAAATATCCTTTTTGATAAACCCCCATTCCTTTTCTTACCTATGTTAGTTGAATTAAATGCTATGATTAATTTATTTTATTTTATATGACTAACCATATACTTACCTACATAATATATTTATACATAATAATATGTAGGTACTTAATTTACTGCTTATACAATGGTATGCTAAACAATTATATAAACTATGAAGAGAGAAAGTTTCAAAACAATAATTAAGTACCTAGGTTGGTAATATTTTGAGTTCAATAACGTAGGAATAGGGACTATAAATTTTGGAATTATTTTATCTCACACAACAGTTTTTCAGATTACTGCTATTTTTGGAACGAAATGCAATGAAATAGTTAGTTATATGAATAGAGGTCGCGTAATGCGACGCCTATAAAACGCGAACGTAAATATAGCTACCGTCATCGTCAACGTCACTATCTTTATGAGGCTCCTGCCTCCTACCACAGTATTTCACAGAAAACGTTAAGCCGAGTTCACAATAATGCCGATGTAACATTACAATAATTAATATAACGTACGATTTAATATTTGCCCGCTGCCCGCTGGGTTTCTAAAATTTTAATAAAGCTGGGTTGGTATTGTATACCTATTAATTGTTGGCGATGTCATTAGGATTTCTAGAATTAAAAATTATATTAATAATCTCACATAATATTTTTCATTAGCTGGTTTCGATAAAAAGGAAACGTTACACACATTCTTTTTATTTTACACCCAACTATTTTGCATTAAAATGGTATGTTTTCATTAAAAACACGTATAGTCTATTGAATAAGCACGTGTATCCTCATTTTTGTATTGAACGGCATGTTGCTTATTATTATTAAAAAGGCCAATTGGATTAACTTTTATAAGCTTCTTTGTAGTATTCTATGTGGAACATGTAGAACTAAACAGATTATAGGACGCTTCCTGTTATTCATTACGGGCACTTTATTCTATTCAAGAAACTGCAGATATATAGCTTCTACTAAGTTTATTTTGTATCTAGGGTAATAAGTATAAGGACGAGGATATAACTAAATCGCTATCACAATGTCACATACATATAATATAGTCAATTTGAAACTGTATCCACATTTAATCTCTCACGCATGAGAGTATTTATGTCAAGTACATAAACAAGGATTCCCTTCAAACGAGTGTGTATTTAATCGATATTTAAAAACCTAAACTTGACCAAATAATCTGTGGCTGTGGCTCAGTGAGTGAGGATCTCGGACTTCAAATCGATAAGTCAAGGGTTCGAGACCAGCGTCCAGCGTTCATGAAAAACAGTATTTTTTAAATTATATATCTGCGCATCTTGACAACATCACCACTCCTCAAATGGGGAATGAAACCATCGTTAGAAAACCGACATGTCGAAGAATAAGGAAAAAAGATGATGGCCTATCGATAGCGGTACATCAGTCATGTATATGTGTCTTTATGTTACATGTACATATTTACGTTTTACACATTGGTAGAAAATCAAGGTAATGATAGATGTTACTCAGTATCGCGTGTGACGTTCTCGTGCCAACAAATTGTGTAATTTCGTTATATCCTGTGATTAGTTACATGAGAGAAAATCAGAGCCTAAATCCTTAGGTTTCTTATCTCCTATTATTCTGTTAAATCATAACTTACAGACTATAGTGCGAGCTTATTTTTTGCACAGTATTTTTTTAAGTTTTAACAGTAGATAGGTAGGTAATAAATTGAATCAATGTTGTTTACTAAGGTTGTTTAATATCTAATAACCTAATCATAAAATAGTGATTATGAAATCGGCTCAAATATACAGGAAGAACCGAATTTGGAGTTACTTAGGCACATACATTTTAGTTTTCAAGATAATTATATCGTATATCAAGATTATATTTCAATTAATTCCGGGTTTCATTGCTAGGTATATTAACATTTCTTAGCACTTCAAAATAATAATCTTTATGGAAAGATTGATGTGCAGTTCCGGATAGGTACATTAAAATAATAATCAAATTTAAAATACACACTACTTACATCCGCATCTGATTATTGTACCCAACTATCATCTTAATAACGTAATGCTATTTGTAGGATATGATGTCGATTAAAAAAAAATTGTGAGTTGTTACCTTCAACTTATGTTAGAAGTTAGAAGTTAGAACTTTGTCTATTCATTTTATACGAAACAATAGCTTCTACTCTACAAATACTGAGCAATTTCAAACGCAACAGCTAAATATTTAAAAATAAGAGAGTTTGAACGATCCGAAGTATTTTAGGAATAGACCTATGGGATGTGACGGGATAATATTAGACCATCATGTCACAATATACCAAATGATAAAATATTATACAGTATATCATGCGTAGGGGCTAGGGCTGCTCGTACACGTTCCAACAAATATAAATGAAAACTATTTAATAAACTTTATTATTAATTTGCACAAAATGAAACTAAGTAGGTAACTATCTCAAAATATTGTTGTTTTGTTTGGTGGTGTTGAATCCCGCAGAAACGCTATCGATATAACTAACTAGATAAGCTTATTGACATTCTCATTCAGGAAGGCCGTGGCTCACGAATTAAAAACCATTTAAGCATAATCATTGATATTATCTATTGATCGCAAAATATACTTTACCAACGATGTTATCATTCAACCTGATAAGGGACCGCGCTCACTGATACGAAATGATATACAACAGAAGTTAATAAATGTAAACGAAATACTCAATATGGTTATTAAAATGAACCTTTTATGGAAACTTTAAATCTGTGGGATTTGAATGAATTTGTATATATGTGATAAAAAGTGATTAAATGATGGTGTGTTGCGGGGATGCTTGTGTATCTCCAAAAGAATCAAGTGAGTTATTATAATACGCTTAACTAGGTGACTCATTTTCTAAAAATTTTTTGTCCTTTTGATTAAAGAAATCATGAATTGAAACAAAGAATTTATCCATTGCAAACATTATTGCAAATTATTCTTGTTATCCATACTAATATTATAAATGCGAAAGTAACTCTGTCTGTCTGTCTGTTACTCAATCACGCCTTAGCTACTGAACCAATTTGCATGAAATTTGGTATAGAGATATTTTGATACCCGAGAAAAGACATAGGATAGGTTTTATCCCGGAAATCCTACGGGAACGGGTTTTTATTTGAAAACGCGGGCGAAGCCGCGGGCGGAAAGCTAGTGTTCTCATAATATAACAGAGAATAAGTTTAATTTGACTAAAAGGACACTTCACAGGTTTTGAACTCTTTCTAAATTTTAATTTGTAGATTGTATGAACATCATAAATGAGTCTCAGCGATTCTAGATGGATGATTTTTTTTAGCTTGTAACTAGTTACTTACTTATAGCTGTGCTTATAGGTACCTAATATATTTCAAATTCTATGTAACTACTAGAATTGTATGTGTCTGTAGATACTGATCTACACGATATACGTATGTAATGTATACTTAGTTATATATAAAAAATTTAAACGTGTTTCAAAGTATTTATAATTTTCAGGGGAGCCGATACGGTACGATCCTGACTTTAATGGACCTACACGCAATCGGTCTTGCACGGACATAATATGGCTAATAGTGTTCATCCTTTTCCTCGGAGCGTGGGGCTTCGTAGGATATTATAGTAAGAGCTCAGATTTTTTCATAAGATAAGAAATAGTTATTTTAAGAAAGAAAAAGGGCAGGTATGGTGAGTTTGGTGACATGGTGATTCTTAACTTTCTTCGAATTAAATAAAAATTTCTTGTCCCTGAGACTTTAGACCACAATTATGTGCACACGCTGTTGGCCTTGTGGACTTGTGGTTAAAAATGCTGGTTTCATCACGTTTCCTTCCACCGATTGGAGCAGTGAGAAAGTAAACAATGTTGATAGTTACTAGTTATTGCTCTGTGACAATGTGCGGATAAAGCGAAAATTATAATTAAATGTTCTCGACACTCGGTTAAATAGTTTCGTCTTCAAGGCTTGTTAATTGACTCGTCAATTGCCAAGACGTTGTTTTTATTTGGATTATCCAATCCAATTATCTATCCAATTATCCAACTTATATTGGTCTAATTAATTATTAACCATAGTAAAGATGAATTTACTATTGCAGGTATGACAAGAGGAAGTGTTGAGAAACTATTGGCACCCATCGATACTAAAGGCCGCCGCTGTGGATTAGATTCAGGACTAGAAAACAAACCGTATTTAATATTTTTCAACATTGCAAAATGTCTTGCACCCGGAACTCCGATAACGGGTTGTCCAACTACACAGGTGAGTTTTGTGAATGAATTAAATGAAATAGATAAATAACATATATAAAACATTCTTTTACCATCTTTTTTTACACTTTCAGGTTTGTGTAGAAAAATGTCCAACCAATACGATTTTGCTCGAAAAAGAAATACGGCTGAACCCGGGAGCGTTTGAAACTTTAAGGCCGAGCATGGTGTGCACAGATGAAGTAAATATTCAAACGATGACGAGTTCACAAGCTCTTCAATATATGCAAGAAGACAAATGTGCCAGCTTTATAATTTCCAGTCAACCAGGTAATTCATATTATAATGTGTTTTATTATAAATTTGCAATGCCTTAACTTAGCTCCCGTGTGGTTTATTTTTTGCCTTTTTTTGTTTTATTTTGTTTTGTTTTATTAATGTGTGTAATTGTGATGCTTTGTTTGATTTATTGCGATTATCAACGATTGATCGCGCTTCAGTGTTGTTTCGCTGCATCGGGGACCTTTCAACTCTGCAATGCCAGGGTCCTAAGCAAAGCACTGGGGATACATGTGTGCGGAATCCAGCTGAGGCGCAAAAATCTTTGCTGAATAGTGCCACGGCTCTTGATTCGTATGTTGGTTGGATTGCTGCAAGCTGGGTTACATTTTTCACGCGGGAAAATGAACGCGAGGCTCATATAGTACGTAAAAATAAGGCTATGCAATGCCCAGCACGTTTATGCGCATGTTTTCACAAAGTAATAACCGCTTTGCATGTAGACCTATCACCTGTATCTAGTTACATGTTGTTAAAAAGGTAACGGCTAATATGCGTCTTAGGTGAGTATTTAAGGACGTGGATAAAGAACCATCCTTGTGAAACGTACTGCTGCGAATGATCCCTAATCCAAATATACTCTTTGTCCATTACTAATGCTACTGGCACAAATATATAAATAACTAATGCACCGTTGGTGTCTGGAACAGTGGTCGCTCGGTGCTTTGTTAACGTGACTTCGGCTGTGGAAGTAATACGGCAAATCGATGGCGTTGATCTGGCGGAGGAGGAAGTGCTTCAACAATTGGCTAACTTGCTAAAATTCAATCAGGTAAAGTAGCATCCGATTATTTTTAGTTGTTTGTAAGTACAATTTTTTTTTGTTTTAAAGTTGCATGTTTTCTCATGTAAATTATTAATATACCTTTCGGCGTAATAACGTACTTGATACGTGCATCGCCGCCGCATTTTTAGGTTCACACTTCCCGTATGATAATGGAACACTAATATTACTCAATTTTAGTGCTGTATTAGTTGTTCGAAATTGACGGTACCTACTTAATTCAGCAATTTAAATATTTTTGCTCGATTTCCTTTATGACGTGAAAAATTTATCAACTTTTGTTCCAATTCAGAGAATTAATAAGCATTTATTTAAGCGCTTTATTTTTCCTCCTATTTCTGATAAAATGGATTTTATATTATACATAATAATACACCATTTTTATTCTAATGAACTGGAACAGAACCTAGATAACCAGTCGTTTAATTTAACTCGATTCTTTCGTTATTTGATAAATACCTATCCCTGAAATTTTGCACCATGCCAAACTAACAGATATATTATAAAAATATATAGTTGTTACTATTGCACATGCCTATAGGCATGCCTAGGTATATAAATGTACCAAGCTTACTTATAAAAATTTAATTTGTTCCATTAAAATGTACATACTAGCTTTACGCCCAGGCCCAATATTAAATACAAACTACCTATATCATTATTTTCTGTTTAACAGTTATCGTCTCAAATAGTTCAGGATCTGGTTCAGTCAAGATGGTATCTGGCTGGAGCACTGATAGCAGTGGTTATTGTGTGCTTTATATATATTCTTTTGCTCCGATGGGTGGTCGCCCCGGTAGTGTGGGTCTCGATAGCTGGGTTGCTAGCATTACTCGGATTCGGTGAGTTTAAAGAGTGCTTAAGTATGCAATTTATACTTTTCAATCAATTTTTATGACTCATTCTCTTTTCAGCTATGTACCTCTGTTACAAGAACTACGAGTATTACAAAGCAAATCCAGTAGGACTCTATCAGACGACCAACTTGAGGGGCTACGCACAGTCAATGTTTACTAAATACTCGACGTGGCTCGTCATCCTCGCTATTGTGGCTGTGATATTCCTAATACTTCTCTTGGTAGTCATTTTCTTGCGCAAAAGAATAACTATTGCAATTGCTCTTATTCGTGAAGGCAGCAAGTAAGTTTACGAAATTAAAACATTTTAATCCTAGGTAACTCAATAACAGTTTCAACAATTTTTTATTTAAATTTCAGAGCAGTAACGGCAATTAAATCTACAATAGTTTTCCCTATTATCCCGTGGATATTGCAGTGTGCTGTCATAGCATATGGAGTGTTGGTCCTCGTTTATCTACTGTCGATAGGAGAATCAGCATTCCGGGTGGTTAACATCCGCAACGACACGAGTTGCAGCTGTGGCGACATTTATACAGAGGTATATATTGATTTACCTTTAAATTACGATTGTCACCATGGTTACGTTTTTAATGGGTTTTGGGCTTTTGGGACATCTTATGTAATTTCATGTTTCAATCTATGACAATAGCAATCTATGAAACTTAACGAAAGCGATACCATATAAGCTTATATTTATTTTAAATAAATGAAGTAGAGTGTCATTTTTATTAAAGAGACCTTAATCAGCCCTTTATATCCCACTGCCGGGACATGGACTAATCGATTTGTAGTTTGAGGTCCTCGTCACTGTTCCACCACTGCTTTAATTGAAACAATAAATTAGTGTAATTATAAATTCATAGATAAATGTTTTCAGGAAGGCCAAGCCTGCGACCCAGCAAAGTTCGTTAGTGTTTGCCGCGATACCAGCTCTCCTGGTGGTCTATTACCGTGCTCTCTGGCATCTTGTCACTTTACCGGCATTGATAATCCAAATAACGTGATAGCTTTACATTGTGAGTAATTTATTATTATGCAATGAGTAGTAAATCTATTAATAGTATAAATGTATTTTTCCAAGTGTACATATTATTCTATTTTACTGGGCTTTTCCACACAACTAGCTCTGTAATCATATAATGAGTGTCGAGTGAGTGTTATAGTCTCTCTCTTGATACAAGACAATGCAACGTTCGTGCTTAATTAACATCTATTAAGCTGATAGATGCTTCAATGAGATCATTATAACGTGTGTTTTCAATGATATGCACTTTTCAATCGTATTACTGGAAATATTCTAACAATTAATTTATAAATTGAGGACTATTAGTAGTTTCGGGAACCACGGTCTAATGGTTTTATTCTTGGAAATTTTAGCGTTTTTCCTATGCTTATTATAATTATATATTGATTTTCATTCATTCCTTTACAGTGATTAATTTGCTTGGTTTCTTCTGGACGATGTTTTTCATTAGCGGCATTGCTGATATGATGTTAGCTAGCACCTTTTCTACTTGGTATTGGACATTCCATAAAAGAGATTTGCCCTTTTTCACTCTCACATCGGGAATATATCGGACTCTTCGGTAATTAATAAAAGCTTCCTTTGCAAACTGTTATTTATTATCTAACGAAATTGCTATTTATTTTATAGACGTTTTGGTCCTATTAAATTAAACAAAATTCTAAGGAACTACGCATTCATGTTTATTGCTTTGTTCTATACAAGTATGCCAAATAACTATTAACTCTTAACTTTCACGGCAAACCGGTTAAAAGTAACGATTAAAGTTGTTACAAACCACCTTACTGTTTCAGTTACATATTCGAATAAACAAACATGTTTAATATTGACATTTGCGTCATTTTAAATTTAATTAAATATTCTATTTCAGATTCCACTTAGGTACTGTGGCCTTTGGAGCTCTTATAATAGCGATAGTGCGCGTTATACGAGTAATTTTGGAATATATAGATAACAAAGCGAAGAAATTTGACAATATAATAGCGCGTTGTGTGTTATGCTGCTGCAAATGTTTCTTCTGGTGTTTGGAAAACTTCTTGAAGTTTATCAATAAAAATGCGTACATTATGTGCGCGGTGCACGGGAAAAACTTCTGTAAGAGCGCTCACGACGCATTCTCTTTGCTCATGAGAAATATTGTTCGTGTAGTTATTTTGGACAAGGTAATATTTTAAAGACTCATTTAAATATATAAACGTGCATAAACATATTATAGTCAGTCAGGGCAGATGGGTCTTGTCCTCTGAACAACGATAGGATTCTTTGTTCTGAGGTCTTGTCACAAAACAATTTAAACACAGTCTAACTTTAAACCAGGGATCTGTCACTTTCAGTTGTCTATGTGAAATACGAAAAAACCAGATTAAAGAGAAGACGCGCTTAAAGTTAAACCCTGTCTAAAATTTTTTGTGATATAACAGTTAGATTTCCTTTTTGTGTAAATACTTAGATCATTAATGATCTAAGTGTAAATACCTTAATTAATGATGTGGGTAGTTACTAAGTAATCTTAGTAGGTATAGGTACTTTCTTTATTCTGTAAATGCAATAAACTACCTACAATAACACTATATCTAAATATTAATATTTCATCTATCATAAACGGCTGGATCGATTTTAATGAATTTTCGTGTAACTTCTATATTATGTCGGGGAATAGGCCGTAACCTATTTTTAATACGCCTAAATAATAAGGATATCCTGGAATAACGACGTTAGCCGAATTAGCTAGTATTGATATAATAAGAAATCATTATAGACCGGACTCTCAGTGGAGTTTCGTTTGCAAAAATAGCGGACCTAAATCTGACTTCTGATATATATTGTATAGATCCCAGACATCCTATAGACAGATGTTGCCAACCAGTTTTGTGGTCCCCCTCTCCCCACAACGGTAATTAAATATGGCATACAAAGAAAAATTAAAAATTTCCAAAACATGCCGCGTGGGGTATCAAATGAAAGAGCTTATTGAGTAGATCACGAATATATAGCATACCGTCGCCATCTTTGAATGCTTCCCCCACTCCCCCATGCAACTATTTCACTGTACGAACTATTGAATCGTCAACAATGGACTATTGTTAATTATTTAAAATAATAATTTAAAAAATATATTCATGAGTTTTCAATCTATAGTGGTTTAAAGTTAACTCAAAAATGGACCATTTTCGTAAATTTTCTAAAAAATCTTAGAGAAAGTGTAAGAAATGTTATACATAGTATGCTATATATTCGTGATCTACTCAACGCGGCATGTTTTGGAAATGTTTATTTTTTTCTTTGTATGCCATATTTAATTACCAGGGTGCGGGGAAGGGGACCACAAAACTGGTTGGCAACATCTGTTTATAGGATGTCTGGGATCTATACAATATATATCAGAAGTCAGATTTAGGTCCGCTATTTATGCAAACGAACATCTCCTTGGAGCCTGCTCTATTAGTAGAATTTCTTTCTGATACTATAACAACACCATGCAGCGTGATCAATTTTTATGACGACAGAAATAAATTCATGCATTTTTTTCAGGTCGCAGATTTTATATTCTTCCTATCAAAATTATTGATCTCTATAGGAGTCGGATTTGCTGTATATTATTTATTAGAATGGAACTATGTATATGAGATAACTAAAGGCGAACGTTTGCACTACAACTATATTCCCGCCATTATATTAAGCGTTGCTACCTACCTCATCTGTACAATATTCTTCAATGTATATTCAATGGCAGTGGATACTCTATTCCTCTGCTTCTGTAAGTATATTTAAATGATTGTCAGGATAACCCAAAGTGTAAAAAAGTACCCTAAATAGTTTCGGGGCTTAAACTCACTTAAAAATTCAAGAAATAAATTCACATCCATACAAATTCTTAAATACCCAATGAAGAATAGGTATATACCAAAATTTTGAGTCTTGACTAATATCTGTTGTATTGTAATATATTTAAATGAAGTTGTCGTTGTTTTAGTTAAGTTTCAAATAGTACCTTAATAAAAAAGTATATAACTTTTACAGTGGAAGACTGCGAAAGAAATGACGGATCGCCTGAGAAACCCTATTTCATGTCTAAGAATCTATTAAAAATCCTTGGAAAGAAGAATAAGAAACTAAGATAGACATTTACCATTTTATTGATTGTTTCTTAAATTATTCATTTTTAAGGCAGCCTAGAGAGTTCTAGTAGAGTGTAATGATTGAAAATACATACATTGTAAATAAATGTGTGGAAAACATGTGGAAAATAGATTAAAAATAATATCTTTTTAAAAAATAAATGTAAATTTTAATAACTTTTATACAAAAAACAATGCAGAGTGCCAAACAATGTCAATAAGAGTTGTGAGATTATATCCTTATATTCTATTAATTTTATATAAGATTGTATACACAATTGTTCCATAATATGTGAATATGTCACGAATATATACATATTAATATTATCCATTTTGAAATATTATACCTGCCTAAAGGAATATTAAAAGCCAAATATAATGTAAACTATTGATAAAAAATTTCGAAATCTTTATATTGTGATAACTGGTGTATTTTATAAGATTTTTATAACGCTAGTTATAGCGGTTTTAATTCGCAAGAGTGTCTTTATAATTATTAGTTTTAATAAACTACTTTAACAAAACTTTTTGTTTTATTTCATTTACCTATCTACCTACCATTATAATTTTTAATACATTTTTTTTATAAAAGTGTAGAAAATTGTAATTGAATTATGTAATAAGTTCTCAATAGATTCTGCCTACAAAATGCTATATGGTTTTAATTTTATAATACTTTTTCATAATAAAAGAGAACCACACCAGAAATAAAATAACAAAATATTTATTCTTCCATAACATCATTTATTCTGTGTTGTGTTAAGAACGCAATATCAAGCATGGCTTCTGGGTCTAATAGATCCTTCACATCTTCATATTTAAGACTTTCTTCATAAGCAAATATTATGCTAGTATCATCGAGCATCATTTTGGATGCAACAAGGGCTGCAATACAATTCTTTAGTCGCGCTATTGCTTCTCTATCCGATCTGCTGATTGGCTGAAAATAAAATAAACAATGATATACCTACCTAATATGATACTACCTAATATGTTACTTATAATAAAAAATAACTTGCCAATGAACCAGTGTTGTTAAGTGTAAAACTGGGGCAGTATAGAAATGTGATTTCTAGATAACCCTCATTTAATTTAACGAAACTTAAACGACAACCAATAAAATTCACATCGCCCGCTCCTTTGTCGGTTGTTGTATAAAAAAAAAAAAAATTATAACATAAAAATTTCTACCTAATCCTTTATTTTGCCATAAAATAATTCAAATTGCATATTTGAAGTAATAACACAGGAATTATACCTGTAAGTAGGTTTCTGAATCATCTCTGTCCTCTTCAACTGCCATATTATGTTCTTGTTGTTGCGGACTGATCCAGATAAACCCATTATTGCCCACAATTATTGATATACCACATGGCAAGTTGTGGAAATGGTTCTTCCTTCTCCTTATTAATGAGGGAAATACTTTGACTAATACTCCTTGTGATAACTAAAATAATTTTTAATTAAATTAAGTACAAAAAATATATTATGCACTTGTGTGTCCAAGTAGGTAAAACATTAATAATTTCTCATTTTATCCGAATACTTACATAAATGCAGATAAAAAATATAGCAATAAAATTGAATTACTAAATTACCTTTCCATACTTTAAACTTCTAGTGTGCAAGGCTAAAGAACCATCAGAAAATATGCTCTGTACTTCTGCACTGATCAGATCCCCTTCTTGTAAGTGCTGTCTCATCATCTGTTCATCCTCAGCTGATCGCCGACGCTGGAAATAAATTATTGTTTTAAACCATTGGTCCCTTTTAAAAATTGGATAGTGACTGTGAATATTATGATTCAAGATTATAAAACTTTTTTGGATACTTTTATATGTATTGATTTAATTTAATAAAAGCTATTTGGCTTTATTTGTGTTAACAATAAGTTGATTTTTACCAATTAATTACTTTAAATTATTAGTATCATGACTTATAAGATAAAAGTCTCACCAGTTCACCACCAGGTAAATTAACAGAGGATAACTGAAGAACAGAATCTAATCGAGAGTTAGTTTCTATCTTCCATCTTCTCTGTTGTACTTCAAGCACTCTTCCAACAACAACATCGCCGATTTCACCAACGTATCTACTTTTTAACGGGCGCACACATATCAACTTGTTAACCTTTTGCATAACACCAGCTACAGAGGATTTAATGCAATCATCCTCCACATATGTTCCATGTCCTCTGAAATATGAAAGTATATAAAAATAATTTTATTTAGCTACCAAATATAATTGACATACAATAATGTATTTAAATTTTTATTATTTCCCCCAAAAATTAACTAAATTACCGCATAAAATCCTGCAATCCACAAATAACCTCTCCTGGGGTAAAAAACCGAGGTATTTCATTGTTAGCAGCCACACTGTGATTTACTCTTTCGGCTGCTAATTTAATAGAAACGTGTCCGGACATTGTGAGATTTATTATAAATTTTAAATAAATAACATTAAATTATAATTTTTTAAAGAAATTTAGATTATCAAAACCACAAAACGTGCAAAGTAAATAAACAATGAAGTGTCACCAGTCACCACAGACTACAGACCTATGCTAATTGCTACAGACCATGCTACAGACCTCAGAGGAATAAACCTATAGAGTTCTTATATTGAGACAGAACAAAATACATATTTTCTAATCTACTTACTCTTAGTCAATAACAGCATAAGTCAGATTGAGATAGCGATAGAGTATCTGCACTGTCTTCAAACGTAGCGCGCCGGCAGTCAGTTTGTTTTCCAACCAGCTGGTGGGCTCAGTGCGTCAAGTGTTTTTAACGAAATATTTAGAAAATATAAAGTTTATAGTGTTTCTTTTTATTTGTCAGTGTGCTAAAATGACTATTGTATGTTTAGCTACCGGCTATTACTAGTCGAATGGGAGTTTTGGATGAAAACAATGAAAAAATATCTTTCCATCGGTAAGTGATTTTCAGCAAATTGATAAATATTTATGTTCTAACCCTATTTGAAGGTTTTATCAAGCGCTTTTTTATAAGTTTATGTTGTAACTGTAACATTTACCCACTTTATGGGGTTGTGGAATACAAAAGAATTAAATAATTTTTAAAAAATGTCACAATATTATCAAGTTTGGCATTTTGTTTACCACCGTAGTGTTGTAACACATCTAGCGTATATTATCGATTTATGACAAAAAATCTATTTCATATTAACGTTGATTTATTTATTTTGTTTCTTATATCAGATTTATATGTAGTTGTTGTAGCAAATAATTGATGTAAATTTTCTACAGCAGGAAAATAAAAAATACCACGTGGTTGTTTTATTTGACTTATCTGTTTAGTTTGTTGTTTCTCTTTTAGATTATTAATAAATTCATTTTGTTTTAGATTTCCAGAGCTAAATAAAAAATGGGTATAAAACATGAAACGTGTAGATTGGACGCCGTCGAAATTTGCTAGATTGTGTTCACTGCATTTCGAGCCTGCGTGTTATCAAGATGGATACTCTAGAAGAATTGTGCAATCTTACGCTTACGTTTTTTTTTGTTCCTTTAGATAATAAATACATTTGTGTGTGAGTGAATTTTTATTTGGAAATTTTTTTACACATTTACTTTAAATGTGTAACTATGTGAAAATTAAACGGTTGATTAAATGACAGTTCTCATAGATGAGAAACTACTATTGAAATACATACTTAATATACATGCGTTTTCAAAGAAAAACCCGCATAGTTCCCATTCCTGTGGGATTTACGGGATCAAAAGTAAAAAGTGAAAGAGAAAGTTATCCATTCTCGCATAATTTCGCATTTATTATATTCGTAGAATTAAACAAATAATGTATTCAACTGAAATTTATGATTAATTTTGTTTTTTTTTTTATTATTTATTATTTCACGAAACCGTAAATGCAAA
Source organism: Colias eurytheme (assembly GCF_061535395.1). NCBI lineage: Eukaryota > Metazoa > Arthropoda > Insecta > Lepidoptera > Pieridae > Colias > Colias eurytheme. Next base: position 4,357,116 of record NC_142982.1, on the reverse strand, counting down.
ATGCATTCACGATTTTATCGATTGAAGCACATCCCATCACTATCACCTTCTATCTATCTAAATACGTACCTATAGTAAAAATGGTGCCATAACTATGTTTAGTCCAGGAGGAATCGGCGCATGAGTACCGAAAACTATTCCACCTCAATTTTTTTACGTGATCCTCTTCAAATTGCCCTACTGATGATATAAATGCATGTTGCCATGGGGCAACCCGGTGCCATATTGTTTAAACCGAAATTGTTTAAACAATTGCAAGGAATTGTTATTTTTCAACCGGACAAATTTTTTTTATATTTTTTATCGAAATACCAATAAAAAAGGTCCAATTACTTTTCACGATAAAGTTAATATTTTCAAAGATATGAATTTTTTAAGGTTTGAAAAATCTCAAATTTGGGTACTTTCGACCCATGAAAAATATATTTAAAAAAAAAATAATATATAAGTAATATTTTTTTTTCAATTCTCTATACAATAGTTAATAATATTGTTAATAGAGATTTAAGAAAATTTCATTGTTTATATCTGTTTTTTAATTGTTAACTTCGCGCGCTCACAAGTACGCGCCGCTTACCTTTAAGTATCGCCGTCTCTCTCTTACTCATGCGCTGCATCGGCCTCTCTGTGTCTTGAATCATTATTTATCATTTATCTTAAAAACTATCAACTTTATCAAGATTTCTAAAGAGAGCAATCTTATTAATAATTAAATTGTCTACAATTTGTTTCTTATATATTTTTTTCTGAAATCAATTTTTTTAAAGTTATTTAAGCATAAATTGAAACATGTAATTAAAATTACTTTTTTGTCAGTTTATATTACTTTTTTGTTATTGAAACAGCAAGTAAGGTAAAAGACCCAGTTATTGACACTGGCCTAGTTGTTTGACACTCGCAATTTGATTTTAATTAAAAGAATGAAATGTTCTCAAAAAACCAAAGATCTTAAAATTTTTAATTCAAAAATTATATTTATTAATTTATTAGAATTGATTTGTTTTTTTTTTAACTAAAATAAAATTTAAAGTGTCAATAACTAGGTCTTTTACTTTCAAGACACAGAGAGGCCGATGCAGCGCATGAGTAAGAGAGAGACGGCGATACAGGTAAGCGGCGCGTACTTGTGAGCGCGCGAAGTTAACAATTAAAAAACAGATATAAACAATGAAATTTTCTTAAATCTCTATTAACAATATTATTAACTATTGTATAGAGAATTGAAAAAAAAATATTACTTATATATTATTTTTTTTTTAAATATATTTTTCATGGGTCGAAAGTACCCAAATTTGAGATTTTTCAAACCTTAAAAAATTCATATCTTTGAAAATATTAACTTTATCGTGAAAAGTAATTGGACCTTTTTTATTGGTATTTCGATAAAAAATATAAAAAAAATTTGTCCGGTTGAAAAATAACAATTCCTTGCAATTGTTTAAACAATTTCGGTTTAAACAATATGGCACCGGGTTGCCCCATGGCAACATGCATTTATATCATCAGTAGGGCAATTTGAAGAGGATCACATAAAAAAATTGAGGTGGAATAGTTTTCGGTACTCATGCGCCGATTCCTCCTGGACTAGTTGAAACGTAGCTTACTATAGATGTAACCATGGCGTGGCCGCACTTGAAACAGAAATAGAATTTTGTGGTGTTGCCTAATAAGTTGGCAGTTCCCACATATTAGGTAAAAAATATTATGAATCTTACTTGATCGCGAACAGACTTTATAAATACCTGTAAGTACTTCGCAAACTAAAAATTCTGAATTTGCATATTTTAAATGCTAGCTTCAATAATGTAACTCTTATGTCGTAGTCGTACGAAATACTTTAATAAAACCTCCGTAAGGTAGGTAAGGAGAATTGTATGGACATCATTGACCACGTACTACGTACTAGAGAGGGCATCGCTTTTAAACTACATATTTGTAACACGAGTTAGAGTCAATCGTCTCGGACCATTTTTTTTTGTTACATTGATTGGTTTTAATTGATAATTTTATTCATATTTTTTTAATAAGTATTAAGAGGCAGAATATCTACAAAGTGTATGACTCACTAGCCGGCCCGCTTCGCCGCGCTTGTTGCACAGATTTTGTTCGTGGTGTCCTCTCTTTAATAATACTTCAATGATAGACATCTATCGACCGACACGACATAAAACACACACGACACGTTCAATGATGAAATAAAACCAGTCTATAACATAAACGTGTTTATTATTTATATATATATACATAATGAAATAAGTACCTACAGCTTGACAAAAAAGAGTAGAAAACCGGAAATCACTACTGTCCTCTCGTTACCAATACTTTGAATGATTTATTTTTAATTTATTTTATTTTTATACAGTAATGAATCATCATCAAAATGAATGGAACAAATTTTTGATTATTTTGTTGGCAGCCAATTTTCTCGTCCAGTGGCATCCAGCCATTTCTTTTTATCAATATTGGATGGAAACCTGAAAAAAGAAGATTTTATTCGCATGTTACGAAAGTTTATCTTTATTGAGTAATAAGTTAAATAAACTACAATAAAGCCCTTAAATAAATGTAACTAAAATTAAAGTTTACGTACAGAAGAATTAATTTCCTCTCAATAAAAATATTATACTATGTACTAGCTTTTACCCGCGACTTCATCCGCGTGTTAATCCAGGTAATAAACTACTCATGTGCAAAATATCATTGAAATCCATCCAGACGTTATTGCGTGATTGAGTAACAAACAAACATCCAAACCCTCGAATTTATAATATAAGTAGGATGAGTACCTACCATGATAAGCAAACCCAACAATCATAATCTTTAATTATAATCATAATCTTTATTTTCTCTTCACAAAACAAGACCTCGAATCGTATGTATGTACTGACAATAAAGAAATATGATTTATTTGGGTAAATTAAAGTAGCCATTATGGCAACCCTGAACCGTTCATCGTTAATTGTTATTTTATTTTAAGATAGTGAAAACACGTATCACAACTCAATATTCTTGGCATCACATCACTGAATTCATCACAAAACATCATAATCGGTGATCATCTGGCGTTGTAATAACGAAAGAAATGATAATTTCGCCTACTTACGTGTGAAATGTTATTCCTTCAATTTTTCGCTCACTCCGGCTTTTACAACCCAAAACACTGCAACCCACCATCGCACGTACACTAAATATTCTGTATTATCCAATTTTTATACGCAATAAACACTGTAAATTCACACAATCACAGAAAAATCCAAAAGACGCCAAGTTTGTTTGTCACAATCTGTTCTTGCCAAACAATAAAACCGGCCATGTCGACAAAGACAAAAACTATATATTCTGTCCTGTTTCTTTGCATGGGTTTGACAATTAACGATCTCGCTCTTTCAAGGAAGGTCATTTTAGTGGTTACATCTATAGGTGTATAATCTAAGCTTGTAGTCTATAGCTATCTCATTCTTTCTTACGACGTTTTCTTTAGATAGAGAGAAACAAATATATGTAAATTGTATACGCTCGATACAAGTACTCTATAGGTTTATTCCTCTGAGCTACAGACAGAGCAAGTAATATTAGTGTCACCTCGAGTGTCACAGTCAAATTGACACTACATTCACAGATTGACAATATAAAAACTACAGACTTCTTTTTGTCTTGAATCAGAAACCTTTCGGAAATACGTCTGTCTTCCAATTTATGTTAATAATTTTGAACTATTTATCTTTCTTACTTGTTTTCAATTATTAATTGTTGTATAGTTAATAGAACTCTATCATGTTTTTTATTTCTTTCTAATTGTAATATTGCACGCCTCATAAGCGAAGCGTTGAGGTGGGTACTACTGTCACTTCGCGCAAAACATCTGATTTTTCAAACTTAAAATGTCTTTATGTACCATACATTGCACTTGTAAGATAATACATACACACACATATTAAGAAAAAAACACTATTTTTAAAGTTCATGATATTTTTGATGTCATTTTTGTTATTTAAACTAGTTAAAAAACAGTTTAAAAAAGTTCTGTCTTGGACGTCCGTGTGTCTGTATGTGCGGATCCTTTTTCTTGTTAACACGATAGCTTAGCACGATAGCGACCGAAATACTTTACTAATCGAGTCTTTTTTTTTCTCTTACGCTTGAGTATGCTCAGGAATAGAACCCTTTCATTTTTCAGGGTCTGATTCGATGTAGTTTAATTGTTATTAAATAAACAAAAATAATAATTAATAAATATTTATTAAAAAAAAATTATGAGGCGTGCACTTTTGGATTTTTTTTTACTCTGTGATTAACATCACTTGCTCTGTGGTGATTATGTGTCTGTGCTGTCAGTCATTTGTCAAAATCAAATTGTCATTTTCCATTGCCCATTTGCCAGTGATTTGCCATTTGGGTGTTTGGTTTGTTTGTGAATGTGTTCAAAATATTATCCTAATAAATGCAGTTCATATATTTATATTTAGATAATATAATTAATCGTATGAATTTATTAATTCAATGTTTTGCAGTGCTGTCGTAATTAGATAACACTATGTCGGCAATAAACGCTGCTCCTATCACTGCGACCGACAGTCTGTCGCAAGCACTGAAAGCTAATATTATTCCAAACCAAGAATATTTACTACAGGTCAGTGAATCTTATTAGGATCTCTATTATTCAGTAGCTTCGAATGATTAAATCTTTCGATTGTTCTATAAATACTAAATACTCTTAATGGTCTCATCTCATCTTTTCAGGGTTCTGTCTTAGATTCAGCAGTTGAGGTTTTATTACACAGATTAAGAGGTCTATGTGATAATGTTGATGCTGGCCCAGAAACATTTGATGATCAGGAAGTTTGTTTCAGCTTACGGGATCCAAATCAACAGGTAATATACAAAATGAATGCTCTTTTACAAAGGAAGCATCTCGACTAACAAAAATTATTGTTTAAATAGTCTGCAAATGCCAAACAAACAAAAAACATTTTTTCGTTTCAATGTGATATTAATAAAGCAATGACTATATTATATATATTAGCAATGACTTATAATTCCAGATGGCTCCTCTTATGCTCCGAGTGAGAAAGGCCCTAGATGCAAGGGATATGCCGTACCAGCTGAGATATATTGGACAACCTGACTTGGGCGACAAGAATCGGCCCACTGTTGTCAGATCAAGTTTGGATATCGCCTGCAGTGGAATGCTCATTGAATTCCTTAATGAGCTTGGCTGTAGGATTGAGTTTGAATATAGTGTTAAAGGTATTACTTATAGTTATTATGTAAATGAACAAATATATTTATAACAATTTAATAAAATAAACTATAGATTTGTGAAAAAATATTATGCTCATATTCATATATTTCATGTTAAATATGTATCTATTATATGAGGGATAAATTTATATGATATATGGAATCAAATTGATTACAAATTTAGATATTACTTCTATAACTCATATAATTTTAAAGTGTTTTTGTACAGGTTATATGTTTAGAAAAGGCAGAATGAAAATAACAGTTGCAAAAGTGTTCAAGATATCCCAAAGTTCAATGCCTCCTGAGCCAATATCACAGAGTTATCTTGTTGAATTATCCGTAAGTATATGTTCAAAACGTCTTAAAGTGTAAATATCATTATACAGGGTTACTTGTAAAACACCAGCAACCTCGCAGGACAAGATAGCTAACATCATAAGTAACAACATTTGTTCTACGACTTTTGTAATTTCTTAGATTTTATTTTCATACAAAAATAAATATAAATAATTCATTTAATTTTCCGTTTGAATATTATAAACTATACGCGCATCCCAAAAATTACGTAAACAAGAAGCGAACGAGAGGGGAAAGGAGGCATCGGCTCGTCCTTTCGATAATGAATAGAACATAGACTTACAAATGTTAGGAGAGTACAATAAAAACTTTAAAAAAATCATTTAAAAATAATGTATTGCGTTATCTTGTCCTGAGAGGTTGCTGGTGTTTTACAAGTAACCCTGTATAAACACAACTTACAGAGCAAATTAGTTATGTACTTGAAAATACATAGTATAAAATCTTCAATTACAAGGAAGTGATGAGGAAATTCAAAAGAATATGAATATTGCACAAATTAAATTGATATGATTGAGATTGAATGTAGGTATGGCCTCCACTGTCAACAATTTACCTCATCTGCATAATAAATATCACAGTAACTCAATGGCAAATACAAATCTTTTAAATTTAAATGCTCTTGTTATAAAATAATGACTATATTGTGTTTTTATGGCTGCTTGAACAGCGTAATAGCCTTAATGCTCACATGTTATATAGTTTGTGAATAATTACTAGGTTGACACTTAACACACTTGTGAGTTGAATGTACCAGATGCAGTCAAGCTATAGAAGAATACTTATTAATTTTGTTTCTGTCCGGCTTTAAAGTTATTATCTAATTAATATTATGAACACCCTGTTCCACTTCACTTGATTTTTCTGGATTTTATCATTTTAATTTTGATTTTTACAAACTATGACGTAACAGTATAAATAATATTGATTTACTGATTTTATGCCGTCGGAAATTGCAATACTCGGAAATTGCAATAATTGTGAAAATATGCGCTTCCATACGTTTTGGTGTTTTATTTTTATTTAAATAGATATGAAACTTCTTTTATTGCATATTTATCATCCCAGGAAAATAACTTACATCAATTGAATTAAAATTTTATATGCAGGTGTGAAATAACAATATATACAATGTACAATAAGGGTACCAACTTACAATACTTTGAATTCGCAAATGCAGTTGCTAGCTGGAACAGTTTTCAGAACAGAATAGAATGTAAAGGACAATCTGTACCAGTAAAATAAATATGCAAATATTTGGATCAATCCATTTAGCTAATTTAATTAATTCAATTACAATGTTTTTAGTTTTATGTTCAGTTTAAAAATCAAATAATTTGTTTGTTGTAGGTTTTAGCACCACAGGGTCAAGATGCCATAGGAGAAGATATGCGTGCCTTCGCGGATCAGTTGCGACCGCTCGTACAACTCGACAAAATAGACTATAAGAGGCTTGGCCACATGGCGGTTACTTAGCCTATGTATTTTATTTAGACTCATCATAATTATCATTCTTTGGTGATAATACATATATGTGAAAAAAGATTAACTTTATACAGTAAATGAATTTCGAAGGTATTTTTGTTCATGCGCTTAGATAAATAAGTTAAAATATCTATGTAAGTAGGTTTATAGGTTATTAAAGAATGAAAATTTTACCTTGTAGTTTTATTTCTGTACGCTTTAGTATTAAGAGTTGCTCACTACAACAGCTGTGACTTGAACCCTATAGAATAAAATCTCTAATGAGACTAGGGACTGCATTAATTCTATACTAAGTATAATATTATAAAGCTGAAGAGTTTGTTTGTTTGAACGCGCTAATCTCAGGAACCACTGGTCCGATTTGAAAAATTATTTCGGTGTGAGATAGCCCATTTATCTAAGAAGGGTTTATAATGATTACACGCTTAGATCAACAGGAGTGGAGCAATGCGGGTGAAACCGCGGGCCGCAGCTAGTAGATACATAAAATATCATCTATATCCAACGTAAACAGTGAAACTGTAGGTATTAGTCAAAGAAAAGCCCTCATTGTTTCCGTTCCCGTGGAATTTCCGGGATAAAACTCATGTCCTTCCTCAGGTTTCTAGCTTTCTCTGTACCAAATTTAAAGTAAATCTTTGCAGTACTTTTTGAGTTAAACCCGGACATACCTACATACAGAAAAACAGACAAAAATTCTAAAAACTACATTTTAGGTTTCGACCCTATTTTAGATCACACGCCAAGTATTATTTAAAAAAAATATTGACTAGTTATAATAAATTCTGTTTATTTAACAAAATCTGGATTTTTCTTCGTATCTATAATTCCTATGTGGTCCTCTCCGTAGTCGGAATCTTCTCGCTTAATACCGTGAACATAGGCAAAGTTGCCTATATACAAACAATTTTCATATCTTTTCAATTGAACAAACACTGAAAATATATTTACATATTAATAAAAATTTGATACAATTAATTTTCATCTGAGATTTTCATTGTTTAGTTATATTGTCACCTCGGCGTGGAATGCATCCACGGCTGAGACTCTACACTCTACATCTATTTTTTATACTAGACTAGATAAGTAGATGAAATTAAATTTTAGAGGTATATTCAATATTCCAAATAAAACTAATAATAAATACTGGATGGATATTGTAGATACTAAAATATGTAGGAGGAATGATATAAATTGGAGTGTTTTGAACTAAACTGTACCACATCAAACATGAAAAAACACTCGCGCTGCCCACACCTACTTTTTGAGAATCTGGGTATATAATTAAAGAGAATTTACCGGTTCCATGAATACAATTATACAGGTCCATCACACAGTGGTTGTCGAATATATATGTGGAGTTCGTTTGGAAGTTGAAGGCGCAAATCTTTTGAAAGTATGTAGGACAGATGCCGCATCTATTAATAATCATCATTATAGAATTTATTAGACACCATAAACGATTATTACGAAATGAAACAGGTTCACAACTTGAATTTCCCATGGCTCTTGCCAAATAATTAAATTGTAGTATTTTGAGTTAGGTACCTACCTACTTGTAGGCTTTGAGGAAGATAACGCAATTTATTTTCGCAAAAAAGAAAATATTGTTATTTACTAAAATTAATTACTTAGTTTAATCAACAGTAACTAAGAACCTAATCACACAAATTTTAAATATACCTATGACCATCTGGCGCTGGATTAACTTTGTATTCGATTCCAATGATGTCATCATAACTTGCTCCATTACAAAATTCTGTAATATTATCATTAATTATTATTAGTTTTCGCTTTATTAGACAAAAAAAGAATCACGTAAATCGGTTAAGAAACCTCGGAGTAATCGGTGTAGGTACATCTTAGATCATTACTTAATGATCTAAATTCTAAAATGTACATACTAAAAAAAATATATATACCTACCTATGTATATACCGGCCGAATTGATAACCTTCTCCTTTTTTGAAAAAAGAAAAAAGATAATATTATATGATTGACTATTTAGTGGTTAAAAATTACCTCAGTATTACCTAGCAATCTGATTTTGTAAGAACTTGCTTGGTATGGGAGATATACCTAGGTAACTAGTTCCTATACATACCACAGAATAAGAACGTGTAGAACTTACTTACCGACCTCTTACCTCTATGTGTATAATATTAACTTACTCCTGAAACCAATCTAGCTACGTACCAATCTAAATTTTAATAAGCCCGCTCAAAAATTATAATTTGATATCGATAGGATTGCAAATGTTACGTACGATAAAAATGTATGAGTATTGCGATTGTTGATGCAGATTTTCCAAAAATCATCATGTGGTTTCAAATCAAAAACAATTTTCTTATCATATAATGAAGTTTGCTTTATGTTGATTTCAGTGAATAGAGTTAATAATATTTTGAATACGCTACATTGAGATTTAATGGAAAACCTCTCCTACCGATGAAAATCTAACTTCCTCAAAAACAATAAGTGTATTTGTTTAGGTATAATGAGAAGAGACTAATGCAATAGAATTGTACTTGAAAACAAATTAAATTAAATATCAAAATGTAGAGTCAGTTTATAAAAGGAAGAAGTAGTACATATTATAAAGTCGACTAGGAACGTGGCAAGCATCACGATTCACGATGTTACTATGACTCAACCTTTCCATACCTATTTATTTTATCAGAGAATTGTTGTGAAGAGCTCAATAGGTTTAAGCATATTTTGTAATGTGCCTATACTGCCTACCTGTTTGTAATGCGTAATAGTTGATAGTGAATGTAACGGATGTTATTATTCTTTAGATAATCTTTTTAATTCCTAAAACGCAACATTCTTGAATTTTGCTAAATTCTAATCTAATAGGTAGGTACCTACCCACAATCTTCGTGGCAAATGTGCTATTTCTGTTATAAATTATGAATACATATTAGGCAATATTATTTACGTAATCCGTTTCATTACTACAAAATATGTAATTTAGCCTATTAAGTTTTTGACTCGTATCGACGTTCACCATAAACGATTTCTTTGTTAAATAATGACTTTCGATTAAAGTTGACACATGTTCATATAACTCAACTCTACAATGATTTGCCGCTAACGTGCGGCGCGGCGTGAGCGTCAAGGCGAACAGGTAGTAGAGCGCCACGAAGTCTGGTTTAGTCAAACCAACGGGCGACGGCGCCCACACGGCCCAAATGCTTTTCACATAAAAATAATAATCCAAATCCATCGCCACGTCCGCCCTGCCTTCAAAACACATGCGCATGATGATATCGAAAGGTGAGGAAAAAAAAGTTTCAATTTTTTTCTTGGAAGTTGACTAATGAGTAACTATATTTTACAGTTTGCACTTAGCAGTAAAAATACTGCAGATTTCATATAGGTAGTACCTACATTTTATGAATTTAACTTTGAATCATCTTTGTATAGACAAAATAGTTAATTAATATAGTGGCAAAAGTATTAATTACAAACAATATTATAAAATCAATGGACCTATACTTAGATCATTAAGTTACTTAATAATCTAAGGATCTATACGATCTATAATATTAATACATACTTACATGATACATCTGTATAAGCGATAAGGCCGCCCTTTGCTGTTTCTGTAAAGTCTTGTCTTTCTCTTATGTATTTATATTTTTTCAAAACAATAAAGCATTTTCATTCATTCATTCATTCTGTAGTAAGTATCTAACACAACACTCTCTCATCTCACTCACACGGTCACACCCCACACCTGTAGCATGTAGCTGTAGAGCAGCAGTTTTATTCACATGGTATTGTTACTTTTATACGTATAAATAGTTATACATAATTACATATTATTATCTCATACTAGCTGTGCCCGCGACTTCGTCCGCGTGGAATAGTGACTGCATAGTAGGTAGTTACTACTTAACTTTTATTGAATAAACACGTACTACCATAAATAATTAAACGAACTGTTAGTAAAATTTATTACTAAACTGAGCTAAAAAATAAAAATAAATTCCTTCCTTGTATGGATGTTTTTGACAATATATATAACCGTTTCTACGAAAAATCTATTTTTTCATTCGTTGATCTCAAAAATAAAAATTCCAATCACCAGAACGACAGGAAATTTTAATAATTTATTTTTAATTGTGTTTTGCACAATTTTGTTAAATTACGACTGGATGAAAATTTTGTTCGTGGTCGTCGTCGCCGTTGGTAAGGTGAACAAATCCTTATCAAAACATCATACGCTTAAGACAATAATATACATGTATCTGTATATAATAATATATAATTAAGATACTAATATCGATAGCGGATTCTATTCCTTTGCGTTTTGACGTTTGTCTCAGCGCTCAGATCTTTCCTGTCTCACGCCGTAGTAACTAAACCGTTTAGACCGTGCAATAAAAATTAAATAAAAAAAAAAACTCAACGCAACGAAAAAAAGTGCATAGAAAAAGGAAAAAATGTTGTGTGGTTTTATGAAACCACGGTAAAAGTGAAACTTAGGCACAAAATTATCGTATTTGTACGATAATGACTCCGAACACTGCTTTATACCTACTCGGCAGCCGACCGTCACGCGACATGCGCTACACAGACCAAAAAGTTTGAGACGATGTAATAAAAGTTTCACTAATTTTACAAACTTCCCGAAGATCTTTAAAAATAAATACCATTTTAAATATTTATAAAAATAAAAAAACAAAGTCATCGGGGCTGCCATACCATCATTATCATATCATATACAATTATATTTTTTTTATAATGGTACTTAATTTTAAAGATCGTCGGGAAGTTTGTAAAATTATTATTTATTCCTTTTCCTTCGTTGCGTTGGGTTTTTCTTTTTAATTTTTAAATTTTTAACTTCGGTTTCTTATTTTCATGTGATATTTTCAAGTGAGCGAGACCTACCTCTACCTCCATATTACATTCCTACATCATATTGATATCTATAAGTTTGTTGCTCCTTGACATCTTTTAAGTTGGGCCGTAACCGTGCACAAATTGTAATGGATCACAGTGGCAAAAGAAGTGGTATCTTTAGGAAAAAAAATTGCCAAGAGCCAGGCCTATGTGGCTTTGAGTAGAGTTCAAAATTTCCAGGGTGTAGCTATCCTCTCGCTCCCATATCCCCCTCTTCTTTCACAGACTTTCAACCCTTCTCTTTCCACACCTAGTAAATGGCAGAACCGATTTTGATGTAAACCATATTATCTAATTATACCTATATGTACACGTCATATCCTGTCGTTTGATGCTCCATTTGGTTTATTTATCTAACCACTGTCACCCCTAAATGTAATAAACGGATGAACCGATTTCGATAAAACACGTTGCTCTTTTATATTTTGATATGCCGCTTGAGTATATTATTTGACCACATTCGATTATTGTTCATTCCCACTTTCACCGCTGTAATCTAATAAATGGATAAACCAAATTGGATAAAAATATAACTAATATTTTTTCCCACATTCCCGCTTTTACCTCTATATACCTAGGTATAATAAATGGATGAACCGATTTTGATACACTTTATCTAAGAACCAGCGTCGGAAAATATGCTGCCTAACACGCATCTAATTCGTATTACCTGTTAGCGAGCTACGGTGGCACAAACAGACAAACATAGCGGTCACTTATCACCCATCTTTTTGATGGTTAAAAATGGTTAAAAGGGGTTAAAAATATAATACGACATAATTTAAAGGACATTAATTTATGTATAAAATTTACCTAGAAGTAAGCATAATTCTAATTTGACCCCTTCCCCCCCTACTACCTCAGCTTACCCCCCCACCCTTGGGGACTTTCGATATGATCACCTGGACATTTATAAGGAATAATTACTGTAGCGTATAACAGATAACTTACGTTTTATCGTACACTGTATAGTGTACAATAGAATGCCTTTGCAAATGTTCGCCGTGAATACTTAAATGGTCATAACTTTTTTATTTACAAACCGATTAACATGAAATAAACACTTAATGTTAAATGAAGATTACCACAATATATTAGTGAAAACCGCATCTAAATCGGATAAGCCGTTTCTGAGATTAGCGTGCACAAACATACAGACAAACAGACAAAAAAAATTATAACTACAGTTTTGGGTTTGAGATCGATAATAACCCCTGCTATTTTTTTTACATATTTTCATTGTACAGACATCACTTTTCTAGAATTTTATTATAATATGTATTGAATATTGATTGACCACGCGCAAGGTTACTAATTTCCACTACATCCTCACGCAAATGAATCTGTAAATAAAAAAAAATCAAAAGATAAGTGTACCTAATTTTAATTAAAAGCTACTAACAAATAAAGTTTTATCAAGAACTAAAGTGACCTTCTTTGGGCGTATCATATAGTCTTGTAAAAGTTATACATGATAAAAATAAAATTTCATCATTTTCTTATTTTGTCATAACTTTAACTAATTAAAAACATGAGTCTAACTATATAATTATAATAAACAATAAATATAAAAGCTACAACTTACCTTTGGTGGGAACGCAAGAAGGCGAAAATTAAAAAAAAGCCGAAGATTTTTAAAAATGTAACCAATGAACACAATCACTGTTATCTACTATGTATTACCCAAAGAGAATACAAATACTACGTCTATTACCTATATAACTGTAACTAACATCAAATAATAAACATCTACCCTCACTTATAAAAATTTAGTATATTCACATGAAATATAAGCGCACCTGAAATTTACTCTGGGAAGATATGAATTATTTATTTAACTTTAAAAAAAAAACAAACTCACCAACATCATAATATTTAAATTATGAATTTCCAAGGAGCGTTAATATTATGTAAATTGATTTAAATTTAATGAAATCTCATAGATGGCGCTGTTTTAAATTTGTCTTTATACTACTAAGATTCATTATACTGTTTCTCTGCCAAAATTACTTAAATGATGTAGTTTTTATAGTGTAAAGGTAGACAATAGCATGGCTTACTCAAAAACAACATTTAAACATGAGTCTTTATATTGTACGCTGTCGTAGTATACGGAATACGTAAGAAAAATAAAGGTTCACAGCTCCTCCCCCGAAGGTGATAGCATGATAATATGTATATAACAGCCTGACCCGACCTGTTAGTAATATTCATGCAAAATTTGAAGTAAATCCGTGCAGCACTTTCTGAGATTAGCCTGGACAAACATACAGACAAACAGACAAACAGACAAACCGACAAACAGACAAACAGACAAAAATTCTAAAAACTATGTTTTTGGCTTCTATATCGATTATAGATCATGGATTATGTATTCTTTTAAAAAAATATTCAATGTACAGTTTTGACTTTCCTACGATTTTATTATATGTATAGACTAGCGGTCCTCCCCGGCTTCGCCCGTGGTACATGTTTACGTTTTCTCTACATAAGAACCATCCTCGTACTTCAAGGAATATAATAAAAAAAGAATTATCGAAATCGGTTCAGCCGTTCTCGAGTTATGCGCTTACCAACACATTTTGCGATTCATTTTTATATATAAGAAGATATATAATTCCTCATTCAAGTACAATCTACAATGCATATTATAATATGAGTAACCCTTTAGTCTGAGCCTTTTACGAAAAAGTGTAATTTAATCAATAAAATTTTTATTTTCTTTGGTTTTGTCTACGTCGCGTGTCGCGTTGTATAAGATCTGAAGATCTGAAAGTATAGGTACAGATACTTACAAGATTACAACACACAAATTCAAAGCATACCCTTTTCTGTCATTGGTTAAGAACTAAGTACAAAATCCATTCGCTAGTCAATTCAACTTACATTGGAACGAAATATACTTACAGTATGTTACATAAATTAAACTCCTAAAAATAAGAATATAGCAATAAATAATCTATAAAATAACCCATTTTTAAAGCTCCCGGAATATGTTCTAGGGCAAAATCACCGGATGACTAGAGTCTAGATATTTCTCAATTTTATTGAAATCATTAGAGAGACCCATAACCATTATAATAATTTATCTGTCATAAGCTTGCTTAACTGGTTTTAGATGGATAAACATGAGCCACAGTCAAAGAAGCTTTTTATGTGCTAATTCTACGAAATATAAGTACGCACATAAAGGTGACGCAATATGGGAATTAAAACTACCGATATATTATAAGGACATAGTTGTATAGTCCAGTAAAATATAGGTTATTTTGTTATTAATTAGTTATATTATAATACTTTCGATACTACTGTTGTATAGGTATGTACTATTATATTATCTGTGCATCTATACATACTAAAATACCAGGTACATTATCCAATGTGGCATAAATTAAATTACACGTTGTAAAGGCTGAACACGCTTTGTGATATACCTATAGTACCTATATACCTACAATTTTAAATATTAATGTGCAATGTGCATTGATATGATTTTAAAAGTTGTGAGTTTTAATCTTCCATACAATCTCACCATTTTACCATTAATATCAATTCATTTATTTTTTTCCACTCTTAGATCAAAATTACGCCATCAAGTATTTTGAATTTTGTAAAAATAAGCGTCTCAGTCTCTGTACGAAAGGGACTTCACACAAAAATTGTGTTGTTTACATACAAAGTGCGAATGGCTAATTCCCTAATAGGTATTCCTCATTTTCTGGCCTTATCCAATTGATAATTACTACATATTTACTGTGATGTATAGGTATTTAGTATATCAACCATTTGTAAGCCCCATATAAAGACAAGGTCACCTCTTTACATTGCAGATTACGTTCTCGTAACAGAATGAGCAAGTGCGCAGCAATAGCTTATTTAAATACTTAGTTAAGTATTTATTTTTGTATCAATTGATAATAATTAATAACTAATAAGTATAATAAGAAAATTATATTTATTGGTAAAACCTATCACCAATAACATCTTATTATGTAAGTATGTACATCAAACCATGTACATATCACAAAATCAAATAATTTTAGATGAAAAAAAAATCTTTAAAATTTTGAAAACATTAGGTGTGTGTTGTTAAATCACATAAGTACTTACATACATAGTTTTAACATGAACCTACCCGTGTGATAAAAAAGAAAAACAGAACAGCAACTACACAGTAGGTACACACCTCCTTGTTAAATGGAATAGTCTATCGATCTCTGTATGATTTAATACGCATGCCACGTCTCATATGCACAATTAGTGTCTACACATGGGCATTTACGCACACTGCACATTGCACACATTTACATAGCGTGTCGGGATGTAAACGCGATCTGTAAGTAGGGTTGCCAACACTTCGTCATCAAAATATAGTATTTTCCAAAATAAGGTGTAAAAAATATAGTACCTACATTTAAAAAAAATATAGTTAGTATTTTATGGGAAAACCAAAAAAAAATGACGTGTGGCACTCGGGGACTGCCACGGTAAAGCTATTGCATGCTATCATTTATCAATCACAGATCTATTACAACTAGATCTGTGCTATCAATGCTATGCCTTCAAGCCACACCTCCGTGCCCGTCGGAGTGGGGAGCGTGAGGTTTTTTCGTTACGGAATTTCTGGATTCGGTCCCCGTGCTCAAGGTCCGCGATAGAAGCTATGCAATAGCTTAAAAATAGACAAATATATATTTGTTAACTATTTATTTTTATAAAAAAAAACTACCTATATTTTTTGCACTTCTTTAAGCTAAACAGCTTTTTGTTTAAAATAAAAGTGTCAAATGCTTTGTCACATTCAATTTTTAGATTAATATCTATATCTATACTAATATTATAAAGAGGAAAGGTTTGTAATTATGTATGTATGTATGGTTTTCACGCATAAACTACTGGACCGATTTCAAAAATAGTAGGTATACTGTTCAATACAATGAGCAGGTCGTAGTGCGGGACGGGGTAAAGGTGATTTTTATGTGATTAAAAATTAAATCTATAGTCCGACCTATAGTAGACTTTTCACTGTCACGATATTGCTATCTATGTGGGTGAAACCGCAGGGCATTGCTAGTCATAAATATAAATCAAAAGCTCATTTTTTATCAATGATACACTACTTCTGTTTCTTTCTTCTCGCCACTGGTATATATATGCGCAATAGGTTATATGACTTAGCCATCTTAACAATTAAAAGGCGCGTTCTTATTTTTTTTTTAAATGAAGGATTTGTTTGTTACATTTGTTGGTGTTGAAAATATAGTATTTTTTGCGTACTAAGTATATATGTTTTCAACAGTATATAGTACACAGACTCTAAATATAGTACAATACTATATATTATAGTACGGTTGGCAACCCTATCTGTAAGCCAAATATGTTATTATGGTACCGATTAGCCTGTAAGTTGTAGTCATTTCACATTTTACACGTGAAGAAATTACGTTCACTTTGTAGGTATAATAAGTTAGGTACCTATAACTATAACTGCACAAAAAATATATAGTTACTTAAAAATATAACATTCATTTTAATTATTTCCATTTTTCTAAATTAACGATGATTTTTACAATACTTAATTAAAATTAATAATACGTAAGTAAATAAAATTTAGAATACATATAGGTACAACCATAGTACCAACCATATTATAATTTATAATATTATGTACTTACTAATACTGATTGCTTCATCAAGTGTTACAATACCTACATCATTTTTTCTTTAATCAGTTTGTTATTTGCAAACATTGACAAAGTACCTAGTACCTACTCATAAAAACGAATATTCTTATTTATCCGGATCTAAAGACTTAAAATGTTTACTAAAACGAACGTGTATTTCTTTAATTTAGTTATTCAAGAGAAACTTCAATAATTTATACAGTGAATTAGACGAGTCTCCGTATAAAGTGTGCGACCCACCTTAACTCGGCGCAAAGCTACTAAACGGCGCTCACCGATAAATTATTTACACACACTATTATCTATCCACTATTCCACTACTTCTCACACGTCTATATTAGTTATCGTGTGTGCATGCATAATAATATTGTGATAATAAGGTTTATCATTTTATAATAAAATCTAGAAATATCCTTGCAAAGAGCTGATACTTGAGAGCTGCTTATGTGCTGTGCTGTGATTTAAAGTTTTCTTAAAACTTAAAAGGTTAAAATTGAGATGAAATATTATGTAAGAGAGAACTTGAGCTTAGTTAAATACCTTAGACCTTTTTTATCTTATAAAACTAGAGTCTAACATAAAATATAGGATTCTGAAAACTTTAATGAGAACTCTACCGCAAACGCTCACAATACAAAGAGCTGCCTTGGTAAACAGCATTTATCTATGAGGTTTATAGAAATGAGTTGGCAAACGACCGTTAATAAAAATCAGTTGGAGATATCATTGTATCGTGTCCGTTCATGTGTGATGTCATGTGGCTGTGTGCGACAACGTTCGCTGTATCGCCGCGCGGTGTCATTTTCTGAGAAGCGATGGCGCGGACGCAGCGGGCGGGAGGTGTGCGGGGCAAGGGGCAAGGGGGCCGATGCCGGCGTCAAGCCCATAATAATCTTGCCTGCAGAGGACGGGGCGCGGGGAGAGAGGTAATCAGGCGACAGGCGCCGTTCGCCCTGCCAGACAACTTGTCGCTGAATTCACTATTCAGAATTCTACTTCACGGCTTATGTTATGTTACCGATGCTTTATAATCAATCTGAATCTGATTTTGCTACATTTTAACATTTATTTTTATAATTTAAACAATTTTTAGGAATATATTTAATATTTATTGATTGAATAGAGCTAGGTCAGTAGTTACCTACATAGGAAATCTACTACTACTACCTATCAACAGAAATTTTCTTATGTTTCATCGACATTGGCTCATCCGTTGATTTAAATTTCAGTAATTTGACTCATCATTAAATTTTAGTAAAAGTTTGGGACATACAATAAAATTAAAATATAATGCCAAGTAAAACTCTACTATTTTTTGATACATATGAAAGTAAAGATGGTAGAGACTGAATAAATTCGATCTATTCGTATGAAAAAGTTACAGGCTCGGGTCTCGATGGCATATTGAATAGGTGATAAGCATCTTTTAAGTCAATTAATGTATTCGATTCGACAATGTAACATTTTATTTCTACGTTGTTGAGTAATATTTGCGTGCAGCGAGTATGGACATAAACTGGTGCATATTTCTACAATGACAAGTACCACTGACTCATTCTTTGTTCTCAAAGTGGGTCATCTACTTCATGTGGATTTTGCAAGTTATTGATAATATTACTAAACCACGAATTGCCTCAATATAATAATTACAGTCACAACTTGCCACCCATCATTTTTTTTAATAATTTTCTAGCTTCGTGAGGGAAAATTTACGTTTATAGTCGGACAGAAAAATAGTAATAAATTGTGATAACTACATATTGTAACAGATTTACGTTTTTATTATAATGAGTGCTACAGTATGCTTTCCGCCTCTTATCAACGCTGAGCTTCTAGGAGAAAAATGAACCTAGTGAAATAGTTAACATTGTCGTGTTAAGCTATCGCCTAAGTATCTCGGACTTATCAGGGCTTAGCGTGACACAGTGAGGATGATCCCGATTCCGCCACGGCTATTTACGACATTGATTACACGTCTCTCGGGTGGTCTAAACGCTCGGGTGGCCTTAATCGTGAAAAGTTTATCAACAGGCCAACCGCCAAATAGACTGGGGTAGAAGCCTTTGAAAATAATGAAAAGATAAAAAAATCGCAGTCGGATGAAACCCATTAGAAAAGGAGGGGAATATGATAAAAATGTAAGGAAAAATAAATTACGGTCAATCCGACTTCGGGAAGCGGGAGGGGGGAGCTTTAAAGAGAAAAAAATGGTTTCTCTCGATTTCCGACAAAACTACAAGTCCTATAGAAAAAAGTTCAATGGCAAAGTTGTAGGTAATTAAAAGTTCTACAACTTTTGTATTCACAATTTTTTCACATAACCTAAAAATTTAGGTGAAAAATTCAAAAAACCAAGTTTTTGGTCTTTTATTTCTATCTACTTCAAAATTTATTTTTTTTCTACGAAATTTGGTGGAAACTTACTTTATTATGTCCCAAATACACTGTAATTTATTTGATTGAAAATGTTTATTTTTTCGCCTTATTTTGAATTAATACCAAAAAAACAACCTAATTTTCAATCGAAAAGTCACCCGTCAAAATATCAGCTTTTTTCAAAAACTTGGGGTGCCTTTTATTCATTGAAATCTCTACTTTCATATGGTGTAAAAAAAATAAACACCACCATAGTAAATGTTCTCAGGAAATGCATACAAACAGTCTGAAAATTAGCTTTTACTAAATCAGGCACACTTCTTGAACTCTATATCTTCTCTTGTATCGGCTTTTCGGTAATATTTCAAAAGAAAAATAATTATCTGTTCTAAGTTTAATATTTTACAGCATATATAAAAGCAAAATGATGTCGATAAAAACATTTCAGGTAGTTCGAGAAGTGTGCCTGATTTAGTAAAAGCTAATTTTCAGACTGTTTGTATGCATTTCCTGAGAACATTTACTATGGTGGTGTTTATTTTTTTTACACCATATGAAAGTAGAGATTTCAATGAATAAAAGGCACACCAAGTTTTTGAAAAAAGCTGATATTTTGACGGGTGACTTTTCGATTGAAAATTAGGTTGTTTTTTTGGTATTAATTCAAAATAAGGCGAAAAAATAAATATTTTCAATCAAATAAATTACAGTGTATTTGGGACATAATAAAGTAAGTTTCCACCAAATTTCGTAGAAAAAAAATAAATTTTGAAGTAGATATAAATAAAAGACCAAAAACTTGGTTTTTTGAATTTTTCACCTAAATTTTTAGGTTATGTGAAAAAATTGTGAATACAAAAGTTGTAGAACTTTTAATTAACTACAACTTTGCCATTGAACTTTTTTCTATAGGACTTGTAGTTTTGTCGGAAATCGAGAGAAACCATTTTTTTCTCTTTAAAGCTCCCCCCTCCCGCTTCCCGAAGTCGGATTGACCGTAATTTATTTTTCCTTACATTTTTATCATATTCCCCTCCTTTTCTAATGGGTTTCATCCGACTGCGATTTTTTTTTGTTTCAAAAATTATCTACTCTAGTCTAAAAACCACAAGGAAATTTGATATAGTTAACTCAAGAAGGAATATTAAGAGAATATTAAAATTAGAGATTACCACATGTTTCCACGTATGTATGTGTGACTTGGCAAGTATAATTATTAGACAGGTGCCTATTAACAATATCCACTCCTAGAAACTGGTTGAGTGACTTGACTTACCTTGGCAATGGCTTCGTTTGCGTCACATTCGATTGTCAATTGTCATACCTAAAACAAATTATTTTTGATGTCATTGGAGTGAAAATGACATTGTGGAAGTCATAAATATGAGCAGCAGAAGAGATGTATTTTTATTCGTAACTAGCAGTCCGCCCCGGCTTCGCCCGTGGTACATATTTACGTTTTCTCTACGTAAGAACCATCCTCGTACTTCAAGGAATATAATAAAAAAAGAATTAACGAAATCGGTTCAGCCGTTCTCAAGTTATGCGCTTACCAACACATTTTGGGATTCATTTTTATATTATAGATTTAATATTTAATGTAAAGTCAAGTTTTGTAATAAATAATTTAATTCATTGCTTATAATAAATTAATAATTAGTGATTGTAGCTCATTAAGATTTATTACGTAGGTACCTAATATTATGTAGTACTTAGTTAATACATAATAGTTAATACATATAACGATTAAGTTTATACAAGTCTTATGAACTAAATTAACAATCAAAATGTATTTACCAAACCCGTGATGGTTATTTAAGCACGCAAAATCTTGGCACTTTGCTCTGACACCCGTGTGACCCGTGTGCAACAAAAGGTGACAACAAATTTTTCATCTGAAAATCGTTAATTATGGTCCGACAACGTCATGGTCGGTCATCGTTCATGAAAAACCTACAAAAATAAATATCTGTAGGTGACTTCTAAGAATCTATTAATGTGTTACAGTTTATTATATCGTTGGACGGAGTACAATACTTTCATAACACATCTAAAAATTTTATTTTAAACAAAATTGCTATGTAAAGTACCTTCCTAATCAATAAAATTTATGTAAAATTTATATTGGTTAAAATGTATCTAGTACTTGAGTAGATATACATATTACATATCCTATCTACTAAATATATGTCCGAGGATGTATGGCAGGATGCAGGATGGATGTAGGATGTATAATTGTTACTCCTTAAAAAAATCTACTGGACGAATTCGAATGAAATTTTATGGCCGCTGTATAAGGGTAGAGTAAACGGTAGAGTAGAGCGGTAGAGTACTAACTATAGTACTTACTATTATGTAGACACCATTGGTAGAGTTAAAGTACTAAAATTTCTACTAAAACTGGTAGAGTAGTAAGCTATAGTTTACTCTACCCGTGTACAGCAGCCATTACAGTAATTTATGCTATACAGCAGACTGACACATAAGCTACAGAAATACTTGATTTTGCCCGCAAGTTCGTCCGAAGCACAGTCTTGTTTTAGTGTATGCAATATGTATATCTAATTAACTAATTATAACAAAGACCTATATTATAATCTCGAAGGTATAAATAAAATTACAAATATTATTTAGCTCGATATCTTCATCCTTTAACCTTATCGCATAAATAATATTCCATATTATTGTTTAAAATATTATAATTATATGTAGGTATTCAATAAAGAGGAGCGCTGTACGACCGCGACAGCGCACTATCGCTCTAGCGTCGGATGATGTCAGAGGGCGCACTGATTATGCTCGCTATACTGTCTTGTTTACAGATACAGATATTTCAACGACGCCGACATCTCTCTGATCTTACCGAATCGCTCAGTCAGTATCAATTAAAAGAAATAAGGTGATGTTTATTTATGATAATAACACGATTTATTTTCGAGCTGAGCGAGATATTCTCATTTCTAGGAAAGGCGAGTGCTTAAAACTTATTTTTCTGTGGCAGCTTGAGATGTGCGAGCGGTCAGTGACGTGGGCGATGCGGGCTCGCAGCATATTATAATTAGTCGAAGCCAGTGTGAGTAATGGTGTCGGAAATAACACGCAAACGCTGTGTTGGCGCCAAGCGAGCGGCCATCGCATCACGCCATCGTGCAATAGCCCGGTGAGCCGAAGTATGCGCTATCGAGGCGCGCCGCTGCGTCTGTCTTGTGACTTGAGCTATTTATGACGTTGCCGAATGACTTCGAGCTGATTTATTTAGCTCGCCTTTTCATAGTATTAAAGGTTGCCGTTTATTTCTAAGTAAGTATATAATATAATAAATTTTGCCTATTTTTTTGTTTTGAATAACTTCTAATAATATTTAATCTTCTTCACATTAGATTAGTTATTAGGTTTCATCCATCTTTATACTACAAAAAGGGGTCAGTCACGCAGAATATGCAAAAAATTGTGTCTTAGTTTTAAAGACTACGTATGTAGGTATATGGCTTCGTCGTCGTGGGAGAAAGCCTCTTTATTGATATTTTATAATTTAATTTAGTACTTAGTTGCAGCACTTCACGATTCCACATCTGCACTCACCACTCACAAACATAATATTACCACATATTACTATCTACCTATAGATAGGGAGGGAGGAGTAGGTACGGGGTACCAACTACCAAGTTATAGAATAAAGGTATGCAATTTAAAATTAATTATTTTCCAAAGTAAGATTATTTATCATTTAGTGCAAATTGAGTAAGAACCTATGTGTGTTGTTAAAGTATCAAGCAATATAAGTATAATATTATTTAACGACCAACAACAATGACCAAGTGATGAAAATTGAAAGGGGTTTGGATACTTTTGTATGGGCTAGTGGCGTCGCGATGACAGAGATGACAGGTGAATGGTGATGAAACTTGGATATTTTAAAAGAGCAATCCTCTTTTTTTTGAAGTTGGTTAATGATAATTGGAAAAATCGCATCATTTTTTGTAATAAAATGATAAACATGGATTTATTTTTATAGGTACAGAACGTTTTTAAAAAAATGACAAAGATCCTAACTAGGTAAGTACCATTAAAATTTAAAACAATACATTAAATTAAACCATTACATATAATACTTCCAAAAAACATAGGCATCAATGAAAGTTCATGTCGGCTTAAAACAAACGATCATAAAGGAATTTCGGAGGACACAAACAAAAGCACCGCAGTTAATTATTTTCTGTTTGCGTCGAGGAAACAATTTATTTGAAGGACTAACTTAATACCTTTTGTCTCTTCGGTCTCAGGTAACACCGTACGATGTTTGCTCATCTCTGAAGGAGTTATTTTCCCGGGCTATTGTTTCCGGCTGAATGAAGCTTATGTTTATAAAATAACTATAAGTAAACGGATAACGGTTTATTATATCGCTTTATTTCGTTAAATTGAAGATGTGAACTGTGAAATAATCTTTTATAGCGTTACCGTAGAATCAAAAATTAAACATTTAATAATGAGTAGGTATATCCAACAACATTCATTTACGATAAAGGTTCCTGATTATAATAGTACGAATGAACTACTAAACTAAATTTAAATGCATCTACATAAAATATATCATTATGAATGAACGCTCTAGGTACATTTCATAAAACATAAGTACATAGGTACCTACTTATGGAATTATTTTACGTGAAAGAGATTCAATATCATATCAACCTGACATTTCCATATATGCCTTCACTTCAGAACCTAGAATATTCGATGTGAAACATCCTAAAATACACGCCCCATATTATTTTACAATCCTAGCGCTTAAAGTTCAAAATTAATGGACTGAAACAAAAATTGTCGTCTGTGTTTGTGCCAGAAATACATCTGACATCAGTGTTGTGCTCAAAATTTAAGCTTTATGAGCCATCTCGCTCGTCCGGCAGAAGCTCGTAAATATCGTGAAAACCATCTGCAAATGCAATGAGTGTGCAATATCCAACATGTGCCATTCCCTCAATATACATAATAATTAATAATATAAAATACACACTATTATAACTGATGTACATATCAGTGAAACAGTGTATGAAAAGCAAAATGATCATCATCATCATACAGGCATAATAATTTTTAATTCAATATAAATAATCACAACTTTGTAACAAATTAATAGATAACTATTGGAATTTATGTTGGAGCAGAAGAGAAAGTTCGTAGGCTGGGCAGTAGGCTGGTTTTCGTATTACCGATTTATGAAATGAGAATCTTAGATACTCGGTGCTAAATCTCTTTTGGATAAGTAGTTTGAACTTTGAACGATATAGGTATTTCATATACATATTCAGCGAAGAACTTTTTAAGTTCTTAAACTTATAACAATCTAAGTATATTATAAAGATCTTTTAAAAAGTACAATCCTTCGTAATACAGTAGCACCTCGTTAAGTCGAACCTCGATAAGTCAAAAACCTCCAAATCTCGAAAAAATGTCTTGTTCCCTTCCCTTCAAACCCGAAAACCTCCGTAACTTGAAATCTTGGCCCTCTGTTAGTCGAAATAATCACCGAGTCCCTCCAAGCCATTTTGGTACATATTTTCACTCTATAACTCGAAAAATTAAATTTGACCTCTGTATCTCGAACATGGCAACATTTTATTTTACAATCTTTATAACTTGATCATTTGGACTTTAACAACTTGCCGACAGTGCAGTACTGAGTACACTATAATTGTTTCTTAGAAAACATTTTAGGAGTATACGATAATAAATTTATGACTCACGTAAACACGTGTTTCCATTAAGTAGGTAGGTATCTGATGACGAAATTATCGATTCAGTAGCTCAGAAAACCGATACTAATGATTAAGATGACATAGAAGACGTGAATAGTACATGCGCTCCATGCGTTTCCATCAAAGAGGCAAGAACCGCATTGAATACCTTACGAAATTTTATAGAGCAAACCAGTATCTCTGAAGAAGAAGAATTTTCTGTTCTTCTAATCTATATTAGACAATGCTAGAGAACAACCAAATTATCTAAAGCAAAAAAAATACTGACTTTTTTAATGCCATATTTTTTATTTTAAAATGATTTGAAATAATGTTGATTTATAAATAGTAAATAAAAACATGTTTGTTACCTCTGCAAGTTGAATTTTAATGTACTTTACCTCTCTAACTCAAAATTTATAAGAATAAACCTCAAACTCTTTATGTCGAATCAAAATCCGCCTAAGTCGAAATCCTCCATAAGTTGAAAACTCTATAACTCGAATTTTTTGGCGTCTCCCTTGATATTCGACTTATAGAGGTGCTACTGTAATATTAATGGCGCATCTAAATCACCTACACAAAAACCAGACAAAATTAAATGGAGTTACATGGAACCAATGGAACATATCTTGTATAAGATATAAGATAAATAAATACAGATTTTAGTGACACGAAAGAATACAGATAATACAAACACCGAATAGTGCAATATGTGAGACTTGAAGGCGCGTCCACGCCACGCCAGACTGCGCGTCGCCGCTCGACGTACATAAACGAGCATAACCATCAGTTATTGCCTTTATCATTTGCCTGCATACTCTGCTACATGACAATCGTATGTACTCTTCTTTCATGGACATATAACGCGCTGCCAGCTGTTCTTATTAATTTACAAACAAATGAATGATAAATTTCCCTGCTAGATCGAAGATTGATAATTATACTCTTGTTTTGAACATTTACATTTTACATACTACATACTAAGACTACATATATATGAACCATAGATAAAAAATATGCCTATTTAAAATTTTGATTAAAAATACCAGTGCACTCATATTTTAAATACTTTATAGATATCAATTGTACACGTGTATAACATATTACAAAAACACTAGCATTTAACAACTACAATCTTTGTCTAACAGTAATTGCGCAATTACATTGGACCAGCCGCTACAATTGTTTGGAATACAAAACATTATCAATCATAAATTGTTATCTATTGCAAATATATGTATGAAATAATATTATAGCAATGCGCAACAACGCCATATGCAAACGTAATAGGTCAACCGTCAAATCTATATAGATAAACGATAATTATAGCGCACATCATATATATATGTATTTCTTGATTCTTCACTGCATTTATGAAGACATACATAAATTAATTTGTTTGATAAATTTTCAAGTTTGTTTACTATCCGGCTTCCTGAAGTGCGTCATGTTAATTTTTATGAATATTAACTGATTTTAGTAATGAGCAACGGGCAACCTGTCATTACATTATGTGGGGTATTACCAAAACAACACATTAAATTCAAATTAAATGGTCACGTAGCACACTAGTTATATTCTCTGGCTAACAGTAAACACTGGATAGCAACAAACTAGCCGCCCGTCCTCATCCACAGGTGCAAAGTGTGAAACATTGTAGGAATCATTTTGAATGTAAAATATTATCTGCTTTGTGTATATTGTAAACATTTGATAACAACAACACAATTTCACAGTGCAAGAATATCGTACCTAGTCCAGGCATAGAATTAAAAAACCTACAGTTCAAAATAATAACGTCTACGCATATATAATTTAACTAGCTTTCCGCCTGCGGCTTCGCCCGCGTTTTCTAAGAAAAACCCGCATAGTTCCCGCTCCCGTGGGATTTCCGGGATAAAACCTAGCCTATGTTACTGGTGGATAATGTAGCTTTCGAATGGTGAAAGAATTTTTAAAATCGGTCCAGTAGTTTATGAGCCTATTCATTACAATCAAACAAACAAACAAACAAAGTTTTCCTCTTTATAATATTATTACATATATAGTGTAGATGTAGATACATGTATTCTAAGATATCCATATTGAGAGAGTTGTAAAATGAAGAAGTTATAAGTACCTCACATCAACTAGAAAAGAGTACATATATATTTACTGAATAAATAGGTATATTTTAATTAGCTCATCCTATTTTCATCAAACATGTCTAACAGTCTAAGAACTGAATTTGATATTTTTGGTTTTATGGCATTCAAATTCTTTATAATATATATGTATATACAAATGCTTTTTTCTTATCTTTATAAATAAGAATAAGTGATATTTAAAAAAATTAATAAAAGACCAAATTGAAATCGCTTCTTCCGTTCTGTAGGTAAGAGACGTAGACAGACCGTCAGCGGTCAGACACACGCATGGACAGATACCTACGTCAAACTTATACATATAGGTACTCATTACTCGTACGTTACGTTAGTAGAAAAAGCACAAACTCTGTGCTGCTTGTTGCTGTACTTTTAATTTTTAATATTTAAGTCTCAAACTTCTAAGAAACATTGAGTAGGTATCTATACGCACATCCTTTTGCCGCATTTCCAACATGCTCGACACCTGCAGTCACCATAATGTTGTCATCGATTTGTACCACCATATACCTACCTAACTACCATAAATTCTCATTATATACTACATACACTTGTCGTAGATATAATGCAACGAAAAATCGTTTTCTGGTGTGTCACACAGCACACTACTCGTAGCAGGCGTAACTTGAGAGTCAGTTCTTATCTCGAATGACGTAAACTTCTGATAGTCATGTGGATTGTGGAGTCGTAGAGGTGACTCTAGTCGCCAACCAGTAAGAATAGATCGTATCGCTTATAAAATTCATATTGTTATACGAAGTTGAAATGTTCCAACTTTACATATTATAATTTATTTATTTATAAAGAACATAATATATGCTAGATTTTATTAATTAATAATATCTAGAGATTTCGAAGTAATTATAGAATGTAACTGTTTACTGATAGTAATATGTGGTAATATTATGGAATAACAGTTGCAATGAGTTAATAATACAGAATGTTTAAATTAAATCAGTTACTTATATTTTACTTTATCTAACTACTTCATCCAGCTAACTGATTTTGACTTGATTCTGACTGGTTGCATTGAAAAAAAAAATGATGAATGAATATTGTATAGGTACGGTATTGTTCAGATACTTTGTGTAAGCGATGGGATAATATCAGGTAGGTAAGGTGGATGGCGCCGGCGCTACCTGCCTCCCACATAATAAGGTAAGCGAAATTAAAATATATTTTAGTAAACAACATTTTATTATATAATAATAATATTTAAAGAATCATAATCAATCTTCAATAATGTAGGTATACTTTATAAATCCCACATATAAAAATACATTTGTATCTTAAATCTAATCTAAATCTAGAATAATTTTATACACAAAAATAAGCAGTCGTCTCGAGACGACGGCGTAAAGCACTATGGCGACATTTTATATTAATATTAATTAAGGCACGGTGATGGAGGGCTACGCCCCGGGCGGCGCCAGTAGGGCGTCTTCGGCGACTAGATCACAGATGGATTGCGGTAGAACCCCGGCAGAATGGTCTCATCTCAGAGGAGTTTGGTAAGCGGGGCCGGGCGCGCACCAATGCGGCGCTGAGCACGCGGCGAGCGCACATCCAGCCGCACTTTGTACGGGCACAAACGCCGACACGTGAACGCCGTTCGTCACTGGCAGAGATGCAATAGCTGGTCGTTTCTCTTCATCGTCTTCTAATAGATACGGTCTAAACAACTTGAATGGCTTTCGCGTGGGTTCCTGTACGAATGGTGCTCGCGGAGCGTAGGACGGAATCGGTGCAGGAGGCGGTGAAAGCCGTTTCACGGATAGATCAATGGGCTCCGCCGTGAACGTAATTGGAACAGGAGCTGCAATTGGCGTAGGCACTTGCACAGGTGTAGGTAGAACTGCTGGTGGTGGAGAAGGCAATCGGGCGCTCTCTGGTGATCCGACAGAGTATGGCGGTGGCGAAGGCGCAGGTTGTGGGGCTCTTCTCAAAAGAGCTGCTCGTAGAGCCGGTTCAGCTTGTAGCCATTTCTGGATTTGCCGGCGGTGAATACCAAATTTTCTCGCTGTGGCACGTTGATTTCCTCGGCATTGGGCGTCTCGTCTATACGCATCGAGAACTTGTAGCTTGAATTGTGGTGGGAATATACGGCGGGAACCAGCGCGGCCCTCAGAGCGACGTTCGGAGGGTGCGGGGGCCGAGTGCGTGTGGGCAGCGGCCATTTTACTAGACAAACGTGTACGCGTGATGGCTGTCGGCGCCGAACTGACTGTCGCTCGCTCAACGCAGCGCGGATGTTGGCGGCGCGCTTGGTGCCCGCGGCGCGTACAGGCCTCGAGCCGACAGCGCTCGACTGAGCCGCGTATATCCATTAGGCTTTGTACACAATGACTCAATCTATTATTATCATTTATATTTGTGTTCATGATTCATATTATACGTTTTGATTGTATTTTCTTTTAATTAATCTACCATTACAAAAAACGAATAATTTAATAAGTATTATATTAAAGAAGTATGTAATAGGAGATGTTTTATTAAAAAAAAATTGTCCAAGCGGAGGCAGAAGAATGTTTAATGTTTATGTTATAAATTATTATTATTTGATGTGCCTGTTAATAAATTCAGTGTAACTAAAGGAATAAAACATTTGATTATTTTTTTTGAAACCGAAGATATTAAAATTTTCAGTGACGATTTTCATTTATAAATATTTAAAGATTGCTCTGTGAGACTTGTTGATGCGTTCATTTTATAATGAATAATATTATTACTCAAAATAATATGATCAAGTATGTGAACACAACTTTATATATTAATCTCGCCTCGTTCTCGGCGTGAAAAAATGCCGCAAGTGGGAGCCGATAGCACGTAGCGCCACCATTGCTATCCTTTTCTTTCAAGCACAACTATATGTGAGTAAAAGAAATAGATAGCATACCGAGCCCTGCCTCGGTCGCTGCCACATCCGTTTACGAAACAAGTTTGCATGCGATGTTGCCAAATGGTCACAGCGCGCGGGCGTTCATGAGCCAGTAGAACGAGAGGTGGGGGGGCGCGGGCGGACAAGAATGTGCACGGTGCGACAACGTCGCCGTCCGTGGCAGACAGGGTGTCGCCGGCTCGCCGCCCGTAGACAGGCCGTCGCTCAGCGGCGCTTACCCCCTTGCACCCGCGCACACCCGCGTTGCCGCAACTCACATCAACAAGTTATTTCAGCTCGACTCGTCCGTATAGAAAAAGGCGTATGTACAATGCAAGTTTGGGGATATTTATACCTTTCATTATGCATTGGCAACTTAGCGCCATCGTCGTTTCGAGGAAAGTCAGTTTTATTTTTTGTGCATATGCACGATAAGACCGCTCGCTCACGGTGCCTACCTCGAGTCCGGTGACCGTGAAACTTATGAAAACAGCGTCCCTTTGCGCGCAAATAAAGATTTAATCCTTCTTGATCTAGGTATGAATATGATAATAATTTAACATAAAATATATGTATTTGCCTTAAATTATCTTTAATATGTAGATAGGAACTAGGAAGGTATAATATGTATTATTTATTTACTCAAGACTTTAGTATCTATATTATGTAAGTCTAGTAGTTGCCTGTAAAACGATTTTTTAACTAGTTTTCCATCCGGGGCTATGCTCGGGTAGACTAAAATGTATTCTGAACTTCGTGAATTTTCGAAGAAACAGGAGAATTACCTTACTTTTTTCCGACTACAGAGTTCGGATGTGTTTGAGCGTTTTCAAAAAAAAGTGTACCATGGCTGAATTTATGGATAAATTTTAAATGTTGCATTTTTAATAAAATTTTGATTTAGAAATTTTAAATATACATCATAGTAAGTGAAATTATATTTAATTGCTTGCAGATTAATTTGTTTTACGAGAAATCATCAAAATAAATTGGGACTGTGAAAAAAAGTGTCAGTTTTGCGACAGTCATCAATGCTCATATAACTATTAACTACGAAGAAAGACGCAAAATATTTTGATTGTGTTACGAAGATTATAACATACATTATTTAAAAAATAGAAAATTGAAGTCGACAAATAATTAAAATTCCTATTAAACTAGCTTTAAGTTCTGTTTTGCCACAGCTGATGCCAAAGTAGCCGTTACTTTTACGATACTTAATACATTTCGATTAAAATCGGCAAAGTGATTATTTTATTTCGGAACAGTTAAACCATTTTCAATATTGAAATCAAATTATTTGTGTCCCTTAAAATAAAAAAATGTAAAAACTAAAATTTTTCTTGTCGCAAAACGGGGGACTGTCGCAAAACCGATAGACCATTTTTTATAAGGCTAGGTTTATATTGAATCCAATTAACATGGTTAAAATAAAACCGAGAATACGTTTACAAAAATTTTATTTTAGTCTCATAAAAAAAATACACCAACACACAGTTTGACACAGTATCAATTTTAGGGTAAAACTCAGAGTTACACTACCTACACCTTTTAACTTTCCATACATGTATCACATATTATGTATTCAGGGTATACCTGCTGACCAACGCATTCATTGCAATACCATTTTTTGCAAATTATACATGTCCTTTTTGGTCCCGAGATTAGTGAAACCTAAAAATATGAAAAAATTATAAAAATTATGAAGAATATTACAATGACAATCTAGACTTGGCTTTATGCTGCAGTTTTGCGACTTTTCTTGTCAGCCTATAGGTCACGAAGCAAAATGTTGCAAAACTGACGTGACGTTTTCTTTTCAGTTTTTAGTCAAAATTATATTCTGACGAAAAAATGTGCCTACACTGATTATCAAATGTAAATAACGGTTAATGAATATATTGCTCATCTTCTGAAAGTATTTAAACGATGTTTACTTACCTGTATCAAGTAATAATATGTCTCAAACCAGACAGTAGAAATTGCAACGGCCGTTGCACTCACAAAACACTTCTGTTTTACCATGTTTTACTCGAACTGTATTTGAAAATAAGCTTTTTTAAATTGGCGGATGGTGAAAGTAAACGATAATTTTGCCATTTATAAAATTCAAATAGTAATCTAAAATAATTTGGAAAATCCAAAAGTGCACGCCTCATAATTTTTTTTTAATAAATATTTATTAATTATTATTTTTGTTTATTTAATAACAATTAAACCACATCGAATCAGACCCTGAAAAATGAAAGGGTTCTATTCCTGAGCATACTCAAGCGTAAGAGAAAAAAAAAGACTCGATTAGTAAAGTATTTCGGTCGCTATCGTGTTAACAAGAAAAAGGATCCGCACATACAGACACACGGACGTCCAAGACAGAACTTTTTTAAACTGTTTTTTAACTAGTTTAAATAACAAAAATGACATCAAAAATATCATGAACGTTAAAAATAGTGTTTTTTCTTAATGTGTGTGTGTATGTATTATCTTACAAGTGCAATGTATGATACATAAAGACATTTTAAGTTTGAAAAATCAGATGTTTTGCGCGAAGTGACAGTAGTACCCACCTCAACGCTTCGCTTATGAGGCGTGCAATTTGTAAGTGGCATTATTAGCCGTGATAAACCCGACATGTCCGGTCGGTACCACTTTTTAAGATATTTTTGGAAATCAAATTGCTTTTAAACGATTATAAGGCCTTAATTATGAACTACATGCGACGATTCGCAAATAAATGTAGGTACTTTTAGACGACACTAAAACTTATGGTACCTTGGTATAAAACTTTTTAGAATCGCTTCTCTAACATCGAAGAACTTGGATGGGGACACGCCAAAAACGGACACTTTAGTTTTAAAAATGATTATTTAAAAAATAGTACGCAATGTTTCCGTGAATTAATTGTTTGCATTTATCAAATTATGATGTATTTAATACTTTTCAAGCATTAAAATAATTAGCCATCATATAAATTTTACTTGTTATTCGACTTGAAACACAGGGGACAGGCCGAAAGTGAGGGGTACACTTTTTTTTGAAAACGCTCGTTTACCACGTCAAATGTTTATTTTAACAAAAGGTCTAATTAGAAACCTATATCTAATTTTCAACTACTTAACTTAAAAAAGGAAGGGGTTCTCAATTCGACTGTCCATTTTTTGAGTTTGTTAGGTACCTCAGAACTTACAACTGGATGAACCGATTTTGATGATATGTAATATTATTAAGTACCTATTTGAAAGCTGGTGCTTCCGTTTTGTTCAGTGGTTTTTATGTGACTAAAGCATATAAATATATTCAGACAAACAAATTGTATTTTTATTGTTTTTGGGTCAATAAAACATTCATTTTTTCTCAATATTCAATGTACAGAAATGTTAAATTATCTTATATATAAAATTCTCGTGTCACAACTCACAATGTTAGTCTGCATACTCCTCCGAAACGGGTGGACCGATTCTCATGAAATTTTCTGTGCATATCGGGTAAGTCTGAGAATCGGCCAACATCTATTTTTCATATGTACCACGGGCGAAGCCGGGGCGGGCCGCTAGTTTTATTATAATATTCATGTGATAAAATGTGACATCTAAGAATTCTCATTCTTTTGTTTTAGATTTTTACGAAAAATAATTCTCTTCCTTCTTGGTCTTGACAGAATAATCCATAGTCATCATCTGGTCTGCTACCAGTAGATGGGTAGATAGATGTAGCTATAGTGTACATTATTACATCATGTTACAGCTACAATTTAGTAAACAATATTTTTGTTTAAAAAAAAACCTATAGAACATAATATCATTATATTATATGTACTCCTCATCATGGCATTCTAACTACTACGAAACGATGGCATACTATTTAGTATATTCTGTGACGATGGTACGCGGTAGCTGAGTATGCCAACGAAAGATTTTGTAGACTCAATCATGATAAGATATTTAATTGGGACGCAATTTTATTTGATGGATATGAAATAGGGGGATCAGTAGAAGCGTTATTGGAGTAGGCGCCCTTTTCCCGCAGCCGCCAACTTCAAAAAAGGGTTTCTGCACGATACAGTATCTCCTAAACTAGCAACCTAAGTCCTACATACAGAAAAATTGACAAGTCATTATTTTTTCGCAAATTGAATGGTAAGTAAGGTAAAAGTAAGTATTTTGTTTCTATTATTTTTATTGTAAATACGATGAATAAAGAAGTTATGTATAAACAAAACTAAGTTAAAACTTAAAATATCTGAACAAATTTTTATTTAATGAAATGACTAAGGCCGAAAAAATTATAATTTCAATGAAATATTTAGGTAATTATTCGGTGTATTATCAACTTATCACATAATATATTGAAGTCGACGACATAAATATAATACCTATAACTTGTACGAGACAATATGTATACTACAGGTAGGTACAAAGTATAAGTAATTAAGTAATTATTAATTAAAGTTATTCGATGTTTTAGTATAAGTATTGATATTATATTATTTATAACAATAATTCTTGTTAAAACTTTTCACATGACAATTAAAAGCAAGGTCATAGGTACTCAGTAATTTAATCCACCATGACATCATAGTGTTTGTAATATTCCACGACAAGACTAGTTTTTGCAGTCAATCATAAATGAGAATTAATTACACATGTATGTTTTTTCTTTTAGTTTCTGTCTTCTATTAAAATTTTAAATACAAGGTTCATAGCATGTTCATAGGTATCTGCTTATATCAGTATAAGTAATATTAGATTAGATATTTTGTAAGGTATGTTCGCTGTATAAAGCTACATGAAATAAACTGCATTACAAAGTGATATTACAATTTACAATAATTACAACTAGGTTGCATGAGGTTACAACTTACACATAATATAGCACTAAAGGTACTCTAGGTAGATATAGAATTATAGAATGAAGAGTTAATTTAATTAATGTACCTAAGTACCTAGAATTTATAATATCTACTTATATGTATATATATATGTAACTATTCTAATCGTGTACTGTATACAGGACATCATTAAATTTGAGTGTTTTAAGACATTATTATAACATATTATTTCAAGTCAATTATTATTTATCAACTACTGCGTTGTTCAATAAAGAGCTCTTATGAGTCATAAGTCATAACTCATAGTCATACTGTTCTTCTGAGTGTGAACTTATAAGGGAGTTTTGTATGTGTGGGTTTAGGTACAGAAAACACACAGTTTCCTTTATAAGGGCGAGTATAAATATTTGTAACATTAACATGATGCGTTCCATTATAACTAGTTAACTCAGAAGAATTGCAGGTATACATTTGATTGCATAACAAATATTTTTAAATTCCATTTGCATTGCAGTTTTTCATTAATTTATAATTACAGTTCAGTAGGTAGGTACCTACCTACGTTTTTAAACTAAGAAGCTAATCCATAAGCCATCAAAATTAAAATCTATTTTATATTCATACGACAACATAATAATATTATGAAATGTACTAAGGAAAATACATGTTAAAAATACGTAGGTAGGCCTAAATAACTAGGTATCAGGTAAGAAGAATAACTACTTAACAAGTTAGTATTCTGTCTCGATGACTTTCATTTTTTTTTATGCGAAGCGTTATTTTACAGTTGGTAAAAACTAAAAAGAGACCTACGTAAGTACATACCTATCTATATTCCTATCTACCATGAGTAAAGTAGGTACCGACACAATATGTTTGCTATCATTCGTGAATAAGCTTAGCTAATGTGTTTATAATGTTTTTGTTTATTTCGTATAGGTAACAGACAAACGGCCGCCAATCATAAAACGAACTAATAAGTCCCACAGACACATCGACGCCGTTGCCTGATCGCCATACCGATGACTTCCACAGCACACAGCGGCATCATGCCTACAATGTTTAGATACAGTGACCATTATTCCAAACACATACGGTATATATTACAATGAATGAAAGCAATCTATAAAACACTTCAGTGGAAACCATAATCTTGTATCAATAATGACGTGGGCGATCACGCTTAGGGGATTTCAATCGTCGCGCATTAAAATAAAGTACAGAATTGTCTGCATTATTAAGTACCAGAGCCGTATGAAGGCTAGTGTGACTGTGTGAAGCACACGTGCGTTACGAACGCCACCCAAATGGGGACCAGTTTGAGCTCAATAGTATATCTCCCGAGATCGTAACGTTGATATGGGTCCTTGGCTCTCCTAATGAACATTAGATGCCTTCGCATTCCGATTGTTTAAGGGTCACATTTTACCTGGATGAACACTACCAACGAACAATATAATATGTACATATGTACTTAAATTACTTATTCATTTATATTTGATATTATTTATATTTCATCGCTTCATTCTTCAGATATTATTTACTATGTAGTTCCCTTTTTCAATGCTAGCAACCACGCACGCCTTTAGATTTTTTTTTTTTTTTTTTTTTATATTGAGGGTATTACGACCTGACAAGTATTTGCTCGCTTTGAACGATATTCATTCCTTTTTCGTGCGCCGCAACATACGGACGTCTCAAATAAGTGCAAGTTTCGTCATGTTGAAGAAAAATTCGAAGGAGAAAATTGATTATAGTATGAAGATTAGGAAGTTAAAGAAACATAAAACCTATAATATCATCTTCGGAATCCGAAGACGACACAAGTAAGTACTTACTTTGGAGTTTTAAAGTGTCTTTATTTCGATCTGTAATACGACGAATGAAAGTTTCTTATAACTTACGAAATTGAAGCGTTGAAAAATATTCAAATATTTTTTGTTTATACCGGGAGGTTGTCCGAGATGGCATCACAAAGGCAATTTAATAGCTCATGATTTCTAGAAGTGAAATAATATGTATTTACATATTACTTTATGCCGGGAGGATGTCCGCGATGGCATCACAAAGGTTATGTAATTTTTTACTTTAGAGTACATACTTAAGTTTTATTAATGTATTGAAATACATATTTATACCGGGAGGATGTTCGAGATAGCATCACAAAGGTAATTTAATAGTTCATGACTTCTAGAAGTGAAATAATATTTACATATTATTCAATTTATGCCGGGAGGATGTCCGCGATGGCATCACAAAGGTTATGTAATTTTTTACTTTAGAGTACATACTTAAGTATTATTAATGTATTGAAATACATATTTATACCGGGAGGATGTTCGAGATAGCATCACAAAGGTAATTTAATAGTTCATGACTTCTAGAAGTGAAATAATATTTACATATTATTCAATTTATGCCGGGAGGATGTCCGCGATGGCATCACAAAGGTTATGTAATTTTTTACTTTCGAGTACATACTTTAATATCATTAATGTATTGATATACATATTTATACCGGGAGGATGTTCGAGATAGCATCACGAAGGTTAAAATCGAAAATTTTTAATAGAATAAAAAATAAAAATAAAAGCCGGGAGGATATCCGCGATGATATCACAATGGTATTTTTATTGGAAAATTATAAATCTTTATTGGTACATATATAATTAGTAATTACTTGTTTAATAATTACCAGCTTACCAGGAGGCTATTCGAGATAATAGCACGATGGTTTGTTAGTTGAATATCAACTTATGTTAAAAAATAAAATAACCCTAAATCATAATTTTATAAGTACCCTCGATAACAAAATTTTTTGTTACCGGATCCAGATATCCTAGAAACGGTCCACCGACAAATTCTTTGCCGGGAATTATGTACATTACGACGGATTCAGCTGCGCTTCAAGCAAATGAACCAGTAACGGTTGATACCACGGCCCCTCAATCGGAGCCTGTCGACTTAGAACCTGATATCTTAGCAGCATTGGGCGAGGCTAATGATGTGATTCCAGAATATGGTGAAAAAATTCACGAAAGTCTCGCCAAAATATGGTTGCCTATCCTTAAGAAAGTTTTCTAAAAACTTATTAGATTCCCGAAAATTGCGTATTACTCCAGGCTCCTACGTAAATTTCGGAGATTCAGGCTGCTACCCCTGAATCCGGTAAATTCTGGGATAAGAAAATGGTTAATTTGCATTGGCAATAATTGGGGGCCGTTATAACAGGCGTTAATAATAATCCCCTGTTTACGTAGTAAGAACAAGCTCTTAGTTCGTAGTAAGAAATATAAGATGGAGGCCAATAAGTTTATAAGTGTATATGTCGCATATTCTCGGACCTCCATCATCGACAAACGGAATCAAGAAAAAAGTTTATTAGGCCTTGT
Source organism: Colias eurytheme (assembly GCF_061535395.1). Lineage (NCBI taxonomy): Eukaryota > Metazoa > Arthropoda > Insecta > Lepidoptera > Pieridae > Colias > Colias eurytheme. Next base: position 4,318,070 of record NC_142982.1, on the reverse strand, counting down.
TTAGACAAAACTTTTTTGCAAGTTGTCGATCATTCTGAAAGGGATAATACATTGTTTGGAGACAATGTATCGGATAAAATAAAAGCTTCGAAGGTTATTACACCAAAACCTTATAGTTCACATGCTCATACAGCACACACATCTCGCAATAGTTTCCAGGGAAACTGGCAGACACCTTCTCGCTTTCAGTCAAACAGGGGGGGGCGAGGAGGTTACAAGAGGGACATACAAAGACCAATCCCCTCTTCGTAGCCAAAGATGACCAAAATAACAATAAAGATTTAGTTACGTTATTTTACGATTGTTGGCGTAAAATTACTAATAATACAACCGTTCTTAAATGGGTTAAAGACGGTGTGGATTTACCATTTTTTTTATGAAGTTTTTCAAAATTCAGTGCGTACTTAATTTTGGTCGGGGCAATATAAAGCTGACATGCCTGTGGCAATAAATAACCTTATAGACTTGGGAGATATTCATGTTTGTAACCCAGTAAAGGGCAAATATATCCCAAATATATTTTTAGCACATACTTAAATCAAACGGCGGTAAAAAATTCATACTTAATCTTAATAAATTTATATTAAAAATGTCACTTTAAAAATCGAAGATCATAGGACGGCGTCGAAACTTATTCCCGAAAATGTTTCATGGGCTACAATAGACCTTAAAGAAGCTTACCTTTTAATGCCAATTGAGCCGGTATTTCACAAATTTTTCATAAATAACAAAGGTAATAGCATAACTTAAAGAGTTTAAAGCTATGCCCTATGGTCTTTCTATTGCGCTAAGAGTGTTTACTAGGTATATTAATGAAGGAAGTTATAGCATTCTTAAGCCGAGGTTCTAAGTCTGTCATTTACCTCGACGATATTTTATGTACAGGTGAAAATTATACTGAATGCCTAAATAATTTAAAAGAGACAATAAAACTATTATCTTGTCTAGGCTTGGTAATCACTATTGAAAAAACTTCATTGGTTCCAAGTCAAAAATGTAAATTCCTTGGGGTTATATATGATTCATGTAACCTAACTTTCTTTGCCTGATGATAAACGTAATAACATTGCACATATTTTAATTAATAAATTTTCAAAATTACCTATTTGCACAATCCGAGAATTCGTGTCGTTAGTGTCTTTATTTTTAAATCAACATAACAATTAAATTGGTGGTCACAACATAATATATAAAACAAATTTTATGAAATCTCCAAAATTTACATTAGGTATTTTTTCAAATGTCTCAAGGACAGGTTGGGGTCTTTTTGCAATAGGTAATAAACGAGTGCATGGTTCATGGAAAGAATGTGAAAAAATCTTTCTCATAAATTATTTAGAGCTGCATTTTTAAATTTATAAACATTCGCAAACACCTATTCTAATTGTGCAATATTATTACGAATTGATAACAAAACTGCAGTTAGTAACATAAATAAAATGGGTGGCATACAATTTCTCCACCTTAACAAACTAACAAAGTAACTGTGGCAATGATGCGAGCATCGAAACATATGGTGGTTCGCGTCTTATAGGTATTAATAGTAAAAATAACGTCGACACTGACACAGCCAAGAAGAATAAATCCGGATATCGAATGGAGTTTATGCAATGAAACATATCAAAAAATTTGGAAGAGCATGAGGTACACAATACTAAATGCAGAAAGTAAGTGTCGTGGCATCTCGACCCTGATGCGCCATGTGTCGACGCATTCACCATAAATTAGAATAATATAAATTTTTACGCATTTCCCCATTTACTTTTATTTTGAGATGTTTACAAAAAATAGTTGAATCGATATCGAAGTCGATACGAAGCGTGTGGGATACAAGTTTCTCCGTGGTGGCCTTCGCAGCCATGGTTCCCTCTCGTCAGAGAGCTAATATCATCAAAAATTATATATTTGAAAACAGATAGGTACGAATCTAACGCATTCTCATCCCAGTCCAGCGCCCACTGCACTCACATCTAACGCTGGCTGCAGCGAGGCTCTCCGTGAAGCCTTCCTACGGAGATACATCCCATGGGAAGCTATCTAACTAATGTTGGCATCGCTTTCGAGTAACACTAAGAAGCAATATTATAACGTAACATATCAATTATGGTGGCAGTTTTGTCTAAATTGGAATATTTCCAATTTTGAGAGTACAGTAGCGGCTGTCATATGATTTATAACAGAAGAGTTTAACAAAGGGGTTTCGTATGGTACTTTAAACTCACACGTCTGCCTATCTTTAATATTAGGAAATAATATCGGGTCAGATGAATGCCTAAATACAATTATTCTTGGGACCCACAATTAGTTTTGAACCATATCTTAAGCTGGTTTCCTAATAGAAACGTAAAATTGGAACAATTGAATAAAAAATTAGTAATTTTATTAGCGCTGTGTACAGCACAGCGAGTGCAGACGTTATCTCTTATAAATATTAATAATATTTATTTCTCAGGCATCACTGCCTGCTAAATTTTTCATTACAGACCTCGTAAAAACTTCAGCTCCAGGTAGAGATCAACCTTTTCTTAAACTTCCATATTTCAAACAAAATATAAGTATTTGCCCCGCTACTGCACTGTCTGATTATATCTATGTCACAAAACATTTTAGGAAGGATGAGGAAAATAGATTATTACTTACTTTTACAAAACCGAATAAACCTGCCACAACTCCAACTATAAGTTGTTGGATCAAAAATGTGTTATCGAAAAGTAGTGTCAACATTTCAATATTTAATTCACATAGCACAAGACACGCTTCAACTTCTGCTGCCTCTGCTAGTGGTGTATAATATACGTAAAACTGCTGGTTGGACAAAACATTCCAAAACCTTTGCATAAACTTAATGTATTTAATGAGAACGAATTTGCATAATCGATTTTACAGAAATAGTATTTAATTATATTTTCGTTAATTTATAATACAAAATTAATAATATTGATGTTTACGTTTTATTCTAAACTTGCACCCAAAATGGTTCTTACAAAACTTTTATCTCTTAACATCTACATAGTAAATAATATCTGAAGAATGAAGCGATGAAATATAATATATGATCAAACGAACTTCAGAGTGAAGTTCGATCATTATTATATGAATCGCTTCATTCGAAGATATTAACACCCACCACACCCTAACCCAAAGTTTTGTAAGATTAGACTCTAAAAATAATGAATATCGTTCAAAGCGAGCAAATACTTGTCAGGTCGTAATACCCTCAATATAAAAAAAAAAAAAAAAAAAAATCTAAAGGCGTGCGTGGTTGCTAGCATTGAAAAAGGGAACTACATAGTAAATAATATCTTCGAATGAAGCGATTCATATAATAATGATCGAACTTCACTCTGAAGTTCGTTTGATCATATATTATTTAGTTCAACGGAACTTATACAAATTTTCACTCAGATGAGATGTTATTTTACACCAATTACCTTCTTTATTTGAATATTGAATTTTTGAAATCCTTGTTATTTTCAAATATGGACAACTTATCTAGTTACTTGAACAAGTATTATATTTATTCTAAACGACTGTAATTTTGACCACATACTTTAATTTATAATATTATAGTACCTACTAGGTAAGTAGGTAATACTATAGTATTATAGGTACCATCTACCTACATAATATTTTATAACTGCGTAAAAGCGGCGCTAAATAAAAGGAAAAGATACGTCGGACCACTAGAAACCGGTTCTCTGGTCATCTCATATCACCTGGTTTTACCACTCATCCAAAGTGACCTCTTACAGCTCTCCTCATTAATTATTCAGATGAAATACGGTAACATTCTCAAATTTAGATACTTTCCTTCGATTTATCCACAATTAAAAAGGGACTGACATTGAGACTTTACGAAGGTTAATAATAATTATTGCTGTGAAAGTATTTTATTGTGCATGTTTAACATGATGTGGTGCACTTGCTGTTTTAAATAATTGTATCGCAATATAGCATATAAAAGAGTGACTCACAAAGTCACAAGAAAATATTCAATCGAAAGATCATCTATCTCACATTACCTACTGATTACTCTAGACTCTAGAGTCTAGCGGTTAGCAAGTGGCCACCGAAGGCGTCGTAACACCGTTACTCGAACAAGATATAGGAATCGGATTCACACAGCTAATTATTATTAAAGCAGTTTCTAACCTGATATTCTTGCTTATGGTACCACAGTATGATACCTTGTTCAACGTTAGAACCTGATGCTTTAGCGTGACTCAAGTGGATTCCGCCTACTCTCAAAATATATCGATAGAGCGACGGTTGTAGAGCCATGTATTTGTATAAAAATTGCGTTAGAAGAACGCAGTTTTATTAATCTATTTAATTAAATGTGTTTATTACTCGGTTCTTAGGTTTCTTACACATTTGAAATATATTTATTACACGCACCAATCCGTTTGATTCAGAAGCAAGAAACACGAAACCCAAAACCACTCATAAATATAATATGTACATGTGTAAGACATTAGCTGGGTCCACACCGGCCGATCCACCGCGATCCGATCGCGCGCGGCAGGCGCGCGATCCAAAGATGCGGGCGGTGTGGACGTGCCGCGCGCGATCCATGCACGCGTTTTGCCGCGCGCGATCCCTACCTCGTGCGATCCGTTAGCGGGCGGTTTTTGTACCCGCTTCAAAGGTGCCTCAGTTGCGTGATGCGCGCGGTGTGGACGGTTGTGTTGGATCGCGCGATCCACCTCACCATGGACATCTCAGAAAGTCGAATATCTCAAATTGAATAGCATTCATTCTTGCAAAATTGTGTTCCACTTCATCTGAAACTAACTCTGCGTACAGCTGAGTCCCAGATTCCAATCGTTTTTTGTAAAGTTGTTTCACCCAAAACCGTCGATTTCTTTTTTTTGATTTTTTGCGCAAACATTTCAGTATAATAAAAGTTACTGCTGCAACGGCAAGACGCCGCCGTTGTACGTGTGACTCCATATCGTACAAGAGTTAGACTGGCTGAATCACGGATCGCCTTAGGATCACTTGGAGCGCATATTTTGGATCGCAAGTTTTTAAAGTGGATCGGCCTAACATGATCCACGATCCATGCTCCGCGATCCTGGATCGCGGATCGCGGGATCACTGGATCGGCCGGTGTGGACCCAGCTATTGAACAACTGTTTAATATCATACGCAGTTCGTTGCTCGCACGCACTCATATACATATCATGAATAAATAATAATAATAATAGATATGCAGTAATAATATGCAGAAAACAATAAGCGCATATTATGTGCAAATAATGCAATATCAGGAGCACGGCTCGATATCTCGACAAGTAAAGGACACAGGCGCCTACGTGCGGCAACGCGCGTTGTCGACAGTGCAGTACTTTGCACGGTTTTATCTAACACTATTTTCAATATTATGTACATGTTAAACAGTAGTTCAGAATCTATTGATATCGCAATGGTTTTTAAAACTTGACTTGTATATGTATGGTCAGTACTTTGCTAGCATGTATCTGGCTCCTGAGACACAGTAGATATTAAACTAGTTCGGGAGCCGAAGGATTCATTATTTTGAACTGTTGCTGTGTAATTATGTCAATAAAGATTTTTATTATTTAATGGTATTGAATCTTTTTCAATTCTGAATATAATATACCACAGTATAATACTATCAAAAGTATGTAAAATATTTCATACTTAACTCTTGTTGTATTTATCTAATATCTAATAGTTATCTAATATTCTAATATTCTATTATAGTTATAGGTATACTATAAAGGCGAAAGTTTGTAAGGATGTATGGATGTATGGATGTTTGTTACTCTTTCACGTAAAAACTACTGAACCGATTACAATGAAATTTAGCACACATATAGAGGGTAACTTGGATTAACACATAGGATAGTTTTTACTTTTTATCCCGGAAATCCCACGGGAACGGGAACTATGCGGGTTTTCCTTTGCAAACGCGGGCGAAGCCGCGGGCGGAAATCTAGTATTAATATAATAACATGATGACATATTAGGTATTATGATAATTTTCCATATTTATACATTAACAAGTAGTTGCAATAACTTGTAATAATATTTTATGCATTTATATACATACATACTTGGCTTAAATTTACTGACTGAATGTTTCACCCAAGACATAGAATATAATATATTATTATTATTACCTATAGGTACATACTCTAACGCGAATCCAAGAGGAATAAAATGCTCAATGCAACTAGTACATATTAGACATGCACTTTGTGTTCTGTTAGTTATTTATGAAGCCAGCTTTCACCTGCACATGCTCTTGCGTGGACAGAATAATGAAAAACACGTATAGGTGGGCACTGGGCACAACATCCGTAATAAATACCTGTATAAAAATACACAGATATTATATTATATAGGTACATACGTGACTGTACCTATGATTTGTTCATTCATATTGATCCCCTTTTTCTCACCACAATGAAACTCCGAAGTCCGAACCCTCCATTGTGAATAATAAATAATTAAATATACTTACATAAGTTTTAAATATTTAATATATACATTAATAACGTAAATGCAGTTAAATGGAGAAACTAATTAAAATGTTATCATGTGTTCTCATTTCTCGATAAACAGTTGGTACCTAATATGTACCTATAGCGAGATATTGCCTGTAGTGGTCATGCCTATATATTTATCTATCTCTCATAATATCATTTAAATAGTCTGCATTCAGTTTGAATTAAATTATAAACTGGTTGTTAAGCAACTCGTTAGATTCTTAGACGTCTAAGCTGTATAAATAATCATATATTTTAGAGAGTTGCAATGCTATTTGCAAGTTGTGCAATGAGTGCGAGCGAGCGGTGGCGCCAAGCCAGGGCACGCTAGCCGGACCATGGTCGTTTATTTGCGATTCTACATATACAGGGTGTCCCACTGTTGGTATACTAAGCTCAAAGGAGGTTATAGTTTTGCATACGCTGAGTACGTAAAAAATAATTAAAAAATTCCAGACGCATTTTTTTTTTCAAATAGATGAATTCTTAAAACTCTATGTGTACACTAGGGTGGAGTGAAAAATATTTTTTTTCATTTTCGTTTCGGCATACCTGTAAAAAGATGTCATTATTGCTCATAAATACACATGCAAAATTATACTTTGCAGATGATACATTTAGAGGTGCCCCCAACATCATGAACTTTCAGAAATTCAAAAAATTTAGTCGAAAATCAGTAAAGTTTAATTTTGACAAATTAACGCTAAATCAGATTCTGTGTTATCTCGTTGGTTGCCAACAGGAAGACACAGAATACATAATATTTCAATATATAAAAAAGTGGCTATCGCTGGCTACCAGTGGCTCTGGTCGGTGGCCCGTTTGCGCCGACTCTTATTGTAGGAAACGTTGATTTTAAACATTGCCGTTAAGGAAATAACACTAATGTTAGTAATATTTCTTAATTACATTTTACACGTAAATACAATTAAGATCATAATTTAATATTTTTGATGTGAGTTCTATCTATAATTTCGCTTTGTTACAGTAAAGTGTTGCAAGTCAAAATACGACAAACGACATGTTGTCCTGTATTTTGTTTGCCAGAGAAGTACCCAGTGTCTCAATTACCAACTTGTACTGATGCTAAGAAACTATTACTTATTTATTATATTATATGAATTTAAACCTGATAAAATAACAAAATTCATGATTTATCCGAAAGATTAGCTACGGAAATGTTTAATGTGTGGCGAAAAGCACCGCTTCCCACTATTAGCTTTAATAGAGTACTACAACTTATTCGACACACCATATTCGATGAATATAGACGCTTATTAAAACCTTATCAAGACCGACAAACTAACAAAAAAGAACAAGAAAAGATAACTGAAATATTTTGTCACTCAGTACCAAAGGTTATTTGATATTTGAAGTTGCAAATGCCATTTTTTTTAACTCTATTGTACTTGCTCAAAAGATTATACCGACTTAACTATGTGGCAAAAATGTAAGAAAACTGAGCCTCTGACTTCTAATTTATCTGAAGAAACCTTAAAAGACATCGTGAAAAGCGGTTTGACTACGTTTCAGAATATCAAAGATTTTCTGTGCCTTGCCCAGGCCGTAAAGCATATTATCAAATTGGTGACATAAGCTTCAAGTGCAGTTTGCTGAAAAAGTAAACAAAATGATTTTATAATGGCAAGAGCATCAGTATCACGACTGCTAATGCCTAATTTTGAAAAAAAAAACAGCGTTATCTATACTAATATTATAATCTATACTAATGTTATAAAGCTGAAGATATTGTTTGTTTGAACGCGTTAATCTCAAGAACTACTGGTCCGATTTGAAAAGTTCTTTCGGTGTTAGATAGCCCATTTATCGAGGAAGGCTATAGGTTACATATCATTACGCTTAGATTAACAGGAGCGGAGCCACGCGGGTGAAAGCGTGAGGCAACCGCGAGCGCAGCTAGTACTAAATAATTACTTATTTCTGATATTTTCATACCTCTATAATATCATTTTCATTAATGAAATACGTTAAAACAACTAATCAGGCTATTATTTAGTGTTATCACAAAGAAGTTTGTTATATAATAGACTTGACGGCCATAAAAATACTGTGATTAAAAAAAAAATCAAAGTTTGCGAAAAAATCATATTTTTCTAATTTTCAATTGGGTTGGGGCACCTCAAAACATCAAGACAGGTAAACAATATTTTGTATGCTGAATTCACTCATTAAAAGGCACCTTTCTGTCGCTATGCCATTTGAAAAAAACGAAAAAAAATTTCTTTCATACATTATCACTCCACCCTAGTGTACACCCATAACAAGCGAGCCGCCCAACTTTGCCACCAGCACGTGAGCTATGCCGGCTGCGCGAAGCTAGAGAAGAAAACATGGATTTTCAGGAAAAATTTAGCAAAAAATTTTGGACGTAATTTTTTTTTAAAAGTATTTTTTACGTGATCAGTGTATGCAAAACTACAAGTTCCTTCGCGCTTAGTATACCAATAGCGGGACACCCTGTATATTCATTACGACATACAGTTATATTTGTTTAAGATTTTGTCCTATACATACAGGGTGTACCAAAAAGTAGTGATGAACGGAAGCTGAGAGGTAGAAGACCTAGAGGGCTATCCGAATCACCCCCATGTATGTTATGCGATTTTTCGTATTTTCGGAGTTATGACGTTTTTTTTCAATTTTTCACCTATCGCCGAGTACGATGATATTTTCACTCATGCTGACGTCAATGATTGCGGAACATGCTTGATTTTTTTTGTGTGCTAAGCTGAAAGATAGGCCAATTCAGTATAGTAACATTTACTATCGTTAGATCTTTGAATGGAATAAAAAAAAAGAATTAAATGGCAAGAAAGATAAAATGACCCAGTATGTTCACCACTTCAAGGTCCCGTAAATAATTAAAATCACATAAAAAAAGTTTTCCATTTGACTTTTAAAAACTTGCTCTATCTATCAAATAGCTACCCTGAAAATTTCATTTAATTATTCAGAAGGCTTCAATCGAAAAATTTAAATCTAAATGTGGTAAGTGCAAAAATTGAATAAACATGATGATCATTAAAACCAATAAATAGGTGTTTAATTACCAGAAATTTTCAAAATAACCCCGCTGTTGCTCAATGCAAGTGCGACATCACCGTAAAAAGTTGTCTTTTAAATGTCTGAATGCCCTTTTATCATTTTTAATGGTTTCTTCTGCTACTATGAATTTCCGGGTTATTTCGTCCAAATAGTGGCAGTCTCTCGTCTTTGTAGTATCCCCACGGAAAAAAATCAATAGGGTTTATGTCCGGGGACCGTGCAGGCCAGGCTAAAGGGCAAAGATACCCTGAAAGATGGATTGGTCGTTGCAGCCTGCGCATGCGCCGGTGACGCCTGCCTTAAAGCCTGGCCTCCACGGTCCCTCGACCTAAACCCCATTGATTTGTTTCAATGGGAATACTAAAAAGACCTCGGCTACTTGAGAGAATGCCACAATTTGGACGAAATAACCCGGAAATTCGTAGTAGCAGAAAAAACCATTAAAAATGATAAAAGGGCATTCAGACATTTGAAAGACAACTTTTTACGGTGATGTCGCACTTGCATTGAGCAACAGCGGGGTTATTTTAAAAATTTCTGGTAATTAAACACCTATTTATTGGTTTTAATGATCATTATGTTAATTCAATTTTTGCACTTACCACATTTAGATTTAAATTTTTCGATTGAAGCCTTCTGAATAATTAAATGAAATTTTCAGGGTAGCTATCTGATAGATAGAGCAAGTTTTTAAAAGTCAAACGGAAAACTTTTTTTATGTGATTTTATTTTTTTACGGGCCCTTGAAGTGGTGAACATACTGGGTAATTTTATCTTTCTTGCCATTTAATTCTTTTTTTTATTCCATTCAAAGATCTAACGATAGTAAATGTTGCTATACAGAATTGGCCTATCTTTCAGCTTAGCACACAAAAAAAAATCAAGCATGTTCCGCAATCATTGACGTCAGCATGAGTGAAAATATCATCGTACTCGGCGATAGGTGAAAAATTGAAAAAAACGTCATAACTCCGAAAATACGAAAAATCGCATAACATACATGGGGGTGATTCGGATAGCCCTCTAGGTCCTCTACCTCTCAGCTTCCGTTCATCACTACTTTTTGGTACACCCTGTATATCGTTTACCCGTTAAGTAAACAACAAGTTATGGTATCATTGTGGTACCTACCTATTATGAATTGATAGTTATCAGTTTAGTAATAGAAATTAATAATTATTTATCTGCGATTACTCACTCGGAATGGGTGACCTTGAACAAATTGTAACAGACTAACAGAATCATTAACTGCATAAATAATATAATGAACCGTAAACTATAAGTTAATCTATCTATCTACTTTAAAATCCTTCAATGAATATTGATAAAAACGTTATCAAATTTAAAATTTATTCAATAGCATAGTTACTCTATATTTTAAGGAGAAGAAAGGATTACCTAAGTGTATTAATTGCTGAAACGACGAAGAGCTTGCTCTATATTGCTCTATATAAAACGAATAATTTGGAAAATCCAAAAGTGCACGCCTCATAATTTTTTTTTAATAAATATTTATTAATTATTATTTTTGTTTATTTAATAACAATTAAACCACATCGAATCAGACCCTGAAAAATGAAAGGGTTCTATTCCTGAGCATACTCAAGCGTAAGAGAAAAAAAAAGACTCGGTTAGTAAAGTATTTCGGTCGCTATCGTGTTAACAAGAAAAAGGATCCGCACATACAGACACACGGACGTCCTAGACAGAACTTTTTTAAACTGTTATTTAACTAGTTTAAATAACAAAAATGACATCAAAAATATCATGAACGTTAAAAATAGTGTTTTTTCTTAATATGTGTGTGTATGTATTATCTTACAAGTGCAATGTATGATACATAAAGACATTTTAAGTTTGAAAAATCAGATGTTTTGCGCGAAGTGACAGTAGTACCCACCTCAACGCTTCGCTTATGAGGCGTGCAATAAGTTATTTACTATTACGTACGAATTACGATACGAATGGTGACAATTTACGATAAATATGCACTTAAAAACATCCTAGTATTAATCTTATCAAGCGTTTATTGCGATGTAGATTGGTAGGTATATATATATATACCTACACAAAATTATAGCAAATTCCTAATCAATCACAATGATAACATGCTATCGGACTGTGTCATACAAGACCCCACGGTGGAACGACTCAGGCAGTCAGCGTGGCACTTGGCAGGCGGATGTAGATAACATTACGCTAGCTTGACATCATTCAAACATGTAGGTAGGTACTGGTAAGTAGGTACACATTGCAGTCGAAATGTTCACGCTCTTTTGATAACGTGGGAAAATTTCTCAAAACTCAATCTACTGTATAAAATCTACTGATTAGCTGTTAATCTATGTGTCGATTAATTCTATTAAAATGTTTTTTATTAGTAATACCACAGACTAATAATAATTATACCTACTACGTATACAACTAATACCTATTATTATTCAATACTTATAAAATTCCTTTAGTCATAATTTGGTCACAGCAATCGAAATCGAGTGTTGATTACTACGGTACGATTCAAAAACTATATACCTACTTAATTAATTAGCAATGGAATTTCCCTGAGATGCCCGTTATTCAGAAAATGGAAAGCCACATTGTAAAAGTGGACATATAGTGTCTCGATCGAAGTCGGTTTTCACGCACACAGGTCAAACAGAGGCGCAGAGGCGATGGTGAGAGGGAACCAGTTTCGTGGCTAACCGGCCGTGGGCGTCTGCCGCACCTAACGCACAACTTTAAGCTGAAATTTGATACTAACAATGTTATGTTGAAATGATACTGGATAATAAACAGGGAAGAGAAGACGAAACTGAAAAGCGACACAAAATCAAAAGGCCGAATTTTTATGTGACAAGATATAGGTTGATGAAATAAGTATGTATTTACTATTTACTCACCTAGTTACTTTAATACAAAATAAATAAAAAAAATGAGAAAATAGGTACAAATTAAGTGAACACCACATCTTTAAATAACGATGCGTCATTCGAGAAAAGTGGAATAACTAGTAAACTATCTACCTATTCGTAACTATGTATATAATTTGTTGAAATATTATTTTTATTTCTAGTCTTATCATTCTATTCCATTAAGTTTTAGCGAAAAGAGGACAGGTTGTTCTTTCATTTTAAAACTTAGGTAGGTACGTCTATTTAAGTGACCACAAAAAATTAGGTGCCAATAAAAGGACGGAAACCCATTGTTTGATGTCATTCTGGCATCAAGAATTCTATAAAAAAAGATTAGGGTCCGTTCAAAGAATTGGACGGCGAGGAATACAATGAGCCCTTTGTGCTCTCAGGCGCCGAACGGTCTGGTGGAGCGTCGCGGGCGCACGAGGCCGCCGCCGCCGAGTCTAGCGCGTAGTCGGCGAGTCTCACTCGATTACCACTAAAGTGAAAATCGGCGGCGTTCCTTGTCGTTTCTTTTACTTCACGCTTGTTTATAAAGCGGGACCTTTTTCGTCTCTGCCGTGAACCATCTTTTATAGTACACTATACATAGAGTCCTTTTTATCAAGCACCTCCATTCCCCAATTTCAATATGGCGGATAATGTGTGGCGTGCGTAATGTACGCACACATAATATCAGGCAACTGCATAATATTATAGCACACAATGGACGGACGCGTGTACCGGTGAACCCCGCACAGGCGGCGCCCGTTGCCTGCTACTGAGCATAAACGATTACAAAATTAATCCATTTAACAATGACGTCGAGGGCTTCCGTATGCTTATTGCTTATCCTTTATACAGTGTGTACGTTCCTAAATCCTGATAGGTAATATGAAAATTAATACTCACATAATATTAATTATAAACTGTATCGTTCGTTCGTATCGTAAGTTCGTACTTACAAGGTTTTATATGTACCTACTCAATAGGTATAAATACTATAATAATTAGATATATATAGCTAGAAATGTAGACCGTATACATAATAATTATTGTATTACTCATGAATTCAAATAAGGATTTCATAAGTGGTTTAAGTAACTGGATGATGATTAATAAACTTGGACAAAGTAGGTATTGCTTTAAATAAAACGTAAACCGTCACTCAAATCAAAATGGCAAAACATCTTTATTTGATGAATATTTACAATGAAACTTACTCACAACTGTATCACGCCACCTAGCCTGTTAAACGTGTGTCATACAAATATAGTTAGGTAATTTAAGTTATACACACACCTTCAGAGGTATTATAGCTGTTATACTGGTAAGTACGTACTTATTTACCTACTTCATACCTACTTGTATGTACGTAGTTAAGAGGAAGGTTGGTCGCAATGACAAAGCGTTTGTTGCATTCCACGTGGTTTACGACATAAAAATTAAAAAATGTACATTGCAAACATTGAGCTATTAGACTGTATTACATGTTTGCAAATGACACGTAAGAAAACTTATTAGTTATTTTCCTGTTAAAATTACAATTGATATCCATCATTCCATACTTAGAAAATAATTATAATTTGAGTAATTTATGTGCAGTTTGATTGATCTTTACAAAAATGTACTGTAAGTAAGTAGGTACATATTATATTAATTCACAATAATTCACACCGACGCGACGCGAAACGAAAGAGAACAAAAATAGGTACCATTCTTGCATTCACTAGGTAGGTACGGGGTACCTACGCTATCGTTTTGTGTTCATAGCCCATTCATTGTCTTTGCTTTTGTGTAACAAAATCATTCAAAGCTTCTTGAACTCTATATTACAGTATTTTATTATTATGTGTGGCTTTAGCAAGATCTTAATCTCATTCATACTAGGTACCTATCCCAAAAAACACACTACACCGTGCTTGTGAAATTGTTTTCATAATTATAATAATACCCATTTAGAAATGATATTAGAGTAGGATTTTTAGTTTTTTTTTTTACTTAACTAACTTAGGTAAGTATTTATTTTTACGATACTTGAAATAATTTAGTAGGTACATATATTTAAATTAAGTGTCACTTTATGGTCACTTTATTAGTCAAGCTTTAGCCAATTTAGCGTATGGACTCAGTTCCACACAAATTTTTCACCAACAACTAAAACCAACTTCGAAAAAGGTTGTCCGACTATTTATTTAGATATTATTTTTACTCCATTTTCCGTAGATTTGAGATTAAATCGTAATTTTTGAGTGAAAAAAGTACGTAGTAATTTTTTTATACAATTAACATTTTGTAAGCGCCTCGAACATTTTTCGAGAGGCTATAAATAGGTACGATCACAGACATGTACGAAATTCGTACATGTCTGTGATCGTACCGATCGTACGATCGACAGTCAAATTAAAATGAAGTCGGTTTATGACTTGGGTTGATGAAGATATTATATTTCCTTATTTTACTCTCGGTATTCGGTATGTCCTTTTTTGTGTCGGCGCCACTCAAAGCTTTAACTAATTGAACATTTGTAGATATTTTATTCGTGTATCTTTCAGTCTGTTGCTAATTGTGCGGATGTCTTCGTTTCCGTTGCCAAATGTCAACGGAGGGATACACTTTTTTGCGTCCCGCGTATGCTGCATGAAATGCTTTTTTAATTAAGAGGGCGTATAAAGCCAGATAATTCTACGATTAAGCCCCGCACATTACGCGCCATGCCGCGCGCCCTCACAATACCCTCATACACCCGGCTCATCCAACGTACGTAAAGTTCATCGCACGCTAAATTATACACAATATTCTTCGCTCGTTCAACGCGTATTTTCGGTAGTTAGTAGGTATGTTGTCTAAAATAATTGTATAAAACAGTGAAGTTGAAATCATCACAAATTATGTAATATGTCTTTTTATTATTATTTGTTTATAATTATTAATGATAATCTATACATATTATAAAACAATAAAAAAAGTAAAAACTGTCTGTATGTAATATATAAAAAAAAAACAATATTAGGGAAACAGTATAGAGCACGAATCCGTAAAAAAAGTCTGTCGAAATAGCGAGTATAGATACTATTTTTAAATAAACATACGCAGTCGACGACACACATTCCTCCAGAACTTTATTTTGATTAATTTGGTTATAGTCCATTGAATGAGTCCCTCCAAGGGGGGTCTAGAGTGCGTGAGTTAGTAACGTAAGATGTTTCTTCGGAAACATGTCAAGAGTCCCTAGGTAATAAACATACTAAAACCCCGGGCCACTAGAAGGAGCCCCGGAGTGGGGGGAGGGGGGAAATGGGTCCATTTTTTTCATTTTTCGCTTAAATCTCAAAAACGGTACATGTTAGAGAAAAACTTTCAAGGAAAAATTGAAAGGCCATAAAATTATCTACAAGTTGTACCTGAATCATTTTTTCCTATATCCTACCGTTTCTGAGTTATACGCAGTAAAACATGATTTTGGCTCAAACAATTTCAACATCAATCGATCAAAAAATATTTCTTTCTTCCAAAAAACTCAAATGTGCAACTTGTGACCAGTACTGATAGATTGCTCTTAATTAGGTCTATAATTGGTAAAATAAACATATTCCTCCATGGAAGCCTTTAGGAGGAATCGATTGTCAAAATATTATATTAGGGCAGTTTGAGTTACTGAACTTGATCTTTTTATTTTTTTCTTCCAAAAAACTCAAAAGTGCAACTTGTGACCGGTACAGATAGATTGCTCATAATTAGGTCTATCATTGCTAAAAATACCAGATTCCACCACGGAGGCGTTTACGGGGAATTGAATTTTATCAGGGTAGTTACGATACATTAACTTTTTATTTTTTTTCTTCCAAAAAGCTCAAAAGTGCAACTTGTGACCGGTACAGATAGATTGCTCATAATTAGGTCTATCATTGATAAAAATACCAGATTCCACCATGGAGGCGTTTACGGGGAATTGAATTTTATTAGGGTAGTTAGTTAAAAAGTTCATGTATCGTAACTACCCTAATAAAATTCAATACCTCCTAAAGGCCTCCATGGTGGAATCTGGTATTTTTATCAATGATAGACCCAATTATGAGCAATCTATCTGTACCGGTCACAAGTTGCACTTATGAGTTTTTTGGAAGAAAAAAATAAAAAGATCAAGTTCAGTAACTCAAACTACCATAATATAATATTTTGACAATCGATTCCTCCTAAAGGCTTCCATGGAGGAATGTGTTTATTTTACCAATTATAGACCTAATTAAGAGCAATCTATCAGTACCGGTCACAAGTAGCACTTTTGAGTTTTTTGGAAGAAAGAAATATTTTTTGATCGATTGATGTGGAAATTGTTTGAGCCAAAATCATGTTTTACTGCGTATAACTCAGAAACGGTAGGATATAGGAAAAAATGATTCAGGTACAACTTGTAGATAATTTTATGGCCTTTCAACTTTTCCTTGAAAGTTTTTCTCTAACATGTACCGTTTTTGAGATTTAAGCGAAAAATGAAAAAATGGACCCATTTTCCCCCTCCCCCCACTCCGGGGCTCCTCCTAGTGGCCCGGGGTTTTAGTATGTTTATTACCTAGGGACTCTTGACATGTTTCCGAAGAAACATCTTACGTTACTAACTCACGCACTCTAGAACTTTTTATTCAATGGACTATTAGATTGTACGACATTTTTCGACTCAGAAATTATTCTAAAAATAAAAATAAAAATTATCCTTTATAAAATATTACAAAGTTCTTCGAAATTTACGTATTATTTTATCGACAGCTGGTAACTTTAGCAGGTACCTTTCTGGAGTATATTTTTCTGCGTGGCAATAGTCAGTAGACACAGGTTGAGAGTGAGGGTCCACATTTTCCAAATTTAAAATTGTTCTGTGAAATTAGTAAATTACTTTCAAACAGGGTCAATTTGATTGATTGCATTTGCAAGGCGACCGTAGGAATTAGGTACCTACATAACTAAGTATAAAAAGTGTCTTTGTAAATTGTAGGCAAGGCAGTGTGTTGCACTATGAATGTAGGTATCTATAAATATCGTCGCATGAATACTCAACTCGCGGAAACGAATTTACAGAATTTACACAAATAATAATATCCAAACTCGCCTGGATAAACTTTCTCAAATGAATCTATAGTTTAGGTGGTCTGTTGCGGTTCTGCATCAGGTGTTTCAGTTTTCAAAATAAATTATTATTTTATATTTCCCGGATAATATAATAGTACCTACACAACAAAATAACTTTCATTCAAATCCGTCCAGTAGTTCCGGAGATTAGCGTGTACAAACAAACAGACAAACACAGACAGTTTTTTTTATTTACGGGATAAAACTCATCCTATGACCTTTCTCAGGTCTCAAGCTATATCTGCACCAAAATTAGAGCCCAGACATACCTACATACAGACACACATACAAAAATTCTAAAAACTATATTTATGTATAGATATGTACTACATATTACTATGTAATACAGATTATGAATATATTATATATATACATATACATATGTATATTATAAAAAAATACTCTATTCAATGTAAGTACAATTTTGACTTTCGTACGAATTTGTTATACCTATGTATAGATGTTATGTATGATTATCTAATACAGATTGTAAATATAATATATATGTACTATTCACAACCGGTTTACATATTATTGATATTATTATTTACTGGAGCGAACATAGGATCTGCCTATAGTAATAATAATAATATAAATCTTTCTTGACTTGATTGATTGCACCGCGACTGTAAGAATTAGGTACCACTATGAATTTTATTTACCTAACTAAACTTTCTCAAATAGGTAAATCAAGACTTATCTTTTTATATTATAATTATTATTTATTAATATTATAACAATACTATTATATTATACATTATATACATTATTACCTTCGACATTTAGTTATCTTTTCAATTTGAATCTTCTTTAGTTCTCGTTTCTTAAGTCTTTTCATTTTGTTGTTTACCATTTTCAACAAATCAATATTCGGCGTAATTATAAAACACGGCGCAGCAATTTTAGCGTGGTCTACTCGTCTCAACGGAGCGATAGCGTCTGATGTATGAAATAGAATTATGTTTTTAACTCCCGGAACGTGCGATGGAAGATGATTTCTTGCGTAATTAAAAATATAGTAAGCGCCAAAAGTGTTTTATCGTGATTAAACCAAAACTAAAAGTAATTACACAAAATGCTCTGACAAATATATTGCAAATGTTTTAATATAATTGTTTATGAAAAAAAAATCATAATAAGTATTACCATGTCCAGTAAAAAACGTAAAAGTGTGAAATTTAGAGGTAACTTCGTGAATTTTTTCTATCGAGTCAATTTCAATATTTTATGTTTTTGATCTGACAATATAATCGAAAATATCATCAAGTTTTACATATATTTTATTTTTTATATTTGGTCTTGAATATTACACGTATCAACTAAAAGTTGATTGGTGATTTGACTTTATACGCGCCCTTAAGGTTAATAATAGCTATATGTAGGTACCTAATATTAATTTTGTCTGAATATACAGGGTGACTGGAAATTCGACGTGATCCTTCAAAGGGGTTATACTAGAGGTCATTTGCAACAAATTAAGTCAAGTTAACCAGGGCCAGGGGGTCAAAAATGGATGGTTATTGAGCTATGACGGTTTTTTTATTTTTAAGAAATATTCTGCCTTTTTACAAAAAATATTTAATTATGAAAAAACTACTATACTGTTATGAGTGTTAACCGAAGAATGAGCGATCACTTTAAAAAAAAAACTTGCCCAAAACTTGCATCACCTTAAAAAGAAAAGGGTCATAAGTGGAATAAAACATATTTTTGTAGTAAATTTTCCATAAGTAGTTGATTATTACTCGAAAAAATGTAGTAAACTTGGTGTACAAATTAAAGACGTAAGTTCCTTGTTTCATACGCTTTCTATAAAGGCACAATTGTTGTCTACTTTTGCATGGGATAGAAATAAAAAGATTAAAGACGTAATTTGAATTTTGGTCAAAAAACCGTCATAGCTCAATAACCATCCATGTTTGACCCCTGGTTAACACTGGACTTAATTTGTTGCAAATTAGCTGTAGTATTAACCCCTATGAAGGATCACGTCGAATTTCCAGTCACCCTGTATAAGTATACAGTATAAATATAAACGGTTTAAGAAAATCAATTCCGTAGGATAATACCTATCTTTGAAAAAAAAGTCACTCCGGGAAAGATTTTTTTTTTTTTGTTATTACTTTGTTATAATTGTCAATGTCGTGGCCATATCCTAGATTTGCTCATTTCATGATATTGTGCCTACTGTTCCCACTTCGTTGTTCGCACTCTATAGTTAGTATAAAATATACTCTAAGCGGATAGCCCTCTAGGTCCTCTACCTACCAACTTCCGTTCATTACTACTTTATGGGACACCCTGTTTAAGTAATAGTGTGGTAATAGTTCGCAAAATCATGGCCCCAGCACGAAAAAAAAAGAGACAAGCAGATCCATTTGACAGCATTGAGATATTAATATGTTTGACCGACATTTTATTCTGGGAAGTTTCTGAAAAGTGTGCAGTGTGGAGGCGTCCGTTTTCTGACAGAAAAATTCTTACCACTTCAAATTCTTACATTCTTACTCTCGGTAGAGAGTAGTATATTCTTTGATTCTTACACTGTGCGGCCGGGCCGCATCTACGCCCTATTACCTATATTATATGATATATCGTTGAGCTGATTGATGACTACAAATATTGTTTACAATAATTCGAAACAGTTTATTCAAACTAACTCTTGAGCTTATAATATGTACTCAAAATATACAGGAGAATAATATTATGTAATAGTGTAGATTTCTATAGTAGTAGTCTCAAATAGACAAAAGAAAGAGAGTGATGGCAGGGTTAGATATATTAAAGTAGAGCCATTTTAATAGGCAACATTTGACAGTTCAACAAAATTCAACAACGTAACCTAGTAACAACGACATAGAATAATAAGTCATTTCGTTTTGTTAGAGCTAGCGCACACGAGCAACTTTGTCTTCGCAACTATTTTGTCTCCGCAACTATTTTGTCTCTCCACCCATGGGCTAGTATGAAAGTGCGCGCACGTAGCGACGCAACTCCCCATACAATTGATGGGAGCGACAAAATAGTTGCGGAGACAAAGTTGCTCGTGCGCGCTAGCTCTTAGAACTGCAAATTTGCTTGACTTTTTTCAATTAAGATTACATATTTATAATAATTATGACCGATACAAGTAATTTTAAGATTTGATTAATTACTGATAAACCATTCTAAACATAATAAGCAATTTTTGATTAAAATAACTGACATCGCTACAATTTTGTGTCAACATACCTTTTTTCTTTTTAAATACCAGAGACGTTCCTCTAAAAATCGAAATCTGACATCTATAATCGAATGCATTGATTACTTGCGAATAAAAATCATCATAAATTAATAAATGCGTTGTGTTTTTTTAATTATGTAGATACGTCTTGTCTTATTTTGCTCCTTAAATTAACGAAAGAAAGTAGAGATTGTCTAATCTAAAAATGAACGCCCCTCCACTAAACTTAATTGTTTCAATGTGTGAGGACAAATAATTATTGAACCACTTTATATGTGTGCGCGCGTCGATTCTACTGCAAACTTTGACACTCGCGCACTGATTTGTCAACTAATCGGGCGATCAGTTCAGGTGCCTAGCATTGTATGGCGGGGAGAGCGCGCTATGTACGGAATGACACGTCCGTTCTGTCGTGCATCGCGTCATTTATGCACTAGTTGGCCAACTGGTCCTGTCGTTCGGGCATGGACGGGACTGGAGGACTGAACGACCAATGAGGCAGACCAATTTGTGTGTATTGCGTCTATACACGTACTTTGAATGTGAGCGTAAACACAGTGGAGGGGCGTTCATTTTTAGATTAGACAATCTCTACTTGTTTATAACTAGGACAGGGGTTCGCTTGAAGAATTTTAAAATTGACATGTTTCAAGTTCGATTGACAAATGTTTCAAGTCCGTATCGATTAATTCACTTCAATCGAATTCGAGCCAATTTAATAGGCAATATTTGACGTCTATCAATGTTATGTTCATAGGGTCGATGGTAATCATTGCTGGTAACTTGCTTACTTATATCTAATATTTTTAGAACAAGCAATATTAGGATTTATATACTTACAGCATAAATAAAATAATTATTATTATAATACATATACTTTATTCAAGTTTCTTCCTATTGAATACTGTACTGTATAAGTACTTTCATGGTTTTGTGAAGATGTTCACCTCAGAAATACAATCATTGCTTATATCAAAAAATTCTTATGAAACTCCCCACACTTCTTCAAAGGCTGAACAAAGTTTAGCACATGTCAATGCAGCTGACAGAGGATAGTTGCTGATGGATATTGTGTCTTCTGAATAATCTACTTCAATTTTACCATGTGCCATGGCCCCAATGATTAACACAATAGGTTCATCTTTAGGTACCAATTCTCGGCAATTCTGAACAACTTTGGAACTGAAAGACATGGTGATTTTCTTTACACCCACAGGCAAATGGGATGTGACTGGGTTTTTAATTACTTTCAGAAGTTTCATTGGTCCATCAGATGCTCTGATGGCAAATTTATGTAGGAGTTGTACTGAAATAATAATAAAGCGTAATTTAGAATGGTCTAAAATGTAAATAAATGATAGAAACAAGTACAAAAAATAAAGTAAGAAATAAAAAACATTTTCAAGAAACTCACATGCCAAAGGGGCTTGGCAAAAGTTGGTGTCACGATGAACATTTGCGGCCAGTGTTATTATGGACATAAATCTCAAATTGTATTAGGAACAGAGATATTTGGTTTTGTATTATTATAAGATATTTCTGAGTTTTTTTTAAGTTTATACTTTATTTATTTAAGAATTCTAATCAAAACAATTGCTCTTTTAAAATATCCAAGTTTCATCACTGGCAAAAGCCCACTAGTCCATACAAAAGTACCCAAACCCCTTTCTTGCACCCGTTAAGATTAAAATAAAAAAAAACAATTTATATTACAGAATTGAGCAAATAATCACAAACACAAAATATAACACTAAAAATTGTTTTTCTTACCCATTAGTCCTGCAAATCTTTTGAACGTTCTAGGTATTCTTGTTTGTGGGTTTATTTCTATGAGAACATTTTGTTCCGTGTGAATGTACACTTGTAAAAGTCCAGCACGATTTAATGGTGAATCCATTAACATAAGCAGTGATTGATGTGTGATATCCGGTCGACATGAGCCAGGATCACGGTCATTTTTCCTTAAAATATTGGCATGATCATCACAATTCAACAATTCGAAGCTGTTTCCATTCTGAAATTACACCAATTAAGTATATCATTAAACAATTTATAACTGACACAATAAACTATAATGATGGATGATACAAATACATATTCTGTTTAAACAAAATGAATGTAAATTTTTAAAGTAGTTACAACATTTTATATTATATAGGAGCGGAGGTTTTAAATATGTATTAACATATTTTGAAATTTGTGGAAGGGGTGTACAGTGTACTATCTATAATTTATATGAAGAAAGGAAATGTGTATAAAGTCTCTAAAATAACAGAACAGAATTTTAAAGTCCATCTATAAGGCACATTCTTCCTTATGGATACAGGTATATGGTTAGAACATACATATTGTTAAATGTTTATTTACTAATTATTCTTATTCTTACTTTAACTGTTTCCAATTGGGCCTTTTCAAGAATGACTATAAGTCGTTTTTCCTGTTTTTTTATATGAGACGTTACTAAATGTTTAGGTATGGGATCGAATTCAAAGTCATCCTTTGCTTCTCCGTGTTTTCTTTTTTTCCCCATAGCTGAAAAAATTAAATATATTCTATAACCTCACTATATTAACAGTTATTGCGTAACTAGGTATGTAATATTCGTAACGTACGAAATTCGGTATTAAATTAAACAAAAATTACTTAAAAACATAATAATTTCGATGATACAATAGATCATTATAATATCCGGAACATTTATTATTATCTAATAACTAATAATTAATCTATTGACTTGAAGATCTAAATCTAATAAATAAGTTAAAAAAGGGTGAAATAAAAATATAAAAATACCTTTTCAATATCTTACAAACACACCAAATAATAATGAAATCAAAAATACAAAATATAAACACGTGGGTTCGTGTACATTATAAACACACATGAAAATTTTAGTTCTGACTTCTGACAATGACAATTGACAGATAACCATAAAGTATAAACCATTAATAATTGCATTCGAAAAACATGGCGCAGTAGAATAATTATTAGGTATTACCTACTAATTTTTATATGGATTTTTGTCACTTAAATTTATAATATATTAGAATGTTGCTAAGGGTTGAAAGCCAGAAGAAAATCATCCGAGAATCTTCTTTGAGATTCACTTTGGACGATTTGAAACAAATAGAATTAATTATTTGTTGAACATGTCATTGAACGTCATAATATGACATGTCGACTGTCGTCATATTGTCATATGTCAAATTCAAGCTCATTGTTATTGATTATTGATTACCTATTTACACTGATATCACAGAGTAGGTACCTTTTTATAACTGATATGATTTCTCAGGAATAATAATTATCCGTTTTATTCAGAACCGAATTGTTCGATGCAATAATCTGAGAAGTGTGATAAAATATGGCAAATGACAGAGAAGTTTTACGTGAAATCTGGGACGGAAAACTGCCAGTATGCTTTCAGCTCGACCAAGAGGAGATAATGGAAATTCAACAACCAGACCCGTTTTATGTGATGGTTCCTCGACTTAGTTACTTCCCACTTGTTACTGATAAGGTAATAATCAAGCAAATTTCATGTTTTCGAAAATTTACATCAAAAAATCACATTCGATATTTATTTAGTAAAAGTTCATTCATATTTCAGATGAAAAGACATTTTCTACGCTACATATCTCAAGAAAACGCAGATAATGAAATGTGGCTGGATTATAATGGGCAGCCTTTAAAATGGCATTATCCAATTGGTTTTCTATATGATCTCTTTTGTGGAAATGATCCACAAATGCCTTGGAATTTAACAGTACATTTTAGCAAATTTCCCGAAAACGTTTTACTTCACTGCCCTAATAAGTAAGTGGCATATTAATTTTTACTTAAAACTTACAAACTACAATAATATAATATGTTTACTATATTTATTTAAAAAAAAACAGCAATTTGGAGCATACTCTGAGGAAATTGTTGTATACTGAAAATAATACATAATATTGTTTTTGTGGATAGTTGAAACTATTCATTTCATTTTTGTATTTGTCATAAAATTTATGAAATTTTCTTTAGGGACATAGTTGAAGCTCACTATATGTCAACTGTAAAAGAAGCAGATGTTCTAAAACACCGGGGACAAGTTATGTCTGCTATGCAAAAAAAAGACCACAACCAATTATGGTTGGGATTACAAAATGGTATTTATTTATATTAGTATCCAAATAAACATAGTAAAATAGTGAATTTATTTAAATTAACCTAAATCTTTCTTAAACAGATAAATTTGATCAATTTTGGGCTATTAATAGAAGGCTTATGGAATCTCATGGTGACAATGAAGGCTTTAAACATATACCAATAAGGATTTACTCAGAAGACGGAGCATGCAATCAACGTCTAATCAGTCCAAAGAATATTGATGGAAGCAGGAAGATAGTTCAACAACTTATTTCAGAATTATACCCTGAAAAACCTGATGGTAATCATAATTTATTATCTTTTACATTATATGAAAATAGAGTGAAGTCATCTCCCCTAGTTTTGTTAGTTTTTCTGATCTATTATTTTTAACAATCTGTCTGTGATCTATTATTATTCATAAGGAAAAAAATATTTTTTTGTAACCATATATTTATTAGACATTAATTACTTTTTTTCACATTTCAGTAAAATTAAGAACACATGGTATAAACATTCCAATTGACACACCACTCCAATGGCTGTCTGAACATATGAGCTACCCTGACAACTTTCTGCATGTGTGTCTATGTTAATAATATTAAAAGGACTGCAATTATTTAAAAAGTAAATTATATGTTTAAAATCATGAACTATAAAATGTTTTCTTATATGTGCATTTTCATTTATTCCACAACTGTCACAATATGTTACAACAAAAAATTAAAAACAACAATACTGATACATTGATCTCAGCAGCAACATAACAAAACAATATAATGTGATAAGATGTAGGTTCATGTATTTCATACAAAATAATATTTTCAATGAGATTTTGATGAATATATACATTATGAGGGTTATTACCACATAATTATAGACATGCTTTGCATTGCACTAAACAATTAATAATGTATAGAGAGAAAATTGTGAGTTATAAAAATTTGTAAAAAAAGAATCACTAAACTAAAAATCAACAGGTACATGACAGTTGGAATAATGGCATGACTAATTATAAGCTTTTGAAGCTTAATTTTTTTCTTCTTAGATCACATTTGTCATATTCTAAAATGCCTTATAATTATAATTCACTCTTAGCTTTATTTTTTTGTATGATATATGGTATTTGTTTTGTAAATCTCTTGCACCCATTATTTGCAAATATAGGCTGATCTTCTGTAGGGCCGTATGTGATGACTGACAAAGCATCACTGCAAAAAAGAAACTTAGATTAAAATTCTTCTAATTATTATTAATTATAGGAAGTATGATGCAAAATTTATTTTTATTAAATCATCAAAAAAAAATTAACAGAAAAGTTTTTAGACATCATTTCAGTCAGAACCATGGACGTATAAAAAAAGACGGACGGTATATCGCCTAAACATTGAGTGAAGCCTAGTAATGGCGGCGAAACATCCACGTGTGTGTGCCATGTTGCCATGGCAACAGCTGTCCTGATGACAATGGCGGCTGTATTTTTTTTCTATAAATTTTGTCGTAATAATTTTGGCATTAAAACATAAAAGAAATAACTTGCTTCCCTGTGGAATGTAATCCCTTGTGTTTTGTTATTTAAAATTGTACTGTTGCGACACCATTTAACCACGCAAGACGGCATTTTAAATATTTTTTGTGAAACAGTGACGCAGTTAATCAGTCGGTAGTTCACGACGTAATGGCGGCCGACTAGCTTACTATGGTGAGAGTGTGTGCGTGTTTATTGTCTTTACACGATCGCTAGCTTACTATGGTGGCTTCACGTTGTTTGTTCGTAATACGGTGTCCGTCTTTTTTTATACGTCCATGGTCAGAACATTACATAAAAACATAACAGAAAATTCAGCATTTACATCTTTAACTTTTTTAAATAAAGGCATTTTTATGTCCCAAAAATTTTATGAACAGTTAAAAAATCCTTATTCACTTTATCATAATGTTAGAAGTCACCTTCATAAACTGGGTTAATATATTATTTTATCTAATGTTATTTATTGCTATTTAATTGTCATTGTTAAGATGTGCTATTTCTTTAAAAGGTAAGTCATATTGATTGTAAACTAAAAGTATTATTATTAATATTAAAGAGTTTAGTAGTTCTAAATTTAAAACTTATATAAAAAATGTACTAGTTCAGAGAGCCTATTACAGTATTAAGGAATATATGGACGATAAGAACCCATGGAGGGTTGTCGCGTAAAAACCACAGGACAGTTCTTTGGCATATTATGTTAATATAATTATAATGATTACATATGTAATTTGTAAAATTGTAAAACTGACATGATTAAAAAGATCAACTATGGAGTTTCTTGCCGATTCTTCTCCGTAGATACTGCTTTCCGAATCGGTGGTAAATGTTAAAAAAAATATGTAATGACGTTTCAAAAGTGCTTCTAGAAGAAGTCTAATTGAATAAATAAATGTTTGAGTTTGAGTTTGAGTACTTACGCCATCATCTCCTCAGTTGGATGGTAAATGCCATGACCTTGAAACTCAGCTAAAGCACATTTTTCAACATGGTTTTGTTCCAAAGGCAGAAACGGAATATAATGATCAATCAAATGCTGGGCAATTGTAGCAGACTTTTCAAAACCCCCTGAAATGTTTTAAGATTACAATATAATAAAATAAGCTATTATAAATCATTTCAAAATAAATAAATTAAAAAGTATGAGTAGATGGAGATTCTTGGCATTTGCAGTTTATAAATACACAATAGCTAAATTTGTGTTTTGTTTTGAGAAACAGCTGCAGGCATTGAATACATTTTTATGCTTCAAAAATATTAATGAATTATTGAGATTTATAAAGATAAATTTATAGAAATATATCATATCACTCTTTGATCAATTTAAAATAGATACATAACTACATAAGCATATGAAAATCATATCAGAAACAATACTATCTTTATGTGCAATGCAATAATCAAGGCAATATAAATAACAATAGCAGTTTCAAATACCTGTACTGTAAGCTGTCCTCCTTATAATTGGTTCAAAATGATGGAAATCAACTTCATTTCTATTGACACCTTGACTGTATAATTCCAATAAATTGCTAGCTATTTCTTTACCACCAATGTTGGAAATAAAAATAAACACACTATCCCTGTGAAAAAATAATGTCTTCTTGTTATTTTATTTTTGTGGTCCAGTATTTGTATTTTTATTGAATGGAAGATATAAATTAATATACAATACCTAAAATCAATACCATCAACTGTTTGGTGATGGTCTAACATAGGCTTTATTGCATCCAATACAGATGGACACATTTCATGTATTTCATCAAAAACAATGAGGGAAGTCGGACAATTCTTCACAATATCTTTTACTTCTTGTATTAGTTTCATCTGCAATAAAATGGTGAATTAAGCAAGTTAACAATTTTTAACGTGAATTAATTTTTTATTAACATACCTACCTGAGTATTTTGTATGTCAGTACAATCAAAATCTTTTTTACCCATAAAAACCTTCACATATTTGCTATGTATTCCGTTCTTGTAGAGAGATTCGGCTATCATGCTTGTAGCATAGTTTTTACCAACGCCAGACCAACCATGTAAACTTATGACCAAAGCTTTTTTATTTCTGTTGCCTTCATTTGATAAACCTTCTTTATGGGCACTAAGGATACTAATTAATTCATTGACTAGGGGTTGACCAAACATTTTTTGTGAAAACAACTGTTTTAATTCTAAAATAAAAAGAGTTGTTTGTTATAGGTGTAATACAAAAATAAATTTCATAGTATTTTTATGTGTATATACAACACTCACTGTTTAAATCATATGTTACATATTGATCATTACAACACTCTGTGTAACGACAGACAGTATTTGTTTTTATAATATCCCAACCCAACCAGCTGCCCATAAGAAGTGAACCCCCTAACATCAAAGATAAAGGTTCAGTAGATATATAATTGACATTGTTTAAGATAAACAATAACAGAAGAATATGATACAACTTAAACAACATAGTAAAATTTATAACTATTAATGAATTGAGAAAATATATAACCACTGTTTTTATGGATTTAATACTAAATTTTATATTACGGATTTAAGCAAATTTTACATTTAAAAATTTAATTTGGGTATGTACACTTATTCAGAAAAAAACTCCAGTCTCATGAGTTTCAAATTTAAATTAGTTATGAAAAGAATACGGAGTTTCAACAAGTTGACAATTTGACATGTAGTTTGACTTTGACTTTGATTGTCGTCGTCTTTGGTCTATAGACAGAAAATATGTAGTCTATGGCATTGCTCTGTGGTCTATGGTTACGAGTTACCACTTACCTCGGAGCAATTAACAGGCTTGATAATTGCCAGTGTGACCAGATTCAGTATTTTAATACTTTTTCAGTATATTTCATCGACTTTTCCGAACATCGGTATATTTTTAGGTATATTGCTGGAAGTCAGTATTTTTGGGTATATTTTGGTTGACGTTATGGCAACACCGTCGTGAGTGATCGTCAAGTTGCGACAATGTTTGCGGAATTCCCCGGAACGCGAACATTGGGGACTTTTTCGGATTTATACATGTTATCTATGAGCAAAGATGAGTAAGTTACAGATATGACAAGAAAGACGGCCGTCGCCGGCGTTGTAGTATTGTAATACTACCTTTACAATTATCAATCAATACGTCATAGTATAAATCAGAGTTGCAGAATGTATGTTCGCCTAAAACTTTACAACTGCTGGACCGATTTTAATGAGGTTTGCACCATTAGATAGAGCGTAATTTCCAGATTGCATACATTGAAATCCGTTGTATTTCATGAATATCAGTTTACCCGGATGACTTCGGGACGGAATGCTAGTTTATCTATAATTTTCAAAACAAAGTCTAGTTTTTAAGTTTTCAGTTGGATGAATAGGTAGTAAGTAAAACATATAAGATATTTTATTACTAGTATAAAATCGTCTAATACGGTTCAAGTGAGATGATTGTCTCTTCTGCACTCGACTTAATCTTTGAGGACTTTCTTTCGATAATTCGGGAATTTCCCCAAAATAGAAGATGGTTTTTGTCATCATATAAAATATAGAACGCGATTTTCGTTGTTTTTATTTACTTAGTTGCATTCATCTGGACAGCGTGTCTAGTTTTCAGCAAAGTTATTTAGCGAAGTGGGAACAAATTCCGGAATTTTCTTTGTGGCTTTCACATTATAAGGATGATGAGTTCACCGCATTTTGTAAAGCATGCAATGCGAACCTGCAAAGTAGATAAGCATCTATAAAACTAACATTTATTGTGAGGATGAATAATTAAAACGTGTTAAGAAAATCAGTATTTTTATTGGTATATCTGTCATATGTAAGTCGGTATATTTCAGTATTTTTTTGAGGTGCCTCGGTATTTTTGTAAAATTTAATCTGGTCACACTGATAATTGCTCCGAGCCACTTACCAAAGAATATACTACTCTCTACCACAGAACAAATATACTCTAGGGAGCTCTCTACCGAGACGTGACCGAGACCACTTACCTACCAGTTAGTAGTTACCACAGAACAGGAAGATAAAAAATAAAAAGTTGCAACTGTTAGCTGTTAAACTGAAAATGAGTGAATTTTCATAATTATGGCATTGAAATTTAAACTAGAGACTGGAGTTCAATTATTATCAAGATTAACGAAAAAGGCCAGCTTTGAAAACTTTTATACACCTTTGTTCAAATGTGGATTAAAACATGGAGAGATCGTTGAAATCTTTAGTAATAGTAATCCTAACTTCTTATTATATGAATTAATTAGTGAAATATTATTACCACAAGAAATTGGCGGTATAGAATCGGGTGTGATCATATTTATTACAGATGGAAATTTTAATAACGCTACCTTCATCAAAATATTAAAAGATAAGATATTGAAACATTTAGTCAATCGGAAAGAAAACCAAAGACTTAATGAAATCGATTATCTACTTGAATTAACACTAAAAAATGTGCAATTCATTTACTTATATGATGCTACTCAATTTTATATTACAGTGTTCAATTTGGGTACAATTCTTGTAAAATATCCAAATACATCATTAATTGTTTTTAACACACTCCCAGCATTCTACTGGTCTGAGCAAGAATTCAAAGTTACCAAAATGGATATTTATATAAAAAATTTAATCAAAACGATTCAAAAAGCCTGTAGAGATTTCAAAACTGTTGTTTTTTATACAAGACCAGATTACTTTAGCAGTACTAAAGATACCATTGATAAACTTGAACCTTGTTGCTCAAACCCTACCGATGAAAGAATAAATTACCGCATCCAAGTATCTACTAGCAATGAAAAGCGTAACTTTATAATTGTTCAATCATATGAAAACTTGGTTACAAAAGAGTTTCAGCTCTCTGATGGAAAAATTATTTGGGATTCATAAAAAAACAACTTCGTTTAGTTGACTGGAAGTTTTAATAGTACTTATACATTTATATGAATAATATGACAAATGATTATCAGATTGTACCTTCATAAAAAAAAATTCAGTTTATAAGAATACAAAAACATTTCTAGAGAAAATTGTTA
Source organism: Colias eurytheme (assembly GCF_061535395.1). Lineage (NCBI taxonomy): Eukaryota > Metazoa > Arthropoda > Insecta > Lepidoptera > Pieridae > Colias > Colias eurytheme. Next base: position 4,286,560 of record NC_142982.1, on the reverse strand, counting down.
TTATGTAAGAATTATAAGTTGATACTGTGGCTGAATACTGATTGTGATTGTATAAGGTGAAATACTAATTATTGCTTAAGTACATTTTGTTACCATAAATTACCACTACATTTTGTGCAAATATTAAATACTAATAGAAATATAAAATAATACATTTTACTATCACAAATACAATTAATCACAATTTTAAACAACCCCAATTGAGATTCTTATAAAGTACAAGTTTAATACAGCTACATCATTAAATAAATAACATACATACTTGCAGCAAGACCATGATTAAAGAAGTCGAGATTTTCCCATTTACTAATTGTATGTGAAAAGGAGTAACCAGTCTCCTGCACTGAGAATGATGCTTCAAACATAACTCCTAAGTAAGCAAGATGCATTATTGTTATGAGAGAAAATAAAAAGTTTATAAACATTGCCATAAAACTGTTTTTCTTATATTTATGATCACATTGTTTAACACATGGATTAGCCAAACAACAAACTTCTAAAGCAGATGCAACCTTATATCTAAAATTATATTCTATGTAAGAAAACGTTCCAATGCTCAAAAGAACTGCAGATAGTTGAAAATTACAACCATGAAGCAGAGAAGATATTGCATATGTTGTAAAGATTGCAAAAAATTGTCCATATGGTTGACAAGTTTTGAACACATAATTTTTTAGCCACTGGTGCATTGGTATATTCCAAAAAATAACCACTTGCACCAATGATCTTGGCAGTTCAATAAAATAAGGTTTAGTTATTTCTATTTCCGAATGGCAATCATTTGTTAAGCCAAAGCCAGCACTTACCATTGACACCACAGACATACTTGATACAAAATAGTGAGACATTCTGAAGGCTTGGGCATCTCTATATGCAATTAACCATTTCATACTGTTGTCTTCAATAAACCAAGGGACAATACAATTAGACAAAATTAAAAATATCATTGCCAAAAATAGATTATATAGGATTATCTTTATCCATCTTCGAGATAAAAATTTAACACATAAATCTTTCTCATAAGATTTAAATGAAATCCAAGGCCCCAACATACAATTTGCAGGACAGAGAATATAGCCAGCAAATTCAAATGGATTAACCATTTTCTTAAACAAACTTCGATCTAGTTCTATTGCAATTGAAATAATTTTCATAGATGCTATCATTTGTATCCCTCTTATTTGTTGCCATATTTTTGGATTTATTAAGTACAATTCACATAATAATAAAAAAGATATGACACTTACACAGGTAATAGCACCTCCTATTTTTTTCTTTGTTACATTTGCTAACATTAAGATTAATAAATAGGCACCTGCAGTCAGTCCATAAACCCACGAAATTGCTGATCCAATATTATAATACAGTAATAGACTTCCTATTATTAAACTTATGCTATGTCGAACATTTTGTGGTACGGATATAAACTGAATGGAAAACCGTAAACAAAGATTAGCAAGAAGCAGATCTTTCGCAAATCTTAATCCCTCATAAAGTGTAGGTTCAATGCAAAAGGTTAAGTAACTCCAGGAATTCTCTATATATTCTTCTTCTTCTTCCATTGTTTTACTTTTTTTACTCAATTATTTATTAAACTGTTTTAGTGGTCTGAGTTATATTCCTGTTTCTTCATTTTGTATTATACTTTATTGCCTGAGAATCTGAGTAACAATTGTTTAAATATGGTTTTTATAACTTCGACTACCGTTTGTTGAAAGTTTACATCTTTTAAAAATCGTTCTTTGATATAATTTCCTGATCAAATAATTAACCGCTTACCGGCTCATCAATTTAATGTTTTTGTGAAAATTTTAGAATTTGACATTAATTAATGTCTTTTCGATACCTGACCCTGTCAAAATGATATGTAAAGCCACAGAGCTAGTAATATGTAAAGCCGGCTTGAGCCGGTTTTAAATTTCGAAATTTATAAAATTTTTATTGAATTCGAAACTATTCCGTAAACATATAAGCTTGCCACAAACGAATGTTGAAATGGAGGCGTATACGTAATAATGGGTGGATAATAAAGTTTGCCCTTGGTTAGGTAGTTTGAGTTATTGAAATGAGTTATGTGAAATTTGTGAAATGATTAAGCTGGAACTAAAGTTATAAACAGACGTTCGAATTTGGTACGGACCGCACCGTGACCTTGGTGCGCTCCGGACCATATTCGATCGTGTGTACAGTGGTCCGCCGGACATAATTATTATTATTGACGGTACGGTTGGTTCGATGGTTTTTTCATCCGAACTTGGTGCGGACCGTACCAAATTCGCGCGTGTGGACGGGCGATCGCACCGGACAGCGCATTAGTCATAGACTATATACTTATTACAGCTTTAGTCATAGTTCTACCGCCAAACAAAACGGACGTCGGTCGATCGTTATCAATGGCGATGGCGTCGGATGACGTGGCTAATACTGAAAAAAGATTAATAATATAAATTTTAGAACTCTACAAAGATTTATGATATGACTGCATATGTCTGAATGAATCCCTGTCTTTTAAATATAATTTTGCCCATTCTTTTCTCTTCGTTTTCTTCTTTTCAATGGTTGTAACTTGTACTTGTACTTGTACCAAAAGAAGCCTTGAACTGAGGTCTACATGTGAAAAAATACAACATTCTAACCACGAATTTATTACGAGAAATAGATTTTCAAGGAATTCGGTTTGACTTTTAATGAGATTAGGTACTATGATCAATGCTCGAAATATTCACAAAAAAAGGAGATTAATTTGTATTAATTTGATATTATTGAATTGTCTTATAAATCTAAGATATTTTTTTTGTTCAGTTAATTTATTAAATATAAAGATTGTAATAAATTAACCTTTTACCTACATATAATAATATATTGAAATATCGACTATAACTAACGACTAAAACATAAACAAAAACTTGGTAATAGATAGATGATATATATAATTTTGTTTACTAGGGACAACCCTGACATTCTTTGAAAATCTATATCTCGTAATAACTTCGTGGCTAGAATGTGGTATTTTTGTCACATGTAGAACTCAGTTCAAGGTTTCTTTTGGTACTAAACAGAGCTTCTACTAACGCCTGCATATAATATAAAAAATAAAAACGAAAATCAGTAAAAATTACAATAATTTCGCCTCTATCGACAATATCGAAAATTTCAAAAAGGGATAATTTGCGCCTTTAATCACTTCATATATTAGCAACGTAATAAATTATCTAGTCACTAGTGTATCTATTTTTTTATACGAATTTATTTAGCTCAGTCGGCCGCGAAAATTCCAATATTTTAAATGTTTTTTTAAAAATCGTAAATTTAATCATAATTTTTAAACAAAGAATATTTTCTTTGTGCGGCAATGCCTGGATGGATAGCCGAAACCAATTGAATATTGAAACTGTAAAGGCGAAGCTGCAAATTAATTAAATGTAATTTTAAATTATCGTGCAAAGATTTTTATACATTCGCTTTAGAAAATGAAGAGCTATTGAAAGCTGTTTCTTCCAACAGCAAATATAAATGCCAAAAATAAATTTTCTCTATTTAACATTGCTGTTTTAATTAGGTATCTCCCGTAAAAAATAACTAAAACTCGTATTTTTGATGCTGTTAACCCTTAAATCCTGGCATCTTAAATACTGGCAACCCTAGGTGCGGTGCGGTCGTGTGGCGAGTCGATCGCACCGCACGTGTACGGTGGTCCGGTCGCACCAGTTCGAACGTCTGTTTATAATTTTAAACTTGCATAACTCATTGACTCAGAGCCCACGGCCCAGGCCAAAAAGGGGTTGTGTCACAGAACACTATTACTCCTAGCGGAGGGTTGTGTGCCCAGGGGTCTACAATCTATGGCAGATGGCTGTGATTTATTAAATTATAAACAGACGTTCGAACTGGTGCGACCGGACCACCGCACAGTGGGTCGAAACTGCTATTTGCGGACAAAGCAACTTTTTTTGTCAAAATCAATTTTAAAAAATGCCCATCGATAGATCTTATCTTACTTATGAAGACATGTTATTAAAAGTTTTTGTGTAAGACTTGCGGTTTCTCAGAAAAAAAATGTTTTCTAATTTTGTTGTATGAAAAGGGACTTTAAGTGGTCGTTTTCCAGTAAGTCTTGCGAGGTCTTGCGTCGAAACCATTTTAGTATCATTGTTTGGCTCACTGACTATAATCCCACACTATGAGCGCGCACCCAAAGTTGCCCGTTCGTGAAATATTTAATTAAAAAAAACATTCAAAAATTTCAATTAAAATTCAAACTTTTTATTTCTTAAATCATTAATCTGCACATATTTAACAAAAATAAATATAATTAACATAAATTTACTAAGAACTTATTATCTTAATATATAAAAGGCAAAAGTGACTGACTGACAGATCAACGCACAGCCATAACTACTGGACGGATTGAGCTGAAATTTGGAATAGTAGTAGCTTATGTAGCGTAGACATGCGCTAAGAAATTTTTTTTGAAAATTTACCTCCAAAGGGGTTGAAACAGGGGTCCAAAGTTTATAATCCACGCGGGCGAAGCCGTGGCTAAAAGCTATTTTATAATCTATTTGTTACAAATAATACATAACACTTACATAAAAATTAAACATCGTAACAAACTTAACATACATACAAAAATGTTAATGTTGTATATTAAACGCTTTCTATAAAATTAATTACATCTAAATATTAATAAATTATAAATATATCTCTTTTTGGTATTCTATTTTATTTATTTAAATTAATAAAGCTAATGCTTTTTCAGGCGTATAACTGTTATCTCTATTTTTGTGATCTAAGCAAGTCTTCACTTTTTCAATATCTTCGGGGTTGCTTAGTAAATGAGACATTATTTTTCCTAATTCTTCATTTCCGCAACTTTTAAAACTTTGCAAAGTAGATTTTTGCAGTTCTTGTGGTGACAGTGACTTGCTCAATTGCTCAACACGTCTTCGTTTTTGCCTATCACCTAACTCTTCAAATGGTTTTCGTGGTGAATAGAGTGAAGAAGAAGTTGAAGCTACTGGCTCTATTTGAGAGGGTGCCAAATTTTCTAAATTTTCATTTGTATCATAATTTTGAGGATTTTGCTCTTCTTGGGGGATGATATCTTTAGGCCATATAATGGCGCTCTCTAACCAATCTCCATTTCTTTTCACAAAATTAGAAAATGTTCTATGTGACCTTTCCCATCTACCAGAAATATTTGAACAAAATTTACGACAAAACTTCAAAAGCGTTGCACTATTTTCTTCCGTCCAATTGAAATTTAACGTCTGCTTTAGATATTCACATAGTTTTTTACTATCAGAAAAGGAACCAACTTTTTCTCTTAGCACCATGAACAAATCGATATTATTCACTAGACTTTCCATAGCACAAAAATTTTTATGAACTGCACGAGATGCCTTGGTAGTAAGTACGTATCTCTTACTGATTTGATTTAAATTAAAATTCTTTATATATGCTACAATTCTTCCCTTTCCTTAATAACACGGTAATTGAGTTGTTTGTCACATAAAAACAGAAGAATCATAACAATGTAATTAGACAAACTGTGATTACCTATCTGCTCATAATACGACATATACTTACAGATCATTAACAAAGTTACCAGCCTAATAACATTGCAAAATAAGATAATCACCTGCATATTTTTGTCTTTTTGGTTTTTTCATTTCATTTTATAGCATCATTTTGAATAATATTAAAAAAAAATTTCTATATTTTATTAAAAGCTTAAATTTTATACATATATTTTGAAATGCTGTTTGTATTTATTGATAGTGCTAGTTACGCTTCATCCTGACTTTTTTTATAAGAATGCTTCAATATTTCAGTTTATAATTGTATATATTTTACGTCAAAGTTATTATAAGTTTCTAAATTTAAAGTAAATTTTACAAATTTGTATTAAAATTGATCAATGTCATTTAAAAAACAATAACATTGATTTTAAATTGAATTTTTTATTAAATTTTTGAATTTAAATATTGATTGAACGGGCAAGTTTGGGTGCGCGCCCATAATGTGGGATTATAGTCAGAGAGCCAAACAATGATACTAAAATGGTTTCGACGCAAGACCTCGCAAGACTTACTGGAAAACGACCACTTAAAGTCCCTTTTCATACAACAAAATTAGAAAACATTTTTTTTCTGAGAAACCGCAAGTCTTACACAAAAACTTTTAATAACATGTCTTCATAAGTAAGATAAGATCTATCGAGGGGCATTTTTTAAAATTGATTTTGACAAAAAAAGTTGCTTTGTCCGCAAATAGCAGTTTCGACCCACCGTGCACCGTACTCGTGCGGTGCGATCGACTCGCCACACGACCGCACCGCACCTAGGGTTGCCAGTATTTAAGATGCCAGGATTTAAGGGTTAACAGCATCAAAAATACGAGTTTTAGTTATTTTTACGGGAGATAATTAAAACAGCAATGTTAAATAGAGAAAATTTATTTATGGCATTTATATTTGCTGTTGGAAGAAACAGCTTTTAATAGCTCTTCATTTTCTAAAGCGAATGTATAAAAATCTTTGCACGATAATTTAAAATTACATTTTATTAATTTGCAGCTTCGCCTTTACAGTTTCAATATTCAATTGGTTTCGGCTATCCGTCCAGGCATTGCCGCACAAAGAAAATATTCTTTGTTTAAAAATTATGATTAAATTTACGATTTTTAAAAAAACATTTAAAATATTGGAATTTTCGCGGCCGACTGAGCTAAATAAATTCGTATAAAAAAATAGATACACTAGTGACTAGATAATTTATTACGTTGCTAATATATGAAGTGATTAAAGGCGCAAATTATCCCTTTTTGAAATTTTCGATATTGTCGATAGAGGCGAAAGTATTGTAATTTTTACTGATTTTCGTTTTTATTTTTTTATATTATATGCAGGCGTTAGTAGAAGCTCTGTTTAGTACCAAAAGAAACCTTGAACTGAGTTCTACATGTGACAAAAATACCACATTCTAGCCACGAAGTTATTACGAGATATAGATTTTCAAAGAATGTCAGGGTTGTCCCTAGTAAACAAAATTATATATATCATCTATCTATTACCAAGTTTTTGTTTATGTTTTAGTCGTTAGTTATAGTCGATATTTCAATATATTATTATATGTAGGTACATAATCTTTATATGTAATAAATTAACTGAACAAAAAAAATATCTTAGATTTATAAGACAATTCAATAATATCAAATTAATACAAATTAATCTCCTTTTTTTGTGAATATTTCGAGCATTGATCATAGTAATCTCATTAAAAGTCAAACCGAATTCCTTGAAAATCTATTTCTCGTAATAAATTCGTGGTTAGAATGTTGTATTTTTTTCACATGTAGACCTCAGTTCAAGGCTTCTTTTGGTACAAGTACAAGTACAAGTTACAACCATTGAAAAGAAGAAAACGAAGAGAAAAGAATGGGCAAAATTATATTTAAAAGACAGGGATTCATTCAGACATATGCAGTCATATCATAAATCTTTGTAGAGTTCTAAAATTTATATTATTAATCTTTTTTCAGTATTAGCCACGTCATCCGACGCCATCGCCATTGATAACGATCGACCGACGTCCGTTTTGTTTGGCGGTAGAACTATGACTAAAGCTGTAATAAGTATATAGTCTATGACTAATGCGCTGTCCGGTGCGATCGCCCGTCCACACGCGCGAATTTGGTACGGTCCGCACCAAGTTCGGATAAAAAAACCATCGAACCAACCGTACCGTCAATAATAATAATTATGTCCGGCGGACCACTGTACACACGATCGAATATGGTCCGGAGCGCACCAAGGTCACGGTGCGGTCCGTACCAAATTCGAACGTCTGTTTATAACTAGTACTATCATAAATTATAAACAGACGTTCGAACTGGTGCGACCGGACCACCGTACTCGTGCGGTGCGATCGACTCGCCACACGACCGCACCGCACCTAGGGTTGCCAGTATTTGATTTAAGGGTTAACAGCATCAAAAATACGAGTTTTAGTTATTTTTTACGGGAGATAATTAAAACAGCAATGTTAAATAGAGAAAATTTATTTTTGGCATTTATATTTGCTGTTGGAAGAAACAGCTTTTAATAGCTCTTCATTTTCTAAAGCGAATGTATAAAAATCTTTGCACGATAATTTAAAATTACATTTAATTAATTTGCAGCTTCGCCTTTACAGTTTCAATATTCAATCGGTTTCGGCTATCCGTCCAGGCATTGCCGCACAAAGAAAATATTCTTTGTTTAAAAATTATGATTAAATTTACGATTTAAAAAAAAACATTTAAAATATTGGAATTTTCGCGGCCGACTGAGCTAAATAAATTCGTATAAAAAAATAGATACACTAGTGACTAGATAATTTATAACGTTGCTAATATATGAAGTGATTAAAGGCGCAAATTATCCCTTTTTGAAATTTTCGATATTGTCGATGATAGAGGCGAAAGTATTGTAATTTTTACTGATTTTCGTTTTTATTTTTTTATATTATATGCAGGCGTTAGTAGAAGCTCTGTTTAGTACCAAAAGAAACCTTGAACTGAGTTCTACATGTGACAAAAATACCACATTCTAGCCACGAAGTTATTACGAGATATAGATTTTCAAAGAATGTCAGGGTTGTCCCTAGTAAACAAAATTATATATATCATCTATCTATTACTTACTATTATTTTAGTCGTTAGTTATAGTCGATATTTCAATATATTATTATATGTAGGTACATAATCTTTATATGTAATAAATTACTTGAACAAAAAAAATATCTTAGATTTATAAGACAATTCAATAATATCAAATTAATACAAATTAATCTCCTTTTTTTGTGAATATTTCGAGCATTGATCATAGTAATCTCATTAAAAGTCAAACCGAATTCCTTGAAAATCTATTTCTCGTAATAAATTCGTGGTTAGAATGTTGTATTTTTTTCACATGTATACCTCAGTTCAAGGCTTCTTTTGGTACAAGTACAAGTACAAGTTACAACCATTGAAAAGAAGAAAACGAAGAGAAAAGAATGGGCAAAATTATATTTAAAAGACAGGGATTCATTCAGACATATGCAGTCATATCATAAATCTTTGTAGAGTTCTAAAATTTATATTATTAATCTTTTTTCAGTATTAGCCACGTCATCCGATGCCATCGCCATTGATAACGATCGACCGACGTCCGTTTTGTTTGGCGGTAGAACTATGACTAAAGCTGTAATAAGTATATAGTCTATGACTAATGCGCTGTCCGGTGCGATCGCCCGTCCACACGCGCGAATTTGGTACGGTCCGCACCAAGTTCGGTTGAAAAAACCATCGAACCAACCGTACCGTCAATAATAATAATTATGTCCGGCGGACCACTGTACACACGATCGAATATGGTCCGGAGCGCACCAAGGTCACGGTGCGGTCCGTACCAAATTCGAACGTCTGTTTGTACTTACCGAGTAATCTATACATCTATACAAATATTATAAAGAGGAAAGGTTTGATTTTTTGTTTGTTTGTATGAATTGAATAGGCTCCGAAACTACTTGGCAGATTTGAAAAATTCTTTCACTGTTGGAAAGCTACATCATTTCTGAGTGACATAGGCTAGGTTTTATCCCGGAAATCCCACGGGAACGGGAACTATGCGGGTTTTTTTTTTGAAAACGCGGGCGAAGCCGCAGGCGGAAAGCTAGTATAATATATACGGGTACCGTAGACAGAGAAACTATTGTCGAGCCAATTTAATAGGCAACATTTGACGTCTATCAATTTTATCTTCGAAGAGAGGTAACCTGCTTAAAAACATCGATTAAAGTGAATTAATCGATACGGATTTGAAACATTTGTCAATCGAATTTATTGATTTATGATAATTTTTATTCACAAGTAATCAATGCATTCGATTCTAGATGTCAGATTTCGATTTTTAGAGTAACGTCTCTGATATTTAAAAAGAAAAAAGGTTTATTGACACAAAATTGTAGTGACGTCAGTTCTTCAATTCAGAAATTGTTTATTATGTTTAAAATGGTTTATCAGTAAAATGAAATCTTAAAATTACTTGTATCGGTCATTGTTATTATAAATATGTAGTCGTAATTGAAAAAAGTCAAGCAAATGTGCAGTTCTAACAAAACGAAATATCATGTTATTCTATGTCGTCGTTACTAGGTTACGTTCTTGAATTTTTTTGAACTGTCAAATGTTGCCTATTAAAATGGCTCTACTTCTAGTTGCTCTATGATCTATGGCAAATGCGGTTCTTGGAGTGACACTCGGCATAATATTATTTTAAAAACAAATTATTTTTATTAAATCCATTTTATTGTATGGACTTCTGAATTCAATTTTAAAAACTTGTATCAATCAATCATTTCAAATTTAAGAATGCTTATAAGAACGGATGAAAATTTTTGAAAGCACATAATTAGTGACAAGTTCGCGTTCGTTTTGTTCGGTGACTTTGAGATTGTGATGTGCTTGATTAAATAACGTGTAAAAGATGGCTAGCCCGTCTCCTCAAAGCAGTCCAATGCCACCGCCTCAAGCTCCGAGTCCCATGGGGCCACCTACTCAGAGCCCAGCACCTCCACAATCACCGCACAGTCCATTCAATCAGCAACATGTAAATGGACCGCCGCCGTCTCATTCAACTGGATCTGGACAAGCTCCAATGCCGAATCATATGCAGTCGCCGGGCCCACCACATACAATCGCTTCGAATGTGAATGGTCCGCCAGGAGTGTCTCAACATCCTAATATGCCGCCGGGTAGCCATCAGATACCTTCACATATGGTGGGAGCACATATGTCGGGCCCTCCAGGTCATCCTATTGGAGCTGGTGGAACACATCCTGGCCCTAATGGACATTCAAATATGCCTGGGCCACCACAACATCCAAATATGCCTGGTCAAGGACCACCTCATGGATATATTCCTCATCAACTAAGTCACATGCCACCCAACCAAGTGAGTTACTAGTTTAAGAAATAAAATAGTAATAGTATTTTTTGTAATTTATATAGGTATGGTTTATAATGTTTTAAAAGAATATATAACGTAATGGCACCGAATTCCGACCACTGATTGATACGGCTAAATGAATCCTTTAAAAGATAAATTAAATACTCTAGAGGTCATAAGAAAAAATGATATTATGAAAGATTACGAACTTATATTTTAAAATATGCACATAATTGTATTTCATAATGGCTTTTTATTACTTAAATTTGGATTTTAACTGTCACAACTGGAAATTAACTGAAAGCACCATTTTCCGACCGACTGAGTACAAATACACGTGTTTCCGACCACTGAGTAGCTAGATTCCGACCAGCCAAATATTTTCTACTAAAATCAACTTTATGATAATAGAAATACAATGGAAATTCGTAAAAACCCGTTTCGTCTTTTCACTGCATCACGCGTGGACCGATTTCGATAATTCTTTTTTATTATATTACTTGAAGTATGAGGATGGTTTTTATGGAGAGATATTTTAAATATGTACCACGGGCGAAGCCGGGGCGGACCGCTAGTTTTAAATAATATTTGAGCATTTATTATAATAACAAAAACTAACTCTATGTTAGACTGTAGTAGTTCACTGGTCATCCACACTAATTTAGAATGTCCCATTGACTACTTTGCCCAATTCTAAAATCTATTTCACCAAAAGTATTATTTCAGCGAATGAGAATACTTCAGCCTCTTTTTTATCACTCATGATGATGACCTGAAATAAACGCATGCAATTTCACTCAAGCACAGCGCAAGCAAAAGCAACCCAGTTGGACGGAAACAGGGAAATAAATCGCACCTAGATTCCGACCAAACCTACATTTGCGTAATAAAGCCTCTAAACCGAAATTGATATTCATTTTTAGTTCATTTCTATTTCATATGTACACTTATAAAGATATCACAATTTCGTAGTTATGCAATTATGTGTCATAAACGTAAAATATAGGGTTTTTAAACCAGACCGGTCTTTGTAAATGAATAACAAAAAAATCAAAAAAAGAGTGTCAGTTAAAACGAATATTACAAATAATCCATTAAAGTTAGTATTGGTCGCATACAGGTGTTGTATGTAAGCATAGCGTTTAGAATAAATAACTTAATACGAAACCTCCACAAAACAACATGCATAATAGAAAATTACCTTCTTTTAAAAAGTGCGAAATTCCTTTTACCGACCGATTCGGTCGGATTTCGGAATGTTGTTATTTTGACAAGCTCCTCATTCCGTCCATAATTATTTGTCCAAAAAAACCTATAAAAACACGCTATCTTGGCATGTATATTTTAAAATTAATAATTTAAAACACCAATAAAACGTTTAAAGTAAATTAACCACAAACTTACCAGAGTATTTAGCGTAAAAATCCAAATGTTTATTTTCACCGTTTTATGTTTTTTTCGCATTCAATCCAATACAAACTACACCCTCGCCTAGCTTTTCTTGGATTGACGAAATGTCGGTTAAAATTTGAAACCCTATTTTGGACAGATGACGTACGATGAGTGATTGGATCGAAAGCCTTCAGTTTCACGAATGTCACGCGTATTTTAAACGTTTTATCAAATAAAAATCAAAATGGTCGGATAGAGGAGGCTAGTCGGAAACCGGTGCTGTTACGTTAGTATAGATGGGTTTTTGATATACTGTTTCTCTTGCTATTTCGGTTAGAGTCCGGGCTGTCTGGCTGGCGGTAGTGGTTGCGTTTATTAGTGCGCACAGGAAAATATCCGTAATTTATAGTCATTTATTAACGCATAATTTTTAATCTTTTGCCTTTAGATAGATCCATCAGACATAATTTTTTTATTGCAAGACGTTTTTTTCGTTAAATAGGTGCCATACGCAATTTTTTATTTCAAAATAATTAAAATGCCATTGAAATAAGTGAAATTATATCAACATGAGTCCGCTTAAAAGGTAAGTAATAACTTTATTACTTATATTATATTATCCTTTTTTAATACTTATATTGAATAATTAGTAAACTAATATTTTTAATAGATGGTTTCATATTTATTACACTTTTGGGTATTAATATGGATTTGATGATATTTGGTTTTTATCAAGTTTACATTAACATCCTATTTTAGGTTCGTTGGGAAAAGGAGGCACAATGGTATATAGTATAAATATGTATAATAAATTACGCCTTAATAAATGACTTTAAATTATGGATATTTTCCTGTGCAGATAAGATGCGCACTAATAAACGCAACCACTGCGGCCAGCCAGACAGCCCGGACTCTAAACCGAAATAGGAAGAGACACAGTATATGAAAGAACCAACTATACTAAAATTCTCTCTTGTCAATGATACTAGCTCCTATACAATATAGAATTAAAGAGTTGAATAGTGTTTGGAAACTGCAGTCTGCACTACATAAAATATTGCTAATATTAATATTTATACATATAAACCTTGACTTAATAAGTGTTACATTTAAAATTGTATTAAAATATATTATTCTGCTTTAATTTATACTTACATATATAAAAGCAAAGTAAAAACTATTGGGAATTCTTAATTATAATTTTACCCAATCACCCATGTTAATATGATAGCTTAGTAGGGACTACTTTATCTGAAAAATATTTGTTTCATGTGCCATAATTAATTAGATTCCTTTAAAATATAACTCCACTTCTTTGTTGTCTCCACATAATATGTTATCTATTTGGAATTCATAGTTGTGGAAGCAGAAAACAATATCTTTTTAAAATACATTTATATTTTAAATAATCTATCATCTATCTATCAATAGTGGTGTTATTATTAGAGGTTTTATTGTGTGCATAATATAGAATACTTAATATTCAAAAGGCTTTGACAATGAAGAAAGTAATCATATATTTAATGGTATATGGAGGTATTTTTTATACTTTCTACAAAAATTGTATCAAAGATTGTAAAATCTTTTAACCAAGACAACATTTCATATAACTTATTAGTTATTAATAACTAGCTTCCGCCCACGACTTTGTACGTGCATCCCCGTTTTTCCCCGTTCCCGCAAGAATTTAGGGAAATCCTTTCTTAGCAGATGCCTACGTCCTAACATCTACCTGCATGCCAAATTTCAGCTCGATACGTCCAGTGGTTTGGGCTGTGCGTTGATAGATCACTATATCAGTCACGTTTGAGTTTTATATATGTATATAGATATAGATATATTGTATGCATATAATTGAATATTTCAGTATTGTGAAAGATTACTTAAATTTTTCAGGCTCCTATGGGCATGGGAGGTGGACCCCCACCACAAGGAAGTGGACCACAGGGACCTCCAGGACCAGCTGGAATGCCTTTGCAACTTGGGGGTCCTCCGTCTCATGGTGCGCATCCACAAGGCATCCCACCAATGCCTACTCATCATAATATGATGCCAGGTGGTTATGGGCACGCAGCTCCATCTCCCGGAGGTTCCTCTACACCACCGAGTGGCGCCTCTAGCGGTGCACCACCATCTGTGGCTCCGCAACAACCACCGACCACGCAAACACCACCCCATGGTTCTGCTCCCCCACAAACTTCTTCGACAAATGGGGCTCCATCATCATCTCCCATGCAAGGCTCGTTACCTGCGTCGGGTCCGGATAACCTGAATGCTTTACAACGCGCAATTGATTCAATGGAAGAGAAAGGAATGCAAGAAGATCCTCGATATTCTCAATTGTTAGCTATACGGGCACGAAACAGCCCTAATTTTTCGAACGCTCAATTGAATCAATTGAAGTGAGTTGAAAAATATATTTGTAAGAAAATAATAATAGAAAAATGATTTATTTTATTATTAACGTAAATCTTGTTTTTTAGAGCTCAGATCGCTGCGTACCGTAACTTAGCGCGCAATCAACCTATAACGCAGCAGATAGCTATGATGGCATCCGGCAAGCGCACAGGCGATTCTCCCCCCGAATGCCCAACACCTCCGGCGCAACCTCCGTCACCCTATGGCGGAAATGCGGGAGGTTCTCAGAGCTCCGGGCCCGGGCAAGGAGCGGGCGCGGGGCCGGGGGGCAAGGCTGCCGCGGGGGAGCCTTCACGAGGTGGGGGCGGAGCACCCCCCACCCCGCTACCGATGACTGGTCAAATGGCACCGCCGACGCAGCCCACGCCACCGCTTGTTAATCCAGTATGTTTATTGTTAACTGTTATTAATCTTACCGATTTTAATTTTTTTTCGACTATAATACAAAACTATACTTAACTTTTAACATAACAAAATATCTTCCCAGCCGGTAGTGGGTGGGCCGCCACCAGTGCGCGGCGCGGCGCCGGTCCGGCCGGGCGCGCCGGGTGCACCGGTTGGCCCGGGAGCGCCGATAATTCCGGGAGCACCAGGAGTTCCGGGAGCGCCAGGAATTCCTGGAACACCGGGAGCTCCGACAGTGCCAGGAGCTCCGGGAGCGCTGGTCGCCCCGGGTGCTCCAGGAGCGCCCGCGCCCGGCGCCAAGCAGAATCGCGTCACCAGCATACCGAAGCCGGTGGGGATAGACCCGCTGCAAGTGCTTAATGAACGAGAGAATAGGTATGCGCTATTAGATCCTCTGCGGTCGCAGTATATTTGTACAGCATCAACTAGAAGACTGAACCACATGGTCCCTGTTATAATTACTTTGAGTTTAAAATATTTCAATTTCGTTATTCAGAATTTATGTTGTTGTCGAATTTATCGTTTTTTTTTTCATATTTAAATTTTAATATGAAATCTTTTTGTACTAGAATCGCAGCACGCATCGCTCATCGCATAGAAGTGCTATCAAACTTGCCGGCGAATATTCCGGATGATCTACGTCTCCAAGCTCAAATTGAACTGAGAGCTCTTCGTGTACTTAATTTCCAAAAACAATTACGCGCTGAGGTATGTTTTCATATGATTTTAGCTTACGTCGAAAAAAAAATGCTTTTACATATTTATGGAGAAAATTTTTCATATTTTCTCATAGTAATTTGAATGATGTGATGTATCATGTATGTGATGATGATGTGATGAATGAATATTGATTATTTCAAGATTTTGGGCCAAGTACGTCGCGACACTACTTTAGAGACGGCTGTCAACATAAAAGCTTACAAACGCACGAAACGCCAGGGCTTACGGGAAGCTCGAGCTACGGAGAAATTGGAGAAACAACAGAAACTGGAAGCCGAGAGGAAGCGTCGCCAGAAACACCAGGAATTCTTACAAACTGTACTACAACATGGTTAGTATAAATAGAGACTTCAATACAATGTCTAAACAATAATTTTTACGGGGGGGATAAAACTAACAAACTAAAACACTAAAACTAAACTAATCCCACATTAGTATCCCCTGTGTCGTGGGAACAAGTTTCTTTAGCTGATATTTTCCTTTATTTTAAATAGTGGCATAATTTCTTTTTCATTATTAGTTATTAATATTATTGCTGCTGATAGAATTTTTTTTTTCTGTCACTAATGAATGTTTTTTTTCAATTATATTACATATTTACGAAATATATTTACTTAGTACTTTTCAAAATGTAAAAGTTGCCTCTTGCTTGTGTTGCGTGTTGACAAACAGCTATGTCCACACTATGCACTTTCATCTTCAAGTTTCGTCGTCATCTTTCTATTCAACTTTCGTTTGTCGCTTTCAATATTGAATTCAATATTGAATGCGTTAACGCAACGCCAATATAGTCATTTAGTTCATTCGTAGTTTGTCAGCTTGTGGAAACATGTGCGACGACAACATTTCACTTAGTGGAATATGTGCTGCTTACTTGTTCATAAGAAATTCCAGAAAAAAAAGAACCAAGCGAAAGTTTTGGATACGGGGCTATTACAATAATCGAAGTAATGTGATTATGAGAGAACTACGAGAAGATAAAGATATTCTTTTTAAAAATTTTACACGTATGTCTGAAAAAAATTTCGATAGACTTTTGAAATTGGTTACACCAATAATTACAAAACAGAAATAAAATTAGCTATAACACTTAGGTTCTTAGCTACTGGAGACAATTTAATGTCTCTTTCATATTTATTCAAGGTGTCCAAACAATTCATCTTGTTGTTGAACGCTTTGTGGCACAGAAACCCACCAGACGCGGGAAACGTCTTTCGCAGCGCACGCTGTGCTTTCAACTGTCAAAAACGCATGCGTCAAGGGCATGCGTTGTGTGCGCTGTTGACTGCGCTGTGACGCATGCCCTTGGTGAACGAAAAAAGGCACAGTGTGGACATAGCTATAGTCAACACGCAACACAAGCAAGAGGCAACTTTTACATTTTCAAAAGAACTAAGCAGATTCACAGATTACGTTTATTAATATTTAATTTCTTTGTAACTTTAGCGAAAGACTTCAAGGAGTACCATCGCAACAACGTGGCGAAGTTGTCGCGCATCAACAAGGGCATCATGAACTACCACGCGAACGCAGAGCGCGAACAGAAGAAGGAGCAAGAGCGTATTGAGAAGGAGCGTATGCGACGGTATGCGTTTTATTTACATTTATATTAAGAGAATTCGTACGTTTATATGTTATAAAAGTATATAATATTATACACTAGCGGTCCGCCCCGGCTTCGCCCGTGGTACATATTTACGTTTTCTCTACATAAAAACCATCCTCGTACTTCAAGGAATATAATAAAAAAAGAATTATCGAAATCGGTTCAGCCGTTCTCGAGTTATGCGCTTACCAACACATTTTGCGATTCATTTTTAATTTTTATATATAAGATTTGAGTTGTGCTGGTATGGCGAAAGACGCGGTTTCAAATCCCGCCCCCGTGTTCGAATTTCTTTGAAGAATAGAAATATTCTTTAAAAAAGACGTGTGGCACTCGGGGACTGCCGCGGTAAAGCTATTGCATAGCATGCCTTCAAGCTACACCTCCGAGCCCGTCGGAGTGGAGAGCGTGAGGTTTTTTCGTTACGGAATTTCTCGATTCGGTCCCCACACTCAAGGCCCGCGATAGAAGCTATGCAATAGCTTAAAACTTCTCATTCAACTTTACTTTTACATTCAACTTTTAGAAGCTCCAATAAGATAGATAAGAATAAGACTCCAATAAACAATAATAATTATTTGTATTAAAGATCATATTGTTAAAATTTCCACACCACTCCCTACTTCAATAATTTCATCCAATATACTCATATCTTTGTTCTCTTACCCAGTCTGATGGCAGAAGACGAAGAGGGTTACAGGAAGCTCATCGATCAGAAGAAGGACAAGCGCTTGGCGTTCCTGCTATCACAGACAGACGAGTATATCGCCAGTCTCACGGAGATGGTCAAACAGCACAAGCAGGAACAGAGGAAGAAGCAGCAAGAGGAAGAACGTAGGAAACGGGTAGGTGCTTGCCACAGATCACAGAAACTAAAGGGAGATATGGTTAGGGGGCGGGGCCGGTGTCGCAGCAATATGCCCAAAAAAAGAACAAGCTGTAGTGGTGCTGTATACGTACGTCACTTACAATCTAGTGTGCGAACGAATAGTCGCTCTCATATTTTTGTGTGATGACACGCACACAACGCGAAGTATTGTTTTGATTTTGTTTACTGCAGTTGTGTGCGTAAATTTGGAATGAGACACGGTTTCGTACTCAGCGCAAGCGATAGGCATCTCTCTAGATCTCTATGGTGGTTGCGGAAATAGCTTTTGTAGCTCACATCTTTTGACTGCTCTTTAGTGTGTTTTAGCCAGCGCGCAGCGGCTTCGCTACATTTTGCAACATGTCTTAGCTAAATTTCATGCACATCCAATCAAGTGAATACACCTAAGTTAAAAAATTCCCACTAATATACTAATAATATTGTAAATGCCAAATAATATTGCGAAATTTTATATAATTAAATATTTTAATTTTATATGATTAAATTTTTATATTCTAAAATATAAACAAGAAAATAAAATATTTTCTTTATTCGTTTTTAACAGAAATCAAGAAAAAAGAAGGTACTGGAGGGCGGCGTAATCGACGCAATGGACGATAGCTCACAAACGTCCGACTCGCGAGTCAGCGTCATGGATCCCAAGACTGGCGAGGTTTGTGAAGCAAATTTTATATATCACGTCTTATTGGTGGCAGCGCTCGAGATGAGACGGGAGATCGGTCCGTCTCTCTCTCGTTATACCTGCGATCGCGCTCGTGAGGTTTTGGTGACACAAGTTTCTGAACATTTCACCCGACTAAAACGATTTTAAAAACGTTATCACGTCAAAAACAATTAGTAATCAATTAAAAACATGATAATATCTTTATTTCATAATATTCTAAATACAACAAAAAATAAAGAATATTAAATAAAATCTATCAGTAGGCAGATTCCAAACAGTCGTCTTTTCTTTTATAAATTGCATTTAAAGGTATGAAAATAAAAATAATCAACTATTCTTCTTCAATATTTACATTGAATCGTATTGTTTTAGGTATTGAAGGGCGAAGAAGCGCCATTGCTGTCGCAGCTGAAGGACTGGATGGAGTCGCACCCCGGCTGGGAGGTGCTCTCCGACTCTGACGACTCGGGCGACGACAGCCAGGACGACGGTGGTAAATATATGGATTTTACTAGATTTCCGCCCGCGTTTTCAAAAGAAAACCCGCATAGTTCCCGTTCCCGTGGGATTTCCGGGATAAAACCTATCCTATGTGTTAACCCAAGTAACCCTCTATATGTGTGCTAAATTTCATTGTAATTGGTTCAGTAGCTTTTACGTGAAAGAGTAACAAACATCCATACATCCATACTTACAAACTTTCGCCTTTATAATAGTATTAAGATATTAAGATAAGATATAAAAACTAGCTTCCGCCCACGACTTTGTACGTGCATAAACGGGGGTTTTTCCCCCGTTCCCGCAAGAATTTCGGGAAATCCTTTCTTAGCGGATGCTTTCGTCCTAACATCTACCTGCATGCCAAATTTCAGCCTGATACGTCCAGTGGTTTGGGCTGTGCGTTGATAGATCACTATATCAGTCACCTTTGAGTTTTATATATATATCGATTGTTTCTTTTTATTTATAAAATGTTTGGTAAAATCTTAATTTTCTTATGAAATGTTGGGAGTTTTTGTGTAAATAAGTAATGGCTCCAACACAATGGGATCAACAATTTTATGGCGATTTTCTTTGAATTATTTCTTTATCTGAGATAGTGTTGAGTAGATAGGAAAAAAAATATTTTTAAATCAATATATACAAGGAATAAAATATAAATTACAAACGCATCAAATTATAAGCTAATATTAAACATATTTATTATTTTCGTTCAGAACATAGAAGAAGGCGAGACAAGCACAAAGACGAAAGGAGTGACAAAGAAAAGAGCGAGGAGGAGAAAGCGCGGGAAATGATCAAGAAGGCCAAAGTCGAAGATGATGAGTACAAGACGGAAGAACAGACGTACTATAGGTAATATTAGGCTCAAATTAAAATATTATCTTTACTTTAATGATTTAAATAAGTACTTAAAACGATTGAAATTTGAATCCTAATACGTACAACCGTGTGTTATATTTAACAACTAGTTGTGTCTCCGTTTTGCGTGCGCGTGCGACTCAAGCGCGGTCCAACGTACAGTACAAAGTTTTCAGATGTACTTTTATAAAAAAAATTAATGCTCCGCTTGTTCTAGAATAAGGTCATTTAAATGTAATGAAAACGAGATGAAATGAAATTTACATACCTTTTCCCGATAACTGTTTTACTAATTAATGGCCTCAATCTATTTAGCTTTATAATATTTCGTGCCCAAAACAATAACACTTAATTTGAAGTGAATCCCTTCGTGTAGTTTTAACGTAATCTTATAAATGATTTTTTTTTTCTTTAAGCATTGCTCACACAGTCCATGAATCGGTAACAGAGCAAGCCAGCATCTTGGTGAATGGAAAACTTAAAGAGTATCAAATTAAGGTTTGTAACATTTTATTATTAAAAAAAAGTAGTATTAAGTTTTTGTTTTTATTTAACGTACAATTATATTGTTATAGGGTTTGGAATGGTTGGTGTCTTTGTTCAATAATAACTTGAATGGCATTCTGGCTGACGAGATGGGTCTCGGGAAAACAATCCAAACAATTGCTTTGGTCACTTATCTCATGGAGAAGAAGAAAGTCAATGGACCTTTCCTTATCATCGTACCTCTAAGGTAGGCAGGTTTATTTCATAAAAAAAATAATATTTTATGTTTTATCACTACGATGCATAAACAAAATAGCTATCCACTGTCTGTATCTTTAAAACTACAGAGTGATTGAAGAGGAAGGATTATGTAATTTAATTAGGTTGTTGAAAAGGCGGGCGAAGCTACGGCCAGAAAGCTATTCAATCAATAAAATTGAACGTTGTGACAAATTATTTTTGCATAGTTTTTCCATGTTTATAAAAAGTTAATCTTGCAATGCATAAGATTTTATGAGAATTACATTTGAATGAAATTATTATGTAGTTTTTACTCGATCTTACAACAAACGCTAGACTTAGGGCCGATTTTTCAATGCTTGGATAAAACTTATCTGTCCAATAAAGTATTACATGATAATATTAAATGTCACGTAAACTGTCAAATACGGGCAATTAGAATTCCTTTTTTAAAATGGTAGTTTTATACATTATTCGACGAATAAGTTTTATCCAAGCATTGAAAAATCGGCCGTTAAAATAATTTTTTTTCCAGTACACTATCAAATTGGGTGTTAGAGTTCGAGAAATGGGCGCCGACTGTACAAGTGGTGTCGTACAAGGGCTCGCCGCAGTCCCGCCGGCTCGTGCAGACGCAAATGCGCTCCGCTAAGTTCAACGTGCTGCTCACTACGTACGAATACGTTATCAAGGATAAGGGCGTGCTTGCTAAGGTATATTTTTTTGAGGTGTAAATAATTAATACCATTGTTTTAAGAATTTTCTGTTACCCATCTGATAATGTCAATATTTGAATATTTATAGAGACGAAAAGGGGACATTTGGAATTAAATTTTATATGTTTCCTCACCCGATTTCCGCCGATCAATCATACGTTTTAACTTTTAAGATAATATAATCTGTCCCAATTGAAAATCTAATATGACGTGTTTTTGGTTGATATTGAAAAAAAAAATCTGTGTATTGTATTTTTTTGTTTTGAAAAAAAAAATCCTCAAAACCGTCCACTGATTACTTGCAGCTACAATGGAAGTACATGATAATCGACGAGGGCCACCGAATGAAGAACCACCACTGCAAGTTAACTCAAGTGCTGAACACGCACTATGTAGCACCACACCGCTTGTTACTAACGGGCACGCCGCTACAGAACAAGTTGCCTGAACTGTGGGCGCTGCTCAACTTCCTGTTGCCTTCGATATTCAAGAGCTGTTCCACCTTTGAGCAGTGGTTTAACGCGCCGTTTGCTACTACCGGAGAGAAGGTTAGTGTTGTCAGTAAAACACGCACTATGTAGCCCCACACCGCTTGTTACTAACGGGCACGCCGCTACAGAACAAGTTGCCTGAACTGTGGGCGCTGCTCAACTTTCTACTGCCGTCTATATTCAAGAGCTGTTCCACCTTTGAGCAGTGGTTCAACGCGCCGTTTGCCACTATCGGTCAATTAAGGAAAGCTGGCATGTTCACAGTACTCACACTTATGCAATTTTACTTACAGTATATGTTCAAAAATAAATGCGACTCTAGTTTCATTTTAGACTTGAATTGTAAAATGGTGCGTTGTAGATAAATATATGCAAATATAAGTAATTATGAAAGCTCTCATAATTTACCTGTAAAATTATAATTTAAAAATAAATCAATTGATGAACTTAATTATTTATTCTAATAATAATCAATTGGATAAAAGTATTAATAATCATTCAATTATCAAATAATAATTAAATTTCAGGTCATAAAAACAATACAAATAACACGTGTACGCTCACTCCCAACACACGGATGGTTGTTTTGATAATGATTTAAATAACGGACGTCTTCTGCAGTTGCGGAGCAGTCTTGTCCTGACTTTGGTCGAGTAAAGATATCTAAGAAATATTATATTTGTAGGAAGTACGTAATACCTACCAATACGCGCTAACAAATATGTGTTACATGTTTATTGTATAATTTTCACACTATTGGTTTTATCAAACTCAAACATTTATACAATTAGACTTCTTCTAGAAGCACTTTTGAATCGTCATAACAGTTTAACAGTTTTAACATTTACCACCAATTCAGAAAGCAGTATCTATAGAGAAGAAGAAGAATCTATTTAATCATAATCGTAATCTTCTACTTCACTGAAACTTTCATCGCTCGAAGAACTCGATGTTTCGTTGTCGGAATTTCTTAATGTTATTATAAATGAGTCAGTGTAATTATCTACTTTTGGTTCTAATTGAATATATTTTTCCTCATGTTCTCGCGTCTTTCTCCAAACGTCACTAAACATATCCAGACTAATAGCATTTGCTTCCTTTCTAAATAATTCTTCCACAGTTTTCAAGTTAAAGTTCACATTTTGTGATGCTACTTTCCCTTTAATTATGCCCCATAGTAACTCTATTGGGTTGAGTTCTGGATGGTGGAAGGCGCAATACACTATGTCCATGATCTTTGAGGATTGCATCAAGTAAAAATTGTGTATAGTTTGGCTTATTTTTTTTAATAATGTCATAAAGAATAGGTATTGTGTTTCTTTCTGGATATGGTATATTATGTTTGTCCAACCAAGCTAACATGTCACTTTTTCTTGAATTCGATGTGGGCACTGGATCCGATACGACGTTGTCGTATGATGCATTATCGAGTACTAAAACTGACTGAGGTGGTAAATTTGGAAGAAGTTTTTCTATGAAATAAAATATTATCTATGCTTAGGAATGCTTTTCCCTTATGCCCGAGATCCAAAAAGCTAGTTTTTTATGCTATGATAGCAAGCTAGTGTCAGTCAGCTAGCAAGCTTCTGGCTTCGTGTAGACAAAACTAGATTCGTTTCTAAGCTAGAAAACTAGTTAGCAAGTTGACAAGCCAGGACAGTTTCAATAGGATGGAGTCATAGAAATCTAAATAACAAGACACATAGAAGGGCTATAATGTCATAATTCGTATGAAAACCGCTGTCGCCAAAATCAACACATTCAAACCGAAAGCTAAACAGTACACACAAGTAAACTATGCCTTTTATTGGACAGCTTGATTTTAGTGAAAACTAACTTATCTATTAAATTAAGCTTTTGAATATGTATCCTAACGCACGAATTTACGGTTTATTTTAGAATAACATCCCTAAGTATATGAGACTTTTTGCTCCAATACGAACAAACGTGATAATAAGAATGGTCGACTGTGTCATTCATTGTTATTTCGATTACTATGGTGACACTCGTAATACTTGTAAATATTCTATAATTTTAAGGAAAAACGGCATTATTTCTAAAAAAAAATATTTTCCGATGAAATATTATTCCTTTATAAGTATAACTACAACTTGTGGAAGAATTTCCGCAATGGGAATTGCTGAAATACACCATGTATACACTCATACGTCTCCAGAGCAACTGAACAGTGACGAATGCACTGGTGATGTGCAAATCACCTGAGTGGCGACAAGGTCACGCACGCTTACGACTTCTAGTGTCTTGTTATTTAGATTTCTATGGATGGAGTTCTATTTTTTAGGCGAATAGCCACCCCAACCACTGATTTTACTATCTTAGCTTATGTACTGTGTTTATGTGACCGATGAAGCTAGTTTTCAGTAATTGATGAGAGCGTTTAGCATATGTGGTGCAAGTTGACGCCTTTGCTGTTGTTGACCAATGATTCCGGTTAGGTTTTCATCCGGATCCACGAATGGTTACAAACAATACAATGGTTACAAAGGTAGTATAAAAACACGAGGAGGTAGTAAATTAAAGTAGTAAATTAAAAAGTATTGTCTCATACAAAGTAAAAATGGACCAGAAATTCTTACTCATGAATGATAATGTCCCTTCGCATACGACATGACAGGGAACGGCCGCTCTTCGAGACCAAAATATTCAAGTTTTAGACTGGCTTGCATATTCTTAGGATATATATAATATGCTTAGGATATGTCACAACTAAGCGCTCTAAAAGATTTTCCGCAAAATGTAATTACGGATCAACAACTTTACGAACACTTCAAAAGAACACATACCGCAATAGGACATTGGTATTCAATTTTAAGTAAGAACAACCGATATCGTTTGTAAATTAATGTAAATGGTGATAACTCTGATTATTAATTAGTAATTTGATTTTTGAAAAAAAAAATGCCGATTTTAGTCAAAATTTATATTTTTCTAACAAGATCCTTATCATCCAAATTTCCACATTGGTGAGAAAAATTGACATTTCTAATGAAAATGAACAAAAAATTAAATGATTTTATTAAATACTGTAAAATAGTCTATAATTCTTCCATTTACTGTATCACAAAATTCTTCATAGATTTTTAGATATTCGTACTACACCAATTACATCATACCAATTTCATCATTCTACATTTTTTTTTCAACAACTCCTGAATGATTATAAATAGAAGTGTGATAATGCCATACCTGTGGGAGGTGGCGAATGTGTATAAGATTTTTTTCTTATTGTAAGATTTTATTCGTAGTTACACCGGAAAAGTATGGCATGACACTACCGCCTACATCTTTTTTAAGGGCTATCGGTAAATTCTAAAATTTTTGTGTTACAAATCGTTGGACTTTCGCTATTTATCCGACGAGTGTGACTAACGCCCACGCGACTAGTCCACCGGTACCAGCGTTCTGACCATCATTTTTCTTTTTGTCATTGCGTACTAAGGCCCCTCTAGACCGCCATCCTGTTACAAATGACCCGAAATTTTGTGTCAGTATCTCCCGGCCTAACATGTGCAATGTGTAAATGTGTTGACGTTCCAGCTCTTCTTAATATAGGTATACTGGAGAGAAGGTTCATGATAGTATATTAGTAGTTGATATTTTGCGTGCAAATCCATATACAGTAAAAAATTTCATCCCTATTTCCATGAATTAAAGTCAGTTCTTAGTAAAGAATCAAAACTTCAGAGATTTTAGTGGACATCTATTTGTTATGTAATGTTCGAAGACATAATAAAGACATAAATCATGATAATGTTATTAGTGTAATATTTCAAAACTTATTTAAAAAATGCGAATGTAAAGCCTACAAACAATACCCACCAGGTGGAGCTGAACGAAGAAGAAACAATCCTTATCATCCGTCGTTTGCACAAAGTGCTGCGACCTTTCTTGTTGAGACGATTGAAGAAAGAGGTAGAGAGCCAGCTGCCTGATAAAGTTGAGTACATCATCAAGTGCGATATGAGCGGCCTGCAACGCGTGCTTTATAAGTGAGTTTCATACTTTTTTTGTCTATGGTGTGTTGGAAGTATTTTTTGTCTATAGGTTGTAAGATAATGATGAGGCTTTAGCATTAGATTTACCGTTTATTGCAAATCAGTCTTTAAAAGAATAGTCTCGCATTAAGTAATGTAAATGAATAAATATGTTTTTTTTTTTCAACTATAATGCTAGTGTTTAGTCATTATCAAAGTAAACTAGTATTCTGAAATATGTATAACGAAGAACGTCTTTTTATTGCGATTATATATTATATAAGAGTAGATTTAATCTTGATTTTAACTTGTGACACTTCATTCCTTTTTTTCGATTGCATTCCTTTAGTTTTTCTGCATAAAATTTTTGGAAAAATAGCAATCAAATAATGTTTTCCAACAATTATGTTCAGAACAAAATCTTTTACCATTCCTATCTACTTAAAACAAAGCCTAAACTTTCTTCCTACTTCCAGACACATGCAGTCCAAGGGTGTTTTACTTACTGACGGATCAGAAAAAGGCAACAAGGGCAAAGGCGGGGCCAAAGCACTTATGAATACCATTGTGCAACTGCGCAAACTGTGCAACCACCCGTTCATGTTCCCGCACATTGAGGAGAAGTTCTGTGACCACAAGGGCACCGGTGGAGGGGTTGTGTCTGGGTAAGTGTATACTGCAAAGTGTACAATATATTTTGATAAATGTGTAATTTACTTCAAAGATGAGTTAGAAGTTTATTAATTATAGTATTAACTTTTTTTATAAAGGATTTATATTGTATCGAGTGCTTTAATTCTTGATTAAACTAAATATTATTACTCATTTGGGATCAATCCTAGGGAAGGAACAGGTCTTCTTAATACAGGTTATACCTAGTAAGGGGGGCTGAACCCCAATCTATTGTAACTTAATGTATGAATTCAAATAAAGATTTTATTTATTTATTTATTTTTATTCATAAACTATGACAATCTTTTCGATCTTAAATAGTCTCATTTTTTAGTATTTGGTACGTAATTTCTGGTGTTATTCCGATATTATTTACCAATTTCGTTTTTTTTACGTCATTAATGAATCCAATACTTTTAGGCCGGATCTATACCGAGTGTCTGGCAAGTTCGAGCTATTGGACCGCATTTTACCAAAACTGAAGCAAACAGGGCACAGGGTGCTCGTGTTCTGTCAGATGACGCAGTGCATGACCATCATAGAGGACTACCTGTCGTGGAGGGCGTTCCAGTATTTGAGGTAAGAATACTCATAATATTTTTTGTTCATGCCTATAAATTTATGGAATAATTCTTGCATTTAAAATTATTTGGACAAATAAATTGTATCATTACAAATTACAATAAATATATGATAGAAGTGAATGTTTAAATATGTCTCCAAAAATGATTGGTTTATAAATATTTAAGATTTATGATTTAAGGTGTAGAATTGCAAAAAAGGGAAAAATAAACATTTAATAAATGAAATTGAAAATTATCATTTATTATTTTATCAGATTGGATGGTATGACAAAAGCGGAGGACCGTGGTGAGCTGCTGAAGAAATTCAACGACGCTAATTCGGAATATTTCATTTTCTTGCTATCGACGCGTGCGGGAGGTCTCGGGCTCAATTTGCAAAGCGCTGACACTGTTATTATATTTGACTCTGATTGGAATCCACATCAGGTAGGCAATCTAATAATTTTCTTATTTGTTTCGCTAAAACTCTTACTGACTTCTAAACATTTCTCTCCGTATAAAATTTCAACTAAGCTATGTTTCATCTTTTCTTTTGCATTGTTATCTACTTCTATTACTATACGGTATAAGTTTATTTTTATCGAAGTAAATGCTACTACACCCGTCGAACTGAATGCATAACAATTCTTGTTTTAGGATCTGCAAGCCCAAGATCGTGCTCATCGTATTGGTCAACGTAACGAAGTGAGAGTATTGCGTTTGATGACGGTTAACTCTGTGGAAGAAAGAATCTTAGCAGCAGCTAGGTAAAGATATATTATAATAAATAGTAATGAGGCCAATTAACATAAAAAAATTATTAAACTCTGACACAAATAATCTTTTTATCAAATCAAACTATCAAATATATACCAATGAAGTACAACAAGTTTTTATTATTAATTTGATATCCAGGTACAAGTTAAACATGGACGAAAAAGTTATCCAAGCTGGTATGTTCGATCAGAAGTCCACGGGCTCTGAGCGACAACAATTTCTGCAAAGTATTCTACATCAAGATGGCGATGATGAAGAGGTTTGTTTCTTATTCGTCTTGTTATAAATGATAATTTATTTACGTTCCTACATAATAATTTTTAATTTAACTCCAAAATATATTTTCATAATGGACTATCATGTGTTGTTTTTTAGGGATATTTGATATCATGAAAATATACTTTTTTATACGATACGCTTAGTAAAAAATAACCTTGTAAGCACAAGCAATTACGAAATATGTAACATGTTCGATTTAAATAATGACTTTACAACAATGTTCCGTAGGCCATATCCAATCAGATAGTCTAATAGACATCAAATGTTTATCTTCAAACTCAAACATTTACTTTTTCAATTAGACTTCTTCTAGTATCACTTTTCAAAAAACTCTTTTCCAATTACTATATTCTACTCTTTTAACGTGATAACGTTTTTAAAATCGTTTTAGTCGGGTGACATGTTCAGAAACTTGTGTCACACCAAAACCTCACGAGCGCGATCGCAGGTATAACGAGAGAGAGACGGACCGATCTCCCGTCTCATCTCGAGCGCTGCCACCAATAAGACGTTATCACGTAAACATCTCGATCGTAAACCTACTTTACAAACAACCAATTTTTATACAGGAAGAGAACGAAGTACCTGACGACGATCTGATCAACGAGATGATAGCTCGTTCTGAAGAAGAGCTAGAGATCTTCAAGCAAATAGACCTCGAGCGGAAGAAAACGGAGACGCAGTCGCGGCTCATTGAGGAGTCCGAACTGCCTGATTGGCTGGTCAAGGTGGACGATGAAGTTGTGAGCAATAAGGTGTGTATAGATGCAGATTGTCTATATGAAGTAAACATAAAAGTAAACATATAGTAGAGCCATTTTAATAGGCAACATTTGACAGTTCAACAAAATTCTACAACGTAACCTAGTAACGACAACATAGAATAACATGATATTTCTTTCTGTTAGATCTGCACATTTGCTTAACTTTTTTCAATAACGATTACATATTTATAATAATAATGACCGATACAAGTAATTTTAAGATTTCATTTTACTGATGAACCATTCTAAACATAATAAACAATTTCTGAATTGAAGAACTGACGTCGCTACAATTTTGTGTCATTATTGACCTTTTTTCTTTTTAAATACCAGAGATGTTACTCTAAAAATCGAGATCTGACATCTAGAATCGAATGCATTGATTACTTGTGAACAAAAATCATCATAAATTAATAAATTCGATTTACAAATGTTTCAAATCCGTATCGATTAATTCACTTTAATCGGTGTTTTTAAGCAGGTTACCTCTCTTCGAAGATAAAATTGATAGACGTCAAATGTTGCCTATTAAATTGGCTCGACAATAAAAGTAAACATAAACATAATTAAAAAAAAAATTGTATCCATTCCATTATAATATAATGGATACAATTTTTTTTTTAATTAGAACTAGCTGTTCTCGAGATTAGCGTGTACAATTAAACTTAAATTTTATAATTCTTCTTTATTTATTAATCATTTAATAAACAAGTAAAAATTGCAAACATTTATTCTTTGTATCTGTTGATCTTGAATTTTTACCATCATAAAACATTTTATTCCTATGGAACTTTTCTTTGACGACGCAGACAAAGCCCTCGCCGCAGCCGCTTATATTAACAGTCAGTTGATATAAGTTCGTTTTTTTTACGTCATATATCACGTATAATAGACTATTTTTTATGAACACACTAGGTTTCCGCCCGCGGCTTCGCCCGCGCAGTCAAAGAAAAACCCGCATAGTTCCCGTTCCCGTGGGATTTCCGGGATTACATCATTTTCCCGGGATAAAAAGTACCCTATGTCCTTTCTCGGGTATCAAAATATCTCTATACCAAATTTCACGCAAATTGGTTCAGTAGTTAAGGCGTGATTGAGTAACAGACAGACAGACAGAGTTACTTCAGTGGCATTTATAATATTAGTATGGATATAAATGCAATGCAGCAAGCGAGCATTTATTGTATGATCTTTATATCCGAAATTTGAGTTTTAGTTTTTACCGTCATGAAACATTTTATTCCTAAGTAAATCTTTGACGAGGCAGACAAAGCCCCCGCTGCTTATATTAACGGTCAGTTAATACAAGACGTAATAGTTAGAGTTAATACTACTTATAGTACATCTGTACTGTAAGTCTTATATCTTTAATCATAAAGCATTAACTATTTCACCAGGGGCAAGGATGGAACTACCAGGACGAGGATGAGATGCTCGGCCGTGGCACTAGACAACGCAAAGAAGTTGATTATACCGACTCGCTCACAGAGAAGGAGTGGCTCAAGGCGATCGACGACGAGTTCGACGACGAGGACGATGACGATGACGACGATGAAGTTCTGGATAAGAAGCGAAAGAAGGGACGTAAGAGACGGTACGTGCGTTTTTTCTATACTACTCTACTTTGGCTGTAGACAATATGCTAGGTCCAGGTTCTAGACAAAGCAAAGAGGTGGAATATACAGACTCGCTCACATAGAGGGTGTGGCTCAAGGGTTAGAGTGTTAGAAGATAAGCACATAGTAGATAGGTACTGGCTGAAATTGTAGGCACAGATGGTAGAATAAAGAAATTATACCAAGTGTTCTGTCACAATTATAACGTTTTTGCTGTGTAATAATTTTAAACATTTATGCAATTAAATTTGTTACAGACGCCAAGAGGATTCGGATGAAGAGGAGGTACCAAGCTCGTCCAAGAAAAAGAGTAAAACGGAAATTAATCAGCTAAAGAAACGCTTGAAAAACTTAATGAAGAAAGTTATTGATCATACTGATGAGTAAGTTGGAAATTTATTATAAGTTTGAATAGTAATGAAACTTTAAGGGTACAAGTTTAAGAAACTAAGATTTTTTTCTAAAGCATTTAATGTCAATTAACATATACTTGTTACGTACTTTTTGTACTGTATATTAAAAAACACGTTTCAAATGTGATAAATATTTTCTTGTATACACAGTAACGGTAGAGTGCTATCAGAGCCATTCATGAAGCTCCCATCGCGCAGAGAACTGCCGGATTATTACGAGGTCATCAAGAAACCGCTCGACATCAAGAAGATTATGAATAGGATAGAGGATGGCAAGGTAATTTACTAAAATATTAATTATAATCCGGCTCGAAGGACCAATAAAAAATATAGAAGAAACAAAATAAAGGTGGAAGTACAGAATTAAGTTATCGCATGGTGTCCTGCACAATAAATTTTACTGAATTATAAACACATAAATTAGTGTAGGCGTATTGATTCAGTTTCCATCAGAATGCTCAATTATTTTTTCTTGTACTGAAACTCAAAAAGCACAATTATCTGGTATTTTAAAAAAAAAAATTTAAAATATTATAGGACATTATTACACAAATCGACCTAGTCCCACAGTAAGCGCAATTAAGGCTTGTGTTGTGGGAACTGGGCGACGATAAATATAATATTTAATAAATACATATATAGATAATAACACCCAGACCCAAGAACAAATAATTGAGTTCATCACACAAATATTTGCCCTGACCGGGGATCGAACCCGGGACCGTCGGCTCAGTAGGCAGTTACTTTACCACTGCGCCAACCGCGTCGTCTATTTATCTCAATATTCTATGATTCTACATTAAAAAGTCGACAGCATTTCATTTGTAGGACGTGCACTGCTGGACATATCAAAAACGTAACTGTCGTAATAACTCAAGCCCCGGAACTACAGACACAATAGAAAATCTGTTGTGTCTGGAACCGATCGGGCCCCTTGGGGCTCAATGGGTTAATCTTAGATAAAAAAATTTAATTCAATATTCCATTCAACACCCTTTATTACATCATTACATAAATTTCTTTCAGTACAACGATATAACCGACTTAGAACGCGATTTCTTCACGCTATGCGCAAACGCTCAAACATACAATGAGGAAGCGTCACTCATATACGAGGACTCGGTGCGTTTGCGCAACGTGTTCATTGAGCTACGGCGTCGGTACGATAGCGGAAACAATTCAGACGACTCGGATGATAATGATAAAGGTAGGATTTTTTGTGGAAAATATTTTTTGACGTGATAACGTTTTTCAAATCGTTTTAGTCGGGTGACATGTTCAGAAACTTGTGTCACACCAAAACCTCACGAGCGCGATCGCAGGTATACTGAGAGAGAGACGGACCGATCTCCCGTCTCATCTCGAGCGCTGCTACCAATAAGACGTTATCACGTAAACATCTCGATCGTAAACCTACTTTACAAACAACCAATTTTTTTTTATTGTCAATTTCCTTGTTGGATTTTGTTTTCTTAAACTAGTATGTACAATATGACGTTTCTTTTTACTTGTCTCATTTCGTAAGGGGAAGGGATGGGGTAATTTTGAATGAAAGGTGTGTTTGGTTGAGATTATTTATCAAATGTGTTGTTATTTACAAAATATATTATATACATATATTTGGGATAAATTAAATAGTATTTTATATTATTATTTATTTTTAAATTATTGCTAGTCACGCGCGAACAAACTATAAATCAAAGAAATAAATAAGAATATCATAAAATTCGAAAACAATTCCATTATTTTTTTTTCTTTAATATGTGTGGTATTTAATCGTACATAATATAATAAGAGGTTTCTGTTTTCATGTAGATGAAGATGACTCAGACGGCGAATCAAACCGCTCCGTGAAAATGAAAATCAAACTGGGGAAGGGAAAAAGCAAAGCGACGCCCAGAAAACGCAAACCGCGTAAATACATCTCTGATGATGAGGATTATGAAGAAGATTAAAATCTCGTATACATTAGTAACTTATGTGTTTAGAATAGCTGCTTAGCTCTTTCATGGACTATGTACCTAGATTGTAAGAATTAACCCAATGTTTTATATTATCTCGATATTCTTGAATTTCCTTATAAGGATAATTTTAATACAAATGACTGTCTCATGTGACTTTTTTTTTTGTTTTGATTATTGAATTGGAATTCATCTGGTCCACTCTGATTAGTAACTAATAATGTACATTATCCATTTTGTAATCATTCATTCATATTATTGATCATACTTTTATTTATTCGCTGTATACCATTTTATAATAAGACTTTGTAGACTTACTCGTTAATGTGAAACATTTTAATGAAATGGTATCAAATAGAGTGTTTGACTACATCTACCCTCATACATGTTTGCTTCATTTCATAAATAAATGGATGAAAAGTAGGTTTTCTAGGCTATTACTATTATTAAGTAATTATTATATAGAAGACTTAAAATACTTTAAGTATTTCTGCATAAGACATTATGAATTTAATTTACTTATTTAAATGATTAATTAATCCATAATGATGTGTAATGTATTAATAAAATAAAACACATTATCATACAAAACGTTGTTTTATTTACACAGAAGTTTTCAAAGACATCCTTGACTCTTTCCACTTGAAATCTGCCCATTTGTACTTAATATTATGAACTGTGAGCATATGTTTATTGAGGCTAGGACTGTAAGTGAACCTTTGGACACATATGGGGCAAGTAAAGGGCTTTTCTCTCGTGTGTACGCGTTGGTGTCGCTGAACATCACCACTCGAAAAAAATGTGACATGGCACTGATCACATTTGTAAGACTTGTCACCGGCATGCCTAGGAAAAATAATAACAAATTAATTATACTATGAAATTATAAAAATATAATAATATTTAAATATGGGTTTGAAATAAAAATCAAACATTTACCTTTTTAAATGTACAATTAAATTTTTCTTTGTATGTGTCTTATAGCCACAAAGATGACATTCAACTTTCTTGACCGAGTTATGTTTCTTTCTATGATTAAGTAGCTCTGATGAAGTTACAAATGTATCACCACAATCCTCACAATTGAAGTTTCTTATATTATAATGTCTGTGCATATGGCTCTGTAAGCTTTCATGTGATTTTAGTTTCTTTTTGCATATGCTACAAGTAAACTGTGCATTTTCATGCACACGGGAATGCTTTTTCAAAGTGAAAGCATGTTTGAATTGTTTTCCACATACAGTGCAAGTATAGTATGTAGTATTGTCATGTGTTTTTCGATGTGCAGAGAGGCTTGAAGATTGTGTGAATGTTTTCCCACACTCACAATGATAAGGCCTATCTCCATTATGTCTACGCACATGATTTACCAAGGTTTGACTGTGAGGCGTGCTATAGGAACATCTTGTACAGTGGTACCTCCTGTCTGTGCCAAACCCTGTAACTTTGCCTGGATGTTTTCGCTTTTTATGCATTTGTACATGGTGTTTTAATAATGAACTTTCAGTTTTAAGCACTTTGTTACATATTGTGCATTGGTATTTATTATTCTTATTTGTAACATCCACATCTTTAGTGTCTGAAATAAAAAAAATCACACATTTTTATATCTGTAATGGTAAAAGTATGAAACATTTGTTACTTGCAGATTCTCAGCTATATTCATAGTTGAGATCAATCAAAATATGCATCTCACACATGGGCTATTTATACAAAAACAACAATATTATTTATTTTATATTCCATATAACACATTCAACAGTTCTGTGTTCTTAATTCTTATTAGCAGTAAGTCTAAGCACAATTCTAGCAGTGTCGCATTCTTAGAAAGACATCCAAAGAATGTAAAATATTCAAACTGTACATTTTTTACTTTTGAAAATAATGTCTACATGATAAATATGAAATTAATAAAACTGTATGAATTTCAAATGACCATCTCACATGCATGAATAAAAAAATTCTCTTATTGTTTTATCATCATCTATTGATTTTGAGATTTAGTTATAGATCTAAGAAAGGAATAAATACCATGGTCGACTTGGTTAGAATCTACGAACAACGTATCGTTTTGTGAATCATCTTCTCTAATTTCTTGACCCTCACACTTGGGAGAAATTGCCTCAAATTGTTTAGACAACACGGAAAATCTCTCCTCGAATGTAATACATTTTTGACGAAAACTGTTAGCCGTGTTTAACTCCTTTAAGCAATCAAAACATATAATGGATGGTAAATACTTGTCTTCAGTTAAAATCATTTGAAAACAAATGTATATTGTGTTTAGTATTTCTTTAGATTCTTTCGTATCAACAAATAAATTGATAACTGGTTCTTTTTCTTCAACCAACTTCAAGCAAATTCTACAAAGACTTTGTGACACTGTATTGATATTCATTATTGTTCTTTACATAGAATCAAGTTAATAACAAATACTTTTCTATAGATACATAGGAGATTTGTTGAAAGTTGAAACTAAAAACCAGTATATTCAATGTACTCTGTGCTAAAAACATAAACAAACAAATAGGTATTTATTTACAGACAATTTCATCAAAAGTCAAAATATGCCAAAGCTGTTGACAAATGACAGTACCTATTAAAGAGTAGTAGAGTAATAAAGTATAGATACCACAGAGCAACTAGCAAGTAATATAGACACTGGACAGCTCGACACATTACTTGCTCTGTGTCTGTGCTTGACACAGGGCCTCGAGAGGTTGAGGGTTTACGCTCTCGTGTATAATGCACCATAAAGTACTTATAATAATTAATGTCTTATGGTGCGTACGGATAGCACTTTCCTGTGTTACGGCGTAGTGGAGAAACACTATCCACGCGTACATTGGATACGCGCACAGCTCCTGTACGGACCGCCGCGAACCTGTACGCGAGGTCAATCGATCCAACGTTCCGCGAGTCCCTGCAGTCATTGCGTGTTTTTTTTTGCCGTCCAAATATAGCGTAGCCGGCCGCGTGAGTTCTCTTTGACGCGCGCCAAAAAATCGACTGACGATAGGCTCGCGCTCGAGTTGGCTCGCGCGGTACGCGTACCTCAAGAGTGTACGCGAAGCTGCAGGCATACCTGCAGCTTCGCGGAACGCCTAGTTCATAAACTAGGCGTTCCGGATACGCGTAAACTGAGTATGCGTACCAGGGTACGCGCAATCCGTACGCAGCTTTACAGAATCATTTTGCGTGCATTTTGCACTCGGCGAAAAATTTTTCCGCACCATCTTCAGTGCTTTGGCTTCTTACGTAGTAATTTACAGTAACTATTCTATGCTTAACTTGAAACATCTTTAGGAGACCATATTTTACAAACCTTTCGCCGGCGTTTTCAAAGGAAAATTTATTACTTGCTCTGTGAGGAAAACTAGCAAAGTTGCAAATTAGACCTTTGGGATTTTGTCGGGATATTGTCTACTAACAGTGCCCTGTGGTTTTACCCGCTTTGCTACGGTCCTATATTATTATATTGACCCGACCTATTTTGTAATGCAGTACTTTTTGATTTTAACCCGGACATACATACAAAAAAAAAAATCTTTAAAAGATTGTAGATTACACCCAAAGTATTCTTTTATAAGAATATTCAATGTAGTTTTGACTTTCCTACGATTTTATAAGTATAGATAAATATACATTCTCCTTTCTCAAATCACCTAAGAACCTAATTTCAGCGAAATGCAGGTTAGGGTGGAGACCACAGTGTAGATAGTAGATACTTAGTTATTTTGAAGACACGTGGTTAAGAAATGAGGGCATTTAAAAAGAGATGTTCAATTAAAATAAACTTAAAATTTAATAAAGTTTTTTATTTTGAATATACAGGGTTAGTTTTCAATGACCAGCCAAAATTTAAAATTAAGATCTAGATATTAAACCAAAGGTAAGTACATTTGAAATATTATTTTCGAATAAAAAAAAATACTAACAATGGCATTCATTTGAAATTAATGTCTTAAAAATTTCCTAAATCGTTAACACGCGATAAGCTTATTGCACTTGTACGTGCGCGCATCGCCAAATTTTTGTGTGTGCTAACTTCTACCTATCTAGGTTGCTGAACTGAATTGTGCTTTTGTAATGTCCACACGTTCGCTTTTTAGTGGCGGACAGGAATGAAATCTAATTAAAAAAAAACGTTTTTTTTTCATTAGATCGAAAATGTTATCGATTCTGAACCATTTCTGAAAATTTGTCCGGTCATTGAAAACTAACCCTGTATCTTTTTTACCTATGCCTAGGTCCTAAAGATCAGTTTTGTATAATGATAAGACATCTTACTAAGGCATAAATGTACATTAACCGCTCATATGCTTGAGAAAAAAAAAATGACCCCTTACTTAGCTACGCGCAACCACAGTTGCAAAAACACGATCGAGAATCTTGTTTCGCGCAACTGTGGTTGCAAAGCGACTTTCTTATTTCAATTGATTATAAACTCTATTTCATACTCTCAGAGTCTAATTTTTACGTATTTAAACCAAAGACGACTAATTGATTCGTCTATTTCTACCCAGTACTACCAACCTTTCAAACAGAATTTTGGGAATATCTTAGTTTGTATCTTACGTGTCTTACAAGGAAGTGTTAAAATATGCCGTAATTGTTGTATTTTATTGATTTCTACTCGTGTTTACTTATCAGATTATTCTCTAACATGTGTTTTATTGTTATAAAGTAATATTTTAGTGACCGTTGTAATAAATATGTAATAAAGACGACTTTAAAAGTTAGTAGACTTTAGACGATTTCATAACTTTTTAAGGTATACGGTAGTCATATATTGTAGAAATAACACAGTTTTGTATAGTATTATTACAATAACAATCGATTACAGTCAATATATTTGAAGTACTCCTCTCGCGGAAGTCAGAAATTAAGTTTTAATAGCGGTGCGTCGAACGCGCGGCGCACGTTCCAGAGCACTAGCAAAGTAGGCTACCTTTATTTTTTTTGCAAGCTATTTAGCGTATTTTATTTTTGCAACTGTGGTTGCGCAAAGCATATGAGCGGTTAAGTTTGTATTATAAGTCATATTATACAAGTTAGAGGAAAACAAATGAAACTCAAAAGTCGAATAAATGGTTATATTTTGATAAAATAAACCATTTAAGCTTCTGCCTGAGCCTGGAGTTTCTTGACGTAAGACTCCTTCTTTTGCTTGATCCTGTTCTTTCTTTCGGCCAAGGTCAGCTTGCGTTTGTTCCAGCGTTTCTTCTTGGCTGGGTCCTTCTTGCTTTCCTTCTTCTTGTATGATGGATCAGCACGGATTGCTTCGTGGGCCTTTTTGTATAATGTTTCAACCTATTTAAACAAACAATATTAATAATTTTCAAATTAAGTGAGACTTTACATTTTAAAGAAATTTTAATTGATATGTATTTGTTGCAAAATAAAATATGTTTCCTGAAATAATTTCAAGACAAATATAATTTTAAAATGCAATGATTTTGTCCAACAACGACACTGCTCTAATAAAAATTATGCAGTAATTTGATTGGACGTAGCTTATACTTGTATATGACTTACC
The DNA here is from genome assembly GCF_061535395.1 of Colias eurytheme. NCBI lineage: Eukaryota > Metazoa > Arthropoda > Insecta > Lepidoptera > Pieridae > Colias > Colias eurytheme. Next base: position 4,247,620 of record NC_142982.1, on the reverse strand, counting down.
GCATCAGCAGCAACACCGAGTTTGATGTACTTGCTAAACTGTCTCTTGAATGAGTCTTCATCTTCCTGTTCTAAATTACGCATATATTCAGCAACATGGAGACCGAAAATATGTGACCTAGGAAGAAGAAAGGGTTACAAATTTAATTTGTTATCAGCATCAACAATTTGATAGTAATTATATGGGTATGATTTAGTGTCCGACCGAAACTGGTTTCTAGGCCGAAACCGAAACCGAATGTTCGGCCGTGGCTTCAGTTTCGGCCGAAACCGAAACCGAAACCGAAACTCACGTGGTCAAGTATGAAATTTCTAAAAATACTGAACTTTGGTGCATTTTACCTATTATTTTGCCTTAATTGGGGCATGAAATGAAAATACAGTATATTAACCCCTTATTGCATGAATTATTAAGGAGATGAAATAAAAATTATTTTTTTGTAAAAAAGTGTTTATTAGACCTTACATTAGGAGATTAAATTGAGAAAAAAAATTATTTACTTATATTATAAAAAATATGAGACGGCGCCATATATGGACTCGTATGCAGTGTTTGTTGTATTTTTTCTGTCATATATGGCTTCGTATGCAATTAGAAAAAAGTAACTAAATAATTAAATAAAAATATATTCCGGACTAATTTCACACACATGGTTGCTAAGCCCCAAACTAAACTTAGGCTTGTATCCTGAATGCTAAGTCAACTGATATGCTACATATATTTTACATAAATCCTATCCTACTAATATTATAAATGCGAAAGTTTGTGAGGGTGGATGTATGTGTATGTGTTTGTTTGTTACTCTTTCACGCAAATACTACTGAACCGACTTTAATGAAATTTAGCACACATAATATAGAGGGTAACTTGGACTAACACATAGGATAGGTTTTATCCCGGAAATCCCACGGGAACGGGAACTATGCGGGGTTTTCTTTGAAAGAGCGGGCGAGGCCGCGGGCGAAATGTTAGTACTTTATATGGATACCTGAATAACACTCAGAATCACAGCCAAATTATACTTCGTGAAATTGCTTAAAACAATTACGTTTGTCATTAAAACATAAAAATACGTTATGTTTTTCACATAACGTGAAGGAACGAAATTGGAACAATATAGGCATAGCTGACGGGTGTTCTTCTTCCAAATTGGGTAATGACTAATCCCATCAGATCGTATAGAATCAAAGTGAAAATTTAGATGTCTTGCAGGAGTTTTTCGTAGCTTTTTTGCGGCAATTGGCGAGTCAGGAATCCTGAGGAGACTCGAGAGATGCCGATGTTCCTAAGTTTTTGAGAGACGACCACGTCTTTTGATAATAAGAGCTTTCCCTGACTTTCGCATTTGCTCTGAAACGGCTAATTAAAAATCATACAGTGGCATATAGCATGAGTCTGTATTTATTGATGATGATATGATATTTACATGCTTAGCAGTGAGATAAAAGTGTCCAGGATCGATACTAGAACAATCAGTGAAAGTATCCTTGAATGCATACCAAGCCACATATGACATATTATATTTTGGACGGAATGCATACGAAGCCAAATATGACAGATTTGGAAAAGTTCAAGAAAAACATGATTAAAACAAAAAAACAACCAAACCAAATGTTTCGCCTTATTTTAGAAAGACTAAAGAATGAAGTAATATTTTTTTCCATGGCTTTACTCACCTTTTTGATATTGAAATCTTAATTTGAAAATCACGGTTTTTTCCGCGCACCCAAACCGTCGCACGCGCTAGACTAAATCTCTAATATATCTGATGGATATTATTTACACTGTATAAATTAATTACATTCCAATTCTCGATGAAATGCTGTTTAAGATGTAAGGTAGTTTTTTTAGATATTGTTTATGGTTAGCCTATAAAAAATTCATGAACTTCGTCGTCCATATATGGCTTTGTATGCGGTAAGGGGTTAAATTTGTTGTAATCATTTATTAAAAAAAATAATATTTTTAAAATATTAATAATGACAATTTTAATTTTTATTATTTTTTCAAATTAAGTTCTCAGTAAAATCAGTCATCTAAATCAACTCAGTAATTGTTACTGTTACTTTAAATACTAAGTTTTGGAATTTTGAGATCTTTCTCTTTATTAAAGAGTCTTTAATACTTTGGATTGGTATTTGTACTTAGAAGAATAATAAGTCTCTTTTAGGTACCTCTTATATAAAAATAATAATTATTAACTATTACACCCAGTTCCACTGTGCAGTTCCAATCTCAACATAGATAATCAAAAATTGTTTCCACCAGCGTAGGTCAACCAACGCTTTGACAGCGTCCGTCAAAGCGTAGGCGAGCGTGAACGTGTGTGAACTAAGTTCATTGAACTTGCAAAATAAGTTTCGGTTTCGGCAAAAGTTTCGGCCGATTTTGGCCGAAACCGAAACTGCGGCCGAAACTTGATTTTTGGCCGAAACTCGGCCGAAACCGAAAGTTCGGTCGGACACTAGTATGATTGTTATTAAAACCGGTTCAAAAAATTAATTATAATCTTTTTGACAACCAAAAGTTTTAATTATGCTCTCGCTCCAAAATGCTGTTTGAAAAGAAGATATACCTTTTTTTCAAAGGATGAATGGAGCGTAATTTCATTTGTAAACTAAACAAAACAAGTACCTATGAACTTCAGCGTTGAATTTCTTCGCTTCAGCATCATAGCCAGGGAACCTCTTAAGCGAGTGGGGAACATTAAGGCCACCATCAACTGCACCCTTCATGGCTCCAAACACTCTGGCACCAGTGGTTGTTCTAGCTAGACCAACATCCAGATAACACCTAGATAAAACAAACAAAAATTAAATTTACATAATAAAATGTTAATCTAAGATAGTAATCATTAAAAAAATCAGCAAATTACGATACACCATAAACACATACTCCCTGATTGTATGCTGTCTGTCCGCCCGTAATATATCATCATAAAAAACTATAAACAGCTGTCAATATATTACAATTTCTCACCTGAAAGCACCTGGTCCATTGTCGACTGGCTCAACATTGTATTCATCACCAGTAACTTCTGTCGCGCCAGTGTAAAGAGTGTCTAATCCTAGCCTTTGCAGCAGGCGCCTGGCCAGCAAGAGACCTGTGCAGTATGCGGCAGCATAGTTGGTCAAACCCACCTATGATAAACAATTTTGAATTGATTTAAAATCTAATTAAATGTATGTTTATTAAAAAAAAAATATAAGAAATAATCAGTATTGAACATATAACAACAGGGTGTTATGCATTTGTACGTTGCTTCAGACCGCCCGTTCAAAATCATCATTTGATATTTTAAAAAATTAGAAGTACAACAAACTCGCTTCAAGTGCCCAACTTTCAATTGGTAATCTCCCTTTGATAAAATATTTAAATTTAATTACCTTGATACCATAACGTGGTAATTCATGGGAGTAGGCAGCACAGACAATGTGGTCTCCTTCAATACGGGAGTATGCAACCTGGCAGGTGACATCCTTGTTTGATAGACGCACAATCAAACGGTATTTGGGAGTGTTATACTTGTTCTTGTCCTAAAATAATAAATATATCTGCAAGTCAGTTATGCCTTATACATAAATTGAAAGAAAATTCATTGTATATTGATGGCAATTTATTTTACCTGAATGATAAGGCGTTTGCGGGCATAGTAATCAGTTTTACCTTCACGGCGCCTCTTGAACTTAACTTGGTACCTTTTAAAGTATTGCTTATTCTTAACAACTTTCACGAAACCCTGTAACAATCATATTTTATTACAGCAAAAGCGACACAAATTAACTAATAGATTCCATCTTTTGGCTTTATCAGAGACACTTTATAATCACGATTGTTGCTTCGGAACATAAACCATTGTATCATACACATAAAACATGGCATGAGACAAATAAATTTATGTCGTCCACGACATCAGATGACGCGCATGTGTCGATTTTTCATCATATAAAAAAAATATACAATTTTGTATAAATTTTACGCATTTTGTGAACGTTATTCTTACAGCTGTTCTTGAAGATAAATTTAATAATTGAATTAAGAGCAAATCAACAATAATATTCAGACACCGGGCATTGCAATATCACTAGACGATACATACGGCAACAATAATCACTGTTTATTTATGGCATCTTGAGTTAAAATTTAGAAATACTTTACAAATAAGATTTAAACTATATACCAGGTATCACTCACTATAATATTTATCAAGAAAGTCTCACCATTTTAATTAAATCTACGTAATCCGCGCACTCCGGTTACTCGCGCGGAGGCGTAACCTGAAAAAGAAATTTTGTTTGACAATGACAAATTACGAATACGAGGAGCAATCAAAGTCATAGTCCATAGACCATCATACACCACAGATCCTTTTAATATTTTTATTGCTATTAATTTATACCTTTTTTTATCAATCTGTTTGAATTATGAATTTAACATCGCACAAATTACACATAAACAAACGTAATAATATTACAGATGGCTGATCACGTAATAAAAAAATCATGAGTTTTGGTGATTGGTTTTGGTGGAGGTATGGAATAATTTCTTGCACCTTAGTCATTATACTAAATTTATAATAATATTAATATTATACTAAATTACTTCAATATACGTAAATTATTAATTATATTAGATATTTTTAAAGTAATATATTAGAAATAGTAACATTGCAGTTATATTTTCATTTGGTACTTTTTTATTTCCTCTTGTCTATGATTCGTTATGGCTTCCTTCTATTCATATCCTGAATTATTTTTGGCGGGTTTTATATTTACCTTGCCCTTTTTATACGAAAAAAGCAATGTTTTTCGATATTACTTAAAGTTTTTTCTATATTACTCTTATGTTTTAATAACATGTACCGTTTTATTACCAGTTGTGCTGCTTTACCCTCGCGATGTGACGAATCTTGTGTAAGATATTGATTATTTTTTAATTATATTTTCCTGACCTTTAACTAATAAAATAATTTATTTCTGTTGTAGAGTTGCTTCCAGATTTTGTCGCTATGCTTCGCATATCGTAGGAATAGAATGGGAACTACGAGGACTAGAGAATTGGGATAATGAAGAGTGCTACATTGTTATATCAAATCATCAAAGCTCATTAGATATACTAGGTAAGATCATTTAATTTATTTAACTTATTTTTATATATAAACTGTAGATAAGTGGAACTAACTACAGTTTTTATTTATCACTTTGAAGGTATGTTCGAAATGTGGCCCCGCATGAAGCGGTGCACAGTCGTCGCTAAACGACCATTAATGTTTGCTGGTGCGTTCGGTTTTGGAGCTTGGCTGTCTGGTTTAGTTTTCATAGACCGCTTAAAAACAGATAAAGCTCGACTACTTATGAAGCAAGCAACAGAAAGAGTCATATCAGAAAAGGTAAAAAAATATTGATTATCTTATTTATATATTAGTCCCTGTAGTCATATATCAGTATAAAGTGGGTTATATTTAATACCAACTTAAACAAATTTTAAATATTTCAGACCAAATTGTGGGTTTTTCCTGAGGGAGCAAGATATAACAAAGGTTGCATTCAGCCTTTTAAAAAAGGTGCTTTTTATTTGGCCATTGATTCCCAAATACCAATCATGCCTGTTGTATTCAGCCAGTATTATTTTCTCGATAATGAAACAAAAACTTTTGAGCCAGGTAAGTTACAAAGCTTTTCAAAAAAAAAACATGGCTTAAGAAGTATTTGTAAGTACTTATTTGAATTTTATTTTAGGGAAAGTTGTCATTACCACTTTACCACCAATTCCTACTAAAGGCATGACACGCGATGATTTGGAAACTCTGTCAGATATGGTACGACAACAAATGATAGAAGTCTTCAACGAGAGCTCTAAGGATCTAGTCAGGCAGAAGAAGATTGCTGTTTAAGTTTGATAACAAGTTTCTGTGCCATATGTTTCGATTATCTTGAGCCTTTTATTCATAGTCTCCATATGTTATTTATTTGAAAGCCTAATTAAGTTTTCTTTGTGTTGGATGCCATTTTCTAGTCATGTAGAGTTAGTTATCCATAATGTATTCAGTCAAAGTATTATTTATTATATAATTAATCATAATCTCATTTGTTTACCATGTAAATGAAACAATTTTTTAAAGATATTAATCAAATATATTTGGCTAAGCCACTTATGTATTGCATTTTGGCTGTGTAACAAAAATAATTGTGTCTTAATTGAGCGGTTGTGAGACTGAGTGCTTGTTACTTCAATAATTCCAATATAATAAAATCAATCAGGAGTATGAATGAAGGCTAATTTTCTGTAACTACTGATATAGTTAATTATATGTATTTAATGTTTCAAAATACATTATTAAAGGATACATAAGTAAACCATTTAAATGTGTCTATTGTTTATATATTATAATCATCAAGCTTTCTAAAAGTGATACATTTACAAGTGTTATGTATGTGTTGTAATTGTTTCAATTATTAATAAATATTTTAAACAACCATGCACTTATTATAATATATTAGAATCTCACATCTATGTCACTGACTTTCAAGTTTTTTTGATCTCATTATATACATTATAACCTCATTTAGAGGTTTAAATAATTTGTCCTATTATATCCCTGTTATTTTAATGCAATAAATATACAATGAAAGTATAAACTATATTTTTTCTTACAATCAATCATTCCATGTGTCCCCCCAACCCTCATTTTCATCCAGTTCATTATTAGATACAAAATTTAATTTACTGCTGTAGTCACCCACTTCACTTTCATCCCTTACTGGGGCTACTTTTTGCTTTTCTATGACTGGTGTCATATCAGCAAAGAAGTCAAATTCATCTGAGCCTTTTTTACTCTGATCAATCTTATTTTTTATATCTAACTCTGATATATCAATGATATTCTTTTTTGCTTCTAATGCAGCTTTTTGTAACAAAATGGAATGTTCTTTAGAACCTTCAGTATGTAGAAATTCTGTTTCTGTGAATTCTTGTGACAGTTTTTTTACTGAAGTTTGTGGCAATGTTTTAGGTTCAAATAATGTTTCATCTATATGAGAACTTCCAGAATCTTCAATTCTTAATTTGTGATTGCTGTTATCCCAGTCATCCCAATCATCTTCAGATTCAACTGCTACTTGGTATGACGGTTTCACCGGAATTATTTCTGTGTCCATTGATTCACTTCCAACGGGTGAAGGCCTTTCATTCAATGACAATGCTCGCTCAAATACAGATGTAGCAATATCTTGAGGATAAATACTTTCTGAACATGGATAATCTTGCAAGGTTTTTGCTTGAACATGGGTCTCAATTAAACTTGATTTGCCATTTTTTACTATAGATAATGTATTTGCGTTTGAATTTGGTCTGCCATCAGTAAAAAGTTTTGAGCGTTTTCCACCTACAACTGTATCAGCTCCCAATATTGGAACGAGTTCACTTAAACAAACAAGGGTAGCAGAAACCAAGGCATCATCTGTATCTTTAATTCCAAGTAAGAGCTGGAAAAAATTAGAAATTATGATAAAACATAAATAGTGAAAATGGAAATAAAAAAAATTCAAAATTAAATTTATACATTAATGAGCCATTCAACAATCTATAAATTAGTCTGAGTTAATATGAAAGTACCTCTGGTAGGATATGTTGTGATAGCTCTTCATGAGAAAATACATGAACATATTTGGAAAAATGTGCTAATAGTAACATCCTAATTTGTCCATCTCTCACTGAAAATAATTGTATTATTCTTGGTTTTAAATGCTCTTTAAAGACACTTAAGCTGAAAAATCCACTATGTTCTCCATTTTGGGTTCTATCTGCAATAAAACATAAATAATTATTACTTAAACTTTATAAACTCTTTTCACGACTTTAATATTTAATAAGCTAACATTACTGTTTAACATGTTGTAATATATAACAATATATAGATAATATACATTATGTATACTAGTTAATAGTTTTCTTACCGTTTCTAGGCTTAAGTATAAATGGAATTACATCTTTTCTGGCAGTTTGATCTAAGAGGGTTAACCTAGATAACAGTAAACCACCAAATTGCTTTGCAACGGTTTCCTCATCATAACATTTTAGACATTGTAAAATGTTTGAAAAAAAATCCATCTTTTCATCATTAGATTTAAGTGGTAAATAATTCAAAAATTTATAAACAGAAATGAATTCATGATTAAAAAACTCATGTTGCATCACTTCTGAAAGGCTAGGTCTTTGTTTGCAGTCTGGGTTTTGAAGTCTTTCTCTACAAAATTTCTTGAATTCTCTCAAGTATGGCACCTCATCTGAAATAAATAAAAGAAAAATTTGTATCCAGTTGCTAAGTAGCTATCTAAAAAAATGGCTTATTTTTTCCCTTCTCCACACACTTATTATCTTTATATTATGATCCTAAAGATAGCAAACTACCATTCAATATTCTATAGATTATATTTATCAGAAAAAATTAAATCATACCATCCTTGCAACCTTTGAATATGTCTTCCACAAGCACTGCAAATGCAAACTGATCCACTTTTGTTGTTGGCTCATTTGTGTCCTCATTAGGGTCCACTGCTTTATCATATCTAGAAAATGTAAATGAATATAGGAACCTATTCTCAGACTTACCTTATAAAAACAAAAGAAGGAATTTTAGGAAGATTGGAACTCTGTGAGATAAGGTTGGTTTGCTCATTTTGCAATAAACTTTTGAAAGAGTAAAGGTTTTAACTATCAATATTTTTATGCTAATTATTTACCTATGTATCCTAGATTGTTTTAAATAAGCCAGGGTCTGTTCAGAGAAATTACATAAATACTGCAACCCTCCTAGCTTCCACTGTCCATCTCCTGATACATATATTGCGGATGTACTTATGTTGTTGTGTGATACTTTACCCTGTAATATGTATTAAATCTGGTTATAACAAAAAAAGATTTAGTAACGAGAAAATTAATGAGATATATTAAAACTTACTTGTTCATGTAGAAAGACTAATGCCTGTAAAATATTATTAAGTCCTATACATTTTTGTAATGGTGTTTGCGAAGATATTACATGTCCCAAAGGTTGTATGTATTCAGTAGCCAAATGAAATGTAGACCTCTGCTGCCATGCTGATATATATCTCACTATGAACGGATGTCGATATTTTAAGATATTCTGGAAGATATGCAATTGTTTATTTTGTGTATTGAGCAAATATCAAAGTACATTGTTGATAAAATTCTTACATTACAAAATTTCTCTAATGGCGTGGAGACGGTCCATAGTGGGCCTAAAATAGATTCTCCTTTGAATACAGACACTGATCCATCACTTTTTAACCCAAAGTATCTACAGCTATCTCGGATATTTGCCTGATAATGAGACCAAAAGTCCGTACATTCAGTTGGCTTTTCATTAATTTCAAGCCCTTTCAACTGTGAGGCGTCGTTACCCATATCTTATGTTAATGATTAAAGTTTTTTAAAGTTAGTAGTCACCCACTCCGAGAAAAACATTATTTTCAAACTTTAAATTATCAAATTCTGTGTACAAAAATTTACGTCGATAGTACACACTACACAGGAAAATAATGACGTCAAAATTGACAACTGTGAATGTCAATTGTCAAATTACCAACACAGATACCACAATCTGGTAATCTTGATTCTTGTTATTACTTTCGAGTACAAATAACCGATGAAGAGGCAATTTTATGTACAATGCAGTAGTTGGCACAAAAGAAATCCTACAGTGGAGTTAGGATTTTAGAAATCGATAGTAACTTTTAAAAATACAAATGTGGCTAGAACTCCTTACAAAAATATAATATCTCTCTTTATATTATTATAATATAACCTATGATACTAGGTTTTGCCCGCGTACTAATCCGCATAATTTTCGTTCCTGTTCTCGTCCCATCTCTGTACCAAATTTAATCTTGAAAGATAGATAGACAGACGGGCAGACAGAGTATTTTAGCATTTTTAATATTGGATAGAATTTTATATGTTTTCGGTTACCGGCAGCCTGAGCGGTAATTAGCAAAATATAGCAAGCAGCAAGCACTGAGTGGTGACATTAAGAAAAACTAATGCAGTCTGCGTAATAAATTTCTTATACACTCTGTGCAAATGTGCGAGCCAAGGTGCGAGCATTCGAATTTCGACCAAAGCATTAGACCTAAGACCAATGATATTATATATAGAAACAAGAGGTAGATACGTCATCAACGCACCAAAACTGATTCCGTGAATTGGTCCTATTTGGGACCAATGCAATCAGTCAGATTGTCACCGGTCCCAGTGAGCGTATATGCCGATAGGTACATTAAAGTTGTCGAAAATGCCTTCCTGTGTGTTCAGAAAGTGCACGTATTCGTGCAAAAAAATAAAAAAAGATAAAGGAATATTATATCACAGCAACATATATTAAATTATTACAGTTTAAGAATAAAAATAACAATTTACAATTCTTTATGAATGACACTTGCTTGACACGTGTATTGAAATAATGAAAGGGATAAAACATTGCTTCAATCACTAGTGTGACAAAGCTAGCGTACACTGTGTTCAAAGATTATCATGTAGATACGATTATTGAAAATAGAACGGTTATTTTATTAATTTCGATTTTGGTAAATACTTGATTATTTTTATATTTAAATCCACAGTTTACATCCAGTGCATATAATTAACAAATATAGCTATTTATTATATACAATGAAATCGTGATGGCAAAAATGTTTGTTTGCAATAATAAAATGATAAATAAAAATAAAATGATGTTGAATATACGTAAACATTAAAGAAAAGATTATCACTACTGACGAAAAATGCTATTTGCTTTTCTGTAAATAGCTATTGAACTATTTTATTTGTGTTTTAGATAAAAAAAGGCTTATACCTACTACTTCATCCTTTCTTTTATTTCATCCTTTTTTTCATCTAGGCACCACTATTATTATAATTATCCTACAAGTTGGAGTGATGACCTTGTACGGGTTTCGGGAACTGCCTTGAAACGAATAGCGTAACACCTTGGCCACGGACACCGGCGGCGCGACCGACGGCGCGACTGGCGGCGCGGCAATTCGCGCGGCGCGGTAAGCACGCCACGGGCAGTTGCGTTCGCCGCCGCGACCAGTGTAGACGAGGAGACGAGATGGCTTTATCAAAGTTAGCCCGACGTTGTTTGGAGAGTAGCAGCTTTTTTGCTCAAGATATAATGCTTGGAAGATATAGTGGAGTACACGAATTAAATAGAAATCGTGTTACAGACGGAGAATTCCACCAAAAATATGAAAAATATAGGCATGATGAAAAATTATGTTGCGGGTGGCTAGACTTCCAAATAGCTGGTCTAGCTAGAATTTCTGCAATAAAAGCTTCCGTCTCCATTTTCGCGAAAAAAAAAACAAACTATTTTAAATTAAGTTCGCTCCGGGAGTAGTCGCCGCGTCTGCCGCTCGACTCCGTGGCCTGCGCCGTAATAACTCATACATTTGTTTCGATCGCTAGTCGTGCCGCGCGATTCGCTCGGGGAAATTCGCCGGTCGTCTCGCTGGTCGCCGCTGCGCGTGGCATGCCCAGTACATTTCCATACATTTGATTCATTCGCAAGACGCGCCGCCAGTCGCGCCGCGCGAATTTTCGCTATAGCGAATTGTCCGTGGCCAGCCCGTAAGATCGGTCCTTATGGAGTTCTTTAAGGAGGATTATGCAGTATGCTCAGCAGTGGGTGTTTATCGGGTGAAATTATGATGACCGAAAACGAACACCACAGCTAGTAATAAATACTTAATACAGTTATATCTCCAAAAAAAATTTTTTTTTTCATTGTAATACGACATCATAATAATCATAAAATAGTAAATGAAATTGACACATTTATTTACTTGTGCAGGAAACCTAACATCTACTTATATCTATAACATTGAACCTTCTGTGTCGTTAGTCTATGCCAATTACCATGGCAACTATTTGTTTATTTATATTTAATTGGCGAATTCTTATGACTTTTGCTTACACCTGCGCGGAAGTGACAAACTATCTTTGTCTTTTTTGTTTATATCATTTTATTAGAGCCATCTCTCTTATACAGTCTGTCAATGTAATAAATCAAGTAAAATGAAAATTGTATTTGTGTGTGCCTGACACTGCATATGAAGCATTTTTTTTGGATATATTGTGAGTATATAACGTATCTATACATAAAATATCATTGCCTTAGACCAAAGAATATACTACTCTTCGTAGACAGAGAATCTATTATCTACTCCACAGACATGTATCAAGATAGACTAAGCGAGTGTATGTACTTCCCGTGGGCCGTGTCCAAACTAAGATTATGAAACTTACTTGACGCTGGCCTACACTCAGTCCGCGCTTGCAGTTCGCCAAGGAAAGACGTGAAGCTGAATAAAGTAAAATGCCGAATTACGCCGTTATAAACTGTAGAAACTCCACAGCTGTGAGTGGCCGAGTTAGCAGAGATGTTTCCTTCCACCGGTAAGTAATTTTCTAATCAGAATATGCACTATTTATTTTAAAATCAAATAAAGAATATCTGTGGAAAACGATCGTGACAAACACGGATACCAAATCATATGAAATGATTCGGAATACATTGCGGCTTTTACTTGGCACGGTAAAGATCGAGTCGTATGATAACAAGCAATGAATAGCGTCTTCTCATTTTTCTGTTCTCATTTTTCTGTCCAATTTTGTGGTTAGTGATGTTCATTTGATGCAACAGTTCTCAATTCTAATCGATTTTATAATCGAACAGAAAAATGATAATTTGAAGGAGCAATTTTTCAGAAAAAAAGGCATAGATTTTTTTTGTCAAAACTCCTTATTGCTTAGACTATGTTTGTTTTTTCAGTTTTCCAAGTAACCCGAACATAAAAGAAAAATGGATTGATGCAACGGGACATAAAGATTGATTGATTGACAGTTTTATTACTTTCTTTCGATGGCCTCTCTAGTACGTAGTACACGGTAACTCAATGGGCATATGTAAGAAAAAGCTAAAACATGTTAGTTTACTTGTTAGAATATTAAAAGGTTTATAAATTTATTTTATCATTCCTCTGTCTATGGTAATTATCATTTTTCTGTCTTGAATCGATTTAGTAATCGATTACGATTCATTTATTTAATTACCTCTTAGACATAGATCTAGTTTGATCTGATTTCTTTCGATTTACTTCGATGGGATAGGACGATACTAGAATCGCCGCGCGAGTGGCGTCCTAATCGATAATCGATTTAGCGTAAAATGAAATTACCATCACTAAAAAGCGCTCGTGACGTCATAACGCGTCAAGGTCAGTACAAAAAATATGACACGCTGTGACGCTTGGTTTTCATACAGATCGCGGTACTTGCGTAGTCTATCTATGTCTGTGATCTACTCTTTATCGAGAGGTGTGATTTCGACAGTCGACAGGCGTCAGCTGAGTTTTGACAGTTTTCGTGAGTTCTGTCATCTGAACCACAACCTCCGAAAAAATAAAGCTCAATGGCTTCTTTAATTAAAAAAGCATTATTGCTGAAACCAAATGTAGTTCGAAAATCAGTAGGGATACTCTGCAATGCTACTCGAAACCGTAAGAATTCTCTGACATTACATTTTTCTTTTAGATTTTGTATTTGTTATTTTACTGTTATGACGTAACAATTTTAGATTGGAATTATCAATACAAGCCTGGTCCATTTCCCAAGTCTCAGGCAGAAAGAGACGCAGCCGCAAAGAAGTATGGATTGTTACCTGAAGAATACCAACCGTATCCGGAAGAAATGGGTTATGGAGACTATCCTAAACTTCCCGACATCGGTACCGATTCGAAAGATCCCCATTACCCGTATGATTTGCCGGATTTGAAGAGGAACTTTAATGAGCCCGTATGTATATTATTTAATTCTATTATCTTTAGGCAGTGTTCATAATTAGAATATAATATTAATCAACTTATTCCTAATATTTATATGGATTGAGGCAAAAAAAGTAGTAATATAACCAAACACATAATTTGTATTGTATTAATTCTTTTGCAAATGAATTACTTTTAAAGCAGCTTTATAGGTAAAAAGACGAGTCATTTTACCTATTTTAATGTTAAGTATAATTTTTTCAGTTCCATGCTACAGCAGAATTATTTGGTGAAGATCGCTATGACCCTAGTATGAAGCCAAGGATCCCTGTGTGGGAGCAGTGGTGTTGGTTCTTGGGTTGCATGACCGGATTCTTTGCCCTCTTCTTCTACTTGGAAGACTACAAATTTGGTAGACCAGTCACTGAGAAGCAGTATCCCAAGGATGGACCTCATTACTTGTTCAGTACAAAGTAAACTGCACATGGTTTAATTAATTATTGTTTATTAGTGAAAGAAAATTTGTTGAAATAAAATGGTTCCGTTTTTAGTGACCCTGAATAAACAAAATACAATATAATTTTGTATCTTTTTCATGAAGAAACATGTGATTTGCACCAATACCATAAATTATAATAAATTTAAAAAATATTCTATATGTGGTAAGAAACTATAAAAAAGAAACATAAAAATTAAAAGGTCATTTGTTTTATTACTAAAAATAATTAGCTTTATTTTCATCGAGAAGTTATCATTAGAATCCTACATTACCCCTAAGAGCGTATACGCACTACTGTGCACACTGTGCGGTCTGCGGTAGCCGCATCGCAGTGCGCATAGAAATGAATATTACGTACATAATTGTGCTTGCGGTCAGCCGGACGGCTACCCGCATGGTGCGTATACGCTCTAATGAACATAATATCAAATATGCAATATTAATACAAGATAAAATAAGGATCCAGGTTAAAATTTCTACAATGTAATAGGTTTGTCTGCGGGTAAACCGCATCAAACAGCTGGTATCCTATCCTACTATCTACTAATATTATAAATGCGAAAGTTTTTGAGAATGTGTGTGTTTGTTACTCTTTCACGCAAATACTACTGAACTAATTACAATTAAATAGCACACACATAGGATAGGTTTTATCCCGGAAATCCCACGGGAACGGGAACTATGCGGGTTTTTCTTTGAAAATGCGGGCGGAAAGCTAGTATTATAATAAAGATAGATGAAAACATTTACTTTCCTAAAAATAACTTAATTTATTTATTCTTATAAATACAAAATACTTCAATTATACTATCATTCACTTGTATATACTGGTAAAGTATTCATCTTCTAAGTCATACAAGTCTGCAGCGATGTCATCTCTTAGTGACATGAGTTTCTGATCACATTCCTGTTGTTTTGTTCTAAACAGTTTTGAATTTTGGGTTATTGCTTCATTCACAGAAGGAAAATCATTTAATATTAGATATTGTTTGATATCTGACACAAGTTTCATTAGTGATTCTCCTGCACGCACTGAAATATAATATAATACCTAATTAATTTATTCTAATATTATAAAGCTGAAAAGTTTCTTGGTTGTTTAGTGAACTTGCTAATACTAGATAGTCCTATTTGTCGAGTAAGGTATAACCTTATCATCAAACTAAGATTTATAGATGCATAGCAGTGTGAGTAAAACCATGAGTCACAGCTAGTTTATATTTTACATGCTAAAAATAAACCTCATAGATAATTGCTTATTGCTCTCATTAATTCAGATGCAACTTATAAGAAAAGCTTGAGATATGTTTGTAGATAACTTATTATCAATAGAGAGAGAGAACTGATAATGAAATGAAGGGCCACCAAATTATTTACATTTTAAAAAATAAATACTATACCAATATTTGCAGCTCTCACTTGCATTTCAAATGTGTCTTGTTCAATTTGTGTCATTCTATTTAGTTGAGATTCATTATCACCTTTTGCAAGTTTAATTATTTCTGTAACATAAAATCAGATTTGTAAATTATTAAACTATTGACACTATAGATTCGATTAAAGTAAACAACTGTACAAAATTGTACAAAAAAAACTACTAATGCTAATATTACCTTCGAAATTTTCAAGCATACTTTTAACATCTTCTTTCAACCGAGTTGTGTATGATTTAAGTAAAGCTTCCTTGTTCTGGGGTAAATTACGATGCATTTTTATATTCAAGTACTTGGGACTTATTACTTGTTATTTTATAGGAACACGGTAAAACCGTACAACAACAAACAAAATTTCTATGGTATTTGTTCTGAAGCCTGACTTTGACATTGACTGTTGACATGTTGACGTGCTCATAGATTGCACATCTGACTTTGACACTTCAAGTACAGGCGATGTAAAATTTAACCACAGATAAGATTTTTATTAGAGACTAGCTTCCGCCCGCGACTCCGTCCGCGCGGATGTCGGTCTTCGCGTGGATGGTTTATTTCTCCATTTTGAGTAACTCTGAAAATGACATCTTATAATTAATATCTATTGGACCCAAATACGGCTAGGCCTATAATAATACGCAACGTGTGTTCGCGGTTCTATAGAACAACGTCTATGGATAAAACTGAAAAATTTAGATTTATTTTTTCTACGTATTTTTCCAGGATAAAAAGTATTCGTATAGGAGCTACCAACGTTGACAAGTGAGAATTTTAGTATAGCTGGTTTTTTGATATATTGTTCCTCTAGCTATTTCGGTTAGAGTCCGCGCAGTCTGGCTGGCCGGAGTGGTTGCGTTCAGTAGTGCGCATCTTATCTGCACAGGAAATTATCCTTAATTTAAAGTCATTTTTTAACGCGTAATTTTTAAACTTTTGCCTTTAGATAGATCCATCAATCATAATTTTTTTATTGCAAGCCGTTTTTTTCGTTGTTAAATAGGTGCCAGACGCAATTTTTAATTTCGTTTTTATAAAAAATTCAAATTATTTTAGAATGTCTGTAAATTTCATATTATGTTCTTCAAACATAATATAATCTAAAATTAATTAGCCAGACGCTAATTCGATTGTTAAGTATTAAATATGTACAAATAAAAACGTAGTGAAAGTAGGTAAGTATAACAATTTGATGATTGTGTATATGGAGAGATAGTTTAAAGTGCAAGACAGATAGAAAGGGTCGGCCGCGAAAATTAAATAACAATAAACAATAACTTTTTTTTTTCGAAAATATAAGATGCATAGAAATTGAATTGTTCCTACTCTAGGATTCCCTGTGTTGTGGGAATAAGTACCTTCCATTGGTACATTTTATTCCTTAGGTTAAAAATAAACTATTAGGGTACATCAACAATCTTCTATACAAAACAATTTTTTTTATTACTCAACTAGCGACCCGCCCTGGCTTCGCACAGATGCGATGCTGATACTAATATATATATCTATATATATAAATCTCGTGTCACAATGTTTGTCCTCAATGGACTCCTAAACCATTTAACCGATTATAATAAAATTCGCACACCATGTGCAGTTCGATCCAACTTGAGAGATAGGATAGTTTAAACATGTAGGTACCACGGGTGAAGCCGGGGCGGACCGCTAGTATACTAGCTATATAAATTCATGCTAACTAGGGGAGACCGAGGGGAGTTGAAACAATTTTCACGTTTTGTTTAATATAACTTATACTATTATCAGAAATCTTATGGTACTGGTATCAATCGATAGGTTATTCTATACACTTGCGAATGGTTAGCATAAATAAACGGTAAGCGTTGAAAATGGTGGTGAAAAATTGACTTAATCGTAACAAGTCAACTTGTTTCAATTCCCCTCATACCGAGGTAAGATGAAACAGAGGTCGAGGAGAGTTGAAACATAATGATTCTGGGGAGTAATAGGAGCTGCAAAATAAAAATGATGATTGAATTCAAAGGTTTTAATTAAAACTTATAATTTCAAGTAATCAACGACCTTTAAAAGTAATATTTTAATAACATATCAGTCAAGAAGGTCTAATACAAATAATAAACACCTAAACTACTAAAAATTAACATGCGTAACATCAATTATAATCAGTTGAATCAACAAAATGTTTTACATTTTTATAAAACTAAATACATTTTTATAAAAAATAAAACTAAATAAATAAATATTTTTATTTTTTTATAAAAATATTTTTATTTTTATAAAAAAAATAAAAATATTAACTTTACATAAAATAGTTAATAATCTGTCGTTTTTAAAGTATAACAATCAGTACCTACTATAAACTATATATGGAACAATAATTTAAAAAATGTCAAAGACAAAGTAGACGATTCGGCTTAGACGATATTCGATAACATAAATAATTCTGACAGTGAGAGGGAAGATGATGATGATGATGATTATGAAGATGGCTTTTTAAATTTAACAATGTAATTGTTTAACCTTCATTGATATAGTTTTTATTCCATTCTTTTTAATGTATGGTAACTTTAATTTATTTTTCACTTTTATGTTTTTTTTTTCATTTTAACTTTTTAATTTATAAGAACAAGTGTAAATAATATTGTATTCTTGCAATTATTTCCTGTCGCATAATTAAAATACACTAGCTGATGAGCTGCATGCTTCATTACTTTTTTTTATTTATACTCATTTTTTAATACTTAACAATCGAATTAGCGTCTGGCTAATTAATTTTAGATTATATTATGTTTGAAGAACATAATATGAAATTTACAGACATTCTAAAATAATTTGAATTTTTTTATAAAAACGAAATTAAAAATTGCGTCTGGCACCTATTTAACAACGAAAAAAACGTCTTGCAATAAAAAAATTATGATTGATGGATCTATCTAAAGGCAAAAGTTTAAAAATTACGCGTTAAAAAATGACTTTAAATTAAGGATAATTTCCTGTGCAGATAAGATGCGCACTACTGAACGCAACCACTCCGGCCAGCCAGACTGCGCGGACTCTAACCGAAATAGCTAGAGGAACAATATATCAAAAAACCAGCTATACTAAAATGACTTCTTTTTCAACGTTAATAGCTCCCGTACCATATCCTATTTTACGCCCAGGATAATAAGGTATAATTATACCAAGTTTCATCGAAATCGAACCGTTAGTTTTCACGTGATGTCTTCACATACAGACAGACAGACAGACAGACAAAAATTTTTTTAATCACATATTTGGGTTTGGTATCGATCCAGTAACACCCCCTGCTATTTATTTTTTCAATATTTTCAATGTACAGAATTGACCCTTCTACAGATTTATTATATGTATAGATAATATGACCCGAAATTCGTGTTGTCAAGTTTAAGATCTGTGACTATGTGACCGCTTATATCAATACACTGGAGATTTCAATATGAACATTAACTTGTTACAAGAAAATATGACCTTGAATGACGCCTATATGTTTTTTTATCCCTTTCACACCTAACTAACTACCTAGGTTTAACAATTACAGAGATTACAGATCTATGTTTTCCATGGAAATGGAGGAAGAAAAATAAATCATGTATGCGTACATAAGATTTATTTAATTTTTAGTATTATTTACAAATCGTGCGTACTCCTTTAAACGTATCGCATTAATATTGATAAATCCTGTGCTATCTTCAGGCGAGAATCCTCCAGCAATATCCATGGATACAAGATCCTTGTTGTATAAGCTTGTGGGACTTTTTCTTGCTAAAATTGTTACTGAAATTAAAAAAAAAGATAAATAAACAAACAACGATCTCCCATTTAGTAGTTACCTACATAAGTCTTTAAAGGAGACCGTTCCTTTTCCTTTTTAAAGGCTTCGGAATGATTCCATGTTTTTAAAGGTATAGTCTATACCTTTAAAAACATCTATACCGTATAGAAACGTTCTAGCTCAAGTATGGCAATACGAAAGTTAGGTAATTGCCCGTCTTATACATTTGAGCGATCGATATTTAATCTATTTTATGCGCGAGTATAAAAGTCTGATAAAAATTGTCGTTTTAAAATACAATATTGATTGTATATAATCTGGCCTATCGTTTTGATTCATGATTGCTTTTCGCCATATATACCAGACGAATAAACCGTACCCCTTTAATTCGAATCTCATACATCATAGCCGGCGCGTAAAGAAGAATTTTTCGACTCTACATTATGATACTGATCTCACTTTTAATAATCTTGAAAAGAACTTAAAAAATATAGTTATGATATGAAATATATACTATAAATGATGCTTACAATTTCCTTTATAAATTTGTATTGTGACTGTTCCATTCACTGATTCTTGAGACATCTCTAAACACTTTTTGGTATAAGTGGCCTCTGGAGAAAACCAAAAGCCATTGTAAACAAAATCAGCCATTTTATCTTGAAGGTATTTCTTAAGTCTGCAATGTAAATATTATATACCTAAATGGTTTAAATTTTAGATAGGTGAAAAAATTTAATTCATAGAAATGTATTGAATGTAACCTTAGAACTTCCTTATCCAAAGCAAAAGCTTCTAAATCTAGGTGCGCCGCATGCAAAATTGTTCCAGCTGGAGTTTCATAAAGGCCTCTAGACTGTAAGAAGAAATATCATGTGAACATTTTAACACTTATCCACTTTGTATTTATATAAAATCGATAGATCATGTAATTAGATAAAAGGGGAATATTTCCATTGAAAGTTGTTGTTCTTGTGAATATAATATTTTAAAGATATGAGATCGCTGCAATTAAAATATGCATATCCCAGGGAATATCCATTTTTATAAATATGTTACTTATTTTTTTGAATTTATCAAATATTAGTACATAGTACATAGAAGAGTCCGACTGTGAGTCCGACACATACAATTTCAAAACCGATTTGATTACCTTAAGTCCAAGAAATCTGTTTTCTACAATGTCTATACGACCTACACCATGCTGTCCTCCCAATTTATTCAGAGTTTCAACAATTTTAAGGGGATCATTAATGAATAAAGCCTTCTGTTGTCCGCTTGGAATGTTGATAGATACAGGCAATCCTAGAAAATAAGCAATAAAATCATTTTTCAAATTTAAATCACTCGTCTTATCCTGCAATAAATTTCTAGCGTGAATTAAAATTTTCTAGCAGTATCAGAGATTACTTTCTACAAACAAACTTACAAATTGTTCAAACTTTACCACAAAATGTTTTAACGACAGAGGTTTTCAAGTATGTAACTACTTTTTTTTTTAAATTATTAATATCGATATAACCTTTATCAAAAGTGATATCAATGACGCTGGGGTAATCTTCAGCTTGTTGAAGATCTCGTGTCATCTTATAAATCCCCTTTGGAGGTATTGCGGCTGGATCTTCCAGGACTCCCGATTCATAACTAAAAAAATAAAATAAAAATTACTGTTCACTCGACGCAGATTTCGCAATAAGACGGAAAAAATGAGTGGAATGTATTAATTTTAATTTTTATAGCTTATACTACATTTTTGAAGATACAAAGAATACAAAAAAAGATTGATCTGCGAATCAGAAATGATCAGAATGAGACAGGATTCGAACCGATTTCGACCGTGGTCGCGGTGGCGCCCCACGCCGTTTCGCAACGAACGTTCACATTTTTTAAATATCATGCTGGATTTTTAGTGGAAAGTATTTGATTTTATTTGATTTTTATTAATTGCTTAAGGTGGGGCTTGGCTTGCTATAATAATCTAAAACGTACGATACTTATATTATGCAAAACAATGAACTAATGAACATTTAAATATTTTTAAAATGCGATTTTATTCAAATAATTTTTAAAATTTACTGAACAATAATAATGATTAAAATAACACAATTAATAACCTGATATGCATGATGTTCTCGTCTGTGGACCAAGGCTCTTTGGGCGTTGCAGAAACAGGTATATTCTCTTGTTTGGCGAATTCAAGCAAATCTTTACGTCCTTGAAATCTATTGAAGAATTCAGCAAGACGCCATGGGGCAATTACCTTATAAAAAATAAAATAAAAATTGCTCGTGAATCTTTGCAAAGTATTCATAATCTATTTAAAAATATTTAAGAATTGCGATCACGACTTACTTTTCCCTCAGGCCAGAGAGAATAAACGCTCAACTCGAATCTGACTTGGTCGTTACCCTTTCCCGTCGCACCATGGGAAATATACCTTTAAATAATCGTAAATTAATTCACGTAAACATGAGATTCAACAATATTTGTAATCATATACTTACTACTTATTCATTTGGGTACAATGATTGAGGATTAAATTTGAATTGTTTCCAAATTAAGGTGTTTTAAGGCAATTTTAAGTTATTGTAATTAAAAACTTACTTTGCTCCTAATCTCTTTGCAGTGTTTACAATACCGACTGAAATGCAGGGACGGGCTAGAGACGTTCCCAAGTAGTAACGACTTTCATAAACTAATCCCATTTGAATTGCTGGTAGCATGTAATCGCTGACAAATTGTTTGCGTAAATCTTCTACAATCACCTTTAAAAGTGCAAGAAAAAATAAAATAATTATTAAATTACATATGTACATACTTTTAATGTTTTCTATTCATATTTATTTCTTAAATAGGAAAGAATAAAATAAAAAAATAAAAAAACAACAACTTACGTCTTTCGCGCCAATTAACATAGCTTTCTTTTTAGCTTGAGCAAAGTCATCATCTTGGCCAATGTCTGCCATATAACAAACGACGTCGTAGTTTTTCTGAATTAACCTGTGTAATTTTCCACAAAATTATTAAACTATTCGTATACATAGTTAAAGAAAATTATTATAAAGTAAATACTTTTCATAGCCTTTTTTTAACCGAACCAAAATTAATTTAAATTTACCATTTTAAAATGCAGCTGGTGTCTAATCCACCGGAATATGCCAAAATAATAAGTTCTTTAGCCATGACGCGTTCTCTCTCTGAAGCCCAACTAACTAATGTGTACTATTAACATTTAACACTATTATTAAACAAAATGATAACCCTAGGTCGCCGACATCTTCACTGAAGTCATTTGATCAAATTGAAGCCTTATCAATGGTACATAAATAAAACGAAGATAATGGTTAAGAATAATTTAATAAAACTGTTAACAGATGAATACTGACAACACAATTAATATGCATATTTCTACATAATTGCACAAATCTTTAATAACTAAAACGAAGCGAAGAACCATGGGCCAACTGGAGTTCACATGATAAATTTGTAAATAAATGCTAGACCGAATGATAGAGTTAATTTGTAATCTGACCCATCGCTTTTTGCCGCGTTTATACCGATTGTAGCTATTATCTATAAATAATATAGCTGTTTATCACTATGTGTGTGTATATCTAGTGTAGTCGCATATATGTGAAAATCAGAAAATGTCGACAATGATCTGTCCAGGTCTTAAAATTACCGTAGCTTAAACGCAAGTCTACATTTAGTAATTTCAAGATTTCGTTGCAGTTAAACCGACTACACTAAATATATAAATAAAACCATAAAACACAATCTATGTGCTAAATATAGGTCAAAGGTTAACCCTATTTGTTATATAATTTAACACTACCGAGAGAAACTGACTTATTTATAAGAGATATAACGTTGATTAAAGTCATGTGATTAATTTATTATAATGATATATTCTACTGCGGAATGTAAACAATATGATATAGATTAGCTCAAATTCATAATAAATAATAAAATATATAGGTAGTTGAACACGTTGTTATTATAAATATGTTTACTTGATTAAATTCATAATAATATCTTGAAAAATAGCAATAAAATGACTCAATGAGAAAAATTTCAACACAATTTCCTTTAAATTAATGAAACAATATTTTCTTCAATATAGCAGCTAAAACGGTAATCTCCTTATCTTATAAACATCAAAGCGAGTTCTGATACGAATTATAACAATAAGTACTAGTTTATTTGTTCTAGACGCTATCTGAATTATTCTAATAACGACATATGCTACTTTAAGGAAGAAAAGTTTATAATTTTGGGACATTTTAGTTCAAAGAAATGCATTGGTTATAACTGAATGTAAATCAAAAAAATGTTACAAAAATTATTGCAATATGCGTAACCTGAATTTTCATTTAAATATAATTTTATATAGCAATACTTAAATGATTTTAACTAGAGTAAGGTAGGTACTAATTATGAATACTATAAAGTACACACAATGACCAATATTTTAAACAAATTTAAATTTATACATGTAACAGCAACACTTTTAAAACTTATAACATGTAACATAAATTATAGTATTATTAAAATAAACATTTTATACATTGTCTTTTAATATAGTCTATATAATAATAACGAAAAGTTAGATGTCACACCCCATCTCGATATAATTATAATACTTAATTTCGTGATAAAATCAAAAATCATAGGCAATTAAAACACGACTGTACTTTTCCAAGTACCCTCAAAACGCGTAAAACGAAACCCAATCTAACGGTGAATAAATCGGGAGGTTTAAAGGAAAAACCAAAGATATATAGAGGTCAATGTTTAAGCCGTGAGAGAGCTGAGGTCCGAGAGGAAGTTGTCGGGAGTGAGAATGTGGGAGGAGCCAATGATGACCTCCCAGTTCTTTAGAGCCGCCGTGACTTCGTACGCGCAACGTACCTCCGAGAAACACACACCTGGAAGTATAATAATTAATAATAATGAAATTAAGGGAAGAATTTTTTTCTATCTACAAAGAGATCGTGATGAAAACGACGTATCTAAGAACCAAAAGTAGGAGGACGTGTCATGTCATCTCACGTCAACGAACGGATTTTGATAAATTTATACAGGGTGACTGGTAAGACGTCAGACGCATTTTGACAGGACAGGAGCTTTTTCTCATGAAACTGAACAACTTTTGTTCTACAACTTTGCTGAATTCGTAGAAAAAAATTTGGACTTTGTATGGAAATCGATCAGCTGATTAGCGAAGTTTCCTTACAAAGTCCAATTTTTTACGAATTCAGAAAAGTTGTAGAACAAAAGTTGTTCAGCTGCTCCTGTCTAAATTCGTCTAATGTCTTACCTTTCACCTGGTATACACAAATTTTTTTTCGGCATTTTATTTATCGATTTTGAAAAAAACAATACATGGAGTGTAATAGAATTACTGTTTTGTTAAGTGACTTACCTCCAACCACAAAAACGATCAATCGAGGTACATTCTTGATGGTCTGTTGAGCTTTGTCCTTATGCCAGTGGCCGTAACGGACGCTAAAGTGCAAAAAATAACTAGTCAATACAATAATGCTAAATTAAAAAAAAAAAAACCATAACAAATCAATTTTGTATTTTGTACGTTTTTTGCTAAATTATTTTATTCATTAAAAAAATATATTTTATTAATTGCAATTTTATACTTAATAATTTACCTCGTCGGAGCTTGGTAGCCGGAAGTCTGAGCGCGACCGGCCAGGAATGGGAAGTGACGTTGATCCAGTTTATCTTCAATAGCGTCCTCCATTATATCCTATTAAAAAACAACATTTTTGAAGTGAAACTTCTTTATCGGGGTTGGAAAAAAATTTAGTGTAACATTTTTTCGTTACGCGCCATCTTGTTTTTATCCCTTACACGCTTGATTGACGTATTTCTGTAAAGTTGCATAATGCATAGTAAAATATTTTTTGAAAAATGAAGTCATAAAGAAGTTTCACTTCTTACGTGTGTACACTAGTACACGCACACCTTTTTTTTTATAATCACTATCTATCCTGAATTTTGAAAGATCTTAACTGAATTATATTTCTACATATTTATAAAAGAAAGTCCTTTGCCGCGCCTATCTGTTCACGACAAACTCAAAAAGTACTGCACCGATTTTCATTCGGTTTTCACCAATGGATAGCGGTATTCGGGCTGGAAACCTAGTTTACTACTGTATGTATTCCCACTAATATTTTAATATGATGATGACATTTTGATAACTGATATAAACTAAAAAAATTATGCTAATATAAATAATATATATTTTTTGGGAAACACATTCTTACCTTGATAACAGGTGTCCATCGTGACATCTGATATGTTTGTTCAGTGATCCTCTCCTTCCGAGGCACTTGATATTGCTTCTTCCTGTTGCCCTGCAATAATAAATATACGTTTCTACTTAAAAATAAATTAATTAACCAATAAGTGATTTATTAACTGTGCAAAAAAGTGGTTTCTTACCGCTTACTTGGTTAACTTGGAAAACTTTAAACTTATTAATTACCTACCTACTTAAATTGATTCTTTTTTTTAATTTTTGTACCTATAATTATTACAAACATTCATATAAATTTCATACTAACATCAACAACAACATTCAATCCGAGGTTGGCGAGATTCAACAGGGCTTGCTTATCAGATGGTTCTAGCTGCGCGTGCGTCACCAGCTTGTTGAGATTCTCTTCAGAGATGCCGTTCTTCGACATTATGTACAGCGCTATTATGCGCATCTTGTCGTAGTTCTTGACGGACTGTGGAATTATTATTATTTATTAGTATTAGGGCGTATTCAGAAAGAAAGCTTGAAACTTATAAGCGCCTATCGGCGCTTATCAGCGCTGGTAACCCGCGCAGGAAAAAATAAATGCTTCCTTTGTGAAGAACGAACCAGCGTTGACAAGCGCCGATAAGCGCTTATAAGTTTCAAGCTTTCTTTCTGAATACGCCCTTAAAAATGGGGAACATAACATGCTGAACATATGAATGGACAACTTCCATCGTTTTTTTTTTCAATTAAAAAGGTGATCACTTAATTAGCAAAAGCATGTAGCATAAATTTCAAAGCTATGAGAAATTAATACCGCAACTGCAACTAGTCACAATCGCCTATTAAAAGGTGGCCAAAATGGCTTAGCGGCTTTATATAAAACACTTATTCACATTAACATCTTATTTCGTGACAATTATGTTAAAAATTATTGTGTGTGTGTGTGTGTGTGTATGCGCCCGTATAAGAAAAACTTTATGAAAAAGGTATGTAAGTTTGGAATTCAGTGTTCATAAATATGGTATTTAGCTATACCTGATCCAAAAGAACTGGAACAATGCTCCTCATGTGGTCTTTAATTTTCTCTCCCTCGGCATCAGTACCCATTGCAAGATCCTAAACAATGATTTTATATTATTATATTCTATGAAGCAAGAAGTAAATATAATCATTATAAAATATTAAAGAATTTAAGTTATAACATTTTGTAGCTATACTTATTTTGAAACAAAAAAAAATGTTTTTCCATGATCAAATAAAATTCATTTTATTGTCACCTGTTCAACTTTGCAGAGTTTGTCGACATATCCCTGGTATGCCTTCATGCAATCTTCAGCAAGACGCAGATGAGTAGCGTACTTCGATAGCTCCTTCTGGTACTGGGGCATCTTCTTGATCATGAGTGATAGATCTCGCATAGATTGTTTGTCACCTGAATGGGTAAATATTCATACGGAAATTAAAATTATAGTTTTATTTATGTAAAAAAAGTGAAGTCTCATGTCCCCTAGTGGGGTAAGGGGCAGATGCATTATACATCTGTTTCACTGATCGATTTTCTTTTAGAGTTATTTATTAGTAGTTCGTTTATATTATTTGTTAAGCCTATTATCCACGTAGTCCGCACATCGTGCACACGATTTCATTAATTTAAGATTGCAAGACGAATGCTTGCAATTTGCGATGCAAACTTGAATCAAGAATCAATCAAAACTTGACGCACGAGTGTCTGATGCGTTACCGTACGTTGCCGCTTCGTGCGTTTGACGTTCAAAATAGGTCTAATAATTGAAATGAGCAGCCAAAATGAGTACATAGTTAATTAAGAATGCATGCCACTATTCCACCAATATACTACGATCACATTTATTATTATTTTTTAAACAATACCACAACAGTTAAAATGCAAAACAAGAAATATTAAATTTGCATGAATCAACTATAAACTCACTGCTATCTATTTATTTTCATTAATGTTAACATTCTATCTAGATACTAATATTATAAAGAGGAAAGGTTTGTATGTATGTATGTATGTATGGTTTTCACGCATAAACTACTGGACCGATTTTGATGAAATTTGGCACAGATAAACTTTAGACCCTGAGAAAGAACATAGGCTACCTTTTATTGCGAAATATGTACCACGGGCGAAGGCGGGGCGGACCGCTAGTAGAGAATAAATTAAAAACATACCTCCTCCCATGCGCTTGGACTCGGTGAATTTCTTCAAATTCTTAGTGACTGACGTGGATACAACAGCAATGTGCTGATGGCGCAGCTCCACCCAGAGCTCGTCGTTTTCATCTAACAACACTTCTTTCATGCTCCCGGCTGATGCTTCATATCTTTAAATGACATTAGATATCAGTTAATAATTAATTTTTAAATTTAGATTTGATTTACTTATCCAAAATATTTTTATAAAATAATATGCCTGATAATTTTTGGATCATGTTATGCTTCAACAGTTGCCTGAATATTATAACAATTTTCAAGATATTACTGGATTACGGAACGGAAAATAATGAATAATAAAAAATACTCCACATATTTTGTATGAATAAATCGAACTATTAAACATTTCTGTGTAAATTTCGAAATCTAGAATCAATTTCAATATGTCTAATGTTAACAAATGTTAATCCCCATATTATATCAAAGCTAGTATAAAAGCAAATCAAACCTGTAGACATCATTCTCAATGGGCAGTAGATCATAGGCCATGGCCTGCAGGGTGAGCTCATGCAAGAGTGGGGACACGCAATCGAACCCGCGATCCAAAACCAACAGCTGAGACCGTGCTTTCTCCGGACCTTCACCCATGGTTGGCTCGTCGGCCTGATAAATATATACAAATGGAAGTTATAACATAATATTTTGTAGGAAATTGTAATACTTTTTAATATGGCATCGGAAATGATGAAATGTTACGGATTATGATATCATTCGCCCTTTAAGCATGCATTTCGTATATTTATTGTATTTGTATATAAAAAATAGAATACCTTGTAAGCATCAAGCTTTTGTTGAATAAGCTGAGCTAATTCCACATTTCGCTCCCAGTCACTGAAAAATTATAATGGTATAAATTAAAAATCATATCAAGCATAATAATAAAAGTTACTGTATGTACTGAAATTTTAAAGTAGGTACTATATTGAAGTTGTAAAATTATACTAATTAATTCAATATTTCAGAGAAATTAATTATCAGTTTGAACAATATCAGAATGTTAATGAATTACCTGCGATATCGCACCGACGGATATTCCCCAAGCGTTGCACAAAGCGTAGCGATTTGTTCTGCAATACGCTCCATGTTAGCATTGCGAGTTTGGGTGAGCGCTGGGTTGTACATGCATTGGAAGGTTTCCGGAGAGTCCAACGAGAACACCTATAATACAAACAACATTTAATACAAATTTTATACATACCGCCTTGTATTTTTTAGTGTTAAACATTAATTGCACAATGTTCTCAATACTTACTTCAATTTTTTATAAAAAAGTTCAGGCTGATATTGAGGCTTATAGACTAAGAACCAATCTGGCAAATATATCAAATTAAGATAGATAACAAAACAATAATCATTGATTCAATATTAAATAATACATTGGCCTGAAATAAAAAGAACCATCTATTTTCACAAACATATCACCTGGCTCTCATAAGGTAAAAAGGCGATGTTGATTTCCTTCAATGTTTTAATTTTTCTTGCAGCAGAAGACTTGCATAGTTCGTTGAACAATTCCTCAGGACACACTAGTTTAGAGCAGCGTGTAAAGTAATAATGGAATCTCAAAATAGTTTTATGGTATAAATAGTAATTTGTAATAACATATAAAGTCTACTTGGTGAAATACTGAGAGGGCAAGCAAAACTGAGAGAACAAACCTGTTGTTCATACGGTATGTAAGCTATGTTGATTTCCTTTAATGTTTTGATATATTTAGCTACACGACTACGGGATAATTCATCAAATAGTACATCAGGACAAGCTGCAAGTAAAAGTAAAATAAAATTGAAAATGCAACTAAATATCAAGCTAATAAATGTAAATAAAAAATAAATAACTATGAATTATGATATGATATGTGAATATATTATGGATAATGTGTGTATCACTGTAATGTGTATGTATTATAGCAATTTTTTTGTTATGGATAATAACTGTAAATATTACCTTCAGTGAAAAATACATGTGCAGCCTTGTACATAATACGATTGCCTATTGAAAAGTCATTGATAAGAGCATGCACTGACTTTTCAGATGGAGTGATTAGGTAAATTCCATCCATTGTGTAGAGTGGTTCCCTCTTCTTATGAATATCTTCCACCACTAAAACATACAAAGTTCAGTACCATAGATATATTTAATAATATATTTTTATTAAACATCATTTTAAAATATTGTTTTCATATATTGTATACATATTCTACAATATAGCTATACAATATTTTAGAACATTACTAAAATAATAGTGAATGCTTCAACAACTGTGCCTTTGCAACATTGGTAGCACTGACCTAGTTAGCTTAAATTTTTTTATATGACTGTTATTGGTTTTTTTCATTAACCAATCAATTCTGGAGAGGTTTCTCTATTTCAAGCAAATATGCTGAGTCGATTGCTATTTAATCCATCAGTCCCCGGAATCACAGACACAATAGATAATCTATTGTGTCGCGCCCCGATCGGGGCGCTCGGTGGTCAATGGGTTAAAAGACATCTATATTGAGATTGCAACATTAATAAAAAGAAAACAACAAACATGTAATCCCCTCGGCGGAAATGTCATGCATTTTGCAGCAAGCAGACACCATCCTCATAGACAGCTGATCCACAATAAGGATCCTCCATTCCACTTTCTGATTCTCTTTACCTTTGGGTCGGTACCGAATGACTTCATTCATAATCTCTGTAAAATTGATTGTTTTTATTAGCTCTACAATAAAATAAGGGTTATTAATTGTATTAGAATGACTGTTTTGATGATATACCTGCTCCGGCTTTATCTAATATAATAGTGCATCACAGTAAAATTTAGTTTAATTAAATAGGTTTAAAGATCTAGCATACATAATTACATAGGTTTACATAGACATACATTTTTTAAATAATTATCAAGATATTTACCTTTCATAAAGTTGTTAACTATCTAATTATATCTATGACAAGCATCTTAACATAACTTTTAAAAAAAAATTATTTCATTACTGGAAATTTCTGTGTCATCAAAATCCTACAGTGATAAATAGTTTTTCTCATTTTAATAATATTGCTCAGTTTATAGTTAGCTAAATATGGTGTTATGTATCCAATTTTGCAAATACAACAAAAAATATATTTAAATACATAAATATTAGGTAAAGTCGCATTTATTACGAAAATTTAGCTAAAGCTTAAAATTGTTGAGTAAATTAGTTGGTATTTTGCATTTAAGTAATTATAAAAATAGATATGGAGATCATGTAAGTGGGCAGTAAGTAGTATGACCGCAATGTATGACGTTTTCTCACCCCTTCCCACCCCACTGTGAAGTGACAAGAAAATCAATAACAGACACCTAGGTCAACTTTAGCGACGTTTTATTTCTTTATTTCACGATATCATTACAGATATTAATTTAGTTTGTAATAATTATTATGAAATGATGAAAGTATCTGATATTGTTACTCGTAAATGATAAAATTACAAAAAGTTAATAATTTTGGAGTGTGATGTCTTATTGTCATATTCTACTAGGGAAACAGGAATTGATTTTGCTCGCCCCTAAACCATTATTTGATTTTGCAATTATTCCCAACACACTACAGTATTGGCTAAAAATATTAGTCATCGATAAAAGATAGGTGGGCTAGTTAGGGTTTCAGATCGGTAATAAACCTAAGCTTCTTGGTCATATAAAAATTTATCATAATAATTATAGTACTTACTTTGTCCAACTTGAGCTTTTAGAGCCATCTTGAACGATGAAATTTGTTTCAATAACAGCGAGCACAAAACTTAAGAATTTTCATTCAACAAAGGTTTTCTATATTTGACATTTGACAATGCACTGAAGTGTGAACACTGAACGATCATCGTTCAGCGATTACCCTGAAGTTAGATAAATGTTGCTATCATAATAAATTTCGAAGTTCATAAACTGTTGTACTTTAATATCTTTATGTGTATCTCTTGTTATAGGGACGAAAAAATAATATACTGTTATAATTCACATGGTATGTGTATTTCGTTGTAACAAAAACAAATAAATGTAAGCCTCTTTGAACATATAAATAAATGATAACGTAAAGTTCTAATAAAAAAGACTATCATTTTTCTTTTTGTGACGATAAATATTTTAAAATAATATTAACTGTATTATTTCAAAATTTTATGATGCAATTTATTGAAATAAAATATAAATGTCAACTAAATACATACACCAAATATACACAACACGACGTACACTTTCTAATCTTAGATCTATAATTATTCGTGAAATGGTAACACTGCTTTCCACTAATTCAAATTTCAAATTTTTACCAATTTCCTTTTCCTCAAATTTCCTAATATTTAGCCGATGTTATAAAATTTATTAATAATTTAAAAAATAAAGTTCTCTATATGGTTATTAGGTTTATACACTTATATTTTATATACCTACTCAATGTTTACTAAAATATTGTTTATACATGAAACCAAAAGTAGGTTCTCTATACTTTAAGAAAACAGTCTACCTTCATGACCTATTATTTTAATAATGGATCTTACTTCAGACCATATCCGTGTCCTAATTCCTACGGCAATCCTCTAAGAAAAAGTATATATTCTATGAAGATGGAAAGTTTTATTATAGCATTTCACTAAACATGTTTTGTTTTCCACATCTATATTAAAATAATTTCAGATAATTTTGTATGAATTTCAAATGTGCGCGCGCATGTAGTGATAACTCTGCCAGTAATAAAAGGGAGGGTCAATACGGAATGATAGAGACGTTGCATAAAGCTATTTCTCTCAGACATTGTTGAGTAAAATAGATCCGTAACTGCTCGGCAATTCTCGCTACGCGCGGATACATTCGTGATTTGTTCTTCGCAGTGTTTCGTTCAGCGTCAATTGACGAATCACAAATCAGTTTTTTGTCAGTTGTTTACGTAGTGACTGTGTATAATGTTGGAAAAGTGTATCAATCACGTGTGCGTTTATAAACAAAAATAAAAATAATTTTATTGTATTGTTTTTCAGTTTCTTACTGCAAATAGTTAGGAAACTATTAAAATTTATTTTATAAATATTGGGGGTAGAATATATTATAGGTAACTAAATATTATATTTTAAAAATTGTATTTACAAATACGTTACTTGCCTGTCATTACTTATTTAAAAAAATTATAAGGATAAAATATTATTACAATAAATTAAATAATAATGTTAATCTCTCAAACGAAAGTAATGAAACTATGTACAACGAGTAAAAGTGAAACTTAATTGAATATATACCTACTAATACATAATCTCAACGCTCTTTTTAATTAGTTACTTTAGTTTTTTTTTGTTTATAATAATAATTTAGTGAAAGTTAATAGTGTTCATAGGAGTTGAGGGTTTGTTTATGTTTACCAGATTTAGGTGCATTGGGTAGATGCTAAATATTATTCAGCACTAAAGGAAATTGCAGTGTATGCGAACTTTTTATCGGCGATGCGTGATTTGCTATCGATGGTGTCTTTTTTGGTACTGTTAATATTTAAATAGTGACTGTGAAAAAATGAGCGAAAAAACGAATTTGGTCATCCAATACCCATGCCGTGTAGAAGGTTGGGTGGATAGATGTGGTAAGTGGATATTTACGATTTTTTTCAAATAAAAAAAATATTTATACATAGTAATACCATTATTAGTCCATGGTAATACTTAGTTAGTTACTTATTCATTTGTTTGAATATAAATAAATGCAAGTGTTTATTATTGTAAAGTTATTCAAGGCGATCTACGTAAGCAGTTTTGGCTGTGGTTTTGGTACTGTATGACACAAGCGAAGGTAGAGATGAGTAATAAAGGTCAACAATCAAGTGATGTCGAATGTTTGTTAACAAAGCTTTTATACTTGTGTATAAAATATTGATCATAAATTGTATAACACTTTTGACTTAACTTATACTTACAGAGTTAAGCTTTTATTAGGTTCAAAACCCGAAATCTTGTCTTTGGCAGGTAGGTAGGTATAGGTACCTACCTAGAGTGGAAATTGGAAAAGCTCTCTCCTTCATCATGTCAACAGTTTCATGTTATAATCAAATAAAATACTTGTGCAGCATTCTTTTTATGAATGGGTAGTTTTAACTAGAAAGGTATAAAACAATTAATTAACATGCTACTTAGCTAATGCACACTTAAGTACCTAATGGATTGATAGGTACACTATTTGCATATTTTTAAGATAGAGATGATGGAATGATTTAAAAATGATAAAAAGTTGTCAATGTACACTACGAATTGCTTAAAGTTATAGGTACTATCACAAACTCATATGCTGTTTAACTTGAATGAACAATGATTCATCTCATTTATTCGCTATACGCACTACGATAAACTAGTATCTACCTACAGATACCTACAATGATTCGATTGTATGTTCGTGGCGCGTGCAATCACAATTATTAAATTGTGTGATTGGACAACTAGACTGGGGTAGAAGCCTTTAAAAATAATGAAAAGATAAAAAAAATCGCAGTCGGATGAAACCCATTAGAAAAGGAGGGGAATATGATAAAAATGTAAGGAAAAATAAATTACGGTCAATCCGAGTTCGGGAAGTGGGAGGGGGGAGCTTTTAAGAGAAAAAAATGTGCTCTCTTGATTTCCGACAAAACTACAAGTCCTACGGAAAAAAGTTCAATGGCAAAGTTGTAGGTAATAAAAGGATCTACAACTTTTGTATAAACAATTTTTTCACATAACCTCAAAATTTAGGTGAAAAATTCAAAAAACCAAGTTTTTGGTTTTTTATTTTTATCTACTTCAAAATTTATTGTTTTTCTACGAAATTTGGTGAAAACTTACTTTATTATGTCCCAAATACACTGTAATTTATTTGATTGAAAATATTTATTTTTTCGCCTTATTTTGAATTAATACCAAAAAAACAACCTAATTTTCAATCGAAAAGTCACCCGTCAAAATATCAGCTTTTTTCAAAAACTTGGGGTGCCTTTTATTCATTGAAATCTCTACTTTCATATGGTGTAAAAAAAATAAACACCACCATAGTGAATGTTCTCAGGAAATGCATACAAACAGTGTGATAATGAGCTTTTACTAAATCAGGCACACTTCTCGAACTCTATATCTTCTCTTGTATCGGCTTTTCG
The DNA here is from genome assembly GCF_061535395.1 of Colias eurytheme. Lineage (NCBI taxonomy): Eukaryota > Metazoa > Arthropoda > Insecta > Lepidoptera > Pieridae > Colias > Colias eurytheme. The sequence continues at coordinate 4,212,442 of NC_142982.1, read as the reverse complement.
GTAATATTTCAAAAGAAAAATAATTATCTGTTCTAAGTTTAATATTTTACAGCATATTCAAAAGCAAAATGATGTCGATAAAAACATTTCAGGTAGTTCGAGAAGTGTGCCTGATTTAGTAAAAGCTAATTTTCACACTGTTTGTATGCATTTCCTGAGAACATTCACTATGGTGGTGTTTATTTTTTTTACACCATATGAAAGTAGAGATTTCAATGAATAAAAGGCACCCCAAGTTTTTGAAAAAAGCTGATATTTTGACGGGTGACTTTTCGATTGAAAATTAGGTTGTTTTTTTGGTATTAATTCAAAATAAGGCGAAAAAATAAATATTTTCAATCAAATAAATTACAGTGTATTTGGGACATAATAAAGTAAGTTTTCACCAAATTTCGTAGAAAAACAATAAATTTTGAAGTAGATAAAAATAAAAAACCAAAAACTTGGTTTTTTGAATTTTTCACCTAAATTTTGAGGTTATGTGAAAAAATTGTTTATACAAAAGTTGTAGATCCTTTTATTACCTACAACTTTGCCATTGAACTTTTTTCCGTAGGACTTGTAGTTTTGTCGGAAATCGAGAGAGACCATTTTTTTCTCTTAAAAGCTCCCCCCTCCCACTTCCCGAACTCGGATTGACCGTAATTTATTTTTCCTTACATTTTTATCATATTCCCCTCCTTTTCTAATGGGTTTCATCCGACTGCGATTTTTTTTTGTTTCAAAAGGAGAATGGGCATTTTACTATGGAAGTTGGGCCTGAACTCTTGAGTTGGACCAATACACATGAGATATTGTTTTTTTATTAGATCATAACACATACATAACGGGAAAAATATATATATAAAAATAATCAACCGGGTTTTTGTACAGTCACATCAAGTTTAATTTCTTTGTGTATAATATTTTTTGCAATAAATAACTCTTACAAGACAATGACAATATCTTTATGTTACTCCAATTCACTTTCATTTACAAATACGTACTAATCTTAAGCCTTCTAATAACCGAAATACACTAATATTATGTTTTGTAACAGGCACCTAGATACCGTGTTTATTATAATTCAACGTAGTTAGACGTTTTTTGTGGTTAAACTCAGTCACTCCAGTGACATTTAGATTTATATTTACTTCACTCGAATTAAAAAAACCGTTTTGTGCGCAAAATAATAGCCTAATAAATAAAACTTTTTGCCTTGACTGTACAAGAACCCGGTTGATTTATTTTTTTATTTTATTTTTTTCGTAAGGTATGTGTAATGATCTATCACAAAAACAATATTTCGTGTGTATTGGTCTTAGCCCAAGTTTCAGGCCCAATTTGCCCATTCTCCTTTATCTACTCTAGTCTAAACTTGTCTTCATCTTATAAATTATGACATAGGAGCTGTTATTATTTGGGAATGCCGTTATTAATATAATAATAAAGAAATTTAATAATATATATAATACGTATGTAACATATGTAAGTACATAGTAAGGTATATAATGTAACTCATATCGCTTTTTTTTCTACTTTTTTTAGTTTCTATTGCGTAGGTACATAGAAAGTCAAATTACCTAATTCATACGTTCACAAAAATGCACTTCTTCCTACTCCGATCGTTCAAAATATGTTTATGCGACGATGACGAATAAATAGTCGATAACTACTTAAATATAAATTTATCTCTTTAATTGGATGAAAGCTACAAAATAATAATCAAGAATAATTTATCTTTGATACTTATCTCAGAGGAGGTATAGGTACCCAGGTAGCTCTCGTTCAGAATGTTGTTTTATCCATATCCATAATCATACAATCATCTTTTACTAATATTTTCTCCTATGAAATCTTATTGGAAATATTTTTTCATAAATTTTCAATTATTGATGTTAGTAGTACTTTGGATGTAGTGAAAATTATACCTACCAGGCTGTGGTTTTCTACCGAGTTACGATTCACCAGGCACGGCTTGATCGATTCGCTTTCTAGTTTAGGGTCCTGAGAGAAATGGTGACACGTGACAGTGACACCTTATTGAGCAACTTTATTAGTAGGAAATAGTTATTAAATAATTACCAATTTTTATAGTCCACTTAATAGGTTAATTAGGTATAACAAATACATTAAGTACCTACCTTATCTTATTTAAAGATAGGTAGGTAGGAGATTGTTCAAAAACAGTGTTTATAAATTAACTAAATTAATAGTTGTACAGTACACTATGTAACTAGCTACGGTCTACATGTTTATTATTTATAAAACTATTCATTTGTTTAAGGTCAATAAACTCAAGTAATATACAGGTAGTTCTGCATTTTTTGTATATATACATAATATATACCTATATTACATAATACATAATAGAGTGTATTTACCATGTACCTATTACGCATATTTCTTTAACTAAGTAGTTATGTTAAAAATAATTTTTAATCGGTAATTTTTTTCTTATACTTCCTTTTCAAATAAAAAAAAATATTGTAAATATGTCAAAATTAAACGTATGAAAATGCATTATATAAATTATAATAGGTGTTATGTTAAAATTACAGTTTTAATACTTTATGTCTTATTTTGCAAACAGGTTTGTATTTTGTAATACGAATAATGAAGCCAGGATTTGAATAGCTATAGAAAAGTGAAACGTATCTGTAAAGAATGTGTGAATATAAATGACAAAACATAAATGCAATACGAAGAATTGAATTAACATAGCAATTATGAAGTCGAACAAGTGGGTAAATTATTACGGGCCAATAGATATTTAGCGATAGTATGTCCAATGAAGCCGATCATTAGTGCGTGGTTGTAGTCACTTTATAGCTGTTTATAGTAGGTTCAATATTATTTTAGCATTAAATAGCACGCGTCAATAGGATTACCTAGTTTATTGAGCTATTTAAATTATTTTTATTTTTCATATGCTAACAATATGTATAGAGCTATGCTATGGTCGCTATGGATTGAAGAAATCCTGAGAAAAGTTTCAATTCATGAGTCAATGACATCGTGACGGAGGTGAACTGTAAAATATAATTTGTGTTTGAATAATGATTTTCATTGTTCAAGAATCAAGATACACATTGTCAGAGATTTTCGTAGGTATTTATTGTTGTGATTAATTAACTAATCCACACTTCAAAAAAAAAAATTACAACTAAGACACGCCTAAGATACGTCAAATCTGGTTTACATCCTGCATTGGCGATTTGTAAAACGCGGTAGCCTTGATGCGAGTGTCGTCTTGTTTCCTATAAAATGCTTTCAAACAAGAAGAAATCGTTAAAAGCCTATAAACATGTAAGACACGTTTGGAACACATTGTGTGTACGCGCATTACAACTTATAAGACAAGCTTGGGATATTTGAATGAGTAATCTAATCTAATCTACTTTCATTCCAAGCGAAATATTCTTAAAACAGTGGTTCTTTTTTCTTAATTGCATTATAGCTACAATAGCTAGATAGCCTAGATTGGCTTATCGTGTTGGATTAAGCGATGTTGTAATGTATCTACCTATGTCGTATTAAATCGCACTGTAACTTGTGGACATGCGATACTATTGTCAGTAGAACAGTTATTATGAGAGTAATAGAAAAATTTACATATTATGTATTACCTGTATGTTCCGTCGAAGCATGAGAGCAGTTTAGTTTAGTGTAGTAAGTTCTTTAAATGATGACATACATATCTAATTGTATGTTATTTTATTACATGTACATATTATTTAAGATTTATGTCAATAATCGTAATAGAAGATTGACTATCACGTGTTGGGTTGGTGTGAAAAAGCCGTTAGATTCGTCATGAACACGTGCCACGCCTGTAAATGACTTTCGGATAGAAAGTATACTATTGAGTACTTTAACGTTGGTCATTGTTTCTTGTGTCAACACACGAAATCCAAATTTAAAAGGATTTTACCTAAATTGAAGACTACTCTTTAAATAGCTACATATAAACTGTTAATTTTAGATATTAATAATTATTATCAATATGTCCAAAAACGTAGAGATAATTGAGCTGCGCAATAAAAACACTTAAAGTTATAACATATTTTTATACTTTCGCCTTTTAATATTCCGTTCCGAACCTCCATTGCATGACCTAGAAACTATTGAAATCTATGAAATCTTAATTTCTGAAATCAATAAGTATAAAAGGTCAGGTTCGGTGTCAGATGGGCTAAGTTTCGCCACTTGATTGCTTCTCTTAAAATTATTATAAATGCGAAAGTAACTCTGTCTGTCTGTCTGTTACTCAATCACGCTTTAACTACTGAACCAATTTGCATGAAATTTGGTATAGAGATATTTTGATACCCGAGAAAGGACATAGGATAGGTTTTATCCCGGAAATCCTACGGGACCGGGTTTTTCTTTGAAAACGCGGGCGAAGCCGCAGGCGGAAAGCTAGTAGTAATTTATAAATTAATCTTAAGTGACATTAGAACTATTGCAATTGGTATCTAGTTTTTAAATGAAATTATTACTCTTATATAGTACTTAATTTTGATTAATTTTATTTCATGCAATATGTTAATGGTTGGATGATTGATAAATTTAGCTAAATGTGAACTGAAAGGATAACTATTATAATTTATAATATGTAAGTACTGTATTACAGTAGGGTAAAATATATCACGGTGCGACATGATATTATACGCGTTCATGCGTAATCCAAAATCTCTGAACCGTTGCGTGCTATCGTCTGATCGGCTTATCCCAATAAATTAACCATTAATTAAGTTTAAATCGGCTGCTGCAGGGGCGGCACATAGTATACCTATTCTGGAGTTAAGCGACACTTAGTCCGAGGGTGAGTGGTAATATAACAGAGTAGAGGGGTACTCGTGAAGAGATAATTATTTGCCTCCCGGGGAAAGATTGGACCGTCGCGTCAGGTCATTTGGCTCATTCGGCAAGGGAGATTCGATGCTAATAAATCAGGATAATGGCTTACGCGTTGGATCTCGTCACCCGGGTTTCCATTAGTAAATTAATTGCTGTTGAGTCAACTAATTGAGATTTTCATGGCTTTCAAAATAGATCGCGTTTGGCATTTTGACTTAATTGGGCACAAAACGTCAGTGTTGTGGAAAGGTCAGCTAAGAATTTTTGAATTAAAATTGCAACGGAAAATTTATATAAATGCTCATTTATTTAAAAAATAAAACTGCTAGATGTTTATAATAATTATACCTATTTTGACGTATTCATTTGGTATTATAAATTGGTCGAAAACAGATTTACAAAGCTTACAGAGAACCGTAAATACAAATTTAACAAAATACAGGAAGCACCATCCGAAATCTTGTGTACAGAGATTAACGTTGCCGCGCTCAGAAGGAGGGAGAGGATTGATAGATATACAAAACCTTCACAATCAACAGATCCGGACACTTAGAAGCTATTTCCACACGAAATCGGAACACTCACTACTACACAAACACGCAACCCAGCTAGACAAAAAACTAACTCCACTCAACCTTCACGACACTAACCCTCAGCAAAACGAACACAGCGTAAGCATACAGCAGAAGCTCTTGGAATGGTCTAGTAAGGCCCTGCATGGTAGACATCGATCTCATCTGTGCCAGGCTCATGTTGATAGAGAAAAGTCGAATGAATGGATAAGAAGAGGAGATTTATTCCCAGAAACTGAGGGTTTTATGCTAGCCATCCAGGATGAAGTTATTGCCACACGAAATTACATAAAACACATCATAAAGGATTCTAATCAGACTTCAGACCAGTGCAGACATTGTAACGCAGGTATAGAAAATATTCAACACATTACCGGAGCATGTAAATCATTGACGCAAACTGATTATAAGCATCGTCATGACCAAGTAGCAGCAATTATTCATCAATTCTTAGCTCATAAGTACAATTTCATCAAAAAAATAGAGCCATACTATAAATATAAACCCGAAATCATATTAGACAATAGTAATTATAAAATTTACTGGGATAGGACAATCATAACCGATAAAACAATTCATTACAATAGACCGGATATCACTGTACACGATAAATTTCAACAAAATGTTTACTTAATAGATATAGCTATACCTAACTCACATAATATACAATCCACTATATCAGAAAAATTAAGAAAGTATCAGGATTTAGCCATAGAAATCAAAACACAATGGAATGTGAAAACAGTCCACATAGTTCCGATAGTTCTGTCAGCCACCGGTATAATCCCTAAAACACTTATACACAATTTAAACACTCTAGAACTACCATCACACACATTCAACATGCTACAGAAAGCAACCATCCTTAACACATGCCGAATAACGCGGAAGTTCTTAACATCATCCACTTTATCATCAACATACACAATATAAAGTATTCCGTTGCACGCTTGGCCTAGGCCCGCGTGTAATGAGTATCCCTTTCAAGTAAAGGAGAAAAATAAATATAAAAAAATAATAATAATATAAAATCCGTGCTTTCCAACAGTTAAATTGCTACGTAAATGTCAAATGGGCAGTCAGTAGAAGTTGGTATTAGTCAGTTCAATAAAGAAACGAATCTTCAATGGCGGCCAAAGCTGACTTTGACAGATGGTAGGATCATCAAAAAAGAAAATAAAAATAACGTAAATTGATAATTATTTTATTAATTATTTCAAATTGTTTGTTGACAAACTTTTTTGTTATTGTATTTGTGTATTTATATGAATTATCATATTTACGTATACAGAATGTAATAAAATCCCCATAATACTTGTAATAAGCCCATAAAACTGAACAACTTTTCCCAAAGAACATATTTTGTCAAATTCCAATAAAACATTATTTACTTTCGCAAATGCATAATTGTCATTGTAAATTTATGATAAAAGCTATTATAGGGAAAATCAAATACATTTTAGTGATTTTATTTTTCCATTTTTTTTTGCATACCGTACGGCCGTGTGTGAGCGAGAGGGAATGATAAGCGCCGCCATTGAAGATTCGTTTCTTTAAAGAACTAACTAATAGTTATAATTCTTTAGGACCGTGGAAAAGTTTAAGGGGCCCTGCTCCGAAATGTATGTTTCTAAATCATGGTTTTTGGATAGAAATCATCATATTTAAAATCCTAAAAAAATATATAGCACAGATAAACGTTTGATCTAGTGACTTTTTTGGATAAAAACACAATATTAAACATTTGACTCGATCAAAAAAAAATCAGAAGTAACATCGATTTTAAAAGCATAATCAGTTTTATGAGAATTAGGGGAACGCTATGTTTATGAAAATTTGACATTTCATTTACTAATCAGGTTTTACAGGGAAATTTTTGGATAGATTTTTAATTTAGCCCTTATTTTTTTCTATATAAAATATAATACGTAAAATGCGACTCGCGCGCACCACGTCAGTGCCGCCAGAGTCCAGCCGGACGTCATCGAAGGAGGACCTGTGCTAGTTTTGCTCCCGACCACGTTGCAGTCGCCGCTCGCGTATTAGAACCGAGCGGCGAGTAAAACGGCGAGCATGTCACGGTATAAATAAATCAGTAGTTTGATTTTGTTAGTTATCCTAGGATTATTGTTGTAAATATAAATTAACTTCTTATTCTATACTATTAAACGAACAATATTTGCATATTAATATATTTGTTTGTAAATACAGTGTGGAAATTTTCGATGGGCCCTGGGTGAAAGTACTAGAAATACTGGAGATAGCAAATATCCTTTATTTTTAAAAAGAAATAGAACTGCATTCAAAGATTTTCAAAAATTCATTTTCTTCGACCGGGAATCGAAAGAACTATTAAAACCGCATCAAAATCCGTTGCGTAGTTTCAAAGATTTAAGCGTACAAAGGGACATAGGGACAGTGAAAGCGACTTTGTTTTATACTATGTAGTGATTTAAAATTATGTTTTAAAAATTACCTTGCCTGAGATCCTCTTTTTTATGGGTTATTGAATAGGAATAGCGGCAAAGTTTTGAAGTACTAGTAGAAAGACTATTATGATGTTGGTTGATCTGTATTCAATGAGTATGACAAATATTATTTTTATGAAACAACAATCCAAGATGGCGCCGACGAAAATTTGACTTTTTTCGTGATGGGTGTCATTTTCATGGTTTTTGGGGTAGCAATTAACGAATATGAGGTCAAAACTATAATCCAAGATGGCGCCGACGAAAATTTTACATCTTTTCGTCATGGGTGTCATTTTCATGGTTTTTGGGGTAGCTATTAACCAATATGAGGTCAAAACTAAAATCCAAGATAGCGCCGACGAAAATTTTACATCTTTTCGTCATGGGTGTCATTTTCATGGTTCTTGGGGTAGCAATTAACGAATATGAGGTCAAAACTATAATCCAAGATGGCGCCGACGAAAATTTTACATCTTTTCGTCATGGGTGTCATTTTCATGGTTTTTGGGGTAGCTATTAACCAATATGAGGTCAAAACTAAAATCCAAGATGGCGCCGACGAAAATTTTACATCTTTTCGTCATGGGTGTCATTTTCATGGTTTTTGGGGTAGCTATTAACGAATATGAGGTCAAAACTAAAATCCAAGATGGCGCCGACGAAAATCTTACATCTTTTCGTCATGGGTGTCATTTTCATGGTTTTTGGGGTAGCTATTAACGAATATGAGGTCAAAACTATAATCCAAGATGGCGCCGTCGAAAATTTTACATCTTTTCGTCATGGGTGTCATTTTCATGGGTTTTGGGGTAGCTATTAACCAATATGAGGTCAAAACTAAAATCCAAGATGGCGCGGACGAAAACTTTACATCTTTTCGTCACGGGTGTCATTTTCAAGGTTTCTGAATTCTGCTCGAAAAATATGTAAACGGTTGTAAGAAAAATATACTTACCAAATTATCGACGGTAACATTGGGGATTTGTACATAGCTGTCTCAAAAACCTTGAAAATGAAACTCATGCCGTAAAGATGTAAAATTTTCGTCGACACCATCTTGGATTTTAGTTTGACCTCATATTGGTTAATTATAGCTACCCCAAAAACCATGAAAATGACACCTGTGACGAAATTTTGTCAAATTTTCGTCGGCGCCATTTTGGATTTTAGATTTGACCTCATATTGATTAATAGCTACTCCAACTCTTTGAAAATGACACCCGTGACGAAATTTTGTCAAATTTTCGTCGGCGCCATTTTGGATTTTAGATTTGACCTCATATTGATTAATAGCTACTCCAACTCTTTGAAAATGACACCCATGACGAAAACATTTCAAATTTTCGTCGGCGCCATCTTGGATTTTAGTTTTGACCTCATATTGGTTAATCGCTAGCCCAAAAACCACCCACATTTGCTACTTAGGAAAAGTTCAGATTTAAAGATATCATAGGTAATGTGACGAATATAATTTATTTCATTCCGACCGTTTCTCGGAATTACATACATTTACTAAGAAGGGTTTAATATATTGCCGGTAACATAATATTATGATGTATGATAATAATTAATAATTCATAAAAAAGTATTTTATACATTTCTTAAAAAGCTTCGATATTGTATACAATAATACAAATCATTAATTGATTATTATTCAAATTGTTGTAAAATAGTCACACTTTTTTAAGTTGGTTGAATACACTAACTTACTTATTACATACTTATATTCAATTATTATTTTGCCTTTTTTATTTGTTTTACTTTTAATTATTATTACCAATATTTTCAGAAGAAAATAAATTAATGTATCCAGAACGAGAGTTTCATTTTAAACTTTAAATGTATGTATAGAATAGACCAAAAAATTTTTACGAGAAATTAACAATAAATTATCTTTTATATTGTTTCTATCGATTTGAATAATAAAATAAAATTTGAAAAAGGAATGTTTCCTTTCAGAAAAATTTGCTATCCCTAGTATTTCAAGTACTTTCCATTCAGGGCACATCGAAAATTTCCACACTGTATATATACAAACAAATATATAAATATGCAAATATTGCTCGTTTAATGGTATAGGATAAGTAGTAAATTTATTTATCAACAACATTCCTACGATAGCAAATAAAATCGAACTACTGATTTATTTATACTGTGGCATAATCGCCCGCCTTCATAGGTCACCGGAGTTCATGCCGCGCCGGCTCCTGCGCAACGCGGGCGCGAGCCATCTCAGTGCCTAAAATGCCTAAACTTTCAGTACAAGGGGCTCTTAAGAGGTTAATTGCCAAAGCTCGAATCTGAATAGATGATTTTTATACGGCTTAATAAAAATTTTAGTCAGTTTCTGAGATGAATATTTTTGATTTTTCTGGAGAGTTAAACTCCTATTTATTTCTTAATTCAATTTGCCTGAATTGGAATGTAGAAAGTTAGAAAATTTCATGAATTATTGTGGAAAAATTATTAAGGAAATGGAATGCGGGTCTACTAATTCGGTTGTGTATTTACCTTTATTATGTTTTATACACACCTGTGCTTGCTTGTTGCATCATACAAAGTCCATTATTGTGCAATAATAATCAGTAAAGGGAAACCAACCTGTGTCAATATTAGATATCGACTTTCTAATTCTTTTTACCGATCTGTTCAAGACAATTTTATTTTTTACGCATTGACAGCAATGTTCTGGTTGATTTTAGACTAACGGTACCTACTTCCAATACGGCATATTTAGTATAGAGATCTAGGTAAGCGTAGGTATGTAATAATTTTAACAAGTAGCCACATAGGTGTCTAATTTTATTATTAGTAACAACACATGTCTTGAAAATTAAATTAAATGTATACCTAAGTAAAATATATCCGTCAGGAAATAGCAACATTTCAAGATTATATAAATTATATAATGTTACGTCGCAGTCGTTCAGAGTGAGTATAAAGTTGGAAATCCTTCATAATGCTATGAATGCACTTACATATTATATGTTCAATAGAAAAGCGCAACTAATGTGTAACAATTTGTTTGGCGCGGTTCTTTATCAGCAGTGCAGGAAAACTTGTGCAATTCATAATAATATTATGTAGATACATCCAATTATAGTTACCTAATTCTGCACATTTGCATAGTGCATAATATCTACAAGTTTAAAAAAAATGTAACATATCAAGCTATTAAATAAATGCATATTAATCATTTACGAATATTTTTTTCGAAAAATGTTTTTCGCAATTATTAAATCGATGAGAATTACGTACCTATGCGATCATGACTGGATTGCATAGCAATTAACCTTCGTTAGATTTTGGTTTTAGGTGATTGGTGATGGTTTGATTTCTTATTTGATGTTCATTGAAGGTTTTTTATTTAAAAAATTCTCGCATATTCAAGATACTTAAGATTATTTTAATAAAAGATAAGATATTAATTACGATTATGAACACAATTGCGTACTTATACAAGTTTTGTGCAGTGTTATTGATATGCAATTGTTTTGATAATATAGTTCGTAATAATCCTTATCAAACGACTACCTCCGGTTCTGCTACTATGATCTGATCAAAACAATAAAATGTCCACTTGTGCCGAAATAGATTGTATGAAATCATTAGCTTACCCTACTGTTCATTTTCCACGTTGGGACCTGGGCATAATGACTAACGTATGAGATATTTGCAATTATACTTTTTTAATAAATTAAATTTCACGCGTGGTAGCAGCAATGGAACTCCGTTCCACCGCGTTCGATTGTAGATATTGTTTCATTGATACGAACGCACGGCTCGAACCAGTTCATCGACCACTGATTTAGACATTCGGTACAGGCAACAGTGTAACGCTATCCATATTTAGTGGTCTATCATTCAATTAGATGTTTAGAGAGGTCATGGAGGCATTCCTCCCACGGTCAGCTGTTTATCAGTTAAACTGGAACGGCCCCTGATCTGCCGCATTGCGTACGCTCATTGTTCTGAATCTGAACACTGCGTAATGCAACTGGGAATTGTAAAATATAGATAGGTAGTAGGTACTTCGTTTTTTAGTGCTATTGGTAAAAGGCTGAATGTAGATTAGGTCGATGCAACTGTGTATAGATAATGCAAATCGAATAGAAGTGATCTACTTTGCGAAATTTTTGACGAAATGCAAAGGAATGTGTTTTTATTGCGGCAATGAAGTCAGCAATGAAATGTAAAACTTTGAGTAGTTGTTGGAAACTTATTGAGAAAATCGATGTAAAGTTCTATTGGGTACTAAAACTATTAACTTTTATACTTCCAGAGCGATAGTTTTGAGCTATGTACATATGGCAAAATTTAGTTTACCAAAACTGATCTACGTTAAAAATAGCTATCTAGGTATATATAATTAAAAAACCTTGATTCATTTATTTACAGACAGACAGAAAGCATCACTACAATCCATATCTACTAATATTATAAATGCGAAAGTAACTCTGTCTGTCTGTTACTCAATCACGCCTTAACTACTGAACCAATTTGCATCAAATTTGGTATAGAGATGTTTTGATACCCGAGAAAGGACATAGGCTACTTTTTACCCCGGGACATAGGATAGGTTTTATCCCGGAAATCCCACGGGAACGGGAACTATGCGGGTTTTTCTTTGACTGCGCGGGCGTAGCCGAGGGTGCAAAGCTAGTATAGTATAAAACAAAATCGCTTTCTCTGTCCATATGTCCTTTGTATGCTTAAATCTTTAAAACTACGCAACGGATTTTGATACGGTTTTTTTAATAGATAGAGTGATTAAAGAGGAAGGTTTTAGTAGGTATATAATTTATTAGGTTTTAGACAAAGCGGGCGAAGCCGCGGGCGGTAAGCTAGTGTATATTATAATACTAAAAAAGAGCTGCAGGATTATAAAATTATGCATTCAAATACTCATAATGACCAATAAACCAACTGGCACAAATATTTTCGTATTTTATATTAGTGACTCGAAGTGCATTCAGAAAAAGAAATGTTGCTCGTGAAGAAAAATGCGAATGACGAGTGAACGATTGCGGGTACCTACCGCTGCAATCTAAAAATAAGTTTTTGTGTGACTATTCAGAGAGAAGCTGTTTTGTTTTTATTTCCGCTGGGCTATCTTGCTTCTGTCGCCAAGACAACGAAATAGCAATCATGAAAGTTTTTCATACAAGCAGTCTTAGCAAGCAGTGAATTCAATTCAGCAAATATAGAGTCGAGCGGTTGAAAAAAAAATGGCTTTAAAAATTGTTATTAAATTTTTGATGTTTAAGTTTACGTGTAAGGTTTTGCGTAAGGGGAAAAAGAAGCTGACTTCGTCTAGATTAATAATAATTATTATTCTACTAGCGACCCGCCCCGGCTTCGCACGGGTGCAATGCTGATACTAAATACACTACAGAAAAACTGTGAACGTTGTATATAAAAACATAGCGTCGCCCGCTCCGGCTTCGCACGGGTATAAAATAGATAGCCGGGCGGCCGGCCTGTAGCGCTGCAAACGCTACGTCCCGCAATTGCACGCCTCATAAGCGAAGCGTTGAGGTGGGTACTACTGTCACTTCGCGCAAAACATCTGATTTTACAAACTTAAAATGTCTTTATGTATCATACATTGCACTTGTAAGATAATACATACACACACATATTAAAAAAAAACACTATTTTTAACGTTCATGATATTTTTGATGTCATTTTTGTTATTTAAACTAGTTAAAAAACAGTTTAAAAAAGTTCTGTCTTGGACGTCCGTGTGTCTGTATGTGCGGATCCTTTTTCTTGTTAACACGATAGCGACCGAAATACTTTACTAATCGAGTCTTTTTTTTTCTCTTACGCTTGAGTATGCTCAGGAATAGAACCCTTTCATTTTTCAGGGTCTGATTCGATGTGGTTTAATTGTTATTAAATAAACAAAAATAATAATTAATAAATATTTATTAAAAAAAAATTATGAGGCGTGCACTTTTGGATTTTCCAAATTATTTTTAAATCTGTAATATCTTCGAAAATATTCACTTAAATCATACGGTGTAAAGGGCCATATAGATCTATATTAAATGAACAATGTATTCAAGGTATTTAATTGGTTAAGGATTAATGCTGTATTGGTTAAAATCGCATCGAAAATTAGCCATTATTTGTCGTAAAAAGTAAATGACAAAAAAAAGTTATTGTGGGTTATCCATAAGAGATAGACATATACCATCGTGGACTTTTCTGTAGACCTTTTCAATGTGTATAATACTTAGTACATTATTTTGATAAAACTCGTAGGGTTCAGCTTGCGTTTGCAATTTAAGCGGAAAAAATGTAATTTTTTACGACATCACATTAGAAACCTCAAAAATAACAGTATTTCTCCACTATTTAATGGATGTTATTATACATATAAACCTTCCTCTTGAATCACTCTATCTATTAAAAAAAACCGCATCAAAATACGTTGCGTAGTTTCAAAGATTTAAGCGTACAAAGGGACATAGGGACAGGGAAAGCGACTTTGTTTTATATGTACTATGTAGTGATGATGATGATGCCATTTCTCGACCCTCAAAGCGTTAGCGTCTATTCTATACAATAGTGATATTCGAAGACCTACCAAACACTTTAATATATTAAATGTATGTAATAGTCATTTTGTCAATTTGGACGCGAAATAAACTCACTAGGTATTATACTCATTTTCTCAAATATAAAAATATGGATAAGTATATAGAGCAAGCAGAAAGGCGGTGGATCCTTTGAGCTTTCCTAACATATAATTTTGTAATGAATAAAATATAGTACGTAATTATATTCACAAAGAGAGTTGATTCGGGGTAAATTGCATGAGTTCATGTTGGATGAAATCTGTAATCAAGATCAGCCAGACCTCATTTGAAAATTAGATAATATAATTGGAATGATTCTACCGTACTCAGCTTAATAAATTTTCTTTTTTCCTGTATAATATAAGAATAGATAATTTATAAGAACATTGTTTCGGCGTATTATTATATTTTTAAATGTATAATTATTTTTAAATAGATTTCTATGCTATTAAAATATGCTATTATAAAGGTAGTAAATTGTAAGCTAACGTTATTAAATACAAAACTCTAATTTTAAAATCTATTCAAATTTCAAGGTATTTTAATATAAGTACATGTACTTAATCAAGTTCATCTTATATTATTATATATTTTATTTAGATGAACTTGTTGAATTTATATTTTTGGTTTTATGGCATTCAAATGCTATAAAAATATATAAATTTATAAAGCATTTTTATAAATTTATATAGATGAACTTGTTCAATGAAGCACGTCCATAAGAGTCTGGGTTACGGAACATCTCAAGTTACTCTGGGAAAAACTTATTTCTTGACATGGGAAATTAGTTTAATATACTTTGAAAGAGCTCGTTATGACAATAACAATGAATGATTAATTAATTTTAATAGTTGGACGATAACACGCGAACTTTTGCTTTGTTTTTGATAGATTTACTGCATAGATTTCAGATACTAGGTAATCACGTGGAATAAATCAAAAAATGTGCGGCGTAACACATGATTCTAAAATAAATGGCTAATTACGTCCGTTGTATAATGTGGATATTAAGCTGTGTTGTATATAAAACTGGTATTTTATCTAAATGTAAATCAAACGACATGCATAGAATTTCCCGCTTAAATATGAACGTCTCGGTCTCGAAGGTCTACCGTTCCCACGTGCCACGTCATCGGTAGTCGTGACAAAGGTCATAATTTTGTTGATGTCTCTTGTTAAGCTATACTTAATATCATTGTTATCTACGAAATAAAGAATTCAGTTTTGACAAAAATTAATTTGTTTATTTGCTTCTTGTCCATTGACTTCTGTTTCGTGTCACGACTTCCACCGTTACTTATTGTTCTCAGTAATGTAAAGCTTCATGAGAACTATAATTTAAAGCGGTTCTTTGTTATAAAATAAATTGCCGTGCGATTTTTCGTCAATGATCCTGCAGCAGAAAAAATATCTCATTAAGTAAATTAAAAGTACCTATAAGTAGATTTTAAGTTAAAAGAAATTGATGTATTTTTTTAGGTCATTTAAATATCGTAATACTCGCAATGTAGGTACGTTATTTAAAGCCTCCCTTGTGTTGAGCCCTAGACAACGGATACCTTTTTACTTCTCACCCTTCGTCCCTCCGTTGCATTGTGCATGGCTGGAGGGCACCGACCGGCATGGGAGGCGAACCCTCGTTGTCATGACAACGCCTATTTCTGCGAAATATTGACAGACGCCGGTCCAGACGGGGATCTAACCCCTGTTGATACGCAGCGCGTGTGTCACGATATATTTTTACTATTAATTCGCCACAATAACTATGCCCTCATTACAACTGATAATAAACCACTGCTGTTTAAAAGCCGTTAGGGGAAAATTTTACCACTCAATAAAAGAATGAATGAAAGGCGAACTTTGCAAATGGATTCGTTGATTGAACTTCTCATGGTATATTAAAAGCTATTTGAATAATCCTATCAATGTCAAAGAAGAAAATTGCATTCTTAATTCAATTAGCAATCGAGGCCACCTAGTTGCTCAATGTCTACATAGGTAGTCATATATATTATAGTCTCACAGGTGACTCAAATGATAATCTTGCATTTTATATAAGTTGCCATTTGCTACTTTAAAATCAATAGGTATAGGTAGGTATATATATAAAATAATGTACCTTATATAACAATCAAATTACATTCTTATTGTGTTTCAAAGAGCTCTATTTGTTCCTTGTGTTTGTATACGTGGCGTCTTTCGCTTCACCATAGCAACCCCAACCAACTAGGCTCCTCGATAATCTCTTAATCGAATTCCCGCCTTAGGATTATTTTTCTACGCATTTTATTTGTATTATAAGAATTGACTTCATTTCTATTAAATTTTATATCTGCAGAAAAAGCATAGTTTCTGTTTTTTATGTATAGGAGATTAGCTGGAATAGACAGAGATAATTATACCATATTAAGTTAGTATTATTAAAAACAAAATACATAATTATTATATTATAATATTTACAATGTAAATTTACATATAAACTATTTATGAAATATATTTTTTTTATAGTTAACACAATATATTTTTTTTGAAAAAAGGTTTTATGATGTTTTGTTGTGATAAACAGGTATATGTTCCTGTTATTATTATATTTTGAGTTTATCTTTATATTTGAGTGTTTTGTGCACGAGATGATGTGTAGAAAGATTGTTATTTCTGGGCTACTGTGCAAATTCTCCTAGTGTATCATTCATCACGATACATACAGTGGAACATAGTGAAAGTCGTTCAAGTGAAGCCGAATTTTGACCGCCGCGGCCGGAGGGTCCCTATCTGTGTTCTTTTTATTTCGAAGTTGAAACTATGACAACGTAAAAAGACACCATGAGTGAATTTGTCAATACATACAAGAAATACACTTTTATGCAAAGGTATTAGTGTAGTACATGTGTTAAAATAAAATAAACATATTTCAAAATGTATGGCCGGTAAATAAATTAATCGCCTTGTTATTTTTATTTTTGTGCTAGCTTAACAACATTATGGGTGTGTTAGCAAAATTAGGTGTTTAAAATTGAAAATAATTACCTTAATTTCGTGGAATAAATTAGACACTTAAGTAAGTGATGTAACACTTGCATAAATAATTACTATTTGATCGTGTAGTCAAACGTTTACGGCGCCAATCTTGTTTTAATTTGGTAACTTTATATTGAAGATTGTTAAAGCGTCGCCTCAGCTATTCGAGTAATTAAGGTCAACGTTATATACGGAACTACAAGGCGATGCTTTTGTATCGTGGCTTACTTGAATTAATCTGAATAAATGTTGTTTACATTCGTCCCATTTACATGTATTGATTGCAGATGGATTAGTGTTTACTCGGTCACCGCTATGTTTACATTGCGATATCTATATATTCATTTATACAAGTTAACAACAGAACATGCTTTCGCCTTTCACGTATGGAAAAAAAATAGGTATATGATATAAGATTAATTTTCAACAAACGAACTTGTTGAATAGGAATGATACATGATATAAAAAACCTGATTTTAAAAAGTCCTACATAATCAGAGAAGTTGATTGCGTATTTATATTATATAATTTGTTGTTGTTTGCGGAAAAAATAAAAACATGTAATGATAAAAAACCGGTCATATCTCTCAAATGAACTAGATTTTGCTCTCTTTCTGAAATATTCTTAGCGAAACAGACGAAATCTTTAGTTGCAAAAGACGTTGATTAAAATCTCACGAAAGCTCTACTTAAGCTTGGAGCTTTCTGAGTCATAAATATTTACATATTAAAGCATTCACAAAGTGCAATTATTTATTTAATATTTGTTTAATATTCAATGTAATATATTGTTATTTACTATAAGTAGGCGTGTAATAATTATTATCTCTTTGAAGTTGAAATTCCTTCACAGTGCCTTCCTGTTTTGAATCTTTTTATCTTAGCTTTTTATTATTTTCCGTAAGTTTGTCTTGCCTTTAATTTTATCATTAAACGTTTCTGCATAATAGTTAAATAATTCTAAGCATCTAAAAAAATGAATCAATAACTAGCGCATGTAGCTGGATGTATAAAGGGTCTTGCAATGAAAATATATTTCTAACGTATATGTACGTACAGCTACATATTCCCAACAGGGAAAATGTGCCGCCCCAGTCATTTTCTACGTACGCGGTACGTCCATATAGATAGCTATTGAGATGTGTTGGTAGCAGGCGTGAGGCGAATCGAGGTTAAAATATTTGAGAATAGTAACATGGGTAGTAAAATATCATTTTTTTATTTGCTTTAATAATTTAAATCTATTTTAAGGGATTTAATAGTTCTCAAACCATAATTATTCATAAGATTTGGACAATATAGAATTTTAAAAATAAATAAGGAAAACTTGCTTTCTTGAAATTATTTAATGTTTCACAATTTGGGGCAAGACTGGTCTTATAATTATAACAAAAAAAAAGAAAAAAAATTATACTGCCTTGTAAAGAATCAAATTTATTATGAATAGATTTGCATCTTAATGTTGAAAGGTTGGTACTGCGGCTTACGTCAGTGTAAAATTTATACAGTAAGAACGTATTTTTTTATTTTTATTTCCATAATTAACTAGTAATATGTTGCATAATTTAATTAAACCAATACGAAATGCCATCACGTGGGCGTACATAGAACGTACATACGATATAAATAATATTTAATAATATTTAAATTTCAACGAAATGTACACGACGTACATTTCCTGGTATTATACATTAAAAAATGCGATATAAACTTTTTAGGAGAAAAAGCTATAAAGATTAAAGATTTAATCAATAAGGAGCAATATAAATCTCATTAATTAATTTTAATTAATTTTATAGTATCTTATTCCAAAGTCAGATTTTTCTTTTCAAAATCGGATACACTTAACAAATAGAATAATACATATACCGTAATAAACAACGCTGCGGATTAGTAATGTGCGAAATAAATAAAGTTGTCTATCCTGATTCACGACGAAGTTTATCGTACGATTTTAAGATTTGAATGAATAATCAGTTAAATAAACACGTTTTCTAATTGTGGTATCTTACTCATAGAAATCAATTGTTGGACAAGGTCGAGTGGATTTTCTCACGGCTTCAAATTAGCTGATGATTTCGGTTCAATAGGCAAGTGTTTAAGTGGAAAGCTTCGCCCAAACGAGCGCAGTCACGATGCGCAAATACGATAACGGGACAGCTGAGGCCGACTGAAGTTCACCGGATGGGTGAGGAAGGACACTCCGTGTCCTGCCACTCCGCCGGACAAGCCTTACCAAAACAGTGATCTCATCACCATAACTGTTCGATGAATATTTGACTTTGAATTATAAGCATGCATGTCCTTAGTGAGGACTGCAAATTATGGACATCAAACCCGGCGGGCGTGCTTGTTGCAAATGCTAATGAGAGAAGGATGAATGTGGAATCCATCTAATTTTAATTAAACTGAATATAATTGTAGGTATAACTTTATTTATGAAAAAAAAAATATAGTTCAATTAGTTATGTTATGTAATATTAATAAACTCAAATGTTATAACTTATAACATAACTGTCATTGTTTTAAATACAACATTCATTTGTTCATGTCATTTAATTATAACTTAAGAAAAGCTAGCTACAGAATCGAGCTGAATATTTGCACTAATATGTGGATATAATGTTCTGTAAAATTATTATTTACTTTTTTCTGTCTGATCTGGAGTAAATTACTCAAGTTACGTCTATGCTGCCATCTAGTGTTGAATAGTGCAATCAATGTCCACACTGGATGGAGCGCCATCTATGATTCAGAGGCTGCAACATAATATTGAATTGGTTTCTCTTTAGTGTAAGCTGTCTACATAGATGTCGCTAGTATAAGAAATAAGTTTGATAGAGCAACGCACTGTGTTGATAGAGCTTACCAACTTACATAGCGTTGATACGTAGAGCGAGCGTAATGAGGAAGTTATTTTAAAAATGCAATGTGTATTAAAGCAAAGCTGACGTATTATGTACTGGTATTATGTTTATTTTTTTTTATTATTTCAAATGGCGTGTCAATTAATATTATTAGTTCTGTAATTCAAGATAAAATTATATTTTATTATAAAAATACAATTAAACAAGACTCAGATATAAAAGGCTTCAAATTATAGCTTACAAGGTCCGGGTTTTGGATACAATTCGTTGGATCACAGTTTGGCGTGGCTTCTATTATAATATTTGTGATTTTTCATGTTTATATTTGCCAATTAATTATTTATTTTACCCACAGTAGCTTGGAGTCATGAAAAATTGTTCTATATTTTATTTGGCAAAAAGTAAAGACGTATCTGTGTCTAAATTGGTGCTCTAGTTTTGCTGTCATAATTTAACATAAGAAAGACTTTCGTATTTGCAATATTAGTGCGGATTTTATTTATTTAAAAAATTCAAAAGTAAGAACGTTTTCACATTTGAATTATTGAACAAATTTGGTTAAAATATTTTTGAATGATTTGGAAAATTACACATTATAAAAATGTTAGTAAGTAAAGCCAAAGTATGCAAGCAAAGTCACTGGTGGAAAGTTATTTTGTACTGTGTGAATAATTTAATCTTCATAAAGAATAAAACAATAAAATATCTTATAATTATAATTTTTGCAACAATATAATGTAGTTGCTGATGCTGACGGATGTTGGTGTCAGCGTGGGCGGTATAGAGTTGAAGAACCTATATTTTGCAAAGTGAAACGTTACATTTTGTTTTGTAAGCCTAGCGTTATTTATTTACTGATGTTTTAACTTGTTTTCAACATATTAACGTTAATTGTAAGTTATTGAAAATCAAATGTATTAACTTAGGTTAAATTAACACCCGACTTTTTTTAAATTACAATAGAAAGCATATTAACTAATCATTTACACTTAGTTCAAACTTCTATTACTACTTTGAATGCTATGGTGTTTGATATTTAAGAAGCATGCTTCATACAAACGCACGTATAATATAAAAAAAAATGATTTGAACGCACGTTTATTTTACTTATATAAGTTATACTCACGGAACAGATAACGTGGTTATACTGTTCAGAAATACACTAAATTGGATTAGTAGTTTTACAAGAACGATCAAAAACATTATTTAGGAATCTATAATACATCAAATAAACTATCGCATTTTGTAATTTAAGTAGGATTAAGGAGAGTTAAGTAGCAGATGAAGATAATAATGCTTAAAATACGACTAAATTGTAAATTATTTTTATTAGAACTAATAATTTTCACACCTAATAATCTGGTTTCAAAATAATATGTACCGGCCGTACGGTGTAAAGTAAGAATTTTATCTATAATCAAGTTCGTTTTGGGCGTGCTAAACTTTATCACGAATCCTATGAAATTCACATTGATTTACTCACTCATAAATTACAAATGCAAAATTAAAGTGTTTAAATCAATGGTATTTGGTATTTGCGAGAGCGACACGGCGTACCAATATTTCAGTCATATCGATATACATATTTGTATAGGTATAAACCGGGGTTAACATAATATATTTACTTGCCCAAATCTAATATTGACTTAGAACCCAGCTAACCGTACGCTGTAGAGATACAGCTTATTACGTAGTGTCAACAAATAGTAGCTTCCCGTGTGAAGATTTTATGCTCAAGATAAACAATATTATGCAGTATCAATAAAGTAAGAAGTATTAACCCAATGCGAATTTGAGTCGACATTAAATAAGGCATGGCGGATTTACAGTTTACGCTCTGTAAGTCGAGTTAATAAAAAAAGATAAAACATGACTCAAGTTATTATTGTTATAAATGTTGACTTGGGTTCTGAATGTATTAATAGTGCAGATTCAAATGATTTAAATATAAATTCACGGACTAATCGCTAACCATTATTCGTAAAAAAACGAATTGGAAATGTTGCGATACATCTCAGTAGTGAACTCTACTCTATAAACAAAAAATAAATAAATTACATTAAAAATGAGCAATATTTGCGGCGATGGTGTTAAAATTTTAAAAGTAATAGTCAAATAGTAATCTTAGTTCGCCTTGTTAAATTCAAACAAGGTCTGCGAAATGCAAATACGACTGATCTGAACCGGTCTCTGTTAAAGACGATAAGGTAATGCGCGCTCGCATGGCTCATGGGCTCATAGCTGATAACGATGCAATCTCTACGAGGGGTTCGTTTTATTGAATTGACTCCCTTTCTAACTAGCACCACAAAAAACTGATGTCCCCTAGACTAGAGATACTACAGTAGTTTTGGACGCAACTGCTTTTGAATTAAAGTCAACAATGAGAAATAATTTTATAAAAGGGTGTTGACATCGCTGCGTTATGGGACATCTGGATACTGTAATAACTCTTGGGTGTGCATTATTCAAACCCATGTTTTTATGGAATTGGTAACTATTAAAACGTTATATTGAGCGTATGTTTAGGTTTTTAGTTTTGAATCGTACGTGTGGTCAAAATTCAGAATCGAAATGTTAGGATCTGCTCTACTTCAATATTTTTCGGTTATTTTATACATAGTTACCTGGCTCTGTGATAAGAATATTTTTGTTAGTTGTTTTGAGTGTAGTAATGGATGGTTCATCATGGTTCAAAAGATACATACAGCTTCCCAACAGTTTTACGGAGGACTTAAGATTGATGTATACGAACTGTATTTACGATACTTCACCTTACATTACTGGAGGCTAATATTTCGTACTAAGTACCCATAATGTGTCCTTAAATAGTGTTATTGGCATTTTAAGTCGTATATCAGGGTAATATATAAAAGTTCTCATTAATATGGACAAGGATCAGCTTTTAAATGTTGATATGGTAGCGTAAGTTGGTGCGAGCAAGTTGGAAGTGCGAACAGATGAGCGCCTCGTGCTCATAATGTTTGTATGGAACGAGTCGCCCTCCGCGCGGTGGGCCTGCGGCTCCGAGTCCCAACTTCCAGTCTGGCCGGGCGCGACCAGCAACGCGCACTGCTATTTTGCGCGCACGCAGCCGGTATACGTTCGGTAATCGAATGACATCCGATCACCTGAATATTTTTTGTGACAGATAGTGTTGTGCTCGTATTTATCCAAGTTTTTGATAAGGTTTTTACTACGATCGGCATCCGGCTATCTAATCAACTTATAACGAACGATATAAATTATTGATTGCTTTTGTAGTGGAAGGGTTTGTGCTAATTTAAGCTTGAATTTACATACCCATTTAGGTATATGAAGAGTTCAAAAGTGGAAAAATATATAATTTAGCAACGATAGGTATATATATATTATAAAAGTGTTTCGTACATACAACCAGAAGTCTCTATTAATATTATTATTCATGAAGTTTTTATCCAGCTCAGCCTAGCAAAGCTTTAAGGTATTAAGTAGAAATAAATTGGGATGGCAACAAACCTGGTTTATAATCCTCAATAATGCAATGCGGCTCTCACCGGTACTTATATTATTACCATTCTTAGTTACTAGGTGGTCATTCCATCTGAGGAGATTACAATATTTATCTTTAAGATTAATATTTATAAGTATAACTATGTATTTCCAAAACAATTCCAATTTTAAAGCATATAAATTTGTGATATTTTATTTGGTTTTAACTTTCATAGTGAAATTCTTTTACTATAGATAGCCTCAGTGGAATCCTTTACTTTGATATCTTTTATATTTATGTTTATATGATTAAGAGATTGCACAATATAGAATTATGGTGCAGTAGTTCATATCCCATGAAATATTCTTTATGAAAATTAGGGCGGTGTTTATGAAGATTATAGGGAACTAACAAAGAGCACGTGTAAAAATAGATATTGGTGAATGACCCTTTTGGGCATCATGCACCTCTGCTTTAATCGTAACTATACTTAAATATTAATTCATAATAATTTTGATGACGTTTGAAGAGATTTTATTATAGTAACCAGGATAAGTTTATGAAATCAATGTTTCGCCTGTAATATTTGCCATCCTTGTTGTTAATTTACAAAAAAAGCCTCTAGGATAACAAAATGTAGATAATGTAATTAAAAAATTTCAGTTAACAATGCATTTAGGTAAATTCTATGTAGAGTGATAAACTTTTTGTTCTAAATAAAGTACACAATTGTAACGAATTTGCTCTATACATATAATTCAATAGTTATAATAATAGAATATTATCAAACAATAACAAAAACATATTGTTTCGTATTATGTAGCTTTTACTTAATATAATCTACGTTGTAAACAATGAAGTTTTCTAAGGATGTGCTGCGGAGTCACGAACTTTATCCGATTATCAATTCGTAGCTTTACAAAGCTTAAGCTGTGATAGAATACGTTTAAAAACTCTTCCCAATGGACGTTAGTACCGTCACGAGCCCGCATCTGTTATTATCAAGCCGCTATAACAATTTCAGAGTACTTACAAAATAATTGCGTTTTCTAAGCACGACTCTCAGGCATTGACCTTTTGTTCACTTACACAATTCCACCTTAACGGACAAATTATTAACAGCTTATCCACGGGTTTTTTAATTACTGCCTAAATTATTGTTGCACCAAGTGGTCTAACCATTCAGTGGTCTGGGTGCTATGTTTAATAGTGAATCCACTCAAACGTTAGTCATGTACATGTCTTTGCTAGGGTACATTTGATAACAATTAAATAAATTCAACTATTGACCCATTGAGCTAATAATTTTATTTACACTTACAACATGCAAAGGCAATCATGCGTTCAATGATGTCATTCTAAGTGCATAACTGGTTTTCGTTCAATATTTGCACAGTTGTGGATGCCAACCGTAGTGAAATTAATTTTACTCAGTTTCGTCAATGAAAGTAGGTCATATTCTTCAGTGAAATATGAGGACATGAGATGAGTATTAGTGATTTCGTAAAGTGATGGTGTTTGTAAGCGATGCCAGACTGGCGATACAACGTGCTGTCGACGAGCGAGGCGTTTATAGATGCCGAGGGGGCTCCACCTCGCGACCCCTTCGCCGCCAGCTATCCTCGTCGTGCAGACCGCTCTCGACCTCCGCATACCTGTCCGTATACAACTATCTTCCACGGAGCCCGCTCTCATGTTCCCTATCGCCTGCCGCCTTTACATAGCGATCCTGGAGATCCCTACGCAGATGTATATTCCGTAGACCGATCTTCCAATTTGACGGATACCTCGAGTTTTGCTCGCTATGAAGACTGTCGCTCTCCCGTAGAAAGCATCCAATCGCATACAAAAGAGCGCATCCACCCCAGTGAAAGATTGGATAGCAGTGTTGGAGTTCAAATACAAAAAGTGCCATATGCTTCCAATGTATTTTTCATATCTACGCAAACAGAAGCAGTACAGCGAGATGTTAACGGTGCCAACCTATTTGTTGTCGAGGGGTCGGAATCAGATGCATTGTCGTCGTGTACTTGTGACAGTTTTGAGCGATGCGAATTTGATTGTAGGGATTTTGAACCTTTCTCTGACACCTGTTGCTGTGATCCTCTCAGCGATGGGGTGTGTAGTCGCAGTCCGAAAGAAGTCGAATCGCCAGAGAATTTTTGTGATACAATAGTTGAAGAAGATCGTGTATCAGTACGGAGTGATATGGATGGTTTAGATTTGGCATTATTTGAGCCAGCGCAATCTGATCCTGTGGGATGTGAAGGCAATTCAGCAGATCAAAACACGACGTCTGTCTCTGCAGCTCTACGCGGAATTTTGTACGCGCTTCCTGATAGTAGTGGTAAGTTGATATATTTTTCATAAATGGCATCACTATACATGTTTGCAGATGTCTCAGTCATTAGTTTCGCGGTGTGCTGTGAGGCGATGTCATTGCGCTAAGCTACCATGTGGTCTGCGTCCGAGGTACTCGTATCGGATACGAACAACGGTGTGTGGGAAATTACTATCACATCAATCACTCAAAGTCATTGTCATAGCCGCAATATCAGCAAGTGTATTGTGAAAATCATGGACTAACTATAACTAGAGAGGAATGTCGTAAGCATCGCATGGTAATAGGATGACGGTCATGATCCGCAATACAAGGGCTTGACATTTCTATTTATTTTATGTTCATGTTCAACAGCTATTCACCGTTATATTTGATAAAGATAGACGTCTGCCACTTTAACTGTTCATGTTTTTGTATACATAATTATTTTGGATCAAAATAAAACATAATAATATGATGTAGACTTTAAGGTTATTAGATTGTGATTTGGTATGTCATCATTATGAGACGTAACCGTATTTCTAATATGAAACTGTTCATCACGGAAGTCTAAGAGCTTTTATGGGAGTCGTAGTGCAACAAACTGCGTACCGTTACCGACTCAGAAGTTTCTAATTACCGGTGGATATAGAGGACGATTGTTAACTTACATGCAAATTCGATAGATCTCGTACAAGATAAAGCAGATACAATACGTGTATTCATTAGTGGTGTCCTACTTAGAGTTTTATACGAGCTGCTTTTTACATGATCTGATTTATTAAACGAATGACGATCAAATGAATACCGTGTGAAAATTAATATTTAAAAGTAACGGTTATGATGTGATATAACCTATTATTAAATATGTAAGTAGAATTAAAATTCCTTGATGCTTGATAAATTTGGTTTTAATGTCTGACGAGATTTGATAACAGGTTCTTGAGATCTGGTTTGCTGGCAAATATTATTACATTTAAAAGTAAATCAGGGACGTGTTGAGTGAAATGATTGAAGATTTCTGACTGATATTTAACTGTATTTTTTTTCTCATTTTGGGGTAGACTCGCAACAAGATTATGTTTAAATGGTAATTTGTAAATCATCAATTTTAACTATCTAAAACACAATTATGCTTTTAAATGATCTAATCATTATAGTTGATGATAATTTCGGTTTTTAATGTATTAAAGCAAGATTATTTTTTACAATTTCAATAAATCAAATACCTCTTCATTATCTATCAATACAAGCACATTACAAAGATATCAATGTTTATGGCCATGTTAAGCTATGTCGCTATTGAAATGCTCGAGAAACAAGCAATAAAGCCGGCGTAAAATTGCCGCATGTATAATTTGAATCACATTATTCGTGGTAAAGTTATACAGAATATTGGCAATGTGTTTGTACTGCTATTGTTAACAGCA
Source organism: Colias eurytheme (assembly GCF_061535395.1). Lineage (NCBI taxonomy): Eukaryota > Metazoa > Arthropoda > Insecta > Lepidoptera > Pieridae > Colias > Colias eurytheme. The sequence continues at coordinate 4,184,863 of NC_142982.1, read as the reverse complement.
GAGGCCATGGCCGAGACGTGGCGGACCGTATAAACATCAGCTCGCTCGATGAGAAACCGCAGGGTCAATGTAGTGTGCTTTATGGTGTTTGGTTTCGTTTAACGTAGGTGACAAGTGTATTTTATTTTTATCTTTTGCTAAGCTTGATAGTGTGATTGGGAATTTGTGATGGATCTAAGTGGTTTATATGAGCATAAATGGTAATAAAATACGTGATAAGGGACGTAAAAAGATTTTTTTTCATTGTAAGTATACAGTACAAATAAACATATAGGTACCTTAAGAAATAACCATAACCATAGACAAAAAATATACAATTATAAAAAATAGTAAAATAGTACCTATACTTAGGCTGTTATACATTTTATTATAGTCCATAAAATAATTTATTAGTTTACTTTGAAACGATTCATTCATGTGTGGCTTATTGTAAATTCGGACCACGTTATATACCTACATGAATTAAGCACTGGCACAGAATACATAATAGTAGCTAAACGCTACAGAACGGACACTCTCCGCCTCCCGCCAAAATTAAACTTACCTCACCCCCGCGCGATCAGACATAAAATGGGCCATATTTTTCTGAAAGGACGATACGCAACAAAGATTGACAACATTAATCAAATTGACTTAAAGTAATTTTATTATTTTGGATTTGTGATTATCGTTTTTCGTAGAAAATGGTTAGATATTGTGCTGTTTACGGATGTATTTCATCAGAAAAACGAGAATTTTTTTTTACGCTAGTCACAAATGTGCCAACCATAAAGCGTTAACACACACATTTGCAGTCTCTACAGTGTGACTGTCAAAACAATCATTTTGTATGGAGTGTCCGGGGTGTGGCACTGGCATACATTTTAAACTTGAATTTTTTATCACGTGTTCTTCCATCCTCAAATTCCACCGATTTATATGCTTATTACGAAGCTTAAAAATAAATCAAGATACCATTAAGATCGAAGCAAATGAACAGTTAAACGACAATTAAGGCATGACTACTCCTTTCCACTATGGAACAAAACATTTCACTCTGAACATATGTAATAATAAATAATACTTTTCCAACTTCTTGGTTTTATACCCTAACGACTAGTTTGTTAGTTAGGTTCCAACCGGTAACGTGGAAGTTCAGCTATTAGCGGCGTTCATTAGGAAGCTTTCTTGTTTTCATTTAATTAACTTCTTGTGGCGGTGCAACACTTCGAGATGAGAATATTTCAATGCTATTGTAGACTGTTCTATATACAAAATAACGATTATAGTAGTTTCGTATTGTGCTTCATATAGAATTTTCATACGACATATAGATAAATATGATTTACTGAAGTTCAGTATAGTCTGTCTTATTTACCATTTTGTGTTGTCCCTTGGTAACTATGCTACATATAATAGCTACTGCAGTTGCGCTGACTCAGTGACTCGTTTAACATTTTGGATCTCTCTTTGGAGACTAGGCCACGTTTTTTCTATAGTTACTTTTTTAGAAAGAAAGAAGAAAGAAAATACATTTATTTGTACCGATGCACATTAATACATAAAAAATAAATAAAATTAACTTATAACTAGTTACAACGGCACAAAATGGATAATATCCACTCAGTGCTTTGAGAATCTAAGGACATATAAGACACTTAGATTCTCCACTGATTTTCAGTGGACACCACATTGACATCCTGACAGTGGCAGTGTACATATCGCTGCCCTAGTTCAACAGTAAGATATTTTGAACAAAGTATGTTTTGAGTTATTCATACTTTTATGATTTTAGTGTCATTAATTCACTCGTTGTTAATTGAAATGTGGTTGATTTTTTAAAACTATAGTTTGGTTTCATGTGTTACGGAGTTATTTATATTTCAATATTAATAAAATAATTTGAATATTAGTTTTAAGGCTTTTAATAGTAAGATAACCTTATATTGAACTCAGACTAAATAAAACATGTTTTGTATTTTTAATGTTGTCTCTAAAATGGTTTATTAAAAATTAAGTTTATATTGTTACTCATAGAGTTTTACATTCCAAATTTCAATTTGACTGAAACGGTATAGCAATAAACAAAGATTCAATAAAAGTAAAGTCATATTACGTCTCATAGTGAGACAGTTATTGCGGTGTTTGCTATTTCGCGTAATGGTGAGCAATTTGTGCGAAACAATACAGATGTGAAATTGAGCTTACGGTATCTAATTATGGTCGCTTTGATGTGGTTTAAATTTCGATTATAACATGCCTTTAACATTATCTCATTCGCTTGTTAGTAGTTAGTCATAGACCATAGTGGCAATAACAAATAATAATAGTTAATGGATACTGTTATCAGAGCGTATGATTGGAGAATTTCTAAAACGAAAGGTGTTTTGTGTTTCATTTTGAATAGGTACAATAAAAATTATTGACAATCCAGAAACCATAATTGATGTTTGTTGTAAAATAGGGACTTAAGTACTAATCACGGATGTATACAATTAATAAGACACCCAAAATGTTATTAGTAAGATCAGCATTTTCGTATCATGCATATTTATGATTCCAACCACGCGAATTTTGGACATGTTGATAACAGAAATAAATTGATGTTTACTTTTTGCCACTTGACTCACTTATTGCTCATCAATGTTTACAACTTGAGTTGTAATCGATTTTTCAAATATATTCTAGGATTTTTTTAGAATCGTCGTGTTCGCTCACTGCAAATAATCTAACTCGTCACGCAATGTATTAGTAAATAGCGTTTTAATTCCGTTATAAAGTATTTGTTTCAATATCGAGCGGCTTTTGCGAAATTTGGTACGCGATAGTTTCATCTACTGATGGATCTTTTCGAGATTAGATGTAGGTAAGCATCGATTCAATCGTTTTTTTATAATACTATAGTTAGTGTTACAAATATATTCCTATAAAATAAACTAGGTGATTACTTATCATCATATAAAATAATATATAATCATCTTTGTTTGAGTAAAAACTATTGTAATCTAGACTTTATATATGGTATAATATGTACTTAAATGTATATAAATTGAAAGAGAAGCTACGACAAAGCTCGATTACATAGTCAATTCTTCTTATCTTATGGCCGACGGAACACATCGATTAAATAGGAAATAACATAAGCACTAGCGAACCTATTAAAACGGCTTAAGATAAGATAGAGCCTGAGATAAGTCCTTGATAAGCTCGACGTAACGTTTATTTATAAATAATTGCTCGCATGGATTTGTTTACTTATTTTTAAAGTAAATGATAGATATTAACATAATGTATTATGATCAGTATGCTTGGTTTATATTTATAAAAGTTTGGTTCATATTTTTTAATATGTATTATATTTTCGTGACTAAGGAAGTTTCCGTTATTTATTTATTTTATTTTTTATTATCAGGGATTTTTTTCATCAAATAACAATTGATTTAATCAATTCCAGAAATCAATAACCATTGCGCTACAATATAGAGCAGTGACCAAAAGTTCTCTTAAATTTGTGATTTGAGAAAGACAGCCGTACTTAATAAAAAGAACCAAATAGTTCGATGGAATAGTCTTGGTACATTATAAGACACCATTCTTATAAGGTAGAAGTAGAGCTGGAATTCAATTTGATTGCATAAGTATTCCTTACCAACACTCTCAGCAGTGGCGGTCATTGGCTCGCTTTGAATGGAAAGACGTGATCTGTGTTGTTGAAATTAAAACTCGGTAGCGGTTCCAGCGATTCGTAGTAAATGTACTATTTAATAGATATTATTTAACGACTATGTATCACTTTCGGTGCATAAATTGCGTTTGTGTTCCCAACAATGCGTGTTGTAATTCAAAGATAACATATGATTTAATGTCTATGCCTATAGAAATGATTGTAGGTTTAAATGATTGCATCTACTCGCTAACTTGCACTAAGTATATGTTTGTAGACCCAGATAAATCAATGAATTCTGTTTCGAGCGTTTCGTAATTATTTCGAGTTTACCACATATCTACTTATGTCAAGGCTAAGTAATATGAGATTCCGTTTTTTTCATTATACGAGTAGCGGCTGTGGGAATTGTAGATACCTTTTTAGAATTCGGTTCGAGTTTCTGTTTTGTTTGTGTATGTATCAGATGTAGGAATATCAATTTACAGTTCATATAAAACTTGATGTAGCCTGGAGGAGGGTTTATTAAAAAAGTGCTTATCGTAATTGGCAAAAGGGAGTATCAAATGTATTTATTTTGACTTATTTCTTCTTCTTCTTATGTCTTTCCTTTACCTATATCAAGATAACAAAGTATTAAATTAATTCTATTTAATTATTCTGAAGTTCATAGTGTAAAAAAGATTTTTTTTCATAAAAGCAGTGGTTGTGTGTGTTCTGTTGCTAAAAAATGTGTGCTAGGCAATATACATAATACACATTTGTATGCAAAAAACGCAAAAGCTTTTTAATTTGTTTGTCTTTTGTAAAGGTCAAATATGTATTTAAATAGCTTGTTGTTTTTATATTTATATGGCACATGTTTTATTGTGAGTGTCATTTTGGATAGTTCAACCTTTATATAACATTTTGCACAATTAAATAAGTGATGAAATTACAATATTTTGAGTAGATTTCTTTAGTTCACAAAGTACTTTGTTATACGGTATACTCATGCATATAATGATTATAAGAGAAGCTATTGTGCAAGAAAAAAGGCTTTATCGTCTTAATCAAACAACTGATCCTAATCTATTTATGTAACTGCAAAAAATTATGAATAACAGGAATTTAATTCTTATGCATTTGAAAAATGGGCATGTGTTCTCAAACAATTGGAACACCATGTGCGCTGATAAGAATGTGTACAATAAAATGATATGGGCACAAGGCAGCTTGCAGCTTGCGCACGCGCTTGCCCAGCACCTGTACTTGCGGTCACTCGCCCAACTGGTTCATTTTCATACTCACTCTTGGCCACAGTGACGTCAGACATAACATTTAGAAAAAAATCGTTATGACCACTTTCGGCTTTTGTTATATTAATTATTCTAACCATTTCATACTTCATGATTTCATCACAACTTGTGATTTAATATCGTTTGCGTTAATTAACGTAACATTATCTAGAGCAGCCATGCATGAAAGGATATTGGTTAATTGATCATTCCACAGGTACATTTATAATACTATGAACAGTCGACTAGAATTAACAAGTCGTTGCATTCACTATATATTTACTACATTTTGAGATAGTAGTTCGCAAATATGAAATACGTTGACACGAGAAACTCAACTACCAAGATAGTATACGATTAAAAGGTATTTAAAGTTACGTTTGACATTTAAATTGTACGTACCTGCAAGTTATTATAATAAGGCTGTATTTTATAGCAAACAAAAACACCAATCCACGGAACATTTCTTGATTATTGCTATTTCAAAGTGGTTATAATAATTACATGCCAAATGTTATTTATTTATGGTTTATTTGGGTTAAACTTAGACTTCGTATGTTCGGCATGTTCGGCTTCTGTATTCGAATTAATTTAGGTGTTGAAGTTTGGTACTTACATTATTTATGAATGTCGAGTTCGTGACTCAAGTGTGCAGCCGATTCATAAATTATAATCCCCTTTGAGTCACGGCTCTATGCGAGAAATGGGTTGAAAAATTGAATAGTGTATTCATATGATTTCCTTTGATATGATCTTGAATGAGGTCGGTCGTTCGGAAGACGTGACATATCCAGAATATATGAAGCTTTTATGAATGTTCACGTTTCTTTGTGTCGAGTTGTAAGACAAATGTAATTTGTTTCAATTGAATCGTGGGATTGAAGATCTTATAAGCTTTATATGTGGCTTAAATATTGTATCATTTTATTTTTTTACGATATATTTAAAACATTCTCATTTCCTTTTACAATATTAGACTTGCCAAGCTGGAGTATTCTCAAGCTGCTTTACATCCTTTGGGTATTGAATAATAATGAAATAAGGCATTGTATCGACATGTCAATACAAACGAGAGGAAGTGCATCACTTCATGGAAGTATGCTAAGAGCTTGCGCGTGCACACTAACTTCCTGTGCCACGTGTCAAGAGCGTCAATGGTGAAAGTTCTTTTTCTGTGATATGTACCTACACGTACAGTGACATTAGGAACGTAGTACATATTATGAGGTAATTATGGGAACTCACAACCTCTAATAACGAACTCTTCCGTTTAGAATGTGTCAACGTATAGTATCTATTACGTTAATTATTATGATCCAGTGTGGAATAGTAACGTATTTAATATGTATTCATTTGTCGTTTGAACTGGAACGCTCCAACTGAAATATGTGTTTATATTGTTAAATGTAGAGTGGGTTGTAGAGTTAGATCTTGGATACATTAATTTTTATATGTCAAGATTGTGTGTAATATAATAACAGTAAATAATGTAATACATACTTAACATTTAATCGCATCTTTATGTTCAGGTCACAGCAATCAATCTATTTGAATAATGGGAAAATTTGCTAATTGCTCATACATTGATTTGCTGAGATGGATCAATAAACTCAGATTCCATGCAAGATTGCATATGTATCATCAAAACGAGAAGCAAGTGAGGTCACATTGCTTCCGTCGTAAAATAATAGATGTGTGTTATTCAACACTATCTTTGTTACATCAACTGTACGGTTGTGGGAATATTTGTGTTTGTTATTATCATTGTTGGAATACGTTTTCTGGGTAATATGATCGCGATCGTGTATCGCTTTAAGCTGACACGTTTGTTTTCATTCAACTGTATGATTCATGGAGTATGCCGACTGCTGCCCTCAACATAATAAGATCTACTTCAATGGCACTCCTTCCAAGCCTCACACGCCCTCTTAAATGAAGCTTTAACATTCTGATAGTTTTCAACTATCCTGGTCCGAGGAACCATATATAATTTCTGCAGCTATAGAACCTTTATTGTAAAGAATCATCACAAAAAACTATATGTATGACCTCGTTCTTTTGATGCCCATGAGCAATTTAGTTGTTTAAAATTATTAATCACAAGTGATTCGTTTCAATCAAATTCTATTAACTGCTTATAAAGACACCGTTACAAGTGATGGACGTTAAGCGCTCTAATTGATTAAATACCTTATTATATTAATACAGCTGTTATCAAAGTGTCATTCATCACAATAGTAGTCGAGATTAATCTTAATTCGTTTGTTTAAGTCTGGTCCCGGTCTATTTGTGTCAGATTGCTTTCTCTATGTGGGTTGTGAGGCCCTGCGTGCTACCACCCACGCTATATGTAAATTCTAAAGTACATATATAAAATCAATCATATTACACACAAGTATATGTTACGTAAGTCAATACTGACATGAATATGAATTAACTTGTTTTATTAGGTTTAAGTGGTGATAGGTTTCAATAAGACTTTCCGTGTTTATCACTTTGATATCATATTTTTATGACTACGCTAACGAGGAGTATACTGAGATGACTTGTATAAAATTCAATCCACCGCAACTTCTAAAATTAATTGGACACATATTGTTAGTTGAATATATTTGTAAAGAAACTCAGTTGTAGAAATAGCAGTCTTGATAGAATTGCTATTGGTTTTTTCATTTTTTATTTAGTAACTTGTTATTCCGATAAGTAATATTACTTAATAGCTAAGGTTTTACAGCACTCAGAAGTGAGTACTATTTTTCAGTAGTAACTTCACATAATAAATTGGCTATTGGCTCTTTTCCCAGACTCCACAACAATGGAAGCACACTGCAGAACATTTCAGCCCTGCTTTTCGACGTAAAAAAAAACGCACTTCCAGACACTACCTCCTGGGTTGTGGGGAAAAGATTCAATAATTAATTATTAATAATATTGTAAAATTAATTATTAAAAATATTATTATAACAAAAATAAAATAATTCCTGGTGACAAATTATTATTAGTACACACATAATATATCGTATTCTGTATAGTAAAGAGTACTTAAAATAGTACTCACTTCGGATGGCTGTAAAACCTTAGCTATTTACTTAATGAAAAAATGTTGTAAATAAAAGTTGTTCTACGAAAAACAATCTACAAAAATGGTCTGATATAATTTCTTCGTAAACTTATAAAAAAAAGTTTTATTGAAAAATATAAACATCTCTAATTTCTGAACATTTTCGCTTATAACTTTTTTGTTTATAGTTCTACGACAAAAAGTTACTGAACCTAAGTTGTAGAGAATTTAATTTGCAACGAATAATGTTAACATTGTTTTATTATCAGATAAATAGTTTAAGAGATATATCGTAAAAACCATTTCAACCGCTATTTTCAAGATGGCGGCCGTGGGACAAGGGTGGCGACCCCACAAACTTGGTGATAGCTTCACACTGACCCCCCCTACACATCAAAAAAATAAAATTGCGTCCTCTAAAAAATGCGACCCCAAATGTAACTTTTCAATGGACCAAATGTCAACTGGTTCTATTACTCAACTATTTTTTTAAAGGTTACAGGTTATATGTAGATATGACCTAAGTAATATATAGTTGTCATACTTACTTCCTATTCATAAAACACTTTAAAATGAAATTATTGAACATTATAATAGGTATATTACTGTTAAAAACACATCAAGTAACATGTATAGGTATTATAATTCGATCATAAATCTAATAAGTAACTAACAAAATCAGCTTCTATTCGTAGAAAGTGCATAGTCTAGACTCTAGGTTGAATGTTAAATTTAAATCGAACTTAAAATGAGAGACTTGGCAATATGTGACCTATCCTTATGAATATTGTGGATTCATCGCCTACGCTACTATCAGCGGACGGGAAGCAGTAACACAAGTTATAAATAATTTGGAAAATCCAAAAGTGCACGCCTCATAATTTTTTTTTAATAAATATTTATTAATTATTATTTTTGTTTATTTAATAACAATTAAACCACATCGAATCAGACCCTGAAAAATGAAAGGGTTCTATTCCTGAGCATACTCAAGCGTAAGAGAAAAAAAAAGACTCGATTAGTAAAGTATTTCGGTCGCTATCGTGTTAACAAGAAAAAGGATCCGCACATACAGACACACGGACGTCCAAGACAGAACTTTTTTAAACTGTTTTTTAACTAGTTTAAATAACAAAAATGACATCAAAAATTTCATGAACGTTAAAAATAGTGTTTTTTCTTAATATGTGTGTGTATGTATTATCTAACAAGTGCAATGTATGATACATAAAGACATTTTAAGTTTGAAAAATCAGATGTTTTGCGCGAAGTGACAGTAGTACCCACCTCAACGCTTCGCTTATGAGGCGTGCAATATTGTTATTTGTTATATATATGCATATGCTATGTTTCTATAGTCGATACGCGATACATAAGAGAGATTTCATAACATACACGTAATATTTGTATAGAATTTTACTTCCAATGTTAGTATAATCTACTTTTTATTGTAATTTCGAAGTATGTTTTATCCCTTTCCAACAGATTAACCATTAGAAGTAATTGTAAATAAGTCGTAAATATATTCTTCAAAACATAAAAGCTTTTATTTAGCTAGTAATTTACGTTTAGGCTCTCACTGGGCTTCTGACTAAAGAAATGTAAACAATTAAGCAGATTATATTATACATTCCCACGTTATTTCTTGTTCAATGTCAATGGACGTTTGCGAATGTGAACTGTGAACTAAGTTATAATTATTAGGGTTTTGCATACGGCTTGTGTACAATTGTCTACAGCGTGAATGAGTCAAAGCCCTTTGTAGTCGACGACTGACCTTTAGGTTTACTAAGCGTAGGGAAACGGGGAGAATGGATTTTTTGTTAGAAACGTAAAGGTCAAGCTGTACAACATATTATTACAGGTGAACTATGACGAACTAAATAGTATATGTTGACTATGAGTAAGCGCCCTATATCTTGTTATTGAAGGTTACAAGTTTTAGAATGCATTACATAATGTTTGTATTTTAATGAAGTTTTTTAATCGTTAACATAAGTACTGAATGACGAGGAGCTTAATATTTAGTTGAATTGATTATTTCGATTGACAAAGTTTTATAATGCTATATTTATATTAAGTGCAAATTTTTTTCAACTCGAGACTATTTTGAAAAAGAAAGCAGAAATGCCTTGAAATAATATTTTAATGAAAAAAATAAGTTCTTTAGAATGGCGACAAAATTATACATATAAGTACAATAAGCATAATTAATGAATTGCGCATATTGTAAACAGTGGTGTTAATGATTTCGCATGTCGCAATAATAAAGTGGCTACTTAGGGCCAATTTCCTTACTATATTTGGAATATAAACTTCAACAAGTATGTTTTATACAAACTTGATTTGGTATTTATTTAACACGGCGTTATTAATTGAAAGGACCTGTTGTTTTTTTATAAACTTGTTTCAATTTTATGCGCCAAAGTACTTTATAAGGACGCTGAGTCCAATATAATCACCGTTTAATGATTATAAATTAAATCTTGTTCAGGTTACTACATAAAGTTCAAGTGCTGCAATATGGTATTTTAATAATTATTATCATGATAAAATTTCTTAAATACAAGTAGTATCAAAATAAAGCTGTTCAAATCACGAATAACAATAGCTTTTTATAAGATATTGAATTTTAAAGCACAAACTTGTGCCGCTGAACATCCTCCCACTCTATTTAACATTGTAAGTTCAATGCGCTTATGCATAAATCAGCATTATAATAGCTCCTTTTGAGTTCAATGGAGCGAAGTCATGACGACATGTAATCATGCCTTAGACGGTGTTTGTTTGCTGAGCTTTTACCATTTTCTGTAAAAACATAGACATACATTTATAATAAATAGATATATAAAACTAAATTATACGAACGAAGACAATGAAAAAGGTACTATAGTTACTAGTTACTACCAAAGCTTTAAAATTATCAAAATAAAAAAAAAGTTTTTTTTTAAGGATATATGTACATTTAAAAGATACATCCAATAATGTCGTTCGTTTAACAAGCTTATTTGTCACTTACTGTTTCTACTTTACATTCTGATTTCTTAGGTATCCTTCTATTTTAAATGGAAATTTCTAATTAAGATATCGTACAAATAATGTAAAGGAAGTTGGTGCTAGTAGAAAATTCAAATAGCCTTCTAAGTATGCAATATGAGTGTATATATGCACTTTGATGGCACCTTTTATGCTTTAAGCCTAGTCGTATCCCGTCTGGCGTATCCGTTCTAGCTAGATGCTTAATATATTCATGAATATTTATTTTAATACTAAATGTTAATTTGAGAGACAAGATTTAGTCACAACCATTAGTACCTGTATATAACCTTACTACAGATAATTCGTATTAAAACGAATAAAAATTAAAAAGTCTCAAGTTGATACATAAAATAGGATTTATTTCAGGCGCATTTACGTAGGTGGTGTTTTATTGTAAACAATAACTTAAAGTATTAATATCGCGGTGCACAAACGCAAAGTGAACATTTCGATTCTTCAGTGCTCCCATTAGCAAATGTAATTGTGAGCCTAATAAACATTTGAATAGGATATTTTGCATAACAATAACGAGGCGCACGGCCACAATAAACAAAATCTGCAAGCAAGAAAGATATGCGGTGCATTTAAAAATAGTATCACAATAGTGGCTGGTGGCCCTTATTTTGCTTTTGGTACCTAGCCATATCTCTGTGCAAAATGAGCGTGCGTGACCGAGTCCCGAGATACTGACGTCGATTGCTAGCGGCACTATGAAGTATGAACAGAAAAGCGAGGTATTTTCATTTTATGTACCTTTAGTGTACTATAATCATACGTTGCGGAGCGGAGTACTTGCATTGTTTTTTTGTGAAGCTGTGTTGTAACTGACGAACTAGATGCTTTGTGATTGAGCTATCGAAAGCTTTCTAAATTGTTTTTTATAACATGGTTATTTAAATTAGTATGGATAGAGACAAGTTGTTAACATGACAGCCCTCATGGTTTATCTTGTACGTACATCAAAAGATTTTGTTAGTTACATTTCTATGTGTTATAATTTATAAATCTGATTTTTCATCTTTATTTTTCAACACTTATTCCTTAGAATCGTTAGTAGATACTATTTGTTGAATTTAAATTGCAAGTGCAATTAAAGATTAAGAATAGACGAAAAACGTTAAATCAATAGACACTTCCCTAGCAAGAAAATGGATGAAATAACCCCTTTAGATCCATGGTAAATGTGTCATCCGCATCTGCATTCATCAAGCTTTGCTTCTAATTCATATGTAAAATCTAAATATGGATTTAAATTCACACATCCGTTTGTACAGTTCACACAATATATCTTAGCGAGAATTACCAGAATTAAATATCTTAAATGGATATGATAGTTGGAAAAAAAGTCGTATTGTTGTAAAGAATCTCTTTATTACTTAAATATGTGATGCGTTATTATATTGAAGTTGAATAAAATCCAGTTCTCATCTAAATAGTTAAATAAATTATACTTAAGTAAACGAGTTTTAGTCGATTGTTATTTTCAAATCCCCTCTGTTAATTGAACAAATTCAAACTAAGAGAGTGATTTTATGAAACATAAACAAGAATTTTTTTTCAAATAAATATAAGTATTAAACGTAACAAAGCTTTTGGCTCTTGTTAATTGTACTCAACCGCGTTAAATAGACTTAATGGAACACATTAATCCATGTAGTCGTGCGCAACGCGTACTTTATTAGTTGAATAAGTACATCAATTGGGATGATTGTATGTACTTTATCTTTGGGAACAAAGGGCCTTTAAGTGACACTAATTTGTATGATAGAAAATAATTGAATTTTTCGTGTCGCTTTGTCCTCTTCTTGCTAATAGCTTTTAGTTTAACGATCAGAATAATAGAAGTCAGATTTTTTTAAATAGTGTGAAAAATGTAGTGGTTCCTAATAAGAAACCATATTTATAGCTCATAAATCAAGAAGTATTAAAAAAATAACTTTAAAAATCTGATTTTAAGCTTGTTAAAAATATTAATACATACTTATTTGTTTCCTCATCACATAGTGTAAAGCCAATACCGTATAAGATGTAACTATAATATATAGTCTGCATTAGGTAAAATTGCAATTATGGAGTTGTGTAAGGATTGCGTATTACAATAATTATAAATTATCGAACCGATTTTACTTTACCCTAAATAATTAAATTTTCCTTTTTAAGCTGGGCCTATGAATAATTACGTAGACGTGACCGTGTTATTTCTTATTTACTACATTATATCGTGAAATTGTTATGTAAACATTTACAAATGTTTTTATCGCTTTAATTTATTATTAGAAGCAATTACTAATACAATCAAGTGATACATACCTTATTTATATTAGCAATAATACTTGACAGTCGAAATATAGTACATACGAGTAATGTTAAGTAGAGTTTATGTGTATGTGTATATTTAACTTTATTTCAATTTTCAGTTGAATCTAACCAACAGTTGGATAAAATTATTTTATAATTAATTCTCATTTCTTTTTGCATTTGCACTAAATGTTAATGCACAAAGTGTTGCAGTAATTTCAGTCGTAATATTTAAGCTCAATTGAATTTATGCAACAACTTAACTGCTAAGTGATTGGTATACAAATATTAATATAGTTACGCCTTCCTCATTACATCGAAATTGAGTTGTCACCTTATAGTGTATGGGTAGAAAGTTGAATGAAAGTTTAGCCTGTTAAAGACACGTAAGGAAACTATTAAAACTCATATTCATACCGTTACGACTGCATTCAAACCCATACCGTTATGTTTAAGAGTAGGAATCTTATGCTACTCTTTTACGCCGATCTTCCCTGGGGGTGTGGTGTCTTCCTCGGTGCAAAGCCTATTCGTGCTGTAGCATGCGCGAACCCCATACAGGAAAAATCCCAAATCATGTAAAAGTATAATAAAAAATAAATAACGTCTATTTAATAATCTATAGAATATATTATCTATGTCTAAGGCAGATACGAATTAGAAGAAAAACCAAAAGCATGTTTCAATTGCATAATATTTTCCATTCATTAGTTATATGAACTCAATGAAGTGTGTTCATAACACGATTTATACATTCAATAACAAATACTAAAGAATTATTATTATTGTAGAATTTTCAATGAATCAAATCATGTACTCTATAATAGTCTATAACCTGTGTCTATAACTTTATTTCATGAAATGAAATATACTACTCCAAAATATTGTTCGGTAAAGTAAATAAAGTTGCTATGACATTTCCTTCTACCAAACGCCATCTAATTAAGATATTCAGTAGATTACACATATCAGGTAGTTCTTACAAATCTTTAATTGCATTGTTCCCAGATACAGCATCAAGTGCGACCAGCGGTGCGACGTTGGGAGTGCCGCCCTCTTGGGAACCCTTCTACTGCGTATTGCAGCAAGAGCGACGCACGCTCACCGCCTATACTAGCGAGGAACTTGCTGTGAGTATTCATTTTAGTTTTATTTATTTAAGAAATTAGATTAGTTAAGAACGATGTTTTTTTAAGAATAGAAATAATTCGATCACAAGGCGAAATTCGAACTCGCATCTTTAGCCTTTCCGTGGCGACGATTGACCTCTCGGCCACCCGTGATCCCGCCAGAGCAATCGAATTTATTCTACTCTTTCGGTTTTATGTGTCTAAGGGACACCACACGCCATCTATTCAGAAAAAAATTCTCATTTATAAAGCAATTAACGCTAGAAAAATAAACATCTAATTGAGAACTGTTAAAATAATACTTTTGGAATAAATAGGAGGCGTGTTTATTTTTAACTTCGACTTGAAACTTCAGTTAAATCCACTTTGATGTTTTATTCAGATGTTTATTTATTAAATCTATTTATCGTTACGTAATAATGATTATGTGTACTGTGATATGAATTAATAGGTCAGTAGCATTAACGCATGTGTTTTGAGAAACGTAAATTGGTAGATGTATCCCGTGTTTACGTTTAATACACCAGAGAGGATCGTGTTTTTAAGATAAATTCGATAAATTATTCTTCAAAAGTGAAACCAAGCGAGGGCGGCTCGCTTGTTCTTAATCAAACGATTATCGCGATTAATAGCACGAAGATATCCCTCCCTATAGCGAAAGTTATTACTTATTCACAAAAAAAAAGCCTTGAACATGACGGTTGAATGCTGATTCAGTATTTCTTATTTAGTAATGTTTATTTATTTTACAATTTATTAAAATACCGGCGTCAGGTCGGTCAAGTAACTCATAAGTGATAAGCGATCGCAATATCGAGTCATGTTACGAAAGTTGTTTCTTCTATAGATGGTTATAGTTCAATTTTGGGAATGTATTTCGGATTGCTTCGTCATTTTACATAAATAAACGTGCTTCACGTTCAGATTTCTATCATAATTATGTTTAATGACGACATTTTATACCTGTTATAATTTAAATTTTAAGCGTTAGTTTAAAGATTTAAGATATTCGTCCAATGTCCTTACTGAAACCTTTTTTAATATCGTTAAACTTTTTGTATTAACAATTACTTACTTAGAATGGAGCATATTTTTATTCATTATGTGTAGTGCTTTGCATTTGTAGAGCACTACAATTATTATGATATTATGAAGAAAAAATAAAACAAATAGCTAGGTATTGCGTCAGGTCATATACCATACGTTTTGCCATTTACTTCCGAGTAATTAATTGATATTATCAAGGACAGTGAGATAAAATCTTTAATTTTGTAATGCATTTAGTTAACGAGGTTGAAGGTTTTATGGTTTTCTTTCGACATTCACTTGATCTGTCGCCACATATTATGTCTGTATACAGATTTTTTCTTTACAAGATTTCAAGTCTGGATCAGAGGAAATATAACACAAAATTCAATTAAAATCAATGATCAATTCATTCTATCTCACAAAAAATAGACGGGAGCAAGGTTTAACTCCAGTTGAAGCTGTATTTAATTTCATAATAGAAGTCAGGCTACGTTATAACTTTTCTCGGGAACGAAACGATGACTGTTCTAGATTTTATTTGGAGCGCTGTGTACTTATGAGATTAATTGGATCACCAGTTCGTACTTCAAATATTTGTTAATGTCTTATCAATCTCAGTCTATTAAATTTAGTACCTGACCTTAAATAAGAAATTCTCGGGTCATTTTTAATATTTCAAAGAAGCAAAATAGATTATAATTATTTAATTGCGTGACCATTATCTTAATGGCAATAATAAAACTTATATTATGAAAGCAAAGATCATTATCTATGTGAACAAAACGGCTCACGATTTGGTCGTTGATGTTAGCTGTGTGGGCGTTTTACACATAAATCAAAATTACAAAGTTTAACAACGAAAGCTAACATTACAACAACCTCGTTTACGAAGCAAAAATTCCAGCGACTCAAGTTTTTTTTGGTGTAGTTTACAGTTTACAACTCGTTGGAATTTCTGCTTCAGAATTCCAAAACTAGTAAAATTTTTTCAGTAGATGCTCTACCTAGTTTGTTAATTTATTCGCTTGATCAGGTTGTCGATGATTATATAGCAGGGAAATATTCCCGGTGGATTATTATTAGGAAAGTGGATGGTAGAAGACATGATCGAATAGCAGGATGTCGTAGGTATGAGAAAGGAAATGCGGTGTTACTGTTTTCCGCTTTCAATGAAGATGTATGAGTGCTCTATTTGATTGTGCAATTATGTCCGAGATATAATTTTATGGAATTTGTATAGGTCGTTTGGAATTTGTATAATCACGATGCTGTATAAGTACATGATATTTTAAATTTGATTACATAGTTAACTTTACATCTCGTCATAGGCTTAATTTATATAAAAAATAGGCGCCTGTATTGTTGCCTTGTTTCTTGTTAATTTTGTTTAGAATTTCTAAATGATAATTTTTATTTTTCACGCGGCCCAACAGTCTTTCCCGGGATTTTACATCGATAAGGTAAGAATTTCGTAAAATGTGTGTTTCATGGTCCTTTGGAATACTAATGGTTGCTGATTATTTAAATGTATTGATTCGTGTGCAATTACCATAAGTCTGTCCTCTGGTAAACGTTTGTCGGTCATGTTCATTTGTCATGCAGTTGTTATCTCACTAAGAAAATATATATTGTTATGTATTGTTTTACCTATTTCGTTATGTATTATGTATTGTTTTCATATTGTGTTTCGATCTTTTCATTTATCAAATTTCTGAGGAATTTAATAAATAACATTCATTCATTTCCAGAGCGGTAGTGTGTTTAATTTGTAAAATATTTTGCTGTTTGCCGTTTTTGATGAATGCATTACTTAATAAATGGAACAATAAATTAGCAGGATATTTCGACATAAATAATTAATGAATAGGATTAGTAAGATATAATGAATTGCTGGTATAATCGTTTGTTGCTAAATATGGTTTCCTGGCCTTACTGGTCAGTGTAGTATTTTTATCACGTGTACTATAAACAGTCGTACGAACGTGACATGCGCCCTACTTTCCTTTTACGTCGTAAATCAAATTCACTTTTTAACTTATAAACTGTAATGCATTGTATTGGATAAGCGAGCCATGCTGTTTATTGCTCAAGATAGGCACATTGTACAATTGTTTACATAGTTGCTTGTTAATCCTTTTTAAAGATTGTTATTCCGGTAACATTTAAAGTTTATAAATATTCACAACAAGAGTTTCATAAACAATTTTGCAATTTCATGTTCTTTGAATATTATTTTGAGTTCATATATGGTCAGATTTGTGAGCCAAACATTAATTTTACTTTTATGTACTGTATAGATGGACCCAATAATTTATTGCTAATCTGAAATGAAATAATCAGGACATATCCTGTCTCCATAAATATAAACAGATGTTTTTCTATATTTAGTTTATTTTCTTGGAAAATATGGTATTCATATGGAAGTTAATCACATTTAGCGAACTGAACGTAAATACATTCATATGTTGTACTTGTATTGTGGTGGAATGATTTTTATGTCTTCACACGCCTCTTCTTGACCCATTTAATACATATCCTCTTAAAGAAGATATTGCTTTACATACATTTTATTTTAAAATGCATTATTTTGTTAATTAAAAATAGTTTGTTTATTCACATTTATTTTTTAGAAGCAATAGAATGTTGAAACATGGAAATGATAGAAATTACAATATAACTTGATAACTACATGATTAATTGTTTTTCGAGATGATTTAAATAAAACATAATTTTAATTCCTAAATTCATATTTTCATTAAACAAATATAGAGGAAATATTCCTTTATGCAATGATCAAATAGATCTTGTATGTTCGCAACCGGGACGAACATGTAAAACACAACCTTTAATTTTAACAAAAACATGAAAAGCTCGTCCAGTTTGACATTTTTGCAGCGACAGGCATGATTTAAACACATAAATCTGTCGTAAGAACATAAGTGTCCATAAACATTGTAAGAATTTTTATATCGTAGCTGTTAACAGCTTAATCATAACATTTGGTTTTAATTACCCCCGAAAAAAAGTCAGAAAAAGCTGGCTATTTTGGTCAATGACATCATCTCTATATGCGTATACAGATTCGTAAAAGTGATGATATGCGACTGTTATTGGTTGACGAGTTATTAACGACTGAAAAGAGAATATTGTGTGTGCGTTTGAAAATGATTTGTCCTTACAAGTGCAGCAAAAATTTGCTCGAGGCAAATCAGCTTGAGTCATACGCGCGTGCTATTGAACTTTTGTGTATGGACAGAATAATATCGATTTTAAAGGCTATTACTGTGTCAATATAAATGTTAGATTGTAAATATAACATCTGTCGTATTCCTGAACACAAAAATATTGAATGAAGTTTTTACTTACACAAATCTAACATTTATTTATTTACAGTTTATGTTAAAAGCACTATTATGCTTTTACATTGTGCATATTGATTCATTGTTTTCAAAATAAAGTTTATATGAAGATAAAAAATACCTACATACACTTTTTTAAGTACTTGAACGTGATGTAAAGTAAAATGTAATAAAACAGTAAGGGTTTGCGGCTAGTGGGCGCCGGTGCCTGCGGATGGTCGTCATGTCGCCTGAATATAAACTAACCACCAGATCGCGCCTTGGTTCTCACTTTGCTATGTCTAGGTCAGATGTTGCAAACCTTTGCTATTCACGTAGCTGTATCATGCAGGAATATGATAGATCTATGTAAATATAAAAAGACGTGGCACTCGGGGACTTCCGCGGTAAAGCTATTGCATAGCATGCCTTCAAGCCACACCTCCGAGACCGTCGGAGTGGGGAGCGTGAGGTTTTTTCGTTACGGAATTTCTCAATTCGGTCCCCGCGCTCAAGGCCCGCGATAGAAGCTATGTAATAGCTTAATAATTTGGTTGATCTTAACTGAATCATTTTTAATGAGTACTCTGTTACAAAATATGTGAGCTGAACATGAGCTGAGTATAAAAAGATAATTCTGCCAATACTAAAATCTAGGTTTTTTATTAAGTAGAATAAGTAGCAAAGGTTTATAGCAGAAGTACAAAAAACATTTTGTCGTTATTGATTTTATGAAATTAATATAAGACAAGCAAGTTTCAATGTCGGATAAAATAATGAATTTCAATTAAAAGAGCTCATTTACAATTATCAAGACGAAAATGTAGAGTCAACAGAGGAATGTGGAATATCATGCTAACAAGATTCCTAGCTAATGAATTTATCTAATTTAATGATATACTCGAATACTATTTATGTATTTCAAAACATATGAATATTTTTCAATTAATTTTAATACTGTGGTTTATCATCCCACTTTAAATATTTCTATTTATATTATACAAGATAAATAGTTGACCATTCCTGGACTAGAGCTTTAACACAATGTGCTATTTTAGTGCTAAACTTTTATTGCAGTACAATATAGCCTGATACGGTATAAGTCTATTTATAACTTGCTTTCATTTCCAATTTCAATGCGTAGCCATATACATATAGTACAGTATACCTTTATTGCTTTAGTACTATGACATGAGGTTTAACGTGAAATACCACAATTTGATAATTATTGAAATGTCTTATTTTATACAACTATTAAAGTGATATCTTGAGAAAAAACATTGATTGGTAAATGCACTATTTTAATCTAAAGTAATATATTATTTTCATTTATCTAAAGTATTTATGTGTTCTATTAGTGTTACCATTTTACTTAGGCTCATGAATATTTGTTTGGTAATAACTAATGACACGTCAGACGGTAAGCACTGGATTCAAGTCGGTTGATTTATCTTGGGAGAATAGCAGCGCTATCTTCTATTCATAAGTAAAGTGAAAACGTGATTCCATTTATTTTATCCTGTTTCAATTCTACAAGCGATACTTGATTTTACCATAAGCGGATGGAGCATTCGTTGCTGTACTATTACAAAGTTTGACGCGTTTTAAACTTATTTAAAACAATACGTTAACAGGAAATTGTATCAGAGTCACGAAAGACATTGCGAATACAGTATAACCGTTCGTGATTGGGGCCGAAACGATCTGAAATTGTTTCCTTCAAATGCAATCGGACAATTGTTCTGTAACTTGCTTATAGGTGGAAGTTGAAATCATTTACGCATAGGATTTGTACCTTGTATAATATTTTACATTAATTTTCTTATTAAATTAACATTTCATATAAGGAAATATGTACATATAAATAGACTTTCATAAAACAGAGACAAGAAAACAGACAGGTTACGATAAATATAAAACATCAAAGTCGTAAGAAAAACCTACGATGTTAATTTATATCGTTAGTTCACAAGCAGGTGCAACGATTATATAATACTCATTTAATAAGGTTAATAGGTATATTATATATTGACCCTATTGCTAGTTGAGAGCCATCTTCGGTTTCAGACACACAATACTATGCGGTGGTGTTTTGTAATTACTGTTTGCTTCGTAGAATTTTAATAAACTTCAACAGCTGTCCTCATTCTCGTTTGTAACTTTTCCGAGAATGATGGAAACTTATGTTTCCCCTATGCTTACAAAGTACGTGGAAACTGATGAATTTTTGTATGAAGTTTTATTTGACAGAATTCAATCTCTATCAAATTTAATTCATTCTAAATCTGTCTAGAAATTGTTTAAGTGGTAAATAGTGAAAAAAAATCGATAAGTTAGACTGAATATTATATTTAATAGTTGTGAATAAAGCTTAAAATTTGCTTCTACCTATAATGTTAAATGTAAAGTTTAGCGTGTTCATTGCTATATAATATTATTCTACGATGAAATATAAAAGTTACGTTACTTTTTGTTTAAACGGTTTTGTTGCTCCACTTTTCTCAGCGCTAATTGTATCGCGGTTATTTATAACACACGGGAATAATTAGGATAACAGACTTTACCATATTGTAGCAATTAAGCGTCCTGACCTCAATGTGGACCAAATATTGTGCTGACATCACTCGGATATATGATACGAGTAATATCCATTGTTGTGGCACCGTCTGCTAACTTCTTATTGCGTTAAGGACCGATTAGAGAAATGCATAATGTAATGTCCTCTTTTGCTATGTAGTTTTAAAAATCTTGCAGAATATTCTTTCTATACTACATACTACAAATATTTTACTTACTATAACTTTTATATCAAGTGTTCGGATGCATCAATCTGCAATTCATTGATAACTTTTCAATTTAATTTTGAATCTAGATTTTTCGTTAAAGAGAATATGATTTTCATCGCCGCGATTCAATCTTTTTAATGTATCCTAAATAAAAAATGAAATATCGAATAGATATGAAAGAGAGTGGTAGAGGTAGGTCTAAAGGTTTGATATATATTCAAATATGAAGTAGTTTTATTTACTAAACATAAGACTAAAATATTTCAAGTAATAAAACTGCGTCTGAATTTAAAATAGAATAAATGTCATTTCAGTTTATATTACTTCCTCATATAATGCATACACTATATGAACTAACCGAGTAAGCCATGAATAAACTTATAAGTATAATTGCGTTTTATGGTCGTGTTCTGTTTTAACGCAGAACAAAAAAGATAATGTCCGTTTAAAATAAAAGGGAACGATCCATAATATAGCATGTAATAACATAAAAGGGAATCGGAGTGCATTCTGTTCATGGCTTTCTCTATATTTATCGCTTTCTATTAGTGGACAGTGTCTGCATGTTTGTTTGTCTGTTCCCACTAGTTTGAAGATACAATTAGGTCATTGTAAATTGTCCGATGCGGTCATACATGTAACATGTAAAAGTGTTTTTATTGCAGGCTCGCATGACTGAATTGTGTTTTAAAAATTATATGAATCATGACCGTGTTATGATGAATTAGGAATTTACAGCCAAATTGTGGACACAATTGTTGTGGTTTATTGTGCGCAGTTAATAGCCTGTGTGCCATGGCGGTAATGGTGTTTCTATTTTTATCTTACAAAGAGATAGATAGTGTTTAAACCAGATAAAAAGCAATATTGAATGATCACAATTGCATTTATACATTTTGTATTATTTATATCATTTTGCTATAATCAATGTCATATTTAAGAGGAGTTTAATGACACCTCACAAACTGATATACGCTATGGATAGGTACATACGTTTGATCTGAAAATTAACCCAACTTCTGGTTAATACGAGTAACATTTACGGTGCTAACATTTTTATTTATAGTCAAAACACTTAAGGGCGATAAACACAAGCATTCAGTCAAATTACTCAATTGCGATCATATCGCAAGGAAACATCATTTATATAAGTCTAAGACCAGCTTAAATACTTAATCTCTGATATGATAGAGCTAATAACTCAAGCATTGCGATTGAAATAATTCTGGCCATAATGGAAAGGTTTTCAAAGGACGTGGGAACTGAAATAAGTCTAAGATAAAATTTTCTTCCCCTTTTCTCCTTCGCAAAATATATTGTGTCATTTATTAAAAAAAAACAAAAACAGACATTGATAATCTTCTAAAAATTCGCAGCCTATTATTAAAATTCATTAAAAATTCAGATTTATGCAAGTATTCATATCAATTACATGAACGATAGTAAGAATATTCAAAGCTGTCTCAATAGAAAATATTTAAAAATCCTCAATAATTACAGTTGAGTCATTTAAGCACTACCACGATATACACATAACATTTATATTGGATAACATATGTAATGTTTCATAATAAATCGTGATGCGAGTAATTGTATAGCTTTTGTCACACTTCAGGTATGTTATTTCTATTGTTTTTATAATGGACTTTATCGTAAAGGTTGCATGTTCTGGATTCCATAAGAGCAATTATCATTGCCAGGTGAAGGCTGTTCGAGATGAGTTAGAAATTGGTAATTTCCGTACTAATGGTAATAAGTACCTAATATGGTTTTAGTTTCGTAATATGTATCATTAGAGAACGCATTTTGTGTTTCATTCACGATATTTTTGTATGAAAAAATTTTTTTTGGCTTTTAAATAATCTGAACTAGAATTATACGTGTATTTTTAATTGTCACGAGTAGGTAGGTACTTATAGGTACCTATTAATTTTTGCATGATGCAAAGCGTAACAAACTTAGATATAAAAATAAAGATAAATATTCTACCCAAAATATGTTTAACAATGAAAAGTTCATTAAATAATACCACAAGACGATTTTCAGCACGCCTAAATTAAGGTGTGCAGAATTCTAAAATCATAAAATGTAATTCTAGCCCTACCGTATGTTATTTTCATAAAAATCTTAAGTAATAATTATTATAATTATTTTATAATAATTACTTTTTTGTTTTCAGGCTTCCAATAACAACGGTGAATATACGACACGGAGTTTACCGCGAGTACGGATAGATGGCGGGCCTCAAGCCGGTAACCCGGGGGTTAGACTTCGTTGTTGGGCCGCACCGCCGTCCATCACAGAAGAAGAAGCAGAGGACGAAGTGGAAGACGATGCTGTATCATTGAGAGCGCTTCCAGTTCAAGGCAAGTAAATAATATTATAAGATAAAAAACGCAAGACAAAAGTTTTAGTACAACGCCATCTATCGTCGAGTAGTGCTACCTGAATATGTAAAGATTTTATATTAATGTATTTTATCGTCCATAGATGACGCTGGCATTTTTAATACTTTCTATTTGCCGCTAGATGTCACTGATAAATATGTTTTGCGTATATTACTAGTCTCCACTAGATGGCGCTTAACACAATCTCCATTTCCATGATAAGACTTCAATAAGTTATCAAACAAAATAACATGTGATGATATAACATAATTACTTTAATGATGCTTGCTGTTGTTATCAAATAGTGAAAAGATGCTAGTACTATAAAAGTATATGTTGTATATTTAACACATCGTTTGCGTTGAATTTTAATAAATAATTAAATAGCTCTCTTTCTACAGATGAATAAATTTTATGTTCTGTTTTAATGTTTTGCTTTGATGTTATACTTTTTTGTTGACTGCACTTTGTTTGTTTGTAGTCAATGGCCTACAAAGAATAAGCGAAAAAATATGATAAACTTTATCGTGTATTATACACATTGCTGAACAATATTTTTATTACAAGCTTTACTTTAACACGTTCGCTGCGAAACAGGGCTTGAAACACCCTGTCCGTGTCTCGTCGTTATAGCGGTAGGAAAAAATTTAAACTTCTCTGTCGTGCGGGAGGCATAACTTCCATCTGGTTCAGTGTAGGAAAGTGATATCTATATATCTGAGATGTGCTATTGATTCCTAGTTCAATGGTATACCGACCTTAATACCGGGTTTCTTAGACCTCGTGCCGCACTGAACAAATAAAAATTCTTACACAGTGCGGAACGAGGTTGCGAACACCTCGTACCACCGCGCACCTCGTACCGCACCCTAAGCTAGCTTCACGCGGTTAGTGTTGTGCAACGCATTCGAGACTATTTGTGGAACAACTTATTGAAGCTTTTACAAAGAAGGACTTGAATGTGGATACAGGTACCTAATTTTCAAACTACTCGTTATAATAAATATCGTTAATAGAAACGTGAATGTGACATGTTGAGTAACTTTCTTCAAATAGGTTGATAATCATGATTACTATTAGTGTGTTTGTTCATTGAATCAACTAGCGGCAAATCCAAAACACCCGGCAATTGGTGTATGGCTCATCAAAATTTAACTCTTGCCCAAGTCAACAAGCCAACAAACAAGGCACATCATCTCTTAAAGGGATCAAAGAAGAGGAGATGTGTAGGATGTTACGAAAAACTCCGCATCTTCTTAACAAGTCGTGAGGCCGACAAAAAAAGTAAAGGAAATTCTCACAGAATGCACTGGTTGCAAACAATATTCTGGTTTGGCCTGTTTTAATAAAAATCATCCATAAGTTTGATAAATAAATACAGTTAAATAAAATCGATATTTCTTTTCCCATCACTAAATTATATGAAAAACTGCTATTGTTCAGTGCGGTATGGGGTACATCAGACCCCACATTTTATTTTACCCATAGAATCTAAACTAACTAATCTAACCACGGGCGGCGGTAGATTTAGGTTAATGAACTCATTGTTAATAATAATCACGACAAAAGCCGCACACTTTGTCTTATTTGGCGCCAAAAAAAGGATTTTGGTCCCCTACGGGCGGTGGGGTTTAAAATGCCTCGTGCCGCCACAATCTCTGGTATAGGACAAGGTTTAAAACGACCCGTAACGCAGTAATGGAAAGTACAGATATATCTGTGCCGCAGCGAACGTGTTAAATCACAGACTAATAATAATATACTACGTATACAACTTTAAATTATAAAAGCCTAACTGTTTACCCCGGCTTCGCCCCGGTTTACCAAACAAGTTTTTTTTTTACTTTTGTTAATTACATATTATCCTTAATCAAGCGGACACAAATACATGAAACTAAGCAGGTATATCACTACAAGCTGTACTGGCTTACAGTTTCGCTTCAGTACACAATGCATTAAAGTCCATTCATGTATTATGTTTTCCGTCCGGCTAAAACGGACAATTAGTACAAGTTCGTTTTTAATTGACATCGCTCCCTTCTACAGTTCACTACAAACAATGTTACACAGGCGTAAAGAGTTAAACCATTTCTTTTTCACTTTCCTGAGCTGAGCTGAGTTTAATGGATAATTTCTGCTGTAAAAACGTAGAACAATCAAGTGAAACGTGGACCGTGTGCCAAAAAGATGACGAAAATGTTAACAATGTGTGCTGTCTGGCTTTTGTTTTGACCAGTGTGTGCTGATTAGATGCATGCATATTTCTTTTAACAATTTTCATAACGTTTTCTTTGTAGGTGCAAGGCTGTAACAAACGTATTTAAAAAAAAAGGAGCCGCACATACAGACACACGGACGTCCAAGACAGAACTTTTTTAAACTGTTTTTTAACTAGTTTAAATAACAAAAATGACATCAAAAATATCATGAACGTTAAAAATAGTGTTTTTTCTTAATATGTGTGTGTATGTATTATCTTACAAGTGCAATGTATGATACATAAAGACATTTTAAGTTTGAAAAATCAGATGTTTTGCGCGAAGTGACAGTAGTACCCACCTCAACGCTTCGCTTATGAGGCGTGCAAAATGTTTTAGCTGTCAAAGCAGTTCTAATGGTTGAATTCAAGTAATGAGTATAAAAAGCCAAGATTTTAAATGACGATTTTTTACGCTATCCGTGTCTCTTATCCCCTTGGTCAGTGCAGTCACAGAGGATCGATTAGCGTCTCGGAAATAGAAGACGTTACCGGCGAAGCGAGGAATAGGCATTTCTAATTTAGTACGGTGCAAGTTTTTGTCGTCCTCAATGCGTTTATATTTTTGTGGTTCATTGAGAGCTTTGGTATGTTGAAATTTGTCTGGGTGCACTTTGTAAGATCTTGTAATGAAGAAGTTATGGTTTCGAATTTACATGTTTTATTAGAGTTGTTTGGTTCGTTTATCAACATCGATTGAAATATGTTTTATTTGAAGGGTTCGCGGAAAAGCGCGATATTTTTTCAAGTCATATTTTTCATTACTTAATTATTTTGTGGGGTAGGTATTCATTACCAATAATTTTCCGGGAATACCATTGTCACATTGACGCAAACAGTCAGACTAAGGTGTTGGCTTACGCGTTCCAGCGAACAAAGCTCTCTGACCTGAATACTAATTTATTATGTGGTTAGGAAATATTGTCATACGAATATTTGGCTACTATTGTTACTGATATGGCGACTGGAGGTCAGTCGTCCAAATATCCGTTATATTAGAAATTCTATACGACTGATGTTTTTCCGATCAAAGGACGTATCCGAGTTAATTTAATTTTTATTTCAAATTTAAAGGTTACCTATTTTTTATACTTTATTGGAGTAATATAGTTTCACTGTAGATACGAGTTAAAATAAACGATATTCTCATAATGCTTATGGAATAGAGTTCGTAAGGATAAGTATCTGTAGTCACAGAACAGTTCAATCTATACATATAATAAAATCGTAGGAAAGTCAAAACTGTACATTGAATATTTTTTTAAAAGAATACATAATCCATGATCTATAATCGATATAGAAGCCAAAAATATAGTTTTTAGAATTTTTGTCTGTTTGTCTGTTTGTCTGTTTGTCTGTTTGTCTGTATGTTTGTCCGAGCTAATCTCGAAAAGTACTGCATAGATTGACTTCAAATTTTGCATGAATATTACTAACAGGTCGTGTGAGGTTTTTTTAAACATATTATCATGCTATCACCTCCGGGGGAGGAGCTGTGAACCTTTACTTTTCTTACGTATTCCGTGTACTACGACAGCGTACAATCTAAAGACTCATGTTTAAATGTTGTTTTTGAGTAAGCCATGCTATTATCTAGCTTTACACTATAAAAACTACGTCATTTACGTAATTTGGGCAGAGAAACTGTTTAATGAATCTTAGTACTATAAAGACAAATTTGATTCAGCGCCATCTATGAGATTTCGTAAAAATCAAATCAATTTACATGTTAACACAGTAGTGTTCAGTAGAACACAATGTTAAAAATTAATAATTTAAATATAATTATGTTAGTTATTTATTTAACTCTTTAACCCATAATAAATCTTCCCTTCCCTATAAGGTGCGCTTATAATTCGTGTGAATATACTACATTTTTAAAAGTGAGGGTAGATGTATATTATTTTAAGTCAAACTAGACACCATTACAGTTAATCTAATATTGATTGTGTTCATTGGTTACATCTTCGTGTTTTAATAATTCGATCACGAGGCGGGACTCTAATACAAAAAGGTTAGTTCGTTGATAATTATTATTCCTTCATCATTTACATGTTGTTAGTAAAAATATACTTTGACTGTTAATACTTTTGTTCAGTATTTATCTGTATGATTATTGCTTGGTAATTAATATATTTTCATGTCGTATACCTAATTATAAACATAAGTGTGATGTGAAACTAGCTGGATTTATTTTTACACACTCACAGTCTTATATTTTGTGTTAATGTTAAAATAGTATTAATAGTGTAAATCATAATATTTTTTCAACGTTAAAAATATTTCCTTTTTTCTGATGGTGTTGCCATCGAATTAAACCGCGCTGTCGTTTCGTTCACAAAAAGCCATGTTATTAGGACCGAATATGTAGCCGCCTCAACTTACGGAAACGAGAGTAACCTGCGTTGTCTGTTAGTTATTATATAGTCGAATTTAACGTTACATGGAAATTGGAATCTAAATATATGTATACCTA
Organism: Colias eurytheme; assembly: GCF_061535395.1. Taxonomy (NCBI): domain Eukaryota; kingdom Metazoa; phylum Arthropoda; class Insecta; order Lepidoptera; family Pieridae; genus Colias; species Colias eurytheme. Next base: position 4,156,142 of record NC_142982.1, on the reverse strand, counting down.
CTTATATTAAATCTGTAGAGGTCAATTCTGCACATGAAATATATTTCCTAAATAACTATCACGAGGTGATTAGAGATCGACATCGACGTCAAAAATGTTTGTCCGTCTGTCTGTCTGTATAACCGTTATAGAAACAAAAACTACTCGACGGATTTAAACGAAACTTGGTACAATTATTTTTCATATTCGTGAGCAGAGCAGCAACTCCATTTTTAAGCTTTCGTCGCGTGTGCGTTCTTAATGCGTGTATCTTAATGGTTAAAGCTACACAGAAATCAAGTATGAAAGAAATGTTCTCCATATTATATAAAAAATATCTCCCGACATCATAAATGTCTATCTTTTATGGTTGAGCTTAGGAGTTCAAAGCTTTCTGATTATATTTGTCTACTAGCTGTCCCCGCGACTTCGTTCGCGTGGAATAGTGACTATGGGACCTATGACCATGGGCTCAGGGTGGGGCAACAATAAAAAATCATTTTTATTTTCATGCTCCCACTCCCGCGCCCACTCGCACTCCCACGCCATATGCCACGTTCAGTCCCAATCCCACGCCCACGCCCACTCCCCTTCACAATTAGTACCTACCAGATCAAAGCCAGGGTAAGCGCCCCACCCAGCCCCACCGTGGCTACGCCCATGCTGAATTACTACTTAACATACAATTATTGAGTAAATACGTACAACCATACTGTACTGTTGTACTACCATAAATAATTAAAAGAATTGTTATTAAAATTTCTTACTAAACTGAGCTAAAAAACTTACGTACCAAATTATTAAAGAAAATCAAGAAATGAAATGCCTAACCTATACCAAATAGTTACTACATATTGTAATTAAAAATTATGATTAGTATATAATATCGAAAATCAAAAAAGTAATGCCTAACTAATTCTACGTAAAATTTCTTTTAAATTATGTCATATTATTTTTTAGGAACCAGGGGGGGGAGAGGAGCAAATTCTATTTCCTTCCTTTCTTAAACGGATGTTTTTAATAATCTATGGTGTAGCCAGTAGCCACTGATCAGCTTAATCGATACTCAGTTTTTATCAAATCCAGAAACAAATCCAAATTAGATCTTTCCTGTCTCACGCACGTAACTAAAGGCTGAAGAGAGAGAGAGCACGTAACTAAACCGTTTAGACGAAGAAAAGTGTATAGAAAAAGGAATAAATAATTTCATAAACTTCCCGACGATCTTTAAAAATAAATTATAACTTTCATTTTTTTCATTCCCACTTTTACCCCTATGTAGGTATAATAAGTGGATGAACCAATTTTGATACACTTTATCTAAGAACCAGCGTCGGAAAATATTCTGCCTAACAAAAAAAATCGCATCTAATTCGGTTTACCTGTTAGCCAGCTACGGTGCCATAGACAGACACACACACACACACAGAAATACATAGCGGTCAAACACATAACACCAGTCTTTTTGCGTCGGGGGTTAAAAATATAATACGACATAATTTAAAGGACATTTTATGTGGAAAATTTACCTATACACCAGGGTAGATAATTTTTGAAACAAAAAAAAATCGCAGTAGGATGAAACCCATTAGAAAAGGATATGATAAAAATCTAAGGAAAAATAAATCAACAATCAAAACAATCGGAGTTCGGGAAGTGGGAGGAGGGGAGCTTTTAAGAGAAAAAAATGGTTTCTCTCGATTTCTCGATAATAATAACACCTGCTAATTTTTTTCTACATATTTTAATTGTACAGACATCACTTTTCCACAATTTTATTATATGTATTGATGATGATGATTGAGATTATAACACTCTTAGTCCGTTTTAATTTTTATTCACCCGCATCAGTGCCACCTAAAAAATCTTTATATATCGAAATTCGAGCAAAGTTAAGAAAATGAGAAATAAGAGTTCTCAAGGATCGTTAGAGATAAGAGGCTTACTATTGACCGAAAACAACATGTGTTATGCCGAACCTGAAACCGCTTCACAACGAGAATTGCGGCTCACAGCTGACCGCGAACGGCATGTACTATCCTGTGAGACCGAAACCTTCACTGAGGGTATATATAACGTCTCACAGCTGATCGCAAATGGCATATTGTACTATCCCGTGAGACCGAAACCCTCACTGAGAGGGAATTACGTCTCACAGCTGATCACGATCGTCATATTTTATCTCGAGAATTCTGAAACTTTTACTCAATATGAAGACCGTTTGACAAATAATAGGGTGCACCATAATATTATTCGATCTCTCGAAGATGAACATGAGCATAAGCAATGACTAGAGTAGGGACGCGAATATTACCATTATTTGAGACAAGAACGATTAATAAGTTTGTTTAATGAAAGATTAAGAATTGAAACTATTGGTCTCTTTAAACGGACGAATAGCGAGAGGCCCGTCTTATTGCAGACAGATTTCGACATAGTCTTAATGACTTAGAGGTAAACATAGAAGATCAATCTACAAATTCGGTGGTGTGGTCCGACAAAATAATATAAAAGTAGGTTTGCTTATAACCTCACAATTGATTACAGATCATCTTCTGTATAGGCGATATTAACGTAGTATGTTCTTTTTGTAATGCTTTAAAGTGGAGTAAGGAGTCGGCTTTCGTTTGAAGATACGCCGGAACCTTTGAAATCACTACTTTTAAGTTTTAGAGGAACATGTGCAATCTAAACAGTTCTTAGACAATATTAGCTCTTATAGTATTGCGTTTTAAATGATCCTTTGGTGCTCAACAATAATCAGATGCTCCTTTCATTCTTACTTTTAAGATACAAGGTCAAGTTTATCATTTGATAGGATCCCTTTTGCCTGAAGGCCAACCTAAGTTTCTTTAAATATATTTTGTATTCGACTACGACGAATAATCGAATACAAGAAATCAATATTTCTCGAATTTAAAACTGAACTCATTTCACAATTTTAGAACATGTTAATTCATCAGGTTAATCCGTATATATGCGTTTTAAATCGACATTAGAAGCTTTTCCTCAAGATGGTGATATTAATATAAAATTGGTATAAATGCCGATAGACGGAAGTCTATCAGCACTCAGTAATTCCCTGAGCGTGTTATAGCGCCCAGGCCGCAGTATTACAATTTTTCCTACAGTAGGGCGACGAATGTATTTTCGCATAGCAACGGAGGGGAACTCGTGGGGGGTAAAGTGACGCGGGCCACGTACCACAAACATGTTTAGTTTGTGGTACCGAGCGCGAAAGAAAGTCATCGTGTTTTTAGTAAAGTTACTATGTAAACTTACGTAATTTATTACTTAGGTACATATTCTATAATGGTGCGCTCAAACTGTTAATCTACATTTAATAGATTATTATTTTAATTACTAAGAAATGTAGAATTTAAATCACATTCATTCATGTTTTCCTCAGATATTCGATGTCTATGATTTTCGATGATTTTAAGATTTTCTTATCAGAGTATTCAATTTTAATGTAGTTAAATTTTATAAGAGACAATTAAGAACATTCAAAAATAAAGTGTCACGTATTTTTTTTAAACGACGAATGACGAAAAACGAACGAATCGCGGACGAAGTCGCGGGCAACAGCTAGTACAAAATAAGGAAGAAAATTCAAACAATTAATTAGGAATGGGAAACAATAACATCAGTGTTCTGGTTTAATTGTTTTCTTTGTAGAGTTGATAGAAACTAAACCAGCCGCAATAACGCATAACCCAGTATTGTAGTTTTTATGACTAAAACAATGAGTAAGCTCTTACTCAAAACTTCTAATTTCTTAAACTACTTAGAATGTTAGGTCTCTTTTTGAACAGGTTTTAGATCATAATCATGTGAAATAAAGTTCACATGTACGACTAGGTTCTAGATAGGATTTAATTGTTTTAGCAACAAACAGAACACAATATAGAAAACATGTAGAAACATAAAGATTAATCTCTATATCAGAAAGTCATCGATTTCAACACAAGAACCAAACCCAAAAGTCACCCAAACTGCAAGTTAAAATTCATAGCGCGCCGTCCAAGGCAATTTTTTCGCCTCGTTATGCAATAAGAAAATTCTCGATTAATCAATATTAAAAATGTCAAGAGTTTCTTTACTCAGTTACGTACTTGACATGGTCGTAGGTTGCCTTTAAAGGAGTGTACTTGCCACGACCAGCGCTATTGAACTTTCTTGCCCCTATACGTTAACGCTCGGTTACCCAGTTTGTGTTTAAAAGTTTTACGAATTTTGTACTACATTTTTAGTTGAATGCGGGAATACCTACATTTAATGAGACCCTCGTTGGATTTTACATTTTTTCTCCTGGAGTTAAATTTAATTAGAGCGAATGCAATCAAGTAATGAATTGGGACAGAATGGAATGGATGATCCTTGTTGAACATAATAAATCACGCTCTAGTTGATTCGTCCTAAATTGATATTGTATTATTTAGTATAGATATTTTTTAATTTCGTATCTCGGTATTCTGTATTCCACGATTTCACGTAGTTAACTTTGAATTGAATTGTTACCCAGAGAAAGCAGAAGCTGCTTTGAGTATTCCTTTTTTATTTTATAAATTTTTACGTTACGTAAAAAAAACGTTCAGATTATATCGTGTCAGCAATCCGCAACAGATCACGGAGGGCTAAATAGACTGAGTCAGCGTTTTCAATATTCATGTAGTGCATACGATACGTATGGTCCGTAGTCCGTACGCGCCGCTGCCGGCTCTACTGTCCATTGTCTTTACTAATGTTCCGATAGGGTTGCTACGTACTCATACATTTTTAATGCAACGAAGCTATAGCTTAGCGATCGTGATAGTATATTTTAGTTTTGAATTTAACTTATCTTCTTATTCAAAATATTATATCGGTATTGCTTAACGCAGTCAATATTCAATTACTGCGTGTATCTTATTAACTCTAATGCCATTAAGCTATCGGTATTAATATTTGTCTTCGAACATAGTACATTATTAATGTATGACGTAAAGTAAAAGTGAGCGTACACAGCGGAAATTATTATTTATACAAAATATTATCTTTGCGTTTTCTCGACGTTAGCATTAAATATCTATTAAATAGATACAAGAGGACACCACGCGTAGTTTTATCAATGAAGATATCAGCGCCAGTTAAGACGCACTACCGAACATAATAGACGTCGTGTTCACATTAACAACACGATCTGAATGTTAATTGTTAATAAGCGGAAAATAACATGCAATTAAACATTTGACGCCCCTGCATTTCTCCGCCAGTCGCGATGCGAGCGGCGCAGAGTCAGTGCGTTACGTCGCTTCCGACTCGCCACACATCGATTTTAAATCGGAGTATTCGGAATCGGGATCTAATCGATGTTTAGTTAGATTGTTTGCGCACACGTTGCTTTTCCTAAAAGTGTTACGAGGTGCGTGACAATTGCGAGGTGCAAGTGTAGGTGTGTTGTGATCGTGATATCAGCTGTTTGTAGTGCAAGCTTTTCTGGTTACATGTAAACAAAAAGCTTTAACGGGATTATTTTATTTCGCATCAAAATTACACTGGATATTAAATAGCGGTATGCATATTAACTCCTTCAAAGCAAATTACTGTAAAAAGCAATGTGCTTTAGATGAGTATACTCGAATGCACGCGGTAATTACTTATTATATTATATACAATTATTATTGCGAATTATTTCAATTGAATAATATGAATTGTTGTAATAAGTTGAGAAATACTTTTTATAAATTATTTATTTTGATACGACACGCACCGTCTAAGTTACGTTTATATTAGAAAACAATTAACGATTAATAGCTAATTAAATATTACTCATGAATCTTATCTTCATTAAATTTATTATTAACAGATTAAGTACTTCTACAACTATCAATATTAATTAATTATTTAAAATTTAACGAACTTCGTTTCGGGAAACCCGCAATCATCATCTCAATTTTACATTCATACCCGAATTTTTAACTTTTTTACTAAACATTATCGTTTGTCGCCAGTACATTTAGAAATATTCAAAGATAACCGCATATTGTATGCTTTAGATAGCAAAAGTTGGTCACAGCTGAGTTGCAACCAGGCTATGATGCTGCAACCCGGAGCTATTTAATTTCCATTTAGACACGGATTTGAAGAAAAAACTCATTAATACTGCTGGTAAAAAGATTAATCAAGCGATAAAATCGAAGTCAAGATTGTTTACAAGCGATTTTAAGGTTAATGCTGAAGTTTTTGTTTTATTTTGCGCGAAATCGATTTTATTTCGTCGGTGTGACAGTTAACGAGGTTTATGTACCTACAAGAAGAAAAATTTTATGAATTGGAAAATTGAGATAATCCAATTTATAATTTATTTTTCAATACTTCATTATTAGGTAGAGCTTTTTCGTTTAAGTTAATTAGAAATCAAAATTTATTTTTCCGACTAATAAATTAATAACTAAGTAAGAATTCTGTGGTAAGAATTGTAAAACCTTAAACGTACATTTTGTTACGTCAGGCCAGACAATTTACATGTAATAAGATCGTTCCCTCATTCCCTGGACAATCACTTGGGGACTTCACGGCTCTCTGCCCACGTTACAAGAGAATACTTTTAGACCACTAACACCATAGTAAAAAGTGTTACTATGCTAACACATTGTGTACAATTAGTGAACAATTCGCGCTCAAAATAGCACCTTTCATCATAACATCCGTTTGATATCATAATGTAAGTAGGCGTTGATGGCGCGCGAATGCACTATGCGTTCATTTTAAATGAATTTACAAGAAAATGACTAATTTTTCATTTGATTTTGTTAGTTGAAATTAGGTTAATAAGTAAGGATGGTAATTTATTTATTTATAAAACTAGTTTTTTATTTATTTCTAAACAATATTCAATATATGACCTTGCTTTATTATTATTTAAAACAAATTCTAAAGTTATATTCTTGGATATTAAAACAAAACAAAAACATATACATACTCATGATCTAAAATTAGGGCACTCCAGCTTACGGGATATGTAAATCCGTTATCTACGTTCGTTTTCGCGTATAAAACTGTACCAGCAATTTCGCACATTAGTTATGCAATAGGATCTTTGACCATTGCATAAAATGCCGTGCTCTAAGCCGTTTCGAAGGCAAGCTATTGTTTTGGAGATACTGTTATACACATTTCCTGTGATTGGTGATGCAATGTATAATGTATCAATTTGTTCCGAACATAATGTGAACCGATGGACGGTATGGGCGCTACGCGGTGCGATCACGCGAAACGATTGTTAACTTTCTGTTCTCTCCAAAGATGGATCTTAGAATGCAGCTGTTTACGCATCGCCCATATTCCGTCAAGCCTCTATAACTATTTACATACTTACCTACAAAATTTTCTTTACTCTGTTCATTGTACTTAGTCTCTCTATGTAAGCACTTAGTATTTGAGTAGTAAAATTTCCTTATAGATTGGATTTTTCAGTGAATCATAAACGATTGTTTGAATTCTATATTTAATGTCTTCAGTATTTACCAAGGAAAATCAATTTTAGATTTTGTTAGGAATTCCCTCACTTATATTAATAACTTCTTAAAGTTATACCACAGATAATATAATATATTATGTACATACTATACTAATTATATGTAGAAATAGTATACCTATAAATATATATTTAGCGTTATGATGAATTACTCTTACCTAATCAGAAACAGATATGACGGTGTTTCAGAAAGCATATTAATTCAACTTTATAAATTTTGTAGGTTCGATCTTTGTTTACATATTTAAACAGATGCTTAAGAGTTACGACTATATTATGCACGATGAAGTAACGAATGAACATGAAAAGAAATGGAATTCCATTTACATAATCGAATTAATAGTAAAGACGACACACGGGGTCAAATATATCAAGATAAGATCACCTGAGAGAAACTGGCGAAAGTTGATTTGCGGCCGCAATATGTATGAGAATTTGATGAGAATTATGGTAATTGAGATCGTTTTCCAATAGATTGCGTAATTGAGTTTGTCGATGTATGACATTAATTCAGTATGACATGTGCACCTCGTTCGAGTGACATAATAGAAGCCAATTAATTGATCGAACATGATTGACACTGAAAAAATCGTTAGCACATGTTAGAATGTAAATGTTTAAAGTTTAAACATTGTTTTTGTAATGAAGCATTTAAACGATTCTTGAACGTTTTCGAGTGATTATTGGTTAAGATATAAAATTTCTTGTGGCATTGACAATTATTGTTTAATATTTATGTTGATAACTATTGAAGATAGAGCAGAGATTCAAATCGTAAAAGTAATAAAAATAAAGGATTGTATTATTATACAACGCAAAGCCTACTTAAAATGCATTTACTGTTTGCAAAAAATAGCGTTCTAACACAAAAATATAATTTAAATCGGTCTCGTATTTCTAGTGACCTTCGCGCAATGCGAAATTTCAGCTTAGAAAAATATGTATTAAATTCCTTGTAACTCTACCGTGGAATAAATTTAAATGGAATCAAATATTCGTCTTTGACTGATTTGTTATTTTTGGATCCAATGCGACGTCTTGCCGTCGTTTTCTTTTCCTGTTTTCATCTCATGCCCTTGTACTATGCGAGTTCCACTTTCTTGGTTGGTATGTTTCATGGAAAAGAAAAACTGACTTAAATGATACAGGATGTGCTATTTATTTTATTCCATGTACTGCGGTACGATTATAGTGTGAAATGCCGCAGTTTAGCTCGTTGCAATTAATGCCTGTAAAATTTGTCTGCATTGCATATATTGTGCAGTGGAAATGCACCAGAGAGAGACACAAATCTGATAAAATATACGAGGCGTGTTAACTTAATGGTCGTTAGGGTGTGCAGGGGGCGAGGGCTGTTTAGCTTTTCGCGTCAACTTGGGAATTTGCGTACTCTATAGATAGGTACGGTTTGTGATGAAATTTTAAGAACTAAATTGAATTTGGTATTTTATAAGTATAACTTATAATTGGTTGCTTGTGGGTTTCATTCTAAGGTTTCATTTTTATCATTATCTTGCGGAATATTTAATTGAAGCCTTTTTGAAATTAAATTGGTAATTGACATTAATTTCAAGCCATATATTTCAAAGATAGAGATAGTTTTATACAAAAATAGCCATTAATTAATTTAATATTAAACAGATTTAGTTATAACTATTTGCCTATGTAAACTAAAGAGTAACAACTTTTGTTCTATCTCTACGTTCATAAATTATAGAGATATGAAAATGTTCCATGAATTATACCACAATTATCTTTAGCTAGTCTTGAATTTCCGATAAATTCTACATAAAAATTAATAAAAAATACCAAGATGATTTATTAAAATTTTCTCGTCTCTGCCTATGTAATGCAGTGCACTAATTAAATAGGGTGAGGTGACGGATGCGATGGGTAGCGGCTGTAAATTGTAAGCTCAGCTCATTTTACCCTCCGTTTGGAGGCAAAGGGGAGCCCTGAATTCATTAGGTATCATCCGTAACGCCTGAGGGGCGACCTAGGAAATTCCCCTTTAGTACGTTAGGGTGCCTGAATCCATTAAAGAACGATGGATTCGGATAAACACAAAAGGTTCATTATATACTTGAATGGGCATTTAAAGTCATTCATGTTTATATAAGTGCAGTGATTTAAATGTAGACGACAGTCTCGTACTTATGTCGCTTAAGGCTGCAGTCTAGCAAAATTGCGTTTTCAACAAGTTATTTGACAATTTTTTCCCGGCTAATGAAATGATAAACTGAATTTTTTTTTCTTGTTTATCAATTAGTGTTATATACGCAATGCGCGTGAATTTTTTCACATTTATAAAGTTACTTTATGTTACCCTAATCAGGCCTTCAAGATAAGTCTCTTTCCCTCAAAGACATTTCGAGCTAAGTTTGTGCACTCACTACGTTGCAACCGATTACAATTTACACAATCTGATCAGCGCATTATTATCCTTATATAGTCGTTATTAAAAACTGCTGAATGCAATTGCCGAAAAACTTATGATATTCTTAATTAGAACGTTATAAATTCATTAAATTTCCCATTTTTTGCCTTACAAAATCTATTGATAAATACTGCTAAAAGTTATTTTTTCCATTAATTTATTCGAGTTGATTGAAGACCAATGAGTATTAATCCTTTAAAAAAATTTTTTTTTGAATTTTGACAATTCTTTAAATATTAAAAAAATATTTAAAATAATTAGGAAAAATCCTAGCGAATTTCTTTAGTCGCGCAGCGCGCTCCTTGGGCCGGAGCGTTCTGACGTGTGCTCTACGCTCGATTTTCCTTCATACCGAAGTGAAAGTTGCTCTACTTCATTAAATTTAATATTTTTGTTAATTGATTATTTTTATCTTAGTTTTGTGCAAATATTCGTATTTTTAAACATTTGATTTCGATATGGAAAACAAACGAAAAAAATACGCGTGTAACTACTAGAAAAAAAATTATCTTCGAACATAAAGTTAATGAAACCAAATAGATTGCAAAGGTGATTGGCAACAATTTCTTTATTTTACGGGGTGTCAGTAAAGGGATGTATATTTCTTTAAAGCTAAAGTAAGCTCATAAATTTTCTTATAATATAATTTTTTTGAAGTTCCAAAAATGTTTATTTTTCGTTTGAGAAATACGAAATATAATATAAACTTGTATTGAGAACTTGAACTTCCCAAGTTCATCCGGGGAAATCCCCATACGGGGAAAATGATTTGTTTACTCCAAAATTGATCCGAGGTGTTTTAATTTTTTCTTCTAGTCATTTTCAACGTAGCGGCATTTTGTTTGATTATTAATTTTGTAACTTAAATACAGGATGTTGGTTTTATATTCTGATCTTACAGACGCGCTGACAGATTTAGTCCACCATTTCTAGTTTAGTCCACCAACTAAGTACCAATATTAAAACGAATGGATTATCATCACATCATCAAAACTCAGATGTAATGGAAGATCACAATAACATAGACAATTCAGTGGGTGTTGAGAACTAAATAAACACAAGTAACAGAGACGCGAAGAATAAAAAAAGAGGACGAAAACGATAATTCGTTGATGCTTTCCCTTTTCGACGTATTGTTAGGGTACATCACCAATCTGCAAAAAACAAAACTGATGATTCCCAATTGCTGATTAAAAATGAAAAACAAATAATCGACAACAGTGGTGAAAATTTGCTGATCACAATGAAACATCCTTCAGTGGTTTACTCATTTAAAATGTATCGGTGAACAGCGTAAAGGAGAGGAGGACAGGAAAACATTATGAATGTGGATGGTGGATTGTATACAGGGTGTAATCGATAAGTATGTGCAGGCGATTATGACGTTATTATTGCAGGTATCAAAAAACTTAAAACTAATATCGAAATTACTATACCTAATGAGCAAAATGACAATAATAACTTTTTAAAAGTATAACGAGAAATAACTAAAAAATTTACTTTATACACTCCCATATCAAAAAGGGAAAATGGGACTAGTAGAAGTTAAATGTCTAATTCCGGCAAAAGACATGAATGCGGAAGATGCGGTTAAAAAAAAATTAATATTTGAAATACAATGCAAAAAATAACACTTTTGTCATAGATAAGAATCATGACTATTTTTTCCAAATTCAGGGACAACTAAACGTTGCAGAAGCAGAAGTCTGCTTATTTGCTGTTTGGACTGGAGTGAATCATTCGTTAAAAATAGAATATATAAAAAAGTATGTAACGTTTAGGCAAAATAAAATGATGGACCATTATCAAGATTTTACATAAAATGCCTACTGTCAGAATTGATTGATTCGAGACTTCAGCATTCGATGTCCATCAAGGACCCATCCTATATCATTCAAGCGATTGAAAAAAAAGAGATAAATCCAGTGCAACCGATAAAGCATCAGAATGCTAGCAAAAGATTTATTAGGTTTATCAATATAAATCTATATATTATACATAATATGTATAATAAATCTGTAGAAGACGCGAAGACTGACTGTATGTGACTGTATAGAGTAATGCATTTTGTATGGAAAGCTTATTTTTTTTATATGTCGTCCAAATTTCTTTGTAAAAGTTGATCAGTTATATAAACATGAAGTTGAAGATATTATCAATAGAAAGTATTCGCAAATTTTGTGTACTGATAAAAAAAATTACACCAGGTGATTACCCGGTGTAATTTTCACGAAAATTGTTTCAAATTGTCATTTTTGGTACTTATTACGAATATTAAATTATGCATACGAATGATTTAATTTTTAAAAATTAAGTGGAGCAACTTTCCCTTAGTACATTTGTATTATTTACATATAGGATGACAGGATGCATTTGTTTGCACTACTAGACCAAGCCCTTAATGTGTACATTGCGGGGTTTGTTTTTGACAAATGTATAGAAAATGCCTGTAAATAATTAAAAGAGTGACATGAAAAAGAAAATTAAAATCAAAAATTATTTATAAATACTATCCGATTCTGGAAAATATCTCCTAATTGATAAAGTAATTCTTATTCAAATCGAATCAAACGTTAGAAAGAAACAAATGACCTATGTCTCATCAATTGATTACAAAAGTGTAATTACACCTTCAATGTCTTTAATGAAGCGTCTGATTAAGCGACGTATTCTAATTAAATTATCTCATTGAGATTTACATTGCAACGTTAATTAATTTAATAATGCTAAGCGACCGCAGTCAGATAAAGCACAAGGTCACCTTGGACAATAACAGCGGTGTTGGTGTTATGTATCGTCTTGCAAGCTTCCTTATACAGTAATAATATACGGACGAAGCTGTGTGGTTATTGATTTATTCATTTGGGATGAGTTAAGCTAAAAAGGTGATAACGGTAGATGTGGATATTTGATTATTGATATAATTTAATTTTCACAGTGAAATACGAGCCTTATAATTGGAATAAGCCCTTGAAATCAAACTTAAAAATATTATCACAATAATCATCACACCCATAAAATAGATCTTATCAGAAATTAATTTTGGCGTAGATTATATTATTTAAAGTTACCTAATTCTATTCAAAATCAGTCGGTAATAAAACTTAAAAAATAGAAAAGAGTACAAAAGCTGCTCTATAGTGGTTTGTGGGAAATGAAATCTTTTTAAATTAACATTTTTTTTAAGTGAAAGGAACGTAACTTGGTTTTGAAACATCAAACAGAACTTGTCTTTGAATTATATTTTTTCGTGATTTTGTCTTTCGTTTAAACCTAAATAGTAATTTTTATTATTGTATCCATTTATAATTTAAAATATGTTGTTTTTTCTATATTTTCTCTTCTACTGCCCAAAATATTGCAGTAGCACAACTTTCAATTGATTTAAAACAATGTTTATATGTATTTTCATTGTAATCTATTGTACTTCATGGGAGTCTATTGTAACTTCATAAAGTAAACAAATTTGAATGTGTTTGATTTGCGTTTATAAGTACCATAGGTACGATAAGGATCGTTATAATGGTTTTTTGTTTGTCCCGCTTATTGTAATACATATCATGTGTTATACAAGGTCTTCACATCCCATATGACCTATATGTACTTATTTAATGCCCATTATATGTTACGACGTGCTCAGAAAACTTATACTGTAGAGTCGTTAGATAATTCTTAATACGTAATACATATAAATAATACCTATATATAGTAAGAGTATGTTAATAAGATTATAAGTTTTAAAAAGATGTAGATTGCGACGTCGGTTGACAAAATTTAAATATCACTTCTTCTAGGAACCTTATACTTTGCACATTTCAATTTGAAATGTACCTACATTTTGCATGTCGATGCAGAGCGTTTGTAAATTGATACCAACAAAGACAATCATCTAAAAATTTTGGACGAATGTAAAAAATTATTTAGTTTTCTTTGTTGTCAATACAAAAAGCCAATTCTTTATCAATACAAAATGAACGATTCAATGTTGTACGTTTTATCACGCAAAATGTTTTATGTATGGGTGTGGTGTTTAACAATTCGGATTGTATTTATAAAATTTAACGAATTTTAACCAAGGACGACGTCTTCATTCTACGTAAATAACAAAATATAATGTTGGGTTATTATAAACATGCTGTGCTAAGACTCAGATAAAATGTTATATATATAAGAAAATGATGTAAGTAAATGCGTCAATACGTAGCGCATCCGTTCGTCCGGTGTTGGGTTTCTATTCACAATGAACTGTGTAAGCCTTATTAATAGTTTATGGAATATGCCATTAAAGTTTTGGTAATGATGTAAACAATGACCTGGCACCGCGCCACCTACCGGTAGCAAGTGTTTTTTATTGATGAGCAATGCTTTGTGATTACTTTTTAACCTTGGATTGACCAAACTATTGTGACTTCCTAGAGGATCAGTAAACATGTTTTTTGTTAAACTGGTATTATGTAGAGCCCATAATAAGTAACGTATTTCTAACTTCTGACAGTTTATGATGAACATATTATGTGTACATGTATATGTATGTACTAGAGTTCCCTAGATGCAATGTTATAATTGCAACAGTTTATATCTGTTATTGTTCTGTAATGCGGCCCTTTGTCCTTCGTCGTACATCTCAGGAAATTATCAAATAATATCCATGAAAAGTATCATTTTTCATCAGTTGTATACTAATAGTAGTATTTATATTTCTGCCAACTATCGATAACAATGCATCCACAATCTTACAACGCATATCAATTTGGCATGTCATACAAAAAAGCTTCTACTAGTGCATTCGACTTCTTTGTATTGTTAGAATAGAACCAATACGTTAATCGTGCTGCGTGCAATCGTAACAGAGAACCTTCATACAAGCTACAAGATGAATAGTACCACGTGGGTGTGGTACTTAGACCCACGTGCAAATTAGGATGAGTAATGTTTAACGTGATTTCAAAAGATCAACGCGTATTTACGATACCTTGTTTTAAATTAGGTGTGGAAGGTGATTGTGTTTTATTAATAATAGTGAGGTATACGATATAGAGGCCACTGTGTACTTGTGTTTTGCAGTGATCTGTGAGTTGAGACAATGTTAATATTGCATAGATTATAGAGCCAATCGTTAATATGTTAGGTAATAAAGAGGTTCGTTTCAATCCTCATTCATTTTTCAACCATTCATTGTATACATTGATAGTAAAAGTAAAAATAGACATTCAATAGATTTCTCTCGACCCGCATGCATTTTGCAACATCGCACCGGCGTAATCGACCGACCCGAAATAGTCAATTGAAATTCCGTAACAAATAGTTTCTGTACTTTAGTGTGGACGGGCAGTAATGTTAATAATAGTTATGACAAGCTTCCGGAGGTGACCTACCGGGTAGACGGCGGTTGAATCATTATTATTTATGCGATTGTTTTCGAGACCGTTAAGGCAGCGTGTGCTGGGTATGGCACGAAATTCTTCAAACAATAGATACCAATTATCGATATCGATAAAGATGACCGTGAAGCCTTTGTTGGTAAAGATAGCTTCACGACTCTCCATATTATAGATAACACAATTTGTTGCAATTTTTGTAAAGCTATTGTTTTGATGTACCAATGCATTATCAAGGGTATTCCAGGCTTATTTTGTTTCTTATAAAGCTTTAAGGCCCTTAAAATTATTTTAAATGACCGTGGTATCATAACGTAGTGTCTGGTGAAAGTACAAAGCTTAATGTGAAATTAATTAAGAAAAATTGTTTGAGCAACTTAAAAAAAAATTCATAAGCGAGTTCACATTATTGTAACGCAAAACAATAGCAATCACACGGACGTTATCTTACATTTTGAGATTAAACAAATAAAAATAATTGCAACTATGATTTTCTCGCGATTGTGTGAGAAGTGCTTAATTTAAGGGAACAATTTGTCTTTAAGAAATAGAAAAAAAAACTCGCAAATAAATAAAAAATATTGATAATGATTTTCAAAAATTTAAGTGTTAAACAAAAGTTCTTGTATAAGAATTGAAATATTTAACCCAATCATCAAATGATGACTGCATTATTAAAGTTCTTAAATACTCTTATGGAGTTCAATAAAATTCAATCGACAATCCATTTTTAGACATTCTTAACGGTATAGCTATCAGGTTGCAGAAAACAAATTTAAATTCGCTTTTTGAAGAACCATCAAAAAAATTGCTAACAGTTTTTACATCTTATCCAATAAATAAAATCATTCAAGGATCATCTTTTTATCTGGACAGTACATCGGGTTGATAGCCGATAGGACTATCTCACAGAGAGACTATTCATTTCCTTTTAACTGGGTCTTTCAATCGTTCTTCAAGTTACTTGTACTGACAGTGGCTCGTTGCACGATCTATAATAGAATATTGACAATTGCATTGCCTTTGTGGCTAGTTTGCTTGATATGATAATGGATGGCGAAATGTGATTAGAACTAGTTAAAGAGCAGATAACAGAAAGTTAGAGAAATCTTATACAATATGCCGTGTTAAATACCCTTCTTTGTTTCTGATGCATTGGACTATTTGATGGTTCGTAATTGTGAGCATATACGCATAAGCATTACTGTCTCTTGAATTAAAGTACCGTATAGTTTAATAAGATACATTTTTGTCATTAAAAAAAAATCGAAATTCGATCAAGGATCTAGGTTATTGAATCAATTAACTGAATTTAATGTAACGGTATAATCTACATTAAAAGATCTTTACTAGAGAACCAGTATATTTTTCGTATCATTAAAAATGGTTGTCCTTTTGAAGTAGTTATTATATTAAGGGCTTACATCAGGTTTATAAACAGGCGATAAAGTCAGGCGTTATCACATATTTAGAGTCCGTAATAACAGTCACAAATGCACCTGTGATTTATTTTTAAAAGTGTCACGGACCGTTGTGACTTGTGTCCAATTTCACGGCTATATATGGGTTGCTTGAACTCTTTTATTTTATTTTCTCAACGACTATAAATGTAACTGGTTGTTGTTATTACTGATATAAACACACATTTTGGATAGTTCATAGGTACGTAGAGCACGCAATAAAAGTTTTAATTTGTGTTTTTTTTTATACGTTTATGAAACGTTCCCAGGAAATTTTGAAATTATAACCAGAAATAAGTAATGAACGGCAAATTTATGAAACTAAAATTCGTTAATTATTACTTTTTGGGAAAACGTAAAAAATTATACATTTGCCCGTATATTTAAAAATATAGGTTTAAATTATTATTTTTGACGTGTAAATAATTCTCAAAATTAAAACGTGGTTTAAAATTGTATCAATAGATAGAACAAATTATTTCTAACACTATTGTTGAGTGACTCCTGATGTGAGTAGTGTGTAGATGCAAGTACTGATATAGCAAGGGGCAGTGCCCCTATGTCCGATCAACGTCGCCTTGACTTACTTGACAACTGTCCATAATATACGACTTGCGCTTTAAGATTTTACAACTCTTTTTAAAGCGCGTCCTTAAATTTCGCATAAAAATTAAACAACTTCAAAAACGTTAAAGGCAATGATAATCACGATCACAATACAATTATTCATAGTTGTGTATAAAGTGAAATAAAAGAAATGTAATGAGTCTACAAAGGAATAAAAAAACAAAATTCAATATGTGGAAAGCCATCATTCAGAAGAGAAGAAAGTACACAGATGTTGATATATCTTGTGAGGACACTTACGCCGCCCTAGCGTCAATGCAGGGAGGCACTGCCGCGACACTACCGCCATCTCTTGATGCCCTTCGCGCATGTAAGTATTGCTTCTACTCGGCGATAGATGGCACTGTCAACTTATTTTTGTGTATGAGTAATTGTAAAGGCTCCGTTTTTATAATATTATTGTATTAATAATTAATTTGATTTAATCAATGCGTCCTTTATATTTATATTATGTTATTATTGAGTTTTGTCTGTGATTTATCTGAAAAAATAATACTCAAACTACAAGTTGATAAAAACTCGAACAGGTTATATTACTCGAACTTTCAATAATTTAAGTTCGCTCACAGAATAGATAACAGTAAAATCATTTTTATGTGAAATTCGGTAAAGGTTGCGGGCAGCGTGTTCAATTTTTATTGTGAGAAAAACATGATTCATTCTATTGTGTTTATGAACCGAGCGTATCAAACGTCAAGTCGCCGCCCTCTAAATAAGGTTAATCTGCCTGACATTTTTGCTGAATTTACCTTCGTGACCCACGCACAAAGAACAGTAAGTACCTACCTGAGATCGAGCCAATTGTCATTCAGAGATCGTGACTTTATTGTATTTTACTTGAGATTGAATTTGAATGATTAATGAGTTTATGAACTTCCTAAACGTAAAGAGTTCGTCGATGCTTTGTAAGTTCTAGAGGTATAAAATAATTGTTTTAAATAAATTTATCTGTTCAATTCAAATTAATACGAGGGCTATATAAAATGGAAATACAGCTTACTCAAAATTTGCCGAAACAACGCCCCGATTACAAAAGTGTGAGGAAGTGAAAAGTAATATAAGTCTATATTTTCGAACCACAATGTAACAACACTAAAAGCATCTCATTAGAGCCTGTTGAGTTATTCGAATACAATTGTCATTGTCTGAAGCAAAAAGCGTGAAAGGACATCGCTCGTCCATATTGTACTACTATACTCTTTCAGGGGTGACAATTTTTGGTGATCTAAATAGGAAAAACTATTTATGTTTATTACATTTATCGTATTTAAGTTGTTTTACCTATGTCTTAATCTACAACGCAATTGTTATCCGATAAATTAAAAGTTATTCATACTTACTTTTAATTAATAAGCTACACAAGACCTACACTTTTAAATAAAACGTTTCATATTTATATAAAATACAAATATGGATAACAGTATTTTTTATTCTTTTGTATTAAGTTAATTTCTCAACCCTAACAATACGTCCCTATTTGTAGAACAGTGAAACAATACGTAGGCCGTAAATGAAACTGAGCCATGTATATTGTGAGCTGCGGTTGTCCGCAGCAAATGAAAAGCAAGTACATATATATGAAAAAAAAAGCATTGTATAATTTCAGAATAAAAATACCTAAAGACCTTGTATTGTTTATTGAGAGAATACATGATAAATGCCTTCACAAAGTGATCTGTTCGCGTCTATTATTGTATTATCATAATTAATTCTCTCTTAATGGTAGTTAATTATTAAACAGTAAAGATAAGTTTATATAATATTTGATTTATGAGTAGATAGCTTTGTTGTGCAGCTCAGACAATGTGTCTCCCACGTCACAGTTTCCATGCGTTTACGTAAATCTGCTGATTACTGATTTACACAACGCAGAACAATAAAATATTTTTACTCACATGATTTTAGTATGTTCGCTGTAATTTGGAAGAAACTTTAAACTTCTATTATAATTATTTCTGAGAAAGTAGAGAAATTAAGTTGTTTTATACTAGCTAGTTTTCGAATCCTTCTCATATTATCATGATAAGGTCCTTTATAAAATTCAAGTTATTATTTTTTGCATTACTCTATAATATTAAAAATGGACTGTAGTAAAATCCTTCCATTCAACAATTTCAAATATTAAAAATGTATCCGTAAATTCAATAGGTAGATCGACAAAAAACACATACAAAACACATGTACCTCGTTTTGTGTACATTACACGCGGAACTAATGTCGTTGCTGCAACCCGCCATCACTCTGACCCACTTACAATACCATGTGGGCTATGTCTCCCTGGTATTTTCAACAATAGCACTCATTAATATGTATGGAAATTTGTTTTTCCACTTTAATTTATTGCATTTTTTAACACTAGGATTGTTTAACTTTTGAGGCAAAGAAAAGTCGCATAAAAGGCAAGTTGTGACTCGTGTTGGAAGTATGCAATTAGCATTGGATCGATTTTATTCACCAGCCAAAATGATTCCTTAGCTTTATTATTTTACAAGATTATAAATTCCTCGAAGCATAGTACAATGTGATTGCAAAGTTGCAGCTGTAAGCATCAGGGTATTTCAGTATGTAGATAGACGATAGAGCAACCCAAAGTCATCTAAATGTCCTGAGCTGAAACTAAACTTCTTTTCATAAATGTGTGCAGAAGCATACAAGATGTATTGTGCGTTAGGGCCGGCGCCCACTGCCGGCACGACGTGGCATGGCAGGGCAGATGATTTTATTACTAATGAAGTTATTTTGAATCTTATTTCAATCAGTTTAGAATTCAAGTTACTTTATTTCGATGCCACGATGCCGCGACGTATCGCAGGATGCTGCAGCATGACGCGGCACGCCGCAGGATGCGGCGGCATGACGTGTCTTGCTGTTTCATTCCAAGGAATGCCGCGGCGCGCCATTGCATCCCGCGAGGCGTATGCGTCACTTTGGGGTCGAGGAATTATGAATGCTAGCTAGTTGAAATAAGGTTGAAACTTATGCAGCATTAGTGGGGCTTTTAGCAGGATGCCACGGCATGCCACTGAATGCCGCGAGATCACGCAGCACGCCGCGGGATGCCACTGCACGCCGCGGGATGCCATTGCACGCCGCGGGATGCTCTGCCGTGCCATGCCGTGCCGTGCCGGCAGTGGGCGCCGGCCCTTACGGGTTCGAGCGAATTCCTCAATGTCAATTGAACCCAATTTAAACATCCGTCATCTGAGAACCTTTGTTATATTTGACCTTGGTGTTTATCTTTGTGGTTTTATAGTCCATGAAATTAGTGCATAATAAAGTTACCAATTAGTACGAGCAGTATATGAGGAAGTACCAGAGATGTGATTTGTAAGATTTGTAAATTGCAAAATGCTTTTGTTAAGCTGACCTTCAACAGTCTTCTCATATAGACATTTTAAGGAATAATTTTGTAAGAAGAATCGAAAATAATAAATTACTTTGTATTCCAAATCATAGAATATATTTGATAGAGGTCAGTGTTTAGGATTGCATATTTTTTTATTAGACTCAGAAGCGTATTATAAAAGCACATCGTGCATTGTGCATGGCACTTGAAGTCGTAAAACTTTATAACTCAAACAATCACAAGTCCTGTTGCTAACGCATTCGTTTATTAACATGCAGGACAGAGCTGAGAAAATTGATATGCAATGGTAGTTCCTTTGATTCACATTTCCTAGATTTCATAGGGATAAAATTCTATGCATATGGCTTGCCTATATATGCAGTAGTGTGGGACCGCGTCACAGATAACTCACAGAACTGGTACTCAGATCACTGGAGAGAGCTTCCAGTTCTCGCAAAAAACTAGTTATATACGTTCGGAAGGCGATCATTATAAATTCCCAGCGGTTTTTACTTGCTTTGCTCTCAGAAGCAATTTCAAAAGCTGGAAGTGTTTTCTGGTTTTTCTCTGTAAGAATTTGCAGAAGTGGCATTGTGTTCCTTATTTCCCACCCACACTTTCGGCACTAGACCTTCTAATTATGTGTTCGGAAATAATGATTCATTCGAGTTCATTAAATACTGAGTCAACGTCTAAGCGAAACGTGAAGGCGGGATCACCCCACTCAAAATGGCGGACGTTCTATTCTCTTTTATCTTAATTTTTAATTATATGTATCTTTGATGGTAATGACTGATTCATAAACACCAAAGAACCTTATTGATAGCTACATTGGTAACGTGTAGGATGTTTGAATTTCTATCAAGTGTGAGCGAAGGTCTTGCGAAAGAATCAGCATTTGAAAAATAAGTCTGTGTACAATTTTTGGATTCAATCCATTTATATTTTGGAAAAAATCTAAGTACCTAATTATTGTTACATATTACCTTTCTCTCCGGTTCTATTTATAGCTATTATGTGTTTCTTTAAAAAATACTCTTGTTATTCGAAATACATAATGTCTTTAATGAGCGTCTTTCCAAACTATACAAGGCCAGTACGCAACGGTGTGAAACTAATCACGTATAGTTTGGAAATAACTTTTTCACAAAGTTCTTCCAATCTATACAACAGCAGTACGCAAGTACTCGCGTATACTTTGTAGTGAAGTAAGTAAGAATAGCGCTCCAAAATATACAGCGCCAGTACGCATGCAGACTAATCGTGTATGTTTCGGAGTAAGCGCGGCGTCTGTCCATTGCTCGCGCTTATATTATTGTATTGCTGTTTTGAAATCTATTATTAAAATGCATGTGTATTGTGTATGTAATGTTGCGTACTGATCGTATTTTTTTTGTATCGAGGATGCTTGTGTCTTCGTTCCCGACTATACTGCACGACTTACAATTGACAATAGTGCTAAAATGTAAGAATCTAATAAGTCCAGAAGAAGACGGTTGCGAGGCGACGGCAATTTTTGTGTAGTTAAAAAAAACACGAACCTAACCTAACCCATAGGTAACCCTTATATCTGTTACCTATTTATTTTTCTAAGCTCACCTAATAATATTTTTATTCCATATTTTACTGAATCAATCAAGAAGAATAAAAGTAGATAGATATAGCTTTACAAGTCTTTGATTGCCTACGCCTATTTATTATTTCGCTCAAGCGTAAGTGGTGTAGTAGGTATATTTAGTTATATTTTGCGTACAGATCGTGTATAGTTTGGAACGAAGAAGCAAGCATCCGTGTTACAAAGTATACACGATCAGTACGCAAACTTCGTGTATATTTTGTAATAACAAACTTAAAAACAGCATTACAAAGTATACACGAGCAGTTTCCTATGGTTGCGTTCTGGCTATGTATAGTTTGTAAATACGCCTTTAATGATTATTGTTTTTTGTTACAGGTAAGTGCATCTGCCAATTACGATTAACAGTATATAATTACCAGTAAGTACGTTACCGAAGAAATTGCTTATATTTGTCATGCTCTGAAAGTATCAAACGCACTCATTTAGTATTTAGGTATGTTAGATTAAGTGCTAATTAAGTTACTTTCAATTACCGTTGTTTTACTCTTAAATGGTTTGCAGTCCATTTTCTGCTATTTGGTCAACTAGGTCTTGTTTTACATCTCTTTTGTTTAACTCGCTTAATTTTTCTTAAATGAATAGATATTATTATATTTCCACCTAATAAATTATGAAATATTTATTTCTATACTTTGAAGTTTGAACCGTTTTGTATGAATATAAAATCGAAAAACTTATTTAAATCATCATTGAGATATATTTTATCCTCAAAGCTATATTTAAGGAACATTTTCGAGTTTGAATAACTAATGCTCGTTCAATGTTTACCAAACTCAAAAATAACAATAGGCCGAATTAATGGTATCGTATCGTTGACCGGTAGCCGGCGGATGTCAGCATTAATGTGGATGCTGGATACAAATACCGTTACATCGCATCCGTTTGCATCAGGGCTGCCTTAATTGCGCTTTTTACTGCATACTGGGTACATGTAGTATTGAATCGAGAACGATGACAATTTAATAAAAATTATATTGTACACTATATCGATAGAACTGGAGCTTTTTGTAACACTGATTGAAAAAAATTGGAATATAATGATTTATTTTAATTAATTAAATGATTTTTAAAACTGATGATATTACATAATATTATATTATACAAAAAAGTGGTTTCGTTTTTTGCGTAGGATGTTTATAACCTTTATAACCTCTCGAAATAGACAACCCTTTTTAGTTAAGATGCGTGAACATCATGTTTGTTTATGAAGGCATTTAGAATTCATCGCCTTGCAGCTTCCGAGAATTTCCGTGTCTTACCTGATATTTATGTGGTACAATATTGTGATCGCGTATTTCAAACGGAAGTTACTAATAACTTTTACAGTTCTATATTTTAATGTTATCATTCGTGTTATGAATTATAATCAAAGTAGGTATACGTTTATTTTTCTGCTTTTTCTTTGTTTATCTGCTCTGTGAATATGTCATGACAGACCAAACCTTCTTACGAAAGTGCAACAACATTACAAACATACAAAAATAAACAGAACACAGAGTTAAAATCTAACACCTTCAATGTAAGAAGTGTAATTAGAGAAACCGATAGAGCCATTCTTTCCAAACATTTATACAAGGCCGCTGCATTTCCGTGTTCTCAGGATTTGGTCTGACTTGAAAACTTCGAGCCAATAATTCACTTGCATTAAACAGCAATGCAGATGTACACGAGGAACTAGTTTCGTAATGCAGTTGTAACTTGTGCAACGATGGTGAGAAAATGTTATTTAGTTGAATTGCGCTTGATGAAATATAACAACGATTGAAATAAATATCTTTTCAACGTGCATTATGTGAGGCGATGAACGTCTAGTGCTATTTATGTTTCAAAGACATTACACAAGTATGTTTTATTGGATTAAGCAAAGTATGCTAGAGATATGCAGAATCCAATTTTAAATTAATGGTTTAGTTTTCCGGTTCGTTTAATTTTGAAATATATGGAACGATGGCTCACAATCGTATCGTTCGAGGAAAATATGGCCTATAACTATAAGTAAGAAATGATGAAAAATACATATCTGTAGTACGTGTACGTATACTATAGGGTACACAACTGATTGACGCCTGGGAAAGATTACTTTCCTTTATGACACCAGTTGTTTTCACGTAGTCATTTGGCGAAGTGTTGTTTATTTGTGGTACCGTAAGATTCTCTGGAATATTGACGTTTCGCACCCTTTCAGTCTGCAATCTTCAAGTATTTGCTCCTACAAATCTCAGCTCATAACTAATATTTCTGTATCAACAAATTTTAGATATGAAAAAATACATTGTGTTGAAAAAAGCTTTGAATCATAATGTGTTGCGGAAACACGTTAGGTAGGGTACCGGCGATACGGTTAAATGCCTACCCACTAGTACTACATAAACCAACCAAGTTACCAGTTTAAATTGCGAAAAATTACCGCATTTACTCTGCGTTAATTTGCATGTAGTTCTTACTAATCCAAATGTCTTCGCTATCAAGTATCGTGGCCCTATCAATATAAGAATACGTGCAAGTAGAGCTCGTGACTCACACTTCGACACATCGACAAAATGATTATCGTCTTTGCTAAGCTCACGTTATGTTCATGTGTTAATTATAGCTCTGTTTATATAATTCTTCCGGAGCTTCCCGCGGTAAATCACTGAGATATAAACATCTCCTCTCACTGTGAACCTCAACAGTTTTAAAAGTAATTGTACCTTAATTGTAACCCTTTGATGTACCCTAAAAAAATCCAGTAAAGACTAAGTAATGTACGTTTTATCATCTCGCTGTACGAATAATTAAGAGTTTGTCATATGTACATCATTTAAACTGTAGTTACTATTTACCGTTATAAAAGACTGCTATTTATCATACGTTATTATTTGCTTAGGTTTAAATAATTATATACAGTTAAATATTGCGTGTGTATACTGTATAGTGTGAACTTTTAAATATTTAAATAATTAACTTGTCTATGGTTGTTACTTGTATCATCTGTGGGAAGTTTTACACCTGCTTTTTTTTAGAATTATACAGTGGTTCTTTATTATTTATGTGAAAATATATATTGTAATGAGAGATAAATCACAGGCAGATATGTTATTAAGAGAATTATATTTGAAATTGCATATTGGTATGAAAATAAACAGGCCACGCTTTATTTCACGAGCCATAATCATAATATATTTCATAAACAATGCGTTAAATAATCGCTTTTCGCGGTATCATGTTTATGTTTTAGTTACGCCAGATTAGATATTTAGTTAAGGCAATGTAATTTGTTCTACCCGGTCATTACAAAGTTATGTTGTTTTTACGTATGTTTAACATGCGTTTCAACATCTCTAAATGTGTAAAGTTCACATGAATACGTACGGATTAATGTTGCGTTTTTGGGAAATTTGATTTTTTTTTATTGTTATGCAGACATATATATACGACATGCTATTTTATGAAACCTTAGAATTTAATTACATATATAATATTAGTTGAGAACGAATAGAACCTCGAATTGATGGTGACAATATTGGCTGCTTCAAATTAACTTTTTATCCAATATAATCTTTGCCTAATGGTCCGGGAGCCAGCAGCAGATTTTATGACCAAGTTCCTCTCAAGCGGTAATTAGTAAAATGCATCAAAGTATAGTATTATGAAGCCCCGTGAACGTCAGCTGGAGCTCGGTTGGGGGGGAAGAGCGGTTGTAGCCTCCCGTATCAGCTGACGGTTTTTCCACCAAGATACAGCCAGCTGACATATATATTTATCCACAGTTACATATAAGCTATCATCAGGTAAATTTTTGTTTGAGAGGAAATAACAGAAAATAAATTTTTCTTTAAATTTAACTTTCATGTTCGAGACACCAGCTGACGTATAATACACCATGTTGTAACCAGCAGACTATTTTTTTTCGTTGAGATATTGGGTTAGCTACAATTTGACAAATTAGCTGAGAGGAAATGAATGAATGAATGTATTTTTTTTCCTATGTGCGTGGGAGGCTATAACCGCTCACCCCCCCAACCGAGCGCCAGCTGACGTTCACGAGGCTTTATAATACTATACTCTCATGCGACTGACGAATTATCTCTTGAGAGGAAATAGTTAACCAAATTTGCACCTGGCTCCCTAACCATAAATAACAAGACGCAAAGTAGGAAAATGGAGAAATAAAGAAAAGTAGTAGGGTCTCCATACTTCTCTTTAATACGGAATAGGAATATGTAAATATTTATATTTACTTTTGTACTTAATTGTTATACCCAAGCAAAATTCTAATATAAAACGCTTGAAACTAATAATATATATCCCATTTTTCTGTGTCTTATCACCTAATGAATAAAAATTGAACAGAAATTTAAATAAAATAAAGGACACTTAACGGTCCAATGTAAAAACAGATAAATAAAACAGTTCAGTGTGCATAAGTAGTACGCAACTTCAGTTTCGTTACTACGAAGCCTGGGTGATATGATAAAGCTTATCGCAAACGTGCCCATTTTTTCTATGAACGGTTCTTCGGCGCGTCGGTGGGTGCACAGCTGTGACGATGCGTTGGGTGCCGAGTCGTGCTTGCCAGTTGCTTTGTAAACAGCCAGTGCTGGCCCGAACTCGCGCGACGCATGACGTGTGCGTTGCGTCCATCACGTGCCGTCAGACGCCTGACAGATTCTCAGTATGCACCGGTCGTCATGCGAGTATACAATGCGCAGGAACTCCGCGGTTAACTCCGAGTGATGCATTAACATTCTCTACTTTTGTGCGACCATTGTGCCCTTTCGGATTATGTTCGTTGACTGATTGAGTGTATTGAGTTTGTGCGCTGGTAAATAGTTTGTTGTTGTACGTCTTTGCATTTTTTTATTTTATAAAAATATCGCTGACAGTGGCCCCGTAGTGCGTTGTACCATGCTAATTAATTGCCCAGCCAATGTATTGATTAGCGTGGCCTTAACATCACATCTCACGTCGCTGGTTCGTTGCAAGACCTAAATATAGCCCACAGAGTAAGCACGGCCCTTCGCGATGACAACCATAAACACACACGTCTTTATTTACTTAACACGAGCGGTATTAACTGTTACTAGAATAATAAACCTGCTATTAAAAACTAACACGCAAAACAAACTTGTATTATAATATTTATTATGTACCTACTCATGAAATTTAAATTTAAAATCCCATTGCATAATAAACACCCAAAAACTTCATGCATAAAAATGAGAAACGCAAATTTAGCTAAAAATTTCTCTTTTGAAAGTTGGCTCAGCTGCGCTTTATAACATGTTCGGCATTAATTACTTACTCGTAAACATAATTAAAGGTTCAACCATACGTTAAAGTGTACTTGAAAACGACGCCACGTTGTTTCTGCATACTGATGTGTTTTTTACGTTCCGGTAAAAACATGTTGGAATGTTTAAATTTGGCTAGATAGGTACATATATGACGAATAAATGATTAGGGTGTACAGGTAGATGTACACCTGCCGTATTACGAATTCTTGGTGAAATTGCCTATCGAATTCCGATGTTGATAGCGAATGGCATCTGCCACGACGCAGCCGGTGGCTCAAAATCACGCATCGCAGATGCCGCAACATCTTGCTGCCCGCATCTCGGGTACCTGCTCAACAATGCTTTGTTACTGTTCCCTTGCACTAGTCGCGATTACAATGGAGACCTGCTTACCCTGTTTTGTTCTAAGAAACATAAAAACCCCCATATCAAGAGCTTCATTACTGCACTCGAGCCGAGAATGTCGGTTGTATTCAAGTTTCTGTCGATGTTTTTGAAACTTAAGTGACCTCGTAATTTAAATCATGAAATTAGTGCAGGTACTTATGAAACAATGGCGATTGTATTGGGGTTAAAAAGCATTATGTATTTCGAAATACTTATTACACATTTCATACATAACGTTAAAATTATTTATGAATTTTGAGGAACCTAAATCCAATTAACACAAAACTTTTTCATGGTTTCGCCTTGAACGCAACATTAACTTTAATGGTATCTGTATTTAATTTTTACCAAGCAAAATTAAGTTTTAAGTGCACAAACTTGAAAATGGTGTTTATTTTGATAGCATTTTAATGAAATGCTGCAGTAATTACATCAATATAAATTAAAAGCCTTCTCCCATCCTTCCTTAAATACTGTCAAAAAGTCAACACATAAATCGCATCACGTCCCCTGTAACAGATAAGTGTGTGGTTATCGTCATCGGACTAAATTCCCTGAGAATCCGATAACATGCCGTGAGAACACCCGTGTTTCTTCATCTTTTATTTATTACTATTTCGACAAGAAAATGAGGGCAAATATTAGCAAAAAGGGCTGGCTTATTTGAGATTTCGTTTGATGATATATTCAAGATATTAGCTATGTTTATGTAGATCAGTAAAAATTTTTATATAAAATTATAGGTACTTACCCTTTTAAATATACATTATACATACTTATCAATTGTTAAAGTAATCGCTTTTGGAAATTACTTTTACCAATTAACATTAAATAATTCCTGTACCGTAACTCGTTATGGTATAATTAATTGCTTGACAAATAATATATTGTAAAACAACACCAATACGAAATCAAAATTCTAGAAGTGTTTTCCTGTGAGCGACATCTGATCCAGTTTGGAAGGTGGTCTTCGCAGTTGACTTGCGATGTGTCCTCGAATGTTTTATTTTGGTCATGTTCATGCAACAAATTGACATTATCCACTCTCGTGTGCGGTTGATTCTGTTCTCATTATTCGAGATCGTTATAGAATCAAACTGAGCTCGATAATCTTAAAATATGAGGAAAATACTACAATTTTCTATCGACGCTTTAACGGACTAAAATTGTCTTGTCATTTTCATGTTTGTTAACTTTATTCTTAATCACTTCATGTTATTTTTGTGTTCAAAAGAAAATGTAAATATTATTGTGTCCAACTATTTCGTCAGCACTTTGGTTAGTACTTTTCAGTTGCATACCTAGTACTAGTAAACCTATTTCCGATGGACCTGGCGTCCAATGAGTCGCTTTCATGTCCATTAGCCTTTTCGCCGAACAGCGAAAGTTGTTGAGTCGCACGTATACTTTCAAATGTCATTTAAATGTGTTTTAAATTCTGGAACGTACTCTATTGGCTTTAACACATTTATTTACAAGTACAAAATAATTATTAATTGACATATTTTTAAGTACCTATCTATAAATTAATATTCTCCTTTATTAATTAAAACGAAATCGCGTTATCCAAAGTGTAAATAAGTAAAACAGTGAAAACCAATAACAGGTTTATTCGACGCTTACGTAATTTCAACAAAAACTTTCACTTTTTAAGCTTTTGCTGTAAAACCATCAACAAGAAGTGTTATGTCACTGTATGATTACTAAATACGTGAAGATGTTAACAGAAATGGAATAATAACTGGTTAACTGTAAAAGTAAACAGAAAATGGCATCTCTACTACCTAATATGTACTTAGCACAGTTTGGGTTTCAAAAGCATCCTTATAAAATTTGTTCACTTATAAAGAGACATTTGTACAGAAAAGCTTGCTTGGTTCACATTTTTTTGTACATTTTTTCGACTCGGGAGTAGATTAGATTATTACGTTCTCCTATTCATGTCTCGATGATACGAATATATCGAAGTTAAGACGAATCTGTATTTATTATTATAAAAAAAATCACTGGGAAGTTAAACCAGTACATATTTATTTGCTTAACGACATAGCCTCTATAAGAGAAACCAAACAAGTAAAGCAAGTACGCAGTTCTAGGAATAATTATAACCTGACTTTTCTTTATAATTGATGTTATGAATTATTAATAATTTAACACATATTGTGAGAGACAACGTGAAACTTCTCATCAATGATGCTCTTAATACCTACTAGGCACGTCTATATTTACATCATTACTGATGTTGCAGGCAGTTTTCATGCCTTTTATACCTTAAAAGATATAAACCAAACTGTTAATTCCCATAAATAAAATTAACCGTAAATTCTACAAAGATTCCAATTATTTAGACCATCCAAAATTAGCTAATTTGTGTCAAAATAAATCATCGATAAATAGGTCGTACGTTGAGAATAATGGCACAAGCGGTGTCCATTACACAGTTCAGGCACAGATAATATAATATGTTCAGGTTGGAGTAATGGCGGCATACGTGCAGGGAGCGCAGGGAGCCAGTTCTGGCGTCCTTCCAAACGCTTTATAGCCGACACTGTTTACCGAACTGGAGCGTCACAGAAATATGGCCGACTTGATTTTTATAGCCTTTACACGTTTATCTAGCTTTTTGTTAAATTGGTTATGTAGGTATATGGTAGGACCATATGGTATTGTTACAAAAATTTTCGATCTTAGGTCTATCGTACATAGCAACTTGTTTTATTTACAATGCAAATACATGGTCTTTTATACTGTGTAACACGTTGATCCGCATTAAAATATTTTGATCCATATCTTTGACACATATTTTTGATTATGAAATTTTGATGTTCGCTCATTTTCCGTGCCATATGTCAGACCCAAAATCCATTTCGGTCAGCCGGATGTTGGTGCTACTGACTGTGAAATGAACAAACGGACATGCACGATAAAAGTTGCAATACGATGACAGTTGTTATAACATTTCTCAACGTTTTTATAAAATGTATATGCCTTTTATCTGCTTCATAATGACCATTTTCTCAAAGTGCTTTGGATTCATTCGTATTAATTTATACCAAAAATCCCACTGGATACAGACATTTAAACTTCACAAATTTCTTTTTAAATTAATTAACCGTCAGTTATTTAAAATAAAATTGCCGTTTAAATACGCTTATTTATTTTATCATCAAATTTGCATTTAAACTAAGATATAAAATATTATGTAATCGTCGTAGAACACGACTATTAACTCGATTATTAATATTTATGAAACGAATCTCTTTTTGATTATAAATGCCTTTATAATTAGAACTATTGCATAAGCCTAAAACTGATCCATTTTATGGGATTGTCCATAAAAATCTGACCTTAAAACACGTATCCTAAAAGAAAAGTAAGAAGGAGGTGGTCTATTTATCCGTATCCGGTTGTAAACATATGTGCCTGTACATATGTGTATTCTTTTCCTTAGCGAGACTTGATCTCATTATATTGCCGGCAGAAAGTGTGTCAGTATGTGTTCTGTGTAGGTCGGTAATGCACTACACCGTTGTGTATCGTGCTTAATCTCTTCCATTGAGTATTTGTTGGACGACACACTGAACCCCTATTATGTACAACGGCCTTTAATTAATTATCTTCACTTGAGTGTAGTTTGTTTAGACTAGGCTTAAATGGGCTGTAGGAGATAGCCGATTTTGATCTATAAAAGAATCTGTCAGTGTGGCATGTTATTGCATGATAAATAAACAACACGAAACAAATGATTTAAAATTAGCGTAATTACAAGTTTCAGTAGGTAATTTGATGACCGTATATTACCTACAGTTTAACAACATTAATAGCGTTGCATTCCTAGTTCCTAGAAATAACGTCACTGTGATTAATTATGTTCAAGTTCATATATTCCACCAGTTTCACTTACAATGAACAGTTACATGCAGTTATTTGCTTCACTTCCCCGAGCCGCACGCACGGTTCACACCGTATTCTATTGGCCCACTTCTTCACAACGAAAGTTCGTTATATATTCCACTTTTTCTCTCATAAGTCATACCGCTAACTTTTATGGTCTTCTGTTGTATTGGACTGATCGATTGAGTAATTAAAATTGATAGCCTTTTTATTGTTCTGCTAACTAGCAATTTTCAGTCGCTCTATTTTCTTGCAGAGCAAGAATTTCTTAAAACGCTTTATTTTTTTTATTTAAACGAATATTAACGAGACAAAAGGTCTATTAGTAAAGTAACCAAAACAGCCACAAAATGCATCCACAAAATTATTATTATTTCTAACATTTCCAGTAAAATTCCCGGTAGGTATAGTCTCGCTCATTCAAAGTAGGTACATTTGTCCTAATGATAATTTTATCACGTCAATTTGTGACAATTGTAGTACCATCTCTTGCTACTCAAGCCTACACATGCTGCCTACATCTCCTTTGGTTGATTATACTTTACCTTCTATGGATTAAATGATTAAAATTCAAACTCGTACACATAAATTAAATACCCTAATCCCTCATTTAATATATTTATTTAAGAAAATACACTTTTCCATAATATGTAACAACGTACACGAGAAACATGACTTAAAAGACCTTGTAATATGTATAAGTTACTTACGATTATTATATTTAAATAAATAACAATACACTTAAGTTGTTTGTAACAATACCTATATGTTCAATCCTACATAATATGCTTTACCATTATGTATTTAAATACTTTTTGGAAAGGTATAATTCTAGATATTTACAAACGATGAAATGAATTTTCGTTATAATTTTATAAAGTTTATTCTATTGGTGATTTAAATGAGTATCATTTTGCATGTTTCTAAAAGCAACATTCTAGTGTAATCGAAGGGCGTATTTTGCGCAAGACACACTCGCTAGCCAAGTTCACTCCCGCCCACTGCCCGCCCTGGCTTCTCCCACTCATAACAACTCTTAAATATCGATTATTAATTAATATATTGATACTGTTTCGATTTAAAACAGTATTTTGCATAATAATTATATAGTATTACAATTTAATTCCAGCATCAAAAGTATTAACATTTTAAAATTATCCAATAATAATAAATGCGTCCAAGAAATTCAATATCACTGAGTAGGTACTCTGTGATAATTCTCAGTGATATTTCGATCTAAAGTTTATTACGAGAACCGCTTATTTTTATTTCGAGTCTTTCTATAAGACTGCATCTGAAACAAGACTTACGGGTTTGAACCATCGTACGCTAGTACTTAAGAAAGATTTATAACAATCCACTCAATGGAAGGATATAAAGCTATATAGTTTCTTAGTTCTATTTGGTCTATATAAACTCTATACTCGTAGTTGTTTGTTTTGTATGATATGAATTTAAAAAGTTAAGGAAGGTCATCGTTTGCCAATGCTTCTACGTTCCGCATGAATTGTTTATGAAGGAATGCAGCTGTTGAAAGGTCAGAGGTAAAAGTCGATGTTAGCAAAAATAGACGATTCAATTTTTGTTCTGTTCATTACTGCACTAATGAACAGAACATTAGTACAGATTTTTTGTTTTTCTCAATCAAATACGAGCATAAAATTTATCTGTAAAATACAACCTATACTACTAATGTAGCGGTAAATATTGGCAACATGAGTAGGGTGGTGGCACCAATTATCGGCCATGTCAACTTTTTTTGAACTTTGACTGGATGTAATTTTTACATTAATAGCTTTTTCTTTCTTACAGTGCCTTTTTTGGGTAGAGAGATATTGAAACTCCATTACTACATTTGCAAAATTACGAATCCATTGTTACTTTATTAAATATAGAATTTTTATTTCGAATATGCCGATTTCCCTCAATATCGGCCACTAACACCAAATTAACACCCTAATATCTGCCGTCTTTGGCCCTAATATCGGCATACCTTTTCTAAGGTGAAGTTAGATCAATAAAACTTAAAACTGGTAACATTTTTTAGTATCAATTGAGATACAAATCATTTTTTTAACTCACCTATCATGATTGGTCTTTTCGTTACATTGTCTTAAAAATTAAAAGTAATGTACCTAGTTCAGTATTCTTCAGACAAATAAAGATATGGGATTAAATGAGACTTATGTCCATCAACTAGAAAAAGAATTGGTTTGGAAATGTTATCAGAAATCACCCAATGATTAAAGCCATTTGCAACATATTCATAGAATACTACGAGTACATACACTTCTAGTCCACCCACTATTTGATAAAACCAAGAAACCAGGAGGATGGTGTGCTATTAACGATTACTTTAGGTGGTCTACGGATGTAGGGAAAACAACCATGGGAGGCAAAAATTTTCCTTATGCAGATATGACTAGCAAAACAGTTATTGTTACTTTTTCACTGCCCTTCTGGAGCCTTTTCAATAAGCATTGAGTCTCTTTTTAAAAACAAGGAATACCACTTTTTCCCTGAATTTCCATTTTAAACAGATTGGTTCGTTTATCATCTTTTATAATATTTTAACGCAATTGCGGTTTTCCTAGATCACGTTCCTACGATAGCCATCCGTATCAACCATTGAACAATTTCTTCTCCTTCATTTTGGTTTAAGACGGTATCTCTACCAACTGTGCAATCTGTGTCTATTCTTCCATGAAGTCTATCTTGTAAAGTGGTCCTCAGAATGTCGTATTGTCGAGATGCTTCTCTGATGCTCATATTTTGATGGCATTCACTGCCTCTATTGTTTTACTACGGTCAACAAAAAGGAAACGTTTGCAATGGTCAACGTTTTCCTTTTTGTTGATCTTTTGGGAGTTTTGATTGAGAAGGCATGATTTTGGCATAGCTCAACAAAAATTAAAATAAGTACATCTTGTATCACCTCCCTAGTAGAAAAGGTTTTACTAAGGTGGCCGTTATTACGCATCGATTCGCTATACAGGGTGTAATCGTTAAGTGTGCACAGGCGATTATTCCGTAACTATTACAGATATCAAAAAACTTTAAACTGATATTGAAAATACTTAACCCAATGAGTAAAATGGCCATAATAATTTTTTAAAAATAAAACGAGAAATATCTAAAAAATTCACTTGAAACCCTCCCATACATTTAGTATGAGATATGACTATCCCATGTACATGAGTTGATCCAAAAGTAATTATAATCAATATTAAACCAGGTCATTACAGTTAAAATATTTCGCTAGATAGTCTTCTAACTAGATAAAATACTTCGATATTTTTTTTCCAAAACTTAGAAAAAAAAACTTTGACTTCATCCGTAAAAACCCCTCAACGCGGCCATCTCTTCGCTATCGTCTTAAAATTTTTTGCTAAGACGGTGTTTTTTGTGCCGAGGAAAGAGATAGAAATAACTAGGAGCTAGATCTAACAAACAGGGTGGGTGTTCAAGCATTTGGAATGCTAATTTTTGAATGGCAGCCATTGCAACTAACGCTTTGTGATCTGGTGCGTGGTCTTGGTGAAACAACATTCAAGCCCGCAGTTTGCCATGTCTCTTTTCCTTACTAACCTACCGCAATCTTTTAATATGGTCTGTGTAGTAAGAGCCCAACATAGTGGCTACCTTCTTAAAATATTCCACCAAAATTATTCCTCCGGCGCCCCAAAAAAACTGCCGCTTTTATCTATCCCACTAATTTTCACTTTGAATTTCTTCATCGTCACTTTGGAAGCTCGCATTCAGGCCATTAATTGTTTCTTGGTTTCAGCATAAACATGGTGAACCCGGGTAACGTCCATGGTCACAAATCGTACCAAAAAATTATCCTGATCTCATTAAGAATTATTTAGAAATTCAAATTCACCCTCTAAATGTCGAATTGTTGTTTCTTCTTTTTGTCGGCAAAAATTCTGGCACGCACGGTTCACATTCAAATTAATGTAAATACTTGGAAGCGTGGCCTATTGATATGATTTTTTTGTGATAACTTAGTGAGTACATGAGTAAGCAAAAAACAGTTATTTTATATGTTTATGTACACAGGAAATATCCAATTATCATTACTTTTGGATCAACCTAGTACATTTAATATGAAAGATTTTAGCTTTTTCTTTCTTTTTTTGGTTTTCTGCTTAAATTACTTCGCAAATTTGAAGGGAAGTTCATTTCGAAACTGCAAATAGAGCTCCTCATTGTATTGCACAATGAGGACGTCACTTCGATAATCTGCTATGAATACAAAATGTGTGGGAAATAAAATATATGGGAGCGTTTAATGTAACATTTTTGGATATTTCTCGTTTTATTTTCAAAAATTTATTATGGCCATTTTACTCATTAGGTTAAGTACTTTCGATATCAGTTTAAAGTTTTTTGACATCTGCAATAGTTACGGAATAATCGCCTGTGCACACTTAACGATTACACCCTGTATATCGGCCGTAGCTAATAAAAATCGTTTTTAGGCGGCCGACTTTAGGATCTAGTGATCAAACGGAGCTGTTGTTTCATTTCTAACCTTATTAATGCTACTGCTGACATTTAAAATAGCTAAACATGTTATTTAAAGTTTTCATGCATTACCCCAATATCGACCACCCGGCCGATATTGAGATTTATCAATAAATATAGATCCCTAATCTCGGCCCCGCAATTATTTTATTAAAAAGACAAGTAAATGTAAAAACGCACTATTTTATCGAAAATTTGACTGTTTTTCTTTAAGAACACATAAAATTAAATACTATAGGTTTGTTTAATTGCATTAAAATACTTATCCACGTAAAGCGTCGACTCAGGGATTTGACTCCGCAATGTCGCCAAATCACGCACGTCTGTACCTTCGCGTGCTCTATGGCCAACTGAATGTTCCACAGTTGAGGTACCCGCACCCAAATTTGGGAGGTTTTGCGTATGTATATAGAGTAACTTTTTGCATAAAAACTTTTATGATTTAAGATCGATTTTTATAGTTATATTCAATTTTCTCGAAAAGGCCGATATTAGGAGACGGCCGATAATAGGAGACTCCACCCTACCTAAATGCTCAATAGCCCGTAAAGAAAGTGAAGCTACGTTTATTGTTATTTGGTATAATAATACGCTTATCTTAATCTTTTCGTGTTTAACACCAATATCGTTACCATTCAAGTTTTTGTAGAAACAATTCAGTAATCTAACAAAAGAAGTCTTCTTTTTGTCATTGTTATTCATGAGTCCCATAAAGCTAATATAACTCTTTACAATTCTATCTTAATCTTTCATACATTTCTAAGAGAAATGCTATTTGAAAACTTCTCTAATATTGAAGCAGCGGCTGAATGAATTCCTTTGACGATGTTTACATAGCTGTGAATTTAAATAGTCGTATCACGTATGTTGCCTGACATTCTTAGCAGGGAATCTTTATTATAGGAGATTTATTGGGACATACCTCAATAAAACATATATATTAAACTCATTAGAGTTTTATGACTTCAGAAATGTGTATAACGCGTGTTACTCCAGTCAGTCAAGACAATCAATTCACAATAATTCCAAAAGTTTTCAAACTTCGGTCAAGTGAATGGTACATTGGGACGACAATAAATCTCATTTTGCAACCTTGTCCGCAGTCCGGAAAATTGTTAAAATTGCAATTAAATTATTTTTTGCTGTATGGTCGTGAAAAAAATTCCAAAAGTTCTGCAAACTTGGGGAAGTTTTCAATATAATATTTCATATCACGTATTAAATTTGCAACCAATCTCAGTGTACGGAACATCTTTTAATATTGAATATTAATGTTTTTTTTTATTAAACTGAATGAGGTTACAAATTTTGTAAATGCATCAGAATAGATGTTTTCGAAGTTTGCAACCAAGTTCCAAAACTTTTGTAATTATTCCGAGACCACCTTACTCGAAAAAATGACCACGAATTAAAAATAATTATAAATAAACATGTTCCGGTCAACGAAAAAGGTTGCAAATTTATACAACCGTTCGGTATATATTTCCGATATCTGTGTCAAGTTTGCAGAACTTTTGGAATTTTTTTCACGACCATACAGCAAAAAAATAATTTAATTGCAATTTTAACAATGTTCCGCACTGCGGACAAGGTTGCAAAATGAGATTTATTGTCGTCCCAATGAACTATTCACTTGACCGAAGTTTGAAAACTTTTGGAATTATTGTTAAATTTTCGATTTCGAATGTCGATTCTGACTGATGTATGTTGACATTTCTATCGCTGTTTGCTCGTTTCCGTCTAGTTGGCTTAAAATAATTACACAAGTGTTACAGTCTACAGACAACCCTCATGCGGTCGTTGCCCATGATTCCCTTCACATTCACCTGCCATTATATTTATTAGAGAGTAAGAGTGGCCGATAACATTTACTGGTTTTCAGATATCACACTTATTGCATTCGATCAACCGCTTTCACTCTCGATGATAATATTCACAAATTACATTTGTGGTTTGTTGGTTTTTACTTAGTATGTGGCTACATAATAACATAATCTCGAACAATAGTATTATTTCTGATAATTTTCTTATGAGTATTTAAAAAGTTTTCAAATAGTATCTGTAAAATAGGATTAAAATTAATCATCACCGTTCCATCTTCGAATTTATAATGGAATTGTAAATAAACGGTTGGTCATAATGAGCGTGCGCGTGCGCCTCTTCGCCTCCGTAAGTCCGTAGTTAGTGCTTCAGTGCGTCAGCGTCGTTGAATGAAGACAGTCACGCGGTGTTTTCATTCTGTAAATATTTTGTGACACGTAATCGGAAAGTGTGTTTTGTTTACGAATTTTAATACGTATCCAATGTCACAGTGTTCTGTAATGTGGTAACTAGTGCCGTTCTTCCAAATGTCCTTTCAATAATGCCATGGCTGTGGCCCGTTTATTTTAGTGTAAGCTATTTCAGTGCGCAGTGTGAATAAACAGCATGTTTGAATAATTAAACGCTGTGTTTACCTCCTTGGAAACACATGTTGCAGATATTGGTTTAGATTCAGCTATTCGTATTTCATAATGTTAACAATATAATTTCTAATGGGCAATGAATTTAAGGAAGTGTTATAAGACGGTTATACTATTATTTTGTTGGTGATTTAATCCTTAGATTTGATCAAAATAATTCAGTGAAAATCACTACATAGTATAAAACAAAGTCGCTTTCCCTGTCCCTATGTCCCTATGTCCCTTTGTACGCTTAAATCTTTGAAACTACGCAACGGATTTTGATGCGGTTTTTTTTAATAGAAAGAGTGATTCAAGAGGAAGGTTTATATGTATAATAACATCCATTAAATAGTGGAGAAGTACTGTTATTTTTGAGGTTTCTAATGTGATGTCGTAATTTTTTTACATATTTTCCGCTTACATTGCAAACGCAGGCTGAACCCTACGAGTTTTATCAAAATAATGTACTAAGTATTATACACATTGAAAAGGTCTACAGAAAAGTCCGCGATGGTATATGTCTATCTCTTATGGATAACCCACAACAACTTTTTTTTGTCATTTACTTTTTACGACAAATAATGCCTAATTTTCGATGCGATTTTAACCAATACAGTATTAATCCTTAACCAATTAAATACCTTGAATACATTGTTCATTTAATATAGATCTATATGGGCCTTTACACCGTATGATTTAAGTGAATATTTTCGAAGATATTACAGATTTAAAAATTGCGGGACGTAGCGTTTGCGGCGATACCGGCCGGCCGCCCGGCTATCGGGCGAGTCGAGCGGGCCGCTATGTTTTTAATTTTATATTAGTTTTTCTGTAGTGTATTTTGTATCAGCATTGCACCCGTGCGAAGCCGGGGCGGGTCGCTAGTTATAAATAAATCTGATAAACCATAGGACTACGAAATGAGCCATAGAAGTTAGAACTCAAATTAATCTATGACATATCATTTAATGTGCTCGAAGAGAATATACCTATAAGTCTGATGATTTAATGATCTTTTACATTTATCTGGACTGGGAGTATAGGTCGAGTGATTTGAAAAGCCATTAATAACAATAATTCGATTTGACTGAGAAGTGTTCCTCTTATAGCAATGGTTGCAAATCGGCCTCTTCCTCCAGCGATGCTCGTTAAAGTCTTGCTATTATAACATGATTTATACCTGTCACGTCATTAGTTAACGTGTCAGCGATTGTCGCAGACGGATGCGTTTATTTGCCTCGACAGCCTATTCGCTGTCAACGCTCTATAACAAAAGTTGAGCCTTTTATGTCTGATAATAAGCCAGCTCTTTTAAGGAGTCGACTATTATGCGACTTGAATGTGATTTACATCTAATCTGCGATAATGTCCTTATATTCATGTACAATGCTGGCCGATCAATTTTCTCGAATCAAGATTTCCTGACAAGGCCGCTAGATTAAGGGTAACCTTGGGGCAATAGAAATGTTTTTATTCCTTCAGACCTCGCGTGCTAATAATTCTTTACTGGCACGCTACTGTTGGTCTGAACTCCCACTGGACTGGCTTATCTCGTGAAAATATCGGTCTCGTGCCGGTGAGGGTTGGCTTTGCGCCAGACTTGACGTCTTAACTCCTATAGCAGCTACTTTTTCATAAGACTGCGTCAAACACGGTCATTTACCAAATATTTCATTTACTATTCCTTGTATATTATGTTCTATATCACAATATTATCTTAAGTAGCTCAACTTACGTAATATACCTAATATGACCTCGAAATGAACAAACACACAGCTCCTACATGCTTATAACCTAGTGAACACAAATTGTAATTTGATTTTTGGTTGTTACCATCTCTTTAAAATTTTCTCATACATTAAACCAGTATGAAGATATACTCTTTCCGCGCGCATGTCACACTTTGTAAAATATAAAAGGTTGTTCCGAGGTTTTCTCCTAAAGAGGTTCTTGCGTCTTACGTCGAGTTGCTCCCACACTCAACTTTCCACAAAACAATAGCTTGTTGAAGATTTCACCTTTTTGTCATAAAATTCGCGTATTACAAATGGTGTAATTGCATCGAATGCAATATAATCTTCCTCTTCCTATTTTTTGTGATTGTAAAAATACAAGGAAACATTTCTATTATTACTTGAACAAGATGTTTTCCAACTCACCAAACCACTTCTTAAACATTTGGATTAATAACTTTATTTTATTAAATAAACACAGGAAAAGGATATATTTATAACAGCATTCTTAAATAAAATTTCTAAAAGCTAAATAGACGAGATAAAATACCAGTTGTATTGGATAGTTTTATGTTCTTTATAATCTCTAAAAATGTGTTCTCCTAATTGATCTGAGGCGATGCGTTTGGTAACAAGATTTATTATCCGCTCTTTATTTATCGTAAATGTTGTATATATATTTTAGTTATATATACGCGTTCATTTAAAACGTTTAAAACGCTTCCTTATGTTAAAATGTCATTCATTAGTCCACTGTCGCATAGGTATTCTCCATGTAGGCTCATTCTTTGAGAGTGCAATGAACCGACATTGTACTCCAAGCGCCTCCGCAAAGTGAGCTCGTGGCTATGTCGAAATTCAAAACAATCTTATATTGTTAAGATTTAGAAGTATGCCTACGTAAATTGTAACAACTGCCTTAGAAACTTGATAAAGATAACTTAAAAAATGCCAAGACGTGTAGTACCAACCCACTCTGTATATTTAAAGACCGCTGTTTATTTACTTTGAGCACAAACTCAATGATTCGTTACATATCTACGATTACAGGTCCTTGGTGATAAGATAAGAAAAGAAATGTGGTTTTAGTGTCTTTGCATCGGTGTGCACGCTTTTTGAGTTGAAATAAAATAAAATGGAATCGAAATCACTACAAATTACGTAGACGAATGATGAAATTGTATTAGTGCAAAAAATATTGAGTCATCGGAGGATTCGCGTGAATGAAAGTGAAATAAATACAGTGTTGGGTGTCCACGTGTTGTGCGTGATAGTACAAACCTGTGTCGTGTATTGGGACATGAGTGACAATGAGTACGGAGCGCCGCCTGTCACGGAGTTTTCACTCCTGTCTGAAGGGTTCTTCGACGGAGGAGGCCGCGGATGAGGAAGAGAGCTGTTACCACTCCCTCGGTGGCCGTCACTCGCTGAATAGACAGCCCCAGGTGTACGTGGAGGATCTCTCGAATGTTACACTAGCCGATTTCGAGTCTTCACAGGATGATATAGATGGTGTGTATTGCTTTACAGATTTATTTCAGTTATTTTTCATATTATTCTATTTTTTTAGGGATTTCAGTTGCTATAATAGAAAATTTTATTTAATTTTGCTGTTTGGGTGCATAGATTCTTACACGAATTTTACGGAAATATAAATAGCATAAGGTACTTGATGTCAAGTTTGATTGATTGATGACAAGTACCAGAAGGTACTTGATGGATTTTATTAACAGTGTAGTGCGTATACATTTAGTCGTACTTTCACTTAATAGATTGTCTTAACAATTT
The DNA here is from genome assembly GCF_061535395.1 of Colias eurytheme. Classification (NCBI taxonomy): domain Eukaryota; kingdom Metazoa; phylum Arthropoda; class Insecta; order Lepidoptera; family Pieridae; genus Colias; species Colias eurytheme. The sequence goes on along the minus strand of NC_142982.1, from coordinate 4,113,705 downwards.
AATTAATGGCCTGCTGAGAAATTACTTATTTATCGTTTCAAGTCTTGACATATTTTATAATGAGTTGACGTTTTCATGAGCGTTGTTTATTCCGTATAACAAAGTATCTTTACAAATGCAACTCGTTTTTCATGTTATTTTGATTATTTACTTGTGATTTCGCGATATGATAGCTTAATTAGGCTAGGATTTTAACGGTTTATTAATTATAAGTAATCGGTAGGTAGTTGTAAAATAAAATATAAAATTCGTAACATAATTATGAGATAACATACATATTATATTCAAATTTAAATTATATTATGAATACTTAAAAGGTTAATGATATTAACAATATTTTCTGGTTGGCGGGCACCAGTATATTAATTATAATATAGACTCAGTAGGTATGTACATAGGACACCGTAATCACATTCCAAGTTAACTGTTTACAACCGCACTGATAATAATATGAGAGTTGGTATCGGTTGACATAATACATGACAAACAGTTAACTAATAGTCACATATGTATATGTTTAGCAACATAATCTACTGTGATATAATCTTCGTATAGAGAGTAGACTTAGATACAATTCAGATTGATAAACCGATTGAATACCACAAGACATAAAATTTTCGTAAAATAAATAAATATGTAGGTTTCTTTTGTTACACAAAACGTGATTTTAAATCACAGTCCGGAAAACCTTCCGTATTTAGTAAAATAGCCTGCTACCTTGCGTGTTTGAACAATAGCAAAACGTCTAGGTCCACGTAAATAGAGATAAAATTTACATGATATCCTTTGGTCTTGGCATTGCGACGTAATATCTTCAAGTGACTCACCGGATACATTGCTTTCAACTCGTGTTTAGTGGAATATTTAAAGCTCCGGATAGGAAGTGTCGCCAATTTGATCCGACATTTATTTTAATACTGAGAAGCAATGAATGAGTTTATTATTCCGCTGTATAAACTCAAGGACTAATCTGCCATGTGGAGAGCGGCTCGTTTGTTTAGGCATTATGAAATAATCATAGATGAAGAGATTAGGGTCATCGTTTGAACAGCGCTTATATTTCCTGTTTCTTCATTGTAAAATAGTGTCTTTAATAAAGCGATGATTGTATAAAACTCGTTTGTGTATAATAATTTGAACGAAAGCATTACTTTTACGATTTGAAACGATGTAACCTATAACAGTTTGTATGTGCTTTTTAATGTTATTTTCGTAGAGGCGTAATTGTAAACCTTTCAACAACCACGGTTTATTTTCGAATATTCTTAAGGTTAGATTCCCAGCACGCAGTGTTTGATTATACAACCTCCGCAATAATTACTTCTCAAGGCCTTGGTGCTCTACTACATTATATTGAATATTTAATAATGAGGCCCATGAATTCATAGAGATATACATAAATCAATAACTTTATGTACCTCAATATAACATGAAGTATAAACATATAGAAGTGTGAGGTTTCTTTGAAGTTAACGCTGTTGTGGCATTTATTTACGTCGCACCAAATTATTTATATCGCAAGGGTTAAACAGCACGTGGCCAACATTTCTGGCGATTCCATTCACGTTTGGTCCAAATGGTTGATTGTTTACATGTACACCGTAGCCCGTTTGATGTGGCACAAGTTAGTTATTCCGCCCGTGTCTGTGCACCTGCGCGCAGTCACCGCACATCCGCTTCCCGTGTCTCTATAGTCTACAACCCTTTTCGGTGCCAGCAAAGCTTCCGCCTTCAATATGTAGGCTTTTAATTGACCTCTATTATCTTCGAATTACGAATGTGCTTTATTGAAAGACGGTCACGCTTGCGATTAGTGACCGTTAAATGATTTTGTGTAATAACAGCAATTAAATTGTATGTACTTATTGCATATTGACGCAATAGCTATAATAAACGAATATATTTTAATTATATAATTGTATACAACTTAGTAAATCCGGTCCCTAACTTTAGGTAACGGCCGCGGCGTAAAAAACATGATACATAATATCAAAGTTACACCTATATTGCCTCACGTAGTTACGTCGATATTAATCTATGGTATGCGGTCTCAAAGCTGGTTTGTCTACCATCTATTACTACGGAAGCTGAGTGCCCCTATATGCCTTTGTGCTTGCATTATATTCTTCCCCTTTGTGCTGAATGAAATTTCAAGAGGACCGGAAAGTAACTCACGTGGTAATGTTTAAAGCAAACACGCCGAGCCTAGTGAATTCTCATACATTTTACGCGTTATACTGTGAAGTGGATAATTAAATTTTTGTGTGAACTATCTTTTCGGAATGTTGCTTGATTTATAACTTAATTATTTTCGGACAATTGGACTCTATCAATATTTTTTATTTTATTTTAAATAAGTTGTTTTGTTTTCTTTAACATTATTTAATATTTTACGTAGTTAAAGATAATTTAATTGATGCAATAGATGTGAAGTTTTTGAACTAAAAGATTCATAAAATGTAGTTAAAAAATGTAATCCACCTTCTACACTGTATGTTCAATAAATTAATAAAAACCTAACCTTTTAAGAGATCGCTTAAATTTTAACGTACCTAATCATAAAATAAAAACATAAACTCTTAATTGTTGAACAATTATAACATTGGCGTTTAGAATCATGAGATCAGACACGGACGTGACTTCACCGGCGTATTGCAAATAACTGCAGTGACGATAGCCATCACAACATTATCGAATAGAATAATGCATTATCAGCCGCAATGGGCAAGGTTGCGCGATAGAAGATAACATTTATTGTATTACTTGTAATTGATTAGGTCTATAATATACATTCAGTTGAACTAATATCGCAAAACTTAATCCAGAAGTGTTAAGAGCGAGTGCATTGCGGAGTAGACCATGTATAAATTATATTTTAACCCTATTGCACGCCTCATAAGCGAAGCGTTGAGGTGGGTACTACTGTCACTTCGCGCAAAACATCTGATTTTTCAAACTTAAAATGTCTTTATGTATCATACATTGCACTTGTAAGATAATACATACACACACATATTAAGAAAATCACTATTTTTAACGTTCATGATATTTTTGATGTCATTTTTGTTATTTAAACTAGTTAAAAAACAGTTTAAAAAAGTTCTGTCTTGGACGTCCGTGTGTCTGTATGTGCGGATCCTTTTTCTTGTTAACACGATAGCGACCGAAATACTTTACTAATCGAGTCTTTTTTTTCTCTTACGCTTGAGTATGCTCAGGAATAGAACCCTTTCATTTTTCAGGGTCTGATTCGATGTGGTTTAATTGTTATTAAATAAAGAAAAATAATAATTAATAAATATTTTTTTAAAAAAAATTATGAGGCGTGCACTTTTGGATTTTCCAAATTATTTTAAATATGTATTGGATTTATTCATATGTATTTATTTGTTTAATATTATAATAAATAAATAAAAGCTTTTTTATAAAGTTACTTTTTAAATTTTACACACATTTTGGAATACTTTTTTTAATTTAATTCGTACTAATTAGGTACTTTAGCAAAGTACGCTTCGCAATGATAAACATGCCTACGCCATTTTACACACAACATCTACGCGCGTATAACATAAAGATACTCAGATATAGGTACGTATAGTATCTCCAGCTTAAATTGTCCCGGACATTGCACCCGGCTACTATTTATATCGATAATTCTGTCATGTTGTTGCCACTCGCGAATATTTCTACTCTACGCGAACACTCTTAAATAGTATCTTATAGTCATTCACAATTTACGCTACCTTTAAATTGTTATAAATTATTTGATAAAATATCATGTGTTCCCATTTGTCACGTAGTTTTTTGCAAACGAAAATATAAAAAGTAATTCAACAATGTAAAATAGAAATTTAATGTGTCCCAGTTATCGAAAATAGGGTTTCCTTTTCATGATAAACCCATTTACTTATTTTTTATCGCTACTGAAAAGTGTGCCGTGCACAGGAAGCGATAGTTAAAATGCTAATTACTACAACCATTTCGTAGTACATTGTTTATTAACTTTGTAGTAAAAGTAATAAAAGATATGTAAAACTCTGTGTTAATGAATTTTTATTTCATAATTTAAAATATATTATAATACGTGTACAAATTAATTTGCTATTACATATGTTGGTTTGGGATGTCGGTTTATAATAATTTTACACGCCGGTTAAACCTAACCAAGCTAACATAAACAAAAACCAAGCAAAAATGGAGTTTGAAATAGTGCCCTCTATCGGATCATTGATAAACATTTCATGCTACTACTCGCCTCTAGATGGCACTAGTAAAACGTAGTACATAATTATTGAAAACGTTTAAAAAAGTTTACTCGTGCAAGATTTTTTGTATTGTAGTAGGATGTTTTGTGAATTGTGAATTATTGTAATACATTTTTTTGTTAGTTAGATTATGTAGGTAATATTACAATAAAAATAGGTAAAAATTTAAAAACATGTTAATTTTATTTTATTACTAGCGGTCCGCCCCGGCTTCGCCCGTGGTACATATGAAAAATAGATGTTGGCCGATTCTCAGACTTACCCGATATGCACAGAAAATTTCATGAGAATCGGTCCACCCGTTTCGGAGGAGTATGCAGACTAACATTGTGACACGAGAATTTTATATATAAGATTATTTTATGAATTAAGCTCTACATCGATTTATTAATCTTAAGATGATCATAGACATCAAATGAAGCGGAAATACAATAAAGTATGAACTCAAAGATCATGTAATCACGAAACATCACGAAAGCTAACATTGTAAGTGTAAAAACTTTACCTATAAGAACAATATCGGAGAACCAGTTCAATAGGTCCATGACCGCCGCCAGCCTCAAGTCTCAACTCTCAAGTATCGTGATTTATTTTATGTACCCATGCCCTTTGGCGAGTACAATGTTTGTACGAAAGCATTCAAATCGAATTCATAATTTGTGAATAACAAAATCAGATGATATTCGATGTCTTAATTTCAGGCACTTTTGCTTTAGTTGTATTGATTAATGTAGCATATAGGGTAGAAAATAAATTTGAAAAGTAACAAAGTATCAAAGTAATTTTCCTACCTAAGTAATTTTCAGGTTTGCCTAATTAAAATTTGACTCTACCGCTCTACAAATAAAACTTTTTGTACAGTTAATATTAAAATTGTATTGATAAAAATAATAGAGCTATTATTTTTTAATGTTTAATTTGTTGTCAGTTAAAAACTTTAAAATTCAAAAGTTTTCTTGCAGTTTATTTTTTATTATTTTTTGATCTTTTTAATCTTACTAGAGTATTTTTGGTCCACTAAATTTGTGTTATGTATTACATTTTCCGTATATTGTTTTATAGCCCAGACAAACATAACACAGAAAGTACTACCCGAAGCTACACGAGTATCGCCGAAGATTGCCGACGCATTCAAACATGGCGGAGGCGGGAGGAGCGAGTTTGCCGCTTGTCAACAAAGTTACTTGGGCTTGCATAGCGGCCGCGCGCTTTTGCGTTTTCAATAAATATTACGAAAACATTGTTTTGTTCGCAATTTAGTATTGCAATTTTATGGAGTTTTGTGACAGTGTGTTTTAATAGTGCAGTGCTATAAGGATGTAAGCGTAATAAAGTGTTGTGATTTAGTGCTATGATAAAATAAGGTTTTACAAATGTTGGAATATGTGCAGTTCATGGATATTAAATATTATAGTAATTTCACTATACAATCTAGCAATAAATTACACTATCGCAGTTATCAGAAAATATTTCAACCATTTCTATGTACTGGCGATAGAGATGTAGAGAGCGAAAAAATACTGAGTATTATATTTTTATTTATGATATTGCCATTTTTTAGGTCCATGGTAATTACGTATCATGAGCTTCTCTATCATGATAAATCATATCTAATAAAAACCAATACTGTATGTAGCCTATTGTTATAATGGCTATAGATTTTATTTCGTTGTTGATCTCTACATAGCGAGGAAGAGAAGTTTAGTATTCACCAACTAGTTGAATTATATAAAATTATAATGCTTCTCTACTTCTCAAATGTAGACTTACAAACTAAATACATACTTAACATATTTCATATTACTGGCATAAATAAGATATTCGTATTGTCAATTTAATTTACCTAACAATAAATTGATCACATACGATATCTGTAAATAGTATTATCAAGAAAGATAACTTACATATATACTTTAATCACCTAAATAAATAAGATAATTAATTATTATAAATCATAATAAGTTACGACCAAAATAAATCCTTTCAATTCATATTAGGTATACCATGCGAATTGAAATTGTACAACATATTCAATTATTCCTATTTAATTTAATTTTAATGATAACTTATGTGGGTTGACATATGAAAAAATGCATGTAGGCGCGTGATGTAAGTGTATTTATCTGCACCCACGCTATCCGTGACTTTCTAAATATTGTTTGTTCGAAAGAGTAAGTTCACATGAGTCATTGAGTCGAGTCCCATGAGGTCTGGGTCACATTCCAGGCTGCCCGCTGCCTCCGCCAAACCGGACCTAGTGCGACGCTCAAACCCTTCCTTTTTAAGTGACAATTTTTAGTTTAAACTATCGTCGGCGGCTTAAGCGTGTTAAGGTGTAGCTTCTATTGACTAACATGTTTACGTTTGTCTTGTCATGGCTTTAGCCCATTAAGCTCTTCGGAGATAATAATATAATTTAATGATATTATTATCATTTTTGTTCTATCTAAGCCATTAGTCACACACTTCAAGCATAGTGCTCAAATATTCAATTTCACCCTACAAAATAACTGTTTATTATTCAACATACAATTTTGTCGTATTTTGTCTGACCGTCGGTTTCCGGCCATAGGGGTCCCAAGTCTTTTTGTTCACCATATGTCGCCTCATGCCTGGCAGGTGTCGTTTTCGTGGAGGGCAGGTGTTTTTGGCTCTAAGACATGCTGTTCTTTGATTTCAAATTATTTATGTTGTAACACTCAAGTTTCTCTAATATTTAATAGCATAGTCATAGTGCATTAAGCAACAAAATCAAGACGTTACATCTTAAATTGAAATGTAGAGTTATATATAACAAATCGGTACAGTATTCATTAGATGGTATAATGTTGTTTAGGGTAACCAATTTTGTACACATTGCAAAATCAACATTAACAAATTTGTAACAATTGCCTGAGTAATTTGTTATTCTGCGCAGTCTGGACAAAAGCTTTGATAATATCCCTACTAAAGGATACGCGTAAGAATTCTTACATTGTGCTTTTCAATATATCTTGAGGTTTTCCTGTTGACTTCCATTTGATAAATTAATTCCCAGAATTATATCGGTTTTAGCAGACATATAATGTGTGTAATTTTTCATTTGTAGCCTGTAGGTCATTTCCCCCACAATATAAAGAGGATATTTGTAGTAAGCTTGTTATAATACTAATAAGGAATAATAATAGAGACATAAATAGAGATTATCCGTTACCATTTTCCCGAGTGTATTTAACTCGGCTTTCAACGGTTCTGATGCGTTTACATGAGCAAGTCATTTACTTAAATATACATGCTTGAGATTGTCTCGATTTTTGTTAGATGGGCATTGGGAAATGTGTGCACTCGTGCATTTAACATGTAAACTATTGCCTATTGTTTCCATTTTACGCCTCATTTGGTGGGATTGCTTTGTAAATATAACCATTTGAAAAGGGACACACGTGCAGTTTGGTCGAATGCCTATTCAAAAATACGACACATTTTACGAACTGATATTATTAATAATATTGTTTTCTAATTTGCAAACTCGAAGATGAAACTATTGTGGGGTCATTAAATTGACATAATGTTGAACTTATGTGGGACACGTTTGAAAGGAAGCAGGGGTTATCTGAATGTCAGCTTAATGCCCTTTACTTCCTTCTCATATCGACGAATAATTATTTTGAATTGTTATGACTGTTTGCAATAACAAATTAATTATAAAAGCAACAATATGATTTGTTTACTTGTTTCCAATGTTCAATAATTAATATGATGTAAGTAATTGACGTTATAGCCACGCGTGGTAAACTCTCAATTTCTGTTTACATAATGACATAAGCAGTAGAAAAAAGTAAGCATTCACGAAATGAATGTGAAACATTTTAAGAATTTTGAATCTTGATGCTGTATTTTGGCATAAAGATGGAATGAGTCATTTGATCTCACGAAGATAACATAAGTTGGCCCACTTTTGCATTTTACATTGTGTTTGCACCACATGTGATCAAAACATGTTTTGTGTGTGAAATTTATTGATGGCGATAAAAAAATCTAATAAAAATAATGTTAGCATTATATATTTGTTATTTATTATACCAATATTTACATATTATGTAATTATAAATCACGCTCGGGTTGTTCGCGTAATTTGCCTCTAATAGCTTAATAATAAGGCATTGTCTTACTCAAATAATGTCATTTAAAAATAGGCTCGATGTTAGATAAGGAACACGTTAATATTTAACGCAGGTACTATTAAGTATTTAGGATTGCAATTGCTTGCATTTTTTCCGTGTACATTTTCGTCATAAATTTCTAAACAATTACAGTTGAGTTTTTGATACTAATTTTATCGAACTTATTAAAACGTTACAGTAAAAAAAATAATGCAAACAACCTCAAGATTATTCCTATTAAACATTCGTACTTAGTAAATACTATACATTATACAAATTAAAACATGATTCAAGTACATGAATTACTATCGTATACTTTGTGATCGTGACCTTTTGTTGGTGAACGGTGATTATCTAGGTCTGGTGCAAGACTCTAGTCACGATTATGTTAATACATATACTATCAGTCGCACTTAATGAATTATCTAATAGAAAAGAAAAATATTTCAGAATTATATTTAATCGGTCTGCTTTATTCCTGCATCATTAACTCATTAATTGATTACACATATCTCATAAAATATAATGAGTTAGATACTTAACTCATGAACTGTTCAGAGATAGTACGCTGTACGACGTAACTTCATGTTAAGACAATATGACTGAGCTCTACTATTGCCCACGCGGCCTTAAACACTGGCATTAAATAGTAAATACCAGCCTTCAAGTAGCTCTTTGTCTTCCAACACAGCCTCCGACACGCAGCGGTTGCGCAACTATCCGGTTACCGTCAAACATATTCCGCCAGCCTCATTGTAGTATCTCGCTTGCATTGTTCAAAATTCGTTCCTGTATACCTCGACCTCGACTTTCTCAGAAATTTCTCCTTCGTGCCTCTAATCTGTTTGATTTTCATCAGCGGTTCCTTCCACGTTGATTTAAAGCACATCCCGCCTCAAACGGTTTCAACATATAGATGCCAGTATTTGATATGCTGATGCATGCAATACGTGTCTTAAAGAAACTGGTGCGACGTGTCTATGCAAGATGCGTTTTAGTTCTCATAATCTTGCCCTCATTTTGAAACGAGCTGCGGTAACTAAGGGTTTTACCGTGACCTTTTCTAACCTATATCTCGGGTGCTGGCGACACCTAAATATCAAGAGTCGTTTTGTGAACATATTGTAATACAATATGGATCGCGAAAGGAAGCCCCTCAAAGTTAATTGCATTTTGTTCAATGTTAAGTTTATTTCTTTAATTTATAATTATAAATGTAGTACGAAACGTGGACTCGGATGTACTTAACGAGTTCTTTGTAGGTTTACTTTTCAGGTCAATCATGGTGTAGCTTCTTAACGGGACTACATCAGTTTTTGCTTCGTTAGTAATCGTTCTTGGTCATGGTCATTAAAACATGGTCTGAACTCTGAAGGTAAAAAAATATCGAACAAAAAACAAACACTTCGTATTTAAATTTTGTAAAATATAACAAACATAACTATCATATTAAAAGGTACTGCTTTGAATACGCGGGCTTATCTTTAAGTATATTTTTTTCATTCCTTCTCATCACTGACAACTTGAACCCTTCGAGAACATCTTGATTGATGTTCTACAACGACTCATTATGGCGTCTTTACATTGTACTAGTAATTTGACTTAACAGCATAGCTTAAATTTTATAATGATGACTAAGATTAATTGCAGTTTTATTGTTCACATTTTTTTGTTGAATTTGAAATGTTTTTCAACTTTATATAAACGGTGTTGTGAAGTTAAATACATTGTACTTTAAGTACAACCTCGTTCAATAATATTAAAATATGAGTATGTGATTTAACGATTTTCGATACAATGTTTGTATGCATGGGCAATATACGCGCCAACATAAAAGTAAACCAAATGACCCACGTGGGCCGGGTCGTCAAACCTGAATGTACCAGGTACTTACTAGGAATCTCGTTTGTCCGGCCGAGAGGAAGTCATGATCACATCCGCCATACTGCTTTTGCTCTTCACTGATTCTTACGACTAGTGCTCAGTATTAACGATCTTGCTTAACCTCATTCTGAGTAACTAAACGAATAGTTCATAGCTAATCTATTACAGCATGAGTAAGCGGAGCTATACATCAAACGTGCTCTATTTGTTTGTTCTTCTAATACTGTTTTGCAATTTGCAGTGGTTGTGCAGCTTTCATTATTTACTGTGGTCGAAATTGGCGACAGGCTTAGGAAACAGTACTGTTACGTTCACTGCTTTGGTACCTTTTAACATAGGAGAGTTGGTTTAAGAGGGAGTACCAATTTTACATATTACGAATTGGAACAAATTTAATTTTCAAGTATATCATATACTCCAACTACTCTTAATGATCAGTACTATAATATTATCTAACAAGCATATTAACATATTCCCTCTTTGTTCAATTGGGTTATAAATTTGCGTAATGACCCCTTATAAACATTTATAGGCACGTCAAGGGTAGAACCGGACAGGTAGTTGTGGCATTTATAAACCCCGGGCATCAAATAAATAACATGGATAATTCTTCGTTGAATAATTTGCGAGAATTGCGTGTGAAAAATATCTTGCTGCGGACATGTTGTGGTTTTATTTTTGTCTTCATATTGTACACACTTGGAACGCTGGAGACCGACCATGGAATGCGGATTAAGAAATTATATTTTATTATTTATGACAGTCATATGCATTATTATTTGTTATTACTTTCATCTATACTTCTATACTAATATTATAAAGAGGAAAGGTTTGTATGTATGTATGGTTTTCACGCATAAACTACTGGACCGATTTTGATGAAATTTGGCACAGACAATCTTTAGACCCTGAGAAAGAACAAAGGCTACCTTTTATTGCGAAATATGTACCACGGGCGAAGCCGGGGCGGACCGCTAGTGACTTAATAATTTCTGATCTAGTTTGTTTCAATATTTTCAGTGTGAATGGACAAGAACTAGGAATAAAACAGAAATTAATCTTAATGCTCGTACGGGAAATAGGACTTTCACGGGCTTATATTTCTCATCAACAACTTTAAAGACCAGCCATAATTCTTAGAATTTCTCTTTTATAACATTGCAAGAGATTTATATACACATCTAACAACTAGTATTGAGTTATGAGTTAATTTGTACGCATATAAGAAATAAATAGAGTTGAAGGACCTACTGACAGGCGTTGCAGTAGATTCATACAACCTGCGCAGTGCGCTGCGATTGCCTTGAAACGTGATTGCATGCTAGTCACATAGATATCCACTCTCTACTGTCGTTTCAAGATCTTAGTAGACTATTGTATTACATTTAAAAACGAGTTATTGAAGCATAATATAAAAGAGTTATCGAAAAATATAATGTAGAGCTTCTTCGTTCCTAACCATTACAACATAATTCGACAATTTCATATAAATACACATACATATTATGATCTTCCTCAGCATAAAGAACATTTCTTACGCAATATACGGATAGTTGTTAATTTTTGTGATTATGATTCTGCTTTTAGAGCTAGCTATAAAAACAGTGAAGCGGCTCTGAATTTGGTAAACACGTACGTTTTGTACCAGAGACCGGTTAATAGCATTCGTTCCGCAATCTTTATTTGCTTGCTTGCACTCCATAACAACCCGAGATCTCATTCTATACATCACGACATCCGGTGCTTACTTTACTCGTCTTGTTCGTCTTGAAAATTTCAATGGATCGCGGTTTTATTTGTTTTTGCACGTTGTGTGGAGGCTAATTCGAGCGGAATTCCATTAAAATATAGAAACTACGTGTATGAAATGAGAATATTTTAATGCTGAAAAATACCGAAGGTTGAATAAGTTAACAAATAATTTAGAAAAATTAAGGTATATTATAAAGAACATAATTAAGGTTATTGATGAGTAATAAATACACTTACTTTAAATAAAATAAACATCTGTCATAATTACATAAATGATTAAATTGAAATATTAATGGGCGCAAAATGTTCAATTTCATTACCATTTGTGTTGTGTTCATTACCTTGTTTCTAAATTATTGTGTGCATGAGAACACGCAAGTTCGTTAATTTAATTAACAGATTCCAGGTTCTCAGGCTAATTGCGTATGTTTGTAATATATTCGTAACCGCTCCTAAATAAATTTGCACGACACCCGCCGCTTTTCTGTATAAACAACGAACACATGTGTTGACTGCTGTTACTATTATTGCTTTTCGCGAAATTTAGTTCGTGTCTCGTACTGCGTTCGAGAGGACGCGTCCTAACTCCAATATATAAGTTAACAAGTTGTATAAATATCGAGATTAGATTAGTTTTCCAGTTCTCTATATTTGTCGCATGGCCAATGATTTTCCATCAGTAAAGTAGGTTACTTCATTGTTGCCGTAGTGCATAATCTTATCGCACTTTGATAATGTGAAATTATTCATAGTTCTTGTTTTAACACGATCGATATATCTTGCGAATAAAAAGTTTTATGTAAACTTCTAACTTGTGTAATTTTGAATTATTTATTACTTCTGATACTCAACAGTTTTTATAGTAATTTTCATGACTGCAAAGTATTCCAACATTTTACATAATATTGTTGTTTTAATAGATAACTCATAGTGCAGTGAAATAAAGGAGTGCAGTGGTTAACACAATCATAATTAATTGTGTTTAATAATTTTAACGGGTAGATAGCAATGGTACGAATGGATATAATGGGGCAAGCTCCTGTGACTCAGCACAGATTGCCGTAACGTGGCGCATTTCCGTGATCGTGCAATGACCAGCATGTCGGGAACGATCTCACCGAAGTCCTCACCTGCGTGCGACGAGGAGGGGCGACGTAAATCTATTTTTTATGTGCCATTGTTCGAGAGCTTTGACAATTACTTACCGCTCACGCCAGAAGAAAAAGAGGCTTTAATAACGGGGCAAAATATTGATGGAACTCCGATAAAACCAAAGCGAAAATATGCCTCTGATCGCGCAAAATTACAAATCTACTCTAGAGGCGATACGTCCTTGACCGAAAGTGAAAGTGATATCAGTTTGTTTAGTCCAGAGAGGCGATATCACCGACCTTTGTCAACGACGGCGAGTTCTAATGAAGCGCTGCCGAGAATAGGTCAACGTGATCTTATGAGCCCTAGACTAGTTGCTGAAAATGATCTCATAAAGCACTCGAAACCGCGACTACGATCTACGACTTCGTGTGAACCACGGTATGACAGGGTCTACCAACCGCTAGCAGTATCGATCTCATCCAATAAATTAAATAATTCCATAGCAAATATTTCAACTAAATTGCCATCACGTACTGATATAAGAAATTCTAATTTATCCTTAATACCCGACTCACCAAAAATACAGACTCCTAACAAAGAGAAATCGAAAACATTGCCACAGAACTTGAACACCCCGTCACCTATTAAAGGTAGTTGTAGTTCGTCATCTATATTTAAAACGCCAAAAATAACGGTCACCCCCGAAAGTCCTAATAAGAGCGCTGGGAAAATTACTAGTTTCATTCGAAGATCTCGAAGTACAAAGCTTTCAAGAAGCAACTCATTGCTTCGAAGTATTACAGCAAAGAATATTGAAGAAGGATTAGAAGAAGTTGCTGTTATTATTACGGATATAACTGATGATTATGAAACCTTCGTTGGAAAAAATGGTGGTGAAAGAGAGGTTTTAGAAGCTCTTATAAAGAAAAATGAGGAGCAAGTTGCAAATAGTCCTCTCAGTATTCGAAGAGGATATCATCTGGATGTCGATGATGATGTAGCCGTGCATTCTGGTAAGAACAGTATCTATTTATTTGAATTTACGTATTGTGTGTATTATTTATACAATATATAATATAAATATTAAAAACATACTTATTACATATTTTAATAACAAAATTAAAATTCCATACAAATTAAAGTCACGTGTTAGATAAAGACTGTCAAGTGTGAAGCTGGTATAATAAATTACTTGTAATTAAATTTTTCCGGCTGAATCAATACGATGTATTAACTAATAATTTTAGTACATTAGCGTGCGTGAAAGTTAGGGATATCTTATGTATTCAGTATGAAAGGAGATACCGTTATCGATTCGTATTCAGTTTGCATGTAAATACCGGTTCGGTTTACTTTTTAAACGATCCCTATACTGGATATATGATTTGCAGTGCATAATTAAAGTTCCATGCAATGAATTAATTTCTGTACTTAAAATACCATCTCTTATTACAACACACCAAACATACTAGTTTTTCATAAAACAACAAATGAGTGCCCTGTTATCGTATGTATGTTGTTAAGTACTTCCTCGTGGGCGCTTATCACTTCGTTATCCAAGGCGTGATTGTGCAATCTAACAATGCCGTCCTCAAATGTTTTGTTAAAAAATCATAATGTTCGTTGTCCAAAAAAAGCCTTTAAAGGATTTTTACGAAATACACTATAAACAAAACTGTTTTATAACAGGGAAGTGAGACATTTACGGTAAATTTCATTACAGGTTGTCTACATCTCCACGTTTATAATATGGCATTTTGACAAATTTCATTATAAATTACCAAGCTCTAAGTGAACGTTAGCGTTAACTGTTCGTATATTCTTGGAGCCCCTTGCAGGGTTTTGCGTGGCGCAGCGAACTTGCAATAATTACGATGCATGACTCACTTGTACCATGTAACTTGGAAGCATATTGGTTTTAGGTCACTAACCTTTACAGGGGTGAATAATCATAAACGAGACTCTGACTGAGAAAAATATAAGAAATTTTAAATTCGCCTTAATCTCCGAAACCCTATCTTCCCGCTTTCTTCGGCTATCTTATTGTACTGACTCATCTCAGTCTAAAAAATATAAAATAAAATGACATGCCAAGAAAAGTCCCAGCGGTGATTCCTTTTGAATAGATTTTTTTACGCTTTTTTTTACTTGCTTATCTTAACCCATTGTATTCAAGACAAGTTTTAAGAGATTATGAATATCAAGAAAATATGTAAGAAACCAGCAAGTTTATTAATTTACCACGAGTATAATCGATCGATATCATTGACATGTTGACGATCCCATAACCGATGCAATAACGGTAATAGGTTATACACAACATCTATACTAATATTATAAAGAGGAAAGGTTTTTATGTATGTATGTATGTATGGTTTTCACGCATAAACTACTGGACCGATTTTGATGAAATTTGGCACAGATAATCTTTAGACCCTGAGAAAGAACATAGGCTACCTTTTATTGCGAAATATGTACCACGGGCGAAGCCGGGGCGGACCGCTAGTCTGTTATATTCTCATCGTTCAGCGACACATGGATGTCGTTGGCATATTTCTTCAATGAAACGTGTTTTCAATTTTTTCTAAATTTTTGCAAATTTATAAACATTTTAAATCAAGTCGAAAGAACACCTAACCTCTACAATTTGTGCAAATCGTTAGAAACAACTGCTAATATGCATGCCAATTTGTAGCTAAAGTTTAAAATACCAATACAAAATGCATGAAAGAATGTATGTAATAAAAGTAAAAACAATAGCGCCAAGTCGATATTTTGTTTTGTAAACGCAAGCAGCGGTCACGGGCGTCGTGCGCGCAACATCCTGCGGAAGCCACGCGTGGCCGTATCGCTGTGTCGACGATATTACATACTGTTTTGATTACATTGCTTTCGTAATACAATACTATAAGAGCATAGTACATTAGAATGATAAGAATTAAATTTATTCATTATTTTTGGTCTTAAATTAAAAACCGTTGTTAAAAACGAACTTTAATAGTTCAGGAATCGGGAGTAGCTATCTGCAGCAACCACCTCTATACATATTTAAACACTGTTTTTGCGAAATAAAAAGTAAGAATGTACCTAGATCGAGAACAAGTCCGTTTTGAGATGATAAAATATATCTTACGGCAATCAATTAAAATACCATAATTTAAATATGTTATAATAAATATGCTTCAGTTCATCTTTAGTATATAATGTGCAGTTGTCGTAAATATAATTGGTAAGATTACTTAGTACGTATTCTAGGAAAGTGAATTTGCACCTTTACATTAAATCAATTCAGACTGTTGTATATGATTGCCGTATTCACGGCCATTTGACGCGAGCCTCTTTGTAAAACGGACTCAATTGAGCGCTCTAAGAAATATGCGGTTGTTCCTGCATTCACTATCTTGTTTTGGTAAGAATCGGTGTAATGTGGTCACAATAAAATGTGTTTTCTATGGAATCGACGTGTTTGTTGTGAATAGTAATAATTTAAAACTATGGTTTTGAAAATAAATCGAAATACGTTTAATTTATCGTGACTCTATGTTTCACAATGGGTGTTTTATACGTCTCCGTCTAACGACATTCAATTACTTTGACCAATTGTCTCAAATCTCAATACAATTATTAACGTTTAATATGTTTGGTACTTATTCAGGTGCAATTACTATTTATCACAGTCTATCAACTTGTAATATCACATCGTATAAATTACTAACAATAAAATCTCCTTGTCCACAGACACATCATATGAAAAAGCATGTCGGCGAGGGTCCGCACCAAGCACGCCCATACCAGGCGCTCAGGCGCAGCACAGTCCATCGCGTCTTGCGTCCTTCTTCTTCTCCAAGAGATCCTTCAGAAGCAATCCCTTGAAACGAACAAAATCCGCCACCAAGTTGGAACGGGAGAGGATACTCGCGGCGGTCCCTACTCATCCAGCTACACATGCTTTACGGACTTCAAGGTATTTTAATTTTCTTGAGCAAATCATTTGAGGAATCTTACTACTGAGACTCGTACTACTGTGTTCTGCCTTCTATGAATCTTAAAGTGCATTTTCATGGATAAAATTAAATATAGAGACATATTAATATAGTTAAACATGCCAATAACAGCAGGATTCAAATGAAAATATGACGAATGACCTAAGTAAATATTTGTTGTTCGTTACCACTTACCATTACACTCTATGTGCATATTTTAGTATCTGTATTGAAAAATAATATCTAGTTCGGTTTGAAAAATAGGGACGACTATTTTTGCGCTACAAGAAGATCTTTTATTTTATTTTGTCAACTATTTTATTTAATCTCGCTCTTGTTACTCCTCTCAGACGTCTGAGTCTACAAAGCATTCCACTGATTGCTTCCCGAAGCTGAGTAAAGCCTGTCTTTTGCAGAATCCGCAATCGATTTATTCTGTCTGTCTTTGCGAAGATAATTTATTCGTTAAATTTTTAAAAGTGTTTTAGTATTAAATAGATTGTATAAACCAAGCAAGGCATGAAATGTATATTTAATTTATTTTTCGCTAATTATATCATTAAAAAATTACTAGGACAACAAGAGTAATTAGAATATGTCGTGACCGCATCATATTATGAACCTAGGTGTCGTAACATTATTAAGGAGTGTAGCCCCGCCTCGTCTGTCGTATCCATTCACTAAAAGCTTTTACGACTGTGTACATAGAAACCTAACTGTCCAAGGAATTAATTATGTTAACTACATTGTAATTAATTTCACTTTTGCTTACTTTCAGATCCCATGAAAGTTTGTTATCGGCGCATTCGCCCGCTGTATCCACAATGGATTTGGGACCTCCAAATCAAGTAAGTTAGAGTCGAATTGTTTCATAGTTTCCTAGTAAACATTTACGTTAGACTTTAGAGGTTTGACTCAATATTTAAAGTAGTAAATAGGCACGATGTTTTGAATTCTCTACTTGTTCAATTATTAAACCTTTAGTAATAAACATGAATGGTAATTAGATAATAAGCGTAAATGAGTTAATTAATGTAAGCTTTATCTTGATTCAATAATAAATTGCAAATTGAAAGCTTTTCGAATAAGCAATTTAACCTCTGAGTCACCATTTAGTAGAGCAGGCTCCAAGGAGATGTTCGTTTGCAAAAATAGCGGACCTAACTAAATCTGATTTCTGATATATATTGTATAGATCCCAGACATGCTATAGACAGATGTTGCCAACTAGTTTTGTGGTCCCCCTCCCCCACCCCGGTAATTAAATATGGCATACAAAGAAAAAAAAACAATTTCCAAAACATGCCGTGTGGGGTATCAAATGAAAGAGCTTATTGAGTAGATCACGAATATATAGCATACTATAACATTTCTTACACTTTCTCTAAGATTTTTTAGAAAATTTACGAAAGTGGTCCATTTTTGAGTTAACTTTAAACCACTATAGATTGAAAACTCATGAATATATTTTTTAAATTATTATTTTAAATAATTAACAATAGTCCATTGTTTACGATTCAATAGTTCGTACAGTGAAATAGTTGCATGGGGGAGTGGGGGGAGCATTCAAAGATGGCGAGTATATTTTCAAGTTTAGAAGAGGCTGATGAAGTTAAGAGGCTGATTCAAGAATGTTCTGCCATATTTTTCATTCTGTCAAACACAACGACAGTGCAGAGATAATTATTCTAAACCCTGACACCGATATTTTTGTATTAGGCCTTTATTTCTGACATAAACTTGAAAATATACTCGCCATCTTTGAATGCTCCCCCCACTCCCCCATGCAACTATTTCACTGTACGAACTATTGAATCGTAAACAATGGACTATTGTTAATTATTTAAAATAATAATTTAAAAAATATATTCATGAGTTTTCAATCTATAGTGGTTTAAAGTTAACTCAAAAATGGACCATTTTCGTAAATTTTCTAAAAAATCTTAGAGAAAGTGTAAAAAATGTTATAGTACGCTATATATTCGTAATCTGCTCAACAAGCTCTTTCATTTGATATCCCACACGGCATGTTTTGGAAATTTTTATTTTTTTCTTTGTATGCCATATTTAATTACCGGGGTGGGGGGAGGGGGACCACAAAACTGGTTGGCAACATCTGTCTTTAGGATGTCTGGGATCTATACAATATATATCAGAAGTCAGATTTAGGTCCGCTATTTATGCAAACGAAACTCCACTGAGAGTCCGGTCTATAGGATTTGACTCATGTTTTAACATTTGCCAATTGACTAATACGATTGACTTTGTTGTACGTGTATTTTGCCTTTGTAATATTAACTTATAGAATTTTTTTCTTATAGAAGTAAATATGTATTGCAGAGAAAATTATTTACGTGACTTATAAATATTTAATTAAATATTCACTTTATACATATATGCAATCTATGCAATATATGTTTTAAATTATACTTAAAATATAAAGTTGCTTAAAAATAATAATATTTTTACAGGTAGAAATTCGTGCTCTACATTCGTCGGTGCTAGGCAGGCCGCACTGTTTTGCATTGAGTGCAGAAAACCGAGCACCTAGATATTTTGCTTGCGCGTCACGTAAGGAAAGAGATAGATGGATATATAGGTAATTATATTTTAAAATACGTTGTAATTAATTATATTAGTTTCCTTATATTAAACTCTACTCATGTTTTATTACTAATTACTTTATTTTTGACACGCTTCTATTAGCTTCAACTATGTTTATATGTAACTGACTCGCTTTTAAGTTTTAACCCTCTATTTATTATACGGACAGATTTAATTCAATCTTATATTATGTGTACACTTATCAAGGATCGGTGACAATACAATAATTACATAAGTTTATCTAATTAAGGCCTGTTAATTCATTTATTCAGTTTCACGACTTACAAAATAAAATATATTAATAACATAATTAATTATTATTTTTCAGTTTACGGCAAGCAGCACGACCCGATGAAATACGGACGAGGCGATGTGAGCGAACGGTGAAGCTCTGGTTACTTGAAGCAAAAGCCATTCCTCCTAAAAAGAGATACTATTGCGAGATTCTTCTAGATGACACCTTATATGCGAGGTATATACTACATAACTTATCTTAATATATATGTCACGGCTAAAGGTAGGTGAGAACATAAACTTAAGATTAGCCGGCTAAACTTAGGTTTATTTTCGACGAGGTGTTAATGTTAGTTTGTTCTATCTTTCGCCGGCTAAACTTAAGTGTAACCGCAGGCCCGTGGCTAAAAATGTCGGGGTGGGTAGATTTGGTTAGCGCCGGGCCGGTGGAGGGCTTGAGGGGCCCGCACAGTGCCAGAAAACACTCGCCCTGTTCCTTACATGTATTATAGTAACCAAATCTACCCACCCCGACTCAGGGCAGAAAGCTGGTGGCTAGGTTAGGTTAGGTTAGAACTCTTAAGACCCGCACGAGCCGAGCGAGCGCAGCGAGCGTGCTGCGGCAGCAGCCGGCGAAGTGCCAGAAAACACTCGCCCTGTTCCTTATATGTATTATAGTAACCAAATCTACCCACCCCGACATTTTTAGCCACGGGCCTGCGGTTACACTTAAGTTTAGCCGGCTAAAGATAGAACAAACTAACATTAACACCTCGTCGAAAATAAACCTAAGTTTAGCCGGCTAATCTTAAGTTTATGTTCTCACCTACCTTTAGCCGTAACATATATAAATCTCGTGTCACAATGTTTGTCCTCAATGGACTCCTAAACCACTGAACCGATTATAATAAAATTCGCACACCATGTGCAGTTCGATACAACTTGAGAGATAGGATAGTTTAAACATGTAGGCACCACGGGCGAAGCCGGGGCGGACCACTAGTAACTTATATGTTTTTATAATTTCCTACACATTTACATTTATTAAGCTATTGCATAGCTTCTATCGCGGGCCTTGAGCGCGGCGACCGAATGTAAAAATTCCGTAACGAAAAAACCTAACGCTCCCCACTCCAACCGGCACAGCGATGCTATGCAATAGCTTTACCTCGGCAGTCCTCGAGTGCCACACGTATTTTTTACGGTACAGTGATAAAACTGTTCAGAGCTTGATCAGAGTTTTACCATTAAGTACTCTATTAATATGTAACTGTGTTATTTCTTTATTCTTCTGCTCTTTGATAAAAAAATGTTACTTCAGCCCGCAAATGAATAAGTTATGAATAAAATTTGTCAAACAAGTTTGTAAGATCAGATTTGATTTTGAAAAATACGTTTCAGTCGAAGACAGCTTTTGACAGGATTCAATAGTAGGTAGTAAAAAAAAATAATTCATTTTTTTCTAATTTCCAGATCATCATCGAAACTAAAAACGGAGCTGTGCTTCTGGGGCGAGGTGTACGAGTTCAGCGCGCTGCCGGCGGTGCGCGCGATACACGTCAACGTGTACCGCGAGCCCGAGCGGCGTGCGCGCAAGCGGGACAAGCACGCGCTTGTTGGTGCGTACCACTATTGTGTATCTCTATAAATATTGTTATTTGGCAGTGTATATCTTCATTACATAGTAAATTCGCTTTCTCTGTCCCTATGTCCCTTTGTATGTTTGAATCTTTAAAACTACGCAACGGATTTTGATGCGGTTTTAATATAGTATAGAGTGATTGAAGAGGAAGGTTTGAGTATATAATTTATTCGGTTTTAGACAAAGCGGGCGAATCCGCTGGTAGTAAGCTGGTATAGCATAATTAACATTTTTTTTCGAATTTCGAATTTTTCGAATTACTCCGACTAGATTAAATTATCGCTTATTAAAATGTTTTTTTCACTGTAATTGCAGGCACAGTCCGCATCCCGGTAGACGACGTATCGTCCCGCTACCTGAACGAGCGCTGGTACGGGGTGAGCGAGGGCGACAAGCCGCAGTCGCCGGGCCCCGCGCCCGCGCTGCGCATCAAGTGCCGCTACCAGTGCGTCGACGTGCTGCCGCTCGACTGCTACGCGCGCTTCCTCGACTACCTCAAGCGGAACTACCGGCGGCTCTGCGAGTACCTGGAGCCCGTCATCGGTGAGTGTAGGGTGCCGCTACCGAACAGCGCTGGTGCCCGGTGAGCGAGGGCGACAAGCCGCAGTATTATTTACCACTACACTATACCCCATATTTCCACTGTTAAAGTCAATTGAGTCTGATATAAAAGTGAAATCATACAAATGTTTTGTCTCCGAGTTGAGGATCGATAGCAGATGTAATTTGTTTTGTATTTTATGTGATTTATTCGATGAATAAAAATGAACTAACATTCAAAAGATATGATTAAAAGTACGTATACCTTGGTTTTGTGAATGTTGTGAAGCAATGTATGTTGATTACAGATTATTATCGAAAGAAAATTCACATAACCCTGTAAGGAAGTTGAATTCGAATAATGATGTTTTAGTTTACTTTGTAGTACTTTATACCGCGACCGTCATTACATTGTTGAAATTCATATTGTCATCTAATTGAAGATTACAATTGTAAGTCCGATTATTCAGCTAAGGCTGTATTCAGGCCTCAGGGTCATTCCCATAATTTGCTTCGTCAGAAGTACGGTCAAATTATACTTTTTGCACTCTTACTCTACAGGTCAAATTATACTTTTTTGTGCACTCTTACTCTTTGCAACTGGCA
This sequence comes from Colias eurytheme, assembly GCF_061535395.1. Lineage (NCBI taxonomy): Eukaryota > Metazoa > Arthropoda > Insecta > Lepidoptera > Pieridae > Colias > Colias eurytheme. Next base: position 4,090,958 of record NC_142982.1, on the reverse strand, counting down.
TATGAAGAAGTTTATAAGCTTCGAAAAATACCTGCGCAACTGATATTTTTGCCACATTTATTAAGTTTGGCGTCGGAATAGGTGACTAAAGTATGCAACGTACAAAACTCACGTTCTATTATATCGTCTACAGGTGTAAAAGCAAAGGAGGATATCGGCTGTGCTCTCGTCCTCTGCATGGCCGGTGCTGGCTTGGCCCCGCGATACTTAGCGGATGTAGTGGCCCTTGATGTGCGAAGGACTGGCGACCATTCGCTCACTTTTAGAGGAAACTCGCTCGCTACTAAGAGCATGGAGGCGTATTTGAAACTCGTTGGTGATCAATATTTGCAGGTTAGTGTAGTGCTCTATTTGGAATAGTTTTGGATGGACATTTAAATTTGTTTTCTAGTAGGTTTGTAAAATACCAAAATATATTATGTTAAATAATATTTTCAATGGGAATGATAAATACAAAATCAAATCAAATCAAAGAAACTGCTATGAGTTAGAATCATATTAACAGAATTCGTAATTATGGGTCCTTATAAATAAAAATAATAATCTTAATCTTTATGTATAAATGTATTTATTTAGAAGAGCAAATTTCCTATATCAACGAAGTTTACCATTATCAGCTCTTATCAGATTAACACACTTTTAAAAGTTATATGATGACACATTATTATTGATTAACGTAGCAAAAAAGATCTTATTGGTATAACTCTTAACTAACGTGTCGAGTACAGGATAAAGTAAAAAGATAATCTGGTACACGGGACAAACTAGGCTAGGCGGTGTATTAACTATAATATTACCGAACCTACAAGATAAACAAAACCTATTCTCTTTCAGGACACACTGGGCGAGGCGGTATGTGCAGCGGCGGGTCCCAGCGCAGCGGAGTGCGAAGTGGACCCGCTGCGTGCGGGCTCGAGCGCGGCGCTGCGCCGGCAGCAGGCCGCGCTGCGGGACGCGGTGACGCTCGCCTGGCGCGCTATAGCGGCCTCTGCACCGCGCTTCCCACCGCCGCTGAGAGACTGCTTCGCTACTTTTAGAGAAAGGTTTTATAACTATTCATAGTCACACATTATTTATTGCTTTAAAATCGACATTATATTTTTAAGAATACAGCTGTCGATTCTCCTTAAATATAAATAAATAAATATGTGTTAATGATAATAAAACTCTACAAGACTATATACTATAATACGCACATTTGTGCACTCTCCGACTGTTTTGCTATCTTGGTCATATACATACATATATCCATAGTTTCATAGTTCAGACAAACACTAACAATAACTACCTGTGCTAACTTCAATGGTGTGATATCACACCAAAAGGTTATATGAGCTTTTTTTATAACTTATCTTTTTTTTAATAGCCCGGAAGACATTTGATACTAAACATGTGACGACAATATTAGATATTAAATAATAAAATGATAACTCTTTAATTTTATATTTCAGGCTGGCATCGATGGGCAGGGAAGATATATCAGACAATCTCATCAGTGCTTCAATATTCTTGCGCTTTTTGTGCCCGGCTATACTGTCCCCGAGCCTCTTTGGAATTACTCACGGTAAGATATTAACTATGATTCTTAACTTCTTCTTCATTAAAAATTACTTTCGGCATGTAATTAAAGTATATCTTAATTATTCAAACATTAACAATACATCTTTGTAGAATTCATCATAATTTTCGTATTCGACACAATGTTGAACCTGTCATCATTACTAATTTTTATTTTCTATACATAGAACAGATATGACTTAAAATCAATTTTGTATGCAATACAATAGTTTTATGTTATAAATGACACACATAAATACACAAAATAAGAATTTACCCATATCAACTTAATATAAAAATAAAACAATACTGAACACAGAATACCCGAACGAGCGTGCGGCGCGCAACTTGACGCTGGTCGCGAAGACGCTGCAGACGCTGGCCAACTTCACGCGCTTCCAGGGCAAGGAGGCCTTCATGGAGTTCCTCAACGACTTCCTTGAACAGGAGGCACCCAATATGAAGGCCTTTTTGAGAGCTATTTCTGTAAGTGTAACAAAAAATTGAAATATTAACGAATGTTTAAACTGTCCAGTAAAGACTGGAGTATGTATTGTTTTTAAATTTATAATTCCTCAATGGACCAAGTAAATTTATTTTAAATTTGAAACTTCCCTACTGATATGTTCTTCCCTCAATTGATAAGATGAATTAGAAAAAAAAAATTGTGAAAATAAAGCGATGTGTTTGAAATACTTTCAGCAATAGTTTTCAATGCTAGTAAGAAACCCTTAACAAAACCTCATATCTTCAATTTTTAACTTCTAGACACGGCCGCAAGAGCAACAAGCCCAGCAACAGCCACAGCAACAGCAACAACAGCAACAGCAACAAGACAGCAAGCGCAACTCGTCCACATCTCAAGGGTCCACAACATCAGAGTCACAGATCGGCAGTGTGGAGGCGGACCCCGAGTGGGCGCCGCACGTGGACTTGGGCAAGCAGCTGGCCACTTTGCATGGCTTGTTGGTGGATAGCCTGCCGAAGCTACCCGCTGGGAGGATACCGGTGAGCATATATTACCCTACATCCCGCATATTATATCAAACTAGCGGTCCGCCCCGGCTTCGCCCGTGGTACATATGAAAAATAGATGTTGGCCGATTCTCAGACTTACCCGATATGCACAGAAAATTTCATGAGAATCGGTCCACCCGTTTCGGAGGAGTATGCAGACTAACATTGTGACACGAGAATTTTATATATAAGATTATCCCAGATGGTAAGAGACCGGGATAATTAAAAGTATATTTGTTTTACTAAAATTTTCTTGTGCCAAGGAATTTATTACACTCATAATAATACCAAATTGTTCTCACATAGTGCTGCGCAACCGGTACAGTTTAATTGACTTTAAACTTACATTTGATTGATTTCATTGTTTACTAAAATGTTAGGTAAATACTTAAATAATTTAAAAAAAATATTTTGAAAATTCACTTGTAAAATATGTATAGCAAAAGCAGTTACATACACCCTCATATTTAAAAATTCAATAATGAAAATAAATATAGAGATTCAATTTTAACGTAATATAAACTTATATCTATTTTCAGGAACTGGATCCACTATCCGACATTTTGGAAGAACTTTCTAAGAAGTTAGTGAGCAACGATATCGGACCGACAACCCAAATGACTGATAATATATTTAGGTGAGTTACTTGATAACTACTTAAATTTACATTTCAAATAAAAACAGATGTCTCAGTTTATGAATAAAAAAATATTGTAAAGTTAATGTTTATATAATATTTACACTGCTAAAAACAAATTTTTAAATTTATACAGCTACACCATCCGCTTTGCATCATATCCAATGTAGTTTCGACACAAGCTACGCATTTTAAATAATCGATTTCTTTCAGGTTCAACGATCCCACTTGCAACACACCAACGAAACAAAACAATGAAAACGTTGTTTCCAACGGTCCAATAAACAGTAACTTCGCTCACAGTTCACCTATCATGAACAAAAACGGGGTCCAATTCAATATAAGTCCGTCGAAATCGAACGCAGACGAATCGAAGTACAAAGGATCATACGTAACTGTGTCCAAATCGCCCAGTTTTAATTTACGCTCCGCAACGCTACCTAGAAATGGATATGGCTCGAGCCCGGGAAACCAAAATGTTAACCCGGACAGATACAGCTCACAATACAACAACCAAGAGCACTGCGTTAACTTGAAAGTCGTACATATTGGTTTCGGCTCGGATCAATATCCAAAAGGCATCAGCAACGGCTTAAACGAAAGCCTCGAGAGACGGTTCCAAGACAGATACAAGCCAAACAATAATTTCAATCAACAGCACTATCACAATAATTCTAATTACAGCAGCACCGAAAGATCTCCGAGTAGCGATAGCATTAACCACAATTATTGCACAAACGAAATGCAGAATATCATAAAAGAAACTGCCACGTTAGATGAGTTGTCAGATTTGTTGAAATACGCAGATGATTCCGATATAGTTGACGAAAAGATTATGAACAAAAAGAATATAGCTCAATCGAAATCGAACAACAATATCGTGAACGGGAACAAAAATTACACAAACAACGGCTCAAATGTCTCTATTAGTGGTTTGTCGAATGTCGCCAGTTCCGGTTACCAAAGCATCGCTACGTACAGCCAAAGTTCTAGTCCCGTCGAGAATACTGCACATCATCATCAGCCCTATGAAAATGGCGGACAACCTTTGAGTCGCTATTCGCAGCTAAATTACCAAAAACAAAGAGATAAACAGTATTACGACAGTAAAAACGAAAAGTTCTATCCAAAGAGCCCAGTGCAGCAAAAAATCGAATACGACATTCAGAAATATGGCATACAAAACTTTACCACTGCCGATAATGTACAAAATAACACAAATTCAAACTCAAAGATCGCTCCATTAGTGTTCACGAATCCCGTTTATAATATGGAGGATAATCGACAATCGCAAGAAAATAAAAAGAATGAAAATAGAAACTCCAAACGGTGTCCATGTGGCTCATCCAGTTCATCCATAGATGAGGAGGGCTTGAGCACTGACAACGCGGAGACTAATTCTGAAGAGGGTTCTACCAACTTCAATGACGATGGTAGAAACTTCGACCAACAGAATCATAACAGTACCCACCGAAAACTCACCAGAGATAATTGTAATTATGAAGATGTCTATCAGAGGAGTAATCACAGTAACTCCCCTAGAATAAGGGACGACGAATCGTCTAGCAATTCGCCCAGTCTACGCAAAAGTAGCAAGACGCGAATGCCCAGAACAAACCCTATGCTCTCTTACTCGACTAATCAAAATCAACTCAACCTCAAACACTTCGGACAGAGAGGCGAGTCGCTCTATGAAAGTAAACCTCACCATATATCCACGGATTCAGGATATCCGATGAGCAGGTCGGATTCGAACGTCGAAGAAGTGAATAAAGAGATGTATCGACTGCAGATATCGAGGAGTCAGAAAGCTTTGTACAATATGGAGAATGCAAAGAATTCTCCCGAGAAATTTGTAAACGATAACTCTATTCCGGAGACAAATTATCCGCTGGATAGAGCTTATTCGGGTGCAAAGATGTCTAGCAGTAGATTGAACGAGGATATGGAGAGGCATCAGGATTATTATGGTGTGAGGGAAAGACGGGAATCGCCGTCTCGTGTGTTCAGTAGGGAGTCTCATTCTAGTGAAGCTAGTGAGCGCGTCCCAGTGAGGACTGAGAGGGACATCCCAGCGAGAGACAAACTGCAGCGACGACTCAGTTTGGAGTCTGCGCGGGAACTCACTGACAGTTCAGATGAGATGGACGACACGCTCTACAGCACTACGGGACGGAGACGGACCAAGCATCATAGAACTATTGAACAGGTGAGGATTTTATACTTTAATTGAATGTTAAAAAATAGCTTTATTTAAATAAGATCACTTTTCACTTTATAAATAAACTTTGTTATACTATTAAATTTTCATGCATGTTTCCCATATCAATATCGGTCATCCATAAAATCTCTATTCTAAAAGTATGTAGAGTATGTTTTCTATACTTTATTAACATAGCCCAGTTTTTTTTCGTACCAACCACTACCATCTTCGTAAATACATTTATGACCTGACATGACATTTTCATGTAGTATCGCGTCAATTAAAAAAATAAAAGTAAAATCATTAAGAAAATAGAAACTCTTATCTCTAATCATATTGGTGATCTGTTTCAGTATGAACGTGAAATAGAACGATTAAAATGTTCAGTGGAATTGTTGCGTGGACGGCTCGGTCCCACTGACGCTGGCACAGACCACACCGATGCCAAGATGAAGGCTATTATATCAAGGTAATTAATTACCAAATACATATTTTGCCTCTATGTATATATTTGTTATTATTTATTTGCTAGCTAGACAGACGTAATAGCTGTAACATGAACTTTTACCATAGCTTTGCAATTTAATATTCATTTATTTTCATCTTTATGTATATTTATATAATTATAAATAGCTCTATAATATAAACTAAAAGATAAGTGACATTTTATAATTTCTTTTCCATTCTATCATTCATTTTTCAATTTGTTAGACAGTTCAACATTTTTGTCTAACACAAAACAATAACCTTATTATTCGTGATTATTGGCTAAAAGCCCATTATTTAATGCCCGAATAACAATGCATCATGAAACGAACATTATATTATTGTCTTTTCACTTCTTTATAAAAGAACAAAATAGTGACATATAAATAACGATCGCCAAAAGTGTTTTTCAATATAATGTAAGACACACTATATTAAGAAATGGTCGCAATTATCCATTCCAGGTTAATCTGCGTGGAGGAGGAGTTACGGCGCGAACAACGCAAGATGGCGGCCGCGCTGTCACACAAGCAGCGCGTCATAGAAGCGCAAGAGCACAGAATAGCCGCGCTCGATGAGGCCAACACGCGGCTTCTCTCCGCGTTAGTGCATTTACAGCAGCGGGCCCCACACCCCCCCGCACACAACACTAGCACACACTCGCCACACTCACACCAGGAACTACAAATCTAAAACTTTCTCTAACGATTCGCAATAGCAACGTTATTAAAGTGAAAACTTATTTAGCGGCGTTGAGCATTTTTTCTGTAATGGGTATAAAATCTTAAACTCGCGTCAGGACACGTGACCTGATCGAAAAAGCGTAAGATGGATACCATTCCAAAATATCAAACATGCTCAACGTTAATAATCAAGTTTTCACTTCTGCCGGCACTCCCGGAGTGCAACCCGTCTTTTTTTTTCAATCTGATGGGCTGTGTTCACAATGGGCAGCGTTGGGCGAGTAGAAGCAATCACGAGAGGGCCTAAATGTCTATAATAGGCCGTAATTGTAGATGTTTATTCGTAATTACCGTAATGGCGGCAAACTTCGACTATCATTTGTTGGGCCAACGCTGCTAATTATGAAGAGAGCCCATAACGATTCTTTACAGTTTGAAAATAGCAACGTTCTTTTTTCAATCTAAAATATATGTAGGGCATTATACAAATTGGATTTCTCATATTACTCTGTAACGGTTTTGCATTAATCTTTGTATAGTAGTAATTGGTAGTCTCATATATTCTTATTTAATTTGCACAAACTATGACGAACAAGACGTATAAGTTAAAATGCATTTCTAATTATGACATTTCTGTTGTAACCCTTGTATTATTGAAATTATTGTTATTGTATTATTTTAACTTAATGTGAATCACAATTGTTTAATTTGCCATTTATTTTGTTAACGTTGTTACGTTAGTTTTAATGACATATGCTTTAAATCAATTTATCGAGTTCTACATCAGTATTCTGTATAATATTCTGATTTCAAAGTGAAGTTTTTTGTTTTCTATAACAATGATACCAAAGACGATGAATATCCCTTACCTAGAGTTATGGTGGCGTATTCTGCGATTGTATCTCTAATTGTATTTTAATGTGTTATAGATTTTATAATATTATAAGACTTGTATGATAATAAGTAGAAGTATGATTATATGTAGTGGCTCGGCATTGGAATAGAAGAGAAATATTTTTAATACCTTTGAGTATTACGTGCGTAGAGTTTAGTGATGTGAATGGAAAATTGTATGATTTCTTTTTCTGCATTTCGGAAATGCTCTAACAAATATCCTCTATTGTAACAATTTTTGAGTATGCAATCGATAGACATTCAACAACTTAGTTGTTTTACAGTGAAAATTTAATTTTTAAGCCATAAATTTTGTTAAATATACCTGCATAGGTATGTTATAATATACTTATCACATTAAATTATGAATTACATATATTTCTTTTATTTTATATCCCTTTATTCCTTTACACAAAAACACTACGTGATCTATAAAAAAATATGTAGTTAATTGATATGAATAAGTATGTCGTTAACTGATACTGATTATAGTAGTAGTAGTAGTACTATTATAGTATTTCATTAATAATAACACGAAAACAATTCAAAAATATTTTAATCAAAGAATAAACATGACTTGTTGTATTTTTAATCATCCGTTTCTATACCAGCGGGTAAACAAATATATCTCTTTTTCGCCAATTTAAATTTACGTTCGAGCGATTCCTTCGAACTGTACGGATGCATCAATTGTAAATCTTCAATCTTGCCAAACAGATACGAGAAGTATATCTCTCTAAACTTTTTATCTGGAAATTGAGCTTGGAACATAGTTGGCCATAACATATTGTTAACTTCAGCTAATGATCTAAATAACTGCAATTTATATTTCTGTGTAAACTTTCGGAATTTATCATTTAATTCTTGTTTATGGACCCAGGTCGTATGACCGGCGTACGTCGGGTCTTTTGGTGGGGCGACGTGACCATAGCCTTTTGCTGCTAGAGTTAGGAAGGTTTGCCAGTAGATGGTACTTTGGCGAATCATTTCCTTTTTTGCGTAGGCAGAAAATGGGCCATATATTCTGTTACGCATCCATTCTTTAAGTTCTGGGACAAGGTGTACATCCGGCAGTTTCGCTGCGATATTAATTCTCCTCATTAACCGTAAAGCGCATTTTAAATAATCTTCGGGCTTCGGATTTTGTCCCAAACATGTGGTTGATGATCTTTTTGTTTTCTTCTTCTTTTTGTCCTTTTTTCCTAGTGCATTTGGATCGCCAACATGCAAAGCGCTATCTGTTTCCCAAATCCTTTTAAATTCCTTCTCAACAAAAAGATGCTTTTCATCCAAATCATAAATAGTTTCATAGTTAAATTTGAACGGTGAATGTGCCGTTGCCTTTTGAAAGAATGGCAATTCTTCCGGTGGAAATGTTCCTTCATTTCCATAATCATAATGATGACCACAAACACACTTGGTTTCCTTAACATATTTGAATACAGATTCTTGCCATTTCTTTAAACAATCACATGGTTGCGGATTCGGAGGTGGAGGTAGCCCTCGTATACCGGAGTGTACGATAATACATTCACCGCCCATATATTTATATCCGCCATGTATTAATTCACCCATCGGCGGCAAGATAGTAACGTTACCCAATACGAAAACTGATTTTCCATGTACCTTGTATACCCCGGTTATCAAGTACTGTGCATTACTAATGCCCGTATTTGGGGCATGTAACTTCTTCCTGCGACTTGATTGTTTCGGTCGTGCTACACTTATTCCATACGTCTTTTTAACTTCAGTAACACTGAATTTAGATCCTCGAGTTTTATGGCGCTGTGTATGTGTTACCGTTTTCAGAGTGACTGCGGTAACTGACGAATGAGGCTCGATGTTCATTATCCCAGCTAATCTATCACAACATGCTTTCGGTATTCTTTTCTTTGGAGGTGGTGGTGGAGGTGGAGGCGGTGGTGGTTTTGGTATGGGAGGTTCTTCCTCGTATGGTTCATTTAAATCATCTAAATTAGGAAGAGGTGCCGGCTTAAAAGGTTTTCTTTTCGGTGGGGTGTATAAAACAGCAATCATATCTTGCAAGTACGGTGATTTCAGCGGGGGTTTTGCCTTGGGTTTTGGCTTCTTATGTGGCGTTTTCTTTTCAGGATCTGCTTTGAATCTCTCTTTGAATAATTCTAATAAGTTTTCAAGGCCTAAATAAAAGATTCCAGATAGCATTAGTCTAGCATTAAGTGTGTATGACATTTGTTTTCCTTCGATTGGGTGGCCGTAAGTACAGTAAAACAATTGAGCAAGCATTACCTTAGGGTCGTTGCGACCAAGATACAAGCAATTCATAAGATCAGTTTCATTCGGCCGTGGATACAATCCTAAATTTCGCATAACAGAAGCGGTACGAGTAGGTCTTCCCTCCAAGAGATCTTGGTATATAGAAAATTCGAGGGTGTCTAGAGCGTCTCGTTGTGGGACGCTTAGAGTTTGATACCATCTAGGGCCGATCAAATCTCTTAGGTCTCTTAGTATTTTCTTATCCCTTCTTCTTCGCAGTTCTTTCAACTCTTGCATGAAAACTTGGCGTTCTCGAGTCTGTTTTGTGTAGACGACTTGCAGTCGTCGTTGGGCTCTCTCCTCATAACTTGTTTCGGGTCCATGTTCCTTATGCCCCATAATAAATTACCAATATTGAAAAATTTATATCATAAAATTGGTAGCATTCAAATAATTACAGCAATTTTGAAAAAAAAATCCGTTAACACCAAGGAACTCATCAATTGTATTTTGTAGAATATTAATATGGTTAAAAACTTAAAAATAAAATGCCATTTTGTATTTTATAAATTAATATGTCAAAAGGGTGTTTAAAACAAATAGTTTCCATTAATCTCTATGAACGTGCTATGAACATAATATTAAAATATTCTCATATTATATTGAAACGTTATTATTACAGACGATTTCAAGCTATTTTTACACAAATTTCAGTTTTTATAAATTAAGGTAACTTTTTACAGATACAAAATATAAAAACTGCATTTTTATTAATCCCTTCCTAATTCTATATTTTATGATTTTACAAATTCGTTAAGTGCATACCACACGATGTAAAAATTATGTACAACGCCATCTATTGTCGAATAGTTCTACTACGTAGACAAAAATGTAGAGCTATCATATTATAATATCATTATAATTGTACTTCTGTATTCTATATAGCATATACAATTATAGTCGATTTGTATAGATTGATATGTTACTTTATTATACAATAAAATCTAATGTGCGTCTAAATTCACAAATTAATATAAATCAAGTTTAGTCGGCAACTGCAGAGTTCAAGAAACCGCAACATTATAAGATAATTAAATATAAATTGCTTTATAAATATTACAATACATATAATGTAGCGCACAAGTAACAAAAAAAAATTGCCAAACAAAAATAGGAAAAACACCTCAACAAATCGATATACAAAATTAAAACATAAAATTTGCTTACTATTCGGGTGGACATGAAAAAAACATGCGTAAAAACGTCACCGCATCCATAAATCACGATAAAATTAACATGTAACGGTCTGATAACAGAGCGTCGAAACTATTTGTTAGTCATGCACACGCCGGCCCGAGGGCTGTGACGTGCGGGATCAGCTGGTGGTAACTCGGCCGGTCCCCGACCCCGCCGGGGGTGAACGCCCCATCATCCATCACCTGAATAATTCCTCACCTCATTCATACGCTGGCGAATCCATCTCAATATTTAAGTCCTATACATTGATCCGGAAACCATCAATCAAGTACGGCTAACCCGCGATGCCACGGAATGGTAATGCTGAATAACCAGCTGAATGATCCAGAGATGTTCGCGTAAATATACCGGATTGGTACTCTTATGCAAAATTATATGATAATACAATGCAACGTGCTACCAAAACAATTGAATTGCATTTATACCAGGATGTCCTTTTTATCCTTTAGACTTCTCCTTGTTAAAAGTTATTTTCAGGCTTCCAAATATTTATTTCATGTTATCGAAATTTTCATTATAAAAAATAAATTAACGACTTAGATTATTATTTTATAGATAGTAATAATTAAATTAAACATTTTGATAAAACTTTTTCATTAAAACGCAGCCTGCACAAACTTGCATAATCAGGAAAATAAAAGCAAATATAACATAGCGTACTTGCAAAATTATAAGAAATTGTAATGATATAATTATCTACTTTAGGTACAAGCTTTACTTTATTTAGTAATAAAAATAATTACCACCTAACTACCTGTACATTGTACAACTTGTACTTTGGTAAGTAATAATTTTTGGCACTGAAAAGTATCAAGTAAATTTAGAAAATTACAGCGAAAATTGAAGTTAAGTGTACATAATTTAAAACCTCACTTTCATGATTACGGATACTTTGCAGATGACACGTTCGACCGCAATTGTGATATTACAGAAATAAAAAGTCTTAAAAATAGCACTTTAAAGCTAAAATTACTCAACATTATATTTTAGTTCTCCACTGATATGTTTACGGGTGCGTTGAACCCACTTTCTTGCATTTCTATCGAGATAGTATCTAGCGTATTGCCTAGGCAGGGCTAGAGACTACTGCGCTTGCGACGTTCACTTTCCACGTGTCAGGAAGTATCTAAAGACACTTTCACTCCATTCAAGATCATAGCCCGTTCCGCCTTTTGATGCTCTTTACAATAAAGTTTAACTATAGGAGATATGTTTATGTTTGTAGTGCTTTAGTGACATGCGCATATGTATAATTGCTCGCTTTGGTTTTGATTACAAATAACCCTTTAGCTCTTACATTTTGCGACTATGAGCTTTAAATGATTTAATTGTTAAGATATTATATACATAAGGCTTCTTTATACATATACATGATTTAATTATACAGCATGTTTTCCCAAAAAAATACGAGTGAAAAAAGATAAAATTAAAAGCAATAAAATTAATAGCATCCCAATCAGTGATCAATCGATTCGGTTCATTGCTTTCTTTCAGTATTTTCAGGCGCCATTTCTCCAAAAGGTTCACTGACCGGGCTCTTATCTCGTGCGCATGTGAGCGTTCACGTGGCCTGCGTGTGTGTGCTGCGCCTGCTTCTATTCTGTACGTATTTCCATGCACTCGTAAGCGCACATTATTATGCAATACTCACAAGGCGGATAAGCGTATTATCGGAGTACATCAAAAATGTGTATTTATAGTCTTAACCTTCTTGTTTGAATTTCAGTTGCCTGAGCTGATTAATAACGTGTAAACATCTTAGTCTTAACTTTAGAATGGTTATGTAAACACAATCGCGTGTACGTAATGGTGGGAAAGTTACTTAGGTATTTGACGATTATATATAATAGAAACAAGATCGCAAATACTGAAACACTTTATAAGTTTCAGTTATTTAATATGTATATGTAGAAGTGAAAAATGAACGTTGATTATAGGTTTCCTTAATCTTAAAAAGTTTAAATGCAAATGTATGCAGCATCCCATATAAAATATTTAGTCCATTAGGTTGTATTATAATAAATAAATAAATAGTTCAAAAACCCATGGCTTTAAAACTGACAGATCATAAATCATGATTCAATGTCAGAACAGGTGGCCCTTTTCGGGCAAGTACATGGAAACAGCATCACGGAAATTTAAAAACAAAATGACATTGTCCTTTGACAAATAGTCCTTCAGGGAGAAGCAACGCTCAAAAATTGGGTGAACAACCTCTTAATGCTTTGAGGAGACATTTTATTTTTAACGAAACGTATCTATGTTTACCCCTGAATAGATTTGAAAAATAAAACACGGTTATACTCTTTCTTGAAATATCTTCCTTAAGATTTAGTATTATAATAAAATGACTTGAAAGTGAACATTTTGTAAGACTCTTCATACATTTATTTTGAATGCTTTTATTATTATGAATCACTGTGTAAAACGTTTTAACTAGAAAAATGTGTTTACATATTCATAGTTTTCATAATGCTTAATTTTATCAGACTTTCAACACTCGGAATGTGATTTATTTATATTATTCATCACTACACAAAAATATTACAATATTTTAAAGGCCAATGATCTGAAAAGTCTTTCTGTAAAGCTCCTAGATAAGCTGTATTTCTTTGGTAGAGCTGAATTTGATAACGAAGCATAATAACTTTGCCAGATGAATACTGCATACGAAATGTATAAAACAAAATAACTGTCCAGTCAAATAACAGAACTCTCACAAACAAAGTACGATGCTTCGTTTTAAAGGCATATATAAAGCTTTTTAAAGTTGGTATTCGTCAAATTCTAAACATGTCAGTTTCTTTCTTCATAACTGATTCAATGTAGCTTTTTAATTGAAGTACGTACCTACTTTATAACAAAACGTAAACACAAATTTATCTCTTAACAGATTACGTAAAATTAATTTTCTCTAATTTATGTATTATTATTTTATTCCACCCAGCTACAACGCTGAAATTATAAAAATCTTCTATAATTTGCATGATTTCGTAAAACCGAGGATAACAGAACGTTGAATCTGCATAATCCCGCAGCATACATTAGAGATATTTTGCTAAAATCTGGACCATCTCTTATAGTATTACAAGACAAAGACGTAATGCTGTAATAGTAAGTTAAACAGCCAAAAAACGGCACTGTCTGCTTAAACAGACACATACCGGTATCGCTGCGTGTTCGTGACAATGGCTGCTCGTCATTATCACTTATCAGTCTAATTATTGCAGGGCAAGGACCGCCTGCTCGAGTCAAGGGTACGTTCACTCGGTCCCAAGTTCAAAGGTCGCGGAGGTCACGGCTGAAAATGCTGAAAGATACAAATTCGGCAATGTGGCCGTGAACCTTAGATCGATCGAGACTATTTATGTCTTAGCTAAATGTTTCCTGTCTCGTCATAGAATCTTCGCTCCGGCCTGGGCAGACAGAGACATTAAATATTATGGTATGGGTTAGACAAACATGTACATTGTAATATGTCCATATCGGAGTATACAGCGACGATATTACAAAATATCCGTTGGCGCAACTGATCAACATTATATTATTATGCTGGTTCTGGAGCGCCTTATTGCTGAAAATTTTTCATCTTCAGAAATACTTAAATAGAATTTAAGTTCCGATTTGCTCAACAGAGAAACGACTATAAAGTTTTGTTTTCATTTCATTTTCATCTCTACAATATTTCAGAAACTTATTGTACCTTTTAATTACAGTAAAATAGAAAATATTGAATACAAAATGATTTCCGTGAGTTTTATGAGCCATTTCAATTTATTTGTAAGCATAAATTACTTCATTTGCCTATTTTATGAAATCGATAATATATAATTAATCTTACTTTAATGGTGTAAAGCTTTCCTTTTAGATCACTTAATACATTAAATCGTAATTCAAGGATTGGATTATGGATTTGGAGAAATGTTATAAAAGCCAAAATAGAGGTAGAGTCACAATGAGATTAACAATATAATAATATAATTTTCCCACAGCCTCATCGTTTCATTGAAATTAAATCCGATATCTAAGGATTAGTAGAATATGCCTATATGCTACATACAAAATATTTTTTGAGGATCTCGTTTGGTTAATTGATAAGAGCCTTATTCAAATGATGCAATCAAAACAGTGATTATCGTAAATAATGTACATCACACCCACAGTCTTATAGCTACTGTTAAATAAACCAAACTACATCTTATACCCGTTAAAATGGATGAACAAAATAAAATGTGACGATAGAATTATATTCCGATTTATGTTTTTTATTTTATTTGGAAGTGCCACTTACGATATGGCCTATGGCAGCTAAACAATGAATATTTATGAATTAATAATATAGTGTAGAAATAAAACGGACATCAGGATTATAACCATCTTTTTTAAACTATTGCTTAGCTTCTATCGCGGGCCTTGAGCGCGGGGACCGAATCCAGAAATTTCGTAACGAAAAAACCTCACGCTCCCCACTCCGACGGGCACGGAGTTGTGGCTTGAAGACATGCTATGCTAATAGCTTTACCGCGGCAGTCCTCGAGTGCCTTGAGTCTTTTTTAATGTTTAATATAAAAATTAAATATTTTCGAAAATATTACTCTTTTAAATGTTTGCTTTGTTATATCACTTATTCTTTTGCTAAGTAGCAAGCATTTTTAAGATTTTTCTTTTAATTTAGCAATTAATATTGAATTAAAAATGAGCGAGGCAAATTAATATTAACAATCTGACAATATTTAGCACACAATACACGCATCTCATTGATTACGCATATTGAATTCACACGTGACTATCAAGGAGCTGGGAATCATTATGGTGACAACTCGAGACTCGAGTTTCGACGATTCTTTTCCGTTTCCTACATTGCAGCGTGCGTATGTGTGCGTGGAGCGGTGCGCGTCTGTGTGCGTGCAGGATCGCGTTACAGCTGAAACTGGGGGCGCCTGCCGAAAAGCGCGGTCGTCGACCCGGTCAGGAGCGCGGCCGTATATCGCGACGGAACACGTTTTGATATTTTGTCTAACTATACGCGGAGTCGTTTGGAGTATGATTTGTTCTCTATAAAACTGTGAATGTACAAAGTATGTTTGTGATATCTAGTCATGTTTTAAGCATTTGAAAAATAAATTTATTAAACCTGGATGATATTATTTATTTTAACTTTGTAGAGCAAAACACAAAAAAAAAAACAGAAAAAATAAAAATAGAAGAAGAGCGAGGCAACCTGGTTGGCAAGGAATGTGAGATGTGAATGCGATACTATGATTATACTTATAGGTATACGTATCGCATAGTTTTACCACATTTTTTGTTAAAATAGTGTATTGTTTTATTATTTAAGAAAAAGTAATGGCAGACTTTTTTAAATTGTATAAGAGACTAGCTGCTTGCGGCGTCTTTACCCGGATACACCTGAAGTTGATAAAAAATAGCGGAGCTAGGATTTTAGTTACATAATAGTTTTAGTGAAATCGTAACAAACAACCAAATCTCTCCACCTTATAATATTAGTATCGATTTAATTATTTTGCCTTGTACATATGATTATATTACGGTTATGTTAAAATTAGAAAACAATAATTATTATATATGTATCTCGTATGTATATGATATTTTTGTAGCTTCATAATATAGAAAATCATAAAGATAGTAAGTGCGGCTAAGTACGGTTTCACCAAAGCAATCATATATAATATACCATTCATACATACTATCGCTCAAACAGACATTACGCTTATCACTATCCCATTATATCGTACGGCCGCGGCGTACCACGTTGTCTCAGCAAGTATCAACAGCGTTCGAGTCACGCACACCGCTGGGTGATATATTTGGTGACATTGAACCGAGTCCATTGCCAACGACCTCGCTCCTCGGGGAAGCTCCGCGGTTTGCGTAATCGCTCCTGCGTACGTACGCACGCATACATACACATCGATACAGACTAAAAAGGTTTACAAGATTCATAATTAGAACGTACCTGGGTTTTAATTTTATTTAATTTTCTTTTTATTACTGTGACGCAGATAGAGTTATGTCACTGGTCGTTTTGGTGAATTCGTTAAGGATAAATACCGCAATTTTATGAAATGGTTATAAATTATAATTAAGCATTGAATATTTTATAATATTATATTATATGTATAATATCTAAAAATAATGATATAATATAAGGAACCTTTAATAATTCTATGAAGAAAATCGTTGTAAAGATTTGTTTAGTTTTAAAGCAAGTTATATTTAATTATCTCTATTTCCATTATTATTACATAATATGGGTGATTAATTATTAATAATTATGTTATCTTTGACCTTGTACCCAAACAATGTATTAAAGGATATCCAATAAAATTGTAATATACACCGGAAGGCGGAAATTGTATTAAATTGTAATTTCAAAACTATGAATAATCGGTACTCTATGCAGCAATAGTTTTTATTTAATATGCATAAATAAATAGTTTTAGGTTCATTTTCTTCAGTGAACGTGTTAGGAAAGTCCCTTGCTACTGTGATAGGTACTTCAAACGTAAGTTAGCTTCATGGAGTCTTTGTACCGGCTTAAGAGCAAAGCTCTCATTGACGTGTTCGAGTTGAGAGGCCTCGGTCAACGTTTCATAAGACAAAGGGTATGCCTTTAATTAGTTTTCTTTGCAAAAGAAACTCGAATGAATCGACTCGCGTTCACCTAGACCGCAACCACTTTCACTGTCCACGACGTTGGCCATAGACACCATTCCAACCGTTACTCGCAATAAAAACAAGAATTTAATAGCGCCCAAATAGCTCCATTCTTTCGCATCGATCGAAGGTTGCCTCGGTAGATTACACAGTTTACATTTTAACATTCTCATACGAACGATATGCCATTGTAAACTACACGTGGTTCGTAAATATTGACATTCAATGCATTGTCTTACGAGCACGCAAAGGTCAAAGACATTGCAGTTTCACGAAGGTGTGGAAGGTGTCGGAGCGCTCGCGCTGGATGTGCGGATGGTGGCCGGCTGGATGAGTCATGTGGGTGACAGCGCGGCCGTGGAGGAGAGCGAGGGTCCGCTCCCGGCGGAAGGGTCCCGCAGGAGCGCTCCGGCGGGGTGGCGTGGCAGTGTGCCGGTCAGTCACCGCTCCACCGGCGCGCTGAGCGCTCGTTGCTGTCTTGCCGCTCGCGCCGCCCGGCACGCCGCATCTATTGTCCCGATCGCTGACACCTCCCATGTTTATGTACGTTGTGCGAGGCGCTAGCCTTACATGCCACGACTGAACTCATAACGTGATCCTGGATTTATGTGGTGCTCTCTAGATTTTCAGTGGATTGTGAACGTTTGTGTAAAGTGAAGAGTGACTTGCGTTCAAGGATTGTTTTTTAAGGATTTTCTTGGTGATGCTGCTGAAAGCTGCATCTTGTTAAGAAATTCAGGTGCTAAATTAATAAAGAACACATACACTTTAACAATAATTTAAGCTTTAAGATAAAAAAAAGATACTTTATTACGGACTCTACTATTTAATTTGCTCTACTATTTTTCAAAGATCATAATTATAGAGCTTTTATGTAGGTTCTAAATTATTTCAAATATTATTCTAAATTTTATATGAAAAGATAATTTTTAGAAGTGTTCCTTAAAAGCTGTGGTATATTTTTATTGTAGAGTCACATAAAACAAATAAGAAATAGCCTACTTATATATAAACGAGATTTTTGGCAGACTGCATAGCAGACCTTTCACCCTATCTTATATAATTCAAGACCTCTTCATTAATAATTGTACTCGTATGTTCATGTATCTATTTTGAAATACGTTTTATATTTCCTTAAACACCAGTAACTAAACAATCACTAATAATGCGTGCATAACTAAGCTATATTTGGACAATATTATGTAACAATATCATTTATTTTGTCAAAATATAAGTAATTATTAACTAATAAATAAATAAAGCATAGATTTATTTTAATCGGATGACATGTTTTATATCGCAAGTTCATTACGGAAATTTATAAAACATAATATATTTTTAAAAGGTTTTTCCGGGAAGTTTTCTATAATTACATATCTTCTGCAGGCTCCTGTTCGCCTTATCTTCTCTCCCCTCTTGCAGAGATGAAGGAAAAAGGCTGAAAGGATACCTGTGCTGACTACGTATAAAAATGTAAGTTTTTCTGTTGTTTAAATTTCTCCTTTTTTCTTTTTCAATTTTTATAACTGGCCTTAATTTTGATGTGGGTTTGTGTCCTTATTACAATTTACCTTACCTACCTACAATTCATAATTTTATCTATTAAAAAGACCTTTTATTTTTTCTTTTAATGATAATTATAACACCGAATGCCGAAGAGCACATCATTTTTGTAACATTTTTGCCGTATTTACTTTTATCGTCACAATACTATATGACAACCTTAATCTTTGTAGTAATTTTAAATTGTCTTTAACTTAGCCAATTTCATAGATTCAGTAAAACTATACATATCTATAATTTTATCTATCCCCTATCTAAATCTTCTTCCAAACTTAGTTTTGCGCTAAGTGACCTTTCATCGCAAATTTTATTGGCTATAAACCCGATATTGCGTTAATCGATTAATTACAATTCTTCACAACAATGTAAGCTCATTGCGATATCTTAGAATCTCATTTTGACAAAATATGCACGGCACTTAAATAGTAATAGCTTATAATAAAGGTTTCTTGCACATTATTATGTCATAAACATATCACTTCGATGCAAACGGACTTAAAAGTAAACCTGTAACGATATTTTTTAATTAATCCAATAAGGTCAATTAAGCGACAATTAACATGATATATCATATTAAAAATAATAATTATTTCTCGCCGTCTAAATATTGTTTAAACATTTGTCTCATACATCATTCCTTGTTCCTTAATATCCAAGAAAATTACGTACATATTATCAAGTAGGTCCCATATATTGTGTTAACCGTAACCTTTCTTATTTTCTCCATTAATAATGTTTAAAATTCGGTCGAGTGTAATGACATCCGCCCTCGCGAATAGTGACGGAAACGCTACAATGCTCATTAGGCCATTACCCCGTAAATAATGTTTATATTTAAATACTATGACATATGATCTACGGAATACATTGTCTTAGCTCTCTTTTATTTAGACTACAATAAAAACTGATGTATTTAGATTTCTTGCTGTTTCCAAATAGAACATAATAACCAATCTAGGATCCACCCACGCTTGCGCTGTATTAGTCGTCGATATTCTCGTAGAAACTAACTTCATTTTTAAAACAATATGCATACATTTAAAAGACTGCTCATTTATTTTTATATCAATTCGAAATACAGTTATCACTAGGATACATTTCACAACAGGATGGAAATATGTGTAAAAGTGAAATGCACCCATTGATGTAATCGCATGCTCTCGTTTTAGATATTATTCAAGCTATAAATGAGCACTAAACAAAATGATTCCGCGTAAAGCATTAAAAGCTGTAGTCGTGTGGGGGCTATTTTATCCCGTATTAAAACGGGTTAAGGCTTCTTATTGTTTTTATGGATTTTGTGGTGTATTGTGGCGGTCATAATGCACGGCAGTAGTAGTTTACGAGGTCTTTCACCCACATTATATAGGTCAGTTAGATTAGCAACGCTCCCTCAGAAGTCAGAGATCGCAACTTGCAACGTGCTCCTTTTTAACCTCAGTATGACATGACAAATGACGTTTTACAATTGACTCTTTTTTTTTCGTGAAAATTCTTAATCGCTGAATAAAAGTATTGTGTCCCTATAGTACATAATATGCGGTGATATAACAACGCTTTCACCACTCGCGAAATGTTATCACACATTGATTAGAGTTTGCAATCATCACGCCTAATTCATGAACCAACTTTACGAAGGTTACCTTACCTACCGTTTCCAAAATCTCAAAATGATTGCCAAAAATCAAAGTGCTATTAAGGTTATTCTTTTACTTTTTCACTGCCGACGTATTTCATTGTTCAGTGGCAGTAAAATTTATGGAGATTTTCTAGTTGGAAAGCTTTCTGACCCAAATTATAAATACTAAAGGCGTAAGTAGTAACACGCTTTATCGCATAATAATTTATACGCTTTGCGGAAATTTATTATCGCACTACTTCTTTGACTTTTATAATTACTAATTGTATTTCCTTTAAAACAATAAGTTCCATAGAAAATTATTAACTGTTGCTATTCGGTAAACTCTTTGAAAAGCTTACAAAAGTTTCACGTGATTTATTAGTGTTATTCACCTAAGTGTTATTATAATTTTGATTACTATATTACCGAAACATCTGTCACAATTAACAAATTCTTAATAAAGTGAGATATAAAAACAACTTTTAAAGTAGTTCTAGGTTTAAGTTTTACTTTTTTGCGAACATTATTTTTTGCAATTCATAAAATGGGTTTAGGGTTAACGTCCCGACGACGTAATTAAGCTATCTACCAGCACCTATTAACACAGTAGCAAAGGGATGATTGATAGCCTAAGCGAGCAAAAGGTTCTAGACTATACGCTATACAGCCTACAGAATAACCGGCCCAGTTTCGGGAGGTCACCGCCCGATCGTGAACTCCGCAACATTCGATCGTTTTGCGCCATATTTTAAAACAGTCTCGGGTTCCCGAAAAAAGGCCGAAGTATGTAATCAGGTACGATAACAGTAACCAACTGTTCTTAACGGATCTTTGAGCTGTTTTTGGTTGTTGATTATTCTTTGTAGCATATTGAGGTGTCTTATTATAGTATCGTGTAGGTTGATTGATCTTGTAATAGGTTAGTAATGGATAATTTATTACTAAATGGTTAAGGTAGGTTCAGTACAAGGTAACTTCAGTACAAATACAAGGTTAGATACCGTTTCATTTCTGTTATTAATAATTTTTTGCGATGTACATTTTTATACATAAGATCGAATCATTTAATATGTACTTAGATTATCTACAAACCTGACTATTTTGTATTTTTTTAGCAAAAGAAAAATTATTATTTTAGTACTGAATATATTGCGGCAAATATTTGAAATATTCTCTATGAAAATTAATATGAAATTAACTCAATTATTTCGCCACAAAGGCAAACTTCTCTTTGATTTATACAAAGTTATAGAGTCAATGTCCGTCAAAGGTTTATAGGTCAACTGTAGGCGCCATTTCGTCTCTAATTCCGTCGATATACACTTAAAAACACCTAAAACAAGTTCTGATTATTATCGGGAGTTCCCGTCGTGTTATAAGTTCAAAAATAGACAAGTTTGTCCTTATCGTAACCGGTTTTGTCGTATTACTCAAATCTTTCATGAATCGAAAAACCGGACTTTAATTGAAAGGTGAAAAACTCCAAAAGGGTTAAATTTACATTTAATTTGGCCAAAATAGATGTCAAGCATTTGACGTAATTTGTGTGATTGTTATTTTTGGCTTTATTCGTATTGTTGACCTATATAATTTCTTTTCTGCAATTTGATACTAGATTCTTGTTTATTAACATTTAAATCCACAATTGTGCGCATGACACATACGACAGAGGGAATACGAAAAAAATGCAAATGCATTTTTTTCGTATTAATAATAAATTGCAATTGCCCTATACAAGATATACAAATATCTATATAAAACTTGTGTTATTTAATCTGAAATTATGAACAGTAATTCATTAAGATACACCACATTCACGCAGCTGGCATTCGAGGAGCGGGCACTTAACCTTATTCGTTAGTTAACTGCATTATAACGCGGCCAAATTACGAATGCCAGTCATTGTCAGTTATCGTGAGGTTATAGAGTAATTTAGACGTTTGT
This sequence comes from Colias eurytheme, assembly GCF_061535395.1. Lineage (NCBI taxonomy): Eukaryota > Metazoa > Arthropoda > Insecta > Lepidoptera > Pieridae > Colias > Colias eurytheme. The sequence continues at coordinate 4,068,183 of NC_142982.1, read as the reverse complement.
CGGTTTATAGTGATGTAGTGCGGTCGGCTGCTGCGCATAGGCAAAAGGGAAAGTATTCACTTCCTGCTTGCATGCGGAAGCGTTTAGTTTGTACTTACACGTAACTGCATTTCGCATTGATAGATCACTATGTACTGTAACAACGTACAGTGAACATGATATGAGGTATATTTCATTGCACGTATATGGTTATCAGTTCATTTTCAAATAGAAAATGCTTAACCAATCACAGGCAACTTTACAGTTCCTGTAATAAGATTGGGTTGTTTAAGTCTATTTCGGTGCTTCATCCATTTATGATTATTCTGAATGTATTTTGTTGATTGTAATAAATAAGCATAAATTATAACTGAACCAAAAAATATCGACAAGTTGAGAAAACTCTACTAAAATTTAATCAATTAGCTTACTGGTTGAAGTGAATTCTTATAGTTTAGGCAGGAGTGGAAAATTTAACTTATTTTACTGAGATTTGAAATATATTAATGAATTAGAGAATTATCGCAAAATTAAGAAAAAATAATAAGTCATTTTGCAAAAGAAGTAATATTCAATTATGTACGATAAAGTGTTATCATGATACATTTTTATTTAAATAATTAAGTTTATGTAAATTGTAATGAGTCATTGGATAAATTTAATATAAATTAAATGTAAATAAAATTTAATAATGTATTGACGTAACCAAAAATAAAGAAACTACGACAATTCCATTTGTATCATCGTTAATCATCAAGCGTTAGTTTCTAAATAAAATATTCAATTTATACCCTTTTTCTACTACTACAAAAAGGGAAAATATCCTTGTTCTTTTATATTCTATTATTTATTCGTTACTATTATGTTTGTTTAAGTAATAGACACCGATGTGAACAACACATGGGAATCGCGCACCGCAACGACGCTTCCGCGTAGCACTTTCTCCGTTCGCTCACTACGAATAATATTGCAGAATATTCTAGGGAAATAATGATTTTTGATTTATAATTATGCCTACTTTTAAAATACACCTTACTTACAAATTATTTTATTCCAAATAAGCTGTATTACAAACATATATCGAGAAAATAATGTTAGGCGTGCGAAAGAGAACCTATAGTTTGATAAATAAATGATCATGACGACACAATCAGGACATTAAATGAATATCTTGTAAGTTTGTTATTTCTTATTAAAATTCGAAGTAATAATTGATGCTACGGAGGCCTTCAAATTTTGGTTTATAAAAATGTAGAGCCGTGTAGCGGCGTAGCCCGTGAGCTAAAAAAATTGTAGTACCTCGAAAATATTATTATTTATTTTGATTTTGAAGTTTCTTTAAAATCTGTTACTTATCATTAAAAACCTCGATATATCTATTTTTAGTAAGTAACGACCGTACATAAAGCTGATCCAAGCTGATTTATTGGTTCAAGAAAAGATGAAACTTTAAAAACTTTAAGACTTTAATTAATAAAAACTATTGAGAAAATAAACAGTACTTCATGACCTGTAAATAATGTCTATGTCAACATTATGAATTTGTTGAAATTTTTGTATATGTACCTTACATTATTAGCATTACCCGTTCCGTTAACAATAAGCCCTTAATAAAGACAATGACATAAACTGGTATTATCTGTAAGTCGCTCGTAACAACTGACTTATTCCTAGCTCCATTTAGAAGTAGTTTAAAATGCATTGCGTGTTTCTACTCCCACCGGATTGTTGGAACATAGCTCGTAATGCAAAACTACACTTCTAATTAAGTTAACTACAATATTACGTAGATATGGGAGGATTTTTATCAATGGTATTATAATCGAATAAAACCTACTAAAGATACAAATATATAAATTAGTAAAGGTAAGAGTTAAAACTGTGATGGGTTATGTTAGGTAGGTGTGATATTTTAGAGTTTTAATTTCAAAATTATCTATTTTTCGGTATTTGTTAAAACTATAGATAGATTACAAAAAAACAAGTCTAATGGATAAGTTCTAAGTTCCTAAGTTCCCTAAAATATAGTGAACTGAAAATATATTGAACTAATAAATACGAAAATACGAAACATGAATCATTGATGATTGTGAATGTAGATGAAACGACGGGCTTCATTTTTCCATTATATTCTGTTCAATAAACGATTCAACCAAAATTATGAATTACATTGATGTCGATACATTGTGACCGCCTAATTGACGCAAAATCTACAAATATAATATCTCAGTGCGATAACTTACAAGAGACGTCTCGCAGTGCGCAGATACACTGAACAACAAACTCTACATATATTATTTAATTAATTGATTAAGTAATTGTGATGCTAATTAGCCATTGCAACATGTATTGTACGATTCCTGCGAAACTGCAATCAATTTGCATTAACCACGACTTATTGCTTTCGCGACCAACGATGCAAATAACGAGGCGGGTTGTATTCAATAAAAAATACGACGGGGCGGAAAAATTTAAATCCAGAAGCACTCGAAAGTGATAAATATATTATGATTAAAACATTGACATGCATACTTTTGAATAAATTAGTGAACGGTATTAAAACATATTCAATTGATTTGAATAGAGGTAATAGCATGGAACGCGGTGCGCGATCTCCGCTAGAAAGAGACGGGTGTAGTCTGTCAGCTCCGTGTCGCGGTAAGGACGGTCGTTGGCCCCGCGGCGGCCGCGACTGAACTCCAAATATAATGTACGTTTATTTATTATGCCCTCGTACTACGATTCAATGTTCCGTAGATCGACGATCGGAGATTCTCCTTCCGTGATTAGTGCACATACAGCTTCCGTAATTGAGGTATGTTAAATGCAATTCTTATAATTGAAGGCAAGCTAGCTCTACGGAAAGTGTTAAGGCAAGGTCAAGGGTTTTCCTGAATAAAATTAAAACGATTAGATATTAAATCATTTCAAAACTAGAGCTATTTTTAATGTCATGTATCCATTTTTTTATTATTGCTTTGATAATAAATGAGTGAAGTCGTTAAAGCTGCTTGCCTTTGATTGCAAATTATCGAAGTATTTTTACTTTAGATATTATTTTGTTGCTTGATAAATGTAGTGCAGTAATTATTTTAAATAGAGGTATTAATTTATATTACAGTAATGCATACGAATTCAAATGTTACTGAGCATAATGCTTATATACAGTGCATTAATAAATAATAAATCAAAGCTAATCATACATTGAATACATCGAGATAGTTGAATGAAGATTAGACCATCGATGACCATAAGGGTGAAGTCAATGACACAATTGATTGAAATAAAATTGGTTTCAATATCCTCCATATTAAACAATGTTACGTATACATTAGTCACTAGTTCGTCACGGGGTATTCAACTTGATACACATATTAATAGCACGATTCATTGACTTTTATATCTGCAAAAGTGTGGTTCACACACACACACACACATAATATATACTTATAACTCACACAACACAATCTCAAATTCTTGTAAAATTTTCTAGAGAATGCTGATCAGTGAGTTTGAATCTAATCTTCTCATCGCTTAACAATGTACCTATCCCATATTTTTTGGTTGTGCACTATATTAGCACGTAGAATTTTTATTCAACTACTAAGTACGTTTAAAATCACGTAAATATTATTATTATTTAACTGTATACAAAGGTAATTTACGTGCATTGTTTTTCTACATATGCCACAGAAAATTTCTTTGAAAAACGAGAGTTACAAATATAAAAACGGATAAAAATATAAATAAACATATCTCAATATGAGCGGTGATTGTTCGTTTATCGGCGCATGTGTAACCGATATGAAGCCAAGTCATTGTCACGTAGACGATTGTGCTTGTTTACGTACCTTATCATTGATGCCGGCCACACTACACTGCAAGATATATTATAGCTTTGAAATAATCCGAATTTAAAATATTATAAATGTTGTGTTCAAGTATTGGCCACATTAAGAAAGGAAGAACAATTTGCATGGTACAGTTTTCAGAACTCTACTATAAAGGATGGTCGATGTAGAGATAGTTTAATGACATTGTTTCCATTCTAATTTTCTTACAAAACAAACCGCAATGATTGATACATACAGCCAATATGTATATGTTATGTCTTAACGGAATTGAAAAAATCAAAGATACCAAATAAAATATACATATAATATTTCGGTCAAGCATTCTCATTTATAATTTCGGCATGCGGCACGAATCGTATGGTCCTTAACGTTCAATAAATTCACATTGAACCTCGCAACATCCGAAACAGTTATTCGTATATCTCCTACATGTATATCTACCGGTATAGTAATTGCCTTGTAGTGGGTTCAAGTTCGGACGAGCGACACTGAACTTGGCCGGCCATGACTCATGCATACAGCCATCATTGTAATGTTACGAAACCAATAACACTGCATCTGCGAATGCAACTCAGCACTTAGGACCATTGTGAGGGATTTTAGGAAAATCTCGAATGTTCTAGAACGTTTGTGCACGTGTGTTTGCTAGCTATTCATTACATACATTCTAGTTTTCAGTTTTCGTTTTCAAAATCGCTTTGTCATTTACTATATAATCACAGCATATAATAAAACTGTAGGCAGAAGATTATGTGTCATCCAGTTTTTATCCAAGAACTAATGGACCGACTTTGATGATATTTCTTTTGTTATATAGCTTTATAAGTTATAATTTATTTTAAGAACTTATTTTCAATTGGAATCTACGCACGTATTTATAGTACCTGTATTGATAAATGTTTTTATGAAGCAGTAATTTTTACTCAAATGATATATCCACGCCAATATTTTGGCAATTGGCGAAACAGTAATTTTATTTAACTTACTTTGCAATTACTTTTGCTAGATTTAAATTTTAATTACATGAGAACTGAGTAAGTAATAATTAGATCTTAATTAGATTATGATCATTTTATTATTAATTATACCTTCTGTCAGTATTTATACGCGAATACGTCACGAAGTGATGAAATACATCCTAAATGTGCGAACTTGACTATCTCTACAATTTTTGAGAGTTTTATGCTGCATAGATACCTACATAATACATTGTTTTGTTAGTTCATGCAATATGAAGAAATTAAACATATTATAATCTTTAACGGCTCAGAAAATCATAGAGCAGTTGTTTTTACGTGATTTTATGTTCATTTGTTTTAAGTACAACACGAAATGCATACGAGATCTAATATAAGCCAAGAAATTAACATAACAGCGACACCATAGACCGTGACATTGAATACAGAGTGACACTGGGCGTGTTTCGACTTTCGTGATGAGATTTCATTCAGACAAGGTCTGCACAAAGGCCACTTCAACGCTATTGGCATACTTTATTCGTACCAGAGAACCGTTGCAAAGTCGATCCTTATCAAGTTTGTTTGCTCCAAAATAGTTTTAGAACATGACACAGAAACCAAGGTTACACGAACTCGAAAAATTTCCATAAACCAAATATTTAATATCTCGATTCGAACCATTAAACGATCATTGCTTTTAAAAACGTTTTCCGTGCAGAGCTCTCGAGATCGTTCGGCTAAAAGCTCTTTTATATAAAAAGAGCATCCACGTAGAGGAATGGCTAAATATAAAAACCTCTTTGGCTCTCATTATCCGAAGTCTCTGAGTCTCCTTGGAGCTGCATTAATCTAAGAGAGTCGAAGAATCCCGAAGATTTCCGAAGGGATGACAGGCGAGCTTTCCGTGGAACGCGGAAAACGTCGGCACATGTTGAAAATACAGATGGGCATTGACCCCGACCGCTTGGGCCGCCTAAACCTACAGCTGTTGCTGAAACTAGCGCGGCGCATCTTATGCGTTTATTTGTATGCCTGTGCGTGTAAGTGTCTGACGGTTATCTATCGGATCACAGACATGCCTACTTCGTCTTAAAATAAACGATGTTCGCAAAAGAACAGATTGAGTGTTTTATTTTGAATAGCGTAATAGGAAAACAAACAATTAAGTGTTAAACACTTGAAAAAGCTTTAACACAAAATTATTATTTTTTTTTAAATTATAAAAATTGTTCATTAAATAATGAGATTCCTCTTTTATTCGCAAATTTATTTAATATGTAGAAATTACATATATAGAAGTTTACCGCATTCCATTCATACAGTATTTTGAGCACTTCATAGCGAGCGTTATAACGAGCAAGACCCAGACTAATTGGTAAAAGTTAACAATTGACAAAATGCAATAGAAAACAGTGAATTGTATGCTGTGACCGATGTTCAAATTTGAGAATAAGATTTATTAGTTAAAAATTAAAACCAATTTAAGGCGACACCGACTTAAACGAAGCGACAACACGAAGACACTTGACAAATATATTTCAAGCACACTTAAGAAAAATAAAACTTAATTTTTCATTGTCGTCACTGTATGGACGTGTTTTCTTTCCGGTCCATTGAAAATTTTAATATCGTTAAATACTGACTACTTATAACAAGTGACAACGTAAATACGTTTTTGAAAACATAATTTATTATTTGCTTGATAAATGACTGCAGCTCAGATAAATAATATTGTATAATAAATAAAAATGCAATGTGTAATAAAGTTAAATATAATAAATTTTTGGGAAGAAAACGTTAGTGATCAAAATATTTAAGGAATCAAATAATAATTATAGACGAAGAGCACACATCACTATAATGCAAATTTTATTCAGAAACATACCTCAAATAAAATGACATAATTATAATTATTGTGTGAGAAATAATATATACTCTTTACAATATATCATTGTATATATTAATATGCGTGATTTGGAAAATTTCTACCCCATATAACACATAAATATAGATTATAGGTAGCTCATAAATACGGCAACATAGGCTGAAAATATACTGAGAATAATAATATACCTACTTTATGGTTGTGCAAGTATAATCAGTAACGGGCTCCTGTTAGCAGGACCAGAAGTACTTTAGCGTGAATTAAAATGCACGTTCAAATTTAAGTAGTCTTAGTCATATTTCATTATGAGGAAGACGCGTGTTTTCTGACTCCTGAATGACGCGTTCAGTACGCTTTTTAATTTTTCTTTTAAAAAGCTGCAACCATTCGTGCTTTTTCATAATAATTATTTGAGTTTCATTATAAATAACAAACAAACAATAACAATGAGCTCAATTAAAAATAGAGTGTTAATTGTATAAGAAACGTGCAAATTCTAATTATGTTTTATTTACTTAGAAAATAGTGTTTCTTTAAAAATAAAACACAAGTTTAAGTGGCAAATTTCATTGTGTCTTAAAATCAAACAAACGATTAATTTTACGGGCGTTATAAATACTGTCAAGTACTAAAAATACCATACAGTAAAAAAAGCAAAGGTGAGCCCGGAAATCGGAAACGTCAAGAGGGTCGTTGAACCTCGTGCTGAGTCAATGTCAGCGCTGTGCGGCTCGGGTCCAAGATTCGGCAGAATAAGGGTGAGCCTCGGCACGGGGTAGCAGGGTGCAACTGTCGCAGGGTAACGACCGGGCCGGGGTCGTCGGCCGGCGCCACGCGGCCGCGAGAACGGGCCATCCGATTGATTGGAGCAGAACAACACTACTTCACAGTACCCTTATGATTCAATTACCCCCCGACCCAATAGAGAAAATTACACTTTGTTCCGCAATGGATAAGGCGTGATTCGGTTTGCCAATTCGGAGCTCGATAGAACCTTATTTGGCCTCGGGTGCGAGGTAGCTAACGCACACTTGTACGTTAAGGGAAGTAGTTTTGCTCAAAATATTGATTTTTCCGCGGGCTCCGCGGCCTCGTGGTCGCGTGTGTGTGTCTTATGCGTGGATGTTTGCGTGAATGTCTATTTCGGATGTAGCACGTGGTCGTAGTTGTTGCTTGTTGACATGCGTTCTTTTTGTTTTTATGGCGGCGCAATGTTTATTGCTTTACGTAATGTTTTTTCCAGAACTGCTATATTTTTGTTTTTAAAATACCTTCATATAAAAATGTACGTTTATTTAAATTTCATGATACATAAAGACATTAATTTAATCATTTATACTGCGGCTGTAGTGCTTACTTTAAATAATATGTAAATTTGTAGCGCTCTGATAGCAAATATAATTTAAGTTTTCCTGATTCCAAAAGCTTATAGATATACATATACCATACTTCTACCAAACATAGAACGGTTATCGACTCACTCACACATACATTTCCGGAGTTCGCACACGTTTACATAGCCTTACCCTTGATTTTGCTCAAGGTCTCTACCCTCAGACGACACGCATTCATTCCCATTGGTTTTCCCATAAAGCTATCCCCTTCTAAAGTGCGGACAATGTCGAAATTCACCGAACGGATGGCGGGGTCGATGACCGGGACGACATACGTATTGGTAAATAAACATTGGTGTAGGTATTACATAATGAATATCTATCGAATGTTATGATTTGGTGGTTCCGCCGCCGAGCTAACCGCAAATAGATTGTTATACGCATATCAATTGTTATTTATTATTAGTTTCGCATTTTAAGAAAGTATTCACACGATATATCTTTTTGATATACATAAGGAACTCATATTATATTAATACTGATCGAACGTAGGCGGAACTTATCATAATTCAATTAAATCTTAGTTAAGATTTGCTAATCGTCCATTTAATTATTCGTTTTAGAAGTTCTTGATGTTATATTAGATTTTGACTACACTGAACTATAACAAGCTAAATTTCTAGGTATTCATGGCATGCAACAAGTTAATAAACACTTATTTCTTAGAAATGCAAAAACAACACCACGATATTTGCACCTGTTGATTAATAGTCGTACTATTTATTTTACTATATAGTGAAAAATACATTTTTGGCAACATCGTTGAATACGAAAATTGGCCATTGGGTAATTATTATGCGTATACTATAGGTATTCAATGCTATAAATTATTAATAATATGATTGTTACTTGTTAGAAAGTAAGTAGATAATTACCTATACCTGTTAAGATTTGCATCTAAAAGCTCAACACATGAAAAAGCTCCCATCACATTCGTGCATTAGAATTAAATCACGAACAATCATTACATTGAATGTCTGAAAACCAATCAAAAATGCAATATATAATTAAAAGCAAATCAACAAATCAGATTGCGAACAAAAACATAGTGTCACAGCAGGCGCCGCCGTGGTTGATTGCGTTAGTACTTAGTGCATTGGGGATGGGGCGCGACCTACCCCCCCGGACCTACGCCAACGATGCACCCTTATCTAGACATTTAGACGTCTAGATGTAGATATGTCTGGCACACAAACGCGAAGGTAAACACTGCATGTGTTGGACGTTTTGATTGTGTTTTCGCGATTGGTGTGTTATGGTTGATTTTTATCAATAAATTATGTTTGTTTTATTAATAGAAGAGAGAGATAATTTTGGTACACGTATATTTTGGTATACCTTTTCACTGAAATCATTATTTCAGTCTTGTTCTGAAAAATAAAAATTATACGTAAATTTCTATCTAATATTTTTGCAGTGTAGAGCAGAGTGCTACAAATGCAGTATCGTTTCTATTAAATAAATAAAATTATTAATAGCACATAGTAAACGTTCCTACCGAAATTTTATAAAAGACCAAAACGCTCCTATTAAAATCCCAGTTATTATACTAGACCAAATGAGTGTTGTTGATTTCCTGCTAGAAAGGTGTAAATCTTGTTGATCCGTCCAAGCATGCGTCCTTTGTTTACGTGTTAATCAACTATATTCGCACTACACACGTATAGTCATAGTGCAAATGTTCGTGCAATATTTGAGACCTACCCCAACGAATCCGAGCGTTGCACTCGGGTCTAGATTTCGTAGTGTGCCTAGTGCATTCACACAGATGCAGCTGAAGTTCAATTACTTTATTGGGGGTTGGGCTGTGCATGAGTGAGTGCACTGTTTATTTTTTATATTTTGCTATTATTGTTGATCGCTTGAATTGTGTAGTTTATTTATAGGTGCAGTGCTCATTAGAGTAATTTGGCTAAGAAAAATGTTTATGAATGGAGGAAAATTAATTAAGAAGTAATGAACAATAAAAAATACTGGAATTTTTTGCATCTAAAATGCACAAATCATTCAATGTAGCAAAAATTTATGTAATAGCAAAAAAAATTATGTAATGCATTGTAATAGCAAAAAATTATGTTTTAAAAATAATGTGAATTTAAGAAAAAGTTTATATGTTAATTATGTTGGTTTTCATAGAATAAAATGATTTACGTATTTAAGATGAAAAATCCAAAACGCATAAATCAATGTAGCCAAAATTAATGTAATCGCATACGGTCTAGTTGTTCTAAAAATAATGTGAATTTAAGAAAACGTTTCTATCTTAATTATGTTGGTTTTTTCATTATATATTACATTTTTTGAGATATCTTCATATTTTCGTGAGACCATTTCTGAACAATTATTTGTTGTTAATTTAGTGTACTAATTTAACAAACTAATAAAATAATAATGAACAATAAAACAAGAAACACCACCAAACCGCAATGCAAACTTAATTTAAGTCTAGTAGACGCTCTCTAAATCGATGTTGCATGAATGATATACGAGTATAACACAGACTGGATTTCCCAAGAGACAATGTTTTCGAGCTTTTGGGATATAAATCCAAATAAAACTATTTTACATGTCGGTTTACTTTATATAAAAAAGTAATAAACCCACACCTAATTTGACGATAAATGGAATGGAATATATTTTGGTTAAATTATTTTTAATTTATTTCTGCATATTAAAATATTTGTAACCATCCAATAAAATTATTTATAATAAACGAACACATAACGAACGCATAAAAATAATTCAGGTAAAATTAATATAGCGCGCGAGTTACATTGGAATTGAAAATTCAGCCATCTAGCGTCGAGTGGCCGAAATGTACTTCGGCCGCTTATCAATAGATGGCTACAGCTGTAAAGCGACGCAACTGCAATGCGTTTCTTTAATTAAATCTGTTTGATAAATACACGGAGGTATTTTTATATGATATAATTTTTAATTATAACAATATATTTAATTTATTCACTAATTCTATTTTATTAAATTGTTTCCTTTCTTTTTAATAAAATAAATAGTTTTTTTATAGATAATAAACGGACACGGATTGTGTTTGATTATAACTTTATTAAAAACACACAAAATTATTAATCAATATTTTTAATGTAACTCATGAAAGTATTATTGGCTAACTGTTTCTAAGTGAACTCTATCAACTGTAAGTTTTGAATATATCTATCTTTTATTAATGGCATTTGATATCTTAATATGCATAAGACGATAAAATTAGAAAATTATTGAAAATGGCACATGTACTCAAACTTATTTTTGTTATCTAACCAAATGTCGCCGATTCTAAGAACCTGCCATTCTAGGATCGCATTTTAACCACATGAACGATGACTAATTATATTTGGGCAGTGTGCCAGTCTCACATGAACATTTAGGACGACGTCAGGGACTTTGCTTCAAACAAAACAAATTTCAAAAGGTTATCGTAGACGCAGAGACGTTGAATGATCTACAACATTACTTTCATTTTCACCGGACTCTACGTGATATATTTGTTCGTATAGAATAAAAAAAAGTTGATACGGATTAATTAAAATTTAAAATATATTATGTTCGTTAAGTAAATATAATGTTTAAAAGTCAGATATGCAATTATTTACTTGTATGACAATAAAAAGTTTTTTCTAGCTTTTCAACTAAAAACAATATATGTAGTTCTAAAAAAAGAGAGCACTCCTTGATATATATTTTATAAAAATACGTACATTTTTTTTATATTTTCGGCTTATATATTTTCTTAACACGACTCTTCATAAGTATCATTTTCTTCATTTGCTATCGCGTTCCTGGACGTGTTGCAACTGAGGTCGATCTATCAAGATAACCCAATTTCTATGGGAAACGTGTGCTCGGAACACAGTGATTATTTTAATATTTTCGTGAAAATGTCTTTCATTAATTTATTAAAAGTAATTTCTATTATTTTTTTGATAAGATGCGATTGGAGTTCATATTTATATAGGAAGTAATTATTTATTAACCTCACATTGATTGATTGCAATTCTATAAAATTATACCCTGACTAGTAATTGACATCCGCTATTGAAACCAATAAAACCGATAAAAAAGTTTCTCAGTACAAGGAAAAGCACTTATGATCTTGTGAAATATAAAGATGTGATGAAGATTTTCAAAGGCATAAGTTACGCCACAGAGGCTAGACAAAAAGCGTTGGGAAACTGTTCTGAATCGAACGTTCACAACATAGTTTTATAAGCGATACAATATTATTAGCACGTTGTTTTGGTGCTGTGCTACGTTTCGGTTGGTAGTTATTGAGGGTACTTGGGTTCAAGAGGGTTCTAGGACGTGTTGTCGCAATCGCAAGTTCGGCCGGTTATCGTTATCGAGTGCGCTTTACACTCACCCAATTTTGTTGATAGTCTCTAACCTCCTTATTTTGTAGTCTAGACGATATACTTTCTAGCACGTACCTATAGAGCGATAAGATTTTCACGATTTTGTTGTAGGCATCAATAGATGGCTTTTAGGACGTGTGAAATACACAATAGATATCGCTATCTGCAGTGAATTGCATGATTGGAATTTTTGGATTAATCTTTTAGTGGTGTGCAATTTTTATATGCTCTTTGCCTATACTTTTTATTTCATTAAATTGTTTTTACTATAAATTCATATACAGAAAATAAGGTATAATTAATAAATTATATACAAATTATAAATAAACAAATGCAAACGCAAATCTCTCTGAAGTCTAAAATATTAGAATATACAAATAAAATGATTAAGTGTACAACTCTAAGATCCAACATTTAAATGTTAATGTAAAGCAGAATTAGCCTTTCCATAAATGTTGTGTATATTTGAAAGAGGGCTTGATAACAACACATTATATCACATAAGTATACACTATACGTATAGTATGTCGCTTTTATTAACACAAATAGACAACCCTAGACCACGTAATAGAAATAGAAAATTTGCAAGTGTGTGTGTAGATTGCACTTGTAGTGTTTGTTATGTGTGCGATAAATACTTTGTGTCTCCCTCTCTTTCCTTCTCGACATTTCACTGATAGGTATGGCCTTGTCTAGTCGCATCTAATGCTGGTGTTAGTCTGTTTACACGACATGGATCTATTGTTAAGTTACTGGCCTGATTAGTTAACATGTTCATAAAATATAATTTCATAATAAAATTTCAAAAAGAAAATACGTTCCAGAATATTATAGTATTATCTGCAATATAAAGTAATAAGAATTTGAAATATTTTTTCGTTGTTAATTTTGATAAGCAATCAATATAGAGTATGTTATTGAGGCTATTCGGTTTATTTACCATTTATATTTGCATTTTATATAGAATTTACAAAATTCAATGTTTCAATTCAATATAGTCGACATTTCTCACTTACATTCTTCCTAACCTTTTTTTTAACTTAAACATTGTATTTTATAAAATTTGTATTCTAAATAAATTACATATTCTAAAGAAAAAAGCAATAAATTTATAGTTAATCGCAAAATTTTAATGTCTTAATTATATTGAAATTAAATATACAGTTTTATTTTGTAGGTCAATCACAATATGTTTGGGATGTAGGTTATAAAATGTGTGAACAGATGGTGAATAATAAAAAGAATTTACGGCATTGTATTAGGTTTATGTCTAATAACATAGTTTCTAATACAGTAAAGACCCATTTTTATACATTTTCTTTTTTTACAGGTGAGTGCATTAAGTACGATTGGAACTGAAAATCAGTGTGTTAAGGTTAGTTATAATTATTATAGATACACCCATACTTTCAGTTTATTACTATTAACTTTGATGTTTATAACAACTTTAGTATCATACAAAAGCATCGCTCATCATCATCAAAACTATACCAATAAAAGTATCTGTTTCAACTACCATTTAACCAGGTTACGTGAAAAGAATACACAAAACATACTGCATAACATAGATCTGTCTATTCAGTATCCACCTAGGTCCTAGTTACATTTTTGAGCATACGCTTCAACGACTACTGGAACGGCAGTAGGCCAGTCGACTGCGCTGTGCAAACGCTTCTAATGTCCCTGTAGCGAGTGTTGACTGAGCCGGAGTGTTGACCGGTATGTAGGTTACCGCGAGTCCCCGCGCCCCACGCAGCAGATCTGTGCAGTTTTAACAAAATGCACTTCATTCGAATGCACTTCAGTGGTTCACGAAAATAGGTTAATAGGAGCTCCCTTTGAACTATTATCGTTATGATAAAGGGAAATTTATTCATTAATTTATATTTTATACCACGTTTATACGCGATGGTAATTTTTGTTAAAATCTATGTTGCGACATGCATGGGTTTTATATGAATCCGCTGTACAATAAAGTGTTAAAACCTATGTTAGCGGACACATTAAACATGAAACCTAACATGGTACAATTCAAAAACTACATAATAGTTATATTATGGTAATTAGAACAAAAGGTAGACTGCATATTTTGACGCAATGGAATTGCAAGGCCATATTTATAGATTTCAGTTCACAGAAAACTTGGAGCTGTTAATCTGAACGTTGCGCGGTATCGCCCAGCCATCTGCCATCAATTGTATCACGGGACGCGCTTCCATTATATTTATATCAATCGCCACCCGTGGTCAGTGGGGCAAGTTCGCTCGCTTCTTTAAACTCGCAATAAAAATCGGACAAGTTCGAGCCCGAGACCGTGGCCTGTGCGAATTTGTTGGCGCCTCCTAATTCAGCCAAATTATTCCAATTGAAATTCTTAGCTGTGCAACATTTCTTATCTTAATAGTTTATAAAACAACGAGCGGTCCGCCCCGGCTTCGCCCGTGGTACATATTTAGCAATAAAAGGTAGCCTATGTTCTTTCTCAGGGTCTAAAGATTATATGTGCCAAATTTCATCAAAATCGGTCCAGTAGTTTATGCGTGAGAACCATATACATACATACATACATACAAACCTTTCCTCTTTACAATATTAGTATAGATAGACGCGTTTACAATACGCTGTGAAATTGCTTTTCGATGAAAGTTCCGTATCGGATTTGAAGATTTAAATTCATTTAGTTCATCCAATTTATTTTTTTAGTTCTTACATGAATCATATTTTGTACTTGATGTGGGATGTAAATGTTTACTAATAGAAGTTTTATTTCTAGGTCAGACCTTGTAAATTGGTTTATAGCCGGTATGTCTTCTAAATATTGTTTTGCTGTCGCCTTATCTTATTATCACAGAAGATAGCATTTTAAACAATAGCGATAAAGAAAGATTGTTATAATTTAAAGAGATCGACAACCGACCGTGACTTCATTTACGTTACACATTGACATAAAAATTTGAAGGATTTTTGCGATAGCGTGACACAGAAATTAGAAGAATAATTCGCTTCGTCCGAAAAGTACCTGCACAATATCGCAACGACGTATAAAATATTTATTCAGTATTCGAGCATTGTAAATAGCCCAATGCTCAGTTTGTAACCGATGTGTAGATATTTAGTGAAAGTGCATTTGCAAAGATAGTCAAGGTTTTTCTACACCTGCATTCATTGCATTAGCACATTCAATACATAAACATGGCATTTCATTTCCCTTTTTATCGTGTGTACAATAACAATGGCAATTTTATTCAAAATAATTTCTACGGGGTTTTTGGTTTCCGTGAGCGAGATAGAGTCAAGCGGCTAACAAAACGGCAATGATCTCCCCTCATTACCGGCACAGTGAAAACAAAGACTCACTTTCTATAGTGCAAGCGAAATGCTCTGGGCTTCTATAGATTGGTATATTGATGGCATTATGTATACATTAGCGTAATGGGAATGCGGATATTGCGCAATGAAATTATATGAGAGCGAGACTAGTGCTCGAGGCGTACTCAATCCCCTAACTTGCTATTGACATTAATCGAAATATAACCTTCACTACTCCAACTTTAAACTTGTCGCATTAATAAACGTGACAGTTACTTATTGATTTATAGTGTTGAATTGTATTTTAAGTGTTTTAAAAAAGATCCACTCAAAAGATTGCCTAATTTAATTTGCTTTGCTTATGTTAAATAAAAAACGAAAGTTACTTTCTTATCACAGAAAAAAGTTATGTAAGTAATTATGAGAGAAAATTTGTTGTTGTTTAAAAAGTGAGTTGGCTATTAGTTTTTCAAAGAACTAGCTAATTAAATCTGCAATACTATCATCGAGTTCCTGTTTCGACGAAAACTTGAAACTCAACCTACGAGCTTGTGTCGAGTCGCTTTTGTAGTTCTTGAACTTTTGTTCTTAGAAGTAATTTTTCTTTGGCATCGTCACGCGTCCGGAGTCAGGAGACCAGATGGCCTAAGTGTGACCGAATTCGCTTGTTTCAGTAAATATATTCAGAACGTACCTACACGTCCGTGATTCTGGAACAATTCGATCGTATTAATATAATATATGGCTTCTTAATAGGCTAAAGTCACTTATTTATTAAATACAATAAGTTTTATTTTCTAACTTTGCATGGTCAAGTACAATATATATTGCTTATATTGCTTGAGTGCAATAAATTCGATACTTTCTCGTTGTTTTCACTATCGTGGCGCCAACATTACACTCATAAATTAGGCATTAAATATAGTTTAAATAGTTAATTTCTATTAAGTCTGCATTACATCAAGTGAGCTAAGCATATTCTTGAAACTATTATCGAATAGTTATGAAAGGGATCGAATTCGCAAATACATAACATCTACTGTCGTTGACCGAAGTCACGTGTGGCTTGCCATGTGATTAACCTCTACTTTAATTTACATAATAATACTTTATTGACAAAACCTTACACATCATTCATAAATGCAGCATGTCAATTTTTAGTGTTTTTACAAACGTAAGGAATTATCTTGCAATTCAAAATGATTTTTTATGATGATGAGTAAGCAGTAAATTATATGAATAATAGACAAAAGTCCTAATTAATTATAATGTCATCAATAAGATATCGTTATTGGAAAGTTACTTTAAAAAATCTGTTATCCTACGCCTTTTGAGCTTCGAACATTACCTACTTGTTTCTCGTCGCAAATTTTTACTAAATTTTGAGTTTTGACCACAAAAAGTTGGGCAGCAGAAATTTTTTTGTTGATATGCTATTTTATTCTAGTCAAAGGAGAGCAAAAATGAGCCTTTTTTTATTGATAACATTGTTTTACAAGCTGCGATAAAACCTGAGCTTTCCACTGAAATTAATACAAAATACACAGCGAAATTTTTAACATTTACAGTGAGGATTGTATATGATTTAGGAAATAACGCATTAAATCCTTCCGCCTATGCTTTAGACCGCGATCAGCGGTCGGCGGCCGGCCTAGTTTCGCGCTCGGAATAGGCGCCGCCCCCGCCTCCCGCCCTGCACTAGCGAAGTACCCACTCGCTAAGGACACACATACAAACACTGTACAGTATACGTGTATCGCTTGCACTACTTTTGCAATTGTAACGTCTTTCTAATACAATTTAAAGAAGAATGTTGAGCTATTTCCAGCTAGTGTGCTTTAAATTGTGTGGTAATTGGCTGGAATAACTGATATACCTTGCATTTTGTCGCAACACAACCGTACTTGGTTTGGTGAACAGATTTTGAATTTAGATATCGTGTATGAACCTATTCTTGCATCATATAGTTTATGTTTAGTTCAGAACTTAGTATATCATAGGCCTGCTCTGCTATTCCTGTATACGCGTTGGGAGAAACAATTATGATATTTTGAATATTTTTTATTCATAAAAACGACTAACTGTTAGATTAAGAATATAAATTGACAACACCTTGAACGTGGACGCATCAAAATTTGGCGGGGATAATAAAATTACGTAGAGATCGATCGACGCGCTGAAAATACGCACAGAACAATCAAGCTACAGTTTTCTTTGAGTGGTTTTCTAGCCAATTAGTTTAAACTTTAAAGTAAAATTGTTATGAGAATATATACATTTTTCTTGCAATAAAGTACAAAAAAATTAAATCAATCGATATAAAAATCTCAATCCTCTGTTATTCAGAAGATTGTACAAAACCATAATATAATTTACACAGCGTTTTTATCATATTAATTTAGAATGTTTCTATTTTATTTAAAGGACACATTTCTCGTCCAGTTCGAAATATCTGCATCAAAATACATATTACTCAGTCCTTGGTTTAACTGGTATATGTTACTGTAACGTCGCAGTCATATTATAACTGCGCGTGTGTGCGTGTAGATTCCGTGCACACACCGATACACATACACGTCGCCTAGGCACTCTAAACTAAGCACTAGATATGTTTAAATTTCCCTTTCCATGTGTGCATTTGAGCGTTTTAACTGTTAAAATTTAAACCAATGCGCAGACGCATTTATCACTCATAAAGTTTATCATTTTATGACTGAGAAATTTAAACGAAAAGTTATGATTGCCATTCAGAAACTCTACAATAAAGTAGCAACACATAACAAAGATATCATCAATTTCACAGTTATGCGTTAACAAGTTCATTAACGAAATTTTAATCTAAAATTTAATTGAATATAAAAATCAGCACGTAACAATAGTGTGTTATTTTATACATATTTAATTATTACTCTTTTTGTGATTATTTTATTATTAAGATATTTCTTAATTTAAGATCACTATTCATCACAACAAAATAGCGGTATACGTGACTAAATCCAAGCCAGAAAGCAACATGATCCGATCAATACCCGGGGTGACCCGTGAAGATATCTATAGGGTAGATGGTGGTAATCTCTTACTCGTGTAGCGTGAACTTCGACCTGGGTTTTGGAGGTCATTAACATTTGGACAGGCCGCGGAACTGGGTCGGTGCGACTGCAACGTTGCCATGGTAACGCCGCCGCCCTAGACGCCATTATGGCATCTTATTTATAGATCAACAGAGGAGGCTTTCATGTTTATGTAAGCGGGGGAAAATGTAGCTTTATTCGATTACGCGAACCATTTTATTCTTTGATTAAATTTTCTTCCTCAATGTACGCAATCATCGATTGCAATAAAGGGATTTTTTACACAATCTAGGGGCAAATCTAAGATAATAAATTAACCCGCTGACTAACCAATCCTTATTTAAAAGAAGATGTATGTCTGGATAAAATCTTATACTATTATTAAAATTATATGATTAGCAGAAATAATATCATTTGCAATTTAATCAAACCAAAATTTCAGCTGGAAGAGGGTGACATTTCTCCTACAAAAAATTGACTGATGGAAATATTTCATTCAATAGATCAATCAATGCAACGTCTTTATCATATCTTTAATTTTAATTTACTTATGTTTAATTATTTATATACCAACTAGGTTTCCGCCTGCGGCTTCGCCCGCGCATCAAAGAAAAACCCGCATAGTTCCCGTTCCCGTGGGATTTTCGGGATTGCGTCATTTTCCCGGGATAAAAAGTAGCCTTCTCCTTTCTCGGGTATCAAAATATCTCCATACCAAATTTCATGACAATTGGTTCAGTAGTTTAGGTGTGATTGAGTAACAGACAGACAGACAGAGTTACTTTCGCATTTATAATATTAGTATTGTGGATTATAAACTAAAGTACCTGAAGCTGAAGGATAGGAATGATTAATCTATTTTAATATCTACGAGGAAAAGTATTTATTTTATGTTATCGTATAAAGCTTTATGCAAGCTTGTAGGTAGGAGGAATATAAAATGAGTTCTTATATACCTGACGTATAGATTAATTTGTGTATGTGTGAGGTTTCAGTCAGTCATATCAGTGTAAAAACAAGTATTAATAATTATCTTATGAGCTTATCTCTTATCCTATTTAATCCTGTTATATACAGGGTGTCCCAAAAAGTATGGATGAACTGAAGCCAGGAGGTAGAGGACCTAGAGGGCTATCCGAATCACCCCCATGTATGTTATGCGATTTTTCGTAGTTTCGGAGTTATGACTCTTTTTTCAATTTTTCACTTATCGCCGAGTACGATGAGATTTTGACTCATGGTGACGTCAATTATTGCGGTAGATGCTTGATTTTTTTTGTGTGCTAAGCTGAAAGCTAGGCCAATTCAGTATGGTAACATTTACTGTCGTAAGATCTTTGAATGGAATAAAAAAAAGAATTAAATGCCAAGAAAGATAAAATCACCCAGTAAGTTCACAACTTCAAGGGCCCGTAAAAAATAAAATCACATAAAAAAAGTTTTCTGTTTGGCTTTTAAAAACTTGCTCTATCCATCAGGTAGCTACCCTAAAAATTTAATTTTATTATTCAGAAGGCTTCAATCGAAAAATTGAAATCTAAATGTGATAAGTGCAAAAATTTAATTAACATGATGATTAATAAAAACAAATTAAAACCAATAACAAGGTGTTTAATTACCAGAAATTTTTAAAATAACCCCGCTGTTGGTCAATGCAAGTGCGACATCACCGTAAAAAGTGGTATTTTAAATGTCTGAATGCCCTTTTATCATTTTTAATGGTTTCTTTTGCTACTATGAATTTCGGGGTTATTTCGTCAAAATTGTGGCTTTCTCTCGTTTTTGTAGTATTCCCTCGGAAAAAAATCAATGGGATTTATGGGATTTATGTCTGGGGACCGTGTAGGCCAGGCTTTAAGGCAGGCGTCACCGACGCATGCGCAGGCTGCAACGACCAATCCATCTTTCAGGGTATCTTTGCTCTTTAGCCTGGCCTACACGGTCGCCAGACATAAATCCCATTGATTTTTTTCCGAGGGAATACTACAAAAACGAGAGAAAGCCACAATTTGGACGAAATAACCCCGAAATTCATAGTAGCAAAAGAAACCATTAAAAATGATAAAAGGGCATTCAGACATTTTAAATACCACTTTTTACGGTGATATCGCACTTGCATTGACCAACAGCGGGGTTATTTTAAACAATTCTGGTAATTAAACACCTTGTTATTGGTTTTAATTTGTTTTTATTAATCATCATGTTAATTAAATTTTTACACTTACCACATTTAGATTTCAATTTTTCGATTGAAGCCTTCTGAATAATAAAATTAAATTTTTAGGGTAGCTACCTGATGGATAGAGCAAGTTTTTAAAAGCCAAACAGAAAACTTTTTTTATGTGATTTTATTTTTTACGGGCCCTTGAAGTTGTGAACTTACTGGGTGATTTTATCTTTCTTGGCATTTAATTCTTTTTTTTTATTCCATTCAAAGATCTTACGACAGTAAATGTTACCATACTGAATTGGCCTATCTTTCAGCTTAGCACACAAAAAAAATTAAGCATCTACCGCAATAATTGACGTCACCATGAGTCAAAATCTCATCGTACTCGGCGATAAGTGAAAAATTGAAAAAAGAGTCATAACTCCGAAACTACGAAAAATCGCATAACATACATGGGGGTGATTCGGATAGCCCTCTAGGTCCTCTACCTCCTGGCTTCAGTTCATCCATACTTTTTGGGACACCCTGTATAACTACGAGTCCCTACATTGTGGTCACGCTCGCTCCGAACTTCAACTCATTGAGCTATACATGTACCTCTATAAGTACATACGCGTACGCGTGCGTCACGAACCCGCTGGATGAAACTCGAAATTAGGTCAAAGGGGGGTCAAGCCACTGTCACTGCCATATGTATAAACACACACATGCATATAAGATTGCCTATATAAATCTGGTATTAATGTAATCATAACCCGAGGCGATACTATTACGATTTCATCATAAAGCATCATCATGATGTTCTACGTGATATTTTTTTTGTATTTCTGTAAATAAATATAACACTTAATTTGTATGATTTTCGTTTTGATATAGGTAAACTTTAAGGATAGTATAAACTTCCAATTGATAACGTTCGTTAACATTGAATCGTTATTAAGATGTCTGGACTTGAGATGCTTGGAAGCTCAACTTAATCACCAATTTTATGGTTTGATTATAAACTTGTATTTGTTATTATATTTTATTAAATTAAAATTAACGATAAGCCAGTTTAGAGCTTACAATAATTATGTAATTACATTTCAAATAATTCAATTAAAGGTCAAATTTAAAAGATTACCTACGTGTTGATTTAAAAAAAATCTTCGTATATGGAGAAAGTTCTATCTAAACCTTTTGTGGGTAAATTAAGTTCAGATAAAATTAAGTCTTTGTAATTATGTTTATAAGAACCAATTCCGCCTCATTACATCATTATCTGATAAATAACCAAGAACAAAAAATACTTGACCGAATGAAAATGAAAACATTAAATTTTTAACGATTTTCCGTTGGTCTATTTCAAAGTTTATTTTGGTTGGCCTTAATTAGTTGACGCTATCCC
This sequence comes from Colias eurytheme, assembly GCF_061535395.1. Taxonomy (NCBI): domain Eukaryota; kingdom Metazoa; phylum Arthropoda; class Insecta; order Lepidoptera; family Pieridae; genus Colias; species Colias eurytheme. The sequence continues at coordinate 4,045,808 of NC_142982.1, read as the reverse complement.
ACAAAACGTTTACGACATCACTTGATGTTAGCATCGTTTGTTTAAACGTGAATTAAGCAATATATGTTGTATGTTGTCAGATTTTATTATTATAATATACATATTATAAAATATCATTATTGTAAAAAAGTGTTATATTTGTAATAAATTCAAACACTATAACGAAAGTGAAAACATCAATACGTAAGAAGCATAAGTCCGTATTTATAGGTTAATTATCACTATTTGATAAGATTTCATTTATGCTCTACATTATTCATGAATCATCTACATTCTATCGTCCTTTGTTTTAGAATATTCTATATTCTACAGTGATATAAATACAAACATGCATAAGCTCCAAAAATAGAATTAAATCGGCTTACAAAATGAGCCTCATTGAGAGCTGTAAACACAAAATCTTAGGGCCCCTGACATTGGGCTCTGACCTCACGCCGCCTTTTGGCAGTTACCTTGGCATTGCAACTGCCTATATATTATAAGCCTGAATGCTCGACGCACTCAAAATGTATACTAAATAATTACAACGTGTTACTCGAGGTAACATTCCGTAGCTCTATCGTTTATAATTCCTCTTCGACACGATAAAGTTGTCCGTAGTATCCAGAGTATTAGGCATGGTACTTTTATAGAATCTTTGTGTAAAGCTTTCTAGATTATTTTTATTAATTCATTTGGTGGAAATTGCAGTCTTTATAATAAGGATTAGATAGACAGCCGATTTATTCATTATTTTCATCATTCGATCGTTTTTTTATATAATGTTTAACAATTGCAGTTAAAAATTAATTATATCTATATGTATCATTTATTGGTCATTGAAAATGGAAACGATACAAATCCGTAAAATGAACGCTTTTTTATTTTCTGCGTTTTTCGTTAAATATTTTAACTATAATAAATATTTTTAATAACATTAAAGAGAACATTATGCTTCGATTTATTACTAAAACCAGTGTCATTGAAACTTTATTTATTGTCAGGTTTTTTAATGCGATTTTTATATATTTATTTCAACACTAGATTTCCATCGATCCTATCCTAGTAGAGTTGAGCTGCAACGTGACATTTAACCTTTAAAGTTTAATTTTCAGTTGACGTCAACGCAATTGGACCTTGTAGTACAGGGAACGTAGTTTGACTAATATTTTTAAAACTTAGTGGTTTCATGATTAAATGAGTACTAAGATCCTTTTTGTGATGATAAAACTTTTAGAACGAAATTCCAATGTTCACGTATAATTTTTTCCGTAGCAAATATTTTCAAAACTGCAAGGAAATAATATATAAACAAAGCTCAATTTCAAAGGATAATTAGGATAAAAACTTCTACATACATCACCGTCAATTATTGGTAGATAGAAAATTAGCAATTCAAAATGGCAGCGGATGCACCGAGTTAATGAGAGGCGCTTGCGCGATGTCCTACTTCTGCCGAGGTCACGGGGTCGTTTCCCCGGGTTGTATTGATCCGGGGTGTCGGAAATGGGCTCCGGTGCAGCGGACACTAATATTTCTGATACCTTTAAGAGCGAGCGCGAGCGATTTGATAACTACCCTGCTACGAGGGGAAAAGATTGGGATAACGTCGCGTCGTTAAGTTCTTAAGCTGTAGATTAGTAGTCGATTTATTAGTAGTAGAGTTGTAGATTCAGTCCCTTAGATTAATTTAAATTCGATATATTAATTAAAATGTAAGATATAAGGGAAGTATTTTGAATCTATACTCCGCTATGTCGTTGGAGTAAAATAATGAATCCACGTCGGAGCGATCTCACAGTCCTAGACAGATAGAAGTTAGTTATATTTGCAATGGTTGAATCGATGTTGCTAAATTGACATTGGTTTTAAATGCGTCGGCCATTCCGTAAATTTTTTTTTTCATTCCACAAAAAATGAATAACTAATAAATAATTTAATTCGAATTATTGTATTTATACAACTGGAACCAATTGCTTCAAAGTTGTAGTATTTAGAAGCACATGTATCGAATTGTTGGTAGTATTAAAGAGCTGAATGGCCAAATTATGAACCAATTATAATTTAACGACCAACAAATACAATCTAGCTACACTTGACATTGACATAAAATTGCAGGAACTAGAAGGAAAATCATAGAGCTGGTAGAGCAAGGTTTGAACATATTTATCTGTGCTGATAACGCACTAATAGCGACTTGTTACCTAGTTAACTAAACTTGAGCCCGATTGACTTTATGTTGCATTAAAGCTTAGTGGAATAAAGGGCTAGAATAATTAAATATGTAAGAAAGAATATTATTGATACATATTTAATCATTTGGGCTTATCATATTTTGTTTTTTTGGTAATTTTAAAATAGTTATACATAATTGATTGTGTCGTAAAATGTAAACAAAAAAATTTGTATCTTAAGTTGTATATTTAACATAATACACACGTCAACATATTAACATACGTTCTTCATTCTCTCGTAAAATTGTTGCGTAACACAAATCACAATGTTATTTTATTATTATAACATGGTATTGTTACGTAGCCATACTTTACTTTTAATAATAAAGTGACACTCATAAATTCTGCGCCGATGTTAGAAGCGGCGCATTAATAGGAGCGCAAACAAGTGTTATCAGCGGGGTTGTTATCGGCACATTATAAGTAGGCCTCCGAGGTAGGTCAATGACGTTCGTTCACCCTCTGCATTCGCACGTGCTGACCTCGCATCCTCCATCCTCCATGCTCCCCGCGCCATCCTCCCCATCCCCTCCTTACAAAGCTAGTGATACACAAAAACCCTCCAGAGTGCACCCGGGTTAAGATCACTTGACACCATCCTTCGCTTTAACGAGCCTTATAAAAACTGTGCACATTTTAAATTTTTTATTGAAAATGTGGTTGCAATAACTTAGTTCATGTTTTAAAGGATTTATCTATTCTATAATAACTTTTGGGTCGGTAGAGCTCTCAGATATCAATAAATTGTAATATAAATGGGCCACTTTTATGCAAATTCAAACAAATAACAACAATAAATAATACAAGATTCTATCAACAGTTCCACAGTTTTGCAATATGGCCATTCTAACTTCTAAGTTCTAAGTGTAGGTAACATTCCAAAAATTGCAATTTCCCAACAATTCTATAAATCTCACGCAAAATATGAATTGCGTTAATTAAAATTTAATTCACATGTGAATGAATACTAAATGTTATAATTATTATTTTACTTATACATATTAGAAGTATCTCATAACTCTACGTCTCTATTTTCTTTAATGCATATCAATAATAACTTCCTTTTTTATTTTCATACAGAAAAGTCGTTACTGCTGTTTTTATTTTTTTCGAAATTTTCAGTAAATAATTTACAATATTTATGCACCAAAATCCTATTAAACATTACCTGCAGTCTTCCACATGCATAAGCATTAGCCACCACGATTAAGATCCACAAATGATTACAATCTGAACGTTGCACGAATCGATATTTCTGTTACCAAGCAGTTTCAATGGCCACATTTATCCGCTAGGGGCGAACAGCGCAGGTACTAGTTGGGTCAATGACGTTCGTTCACCCGCTGCAGCCTGCGACCCAAAACTGGGGCGACTTGACGCCACCCCCGATCATATAATATAATCAATTCACTTGTTTTGAATTGGACGTAATTGCGTCATACGAAATAAATCATATTCACGGTCATGTTGCTAGCGTAAATGTTAGATTTAGTCAAACTTGTGCATTGAGCAGGATGTTAATGATAATTATTATTTTTTTGAATGCCTTCCACTTATTTAATAATAATTATTTATATTTAATAATTATTCATATTAATAAGTACTGACGTCAACTTAAAATTTTAATCGGAAAGCAATCATTTTTTTACTTGCAGTGCAGTCGATGCATCTTGTAAAATTTATTTTAAATATGTATTGCAAAATTTTCGAGAACAACTAATATTAGAGGCTTATAAATTGCTTTGATTATCACTTATAATTTAAATTCGTACTATAAGTAAAATTTAATTGAATGTAATAGTATTAACTTGACCTTCATAAATTGGCTTTCAATGTAAATTAGTGTCGATATTAACATTTAAGGATCTGATATTACTGACGTAATTGTTATAATCGATAGTTATTATACCTTTTTGCTTTAAAAACAAACATTTTTAACCTTACTATAAAATGAAACAATGTAACGCGATTGGTGATTGTATGTTGTGTTGTTTGCGTTTATTATTTCTAAGGCGCTTACCTTACCAACCATAACCTAGCCTAAGATTACGATTAGTCATAAGAATATTTTATTAATGGACTAATATACACAATGATCCAGTTCTTATTCCGTACTATGTGTTGTGGGTGTTATATGATTCAAACGGAAATCATGACATCAGCAACTTCATGTATTGGTGACCATTCCTCGATAGTTATTATGTAATTGTTATATAATAATTGAACTATTAAAGTTTAAAGATTGCTAAATTATTATAACATATTTTTCCTCAAATATGTTTATTGACAGTAAAAAATGAAAAAAGTTCCAAAGTCATAATCATCGGTAATATCGAAGTTCAATGAATTAACTTAAATTAGGTATGTGGCATATTTAATATTGGTTTAACAGTAATGCGAAACTACTATTGAAAATAACTATGGTAGAGACAATACTTTTGTTATAAATGAACAATTATTTTATTATTAACAAATTAAATCTGCAATCGTCGAGTTGGCGTGTGCAATACTAGTTGCAGCGACTAAGTACAAAGATATCTAAGTACCAAGTACTGGAGCCTTCGCCAATGTACTCGTAAAAGTAGATAGAATGTCTAAGTCAGCCAGGCCAGTAAGAGCCAAGGCTAGATTGTGCAATTGCGACAGAAGATTTTCAACTTTATTACCTTACACAGAGAGCAGAAAAAGCATCGAGTAACGCTTCAATGACGTTCGTTGACTCTAGCGCTCGATGCCGGTGCATTGCTGTTTTCCTTCTCTATCTTTCATGCATTAATATTAGAAACTATTTATGTCATTATAAGAATAAATATGTTGTTTTATATTTTACTACCCGATAATAAAACAAAAATAATTTTGTTTATAAGTCCATCAATAGTTAAAATTTAACAAATTTTTGACTTACATAAATAGAAAATGAACTAATATAAAATAAGCTAATATTTTGGGCATTATCATTGATACTCGTCTCGTCAATTTGAAACAGTTATTTTAAACTGAACGTTATTTGTTTGTCGCTCTACGAGATCCAGTTTGTCTTGAGCCGAGTCGCTTCCTGGCGTTCTCGACTAATGACTCGGATCTAACAAATTGCTCACAAACGGAGAGGTCCAAATCCATTGGTCGGTTTAGACGTGAGGCGGCGTAGCTCGTGACCCAATTTCGCAGCTGCTGGTTTCAGCAGCGGTGAGGAGGCGAGGGGAGGGCGACAGCGCGCAGGCAGTGGGGAACGGCCGCGTGTCAATGCCGTACGTTGACTCCAGCAGCGGCATCGATGCGGCCTCTGCCTTACATAACCACCGACAATGAGCACTCTGCGAATGCGTGTGATGTACCCAACCGCATTCAACACATTCTATTCCATATTCGAATGGGAGATTTGATACCAAAGACTACTCCAAATTAGAAACCCGGTACAGATATATTAGATCGTAATCGGGAAACACTATAATGATGTAGCAATTCTAATCACGTTGAGCTTTGTTTTGTTTCTGCTCTATCATTAATTTTGACATTTCAATGCTACGCATCTAGTATCAAGTCAATCTAAATAAAGCGCAAACAAAAGATTCGTTGTATCAATTACAAAACTAGGAATGTAATAATGATACAGACTTAAACGCAACAGCCAACAAGCTTCTGATTCACTGTTCTAACATGTTGTTCATATAGCTAAAATATGCGCCATTTTCCTGTATGTTAGTCAGAATATTTTATACCTAATTTAGAGATGTAGTCAGAGGGTACTTTAAAAAAAACAGTAAATAAAAAACAAATAATTCCTAAGGGATTTACTGTAAATGGAAGGTGCGTGTAATCATTATGCGTTAATAATTTACGTAAGGGTTCAAAACGTGAATGAAAGGGTGATGTAAATCGTGAGTGCTCAGCGGAGTTTCAGCGCGGTATAACAATAGGTGCGAGGGCGGGCGGCAGCGACCCGAAGCCCGAAAGTGAAAGATGTGCGGGTGCGCGGTGGGAAGCGCGCGGGCGGTGGGGCGAGCGAGCAGGGCCGCGCGCCAGCGTTAGCGAGCGGAGTGCAGCGCGCCGCAGCCTCACGCAAACAAAACTTTAGTTACTAACCTACTTCCGTACGGGCGCCAACCGCGAGCGCGACTGACGGTACGCTTCACGCTTACCTTTACGACGCCGTGTATGGCACGAATCAGTGATGGACTATTTTATGAAAAGCGAACTGAATACGCGCGCATCTGCCTCGGTTGAATGGACAGAAACACCATTATTCTTAGCAAACAGGCGAGCTTGAAAAACATGTTTTACGGTGAGACGATGTTTTACGGTACACTTTGAAAGCTTCCATGCTATATTATCACGACGGCATACCTACACTCTCGTTTTCATCTACTAAATGTTTGTTTGTTTTTTTTCTAACGGTCACGCACACACCTCTAGCAACACGTGTTTGACAAAAAGCTTAGATATAAATTACTAATCTCCGAAAAACTTTAAAACTATGTATTAAAAATTATCCACAAATAAAACCGAAATTACTATAATTCTACACGTTAAACAATAACATTGTTATTATCATATTTTTTTTAACCAAAATAAATTATAGGGACATAATAAAAGCTACTAAGAATCCTTCTTTAGTCTATAAATACATTTTTTTGTAAAGTAACTACGTATCTGTCGTAGTTATTTAATTTATTGGATTTTTGGAAAGGATATTATGTGCATCTAATGCGCAATACTATATTTTCTATTAATTTGATGAGCTACTTCATTTAAAATAAGAATTTTCGGTATAATAATTGAAAAATACGCACATTTATAGGCTAAACTATTCAAGGAGAATAGATACCGGCGGCCATATTGAATTTGCTACGAGATGTTTTGTACTATCGCCCCCTATCGGATTATTGTCACAACAGACATACTAGCACTGATACTAGCGAATATGCCAATCTATAATATCAAAGCTTGTCGATAACATCATATTTCTTTGAATAATTAAGAATAATATTAAAGCTATTCAAGTTTTAAAACGCTACGAGCCTACAGGAATGTTTTCAGCATGTTTTTAATAAAATCTTGCTACAACGATATCCTATACTAAACTAAATGTTATTGGTGATTATTTAACACTTCGAGTTTAGATATAAAATTGAATGTAAAAAACAATAAGTTAATATTGGGTATATTAAGCAATTAATTCATAATTGTCTTTTGACTTACAAAGCAATGATTTATTGTATAATAACATTAAAATATACAATTTTATATTTGAATGTATGAACTACGGTACTTTGCGTACTGCATTACTCTATGTGCACAATTAATAGAGTTCCATTTGAGTATTTAACTTCCTTTACAAATATTTCATAATTACTTTAGTGCTCAAGTTTCACTGATAGTTAATAACATTATGTCGTACATAAAAAAGGCATACTTATTGATACATCATTTCTATAACTCTTCAATTAAAGTTGTTTCGAAACAACAGAAAAAATATTTCAGTAATCGCCTCGATTTTGAAGCGAATACAAGCTTGCGTACGCGCACGTATGTAAACCGCGTTGGTTACTGTTAGTGTTTGCGTAGATTTTTAACGAAAACGCACATAACGTCGTGGTGGCTCTCAATCGAAACTAGGTCGGTTCAGTGACCTATATGTTTATCTAATGATTGTAGCAGCGGTCCGGCGCGTAACGCCTTGCGTTATCATATTCGTTCGCATTTTAGTTTAGGTTATCTGACGGGCAACCTGTCTCTTGCACTATTGTACAGATATCACATTGTAAACAAATTTCGTTTCCGCATAACAATCTTTACCTAAATTACTGATTATCTTTATTGAACGCTTTATTGGCTAGCGCGGATTGAACAAAAATTGTATTGATTATAGATATACTAATAGATAGACCATATACTTACATAGAAACTATTTGGAAATTTGTGCTTAGTTTTTTAATCAAGACAGTTGTCTTATCATATTATAGAATAATAAAATACAATTCGCAATTTTTATTAACTATTTCAAAAGGCTTTATATATTTTTTTGTTTTGTAATAAGTCAAGGTATGTTTTACTCTAGTAATTTTGTATTTGTAAAAATTAAATTAACATTTCATGTTTTTGTCGTTAATTAAAAAATGAAATACCTATTTGATTTAATTTGATAAACAAAAATGTCATACATTCATTAGTTAAAGGTGTCAAAAATAAAATCTGATTTTATCGAAAATTTCATCTTTGTATACAAAGTGCAAATGCTACCCGTTGGCCTTATCTCTGACCGTACGAAATACTTTCTCTTTAAAATTTTACTTTTAAGTTGGTCAAAGTTGATGCTTTTACGGATAAGGCGAGACGGTACTTGCAATATGGATGATGGGCGATGACGTGAACTACGAACGCTATGATATTACAATCTTAAACGTACAAGCTGTTATGGATCTTGTTACGTAGATGATAAAGATAACTTTCTTTTGCTTGAGAACAAAGAAAATTACGTACCGAGGGCATGCTTTTCCATTTCAGTATTTTATGTGTGTACACTTTAATGTTAAAGACTTTTTTTTACTTAATATTTAATTGTCTAGTGTATAAACACAAAGTGAAATATTAAACTAAATAATGAACATTAGAAAAGCTTATTAGAAGAGCTTTTCTGTTATCGTGACTCCGTCAAGGTTAGTGAAAGTTAGAAAGGATAATATGCAAAGCGTGAATGACGTCACTCTACATACAGAGGCGGTGTGCAGCACTAGCTACTAGAGCTATCAAAAGTATATTCATATGAAATATTGAATAACGCTTTCATTTTAAAAAGCTTTTGATCCCTTTTCCGAAATTATTAAAATTGGTGATAACTTATATTTTAACAATATTTTAAAAACTTAGACAAAAGAATTCATTTTATACCTTTCTCACCGAAAGCACATAATATAATATTATTATAATTAACTGAACTTCTTGTTTGGGAAGAATAAGTAGTTGGATAATTTTCTGAACATAATTTACTCTAAAGGAAGTCAAAAATTCGGCACAAGATTTTACCAACTTATGCCTTAAAATTTGGGAACAAGGTTTGCTGATAATTAATACTTTATTTGCTTTGTTGTTACCTTCAAATGTTCGAAGTATCTATTAGCCCTTCATTTTTGTTAGCGCCGGCCGTATCTTACCTTGCTGAAGGTGAGCGTCGGTCTCACACAAACAAAATTCATAATTCCTTACGTCGTGTCTGTCTCTATCTCGTGCATAATTAAAGTACTTGGAGTGAGCGGGATAGATGAGATTAGATGTTGTTATTAGTAATTCTAAAACGCACTAAGCATGAGGTCGCTCGAACAAAACGTAGATGCGTCAATGTACGCTGGCAAGGTGACGCATTGTCACTAGGAATGTATTATTGTAATATGTTTGTGCTAGGTGCGTAATTGTGCACTATGTTAAAACATTCACTTTTATATCGTAACGTATGTATAACGGTAAAAAATATAGGACCTATGATAAAAATGCCTGCACAAACTGTATGAACTTTTCTTGGAATTATAGAACGTGTCATGCAAAAAATCGATCGGACACTTAATAACTTCGCACCAGTATTGACTCGACTAACTAGTAATAGCTATTGCACCATAGCATACATATGCTATTCATATACTATGTTATGAAATGATTGAATCTAAATATTATATAATAAAAGAATAGGCACGAAGTACTATCACATTTAACAATAACGTTTGTATTTACTCGAAAAATCACTTATTTTTCGACTATATAAGATTACGAATAAAGTAGTATATCGATACACATAATATATATAACATATACACATAACGTACGTGAATTTTTACAAGACAATAGCTTGCAACTTTCCTAATAGACATACACATAGTCGCGTAAATTGACGTGCGATAGAGTTGCATAACGCTGCATTGTACCGTCGGGATGACTGCCCGCCCTAGTTTCGAGATTGAAACCGACAATACATGTACGCACACATTGCAACCGTCACGCTTCGTAAATAGTTCATAATATGGCTAACATGCTCTATTATCGCTCCCACACGATAGCGTTTTATAGTAAAAGTAAAAACCAAGTACAATTTGAATACAAAGAACGCGATAGCCAATTTAGTTACGTTCTAAATAACTTGCCAACTGCCGATGTAAATACTTTTAGTACCTTACAGTAATTGTTTCTTGAGTAGGAAGAGAGAGTTACAAATTGGAATTATAACTTCGATGGTTCAAATTTTTTACTGTTCATTATTTATCATTTAAATAAAATATCAATTTGATAGTAATTAAATTAATCGTTTTATTCACGCTGCTTATTTATACTACTGTGATCATTTCCATTTAATAGGTACTTTCATAAACTGCAAGTGAATATGACGATCAAGTGTATGTCAGTTGTCAGTTAGAAATTAGGGTCAATGATAGTTAAGTCATAAAACCATAACTGAGTCATCTGCCTATACGAACCACATGTGAGTATTTCTGCGAATGGTAAACTCTCTGGTGGCGGAACTGCTTTAAATTTATCTTTAAAAATAACCTTAATTGTAGTCATATTTTATAATTATAATGACGATGCACGAATCTACGGTTGATTTTGAACCGAATTCTTAACGTTTTAATAATAGAATGTTTTAATTGTCAGGAAATGCTTTCTTTAAGGAAGCAGTTAAGAGATGAATATACACATGTGCATATTCATCTAAAAAAGAAATACTATTAGATAATAGTATTTATTTTTTATAAATATTTATAATAATAATATTCAAAATCTACTAAATATTATAAAAATGTCTGATGAAATATAACTATTTTATTATTGTTTAAACTATTCTTATTTTTTTTCTTGTGCAAATAGCCATCGTAATAACTGCATAATATAATTACACTTATTTGCAATTAAACATTATCATAAACCGAACGAACCAACTGAACAATTATAAACTTCGTTAAACGCATCCTATCATATTATTTACATTTAAGAATTCTAGAAAAATCTAGAATTTTCTCGATTCATTAAAACAATATTAGTTTTTAGGTTAATCTAGTCGCGTTCATGAGGGCAATGGATTTCCCACGCAGGGCTTGCGAGCGGTGGCCTTGCGTCTGAACCTTTGTGACAATGATGTAGGAGTCACGGACTCTGAACCACTGGCACTCGCGTTTTCCTCCAGATAGAACGGATTTATAATGCTATAAATAATATTCGTTTAATTAATCGCTGTGTTGTCACGTCAAATCATTAAAATGGTATTTCAAAAACGACACGAATAATAATAGATGATTAGATTAATATTTTTACTTTCAGTAGGTATTTGAATCATTGATGCGTGTAGAATAATTTTGATTCAATAAGAAAACAAAGAGCTTCATCATGTAATGGAAAAATAAACAATTTCCACAGTTTCTAGTCGAAATGTTGACATTAAACTGAAACTTTTTAAATAAAAATTATACATTATAAATTGATACATTAAATAAGTTGTAAAAGTGTGAATATGTAATAGAGAGGTTAACGATCTTTAAATTGAATCTAACGATCAAATCAAATATATTCTTATGGAAAGTGAACGTATGTATACACCCTATAAATAGATACTGACCTTTCATTTGGATGCGTCAGCCAAACTTGCATTATGTAACTGGCGTCATGGCACACATAGAAACAATACAGTACATACATAAAAATCTACCTGTGAATGTGTGCGTGATTTAGTAGCGTTCGAAAGAGAAAGTGGTTAAGGTCTATGGTGCTTGACCAGTAGTGTTGTGTTGAGCGGCTTTGTCGATATCGATGGATTAACTTAATTTAATTTGTTGGAGCCTATCATAAATAACTTTCACGTATTCTTTCTATTTTTATTCTTAGATAAAATTAATTGTAGTGTTTAAACATCTCAACTCTACAATGCATTTTACTTTTTATGATTAGTCAAAATCAATATAAATATGAATATGATGACTGAAATATGAATAACTTTTATTCTTCAATTTGCTTCTGTTTAATTTTCTAAATGACTTATTAATGCCAGTTGCTCATTATTAAGAATATTTACTTTTCTCAGTACTTTTTTCATATTTTCATTTCCCGCCAAAAAAGTCGATATCAACAAACCCGACCATCACTACCACTATGATAGGTCCTACGGGATGTACCGTAAAGGCGCGTGTACATTTTACCGTTCTGTGACGTCACTACACCGGGTACCGTTGCACCGTCTGCGCCGCACAAAGCCGTTACAGCGCCTGCGCAGCCTAGACCGGCAATACTCTCACTCTCGAACGAAAACTTTTATCTGTCTTCGTTATGCGTTGTTAATTTAAAGCTTTCTTGACTATCGTTGGAATTATTTACGCGTCGGTATTTTTATTACGTGGCGCGTTTTATACTAGTTTTTGTATTTGTTCTGTGTGGTGTAATGTTTCTTCGGATTTGTTGTTTGTTGATGTTGTGTTTAATGTTTTATTAGCTAATTTAACTTGCTTACTTTTTAGCAATAGGGATATCACCGTAGAAAGTTTTTCTTTACATTGAGTAATTTGATATACCTAATCTAAATTCTAAATTCATTTCACATTTTAACCGAAATTAAATAAATAATTGAAATAGAAAATTTCACTCACGCGGTAACAAATCCTCTTTGCCATTCTAAATCATACAAACAAGATATATCCTGCGACCAAAATGTTCAATACACAAGTTCCCACAGAACCAATGCACTAATGTGCAAATACATAACTTTTAATGGCAATACTTGTTCATTATTTGGAGTCAATGCTTGTAACACTCAGATAAAATCGCGTGAAGCAAACGCTCAAAACACAAAACCTTGACCACGGCGGCTGACATTAAAATCGTATGCCTTTCACGGCTCTGTCAGGTGGTCGCTGGTCGCTGGTCGCTGTTGTATAACTGACTTTCCATTTTCTTTGACATACTATAGAAATGTTTGTTTTATTTATTAAAATCTTTAGTAAAACTTTCCTTAACTCATTATGAAATTGTACGTAAATTAAGTCTTTGAAGTACAGCTATTAAGACTCGGCAATAATAAACTTTTATAGTGTTCTTACTTCTTAGATAGATTTCAAAATACACAAAACCTTATATCTGTCTTTAAAATTACACCTAGTTTTATTGCTTACTTTGTTAGTTAGGTTGAATGACTAAACGTCCACAATTATTTTTCTTTTTTTATTCATTGTTCTTATGGATGGTTGAGTTGTAACTAGATAAACCAGTACAGCATTAAATCATTTATTAGCCCGTTAGTAAAACGAATTGTTATTAAATTAAAGTACAAACATTCCTGAATAGTAAACAAACAAATTGCAAAAACATGTCGTTGTAAGTTTTGCAGAAATTCTCGGTGAGCACACTAGCATTGCAAGTTGCAACCACTACCCAGCAATATATGTCCCGCGTATAGTCATGACTATGTTGTCTCATACCAATTCGTCTGAAGTGCGTATGTAAATAAAAGTAATTTGCTTTATATGGTCGTGATATTGGTTCCTATAGAGTATGAAATTCGCTTTAAGCTTGAGTTCTTGCGACACATGCAGACTGGTCGTGCGCCACAAGTTAAGGTCGACAATATGTGGCAATTTTCCCATTTCGAAGAGAAGCAAAACCTTGACCTAGGTATTATGTTTCATTTCGTCACTTGCCTTACATTGCAGACAACATACGGACATAAAAATTCGTATTATCATTATTCATAAACTTGATAATAATAGTCATAGGTAGTAATTTTTGTGAATTTCCTGTCTACCAAAATGTAAACAAACACGATATCTACGTCTTTTTACACACTTTGCATTCAAGTCGAAAAACCGGTATCTGGTTATTAAATTATGGTACTAATAGTTTATTTAATAGTCGAAAAAAATTCCATCACCCCCATTCGCGTAGATGTCGCTGCTCGAGGTGGGGCGCGCGCGCACGTTGCGCCACCGCGCGCTCTTTACGCAACGAGGCCGTTCACCCCGGAAGGCATTTTCCTTAGTTTCTTTAGCAGTGTGTTACTGTGGCGATCGCGTGATTCGTTCGCGTGTTATCCACCCATACTAACCCTCTGATCTCGACCGACCCAATTATCCCGAATTTAAATACATTACAAACATAATGAACTACATTACAAACATTTTATTGCTAAATAAAGCAACAGCGTACAAATTACGATTATATTAATCTACTAATACTGGAGCTTCGAATAGTTTAGATAGCTTCATTATTATATCTAGGCATTATCTACAAAAGATACAATATTAAAATTAGACTTTAAAGCGAAAACAACACTTTAAATAACCATGAAATGTCTATGTTAAGGTAAAAACGAGTTTTCAAAGTTTATTCTAAATTACCTACTAATTTAAATAAATCTTATCATATATTATATGCATGGACATAATGTAATATATTGACAATGTCCGCGTAACGCGGTTGCGTGTAGTCACAGACAGACTGACCGAGTTAAATGCTAAATAACTTAATTTCATTATTTTTAAATATGTGTTTTCAATTTTTATTACAATTTAATATCTATTGCAATATGATCTAACAATTTTATTTAAGGACAATCGTAACAAAATGTATATTTTAAATCACTTGCCTTTACAATGGTATAGAGTAAATAATAAATACATTTTAATAATTATTTTATCAATATTACGTCTTTCAATGTGTTTCAATGTGTCAAACCATACAGTGGTAAAGAGAAAACTGGAAAATTAGGAGTATATTTTGTAATAAATATCGTTTTCGCAATAGATATAAACTTATACATGAACTCCAGCCTTGACTCGTGGCTTAAAACTTGAACAGGTTCTATACAGCGAACAGGAAAAACGTTTCAATGTGATCCGTGTTGTCGGCCATTTACATAACTGTGACATTGTCGATGAAAGCTTACGTAAAGATGCATCGACTTACGAAAGCGCACCTCCATACTTCTATTTCCATACGTAAAGATAGCACCTGTAACGATATTTCACAGTTACAGATACCGTTTTCTCAAAAGGTTCGTTATATTGAGGAAAAAATAAATGTAATTAAACGACCTTCTCAAAAAGTCAAAGCCTCTTGCTTCGTCGTATATTTTTGTACATAGTACGCAATTATTACGTATTGAGATACAAAAATATATTTTAAATTTATCAACATGAATAACGAACACATTCTCAGTTCTCATACAAACCCAGCCTTACGAAATACTAAAATAAACAGTGAATGTCTGCGCGAAGCCGCTAAAAGCTCGTATTACTCAAACGTATAGAAAAGTGATTGAAGCGAGGTGACAGTATAGAAACCATTGTACATCATTACTCAACAAATACGAATACAGATGCTAATACTCGTAAATTAAAACATCACTTAATAAATCTGTCCCAAATAAACAAGGGTAAAGACCTTTTGCGTAACTTACGTATTACGTAGGCCAGTGAGAGGCAATGTCAGCTATTGCAATCGTGCTATTATTATGACAAGTAAGCAGCTTGAAATCATTGTTTTGGCTCTGGCTTTTTGTTTATTTGAAGGCACCGAGTGGTTTGTTGTAATCGTGCTGGGTTGTGCTTGCAAGAGTGTGGTTTTCCCGTATTAATAGTGAGACGTCCTTAAAGTAACGGAAACATTGACAAATTATATTTTTCTTTGATAACTATGACCTCTGAGTTCGGTTGATATTGCATATTTTTCCCTGTGTAATTTTATTCGAAAAGCATTATCAACCAAACAATATTACATTTTTCAAATATACCAGACTCCTTTATATATAATTTATATATGTATTTTAATTATTATTTTCCTTTATTCACGATCAACGACTACTGAAAAGAATATATATTCAACTAGACTTAATATAAAATGTCCTAATATACGATGTCCTAATAACAATTCTTGTAAACAGCTAAGACACCACTAGAACTCTATTCTCAAGGTATTTGCTATGTCTCAATTATTAAAATAAACCTTTTGTTTCGATGGTTCGAATATGTAACCAAAAAAGGTCAATGACCGGCCTCGACGTTTCTACAACTATTCTTGATAAGTGATAACAGCCTTAACACACATTTTTGCTGTTTCATTTTAAACGTTATATCCTATCGGTAAGGCTCAAGTTTATGTAAGTAGCCTTCATTCATACGACCTTCTGTTTTGATATTTGATACACTAGCTTGTACATTTTCCGCCTTAAATTCAGATTGCCATTTTCGTAATTTGAACTTAAGTGCTAACTATCAAGTCTTACAACCCAATGTATCGATTGGTCCTTAGGTCCTCTTGGAATTGAATTATAGAACAAATGTTAGTTTGTTTGTCGTTGCTGCGTTCTTGACAGCCAAAAAGTGAAAACAGCAATGGTGGATGAGAGTTGTGAAACCGAATGGTGACGCGGGCATTCGACACGAGGGTACGCGGTGCGTATACAATGCTGACGTTATATAACAACATAATACATATACCTATATATTATATTATATGAACAATAAATCTCTTCATATTTCTAGTTCTACATTATATTGTCTGAATAAGTATAATTTGCAAATCTTTAGAAGTATGATCACAATCAAACTTTAGTATACAGGTACCTACATAAGTTTAGACGAAAAAATAAATATTTAGAATACATGTAATACCTAGATATTTCGGAATAGAAGATGCAGTCTATATAAAATATGCTTCTGCGTAAATAATAATATATTGTGATACATAATATATGCTATTTTTTAATACAGCAGGTACATATAAGACATTTGCACATTACTCGTAGCTTACAGTGATCGATCAATGCTCTATTCCAAAAACTTTCTAAAGCGATAACATCTATCCATTGAGAACTGTTTGGGGCTGGCATTCATTAATTGTTACTTTGGTTACCGCGTACCGAAATGTAATTGTTGTACAATAAAGGCTCTTGTGTGTCATTGACATCCAACTATTGTTTATTGTTACCTTTGTGGACTTGGAATTTCAAAATTTCATTCAGCTTATACTTTATAATGAATAAGTAGCGTTGAAAAACACAAATAAGCTTAGGAAGACGTTCGCTACATGTAACACAATCTTAAGTATTTTTTGTTAAAATAATTTAATTAATTCCATTCTTCACTGCATGATTGGATCGAAGACAAAGTGTATAGAATAATTGGACAATACAGTCATTAGCGTGATCACTTTTCGGCACTGTTTACCGATGGGCGAGGTCATTCACACCTTTATCGGCGAAATTTGGATTGTCACCAGCGAACGTAGTTTATAAGTTTAATATTCATGGGTTGTTGGCCCCTTAATTTTGACACATACATTAATTACATTTTTTATCCGCCTGATCTTTATTTTGATAAACCTCCTTAAGAAATGAAGTTGCGTGTATAAAACACGCGAAAGATACTTTTGTACGAACACAACGTAAATTTTTGTTGCTGAATTAAATCATAGATACATGACTAATTTTTATTCCAAGATTTTTTCGTGGTAGCTAGTACAAAAATTTGTTATAAATACAGTTTTATAATAAAAGAAAACACATAAAAATAAGTAGATATTCATTGCGAGATATGGCAGTACTTATCAGATGTTATTATTTTCGCGTCTAATACGTTAGATTAAAATTAATTCAGGTAGGTCATTCAACTGTTGGTATTTCCTGAAAACTGGTCTGAGTATTCTTGCATATCAGCGCAATGTGATTAATTCATAGATGACAAAAGACTGATAAATTATTGCTAAATAATTATCAAATCTTTGTTTACTTGTTTCATAAATAGGTTGTAGCAACATTTCATAGTTACGTATATCCAGATCACATTTGATGTATAAAAGAAAAACTAAAATAAATTCGATCATTTGGATGCTTTATTTGTCTTCATAGATGTGGGTTTCGAATACACATGTCACAATCAAAACTTAATACTACGGCTGGAAGATCTCACGACCATATTTTATATGGTAGAATTGTGCCGCTTAAAATAAATACATACTTAATAAAACTGAGGGGCACATTAATCGCCAAACAGGAAAGAAATTATCAAAGCTGCACATAAAAATGCAATTTGAAGCAACTCCGGATATCATGATTCACGTCGATTTTTCTGTATATGAATACTTTTAAATGGGACGCCGGGTTTTCTTTTACCTGTTTTCAGACCATGAATATGTTGCGTCAATACTTCGGGAGTGTTGTACAAGAGAATAGTTAACTGTTAACCCAGATTCATTGGACCGTCTAAATATATATTTGACTACCTGACCATCGACGCATGCGACGCATAGTTCTGTATATCCTTGGGTATTGTTATTAATAAGTCATTTCTTTCAGTTCATAGAAATGAAAAATATAAAAGCAAACAAGTGTTTTGTAACAAAGATTCTTCTTATGTATTTATAATATAAATATAAAATTGTTTACATTATGGTTTTAAATGAATGATATCTTTTATAATTATATTTTAGTACATACAGCTAATTACAAATAATAATAGGAAATTGCTACCTGTTTAATATAAATTGTTCTTTGTTAACACAATGAATCAGTAATCTAGATATACACGAATAGAGGCCGATGCGAATGAACTCTATTTTAATGTAATCCAACACCAAACTGTGCCATCGGCCCGTCTAACCTTTTGGACAAAAAGCGGCAGGCGGCTGCAATGTAGGTTAAGCGAATATCAACTGATCAATATTGCACGCCTCATAAGCGAAGCGTTGAGGTGGGTACTACTGTCACTTCGCGCAAAACATCTGATTTTTCAAACTTAAAATGTCTTTATGTATCATACATTGCACTTGTAAGATAATACATACACACACATGTTAAGAAAAAACACTATTTTTAACGTTCATGATATTTTTGATGTCATTTTTGTTATTTAAACTAGTTAAAAAACAGTTTAAAAAAGTTCTGTCTTGGACGTCCGTGTGTCTGTATGTGCGGATCCTTTTTCTTGTTAACACGATAGCGACCGAAATACTTTACTAATCGAGTCTTTTTTTTTCTCTTACGCTTGAGTATGCTCAGGAATAGAACCCTTTCATTTTTCAGGGTCTGATTCGATGTGGTTTAATTGTTATTAAATAAACAAAAATAATAATTAATAAATATGTATTTATTAAAAAAAAATTATGAGGCGTGCACTTTTGGATTTTCCAAATTATTTTTCAATTTATTCAAATTTATATGACATTTAAATAATACTTTAAAATTAATTTTGTATGCTTTTTAATAAAGATATATTTTGACAAAAAATAAATACTTGTTTGTAAAACATAGATTTCACAAACTTCACTTGAAACCTGCAAAGATCGTTCAAACCATCATCAAGTAGCGCGTGCGCACGCGGCTGACCTACTTTCCGACAGCGTCAAGTAGCTTCCCCTCTGTCAGTGTATCGCATACACCATGCTACGCCATACCACACCGATTACTGCAACCCATCCTAACACTGAAATTCAACTGCATACTTAACGAAATCCCTTCATAGGTTCATCGACCCCGCTATCGAAATCGCACACTCACACGCCTGTCCTCGACGAGCTGCCAGATAAAAAAAATGAAACAAAAAACTTTTCGTGTAACGGTGAATGAGTACGAGACAGAGATAACTATATTTCGGCAGCATGCACTACGATCGTAAGGTCGGCTACGAAAAACACTAGCGCAATTTTTACAGCGTACGTAATTGAGTACGGACGGACATGACGGTGTGTGCGTGAGCGCCGAGAGCGACGCCCGCGTCCGCCGAAACGGAGGCGGAATATTTAGGTGAAAGTGTTTCGAATTTCGACATGACGACATTCGCGCGCAGTCGTTATCGTGATTTTGCCGAATCTAGAGGTTCAGAGAGCGCGCATGCAGTCGCGAAGCGAACTCCGTCTGCGCTCGCGCTATCCTCATGTGCTTTTCCGCAGGAACCGTGCCGCCCCCCGCGTACTGATCGTGCTAAGTGCTGCGGTGAAAAAGTATGCTGATAGTTGGTGTTACATTAATATTTCGGAGACAAAAGTTGAAAAGGTGATCGGTAATTAGAGAAATTTGTGGAACTTTGTGTGATGTGCGTATTGAAGCGCTAAGCAAGCTGTCGGCGGGCGAAAAGCTGGAGCCAGAGGCGCATGACGCCTCCACACACGCATCTCAACTGCAGACAATGACCTCTACAATGGGTAATTTTTTATGATAATAAACATAAATTTAAAATGTTATTTTCCAACAAAAATACATAAATTTTAAACATCTCACCAGTATAGCGTAGAACGATTATGGCCGTTACTCGTAGTCGTTGTCGTAGCATCTCGCTACGTGATCGCTACGTCTACGTCTATATAATATTGACTATAACTTCGATAGGAGATGATATTTCTCATTTATAACTTATTTAGTTTTCTAAGTTATTTAATATTTACTTAACTTATAAACGCCTATTTTAAATATTTTTAAAGACCTTATTTAAAACAAATTAATATTTGGTAGAATTAAAAGTGTACCGCAAAATTTATTAAATATATCTAATTTTTTTTTCACCAGTTGCTTATAAAAAAAGTTAACATTTACGAATATCTAATGTAAATGATATGGTAGTGATATATTTAATAATATGCAGGTCGATGACGTATAAATTATATTTCCTTCAATTATTTAATAAATATTTTATTACTAACATATATGTACGTTAAAAAATTATGGTGTGCCAAAGAAATATCCAATTTAATAATAAATCTTTAAAGGTCTGATATAACCTCTTGTTTGTAACAAAAGGTTATATCAGACCGACAGATAAATAAAACGCATAAATTAAAACATAATTTACGAACTGTATACAATATAATAATCCATACTAATATTATAAATGCGAAAGTAACTCTGTCTGTCTGTCTGTTACTCAATCACGCCTTAACTACTGAACCAATTTGCATAAAATTTGGTATAAAGACATTTTGATACCCGAGAAAGGACTAGATGAGATAAGTTTTATCCCAGAAATCCCACGGGAACGGGAACTATGCGGGTTTTTCTTTGACTGCGCGGGCGAAGCCGCGGGCGGAAAGTTAGTATGAAAATAAATTTAAATAATCCTACTTAGTACATAAACTAGCCATTATTCAAATATATTAAAGCTGCCTCGAAATTTTATTGAAAACTATTAAATTAATAGCTTCTACTTCGATATAAATTTCAATAACTGTTTTGTATTTCGAAACAAAAGCTAGCACGTTTCGGGTTAACCGTGACATTCTTAAATCATCTCATGAATCACGACTGTTTAACAATTGTTTTAATATATGGTAACACTTTTACTTTTGTAGCAAAATGGCCGCCCTTTGTCTATAGTCTATGATTTGATGGGGTCGATGATCTCATCGTTTTGTCGTTGCCAAAATGCGTTTTTTACGCTCACTTTCCAATGCGGTGAAAGCGAAAAGGTACCGAATGTCACTGCTTCCTTTCAAAACATTGTAGTGGGAGGATATCTGTGTTCGGTTTCAATAATAATGGCTGTTAACGAGCACAATGTTCATTGTTAGAATAGTTTATGTATAGTTGACGTATAACTAACATTATGTTTGTTCAATAATGCTGGGTATATTTCCGCGAATACATTATACAGGACAAGAAATTAACAAATTGACATTGGCAAGTTTAAGATGTTTTTCTTGTTTATAATATATTATTATGATGTAGGAAGTCATTTAATCGGAAGTAACTAGAGGTTTTAAAATAGAACGCTTGATCAGCGTGATCGTGCACAGCCTGAATGTCAAGGCATATATTTGAAGGCTAAGTTACACAGAACACAGTCCTGATCAAGCTCTCTACATTTTGCCCTAATCTTTTGTTACCACTTACATTGCGCAATTATTTTAATATAGAACCAAACAAATCGCTTCTTATCGCGTATTTATACTTAAAATATTTCATGTTACTTCCTATCAACGCAACACTAATAAATACTAAGTTTACCTTAAAATTATTGTGAATTATTTTTTACCTATTATCCGTACTAGTGTCGTAATCAATATGTTAATTCATATTATTATTCATATACGTATTAATATCATTTAATATAAATCATGCATATCGAATATAAGTTTTGTAGCATTGATGTCCATATTAATATAAATTAAACTACAAACTTCAAATTTGCATAATTTTATAAAACTTTATAAAGAACAGTCGTCATAAACAACAAATTAACAATATTTTTATAGATGTATATTTTAACATTTAACGTCATTGTTGACGGTTGTATTTCCTTAAGTTAAAATAACATAATAGAGCTTGATTTCCATTTTTTCATTAATAAAAAGTTGTAGAATATAAAAAGAGATTTGTTATTGAGTTTTTTGGATTGATGCAAAGCTCTTTAGCTAAACGATTAGAATTCTTCCAAAACTACGTATATGTATAGCGGCCTATATCCTAATAGTTGGCTAATAAAGCTCTTTACCTGATTAAATTATCGTCGTAATTTACTCGTACATAGGTAGGCGGTCGTTGTCGCTGAAACAAGTCGGCCTCGGTTCGGCAGTGACATTGTGGCCGGAACCGTGCTCACTTCCGACTAACTGACCACTGAGATGAACTTCGTGTTACGAATTTTTAATGCACTTAGACATTTGGGTATAGTTTATCGAGGTCCTTCCTTACCTTGATAGATTAATTACTAATCCTAAAGCCTCTAGTAGGGGAAAAAGGCATCGATGGTAGACCGCTGCGATCCTATTGTTAAGATTATCATTTTTAAAATGTCAATATGTATGCTAATGCTAATATGGATTATCCATCAAAAATAACTAATCTGTTATTTATTTTGTCTACGTCGTTCCCCACTCGGTATATTTTTAACGATACCCTAAACATCAAAATCCTTTCAGGCGTTCTACATGTTTTAGTTTAGTTTATGCAGTTAAAGAACCCACAAACAGAATTTTTTGTTATCAAATAATTTTAAGAAGTTCTACGTAGATACAGAAATTCCAAAAATACCACCTCACCTCAAATTCCACCTTAAATACAAAAGTAGAGTAAACTATAGCAGCCAGCAGAATGTATTCTAAAGGTCAAAATACACTTTGGTGAAACTAAAATCGTCATTTTATTAACAAATCGCATGACTAAAGGCATAAAAATCATACAAAGCTTGACTTAGATGAGGCCAGAACTGCCAATAATTTAACAATGATTTAATTGCGAAATGAATTGCCTAAGACTTACAAATTAATTGAAACTCCTTGATAAGTTCACTTTATGCATTAAATCAAATTAGGTTTTGAAGTGAATTTAAAATTTTAATAAAAAGAAATAAAAAATACATACTTAAATTTAATATTTGAATGCACAGCTTCCTATATTCTGAAGCGGTGCGGAAGTCTAATTCGACCTTAAATAAACTAGCGTCGCGTCGTAGAAGTCGCGACGACCACAACATCGAACATTTTATTTGCTTCGTTAACGCCGTATTATCAAGGTCTTTGACTCGCTCAAATTTATTTCGATGATAACTGAAACAATGTTGAAATCATGCGTAAACAACTCTTGTGTACCATGTTTTTTCTGAATGTCAATTGTTTTGGGTTTGCTCTGTGCTTAAAAAACATATCTCCAGTTATTTTTTACACCGTTATACGCTTGAAAACTAATCGAATATGTCTTTTCAAAATATTTCGAGTGACTCTACTGAAATCGCCTAAGCAGGCATACGAGCTGGCGGGTCACCTGATGGAAATTGTGATGCCCGCCGCCCATAAGCATTCGCGATGTTAGGTCCACCGCGAATGTGATGCCAGCCTTTTAGGTATAAATATGCCCTTTTCTTAAAGGTCTCTGCGTCGAATCTGTTTGGGAACACCGAGGATGGTAGATCGTTCCACAAGGTCTTCGTTCTCGGTAGAAAGTGTCGGGAAAAGCGCACTGTGGTAGACCGCCATGCATCCAGGTGGTGGGGGTAGAACTTTAATTTGTGGCGAGATAGATAGATCCGGTAGAACACGCATAGAGATGCAACATCTCTCCGCAATGAAAGTGGATCTAGCGAATCGGAAAGCTTATGGTCGTCAATAATTCGGACGGCTCGTCGCTGTACGCGGTCCAATGGTAGGAGCTGGTATTGGGGCGCTCCGGCCCAGAGGTGAGAGCAGTACTCCATGTGGGGCCTGACTTGTGCCTTGTATAATTGCAGGCGATGAGCAGGTGTGAAGTACCGTCTTGCCCTGGCGAGCACCCCTAGTTTTTTCGAAGCTACTTTAGCTTTGTCCTCCAAAAAACCGCGAAACTGGACATCAGACGTAATTTCGATCCCAAGGATTCCGATGCTAGGTTTTACTGTGATAGGGGTGTTCTGAAAGTTAATGGATACGTCAAAAGGACTTTTCTTGGCGGTAAACGCGCAAACCTGTGTCTTGGCCGGATTGAAGTCAACTAAATTTGATTGGCCCCAAGTCGAGATTTTCTCTAGGGTGGTCTCAATGTTAGACACGAGGTTGAACAAATTATCACGTTAGTAATTTGTTTCATTACATTTCTTAAACGTCAGTCTAATTATATTAATTATTTGTCGAAGAATTAAGAATGTACTATGACGTTCATGCGTTTCTTTAGAGGCATCATAAATCAAGTGTATGCAAACTAATAAATAAATTTCACAGTATGTTAAGATAACAGTAATCGGTCATCAATTCTATCGCCTAACGTTAAAATAAATAAACCGATAATAAAACAATAATGGTCACAAATGACTCAATTCATAGACGTGCGTAATGTTTCCGTCATAAATTTTATTTCAACTTTTGTTGCGTCAAATATGACGTTTACTTTTACGAGAGTATAAAAAGACATTTAACTCAATATAAGTAAAATATTAAGCTAGATACACAATTGCTTGTTTCAGCTCCACTATTATAAAAACCCATTGAGCCCCGAACGGCCCGACCGGTCCACGACACAATAGATTTTCTATTGTGTCTGTGATTCCGGGGCCTGAGTTATTAATGAATATAAATTTTATCAGACAAAAATATATTTACATGCTACATTGCACATTAATTCTAATTCATTTAACTTCGTCGCAGACAGAACTATAAGTTACATCATTCAATTCTGCGCAATATACTAACACAACAACGATTTTTTTACAACTAGTCGCGTAGTATTTATAATATCCTCTTTATTTCGTAGCAAAGAGCTGAAGTATCTCGTGCTTCGAAAAATTTTTATTCGAACATTTGTAGGACGAGTAGAATAAACTATATAGACAACAACTACAAAGACAACAAATCAATCAAGGTCAAGGACCTGACCAGTAATTAATGTGCACACGGGCACATTGGTCATTATGACGGATAACATACGTACGGTGACGTATGTGGCGATAACACTGTACATAATTCCATACACGTTGATCTACGACGTAGATTTCAGGTAACTCATAAATGCCTGTAGCTGAACATGTGAAATATGAACTATATTATGGTATTGCAACGTCAAATATATATACGTCTATAAAACGATATGAAAACAATGAACGGAAATTATTCTAAGGAATGGTTTCGGTTATTGCTGTTTGCCCTTCAATGTCGATTTCAATTTCACATTTAACGAACTAGTGAGTATTATTTGGGCGTTTTATTTAAGGTGACCATGATCTTTAGTGAAACGTAATTCGTTTATTAAATCGTCTAAACTATCTATGAAACATACAAATATAATGATGAAATTTAGACATGAATTTTAGACAAACATTCTTAACATATTATAATGAAATACATTTGAGTTTTCATTTATTATTTTTCCACACAAACGCATTAGCTCTGATAACAAAATAATACAGGTCAGCTGTGTGGTTTAAATATATTTTAAAACTTTAGGAGATGGATAGAATTTTTGGTTATGAAAAAACCATTTGGCTGATACCAAAACTGTAGATGTGTGATGTGAGAAAAAATGTAGATTCCTGAAAGTGTTCGTATTACAATTATTTTTAAAACTATTTAATAAATGCGATTTTTTAATTTATCTTTTATTTGTCCCCAGGAATAATGACACTCAGCCGCGGCCCGTGTGACCTCGACAACATGAGTCTGTTCCAAGACCTCAAACTAAAGAGGCGGAAAGTTGACTCCCGATGTAGTAGCGATGGTAAGTCACTCATTTTTTAATCCTCAGAAAGGTGAGTCATTCAGTCGTAGATAAGATAGTTTTGCGTATAATCAACGTAATAAAGAGAATTAAATGAATGTCTCACCGTTCTTCTGGTAATTTTCTTTTAACTGTTGGTGTTGTATGCCTTATATTAATATGTATGTATAGAGAAACTAGGTGAATGTCAACAAAATATATTGACAAGCTCTGAAAAAAATTCTATATAATTGAATGGATTAGGAAAATTCTATATGTGAATTTACAATGTAGAGACGTAGCAGCAACATTTTTTCCGCCTGAAATGTCTTAGCAAACCTAGACAGTTGCCTAACGTTCCATTTGATGCAAGTAACAGAATCATATTAACAGTGTAAGGTCAGGAACGTTCTATTGTTATTCCGATCAAGATCTCCGCTTGCCACTCAGCTCACGGAACGTCTGTCACTTTCGAATGCTATAGCGAATTCGACTCGTTACTGTAATTTCGTTTTCATTTCAACGTGATTGTATTGCGATTAATCGCTGACGTCTTTAGCGTGTAATAGACCTAACCTTCAATTAATTAAAATAGAACAATCTTTAAGTATCTATTAATACACCATCTTGTCTCTGAATAATTTTAATAAATGTAACTTCGACTAATACCTACACACATCTGTGTACATTGACTTGAATACTAGTTTATAAAACAATGTTTTTTCATAAGACTAAATTTGTAGGAACAGTCATCTTCAACAGCAGACTGAATGCGCAGTACAACGACTATTAATAATACAAACACGTTTTAAGTAGGAAATTCGGTGGTATACACAAGGACTCTGTCAATGTCATGTTATCTGCGACTAATTTCCAAAAGGATACTTGTAAAGTTTTTATGAAAATAATAAAAATCCGTTATAAATAATTAGAAGTGTTTTTCAAACCATGTGAGAGTGCCTTAGTGTTATGTAATCGTGTAAATAAAATAAAAACGTTTGATAATCGACATCATCTTCAAACGTTGAATAATAATTGATGTTTAACATAACTAGCAAGAGCGCCAAGTGATGTGAAATGCGGACTTTCACTTGAAACACGAAATAATAAACCGCCGAAATAAGATCCGGTTCAACGGGTTCATTCTTAAATGTTGGATTTTGAACGGTGATTATAAAAATTCTTCTGAAAATCGCTCCATTTTTGGCGTAGCTTATTTAAAGCAATTAAAATAAACCACCATAGGAAGTTAGGAACATTTCCACGACATTATAGATGAAATTAAAGGTTTTTCCTTTTCACCAAATTTGTAATCTTATTTTTGAATTTTTTTTTCAAAGCACTGTTACGTAATTACACTTCAAGTTATCGGTAAAGAAATTAAATATAAATGATGACGAGGAGAAAGCACTAAACGATCGTGCTGTAATTGTGGCCATTGTGACCTCATGAATAATACAAGAGAGAAAGATGTATTCATTGTCATACAACGTAACATTTTGCTCGAGGCGTTAATAATCGAGCTGACAAGATGAATGGACTGCGGAGTTTAAACTTGAGGATTTCTCGATCTGGATTTCGTCGGTAATGAAATGTGTAAAAAATAGATTAGACTAATTATTTATAGATTTGCATGAATCTAGATAGCGATGTGACGTTGATCGAGACGTAGATCGCGCGTCGGGGGTGTGACGTCGTATGACGCCGGGGCCCGGAGCTCGCGAGTCGCGTCGCGCTCGTGCCGTGACGCACCCCTTGCGTGCGATATTCATGCACTTGTGTGCATTCACTAGAGATAAGCGGGATCTACTTTTACGTGTAAATGACTCTGTGAGTCCACGCCTCACTGACCACTCGATTGTTTTCGTTTTTTATCTTGAGCTTGACATTAAAAGTTGTTACTTAAGACTCGATACTTTATTAACAGCTTCCTTTTTTTATTTTTTCAGTTTAAATAAATTCTGTAAAGTTATTGATCGGTTGTAAGATAAAAATAAATCATGAAAGAAAAAGGGTCGTAAGATTATATAATGAAACGATGTTATTAATAGACAAGGGCTGAAGGGGCGAGCCAGCGCAGCGACACGTGGAGCTCTTAAGGGAGGTGTATGGGGTAGGAATGACCTACTTTCTCTCGGTCGGTGACCGCGTGCGACCTTCGTTTGCAACGATCGAAAAAATATCTTTCAACCAGACGTATATTACGCAATTTCTTTTGTTTTCGACGCTTCCGTGCTTCGTGTTTTATTCCGAGAATAGTTGATAATGACTTGTACGAAAATGTTTAGCAAACAATTAGCGGTATAGTTATGTGAATAATTTTACATATATTATGATGAACTGGGATTTTAGATTTTGAAGCTGAATGTAAATTAATTTTATGTGTTTGATAATTAAAACTTTGTTTTTGTGTATTGTTCATCAATGGGCTTTATAGTTAATAGCAAATATCATTCTTTGATAGTGCTTTTCCTGGGTTTACCCCATTCTACCGTAATTGCCATTTTCCTAATTCATTTGTATATTGACAAGTAATTATGAATCAATAAATCAAATACTGTGCAAATCTGCACATAATGTCTAAAATCCTACAATATATAGCATTGCCAAACCAAGTGACCGAACTTCAGTTGCACCATCAAATTGTAAGCTCTAAATAGGCAGCAGTACCAACAGTTGGCAATGTTTATTAAGTTTACCAATATAATAACTGTAATATGAAACTTACATTTATCTATGCACCTACCTAGGACCTTAGAACCAATTGCATCACGCGGCTAGAAAGATCGGTCCCCACCAATGATGTGGCAAAGGACGCTGAGTGAAATAGAGATCGTCCTCGAAGCGAGAGCGGTACACGCGTTGCACTAGTCATTGTGCGGTTGCACTTCGCACGCACGGCCGTCTGAGTGACCTAATAGTGGCTGGAGGGGACCGGGAAGCGTGCGGGGAGCGAGCACTGCCGCTCTTGCGGTAGGTCGGGCTCACTGCGCGCGCCCGACGCCCGTAGTCGGCGCTGGAAAACTTTCTTCGTGACTTTTCCACGCGTAAACAAAACAATTTTCGCACGCGCGATCGCGGTTTGTGTTCAGTTTAATGCGAGTGCCTGCAATGTAAATGTTAAGGGTAATCGACGCCTATGGATTTAGTAGTAAAAAGTCGGTAAAGTTATAAGTGCCCTTATATCGGTAATTTAGCTTTTCATTTGTATGCTTTTTCGGGTTTAATTTGGTCTTTTTATTTTGGTTTGGAAAGAAATGCAATTACACTTTTCTATTTCAATATCGCAATAATTTATAAAATGTAAATAAATCAATATGAAATAGGTACTATAAATTTATAAATAAACACATATTCGTGTTAGGTATAGGTAACATGAAATATATAGTCCACGTAGCGCCCTTTGTGAGCACAATCGCGCGCGAACGCTAAGCTTCCGGGCCGCGCACCGCATCTGCGCCCGCGCTGCTTTCACTTTCTCTTCGCGCTCCACACCGCATCTCGCGCTCGCTCACTGCAACGTGCGGCCACGCTTCCTAGATTTTCAATATATTTTCAATCCTTTCCGTATTCCGCATTGTTATATAATCCCATTAAATTGTTTACTATTTAACGTCTAGTGGATTTACAGATAGAACGAAGGTATATATTATTTAATGGACGCTGGTACGTACAAGTGCTTTTACCAATGAGATTGTCTTCATTAAATTGATTAGTTTTCTATGTAGTCGGGCCCGCAACACTCACATCGTGACGCAACCGGCTAATCTAGTCGGCGGCGGCGGGAAGTGCAGTGTCGCGTCCCTGCGTCTCGCCCCGCACCTTCTAAACTGCGACTACGCCGCGCGGTCGTTGACATTTCACCTAGTTTCTATTTATCATTTCTTTAAGACTATGCCCTTTTTCTTTCGCGCGTTTCTAGGTTTATTGTTGATTGTTTCCCGTATGTTCACAGGCGAATCGGCAGCCGATACCAGCACGTCGTCGCCCGACCCGGGCCCACCATCGCCGCGCATGGCCGAGGCCGGCTGCAGCACGCCGCCGCACCCGCCGCCCGTGTTCGATGGCGGCGGCTCGCCCTCGCCTTCACCGGCTTGCCATCCAACTGTTATTCGGTCGGCGCCGCCCAATTCAGTCATCAAGTTTGAAGGAGCGCCTGCTGCTATCAAACTAGAAACCTCTTCTGCTGGAAAACATGATTCCTCTCCCTCCTCTCAATTTTCTTCGGTAAAATTAGAAGCACCACCGCCAGATCCACCTCAGCCGTACAGGCCTCGCAGCCTGGCACCACCACCTCCTAGTCCCCACTCGTCGCTTTCACCGAACCATTGGCCTCCAGCAGCATGCATTAATGGAGTTAAACCTGAAC
The DNA here is from genome assembly GCF_061535395.1 of Colias eurytheme. NCBI lineage: Eukaryota > Metazoa > Arthropoda > Insecta > Lepidoptera > Pieridae > Colias > Colias eurytheme. The sequence goes on along the minus strand of NC_142982.1, from coordinate 4,015,120 downwards.
TAATTGGAGGACACTTCCCACCACAACCGCTAGAACCAAAATCAGGGCCAAGAAGTTCGACCCAATGGAGAGGAGCGCCAGCTGTTATTATGGGCGAATCAGGTGGAGTTCGAACGATGTTCTGGACATTACCTGCACCTACTTCCACCGGCGAACCAGCTGCTAGTGCATCGCATACACCGACACCGCCTGCTTCAGATCCCAATACGTGTAGTGAAGAATCTGCAGCTCGGTTATTATTAAATCTGGGTGAATTGAGGCGAACGCAAGGACCACGGCTAAATATGGAGCTGTTATGGGCCGGCGATGTTTCTCAACTACCCGCACACCAACAAATGCATGCATTAAACCTTAGTGCTGCAGCGGGAGGAGTATCAGGTGTTCCAAGCGCCAGTTCGATAGCAACTCGGCCTGAACTCCGGACTTACGCCCCTGAAACTGAACGCGATGAGGATGAACAACCAATGATCTGCATGATTTGTGAGGACAAAGCAACAGGTCTCCATTATGGTATCATTACTTGTGAAGGCTGTAAGGGATTCTTTAAGAGGACAGTTCAAAATCGACGAGTCTATACTTGTGTAGCGGATGGTGGCTGTGAAATAACAAAAGCGCAAAGAAATAGATGTCAATATTGTCGATTTAAAAAATGCATAGAACAAGGAATGGTATTACAAGGTGAATTTATATAAATTCAGTCTTTATTTTTTCAATTAATGTATATAAAACTATTTACTCATATTTTTTTTCTTTAACAGCTGTGAGAGAAGATCGTATGCCAGGAGGCCGAAATAGTGGCGCCGTATATAATCTATATAAAGTAAAGTATAGAAAGCATAAGAAGGCAAATGCGAAGGCAGCGACAACAACAAGTAGAGCATCGCCTCCTGAAAAACCTAAGGACCCTTTACCGCCCCTCCCACCGAACCTCGTAAACGGGACCATACTTAAGACTGCTTTAACAAACCCTAGCGAGGTAAGTCGCTCCAAATCGCAACAGCATTCTAATTGAAACATTTCTGCAATTAGTTATTATTCACCCAATAACTCTACTTTTAGGTGGTTCACCTGAGAGCAAGACTGGAAAGTGCTGTATCATCGTCAAGAGATAGGGCGATACCGCTTGATAGAGCACTGCACATGATCAGAGCGCTGATCGACTGTGACGCTATGGAAGATATTGCAACCGTGCGTCATTTACCTGATCTCCTTCATGACACATCAGAAATAGGTGATAAATTATGTAAAATTGGCGACTCGATTGTCCACAAAATGGTGGCGTGGACAAAGAAGTTGCCGTTCATAATGGAAATACCTATGGAAATACATTCAAAGCTGTTGATGGAAAAATGGCATGAGATATCAGTATTGACAACTGCAGCATACCAAGCGATGCATGGAAAACTGGCTCATGCTCCACCGTCTTCAGACCATGAACATGATTTTATGCAAGAGGTTAGTAATACGCATTGTACAATTTATATAAAAAAAAACTATCCTGTTACCGTAATTGTTATGAAATATAGAGTAAGCACTTTCAAAACACTTCCTAATATAGGATTGTCGATAGAGTTCGATATTTTATAGCAATCTTAAAGACTAGCCTCACTTGAGTGGTAATCGAGCGGTCACATTCGCTTTACACTTCCGCCATATGCGCGAGCGCAGTTACGTGATCTGCATCGTTGCATAAGCGATAGAAAGTCGTCTCAAACTGCACTCCAATGCTCGTGATGCATAACCCGATCTATTGAAACAACGAGACTACGCGTTTCTACGATAAACCATTCAAAATCAACCAATTATTCTGTCTGTCTTATGTGTAAATATCGTACACAAATCAAAGTAGAGTAACAAAAACTCAATTAAACGAAGAAAAATGAATGTTGCATGTATTACATAAAGTGCATTGGTAATCGCGGTAGTTACACAAAAACTGTTTCATTGTCTAGTGCATTTCCTTCTCGCTTATGTGTTACAATTACGTGAACCGCAAATCAAGCTCTATTCTTTTTTGTTTATTGTAACAAATGAGTAAATCTTCGTTTCAATTCTATGAGTTTTTACAAAAGATATACATAGAATGACAAACATTTTTATTACAATCTCGTTAAAATTATTTGTATCTTAACATTTAAAATTTATGAGAATATGATATGTTATTAGAGTATTTCAAGAAAATGAAGTATTACGTTAAAATAAACACAATTTGGATATGTAGAGCCCTTGTTAATAGTATATTATTTTCAGGTTAACGCAAATCTTAGGACATTACAAAACTGCTTAACATCACTAATGGGACGCCCCATCACGTTGGAACAGCTCCGGTTAGACGTGGGCTTGGTGGTTGAGAAAATGACTCAGATCACGTGTGTGTTTAGGCGTATTCATCTGCAGATGGAAGAATATGTCTGCCTGAAAGTCTACATACTGTTAAATCAGGGTAAGTAATTTATGTGATTGTAACTCTTTTTATTAAAAACAAATGATTAAATTTATTATAGTATGCAATAGAAAAGTATGTGAAAATTTCTCCTTTAGCAAACGAAAATTTGTTTAAGTGGTTGAGTCATCCGGTACTTTCATTCTTGTTATGAACTTCAGTGAAGAAAGTAGTGTATACGATAATTATTTTCATTTAAAGTTCGTTTGCAAATGTGCTAATTAAGAACAGATAACCTTTCACCAATTAGGGCAATAAAGCAGTTATTTGGGAATTGGGTTGATCAAATATAAACAAAATATTTCCGTATTGATAAAGCGAGAACATTACATATGCAAAATAATTCATTGTTTACTTTAAATAGCATAAACACATTTCTCCCTAAGTAAACGCCAATGTATACAAGTATTATGAAATGAAACAATAATTAATTATTTTAATGTGTTCCTTTATTCATGCCTCTGACGTCAGATGCGTCATTGTAAAATTGTTTGACGAAATCTTACATACGTATGCTAAGGGCCGCGTAATTGATTTAAATATATGTTTTATATGCAAGTATATGGCAGTACGGACGCGGTAGTAATCCACATATAGACGAGTCAGGGGTGCATCGCCCCACAGTTAATGTAGGTCAGTTACGATCTAGGCATCCTATGTGACGTTGACTCATTACTACTCGTTTAACAAGCACTCAATATGTACTTTATAGCGCGTGTTTATACTCAACGCATACTTTTTGTAGCGCTCGAAACGATTTGACGTTTCATTTTAAAATTTATATTATTTACTAGTGGTCCGCCCCGGCTTCGCCCGTGGTATGGCATGTTTAAACTATCCTATCTCTCAAGTTGGATCGAACTGCACATGGTGTGCGAATTTTATTATAATCAGTGGTTTAGGAGTCCATTGAGGACACACATTGTGACACGAGATTTATATATGTTAAGATTTATTTTAATTCTCTGCATAGTTTGGTGTACTCTTTGTTTGCCATTATTTATATAAAATTACGAAACATCTTCATTTAATTATTTTATTATGAACGCATTTACATAAAATGCTAAGCTTAACATATTTTTACTGCGTTTTTGTTACAAGGAAATTATATTATATTACAGTTATTGAATTTTCCTGAATAACTTTCAATTTGTTATTTTGATAGCTGAGATACGAACGTGAACATTACTCGTTAAGATGATTATGATTTATGGCACAAGTAACCTACTTGCAGCGAGTTGACGCCGAAAACCATTAGGTGTCTTATTATGCACTGTATTAAATTATTTTATTACATTCAATCATGTCTCGTTATATAAATACACGATAAAATCAATTTTATTTGTTTCAAATTCTTTAACTGTTTATATTTTCATAAAAAGTAGTAAAGGGTCATCGTAGTATAGGTACTCACAATAAGGATAAATACGAGCAAATACTAGAGTAACTAACTTAATTATCCTTACACTATTAAACGCATGCAAGACAAAAACGTACGTATACATCTCTCAACGCATTCAACATTCATATAAGTTAAAAACAAATCATAAACATCTATATGTAAAATTATTAGAACATGAAATGGAAAATAGCTTTTCGATAAGTATTCGCATATTCCCAACGCAATGAAACTGTGACATCCTGCATTATCGCGGCTGTAACTAGGTCACTACTGGCTTGTTATGTTTGAAATTTATTTTCACCGCACACAATATATTTCACTTGTGAAACGCGCGTTTAAAATAAAGCATAGTTCATTTCATATACTAGGTTGATCCAAAAGTAATGATAATCGGGTATTTCCTGTGCACATAAAAATAAAAAGTAAATGTTTTTTGCTTGCTCGTTCACTCACTAAGTTAGCATAAAAAAATCTTATCAGCAGGCTATGTTTCCAAGGAGTTACATTAATTTGAATACGAACTGTTGAAGAGATTGCATCAAAAGCGGCGATAAATGAAATTAGAGTTATCATTGAGCACCTCTGTTTGAAAAAAATATGTATCAAAGACGTAAACATCCACTTGGTGGATACATTGGGGGAGTATGCTCTTCCATATTCCATCGTTGCACTCTGGGTCCAGGAGTTTAAACAGGTCAGATCATCCATGGAAGATGAACATCGCAAAGGTCGCCCATCCTCGTCCCTCACTGAAGATAATGTAAAAAAAGTAGAAGATATCGTGTTGGTGGATCAGAGTATAACCATCAGACATATAGTGGAGGACACAGGAAATTAGTTTTTGAGCGTTCAAAGCATTCTCAAACACTAATTACAAATGAAAAAGGTCTCCGCACGTTGGATGCCGAGAATGTTACCCGTCGAGAAGAAGATCGGATCACAAGGCGTCAGTTGCGATGGCTGCCATTCAAAAATCGGTACTGCAACTGCTTGAAAACCCACCCGATTTGTCAGATCTAACTCCTAGCGATTTCTATCTCTTTGTTCGGCACAAGAAACACCTTAGAAAGCATGAAATTTAAAGACGATAGTGAAGGGATGACCACAGTAGAGGGGTTTTTAAGGGTGTTGTCAAAGTTAATTTTTTTCTAAGGAAATTCTGATTTTAGAAAAAAATGAATGAAGTATATTTTCTATTAAGAAGACTATCTAGAGATATGCATATAAATATTTTAACAATAATCAAGTTGCTTAATGTCGATTATCATTACTTTTGGATCAACCCATGTATGTACATACTTTTTAAGTAACTATGAAACTTGTTATTCGATATATGATTTCTCATTCATTCAATTGTACCGTAACATTCATATTATGTACAACGACTCTGGTGAAATGGAAAGCGCTTGCGCAACCTCTCTGCGCTAGTGTGGGTGTATAACTGAGCACTCAATATTTCGTATATGTTGAGCGATTTAAACTTTTACTTCTATACCATTATTTTCGAAAGAAATGTTACTTTTATGAAACGTTTCATCATGAAAACGTAATTCTTATTTATATTACATTATTGTAACGTTTTCCTTAAAGAAAATTATTTTTTGTTGCTTAAATTAAACTCTTTCAAACTCCTGTTCAAAGGGGAAAGTTTTTAAAGGTCATATAGTACAAGTAAAAAGACAACAATGGTCGTATTTGTTATAAAGGACAGCATAAATATCCATACTGTAAAGATTTATCACCGTAACGAAGAACGCAACAGCACAATGCGTATAATAGCTAAGTTACGTCAGTTGAACGGGACAGCATTTCACTCTCTACGAAAAGCGAGATGCGGAAGGGAACTTTCTCTTTTGCTGAGCGCTGGCTGTAAAAAAAGCAGATTAGCCGCGCTAGCTCGCGTCCCGCGCTCTTGTGTAACGTTCACACTACTCGATAAACGAGTTTGATACGTAATTGCGAACTTAACTCATTCCACTGCATATCGATCAAAACCAATTGCAAAATTATGAACATTTTGCAAAACATTCTATAAGTACTCATACTAGTTTCAAGGGCAAAATTGGCATATTTATAATATTAATTGAGTGCAAAATTTTGATAAAAGTACTTATCACAAAATATTTAGCACAAAACGCAAATACTGCGACCGAAAAGTCGTATAAATTAAAACCAGAATATTAGACGTAACGTAACACGTAGGTATAATATCTCGGAAAAGCGCGCGCAAGTAAGAGAGACGGCAATAGCAAGTGAGGACGCGAGCTCGCTTGCGCGGAGGTCAACGGCTAGCCGCGGTCGTTGCCCCGCTATCGGAGTGACCTACTGAGCGAGTGACGTCACCGCCGCACCACACGCTTGATGGCATTGGTCCGTTGTCTTAGAGCGCCATCTAGAGGCGAGTAGGAGTTTTATTTAGATCCTGATAGCGCGCCCTCCTACATTGTTATACAGTGGAATCCGTTTATAATGACATCGAAGGGAATCCACAAACACGTCATAATAAGCGGACGTCATACAAAGCGTTATGAGAAATGAAAAATCTTTTTATGTAAATATTATGTGTGTATTTAAGTATTTTAATACAGAAACATAGTATACTTGCATATGTATACGTACATATTAAATCAAAATCAAAATTGCACGTAATCAGCAGATTATTATAATAACACATACAAGTATATTTTTTTACTGTAAGTACACTGTAATTTTTGTCTGCTTTTGTTTTTTCATTTTATTGTTAAAAACAGTCTCTAAAACTATTGTGTATAGAAGACATAGCTTTGGTCAAATTATCATTTTCAATATTGCTGTGAACAAATCGTGATAATAATTCTGCAGCTTTTAATGCCTCTTCTGCGGTAGGTAATGGTGATTCCTCGACTGCCTCTTCCCCATCACTTTCCAGTTGTTCCTTAGCCCTAATGTTCTGTACGATATTTTCATCGGTGGGTTCTTCGGATGTGAGGAGATCGCTATCAATGACAACATAATCTTCCCACATTTCCGTGTAAAGAATCATGCCGGTCATTATAACCAGACATAATTTATTAAAAATGGGTCATAATAAGCGGCATGTCACTGTAAGGGAAGTCAATATATCCGACTTTTTATAAAGAATTTTATATGAAAACCAAACTTCGTAGTGCAATTACGTCATAATAACCGGTTGGTCAATATAGGCGGAGTCATAATAAACGGATTCTACTGTACTTGTTTTACACCCATTACTATAAATATTTTTCTTTGTAACAGAGGTAGAGTTGGAAGGTATTCAAGATCGCTACGTACAAGTTCTTCGGAGCTACTTAGAACACACTGCACCACATCATCCTGGGAGACTACAGGAATTGTTCGCTCGGATACCAGAGGTAAATTATTTTTACCAAACTCAATAATATTGTGATGTGATGAGATGTTACATGTTTCAATTTTTTCCATTAAAGTTAAATGATCTATTCATATAATATTAAATTTATCCATTATTACTTTCCAGATCCAAGCGGCGGCCAACCTGCTGTTGGAGAGCAAAATGTTCTACGTGCCGTTCGTACTGAACTCCGCTGAGATCAGATAGTATATGGCCGAGCAGGGTTTGTAGTTCTCGATGTACGAGCGGCAGACTCCTCGCTCGCGCGGCCGCGCCCTCCTCTTATGAATCCGCGGCCGACGCGCACCACCCTGTGTTCACCACCGGTTAGCACAAACGCTCGCTGTCGCTGTTGTTCCTACGCCTCGGGTGTCGACAATAAGTCCTCGACGATTGTATCCCGCCTACTACGATAGTCAGCGCGCGAGCCGTTGCAAACATCTGGACGATTGATTTCGCAAAGAATTCTATTTTAATGTGATTATAGTGCGAACAGAGTGCGGTACGTTATAAGTAATGCTGAGTCGATGTGTGTTTTGGTATATTGTTTAGAACAGGAATTATAACGTCCCAATTGACAGACTGATTTATGATTAATAGTTATTTTAGGTACCAGGGACTTGAATGCGTGTTTTATACGTGGTAGTGTATACTACTTAGTGTTACATAGATTAAATATATATAATTATGTTGCTATTTAAATTTGTCAATCGGAGAACCGCATAATATATTATTTCTGTAAATAGTGTAATTTTTATAATAGGTGTTAGATAATAAGTCGTTGTTTTTAGAAAGTTGTTTCTTGTAAATGAAATATTGCTGTTTTAGTTTGCATTTTATATCGTCTAGAGTTTTACCAGTAGAATTATTTTTACTGGGTGTGTATTATTGAAAAATTTAATTTAATTTTGTATGACTAATTCGTAAGTAGAACTAAGTACCTATTCTCAGTGTTTACCAAGACTGCTTGTATACAACTCTACTGTTTAATCCTAACTTATATAGCAAGATAGTGCGAAACGCACCTGAATTTGGTAGTCACAATTCCTGCATTTTATTGCCAACATCTCGCATAAAATTGTAAAAAATGACTTTATCCCATCCCATTATTTCTAAATAGCTTATAACTTCAGTAAATTTTTCAAATTGTAAACTTTATATGTACTTTATTCGCCGTTTTTATATCTGTGTATACTTGTAAAATTATTTCGTAAAAACATTGTTTTAATGTAGTTTGCATGACTTTCGTATTACACAATGTAATCGCTTCCTTTGATGTGTTCAATTGTAATTTGTGCTCAGTATCTCATTGTGTTTCACGAAATTGTTTATTAATATTTCGGAAGAATAGAAATCTTTAGTCTGCATGGATAAAAAGCAACATTGAAATAATTTTCATACAAATTTATTATATGAACCGTTTATACATAATAACTAAACATTATTATCTCGAAAGATTATACAGACTGCGTGGTTTGTTAAATTTAAACTCCTAATAAATAATACTAAAGCTTTACCAGCTTTGATAACTGAGTGTTAATTAATCGTAGTATTTTTATCATAACTAAACATTCACAATTAACTCTAATTAACTTATAACATCATTCATTATTTATTTTATCGTATCATCGTATTATTCACGTTCACCTTACATAATCATTGTCGTGATACATAATAATTATGAAAATCACCTGATAAGTACATAACTATATTTAGGGATGTAAAATATATCACACGTTAGTCATAATAATCATGGTATCGATAGTTTAGTTACTGATTAATATAAAATGGGTACACTAGTGACTTGTACGAAACAAATTACCTACAATCTTTTCATGGTTTAAATCTATGGTTTAAATTAAAGTTTAGGTCTTCAATATTATTTGAGAAGAAAACGGCCGGCAGCTCATTGAGTAATTAAAATTTGTCTCTTGACTTACCTATCGCAGTAAAAAATAATTTGGAAAATCCAAAAGTGCACGCCTCATAATTTTTTTTTAATAAATATTTATTAATTATTATTTTTGCTTATTTAATAACAATTAAACCACATCGAATCAGACCCTGAAAAATGAAAGGGTTCTATTCCTGAGCATACTCAAGCGTAAGAGAAAAAAAAACTCGATTAGTAAAGTATTTCGGTCGCTATCGTGTTAACAAGAAAAAGGATCCGCACATACAGACACACGGACGTCCAAGACAGAACTTTTTTAAACTGTTTTTTAACTAGTTTAAATAACAAAAATGACATCAAAAATATCATGAACGTTAAAAATAGTGTTTTTTCTTAATATGTGTGTGTATGTATTATCTTACAAGTGCAATGTATGATACATAAAGACATTTTAAGTTTGAAAAATCAGATGTTTTGCGCGAAGTGACAGTAGTACCCACCTCAACGCTTCGCTTATGAGGCGTGCAATTTGTTTGGACTCGTTACGGGTCACTAATGTGCCTTAAAATTAATTCTAAGTAAAAACTGACGTCTCAACTGACACTGTCAATGATCACTGCCTCTTGTTTTTAAAATTATGTGCCGTTATTAATCTTTTTTATTAACTTTAATATTTAAATTGTAATAAACGTTCCAGCAACGGTGAACAGTTACCATTAGAATAAGTATCGGCGATGTACGCCAATTTAAAAATTAAGTAATTATAAAACCAAAAAGTTCGTTATAAGGACTTAGGTTCTAGGTTAAAATTTTACGCGTTAACATCCCTTGATCAAACTTTCAAATGCAGACTTCGACTCTATTCATCACATACGTATAGACTTTCATGACATTGTCATTTTCACAATATCCTTCTACATTATTTTAAAACCATTTAACAATACGCATCTTCACTTATTTTTTCATCCGACATTTCATCATAATACCTATGTCACACCTTTAAAAAATATAAAATCATCCAACTAGTGCATACATCATATTGGGAAATACAAATATTATCTACTTACAATGTACATTCATTCGTAATGAATTTTTTTATAAGTTAGGTATAATGTTGTTACTATAAATATTTAATTAGAAAATTCTGTTACCTGAATGAGCGACACGCGTCCGTTCCTCATCGTGTTACCATTAGTTAAGTATTAGGAGATACTTTTGTACATAAATTATGAAAAACAACCAGTTACAATACTGCCATTTTATGCCTAAAGTCATGTTGTTGTTTTCTTTATAATTATAAATATTACTCGCGATTATTACGTATATGTGATAGGGAAACAGCGACAAAATATCGAAATCACCCTCATTTACCGCTTTCATTGCAATTTTTAGCCTCTTTGAATGTTATATTGTTTTTATATCATACGTATTAATTGTCCTTCATATATGTATGGTGCTTAAAATTTTGTCCATTACAAAAAGGCTTTTATTATCATTATTCGGATTATCTACGCATATTTATTATTCATTTAATGTAATAACTTAATCTTAAATAATTAGTTTATAAAACACCATCAACACGACGGTGTTGAATCTAAAGTCTGAGGTAAAGATGCCTTTTTAGATTTTTAACGTGTAATCAATGAAGAACTAGAATAACTGCGATTCGTTCATCGCTCTTCTTCTTTGTTTATGATATTGTAAGTATAATGACACTTATTTTGTTAGTAAAATAGTTTAATATTAGTGCAAACTAATAATGGCGATGTATCAAAGGATAAATAGAATGTAAGAATGTTATTGGCGTTGTACAAAGGATAGTATTAGTGAGTAACGATGAAATTGGCGCATTACTGGCGAGTACCTAATTAGAATAGGAGACTAAGCCTATCGAGGCTATACTTTAGTACATAAAGTACCAATTGTACAGTAATTTTCTGCTTTACGTTGCTCTTCTAAATTAATATTTTAGGAATAAACACCTCGTGTGACTACATTTTTAACATCAGCGATAAAATGTTTAACTACCTAGATACAGATATGTGTAGTAAACTCTTATTTCTGCTTTCTAAATCTGCCGTAATCTTTTGAAGTGGTCCTAACAACGACCCGTATAATTTCAGGCTTTCACAGTTACATTTAAGGGCCCTTAGTAGGTGAAAACGAAAAAATGGACTGTTTTCTATGAGCTATAATTGAAAATATTGAAGTTTTTTCGCACTGAAATTTCTAATATGTATTACAGAACGTATGTGTGTTGGGATGACTGTTTCCAAAACACGATTGGAAAAATTTTGCTCGATAAAAAAAAATCCTGAAGTTACCTCTAAAATATCATATAAATTCTCATTACAACTGTATTTTACGATAATAATTCGTATAAAATCACAAATACATAGGTATTTACCTTCTCGATTTCGTGACTGTTTTAGATTTAGAAAATACTAAATATTTTCATTCACTTTTTGATAAAAATGTGAATGGCGCTTACGATTTTCAGTTTCGAGCACGTTGATTCCATACTAAACGCGGACCCCCTCACCGCTTACCTCAGGCCCGAATAGCTGAATTTTCGCTGACCGCCTAACCCCCCTTAATGTGCATCGATTCAACTTAAATGTTTACATGATATTATTATTTTAGGAATCTAACAATAATTATTGTTGTACTACTTGTTGTACACCGCTGCAGCTGGTATAATAATTATTGTAGCCTAACTTCTTATATTCGAATACATATTATACAGAAGTCAGTAATTGCCTAGATACTATCGCGAAAATAATTTGACTGATATAAATTAATTAATCTTAATTCGTAAGTGTATGATGTTAATATATTTATAAGTTAAAATCAATAAAAAAAATATGCATTTCACACTTTCTATAAAACCCGATAGACGTTGAATATTTGCATTAATAAATGCGACAACAATATTTTCACATTGTAGAGTAAGTTTGTTGTGTATAAAATAGCATTTCATGTATGTATGTATTTCGGTAAAAGGAGGGTTAAAACTGTGTACATTAGACGTTGTAATTAAATAGTTACATGACGATTGTAAAACCATAATAAGAGAATAATATATATTTGGAAATGTTGACGAGTGTTTGTTGTATGTAATTACGTGTCATAGATGAGTTTTTGAACTCAAAAGGCAAATATATATACATATATATCTATATATATACATTTATTACTTACTTCAAGTTATACCCCAAGTTTAATTATAAATTAACCGCGTTCGTTCGTTACGTTTGGACAAACACGTGCGCTTCATGTTATTTATTTATTTCATACTTACAACAAAGACTTCTAAACGAACAACACAATTAAGTATTTACATATTTAGAATCGCCACGGGATGATTACCACGCAGTCTCACATAAAGTGCCTCACATAACAATTTTGTGTACAACCGAAGTTAAAACATCATTATCGTTTATCGTAAGATTTCAATGGTTGAGTGTGCTGTTCAAGTGTTTATAATAGTTGGGCTCGCTCAATTTCAAGACTTATCGCTTCAGAAATAGTGTATTTTTAAGTATTAAAATACCTTAGGGTTTCTATGTTTATTGTAGCAAATCACATTAGTTGCTGATTGCTGTAATGTTTCTCGATGGAAAAGGCTGTTGTTAAAATTCGACCAAGTTAAGATTTGACTGTTAGTAGGTACTATTGATTTTGATGTCTGTATTTGGATTTTCATGTCTCGTTCGAGTGGTGCGCCGGGTAATGTTAAGTCAAAGAATCGTGTACTGGTTTGCCAAGAGAAGTTACCTACAGTTGTGTTTAGTTAGAAATGCAAAACGTGTTTGTACTTTAATTTGTTTTTTAGTTGTACTCTTGGAAATCAATGGTTAATAACTTAAGAAAATAAAATGTATGTGAAATATTTGTTTGTTTTCTTTTTGTTGCTTAACAAATACTAGCCTTCCGCCCGCCGCGGCTTCACCCGCTTTGTCTAGTGAATTAATGCCATGTCCTCTAGTCGTCTAGTAGGGTTCGGGGCAGATGCATTATGCATCTATTTCACTGCTCGATTTTCTTTGCGAACAAGTCAAAATCAGCCTTCTGTGTCCTGCCAGGCCGAGATTTTTTTTATTCTTAGTTTAACCGGGAATCAAACCCAGGACGCTACGCCTACGCTCTTTTACGCTCTACGCGCTTCTACGCTTATGAGTTAAATACTGTACCAAGGAGGCAGTCAAAACTAAACTAAAACCTAATAACTTATATACTAAACCTTTAACCTTTTTAACCCAATTCCTCGAGACTAACTAAAATCGGTTGCGGAGGAAGGTTATGCTTATGGCACGTACTTATAATTTGTTAAGCTTAAGATAAATCAGGTGCCAGGTGAAGCCGTTTTTAAATTCATATAAAAAAAGTCGATGCTTACACTTGCGGCTTGCCAGCTGCTGCGAGCTGCCCAAGCACGCTCGTTTCGCTCGCTCAGCTCGTTTGGTGATTTACTGTCAACATAACAGGTTCTTAGGTAGTAGTCCCGAAAAGGAGAGCCTTTGACAGTACTTGACGACTAAAACATGGAAAAGGTTGACCAGAACTCAGAGACAGGTTGTGGGATAACCAAAATATAGGTCTATCTTTGGCAGATCACAGAAGGATAGCATCATAAGGGTCCTGTGGTCTTGATGGGATGGACGTTTGTATCAATATTGCGAGGCCGTAAATGAGACTTTATTGTCACAAAACACAATTTTAAATTAACGAAACGAACGAACAACAAATGGAAGTATTCTACTTTATTGTCGAAAGAGGGCAGAAAATAACGTTTTTGAAGCATTTTTGAAGTGAAAACTTCTTTAGCGGCGTTGAGCACTTTTTCTGTAATGGGTATAAAATCTTAAACTCGAGTCAGGACACGTGACCTGATCGAAAAAGCGTAAGACGGATGGATATCAAACATGCTCAACGTTAATAATCAAGTTTTCACTTCTGCCGGCACTCCCGGAGTGCAACCTATCTTTTTTTTTTTCTAAAGTTTAGGGCCTTTTTTTATGGGCAAGGCCATTTTGGGTGGGGACTGGGGGTCATGACCCTGTGATGCCCCCTCGCGGATCGCGCCTGAATCTGATAGAGACGTAAAAAGAGATTTTTTTTTGTATATATACTCTGCTTGAAAATAATGATACTTACTATTATTTAAAATCAATCAATCATCGGCTTTCCATAAAATTCATACTATTAGTTGTATACGTAGTATATTATTATTAGTCTGTGCTATTAGTATTTAAAACTCTTTTATGTATAGCAACACCATCTAGTGTGCGCGAATCGCATTAATTATCATTGAATATGATAATTATTTTTGATTCATTACACTTGAATACAGCCGACAGCGTTTACAGCGTCTTATTCACGGTATGTTCACGGTCCATCTTGACGTACGTCCCGCCAAGGTCATACACGATGCACGACGCAAAACGACAGTGAATAGCGTTGACGTACGTCAATAATTATTATTATTATCTTGCTGGATGTGCACGACCTGTGCACGACCAACTTTTCATCCAGCGAGCACCCCCACCACCGCGAACGTCGTGCAGATGGACAGTGGATAGCGCGGACGTACAGCAGATTAGTGTTGCCAACAGAAATTAATGTAAATACTTGGAAACGTGGCCTATTGATATGATTTTTTGTGATAACTTAGTGAGTTACATGAGCAAGCAAGAAACGGTTATTTTATATTTTTATGTACACAGGAAATCCCAATTATCATTACTTTTGGATAAACCTTGTACACATGGACAGTTTACAATATTCAGAAGTTATTATTTTAAAAGAACTCCAAGGTGAATTGTTGAATAATACAGATTTTATGCAAAAGTCCACTGCAGAAAAATGGCAATTTATTTAAAAAAAATATCTGGACGAATTTGTTTGTTTAAAAAAAATGATTAGCTATATACTCTCTGTTCCCGCCACTTCAGCATTTACTGAAAGAGTCTTTTCGGTCATGAATGTGAAGTGGCGGGAAGAGAGAAACCGAGCTTCATTAAAAATTAATTAAAAATGAGCTCTTGAAATATATAAATTTAGATTTGGAATGTTTGGATTCATATAATTCATTTAAAAATAATGAAAAATTCTTAGTTACTGCAAAAAGTACAAAAAAATACATTTTTAAAAATATTTATTTACTCTATAATTACCTCCTTTAAAATCAGATATACTCCATTTCTTCAAATAAAAGTTAGCAACCCTAGCCATGCTTGATGCGCGCACGATCGTCAGTAGGATACATCCAGCACCGCGGCCTTGAGCCGACGTACGTCGGGGATGGACCGTGAATAAGACGCTTAACGCAAGAGAACGATAGATGTCACTTTATTCATTTTGTGACAAAGACGATTTTTACTAAAATATTTACAACTAGCGGTCCGCCCCGGCTTCGCCCGTGGTACATATTTTGCAATAAAAGGTAGCCTATGTTCTTTCTCAGGGTCTAAAGATTGTCTGTGCCAAATTTCATCAAAATCGGTCCAGTAGTTTATGCGTGAAAACCATTATATACATACAAACCTTTCCTCTTTATAATATTAGTATAGATTACAGCATTTAATACAATTAACATTCAATATTCATATTTTTTAACTATTTTATTATAATAACCATTCCTATGATGATAATAGCACAGATAATATATGTAACACTATAGTCTATACTAGTACCATAATTAATACTTTCTCTTGGATTGTCATCCTCAGAGCGTTTTCACATTATCCGATCCGATATCGGATATCGGAAGCCGATAGCCGATATCCGATATCGGAGGGAAGTAAAATGTATGAAATATGTGCCTGTCTTTCACATTGTCCGGTCCGATATCGGATATCGGAGCCGACACCGATATTCCCAGTGGCTATCGGACGATAATGTTCAGTGTTGCCAACTCAATTTTCGAAAAGGCAGTATACCAACAGCAAAAAAGCACTAGTTTGTGTATTTTCAGTCTTATAGGGCGCTCAATCATTAAAAAAATTCTTTGCTTTTAACCTAAAACCCTTTCTATTAAAAGAAACCTTTTTTTTATTTAGAAAACACACATTTAAGTATTTATAGGCATTTAAAATACGATTTATACGGCAGGTATTTTTATTTGCCGTATTAAAATATACGGCAATTGGCTGAACTGAAGTAAACAAAAATATATTGCGTTCTTAAATTCAAATATCTATCTTCGAAAACATTAGTGTCTATCATCTTTATTTTATCTCATTCTGCCTAGCTCCTCCTCCTACTAGAATGTTGGTTATGCTGTTTATTGTATTGTTGTCATTGAGTGCTTTGTTTTTAACCGACTTCAAAAAAAGGAGGAGATTTCACACCGATTTTATTTTTATTTTGAATTAACAACAAAGAATACAAAGTTTGAAAACTCTTAATTCTAAAATAATTGCTTATGACAATAAAATAATTTATGTATCTTTACTTACAGGAAATTACAACAATCATATTACAAATATATTTGAACGAGTGACAATATTATTTTAGGATATTACAGTGTATTATGAAAAAGAAAAGAAAATGTGAACAAAGATTGTATCACTTAATAAATTTATCATAGGTACCTACTACATGAACTTTTATAAATGTATGTACTGAAAAAATGACTAAATGACTAGGTACGTCTTGCTAAAAATACATTTAATAGATTTTGAAAGGTATTCACATACTATTATGTATTACTAAACTATTAACTAATACTAGGTTGTAGTAGGTGTTGATATAAATTTATTTAATTTATAATGTGTTAACATAAGTATAATATGTTATACAAATGACCGATATCAAAACTATTTAGTCTTAGATTACAAAATAAAAGATATTTTGTAATCTAAGTACATATTTAGTAAATAGCTCATAATATGCAGTAATTGAAGTTGTTTTTCTTTATCGTAGATTTTTTTTTAATTATACCTTTTTTTATCAACTGGCAATTTAGTTTAGTTTTCTCTAAGAGTTTTCTCTAAAAATTTCTGGCAACACTCATGATGATATCGGAACGATTTTATCGGACAATGTGAAAGGGCAAATTGTATCCGATATCGGATATCGGCTATCGGCGTCCGATATCCGATATCGGATCGGATAATGTGAAAACGCTCTCAGGCGAGTGAGAGTCTCACTCGGCATTCCGCATATCTGCTAAGTGCCAATGTCAAAGTCATTTTGGCTTACCTACCGCCACATGTTACGATAGTATATTTTTCAATAAAATAAATTTGTTTTACAAATTCTTCAAAATGGTAATTGATTATGTTATTTCAAATATTGTATTATAAACGTCTAGCTTTATTGCATCATTTTTAAGATAGAACTGTTCGTATAAACATATTCAGTGCGGTGTATAATTAATGAGTCAATTCTTTTTTCAGAAACCCTTAATGTTGCAAGGGCACGAGCGTGCTATAACACAGATCAAATACAACCGTGAAGGAGACTTACTGTTTTCTGCAGCGAAAGATGCCAAGCCAAATGTGTGGTGGTCACTCAATGGTGAACGCTTGGGCACATTCAATGGTCATGGTGGTGTAGTATGGTGCCTTGACGTTGACTGGCAAAGCATCCATCTTATAACAGGCGGTGGTGACAGTTCTTGCAGGTATATTTGAAAGAAAGAAAGAAAATACATTTAATCACAATTCAAATACAACATTTTAACTTACAACTTATTTACACTTTAAAAGAACAATAAAAATTTACAAATTAAAAAAATACATTGGATATATTCTAATATTTGGTCAGTATTTGTGATTAGGTGAACTACTCAGCATTTGCCTCTCCATATTATTGGAGAGGCACCAGTTTTCAGTAGTCCCCTCGACTTGCTACGCTTAGAGCATGAGAATGGTCTTTTGTTAATTATATAAATATTATTTAAAATTTAATATTATGGGTGTGTGGAAACAAGCATGATTTTCTTATTGATAAATTTGTAATGCAAATACTTTGATTTCAGATTATGGGACTTAGAAACAGGCAAGAATATTGCAACAATAAAGACAAATTCTTCTGTGAGGACATGTAACTTCAGCTTTAGTGCCTACCAAGCTGCTTATACAACAGATAAAGCTATGGGACACCCTTGTGAGGTAAACTATTGGAAAATCATTAAATCCTTACAATATTATTTATGACTAGCTGTGCACCCAGTGGTGTAGCCCACTTTGGTTAAAACTAAATAACTTTTGTACTAAAACAAGAAGTGACTTGGTTTTATATTGTGTAGTGATATTTTGTGTGTTGAAATCAATTTATTAAGAAACTCCAGAACATACTCGTACTTACCATTATGATATCTGATACAATATTTTCATGCACAGATTTTATTCTTAAACTTTCCCTCTGTTAATATGAATACTGTGAAATATTATTATATGAATCCTGTGCCAATGTTATTCATGAATTTTTATTTTAGGTGTTTATTATTGACACAAGAACAGTAGATGACTCCATCTCATCTGCTTCCCCTATTCTTAAGTGGGAAATTACCGATTCAAAAGTAACATCAATGATTTGGGGTTCCCTCGATGAGACAATCATTACTGGTCATGAAGCTGGAGACCTTATCCAATGGGACTTGAGGGTATGTGGTTGTAGTATTCAAAATGTTTGTACATATACTGCAAAAACCTGTGCAGGTAAAATTTGAGATTAAGAAGCAAGAAAAAACAGGATTTTATTTATTTCATTATTTACTCATTCAAATAGTTGTGGAAAAATTATTTTATATAAAGTGTATAATCACCATTTGCACCACATGAAAAACATAGCATATTGCAATAGTCTTCTAAAAACAATTTTGTAACTTTACCTCTTTTGTTATACTTAGGGCCGATTTTTCAATGCTTGGATAAAACTTATTCGTCTAATAATGTATAAAACTACCATTTTAAAAACGTATACTAATAATTGCCCGTATATTTGACAGTTTATGTGACATTTTAATATTATCGTGTAATACTTTACTGGACGGATAAGCTTTATCCAAGCATTGAAAAATCGGCCCTTAATAAATCTTAATCTTACTAAAAATTCTATTTTTAGACTGGAAAGAAAATCCACTCAATCAAGGAGCACTCCCGTCAAATAAACGACATGCAATTATCGCGCGATGGTACGATGTTCATCACCGCATCAAAGGATCAAACGGCGAAATTGTTTGACACGAGCTCTTTAGAATTACTGAAGGAATATAAAACGGAGCGTCCTGTAAACTCTGCAGCTCTCAGCCCCATACTGGATCATGTTGTTCTTGGTGGAGGACAGGATGCTATGGAAGTAACAACTACATCCACAAGACAGGGTAAATTCGATGCGCGATTCTTCCATCTCGTGTTTGAAGAAGAGTTTGGACGTGTAAAGGGTCACTTTGGTCCTATCAACAGTTTGGCATTCCACCCTGATGGTAGAAGTTATGCTTCTGGTGGTGAAGACGGTTATGTTAGAGTACAGAGTTTCGATCAAGCCTACTTTGATTATACTTTTGATTATAACAGGGAGTAAATCTTTGTAGTCATAGTATTGTATAATTCATAAACACATTACCATCAGAGATATTTGTAAGCGTCACAACTCCAGTTCATGTTGGCTGTCTCATCATTCTGTAGCCAAAAAATAAAAATATTTTATAAACGCAAACAAGTGTTTTATTATAAGCTTCATTGTATCTAAAACAAACATTGCAATATCATAATTTTTTAATTAAAATATTCCAATAGATAATAATATCCACATCCATCAGATATATAATCATCAAATATGAAATGAAAAATACATTAATTGGATATTTTGTTTAAACATAAACTATATTTAATAGAACTTATTATTCAATATACTTAAACTATCTTTGTTATAGAATAGATTTTGTATTCATGGGAAGTACGCAGTAGGTTTTGAATACTTTGCAAATGTCGAAAATTTGCAGCATAAATAGTTCTTGCTGCTTGCTTTTGACTATATTGGCTTCTACAAGGGGTTCCCTTTTTTCCTTTTCGAACCATAAAAAATTGGGAAAGGCACAAAATTATAGATTAACAGTTTATTGTATAGAATTACAAACATGGAATACTTATATACACAAATTGCACTTAAATTCACAAAAAGTAGGGGGTAGTGTGTTGTGGAGGGACTTCTCTTTCGCTATTGGGTACTGCTTGAAATATTTTCGCATTCCAATCGTTCACAGTCTTGAATTCCATAATAGATGCTACATTACCACATCTGTAGCAATAATTAGGTGCTGACCAAACTGTGACTAATTTTTTGTCGAACATATACTTGTAACCTAAAAAAAATGACAGTGAATGATAATTTATGTTTTATAATAAAGTATACAAAAAACTAAAAACTTAAGATATTCATGGATTTATTAGGATTTTTACTGTATCTATTTTGAGATCTTATGAAAGAAAAAAAATTACATACCATCATTCACAAGTTGATGTGCTCTGCATATTAGGTTAAGTTCATTATATTCCATAAACAGCTCTGTCACCATTCTACCAAACAGCCAACCAGCTCCACGAGGACTTATTTCCCTGTTGATAATTTTTTTTATTAGTTACATTCTGTAGAGTATTTTGTTATTATTATAATTAAAATGACACTGCTAGATAGATTGAAAGAGACTGTAGATATCTAAGTTTCAAGAATAGTACATTTTTATTCAATAATACATAACATATTTACCATTTCTGAACATCTTCATCATCAGTTGGATCTGACCATAGTAAATCACAAAATGCACCTTTGTGCGGAATCTGTTGATTTCTGTCAATGCAGCGTATCTGATCTAGCATTGATATCTCTGGAGACAGACCTCCATGCACGCAAAGAATTGTTTCATCAATTAACTAAAAAAAGGAAATTCATAATTCAAATACTTACAATATTTTGGAACAATTAATTCTAGTCAGTTATGCAAAAATTCTCTCACAAGTCTGTTACAGTAACTACTTGCCCTATGCTTGGGATGAACAAGTAAAAGAAATATAATAATATTATTAAACTTTCTGCTAGTGAAACCATTGAGTCAATCTAGTATAGGTAAGTTAAGACATCAACTGACAAAAATTTTAATAAATCTAAAAACCATTTACTTTCACACAAATTATATAGTTTGACAATAGGTATACAGTTAAATGCAGCCAATTATTTACCATACACAAAGATAAGATCCATGTAGTAATTTATGTTATACTCAAATTATTTATGGAAGAACTTACAGCTGCAACAGTGAGCAGATCAAATACGCGACAACAGTCCCTCCAAGCATTTGCATTGCCATATTTAGTGAGACATTCATCATAGAATCCATACACCTTGGTTATTTGACATGTTTCATGATTCCCTCTGAGTAAAATTATCCTAAAAAACCAATAATAAATCAGAGATAAGTAGATGATATTCACCTTGTTTCATTGTCTTTATATTAATTAGAGATGCAGAGCTGCAAGCTTTAATGAACCCCTAACATAAATGCATATGTAATATAATCCATAAAAAACGGGTAAAAGAAAAAGAAGCATTTCTTATAAGACTCCCATTGGTGTCGTCTGATTCTTAAATTTTTTATGAATTTCTGAATTAATTAATAATACTTTTAAGGACTCAAAACCAGGGACATCTCACCTGTCGGGATACCTAGCTTTTAATGCCATTAAAAGAGTGAGTGTTTCAAGGCTGTAGTATCCTCTGTCTACATAATCACCCATAAATATATACTGTGTTTCAGGCACTTGCCCACCAATGTTAAATAATTCTTCTAGATCATAAAACTGGAAAAGAAAATATCAAATTATACGAAATAATAATAATTTACTTTTACAATAGAAATTTTTCTGGTTTTACAAATTGTAAAGTAAAAACAGACCATAATTAATTAGATTATCCACATTTTTTTATCAAAAAGTATGTATATTTATTTAACTAGTGATTCATTGTAGCAGGAAAAATAAAAATAAAACGCATATGAAAATAGATTTAGAACAACAAAAAAGTGGGAGGATATTTTGCTTCTTAAATATTTTAGAACTTACCTGTCCATGTATATCACCACATACAGTTACAGGTGTCTGTACTGGTTGAACATTCGGCTCTTCAAGTAGTAGATCACAAACTATGTTGCATAGTTCTCTTAAATCGTCTTCTGGTAGATATTTACACCTTTTAGCAATCTCGATCCATTTATCAACGTCTCCCATCATGATTCAAATTAATTAACTAAAAAATGTATCACCGAGAGGCAAATAATAGGCCAAGCTAATTTAATGTGAATTGCAACCTAATTAAATTGTAATAGCAAGTTTTTTTTATTATTAGCGGTGTAATTTTTAGGTAGTATTTGTATTTTCTTTGATTTTTAAGAAATAATGAAATCAGAAATGACTTTTACACATATAAGTCCTATTACCTATATCTTTAGCAAAATATGGAAATGTCAATGTCATTACGATTCAATCGGAACCACAGAGCCAGTACCTAATATAGTGTAGTGTAGTTGATCGGAACAACTTTGAAATAAAACTACCAAGAAGCTTATATCTGATACACTGGAGATTTCAGTATGAACATTAACTTGTAACAAGAAAATATGACGTTGAATGACGCCTGTATGCTTTTTTATCCCTTTCACACCTAACTTGGCAAGTTAAAACATACAGGCCTCATTCAAGGTTATATTTTCTTGTAACAAGTTAATGTTCATACTGAAATCTCCAGTGTATTAGATATAAGCTTCTTGGTACCTACACCGTGGTACACCGGCACAGAATACGTAATATAGCTAAGGCCACCTTTCCATCTGCAAGAAAACTTCCGCAAGAAATATCCGACAGTCTGTCTGACAGCAACTTGCAAGTCTAATTCTGCGTTTCCACCTGCAAGTAGACTTGCAAGCTGCTGTCAGACAGACTGTCGGACATTTCTTGCGCAAGTTTTCTTGCAGATGGAAAGGCGGCCTAACGCTAACACCGGGTACACCAAATCAAAAGTGCTGAGATAAGAAACGCATAAAAAAATACAGTCATTGAGAATCACCAGCTGTTGCAGTAGAATGACGAATCAACTTTATATGTTACATACACTTCACACAGTGTTCATAATATTTCCATCGCATTTACACAATCTTGCGAAAAGCGAGGCGAAAAACGAACACGACCGACTGTGTGAACGCGGTAAAATATTATACATTTCCGTCTCGCTATTCGGGCGAATGCTGTGGGCGAATGTCTATAGGTTCCGGTTGGGCTGTATTCACAGCCCACAGGGCTGTATGTCTGTGGCTGTATGATATTTGCACACGAACAGGAAGGTGATTGCTGAACCGACATTAAAATAGTCGTCATATTAAAAGAATAAATTAATATGTATAAGCACAAGTGTATAAGCATGCACTGAGCTCACAACATTATGATTACATTTTATAAAAAAATAAAAAATAATATTCCGCTAAGACATCAGTTCAAATCCCTTGTATCAATAATCGAAAAATAAAATTTAAAAAAAACATAGCATAATTGACATCATTGTCAAACTTTACGAAACACTTTTTTGATGCATTGGTGAAAACGAAGAAGGTAATGAATAGATGCAATAAATCTAAGCATGTAATTAGAAATTAGCTGTTGTTTTTTGAGTGTGAATTAATATACAGTTACATTTGAATTTTTCCACTGATTTTCACTTCTTCATTTTATTTTCTCATAGTGACCCCTCCATTGTCCATTTTTTTCTGGCCACATCCTCAATTCTTCACTACTGACACATGTTTCGCTCGAATACCGACAAAAACTATTAAACTGAAGATATGGTGCACTTACCTTTAATATAGTTTTGTTTCTTTTCAGGCATAAGGCGTCTAGAAAATATCTCGATCTTGTATCTGAATGGTACACATTATTTACGTGTTTGTTTTCATTTTTAAACAACTTACGATAATATCGAACTACGATTACTTTATAAAGCCGTAAAATGACGGCGTCGTCTACCCTCGATCCTAAGTTACGAAATCGTCTTACAAGATATCTACACACTGGAAATGAAATTCCGAGATACTATCCGGGATGTTGGACAACACATAAATATTATGAACTGGATAAATTACCGGCATTGAATGAAGTTTTTGAAACCGATCCTAACAATGTAGAAGTTGTTAACATTATCCTGAAGGTAACTTTGTGTTCTATGAAAAACAGTAAGATTTTTTTTAAATATAAATTTATGTATTTACAATAAAATATATGTATCTCAATACTATTATAAAGGCGAAAGTTTGTAAGGATGTATGGATGTATGGATGTATGGATGTATGGATGTTTGTTACTCTTTCACGTAAAAACTACTGAACCGATTACAATGAAATTTAGCACACATATAGAGGGTAACTTGGATTAACACATAGGATAGGTTTTATCCCGGAAATCCCACGGGAACGGGAACTATGCGGGTTTTCCTTTGAAAACGCGGGCGAAGCCGCGGGCGGAAATCTAGTTTACAATAAAATTAATGCAATTCTTTCAGGCTTATGAAAATGGCTGGTACACACGTTTTGAGACTATAGCATTTGCTTTGACTAAGTGCATTCTATTGGGTTCTTGTGCTGTCAAGGAAGCTTCCTACAAAGCTGCTTCGCAAGTGTGCAAGACTCCGGAAGAAATGTTGCAGTTCAATAAGTTTACAAGGCTCCTGCATACTGGTATAATATAATTTATTCTAATATTCTATCGGAAGATGTTTTAATATTAAAATATGGATAACATGTTAATAATTTCCATATAACTTTAAGTACGAGCAAATGTAAGTTTAAGTTCCAATATACATTATAAATCATTACTTTGGTAAGTTTTAAAAGCATTACAATCTATCACAATAAGTACAAAATGATTTATATTTTTGTTTAAAAATTTTCTTTATGGCAATTTGTTATCAGGTAATGGTAGAGGTTGGTGCAAGCATGTGTGGGAGTGGTACACATCAAAGGATCCCGTGGAGCTTGCCAAGGAAATGACTAGGGTCCGTGCGAGACATGGCCGATCACACAAAACACTGTTGCGGAAATCCCACTTAAAGATTGCTGAAAATGATCATGGTAAGTTTCATAAGTTTATTATGAAATGAAGCCAATTTTCTTGACACATTTATCATTAAATGAAAGTATATATCAATATTTTTCTAAACAAGAAAATATAATAAACTCCATTATTTGTTGTGATTATTGTTATACTTACTACGACTAAGATAGAACTCTAATGTGAAGTGATTTTAATTCATAAATTATAATCTAAATAATATTTTAAAGAACTCAAGTTTTTACCCACTTACAAAATATTGCCTTTCTTGCAAGAAAAACACTTGAAAATAAATTTAATACCATAAACATAGCATGAGAGCATATGATCATAAATTTACTTCTTTAATTAGTGTGTTCAACTGTTCATTATAATCATAATCATTGCATGTACCAAAGATGTGCAACTGAGCTGAAATTTTAATTAATATTTTTCATGTAAGAAATCCAATGCATATAGCGTTATCTTTCTATAGAGTTAATTATTATTGCATTATTAAAAAACTATAACTAAACTTATGTTGTACATAATCAATCAATTTATTCCCATTAGAATATAATATGAATAATTTGTTTCACCCTTATTAGGTAAACGTTTTTATATTACAGTTAACATAATTTGCATATTTTTCTTTAATATTTATACAACATCACTACATAGTATAAAACAAAGTCGCTTTCTCTGTCCCTTTGTCCCTATGTATGCTTAAATCTTTAAAACAACGCAAGGGATTTTGATGCGGTTATTTTAATAGATAGAGTGATTCAACAGGAAGGTTTAAGTATATAATTTATTATGTTTTAGACAAAGCGGGCGAAGCCGCGGGCGGAAAGCTAGTTTAATATAAATTAACATTGCAGCAAGACAAGCAGTGGTGAAATATGCACTATTCGGTCTGAAACGCGCAAAGCAACTACTGGGCGATGTTGAGGGCACCAAGGAAGTGTTTGATTGCATCCAGAAGGTGGAGGATATGCGTCATTGTGAGGATCCAGTGGCGGCGGCGATCATAGCTGAACAGAATAACTTCACTTTGGATCATGTTCCCGGACATTTGCTTACGTCACAAGAGGTATGTGAATAGGTATTTATATGAATTACTTACTTGAAAATTACATATTGAATCAAATGTAAAATGTATTTATCCGTGCATTTGCAAACAACATTATTGTACCATAATATAGAAGATTATTGAATTTTATAAGATAAATCATACAAACTTGAATTTGATTATAATAATGATGTTTTATTTTACATTGCACAGGTATGGAATGCGATCTTGCCGCAATTCAAATTACAAGACCTGCTGTATAACATCCAACGCATCCACAACATGGGTTACCTGAACAGTGAATCAACCACTACAGCCATCTTGGTTTCGCTCCTCAACAATCAAGATATCATCAAAAAATCGACAGTCACTCCGATCGAAGTTTATATCACTCTGTGCAACTATAAGAAGAAAACCAGGTAGGAAAATACAAAAAAGTGATAAACACAAATAAAACTTTTTGTCTATAAATTCTTTTTGTAACAACAAATAATACAAAAATAAGGTTTAGCAACGGTCGGCGCCGTCATAAATTGATGATATTTTTTTTACGTATGAACAAAAAGTAAATAAAATACATATTTTTTGGACGCACCTTCAGTGTCTGACTCCCACTTGACCAATTTTTTATCCTCTTTAGGCCTCTGAAGTTCGAAAAGGCGAAAGTGGCACTCGAGAAGCAACAACGTCGTCGCGCTCGACAGATATTCGACTGCAAGACTCAGCTCTGGGAGTGGACCGTCACCCGCCGACACCCTAAGGAAGTGAAGAATTGGGGTCAGTTTTTAAATTAACTATTATTAAAATGTATATTATCTATTTATTGATACATGAAAATTGCACTCTGTTTTTACAAAATTGTACAAATAGATGATTATGAAACTTTGCACACTTGTAGGTTACATAGAGAAGTGCATAATGCTTATATTTGCACTGGGCAATCACCACTACATTTTTAATGTTAGGATTCATGTACGTTATCACCCTTTCATGCGTATATAACTAAACTAATTTAGGATTTGGAACCTGGTTAATTTAAGAAAGACATTTATCATTATACAACTTTAAGCTTCGTCGTCGTACTTTTTTATACCGCAATGCGGTTGACTATGTTATAAAATTGTTAGATTGTCACAAAAAAGTAATGGACTTGATGGTAAAAAAAAAATGTGAACAAATGAATTGTGAACCGGCTTTTGGAAGTATCACAAAAAATCGATCAATTGATCCTGCATGATAGTTTTTTGTTTTTATTACAATTACATGGAGCATTGCCCATTGTTACAATACTGTGAATGGAATATTCAATCTTGAGATTCGGATAGACCATCCGAATCTTATAAAATTTTTAACCCTTTTTTTAATGCAAAATTTTTTAAAATTTTTAACCCTTTTTTTATGCAATGCTGAGTATGCGAATTATATTAAACATTATAAATTAGCTGCTGCTTGCGACTTGCCAAAGGCTTAAAATTCGTCATAAAATTAGTGATTTTGGCAGTAGAACTTAAGAAAGAATAAAAGCATTTTGTCTTGTTATTCTTTTATGAAAGGAATACATCAAGCATTGTATACTTTATGAAATAATGTATGGCTTTCAAACGGTGTAAAATACATGTAAGGCGATTTAGAATACTGGTTTAAATATAGTACTAGTTTATATAATAATATTAAAATAGGTAAGTCACACAATGGACCTTCAAGATGAAAATTCCTAATACCCTGACCTAGTTTCTGCATTGTTTGTAAGGCCAATGGTTCCAATATGTCTGCATTTATTTATTACAATTCAAAAGCCTACCATATTACTTGTGATTTTTTCAGCATCATTTTTAAGTAATAAAGTTTTATACTAATTTTATAATTAATTACGCAGGAATCGATCAGCCACCCAATCCAGCTGTACTGGCGGCACTCAACAAGCTCATAGACCAGACTTGGACACTCACTCCCGCCACCAAAGCTCGCTACTTGATCACTTTGGATATGAGACACCACATGTTTAAAGGTATGCTTTTTAAGCTATTGCATAGCTTCTATCGCGGCCCTTGAGCGCGGGGACCGAATCGAGAAATTCCGCAACGAAAAAACTTCACGCTCCCCACTCCGACGGGCGCGGAGGTGTGGCTTGAAAGCATAGCATGCAATAATAGCTTTACCGCGGCAGTCCCCGAGTGCCACACGTCTTTTTATCTTGGTACAAATAAACCTAATTTTTTATGTTTAAAATAAAAGGTTTGATGCAGTTATTTATGTAAAATAAGTCTTGAACACTGTATTTGTAGAGATGAATAAAATTGTAATTCGTATTTTATGTCTATCATATTATTTAGTCTTGTCTTTATACTAAGATGTTTTCGTTCAAGAATAAATATTTATTATTTTATTCTTTACTAGAGGTCCGCCTCGGCTTCGCCCGTGGTACATATTTCGCAATAAAAGGTAGCCTATGTCCGTTCTCGGGTATCAAAATATCTCCCTACCAAATTTCATGCAAATTGGTTCAGTAGTTTAGGCGTGATTCAGTAACAGACAGACAGACAGAGTTACTTTCGCATTTATAATATTAGTATGGATTACATCTAAATTGTACACATTTAGGGCCGATCTTTCAATGCTTAGATAAAACTTATTCGTCGAATAATGTATAAAACTACCATTTTAAAAACGTATTCCAATTGCCCATATTTGATAGTTTACGTGACATTTTAATATTATCGTGTAATACTTTATTGGACGGATAAGTTTAATCCAAGCATTGAAAAATTGGCCCTAACTCTATTATATCAATTTTTCTTTAAACCAGGTCGTCATTTCTGCAAAAGCTACGCAGTCCCAAAGAAGGGTAAGAAGACGAACGCCAAAAGCACTCCCGCCACGGGCGGTGGGGACGCAGACACGGAGAAAACGGAGAGCAAGAAACATCTGTTCGCTGAGTGCTTTTATAATAAACATGTGACTCCTGGACATGCAGGTGAATATTTTTGCAATTTTTTATTCAGATTGTCCATATTTTTCAGGATTATTTTTTCATTTTTTATAGTTAGGTTTTTGGTTTGTGAAAACCTGCATTGAAACATCTCGTCTATCTTATGTTATAAAACTTCGAAAGACGTTTTTCAGTATGCAAATAATTAATTATAGCATAGATTATATTTCATCACAATTGAAAATAGAGTATTACAATGCATAATATTTTTGTTGAATTTTTAGCCATAATCCAAATAACATAAATAATATTTTAATGAAAATGGAAGGTATTATATTATAGTTAATAATAATTTTCTTATTTTTAGCAATTGTCCTGGCCCTACAATTACTGAAGCGTGAAAAGGAGGCTAAGATCGCCGTGTTCACTGAGGAAGGCATTGATCTTGTCTCCATTGAACGTAACTTCAGCAACATCGAGGAAGCCGAATTTGTGCTCAGGGTAAATATTACTTATTAAACTTTGATGATAGATTGTTTCGTCATTAAGTTAATAAAATCTTATCATCTTATGTTTTTATTTATCTGGAAATTACATATTGATTTTAATTCGTTTGTATACATAACTATTTTGGTCCTTCGAGCGGGATTAAGCAATAAAAATATGTCTTACTTAATATTTCTATACAAGAAACTAATTTGCTGTATCCATCCTAGATTTAAAGGATGTATAATTTCTTTTTCAACACAGAAAGCGAACCTAGGCCGCGTGCAAATGGACGCTCCAATAGAGTGGGCGAGCAAGATGAACATGAAGTTTGACGTATTCATCAACATGATTGACCGATGCACTCGTTACATGGAGCTCGATATCACGGCGCGTGGAGGGCGAGGCCCCGGCGGTCGGTATGGGCCTCCGCCCCCCGCTGACAAGGAGATAATAGACCATTGCCCGGTTAGGGCCCTGGAGCGCTATAGGGCGAAAGTCGGCGTGCCGGATGCGAAGTAAGAGCTACTTTTGATTATACCACTCCCTAATTTAGCAATTTTGTTCCATTTCCTGATAAATTTCATTTAACAATTCGTGTTCTAGTTATAAAATTGTCTTTTGTCTTTATACATAAAGTTCTTCTTTATATAGAAGTTCAACTTTTACAAGTTTTCATACATAACTTCGAATTACAAAAAGTTTAAACCTCAATTTTTATTGTTAGAAGCTTCTTAATAATTTGTTTTGTTATATGCTTGGCCCATGCTATAAAATGCCTATAGACCCAAGAATAATTTACTTATTCTACTGATGACATAATTTTCGTAATCGAAAGTAATTTTTCAATTACAAACCAAAGTATTTCAAAATCAAAAATTATTAAATAACATATTTTTACAGGCTAATCGTGCTATCTCTCGCGTCCCACCGCGTGGGCACAACAGACGGCAACCACGAGGGCGTGCTCGACATAGTGGGCGTCGACGAGCACGTGCCGAAGGTCATGGACGCGTTCGTGCGCGGCGAGTTCAAGTGAACGTCACGTTGTGTATTCTGTACTCGGTAGTTGTGAGCGCTCGCGTGAGATGATTTTGTTTTTTTTTTTTTAATTTTGTGTAGAGGTAGTGGTAGTGGTAGCTGCTTTATAAAAATTTTTTGCGAACTTTTTTTTTAGGTTTTGAAAATCTGTATTATGGAAAATTATTGTAACTTTTAAATCATATTTGTTTAGAATAGAATCCTACTGCGGTTTATTCTTGACCGCGTCGTACAATTCGATAGCGCCGGCTGTACGCACGAAAAAACATGACTCATGCGGCGTTACCTCGCTCTGAGGCGTTCCATGTAAGGCTTGAAGTGCAAGCGAGAGCGCGGAACGAGCGACAAAGAAGCACAATCGGACGTTGTCACGTTCAACTATCGTCAGTAAACCGACTTTACAGACAACCAATTTTTTAACTCTTTATCAACTCTGGAAATTGCAGTTTGTGTGTTCTTCCGCTATTTTGAAAGTGAAAATCAATTATAGTTTTAAAAATTGAACGTATGTACATCGAATCTGTTGATTATTACGAAGCTTTAAATTGTCAAGACAGACTGAGAATCAGTGATTATGCGCTTTATGTCGAAGATATTGTATACAATAATATGGTAACGAAATCATCTCACGAGACCGCTGTACATGCGATCAAGAAAATAATGGGAATTTCAGATATACTGTTTAATATGTAACTTCTTATTGCACAGCCTTAATTGTATTCTGTTAATCATGTTGAAAAACAATTTTATTGATTGACTTAGTAGCTGGAACATTCCTATTCTTATTTTGATCGCATTATTTTAAATTTGCAAAACTTATTACGTAAAATTAAATTCGTCACTTTTACCCACTGACCTTCATTATACTACTTCGCTGAGCTATTAAATTAACTATCTTAGAAATTTCGTATTTACTTTTATTCAGTTTTGCATCTTTCACACAAATTGCCTTATTTGGCGCTCTAAACCGAATATTTTTGAGATGATAAATTCTTTGATACATTTTTTTATTTCATAATAGCAAGCCCAGTGTATTATTATAATTGAAGTCAGTGCTTTTACCTCAGTATTTACGTTTACTGTATAAAAAATACGTCACAAACGCGGGTAAACCATATTAATTGTTTTTTTTTTTCTAATTGACGTGTTTTTAACCGATCCACGATTAAATTTACGCATCGAATATAGCTCACCCGAATTTGTGTAACAAATACCACACCGCAATGTGTTCCGAACCTCAGCTATAAAAGTACATACTATTTTGAAATATTGCGTTGTTTGAATTTGCGGTTTGTGAGAGAAATTCGTGTTTCCTCAATTTATTTACATTTACAAAAGCTATAGTTAATTTTTAAGACCGGTTTCTATATTTTATGTGTATGAAAAAAATCTTACACGCTTGTTCAAGTTTTGTCGAACATTATGGACATAACAGGTTTGAGAAAAACAGTGATAAAATATAGAAACTGGTCCCGTGTGGTTCGGTCACAATGTTACGAACGAAATATCGACCTTAAAATTTAGGTAGGGAAATCTTGCAGATTGTTAGGTTGATTTATCAAGATATTTTCCATTGTTTAAAGTTTTGGTCTGTATTTAAATTAAAAAGACCAGCATAATTACAAAGGGAATTTAAACATTACATTCTAAATGAAAATACAATAAAACTATACTTAGTACATTGTATTTTCTATGTTGTTTATTATCTGTTTACGAAAGAACAGAATTGTTTGTAAAACTATTTTTGTGAATTCTTAAGCAAAAGTCCAACATTCATAATAATTTAACTGTAGTTCCGGACCATTGAATATAAGATATTTTGAGCATACAATGGTTGTATCTTCCTAGTTAACGTTTGGATCTCTATTTGAAACCTGGTTTGGCAGGCCTTAAGTTTTTTGTTTATTATTATTAATTATTTTGCATAAGTATAAAGTGGAAATAAACCATATCCAAGCTTAAAAACTTATGTTTTATAACGATTTTTTATACGACTCAAGTCGATAGTTGTTGCGTTTCGCTTTAATATTGAAGCTTGTATTCTAATAGCTTAATAAGCATAATCGTCGTAAGGGTAATCATATATATTGTTATGGTGTCTCTAACCCTAGTGTAGGCGGTCAATTTAGGCCTCGACGCATCTCTTAGTCGATCTGGGGCATGATTGTATTGATATTATAAGCTTAGTATATTTGTAGCTTGATATGTAACAGGGTCTTTTTGGTCAAACAAAAATTTCGGCACCTGACGCTCACTACAATCACGGCTATGTGTTCAATACAGTAAATAGTGACGGAGGTGACAATAGGTAAAATTACTTTTATTCCATATTATAAAAGAAAATATTTCCATGAACCAACCGTCATGTTACTTCCAACGGTTACATTTGAACGCCAGTACTCTTATAGTTAACGAGTTTCAATTTTATTTATATTTTATACAAGTAACTAAAGTGATGTTTGATGACATTCTTTCCTAATTGCCAAAGCAAAATATGCATTTTTATTATCTAGTTACTGTACTGGCCTTCAAATGTTCTTATGTAGCTGTAGTAGATAATATGTACTAGCATATCCTTGGTCTTTTAGGCTAATAGAAAACTGGTACATGCTCATGTGTTTTAAAAGTCAATAAAATAAATTACATCCGGTAGTTATAGATATATTGTTATGGGCAAGTATCAGATTTTCAAACTGTGTGTAGTTAATAGGTGAATCCGTTTCAATATTGGTTACTTTTGTACTAATAAGAACGGAATTTTCAGAATCTGTGATCACTTGGTACTCTCTCGGGTTTAAGTATTTTTATAACCGTAATGTTGAAAATTTAGAAAGCTCGAAATTACTAGTTACTCTCTTTATTGTGTATGTTGTTTTGTTATGGGATACTTTATATACTAACATTTTAGTATTACGCTAACAGATCAGCGCATTGTTTATTTATTTTTTAAATATAAAATAATATGTTACTGCTTCATTTATTTTGCAATGCAGTGACATTAGACTGTGACAATAGTCATCTGTTTTCATTTTCAGTTTTTATAATTGCCTTAAAAACGAAATACCTTTTCGTTGTATAAAATAGTTTACTGTGATTATGATGCCTTCGCAACTCCGGAAAAGTTGTTTATGGAATATTACTGGAATTTTTGGATCGAAATTGAATACAAAAGCTGAAGTATAAGTAACAAGTTATAAATGTACTCTCACTATATTTTCTTACATATCACGTAACCATGCAATTATCTGTCTAAAAAATACTGTATGGTGGTAATTTATACTGATATCTATACAAATACGTGTCAAATTACTTAGCAGTACAATTAACGAAAGAAGTTACATTCTAATAATTTAATATCGGAATACATTGGTTACGTTTTTTATTCTTGTGTTTTTACTTTGGCTTCAATGAAATTGGTGACTGCGCGGCGGAATCAAAAAGACTGCTTACAAATTCCCCATCTATAGCCAAATAATATACTATGGTACCACAACAACCTTTAAAGTAACAGTCCGTCCCATTCGAAAATATTTTAAGTTGCACTCGGCTTTAGTTCATAATAATATTTTGTTTAATCATTCACAGCAGCATATATTTGCACTTTATGAATAACAGAATGTAATAACATTTCAAAAATGTACATGCATGTTTGTTTTCATGTTAAATAAACTTATCAATATCATTTGGTTGTTTTATTTCAAAGAATATAAGATGCATTATAGGTTCCACCTTCCCTAAGAAAATTATATTTGTAAATGTGTTTCTGACCCTATAGTATAAAATAGTACGCTAGCTGTGCCGCGGGGTTTCACCCGTGGGCAAAGGCACGTATATGCATTGTGTCAACCTACATCACTGGAAATTATCATCAAAATCTGTTCAGCGTTTTTTACGTGAAAGAGTAACAAATCAATCACAACCTTTCACGTTAATAATATTAGTAAGATAAAAATAGAGTAAGTTCTATTCGGGTTTCAGCTTAGCTGGTTTCCAGGTGAGTTTGTTCATGGTTTGTTCGGTCATCATCACCGATTTGATGATCTGAGGAGTTCCAATTTTTGTATGCTTTTTATCAGAAATTCCGGTATTTGGCAAGAAAGTCTGTTCAAATTATGCTTCAACTTTTATATGCGTTGTGTTAAGGCCGCCTGTCCATCTGCAAGAAAATTTGCACAAGAAATGTCCGACAGTCTGTCTGACAGCAGCTTGCAAGTCTACTTGCAGGTGGAAACGCGGTATTAAACTTGCAAGCTACTGTCAGACAGACTGTCGGACATTTCTTGCGGAAGTTTTCTTGAAGATGGAAAGGCGACCTGAGCTTCAGATTCACAGAACGATTATTATTTATTATCTACCAGTAAGTTTTGTCAAAAAGACATGTCTTCTAGTCGCAAAAAAGGTTGGTGTCATTTTATTTGAATATTGACATTGACATTTGATGATATTAAAATAAATATTTATTTTTTATCAAAATATGTAATGATAGAAACGAATTAACAATTACAAATATCGGAAACTATTTAGATCACAAACAAATAATTTTTTTTTAAGTATAACCAAAGTAAATTACTAAATTCGTACTGTCTACATGAGCTTGGATTTGCAAGAAAGTAACGAAACACAACAACTAATGCAGAATGACGGCGAGGACGAAGAGCAGAAGGTGTCATTGTCTGCAACATCGCCTGTAACAAGTAACAAAATGTCTAGTGGAGCTGCAAGTTTAACATCTAAAAATGCCCAAGCATTTACGAATACAGGAAATAGCTTGAACGATTCAACTAAAATGTCGTACGTCAATGAGCGAAGACAACACCGTGACTTCATGCGCGCATATAACAACAGGCCTAAACATATACCTAAAGAAACGCCAGATGTGAAGCATATGGAAAAAGCATTGTTGGAATTACTGGATGATTTTCATACTGGGAAGTTGAGTGCATTTAGTACTGGATGTAGTATGGAACAGATGATAAATGTAAGGGACCAACAAGAACATTTAGCTCGATTGCACTTTAGATTGTATGGTGATCCAGAAAAACCTTCAGAGGATACCTTTGAAAATACTTCATCCAAAGATAAAATGAGCCAACTCGTACAGAGTTTGGAACAGTTGTCAACATCTATTGAACATTTGCAGTCTGATGAAGTAGCAAGCACTAGTGGTGACAGTAAGGAATGATTGTATTATTATTTGAACCTAGAAGAAATGTAATGAGTAATGATATTTAAGAAACCAGTTGTTCATTAGAATATGATATGCACAGTGATAAAAGTATTTTTAAGTACATTGTGAAAAACAACTTTAAATTTTTCTTTTATTCATGAACTTTTACTCAATTGCAATATATACTGTACAACTATTGTCAGTTGGCTTATTTGTAGTTTGTCTAAAATGTAAAGGGTTAAATTGTATATGTTTAAAATGGTTTATTTGTTGTTTGAAGGTGATAATTAATATTATGAGTAATTCTAAAAAAGGATTGTATGGGTAAATGAATAAGAGTAAATGTACAATATATTTGTCTTTTTTTGGTATATCTCTAAAAATTTACTTTAACCCATTGACCACCGAGCGCCCCGATCAGGGCGCGACACAATAGATTATCTCTTGTGTCTGTGATTCCGGGGACTGATGGATTAATAGTTATTTATCAAAGGTTTTACTCCCAGCGGACTTAATAGTCTCAGTCTAGTAGGACATCAAGGTAAAAAGTCAAATAGATGTCAAATGCATCTGCCTCATTGAGTATGAGGGGATATAACTTCTACAAAGGGTTGTTATATTGTATAAAAAGTGATACAAGGCTACAAGGCTTTCAACCTAAGCTTTCAACTGGATATTCAATATACTTAATATTATTGAGAATTAGTAAATCTTTTATTGATAGATGTTAGGTACGTAACAATTACAAAGGTACCTATACTATTTTATTTGAAATAAAACTTCAGTGTTGTTTCAACTTAATGTATATTTTAACCTAATCTACACAAATACTTAGAGTATTTTTTTCTAAAAAAGTTTGTAATTGTGAGATTCATTGTGAGATGGTGTTATTTCATTCAAATAAACATGTTACAGGTAAAACCCGTATTCTGTCAGAACACGCTTTCCCTACATAACACTAGCTGTAACTTTTTTTAGGTCTTTGTTTCAACTAACTCTAACTAGGGAAAACGCG
The DNA here is from genome assembly GCF_061535395.1 of Colias eurytheme. Taxonomy (NCBI): domain Eukaryota; kingdom Metazoa; phylum Arthropoda; class Insecta; order Lepidoptera; family Pieridae; genus Colias; species Colias eurytheme. The sequence goes on along the minus strand of NC_142982.1, from coordinate 3,978,225 downwards.
TTATAAACTAGACGGTCTATAATATTGATAATAATTATGATGAAAAGTAATCGACACAAAAAGATATGACTAAATTATAGTGTAAATGACCTAGGTTTAGTTTTTCACGCGTTTTCCCCAGTTAGAATTAGTTATAACAAAGGCATTAAGTTACAATTAATTCTAAGTAGGGAAAACCTGTTCCAACGGAAAATGGGTTTTAATGGTAACATATTATTACATTATTGTTTAAGCCTACTCCTTATTTAACTAGGTATATTTATAAATTTTATAAAATTTTACAATACTTAACTATATACACCTATAAATTTAGCACTTTATAGTATATAATAATATTGATCTTACATCAAAATATATCCTATATCAAATTCGTTAAGAACTACCTACTAAATACCTACTCTCTACGCTCTGTACATATTTCCTTAACACTTTGACATAGAATTGATACAATTTTTGCAATATGTAATGAAGTAAATGTCTACATAGTACAATAATTTGCTATTTTTGTCTTTTCGAATTATGTTGAACAGAAAACCATTTAAACATACAGAGGAATTCAATCATTACAATTATTGTGCAAGGACAGTATACATTATTTGAAATATGTAACATTTATATGAAAATTTTGTGATAATAAGGTTTTCTCAATTGTGTTCTACAGGTAGGGCATTGTTTGTGAAATGTTAATGTTCTTTCAAGACAATTTTCACAAAAAACATGGCCACAAAAGGTGGAAACTGGATATCCGCAAAAAGTAAGCAAGCAAATAGAGCAGTCGCTAAGAACTTTTCTTGGTTCATTCCTGATATACACATCGCCAACCGTACTCTGACAGTTTTCTTGCTCCGGGTTAATAAAACGAACATGAGCGTGATGTGATGAATCCGGATATGCTCTTAATACTTCTATTATATCAGGTATTTCTCCTAGAACCATGTTAAATTTACTTGCTCCTCGTTCAAGAGGTCGTGGAATTGAATTATTTTCAAGAATTCTTCGCAGTTTTCGCAATTTAGCTGCATTTTCGATACTGTGAAAAGTTCTTTCAACTGTAAGGTTTTCATGAATTTTCTTATCAGGTGTTTCTTCAGCCTTAACGTCTACTTTATACATTTCAATGACTTTTGATTTTATTCTCGTCAGCTTTCCCGGTTCACTATGTTGTGATTCGTTGTCGCTGTCATCAGAATCTTCAGTTAATTCTTCTGTTGCATAAGAACCTGTTTCATATTCTTCTTCTGCATACTCATCTTCATCATATTCATCTTCGCCATTTTCTTCATCTCCGTCTTCATCTTCATCATCTTCTTCATTATCCAAGGAAGTATGGTTTACCCCATCTAAATAAAAGTCGAATCTTGGAGAATCTTCAACTGACCATATTTCAGAATCATTCATAATATCGTCAATATTAGTTTCAAATGTTTCCGATCGATCATCAAATATTTCTAAATTATCAGAGTTGGAAATTGGATTATTTGATTCAGTTTCTGACACATTTGATTGGCCTATATCTGTATCATTATTATTAGTATCTGATGGTTTTTGTACGTCTATTGAGTTTTCATTCATTTCTATATCGTCATCCGAAGTGAACAATTTTCTTAAAGCGTTTATGCCACTTTCAAATTTGCTTGGATACCAATATTCCGAATCTTTGCGTTCCTGCAATTTCATAATTAATACATTTTCCATACATTGGCTACTTTCATTGCCTTCATCATTTTTTGATAGGCTAACTGTGTCGGTGTTTGTCATAGAATTTGAATTAACTTCAGCTTGAGTCGAAACATTTTCTTCCTGTTGCATCAAATAACTATTAAGTTGGATGCCCGGTTCAAGTTTAGTACTATCTGAATTGAATGAAGTTTTTGTCTCTTTTGGCATCGTTACTTCCACTGGGTATAATATTGTGTTACTTGTACTTGCTATCACGATGTTTGAATTGACAGAACCATCAGTGCAACTATTCATAAGGGAAGATCCGACATTGTTAGCATTGAAATCTTTTCCACGATCTTCATTGTTTTCGTCTGCTCGTTTTTGTTCTGATACTAGTTCAGAATGTAAGTTTGATATTATATCACATGAATTGTTTTGTAAATCAGTGGTGTATTTAAAGAGATCATGATTTTCTAATATTTGTTTTGTTCCCTCTTGTTTTTCAGACATCAATGTTTTTGATTGTTCTAAATTCAATTCTGCAGAGTCATGATTAGGTTCTTCATTAGATGTGTTGCAAATAATAGCATCGGTGTTATATTCACTTCCTTCGATACTGTTAGAATCACTTGCAGTTTCAGAAGCTATTGAAGAACACTGTCCATTTTCAGTTTCCGATTTGTCCTTTTCTGCTAGTTGTTGATTAATTTGGATATCATCTCGTGATGACCGAGCTCTTTTCGACGCGTTGCCTTTAATTGCAGTGCTATTACTTCGCTTGGATGCCATTTTGATGTAATTCTCCTGGACCTGGAAAATTAAAACACAATGTTAACATACAATGTATATTAACTAGTTTTAATCCTGCCACGTTTTGGACGCAGTACCTACTCATTAATTTTCTTTAAAAAGCTTCAATTGAAATATGATAGCCTTTATCATTCTACAAAATTAAAATTATCTATAGAATGAGTAGGTACTCTATCGTGACCTATATTATTAATTCTTCCTTATATTTTAAATGCGAAGGTGTTACATCTGTTTGTTGTCTTTCTCCATAACGCAACGGAAGAATGCTATAATATGATCTCTTTGTCTGGACATTGTTTGCAGGTTTTAGAGTTGCATATGCAAATTTTTACAGCGCGAGCGGTGCAACATGGCATTGCCATGAGAATTTCGTTAAACAACGCGGGCAAAGCCATGGGTGGAAAGCTACTATACCTATAATAGAGGACTATGGAGTCACACCTATCAATCATATTTTGCGGAAACAATAGCTTAAAGAGATGGACAATGTTTCATATTTTTTTCTTTATATAAGCATGCATGTGTATATAGAAGCTAATCAAAACATACTTAAATATTATTTGTAGTTACAAGAATTTCTATATTATCCAGACTCTTAAGGGTTCTAATGCGACAGGTTGTTTCGGAGTGAAGCGCGCTCAAACATACCTCTACATTTTTTTACCATTATTTGAATGTTATTCATCAATCGCTTTAATTCATTTTGAATTGTTAATTCTAATTTTATTTCATATAAATTAAATGAAAGATAAAAATTAAAAAAAAAAAACGTAAAAAAACGTAAATTTCACGTTCACTACGGGTTTGAATTGTAAAGATTGTCATAAACATGAAATAAATATAATATAATTAGGTGAGAAAATACTCACAACAAAGTAGAGATGTCAGTGAATTCGCTCCCGCCGGGAGACAGTACCGACCAGCGCCGCTCACTTTGTGTTGTGACTGATATTGATCGTCCACAGGGGCTGGGGTTGCAACTGCAAGGACGAAATTTGCACACATTCGGGAAATTTCTGCAATAGATATACTTATATTAATTATAATATTTTCATTCAATACATTTAAGGTATCTAATAAAAGGCCACATAATTTAAATCTGAGTTCAAAAAAAGAAAATATTTTAAAAACCTTTCAATCTTACTTGAATTAATTGTATTTTCTTACATTTCTGTCAGCTGCATTTCTGTTACCTGAAATTATTTATGGTTGCATAAAAATTTGTAACCATAAACAATTTCAGGTGTTCCTAGACAAGATTTAGAAATACACTTTGCCTTGGAGCTGTTGCTCTTTATATGTTTATTGTTAAATTTTTCTGTTATTGAATTTTCTGTTCACGCTTGTTATTTAAATCGTTTTATAACGATATGTAGAGCTATGTCATAGGAACAGAATTGTCTCTAATTTATGAGTGTTTAACTATTTTAAGTTTCTCCCCAGACTTTGTGCATGTGTAAACATATTTTTCATTATCATGTTTATCTTGCTTTTAAAATAGAGGCTTCCATTTTTTGATAAAAGAGACCGTTTTCGTTCGTATAAAACATATATTTAGAATGAAATGTTGTTTTTTCTGAAGACATAAGAAAATAATAAAATAGACGTTCATCCCCAAACTCACAATGTCGAGGAACTTAGGCGAAGTCTTGAGGCGAGTAACTTAATTACCTAATAATTTATGTGAAAAACAAAAAAGTGTACCTTACTCTTTTAAAAAATACATTAATCATTTTCGGTGTAGTTGCAGATACTTGTTCATTCCCACTATCATTAATAGAGTAGATACTAGATAGTTATAGTTAGATTGGTACTAACTATTGAAATGACCCTTGCATCAACTATTGAAAGACCTATGTTCTGTGCAGTTGTAAACAATTGTTTAATCGTGATGATCGATGTAATTATCGAGATAAAGTACCTACAGTACTTTTTTTATATTTTCGTGAAATAAGTTTCCAGGGTAGGTAACTAATATCAACATCTATGCAAGATATCCTTGCAATTAATTTTATTGATTTTAATATTATAATAAATGATTATTTATTAGTTTATTTGTCTTTTTTTCATGCCGCAACGGAACGATTTTATAATACGATTTTGTGTTCGGAGATAGGAGATATTTTTTAGGTTAGAGAGTCACATAGGGCTAGTTTTAGCGTGGTGAAACATGTCATTCCCATGGGAATTACCTTTGGCTACGAGGACGAAGCCGCAGTTGGTGAGCCAGTTTTAAATATAGTATACTAATTGTTTGTATGTAGTAGAATTAAAACATTACATTGCTTTATCAGACAGGCTAGTCAGGACTTATTCACATTTATCAAAGAGAGTAGTACAAGAAGCTTTGTTGGTAAGTTCTAGATGGCGTTGTGGAAAAAAAAGACAAAACGAAATAGAAATAAACGGAATGGAATAAATATTTATAGTTATCTCTTTTTCCATGTTTATATTATATTACAAAGCAGTCTTTAAAGACAGGTGTTTTCGTTAGTCAATTATATAAGTTATACGAAGTATTTGGGAAATTTTGCCACTTATACTTTATGTAACCAGGGGAGACGGTAATCATCATCATAAAACGAAAATATCTGTTAAAACATATGATGTATTATGTATAATACAGTATAATGTAATATTTACATTGAAATAAATTCAGTTATTATTGTAAAAAAAATTAATACAGAATGAGAATCAGTATAAAAATTTCCATAAAATTAAATAGAATTCTATAATGCAATCAACAAATAATATTTCTTATATTAAATAAATAATAAACAGAGTATACTATTAGGGCTGTTAGGGCAGAATATAATCATTTTAATATTCGTTTGATTATCTAGTATAGAAACAAATTAGAATTATTTGTCATTTTCATAAAACGTTCTTTAAAATCCTCTCAATGCCTACAATGAAAGCACTTAGCATTGTTATCATTAAATAAAAATATGCTAATGCGTTCGATTTCCACCAAACAAAGGAAAATCGAACATAGCGCGACGAATAGATAATGAAAAATTTAAACATAAAACATCTCTCTTGTAGATTTATAGTTTCGATTGTGCACTTACATAAATAGAATATACATTTGAGATGTTTAAATCCGAAATGGCTTAGGTCTTATATAAGGTTTACTGTGACCAAGTGGGAACTGAGAATCCACGGTCAGTCGCGCTTGAAGCCGCTAACCGAGCGAGCGTGCTTTCTGCTCACCGTAACGGAGACCCTAAAATAAATCACAATAAACAAAAACTTAGAGTATTAAAAAATACTCGCATCATACATTTTGAGCAAAATATTTGCATTTTTAGTGAATTTATATAAAGTTTTTAATTAAAAATTAAGTTGTATCGTGAAAAGGGCGGTAAACTTTAAAAATTCGTTGAGTGAAAAGCTCTGCCTTGATAAAATTTTCAGCAGTTAAGTGAGTTAAATTAAATAGCACATTGAAAGTCAGTACGTATAATTTATATTTTGTATAGATATTTATTTTATTGTTTTCGTCGTTGTTCCTTTAAGAATCGTAAAAGTTTATCAAATATATTATTTCATTACACTGTATTAAACTCAAATAAGTAAAACATGAATAGTGTAATATGTATGAAAAAAATCTAATTTATTAATTCATAAACAAAATATACCATGTCGCTTTATGTATCTAGAAATAAGTTATTATTTTACGTGACTTTACTTTAAAGCAGAGATTGGATTTTATAAACTTGATTACTTCGTTTCTATGCTTGTTCTTCTCATATACAATGTTTTTTACCTACGTGGCGAAAGTCCTTACATAAACCTGTAGCGTGCGCGTAGCAAGTGCTACGATTTTGTAGCATTCTCTACGGTGCTTTATTATGAACGTATGCCGTTTATCGTATACAATACATTGAAGCAAGGATGAAAGAAAGCTTTAATAAGTAAATGATAAAACATAAATGCAACTCAGATATAATGATTTTTGATATAAAACTAATGATGAGATAAAAATAATGATGCTTAAATTTTCTACTTTTAATTTTTGTAAATAGAAAAAAAGTAAATTGTTTAATTAAAATACATATTTTTCTAGCAAAAAAACAGTATAATCTAATAATTCAAGCGGAATTAACACATTTTCTTAATAAACAAATATTAAAATAGTTTAATTAAAACACATAATGTAAAAAGCGTGTATGTGTATCGATTGAGATGGAGAGACGAGTCGATGACGGTCGGGTGCGAGTACCAGCACCTCACGAACAAGGTAAGTCAATTCAATTATAATTAAACACGCGAAACAATACTTAGTACAAATTGTTGAGAAAAAAGTGCTGTTGACCTAATGGATTTCGTTATTTTTACCAAGCTGTATAAAATATATTCAAAATGTATGGCATTTTTTTTATATTTCGTCCTTTTCACTTAAGTACCATAAACTACAACTACTAACTACTACGAAATTTAAGAATAGATCATTACTACTACACCGATATCAGAAAACTTACTGCAAGGTGCCATTTACGATCCTTGTTAAGTTTTATTTCAAGGTTACATAGCTTCAATATTGTTCCTAGCCAACCTACTTTCCTAGTACTGTATATTAAAAAAAATAAAACCGGCCAAGTGCGAGTCGGGCTCGCGCACAAAGGGTTCCGTAGCAGCAAATATAATAAATTACAGTTAAATCAACCTATCTCAAAAACTATAAGAGATACTTTGATCAAACCAAAAATCGTTGAAAGAGTTAATTAGCATGCATCACCTCTATTTTTTTTAGAATTTTATACCCCGTAGTTATAAAAATAGAGGGGGGGGGACATACTTTTTACGACTTTGAGAGCTGATATCTCAAAAACCGTTCACTTTAAGAAAAATGTTTTTTAGAAAACTTTATATCATTTTAAAAGACCTTTCCATTGATACCCCACACGGGTATGTACATCGAAAAAAAAAATTTCATCCCTCAGTTACATGTATGGGGGGCCCCACCCCCAATTCTTTTTTTTACTATTTAGTGTCATATTTTTGTAGCGGTTCATACAACACATATTCCCATCAAATTTCATCACTGTAGTACTTATAGTTTCCGAGTAAATCGGCTGTGACAGACGGACAGACGGACAGACGGACAGACGGACAGACGGACATGACGAAACTATAAGGGTTCCGTTTTTGCCATTTTGGCTACGGAACCCTAAAAATAGCATAGAACCTTTCCAATATACATCATGCACGGAATCATAAATGAATTTATAAAAATGGTTATCTTATCAACTATATTTAATCGTGTGAATTTGGACAGCTTATGAAAAAACACCCTCTCTCTCTCTCTTATCAGAAAAAACACATTCTTTATTAATTATATGCGTGGAAAATTCTAACAGAGCGTTAATTTAAGTTATATTGATATTTTTTTAATAATTTTGTAATATTTTTATCAGGTTAACGATAATGAGACGAATGAACTACTTTTTTTTACTTTAAATAAAACATTTACCATTACAACAACGAATTTGAACAACTACATAAATGTACTTATCAAATGGAAGTATAGTTTGAAATTTGAATGAATGAATGAATGAAAAATTCTTTATTGCACACACATACAGGATTACAACAGAAGAGCGATAAAAGTTAAAACATGTACAGAGGGCGGTCTTATCGCTGTAAGCGATTTCTGCCAGACAACCCGCAAAACCATAAGGATAACATACATTATTATGATAAGGATACAACATTTTATGGTGAAGGTGCAATTACAATTGGGTACATTTATAGTTTATGTAAATGCATAGTATAATAATGTGATAATGGTGAATTGATAACAATGTCCTATTTATTTCATAACAACTTTAAATATTGATTATAATAATGCCATGAAATGATGGATGATTAAGTTGACTTCTTTCTTTTTTAATCTATTAAAAAATAAATGATTATTACTAAGAAAATTCAAATCCGTAAATCTATTAAGCTATTGCATAGCTTCTATCGCGGGCCTTGAGCGCGGGGACCGAATCCAGAAATTCCGTAACGAAAAATCCTCACGCTCCCCACTCCAACGGGCACGGCGAAGGTGTGGCTTGAAGGCATGCTATGCAATAGCTTTACCGCGGCAGTCCCCGAATACCACACGTCTTTTTTTTGTGAGTGGATGCTCAATTGGCTATAATTGCTAGGAAATAGGCTCTTTTCAAATGATATGTAACAAAACCTTAAGGAGTAGAAATTACAAAATGATAGTTACTACAATATAACAGTTTATGAAAGTTAATTATGGACTGCTTTATCTAAAAGCGATCCGATAAAAGTAAAAAGTTACTCTTCGACCAATTCAAGGAAAAAAATTCTCGATGTGAATTGTCGCAGCTGTAAAAGCTGTTTATTGTTGAATAAATAATAGCTTATTTCGTAATTCAAAGAAGGTGTAAAGCGGAATTCGCAATAATCGTATGGAGTCAATTTCTTTATTAATTCATTGAAAAGTATTCTGAAGAAAATTTTTGAATCTACATGAATCATAATGGAATTTGCTATATGATTGATGTAGATTTAAAAATTATAATATATCTTTATTTTTTCGATTATGGCTTCGATTTAAGTTATAATCAAATACATATTTAGACTTTCGCCTAGGATTGATTTCAACAACATCGGCATTTTATGCTCTAACTAAAAACTCTATCTTTATGCAATTATTCATCGGAATGAATTTTCTTATAATTTCTTCATATCGACAAGCTACAGAGTTGTAAATCAAGAAAACGCTGAAAAAGAGGTATTTATTAGAAAACAAAACCACTCCGGTAGTTCCCACCACTGTTACACAAGACTGGTGAATGATAAAGCGCAGTCACAAGCGCAGTAGTCTTAGTTTTATACTATTGACACGATTTGAGGCTCTTTTGACTGCAACTTTTTAACAACAACTCCTTGATCCACTCTTACTTTGATATTGCAGCTGACACGTGTTATAGAAAAGAGCCAATAACGTTTAGTCGTCGTCCGTTCAAGACCTCTCAATTCATAGTCTGCATTATTTCTTAAAATGGAAAGTAATAAAACATTCAATTCTAATAGAAATTTAATAGAAAAGAAATGAGTTTACGGGTGCACTTCAAACTATTGTTTCCAACATTTATAAAATACGGTAAAGCTAAGGGCTCAGTACCTTCGTGAATTTCATTTTGATATTCACTTGAACATAACTTGTAATATCTCGGGAACTCAGTAAAGCTCGAATAGTTGAGTTGAATCCCCCACAAAGGCATTTCTAATTAATTATAGAGGCGCGACAAAAGCGGGACTTTACGTATAAAGGTTGTTTACCGTAACATACAAAGATCCACTCTTACTTTGATAGATTAGCGATGAAGAGATTCGAATCAGCGTTAAAGTGACTATCTAGTATCTATATACATTGGAACTAAGTGATTGGGAAAACAAAAGGAAAAACTGAATTTGAGTAGCTTGTTGGCGTGTTGAATTTGTTTCTATTGAATAATATAATTTACCTACAGATATAATCATATAGGTATGTAAATATAGTGCTATCAGTCTATCTTAGGAGTAGAAATAGTGCAAAGAAATAGTAATTTATATTTATTACTAATACAACTCAAGCCTACCGTAGCTGAGGTATTTCAAACTTGATCGTTATCAGGCATTTTATAAGTAGGTATTAAATTTATCAATTCATTGTTTAACTATTATAACTAGAGCTTGGAAATGAGACAATGGCTGCCGTAGTTTTTCTACACCCATCCAACACCAATTTGTTATTGTTCATACAACAAAGCGTAACATAGTTTTTTATTTTGATCGTCAGTGTTGGAGCCTTGGGAGTTATAAATATTGTATGCTCGGGAACATTAAGAATACAATAAAAGTGAATAATGTATATGGTTTGTCGAAACGGAGTATTGTATTTATTTTGGAATATGTTATTTTAGTGAAAGGTAAATATTGAATTGAAAACAATGAATGCCTAGATCATAGAGTTAAATGAAACTATATTAATCCTTTTACCACCTTATTTAAAATATATATTTAAAGCAATTTGATGCTTTATTAGTGCTATTAAGATCAATAAGTCAACAAAACATTTTTTTTAATGAGGACTTTATCTCATGAATCATGATATATTCATATACATATACATACACCTTGTATCATGTAATTTGCTTACATACAAATAAAATATTGTGGTCTACATTATTACCTATTATTTATTACGTGAAGAAAGACGAAAAGTTAATGTTATTTCAATATTTCCCGTGCGTCTCGTGGAAAAAAGATAAAGTAAACGGAAAATTTACCTATTGTAGATTACGAAGAAGATAAGGCAATACATATTTTAATTTAGAAAAACATATTACATACATGGGTAATTGAATGTTCCTAACATTTATACGTATAAAAATATTTTAAATTGAAAAGTCCTTCAGAATGGAAGAAGAAAATCTCAAACTTACCTACTTACTGTAAATACCTACATAAGAAAAGGTATTTATAGTAATTTCAGGATTGTTGATCAATTCAAAGTTTGAAGTTTTAAGACCAAAAGCGTCGCCTTACGCCATGACGTGACGGCGTCATGGTCATAGCCATGACGCGAATGAAATTTTACACTCAACGCGCCTGAATAAGTTTCGCTTCAAAAAGTCTCGTATTAACCGTGAGAACTGTGTGCTGCCACTAATTGTTCTTAAGAGCCCCTTGTACTGAAAGTTTAGGCATTTTAGGCACTGAGATGGCTCGCGCCCGCGTTGCGCAGGAGCAGGCGCGGCATGAACTCCGGTGACCTATGAAGGCGGGCGATTATGCCACAGTATAAATAAATCAGTAGTTCGATTTTATTTGCTATCGTAGGAATGTTGTTGATAAATAAATTTACTACTTATCCTATACCATTAAACGAGCAATATTTGCATATTTATATATTTGTTTGTATATATACAGTGTGGAAATTTTCGATGTGCCCTGAATGGAAAGTACTTGAAATACTAGGGAAAGCAAATTTTTCTGAAAGGAAACATTCCTTTTTCAAATTTTATTTTATTATTCAAATCGATAGAAACAATATAAAAGATAATTTATTGTTAATTTCTCGTAAAAATTTTTTGGTCTATTTTATACATACATTTAAAGTTTAAAATGAAACTCTCGTTCTGGATACATTAATTTATTTTCTTCTGAAAATATTGGTAATAATAATTAAAAGTAAAACAAATAAAAAAGGCAAAATAATAATTGAATATAAGTATGTAATAAGTAAGTTAGTGTATTCAACCAACTTAAAAAAGTGTGACTATTTTACAACAATTTGAATAATAATCAATTAATGATTTGTATTATTGTATACAATATCGAAGCTTTTTAAGAAATGTAAAAAATACTTTTTTATGAATTATTAATTATTATCATACATCATAATATTATGTTACCGGCAATATATTAAACCCTTCTTAGTAAATGTATGTTATTCCGAGAAACGGTCGGAATGAAATAAATTATATTCGTCACATTATCTTTAAATCTGAACTTTTCCTAAGTAGCAAATGTGGGTGGTTTTTGGGCTAGCGATTAACCAATATGAGGTCAAAACTAAAATCCAAGATGGCGCCGACGAAAATTTGAAATGTTTTCGTCATGGGTGTCATTTTCAAAGAGTTGGAGTAGCTATTAATCAATATGAGGTCAAATCTAAAATCCAAAATGGCGCCGACGAAAATTTGACAAAATTTCGTCACGGGTGTCATTTTCAAAGAGTTGGAGTAGCTATTAATCAATATGAGGTCAAATCTAAAATCCAAAATGGCGCCGACGAAAATTTGACAAAATTTCGTCACAGGTGTCATTTTCATGGTTTTTGGGGTAGCTATAATTAACCAATATGAGGTCAAAACTAAAATCCAAGATGGTGTCGACGAAAATTTTACATCTTTACGGCATGAGTTTCATTTTCAAGGTTTTTGAGACAGCTATGTACAAATCCCCAATGTTACCGTCGATAATTTGGTAAGTATATTTTTCTTACAACCGTTTACATATTTTTCGAGCAGAATTCAGAAACCTTGAAAATGACACCCGTGACGAAAAGATGTAAAGTTTTCGTCCGCGCCATCTTGAATTTTAGTTTTGACCTCATATTGGTTAATAGCTACCCCAATAACCATGAAAATGACACCCATGACGAAAAGATGTAAAATTTTCGTCGGCGCCATCTTGGATTTTAGTTTTGACCTCATATTGGTTAATAGCTACCCCAAAACCCATGAAAATGACACCCATGACGAAAAGATGTAAAATTTTCGACGGCGCCATCTTGGATTATAGTTTTGACCTCATATTCGTTAATAGCTACCCCAAAAACCATGAAAATGACACCCATGACGAAAAGATGTAAGATTTTCGTCGGCGCCATCTTGGATTTTAGTTTTGACCTCATATTCGTTAATAGCTACCCCAAAAACCATGAAAATGACACCCATGACGAAAAGATGTAAATTTTTCGACGGCGCCATCTTGGATTATAGTTTTGACCTCATATTCGTTAATAGCTACCCCAAAAACCATGAAAATGACACCCATGACGAAAAGATGTAAGATTTTCGTCGGCGCCATCTTGGATTTTAGTTTTGACCTCATATTGGTTAATAGCTACCCCAATAACCATGAAAATGACACCCATGACGAAAAGATGTAAAATTTTCGTCGGCGCCATCTTGGATTTTAGTTTTGACCTCATATTGGTTAATAGCTACCCCAAAAACCATGAAAATGACACCCATGACGAAAAGATGTAAAATTTTCGTCGGCGCCATCTTGGATTATAGTTTTGACCTCATATTCGTTAATTGCTACCCCAAAAACCATGAAAATGACACCCATCACGAAAAAAGTCAAATTTTCGTCGGCGCCATCTTGGATTGTTGTTTCATAAAAATAATATTTGTCATACTCATTGAATACAGATCAACCAACATCATAATAGTCTTTCTACTAGTACTTCAAAACTTTGCCGCTATTCCTATTCAATAACCCATAAAAAAGAGGATCTCAGGCAAGGTAATTTTTAAAACATAATTTTAAATCACTACATAGTATAAAACAAAGTCGCTTTCACTGTCCCTATTACACTGGGGTAGATCCCTTTAAAAATAATAAAAAGTGCAAAAAAATCGCAGTCGGATGAAACCCATTAGAAAAGGAGGGGAATATGATGAAAATTAAAGGAAAAATAAATTACGGTCAATCTGAGTTCGGGAAGTGGGAGGGGGGAGCTTTTAAGAGAAAAAAATGGTTTCTCTCGATTTCCGACAAAACTACAAGTCCTACGGAAAAAAGTTCAATGGCAAAGTTGTAGGTAATAAAAAAATCTACAACTTTTGTATTGACAATTTTTTCACATAACCTCAAAATTTAGGTGAAAAATTAAAAAAACCAAGTTTTTGGTTTTCTATTTTTAACTACTTCAAAATTTATTTTTTTTCTACGACATTTGGTAGAAACTTGCTTTATTATGTCCCAAATACACTGTAATTTATTTGATTGAAAATATTTATTTTTTCGCCTTATTTTGAATTAATACCAAAAAAACAACCTAATTTTCAATCGAAAAGTCACCCGTCAAAATATCAGCTTTTTTCAAAAACTTTGGCAGCCTTTTATTCATCAAAATCTCTACTTTTATATGGTGTAAAAAAAATAAACCTTACCATAGTAAATGTTCTCAGGAAATGCTTACAAACAGTGTCATAATTAGCTTTTACTAAATCAGGCACACTTCTCGAACTCTATATCTTCTCTTGTATCGGCTTTTCGGTAATATTTCAAAAGAAAAAAAATTATCTGTTCTACGTATAATATTTTACAGCATATTCAAAAGCAAAATGATGTCGATAAAAACATTTCAGGTAGTTTGAGAAGTGTGCCTGATTTAGTAAATCTCATTTTCACACTGTTTGTATGCATTTTCTGAGAACATTTACTATGGTAATGTTTATTTTTTTTTACACCATATGAAAGTAGAGATTTCAATGAATAAAAGGCTCTCCAAGTTTTTGAAAAAAGCTGATATTTTGACGGGTGACTTTTCGATTGAAAATTAGGTTGTTTTTTTGGTATTAATTCAAAATAAGGCGAAAATATAAATATTTTCAGTCAAATAAATTACAGTGTATTTGGGACATAATAAAGCAAGTTTCCACCAAATTTCGTAGAAAATAAATAAATTTTGAAGTAGATAAAAATAAAAAACCAAAAACTTGGTTTTTTGAATTTTTCACCTAAATTTTGAGGTTATGTGAAAAAATTGTCAATACAAAAGTTGTAGATCTTTTTATTATCTACAACTTTGCCATTGAACTTTTTTCCGTAGGACTTGTAGTTTTGTCGGAAATCAAGAGAAACCATTTTTTTCTCTTAAAAGCTCCCCCCTCCCTTTTCCCGAACTCGGATTGACCGTAATTTATTTTTCCTTTAATTTTCATCATATTCCCCTCCTTTTCTAATGGGTTTCATCCGACTGCGATTTTTTTTTGTTTCAAAAATTATCTACTCTAGTCTATATGTCCCTTTGTACGCTTAAATCTTTGAAACTACGCAACGGATTTTGATGCGGTTTTAATAGTTCTTTCGATTCCCGGTCGAAGAAAATGAATTTTTGAAAATCTTTGAATGCAGTTCTATTTCTTTTTAAAAATAAAGGATATTTGCTATCTCCAGTATTTCTAGTACTTTCACCCAGGGCCCATCGAAAATTTCCACACTGTATTTACAAACAAATATATTAATATGCAAATATTGTTCGTTTAATAGTATAGAATAAGAAGTTAATTTATATTTACAACAATAATCCTAGGATAACTAACAAAATCAAACTACTGATTTATTTATACCGTGACATGCTCGCCGTTTTACTCGCCGCTCGGTTCTAATACGCGAGCGGCGACTGCAACGTGGTCGGGAGCAAAACTAGCACAGGTCCTCCTTCGATGACGTCCGGCTGGACTCTGGCGGCACTGACGTGGTGCGCGCGAGTCGCATTTTACGTATTATATTTTATATAGAAAAAAATAAGGGCTAAATTAAAAATCTATCCAAAAATTTCCCTGTAAAACCTGATTAGTAAATGAAATGTCAAATTTTCATAAACATAGCGTTCCCCTAATTCTCATAAAACTGATTATGCTTTTAAAATCGATGTTACTTCTGATTTTTTTTTGATCGAGTCAAATGTTTAATATTGTGTTTTTATCCAAAAAAGTCACTAGATCAAACGTTTATCTGTGCTATATATTTTTTTAGGATTTTAAATATGATGATTTCTATCCAAAAACCATGATTTAGAAACATACATTTCGGAGCAGGGCCCCTTAATTAACGAAACATACTAGTACCACAGTATTACCATTATTTCCTACAGTAGTGCGACGAATGTACTTGTGCAGAGAAACGGAGGGGAACTGGCGGGGGTCGGGCGACGCGGGCCGCGTAAAGCAAACACGCTTAGTTTGCTTTACCTAGCGCGAAAGGATGACGCAGTCGTATTTTTTGTGTAATAATTTTATTATACATAGGTACTTACATATTCTATTATGGCGCGCACAAACTGTTCGGTTTACGGATGTAAATCTACATTGAAATCCCAGAAGGAAACAATATTTCAGAAAGATTGTATTAATTGTATCAGTTGAATTAAAATCAAAGCTATGTATATATGTTGTCCTCATTATTTTCTAATCAGATTGTACATCCCAATGCGAATGCATTACTTAGTTAAATGTTATAATATACAAGTAAGAACATCCAAAAATAAAGTGTCCACGTAAATAATATTTAGCAGTGCAATATCTGTAATTCTATATTTATGAACAAATAATTACATCAGATTTAATAATCACAATTGTTTTATTTCCCATTTGTTGCAACCCTAGCGTATTTTCGTGTGGCAGCGTAAGTACCTACGCTGGCGGCGGCATCGCGCGACATCAAAGGCGATTCCTTACTGTAGGAAATAATGGTAATACTGTGCTAGTACTGTATCGAATACGCTTGATTTAGGCCTTGTAAGTGGTTTTAGCCGGAACTGTTTAGATAGTCCAAATTAATTAACTAAATACACACGCACGTATTGATTGATTAATAGATTAATTAAGTAGTCACTTATGACAATATTCGTCGTCGTCTCATTATTTCGCAGAATGATAAGCCACCTGTTTGTTATGTGCAGATCGAAACTTTTTCTAATCGTTTTACTTCTCTATTTTCTTGGAAGTGGAACTAAATTTGATAAACAATTTAAAATGATCAATTATAACTTATTCCACACGGGTTAATTAT